>NC_132791.1:179230000-180480000 GCF_048418805.1 Vulpes vulpes | reverse complement strand
ATTCCTGAGATGGATCAAGAACCTTGGTAATTGAGCTCATTCATTTGTTCACTCACTCATTATGGCTTGATCAAGCTCAGTGGCCCACCCTCACCAACCTTCTGTCTCTGACTTCTGGTCAGAGATGGGGGGACATAAAGTACTTTGGTAGAAGGTAGCTTAGACCTAGCAGATATGATGTTTAAATTCATCACCTGTTTTAGTTTACTTTAGTTGATCACCTGAGAATGTTTAGTTCATCACTTGTAAAACAGGAATAATAATACCTATGTTGTAGGGTTATTGATTCAATGAAGTGATAGGTGCAAAGTTTGTTCTTAAGCGTTGGTTGTTAGTGTCACTGGTGGAAGGAAATAATAATAATAAAAAATCAGAATATCAAACTTGACATATAAAATGGTAATTAATAAAAATAGGATCTGATTCATAGAGTTATTGTCAAAGACAATTTGGAAAATAGATATAAAATGCTTAGAGTAGTATTTGGCATATCATACACCATCAATAGATGGTCGTCAGTATTCTTACTAGTAATAGTGGTGGTGGTGCTAGTGGTGGTGGTGGTGGTGGTAGTAGTGGTAGTAATCATCACCTTCTAAATACAGATTCATCCTTCATTATGGCTGAAACACTACTTCCTCTTTCCTTCCACTGTCAACCCCTCCTGCCTCGGCAGAACTAGTCACCTGGCCCAGCAGAGGAGAGAGAATGGCTGATATCTTCAGGATGAGTCCTCCTGATTATTCATTACCTCCCCTGTAGTGGGCCTGAAGAAAAGAGCCATGTGCTTTGTGCTCACTCTCAGAGGTCTAGCAATATGTCTCTTTCATAGCCCTCCTTGTTTCCAATCTTCCAGCCTTACTCCTTCCAGGCTCCTGACCAACCAAGCGTTTGCCACTGCTCACAAGGGTTTATATATCTTCTGTCCAACCATTATTTTTCTCGTCACTCCAAATTTATGACCAAATGTCTTTGTCAGAGCTCTGCTTTAGAGGAGAATAACCCATCACCACAGTCTTGTAGGCCATCCTTGAGTGATGCTATCAAATCATTTACAGTTCACACCAATATACTGTGGTAACCTACTCATGAACCACTCCCAAGTTCTTTCTTCCTCTGTCATCTGATCCTAAGGAAATACTCCTACAATGAGCAAATGGTATGGATTGAGGAAAGATGTCAGTGTAACAGATTGGTTGACATAGGGGTCTTGGCCATCTCTCCACATAACTCTGGACCTTCTTACACCTGATCCTGAATATCCCTACTATTTCCACTGTATGATGGTGTTTTGGTCTACCTCCCCAACCTTGTGACTAATGGTTCTACTAACACCCAGCTCATGAAAGGCAGCTCCAGTCACACAGTCGCTTCAAATTCCATGATCAGATTTGCAGTCACTACTTGGACTCCGCTGCACACTAGGGACTACTTTTCAAAGAGCTGTCTCCATCTATCTCATCTATCAGAACAACATGATTTTTAGCCACCTCCACAGTTCTCAGATTGCCAGCTCAACCTTGCTAGCCATTACAATAATTATCACCCTCCTACCTTGAATGGTTAAGTGCCATTATCTGACCTCTATCATTCCAGAATCCTGTCTTCCTCATTGAAATTAGAGAAACTTGTTCTAAGACAGCATTCGTTGTTGTTGTTGTTGTTGTTGTTGTTGTTGTTGTTGTTGTTTACCTTGCCCTGTAGTGGATATCCACCAATGAGTTTCATAAGGAAGTCATTGCCACTCTCACTAGTATGTTCTTTACTGATTCAGTGAAGGGAGTGTTCTCTGGGCCTTTCTAGGTAACATACTCAAGTAGTGCATTCTATAGTCTTAGATGACAAGTCTATTCTAACATTCCTACCTCCTGACCCTTCTGACTCTTCCATGTATACAATGCCAAAGCAGTTCTAAGGCTCTACCCCATTTGCTAGAGGCTATCACCATCCCCAAGTGTTTAGGAACTAGCCCAGGCAAGCATTAAGATCAGCTCCAGCTTTCTTTGCCAGACCATACTGGAGTCTTCTTATTACGCTAAATTCTTCCTTTATTTGGCTTATTTTCCACCCTTCCTGTTTCAACATCCTTTAGATCCATTCTCATGGATGCTCCATGTTTCACTGCAAAAACTTCAGTTCCTTCAGTGAATAAGCTGTTTCTTTCTGGACCACATAATTATTTCCCCTCTTGAATTCTCCTGAGGCCTAACCCTGGTTATCAGGGTATCAGCAACAAGAGTGGGCACAGTGAATCCTGAAGAGGACAAACACGATCTGCCTCAGGTGAGGTGTTTGTAGGTGAGTCTAGGCAGAGGCTGTTCTGTTCTGGCAAAGGGGAGAGTTGTGTGCCTTTGTCAACTGTGCAGGTGCAGAGGAGTCCAGAAATTCAAGATTCAAGGGATCATGTACCCGAATGATTACATTTCAGGTTTAAAGGTCCTATTATTTTTCTGCCAGTCCTGACTTTGGCATAGGATACCTGTTGAGACTATGCATTTAACCTTCTTTGGAGATCTTCTACCCTCAAAATTATATCATTGGCCTGATTTTCAGTTCTGTCTGACACATGAGTATAGAAGATGAGAGTCTTCTCAAATACTGCCATAGAGACTGTTGGTTTTTTAGCTGCCTTGGATTGATAGTTGTCTGATTGGAGTTTATCGTTTTTTGATTTCCAGAGCAGCTAACAAAAGTCATTCAATTCCATAATATTTATAATTACCATTTCCCAAGGCCATGCAGCTGTCACCAATACCACATGACCTCATGGTTTGCCTTTTGTTTGCCCTTCATTCCAGTCTACCACAGGTGAGAATCTTAGCAATTGTGATGCTACTGCATGTCGGCATCATTACCACTCCTGCTACCAACCACGCTGGTCTTAGTTCCCCCAGGAAGAAGGGCAGGAGAAAGATATTTGGGGAATAATCTCCGAGAATAGAAACGAGGGGTCTATAGGAAAGATATACGGAATAAGGAAGAGATATTAGAACCTGATTATTGAGTTAGTCACTGCTATGAGCAATCAGTGCTTAATCCCATCTGGAACTTGTGAGGAACTTTTGGAGATAGCCCTCAGAGCTGTCTGCCTGGGTTATAAAAGGTAAAAGCAATTTTCTATTAGCTTCCATCTCCAGTGGACCAATTTCAAGGTAGCTATGACTCCTCCAGTGTTGAGCAGGTTTGTACAAGTATCTCATTTCACAACACCAGAGAATTATATGGAAAATGCCAAAATTATGATGTGTCATCCAGGGAAAAGCACTGTACAGCTCCTGCAAAAATCCTGTCAAATATTTTTGTGCAAAACTGGTTATCACATTAATTGTTGGGATAGATGGTGGCAGAGAAGATAAGAAGTGGTGCTGCATGCAAGATTCCACTGAGATCTACCTTTCTAAACCCTAAGGTGTGGACCGAGGGGGAAGTTAGCCAAGGCAAGTACATTGGGTACTGAACATCTTCCTAGAGGAAGAGGTGAAGTAAAAGATGATGACAAATCTGAGCTGCCATTTATAGTTATTCAGGATGGATACTGTACGGCCCTGTGAGCTGTCATTGACATCACTGTTTGCAAGTTGTTCCCTTTGGAATTATTCAGTATATCACTTGTATATCAGTACATGGCAACCCTGGGTGATCTTCCTAACTTATAGTAAATATTGAAGAAAATTCAGTCCATACCCTTCAGGTTTCACAGTTTAGTAGAGGCATCACATAAGCAATTAGAATACTATATGATTGGTGTTACAATTGTGATCTATATGAAATGTTATGGGAAATCAGAATAGCAAGTGATGAATTATATGGGATTCAGGCTGGAACGTTCATTCATCATAAACTTATTAAGTACTTACTATCTAGGTGTTGGGGATACAGTAGCAAACAAGATAGGTACAGTCTGTACTCTTGTGGAGCTTACCAGTTTAAGTGGGAGAAAAGAGATGATGAA
Source organism: Vulpes vulpes (assembly GCF_048418805.1). Taxonomy (NCBI): domain Eukaryota; kingdom Metazoa; phylum Chordata; class Mammalia; order Carnivora; family Canidae; genus Vulpes; species Vulpes vulpes. The sequence goes on along the minus strand of NC_132791.1, from coordinate 180,476,048 downwards.
TAAATGAACAAGAAAATTACCAGATAATGATAAATTCTATGAGAAGAACTACAATAGGATGATATAATAGCCAGTGGATTGTTACTTTAGAAATGTCGATCAGGGATATCTAATCAGAAAAGGTGACATATGGCCATGATCAGAACTCAAGAAGGAGCTGGTCATATCAAGCTCATAAGAAAAAAAATCTCTCTCTTGAGAGGGAACAACTAGTATAAAGGTCTCAAATTCTCTGAGAACACTTGAGAAAGAGAAGGAAAGCAAGAATGTCTAGACCAAGGTGGTAGTGGAAGGAAATTAAGTGGGAGAGGGAGTCAGAGCCTAAATCATGCAGAACTATGTGCATTGACCTTTATTCTAAAAGGGCATTGAAAGGATTGGCTGATAGATCAGGGTAGAAGGGGAACACAGCAAAGAATAGTTGAGAACTTGGTGATGGTGATGTGGTCCATGCCATTTACAGAAACAGAAACGGATCTGGGTTTTAACGTGTATGTACAAGTTCTCCAGATGGGGGAAAAGGAAGGTATTTTTAAAAGAATTTTAGAATAATTGACAAAGCCCAGATATGAAGACTTTCAGTTCTAGTAGCTACTCTTATGACAATCTGTACCCATGAGAATCAAGGCCAAAGTCAAAGTAGCTATGCCAGAGATGAGACCTTGAAAATATCTAATTAATTAGTATCACCTATGTGAATGTGTTTTTCTCCATGAGACTACATTTGGAATTGATTTGATCCATTGGCACTGAATTTCTCTGGCCCTGAAAGAGTGTGAAGAATGCCTTGAGTGTTCATATTTGAGCCTTTATACATTTGGCACAGGATTATCTTTTTCCAAGATTTATTCAAAAGACATCATGGATCTTCAGCACAGTTCTTATTTTTGTGGAAGTGTCAGAGACACACAGCCTCCTTTGACAAAAGAGGAGAGAGACATACCGCTTCTATTTGTGCCATTTAAAGCCTAAGTCTTGCTAAGCCAGTTTTCATTCATGTCTGGACGATCATGTACCATTGCGTCTGTGTATATTTCCATTGTGTACTATTCCCCTGGACTGTGTTTTGCCTGTTTTTGATGATGACTTGTTGGATGATGGAGAATAAATTGAGTATGATTCAGGGTTGTCCAAAGTTCAGCTCATGCTATTTCCCTTAACTGGTTCCATGTGATAAAATGAAAGCTTTGTTTCTATGCTCTGCTCTGCTTAACTCATATATGTGTAATGACAATCCTGAAGAGCTGCGTGTCTGTGCTTCAAGAAGAATATCCTTTCACCTGCATGGAGTATTCCATGGTAATACGCTCAAATCTTTTCCCCTGGTACCTTTGTGGTAAGATATATGAAGAGGAACAAAAAGTAGTCCTCACTAACCGATCTAATTTCTTTTCATAAATTGTAGACATTTTCCCCCAGAGATCTTAGAATTATACTAAATTTTAATTCTTCCATTGGCCCATCTCCCCCATTTTACAGATGAAGGAGTTGAAGCCTAGGAAAAATAATTCAACATCCTAGCAGCAGAATGAATCTATTTATCTGTCTGTGAGCTTTGGGTACATATTCTCAGAGCACCATGTGGATTGTAATGGGTCTGGTTGTCCCAGACCCATTATCCATTGACATTTGGGGAAAGTTATTTTATCAAAGCCAAATTATCATCTTTAAGCATTTGCAAAAGGACTACATATATTATTATCCTTCCCCTCTGCCTCAGTACTAATATTTGTTGAGCTTCTATTATATGTAGGCACTAATCTAGTTTAATTTTACAAACATTGTATAAGCTCATTATAATTACTCCATTCTATTGATGGCGTGATCGAGGATTACACGGGTTAAAAACTTGTCTGTATTCTCATAAGTAAAAAAGTGGCAGAGCTAGGGCACCTGGATGGTGCATTCAGTTACACCTTGAACTCTTGGTTTCAGCTCAGGTCTTGATCTCAAAGTCATGAGATAGAGCCCCACATGGGGCTCTGTGCTCAGTACAGAGTCTGCTTAAGACTCTCTCCCTCTCCCTCTGCACACACACTTTCTCTCTCTCTCAAATAAATGAATAAATCTTTAAAAAAATTTTTTTTAAGTGGCCAGGCACCTGGCTGGCTCAGTGGTTGAACATCTGCCTTAGGCTTAGGTCATGATCTGGAGGTCCTGGAATTGAGTCCCGCATCGGGCTTCCCACGGGGAGCCTGCTTCTCCTTCTGCCTATGTCTCTGTCTTTCTCTGTGTCTCTCATAAATAAATAAATAAATAAATAAATAAATAAATAAATAAATAAATAAATAAAATCTTTAAAAAAAATAGTGGCAGGTTGAATTTCATGGTCATTCTCTGCCACTGAATCCACCAGTGTTTCCGTTGTATCTGATGCTAGTTTGGGTACCATGAACTTTCTGGGTTAAGTAATTCTTTTAGAAGTCATCACAGGGTGAGAAGTATTTTGTATTGAACATAAAGGGATATGGCTTTCAGCTCATAACCCAGGATCTATCACGTATACAGTAGGTACAGTCCATTCTGGATCTTCTACACCACCTTGTTTTTCTATTCCCTCTCCTTTACTGAAACATTTTGCTCTTTTTCTCCTTGAAATGAGAGGACTCCCAAATCAGATTGTGTTTGTTGAAAGAGGTAAAAGAGATGTAGGCAGACATGAGAACAACAACAACAAAAAAACTAAAACAAAAACACAAGGCTCTTCCCTCCTTGAAGGAGACAAGGGAAGGGCCTTGACTGTCCCAAGAGTGTTGATACAAAACTGGTTAACCTAGAAGCCAAGAGAGGCTGTGGAGGAAGAAGTACTCTGTGCTGAAGTCCGAGGAAGGAGCCAGATGAGAAGAGTCCTGTTGGAGCCCTTAGGGAGCGCCGACCATTTCCCACGGCATGGTTTAGGATGGATTTCCGGACACGAGATACACATTATCACCTTGGTTCAGCCAAGAAGAAGGCTCTCTCTGAGGCCACATGCATATTAAAGTGTGTAATCTTGCCGTTACTATGGGGAAATAATTTACAGGATCATACAACCCGCTGCCTCCTGTCATCTGCTGGGACCCTGTGGTTGCCGTGGCTGCACGTGGGGACTCGGCTACCGAGTTAATGTCACCTACTGTGTAAAATTGCACCTCAGCAAAAAGAGAAGCCTGATTGGTCTTGGCCAGGGCTACATGTGGTGAAGGCTTAACTAGGAGAAAAGCTATCTGAACCCCTGTGGCTCCTGACCAAGGGGGTGTCAGAGCCAGGCTTGACAGATCTGCATTGGTGTCATAGTGTAGGATCTTTCTGGCTAAAACACATGGACATTCTGTTAGCCGATCTGTGCTAAACTTCAGAGCGTTTCTTTGGGACTCTGTGTTAACATCAGAATGCGAGTATTCAGCAGGGAAAACAAATCTGGAAACTGAGTCTGTATGTCCACAATATCCTATTTATTTTAGGGGGAAACAGGGTTAAGAAGACGTGAGATGTAGAAAGAGATGAGACAGAGAAAATGGGAGGGAACTTGCCCATTAGATTTTTTAGGCATCCCTAAATATCGGGGCCAGGTCCAGGCAGAGTGGCACTGTGGGGGATGTGGGAGGCAGGTTGGAAACAGTGGCATTTCATGAAAATACAGATAAACTTGCTGTGAAAAATCTTGGCATTGGGGGTCCTGGGTGGCTCAGTCGGTTAAGTGTCTGCCTTCGGCTCAGGGCATGATCCCAGGGTCCTGGGATTGAGCCCCACGTTGGGCTCCCTGCTCGGCAGGGAGCCTGCTTCACCCTCTCCCTCTGCCCTTCCCCATTGCTTGTGCTCTTTCTCTCTCACTCTCTCTCAAATAAATAAATAAAATCTTAAAAAAAAAAAAAAGGAAAGAAAAATCTTGGCATCTCAGATCAGATCCAGCCAGAGGCTTAGGAGATTGTCTGCAAGATCCACTGTACAACAGACCGTCTGTGGAACCGAAGCAAATATTTATCCACTTGAGGTTTCTGTGTCTTCATCTGCAAAATGGTGAAGTTTGAACAAGCTGAACTTCAAGACCCTCCCTCCCTGACCCCCATCCTGCTATAACGTAAGCTCTTCTGTCTTCATTGTCTTCACACCCCGTACACACTGTCCAACCCCAACAGGGTACCTTGCGCATAGTGGGAACTCAGGAGATACTGAGTGGAGGAGGAGAACACAGCCTGTGGCAGAGGGCCAATCCGTCCTGGTGCATCGAGCAGGAAAGATTCTGCTCCAGTGCGTCCCTTAGTGCTAATGTGGCCATGCCCCTTGGTTCTGCTCCACAACGCCTCAAGTTTTCCATCGTGGGAAGTGAGAGTACATCTCAAGGCAGGCAGAAAGAATCTCACAGTGTCAGCTGCTGGGAGCCAAGTGAGAAGCAAACTCTAGGATCGGGAATGAGCAGGTGCAGCTACCAAGACTTACAGCGGTACAAGAAGTAGAGCTTTCAGCCTGGGGAGTCATTAAGCATTGGATTCTTTAGACTCAAACCAAGTGGCCTGAAATCTCTTCGATCTTAGCGTGACTTATTGGGCTTCTGATTTTATTTATATGTATCTTTTGCCTTTCTGCTTCTTCCCAATGTGCGTCAGCTTTAGTTAAGGCACAAGGGTGACTGGCTAGATAGTTAATAGATGGGTCTCCTAGGAGTAGAGAAGACAGAGATAGCTCCTTGACTTTGCAATCGAGCCAGACGTTAGAGTTCATTATCGAAGGGGACAGGGGAAGAAACCAGTTAAAGAGAGAGTGAGCAAGTGGTCAGCCCCACTCTTCAGGCCCTGCCTCCCATAGGTGATGTAAGCCTTCCCAGAGAGGCAAGATTATTATTTTTTATTTGTTTATCTCCATTATCAGGTGGTGCACTGGCTGGCATTCTGCATTTAGACAGCAGAGCAGGGAGGATATACATATATATTTATATTTATTGTATTTTTTCAAGCACATTCATCTGAAAAGGCTTGGGTTGATTAATATTTTCTGCTGTCCGGTAACCATGGCAATAGGGTCAGCAGATATAATACTTAATTTAATCTTCCAGCTGCCTCAGTGTGCTTCACCGGTGTCCCGAATAATAGAAAGCCTTTTGCCTCTCTTTCGCTCTCTCTCTCTCCCTCTCCCCCCCCCTCGTATATTATTATCTTTGCCAGTGGCTCCCTCACATGACCCAAAAGGAATACACTGGGTTTTTTTTTTCTCATTTCATTTTGTATATGCACCTAAAATAAATTCCTATGTGATTCCGCTTCCCACTGAGCCAGTTCCCCCATCAACAACCCAACCACCGTCTTCCCCCCTCCACCTCCACTCCCCACTGCTCCCCCCCACCCAACACTCCAGCAGCCAATCTCCACGGAATGACAGGAAACGTGGGAAGATCCTGATAGCTTTCATAGCTGCACCGTAAGGTTTATGAAACACACTCCTCGGCCAAATGAACCCATGCCGACTCTCCTCCCCGCCGCAGACCCAGGCGATTGGCTGAGAGCGCCTTGCTGGTCCGATTGCTCTCCAGGTGGGTTAAGTGCATTGCTTTGTCTTCATTTGGCCCAGTTCCCTTGTGTCATATCTCTTTATTTCCTTTCTCTTTGCCTTCCTCCTCCTTCCCTCTGATAATTATCTTTTTTTTTTTTTTAAGCTACCATGTTTTTGCACACACTCAATATTTGGTTGGTTCCAGGAAAAAGGAGAATTGGTTTTCAAACCTAGATAGACTTTAAGCAAGAACAAGCCCAAAGAAAGACAGTCTGGGGAAGACTGAGGGGGTTGAGATCGGAGATGAATATTTTTATTTTTCCCACTTTTCCAAAAAGCTGATGAGAATTCTCGGATTTGAGTTCACTTGGTTCTTTCCTCCTTCGGTTTATCATCCTGCCACTCTTTATTCCAGAGCTGTTCAAAGAAAACATTAAGATTAAAATAATACTTTCTTCCCAAAGCTGGGGAGGAAGGTAGGTGACGTGGTGAGGGAGGATATTTAAAAGAAAAAGAGGGCAGAAAAAAGAGAAATGATCCGAATATGGGTTCTAAGAACACTGTAACATTTTTTTCCCATTTCTCTTTATTTATTAATCAGACTTTTATTAATCCTGTCATTGACTCAAATAATAAACATATTTTCCCATGTATGCTCCCCCTGTCTACCTTTTGTTGTTGTTTTAGAAAATAGAATAATTGCAAGAGCAGAACAGTATTTTTTAAAAATGAGGAAATGAACGACTATCACCCTCATTTCTTCCTCTGAGGAGCATAAAATCCATTTTATTCCTTCAGGATTTATTTTTCTTTTTGGGAGATACAGGTAAAAAAAAAAAAAAAATCACAAAAAAAGTGCCAATGGTGCATCCATTGGCTTCAGTCTGAAATTGGGCCAATTTGGTTGATTACTTTTTCCAAAATGGAGGAATCGCCCCACCTGTCTCTGATGACGCGTGTCACGGAGATGGACATTCAGGGCCTTCGCTCTTCCAGGTCAGCTCCCCTTTCCTCCCATTGCCCCTCTCAGGAAGCCGCGCATCCGGTTGCATCATAAGGTTGTCTGTAGTTGACACGGTGCTAACTGAAAGTGAGGGAGTCGGGTTGGGACGCAGAGGAGCAGGGATACGCAGCTGTCAGTGTCCTCAAGTGGGTGCCACCGTGGAGCTGCCACCACCAAGAGTGGACACTGCAGTCAGTGCCTTTTACAGACAGGTCTCGTGGGAAGCCACGTGACATTTCTCAGGCAGCTCCTGTTTGGGTGAACATTTATGCCTCGACGCAAAAGGAAGCCCACAGTTGTCAATACGCTCGGTGTCCCAGACATCCTCGGAGACAGAGGTCCCTGTCGTTTGACCTGGGGCTGTTGATGCCGTGGACCTGTGTGGCCAGAACATCCGGGCCCTGGAATGGCAGGCACACGAGCAGCTAAGGATGGATGTGGAGACAAGGGTCCTCGCTCAGCGCCATGGCTAGAAGTCCGGATGCCACAGGCCACAGGCCCTGTGGGGGAATGCTCGCTCCCATCTTCTGCGGGCATCATCTGGCTCCCATCAGATGGTCCCTCAAGAACGTGGGAGGGCGGCTCTGCAACACGATGGGCCGGAGCCCCAGGACAGCCAGCGAGCGCCCCGCGTCTAACACGGCTATGCCCGCGTGGCCGGGAGGGCTTTGCTGTTACACGGCGCCTGGCCTACCTGAGGTGACCGCCATTAACGAAGTCGATTTTATTTATTTATTTATTTTTATTTTTTCAAAGTTGATTTTAATAATACCCGTGGAAATGAGAAGAAGAGGAAGCCACTTCATGAGTACACAGCGAAGGGTCGGGAAGAACTGGAGCGTCCCTTGGAGACCTGCGGGAGCTCCGGTGGCTCAGCCGGCGTAGTGGTCTTCATCCTGGGGGGTGACCAGGCCAGTCCTCGGCCCTGCTTTTTCTCAGCCTCTGCAGCCCTGCGCTCCTACTTCTGCAAATCCGTTAGTCTTAGACTAGAGATCTGAGAGATCCACCGATCTCCTCCTGTGCTTCTGCTTCTCTTTCTCCTACTGGCCCCAGTTCTCTGTCCTCTCCTGGCCCATCTCTTGTACCTTCTTTCTGTGGGGTCCTCAGCTCCTGCACCACCTGCCATCTTCATGGGTCTCAACTCCACGCTCCCCACGAGCGAGGGTCTGAGTGCTTAGCCTCCCCACGCTGCAGAGCAGCTGCTTAGGCCAGGCTGCTTCACCGGCCACTGGTGCAATATCTATGATTATCTGAGATGAGGGGCCCATCTCTGACTTTTTTAATGTTGTGGTCAATCAGCAGGGCCATAAGGTAGAAAGGAGGCCTGATGACTTCTTCGAAAGGGAGCATGCTGGGCCCCCTTGGTTTCTCAGTAAACATCTATAGCCATTAAGTGTCCCAGGCTCCTCAACTTAACACTGCCTGGCAGGTCTCCTTGGCACTGGGCACAAGGCTTTATCAAAGAAAACCAAGGGAAAAAAAGGTGCATTTTCCAGGCTGCTCTCCTTAATGGCCTTTTAGAAGTTCCCATTTGTATTCAAAATGGACTAACCACAGGTTTCTTGATCTATGGCCCTTTTTTTGCCTGACCCGTGACTTTTAATGCGCTATCTTCAACCACTTTCAGTGGGTTTACCTCCTGGTAGGAAGAAGCAGAAGAGAGAGAGATAACCTGCTGCTTGTGGGAGGCACAGTTTATCAAAGTAAATAAATGGCTCTTTGTTTTGTTTTGTTTTAAATCCTCCATAACAACAACCAAGCCTTGTGTCCATCGGGTCTCTCCCCAGAAGTGGAAGGAAAGCACCTGCAGGGGCTCTTTTTCTCCCTGAGGGAGGCTCTGGGTGCGGTCCACACCTGGGCCCAGGCTGACACTGAACCTCCATCCCCCACACGGCAGCTATCTCCCAGGTTACTTTTAATTTTTCTAATTAATTTTGAGAGCTCTTTGAGACATTTTCCATTCGGTTCACAGTTTGAGTCCTGCTCTGGGGTGTTCCCAGTAAATGTCTTGGTGTCTTTAGCAGGATTCTTTCAGAGTGATGGAACCTTCGGAAGAGACTCATCCTCCCGTTTAATTTAGACACCCGATCTGATTGTCATTTTCAATCCAAAGATGGCTTTGATTATTGATGGCAACCTATAAATCATGAGCCCTCAGAGCACAGCTCAGAGAGGGAGGTGGGAGACTGCTGGCTAAATATTCCAGAACTAAGGGGCTTGTGGATGAGGGGGCACCTGGGTGGCTCGGTGATTGAGCATCTGCCTTTGGCTCAGGTCGTGGTCCAGGGGTCCTGGGATTGAGTCCTGCATCGGGCTCCCCACAGGTCCCTCTGCCAATGTCTCTGCTTCTCTCTGTGTGTCTCTCATGAATAAAGAAATAACATCTTAGAAAAGGTGGGGAGGGGGGCTTGCAGATGACACAATTGCTTCTTATGAGGCGCCAGGGGAGCTCTTCTTCTAAAACAGTTGGCTTATTTCATGCTGAAGGCAGGTCTGTTCCAGAATCTCAGATTGTGAGTGGGCTGGTGGGGGGGGGGGGGGGGGTTGTGTTGAAGGAGAAACAAAACATGGAAGATGTTTAGTGTACATTTTTGTAACCATTGGATATTTTTTCTGTTCCCGTATGTCCTTCTTTTACTTGCCGAGGTCTCCTCTCACAATACCGATAGTCTCCTCTCATTAAGCTTTTATCTGGATTGTCACAGATTTGGTCTCGTTGGTTCTAGCATGAAACTGTGCCCCTTCCATGTTTGCGCATCAGATGGATATTTGTACCATAACATGAGGAACTTAGGAGGCAATTCAGCTGTTTTCCCAAATGTGTGACTTGGAAAGATCCGGTATTCCACAGTGTGAAAAACACAGATGTCCTCCTCCACTTCAGAGAATGCTTGTCAGTCAGTTGCCACCTGTTCAGAAAGAGAACTGCTGAATGCAAAGTGGCAGCTTGTCACCAACTTCCCCAACCCGAGCGCACTAATTAACTCATGCCCCCTCACGAAAACTCATTTGCAGCCTGCACAAAGATGCCGCTCCCTCTAACATGGTGGCACTCAAGGGAATGCCCCTTGGGGAGACGAGCCTGCTGCTCCCCCATTGTCTTTCTTGGCCATGACCCAACAGAGAAGGTCATGGGCTTGAGGGACTAGAAGGCGCCCCCGAGTGTCTTCCCGTGGGCCATCGGATTCTCTTTAGCTCCATAGTATTTACAGGCTCAATATCCTGCTACCTGGGGGCCAAACGAGATTCTAATTTAAATAAACTACTGTAGTTCTGCCCATGATCGTAACCCTCACTCCAGGTCTCATAAGCATGTAGCTCACACGTTTTGGGTGCTGGGATACCATGAGGACAAAATGGTACCCGCTCCTTCTTGCCTCTGCCTTGTCATGGAATCTTCCAGCACCATCCAGATCCTTCCCCCACTTGAGAACAGAAGTGTTCATTCTCCCGGCTGTTGGAAATGTTGGAAGCTGACCACTGTCCACAGAGCCCTCTCCCTAGGAGTGGCTCCAGGTTAATCATCTCTTTTCCACAGAGGCAGATTACATCCCATTCTGGAGCTCCCCCTCAGATGATGCTTTGGTTTGATCTGCATCACAGTTCAACTTCTTCCTTGACCGGACCCTGCTTCCTTCACCCCACCAGGGGCAGTGTTGATCCTAAACATACTGCTCAATGAACTCCTACCTGGAGAAACCCTTCATAGAGTCTCCATACCTAAGACCCATTCCCATTAAGACCTTCAATGTGGTGACCAAGGGGCAATTCCAGGCATTTCTAGGCAACCCTGAGACCTGAGAGATGCAGTCTGATGTATGTGGTACCCTGCTCACCAGTAGTCATTCCTTGGGCTAAGACACGTGTCTACCACAGCTGCCAAATTTCATGAAAATGCCCATCCTTTAAAATGATGGTATAGCCATCATTTTTCTGTAAAAGAGTATCCCTTCTTCAGTTGTTCAGGGGTTGAGGTTGTAGGTCTTTTGGAAAATGATTATTTTCATGTTTTTTTTTAATTGAAGTCTGCATACATTATAAGAAAGAGCACAGGTCTTAAGTGTAAAGCTTACACATATACATATATATTTTTTGATGTAACTAAACCCATATGAATATGTCAGACACCTCCAGCATCCCAGGAAGCTCCCTCATCTACCCAGCCAGTGTTCTTCCACCAAAGGCCAATAATGTTCCAACCTCGACCCACGTAAATTAATTTGAAAATGATGATCTTGTGCATTTTGAGTTTCCACCTTTCATTTATGGTCTTGGAATTCAGTGAGTGCTGGTGGAAGTCATCGTTTCTGTTATGCCTTTACAAAGCAATATTTAGGAAGCGGCACACACAAAGAAAGAACTCACAATTCCGTATTTACACCAAGTGCTTAGAAGCATGAGCAGTGACACTGTTAATATTATACACACGCAAAACCAAATAGGCATTTATAATTTGCGGAGAAAATGGTCGCACAATGCTACATGACCAAGATGTCAAATTATTTATAACTTAGCAGGATGGTGAGGTTGGAGTTGGAGGGAATCATTAGGCTGGGAGTTTGAAGTTAAATTAGGATACACAATTTAAGCTCTGAATATGTCACCTTTTTTTTTTTCTTTTTGGTTCTGTTTTCTAAAAAAGTCATAGATTTTATAGGGTATCACCTTGTAATTCTTATAATCCTTTCCCCGGTGCTGTTGAAGTTTTCCACCTTTTCTCACCATATCCTTTGGGGCACTTCAACCTTCAGTCCTGCTCCTTTCAATGCTGTTGCACCCGATTCCCAGAAAGTGTCAAGTTGCATTTATTGAGGTCCACAGCAGAGGCTTTCTTTCTCCAGGGGGATGAGGGGAATAAAGGTATCGTGTAATAAATGTGGTTCCGGCAAATTTGTCAGATGGTCCCTGACAGGCTGATAGGACTGGGTGAGGCTGGGAGCAGATTTGGAATTTGCTCCTCATCCACACATTGATCATTTGGAGCTGATGGTGCAGTCTCCACTGAATCAGTCCAGTCCCAGCCAGTGGATGAGGGTGATGTATTTTATACAGGGAGCTTACTATGGGGTCTAGTTCCAGCAGTGCTAGACGGGCTCAGAGAGGCAATCAAAGATGAGCAACAGAGGGAAGCCTAGAAGAACAAAGGGAAGAGGCAATGGTACAGAAGCCGAGGAGCGGGCTCTCTGCATGGAGCTAGAATCACTAGAGGGCTGGCAGGCAGAAGCTGGACTATGCAGGAGAAGCAGCAGCTCCCAGTGGGGCCACCCAAAGCCAAGGCAACAGCGGAGAAGTGGGAGAAATACCTGGCTTCTCCCTTATTCCCATCCCCCAGGTTCGTGCCAAGGCCTCCTCTTGGCACGGGAGCTCTGGGGAAGCAGAGCTGGCACAGGGCAGTCTTCTGGGATGCCGAACCCAATGGAAGAAGAGCGGGTTTGGATCTGAGAGCACGGCGGCCCATGACCACTCACCCCCCTTTCCCATATCTCATTAACCGATGAAGAGAAACCCTACCACGCTGATGTAGAGTTCATTTGTTAAGATGTGTTTCTCAGGAGAGCCAAAGGCTAACCATTTAGCGTGTCTTTGTTTTCGGGGCCCGGGGACTTGCAGTGGAAGCCTGTGCTCAGGGGCTCTCTGTCTCTTGCTCCGTGGGAGCTTGTGGATACAGCGCCTTACTTTAGGATTTACAGGCTATCTCAGTTTCATAAATCAGCAATGTGCGCCCCGAGTGTGAGAGTCTGCAAATTCTAAACTAATATGTCGCTCTCTTTCTGTCTCGCATCATATTTATGTTAAGGCTCCATAAATCGTGCTGTATGTTTCTGCAGCACAGCCACGATGAAAAGTGATGGAGCCAACAATAAGAAAGAATGGAAATTAACATGCAAGAAAACAAAATGAAATAAAAATTCACGTGACCTGCAATTTCAAGCTACTTATTCCAGAAATGTGCATTGATGAGAGGAAGGGAATCAAGCATTCAGTCTGCGTCCAGCCATTTGGCCGCCAAGCCATTCACCCTGTGCTGGCCACGTCGGATATGCCTCTTGCCAAGGCCCCGAGGATTGTGGCTGGATCAGAGGTGATGGTGGGGCCTTAATGTCTTTTCTGGGGCAGAATTTCCGGAGGGATTTCCTGGTGCATTGAGGTGGGATTGTAAGGGCAAAACCGCCACCTTCAGAGACCAAGTTTCCAACGAGCCGGTGAAGACAGTGGAGGGACTCAGGAAAGCCCTTCTCGGGATTGAGTTGGGAAGTTTGCCATTTCCTGCCTAGCTTAGAAAGGTGGACTTGGGCTGCTCCATTTTAGCTCAAGCATTTTTGATGTTCAGATTTGCATGCGTTGCGTGCACAGGGATTTCTTCCCTCGGTATCGGACCCTGGGCACAACGAACGGCGCTGACCCCGAGCGGTCAGGGCTGGCGCGTGGCGGGTGGCACAGTGGTGCCGAGGACCACGAATGCCCCTGGGCTAGAAAACAGGCCTGCTGAATGGTTCGGCTGGCTGGTAGAGGGCAGTGATTTCAGAGGGAAGCCACCCAGACGAGAGCATGTCCCTCGTCTTTAGGGGGGTTTGCTTTTCAAGTTTGTTTATTACCTACGAGAACCAACTGAAACATCAGGTTATGCATTAGACCCAGGAATAAAAGGTAGTATTTTAACCTGCTAACGGAATTCTGCCGACGAGTCACGAGTATCAATCCATCACAATTATTAGAAACAATGTACTCTGCGGTGGTAAAGAGATCCAGCCAATATGCAGACGCACACTAAATAAATTCCCTCTTAGACTGGCTGGTTCCTCCCCGGCCCTGACAGATGCAGAAACTGTTTATACAAAAAAGAAGTGTTGAGAAGTGGAACTCAACACTGCACAGGTTCCCCCTCCCCTCCCCCTCCGAGTTGCATTCATTCCTGCAAAGTCTCTGGATAGAGCTTACATCAGCATCCCCCCCCCGCCCCCGTTTCCCTCTTAAAAACACAGATCAGCTCTGGATTTAGGGGTCCTACATACACAGAATATGATCATCATACTAATGATTACATGTGAGCATCAACAAAAACAGCCTTCTGGGAGGAGGAAACTGCGGGGTGGGGGGAAGATGATATTGATTTAGCCCAGAAGATAGGCCTCACCTAGGCATTTGTGCACATACGGATACTTGCTTTTGTTTCTATTTGAGATCCTTTCTTTTCCAGCCACACCGTCATTAGCAGGGAGAGCGCTGGAGGCAGCCCCTCTTTCCTGTAGCCATTTGCTTTGCGTAAACCAGCTAGCAAACCGCTCCGTTAGTATTGATGTAGACATTACCACAAATCGCCACTTAGGGACCTGAACGAATTGACTAACTGGTTTCAGATCCAATACACATAACTTGATCAGACACAAAGTTTAAGTACACTTGCAGGCGTGCCAACTGCACCTACCAGGAAGTGACTCTTTGGCTGCCAGCTCCAAGAGGCCCTAAGGGAGACCCAGGAGAAAGGCATACAGACCTAGGGGCGAGGCAGCAAGGCTGGAGGTCTAACAGCCTGCGGTGGAAAGAAGGAAGGCCTTCAGGGCAGGAAGTAGGGCAAATTCAAAAGGCACATGGACACCTCAGGCCAGGGTACACTTGATACAACTCTCATTAATTTGGCTTTTTAATCCTCCCGTCGAGTGGCTCTGAGGTCCAGAAGGCCAAGTGCCAGATGACTTGGGAGATGCCTGAACTCCGATCAGAGAGAAATCTCAGCTGATCAAGGGGCAGCTGTAAGTGCGTTTGCCCCCCAGGCTGCCTGGCACCTGGGAACACTGGTTTTTGCATTACTTGTCCTCTCAGCAGCTGGAAAATGACCCAGGGAAAACTGGATAAAAGTCCCTGGACAGACCGAACGGCGCTGACCCTGAGAGGTCAGGGCTGGTGTGTGTGTGGGGGGGGGGGGGGGGTGGCATGGTGGTGCTGAGGACCACGCAAACCTGTTCCACCCAATCTGAATGTTAAAGCCTTACCTGCTTTTTACCAAAGGTTTTGGCTTTCCTCCACGCACCCTAGGACTACTCCTAGAAAAGCATGCTGCTTTTCTGTGGCATGAGGCTTTTCCTCAGAAATTATGTAGGAGAATGCTGGATGTACAAGTGGAGGGATAGGTTGGATGTGTAGTCATGGGAGTTGCTGGAAAAAAGAATAAATGAGAAAAATCGGTCAGTTCAACAGGGAGGTGCATGAATCTGTGTGCATATATGTATATTGGGGTGGGGGCAATATTGATAAAGGTGAAGGCGGGGAGGGTCCTGGCAAGAAAAGAATGTATAGTCTATTAGAAGCAGGCCAGGCTAACAGCTGCAAAACAATAGGTGGCTCAGGGCCGATGCAAAGTTAGAACAGAGTGGAGGGGTTAGCTGAAGGGAGAGAGGTGGATATGGGGGGACTTCAAAAAGGAGGATTATATTAGAATGGGAAGCCTCTAAAAACAGGAGAAAAATCCTAGTTTAAACATAGACAAAAATACTTATTTCTTATATTATCATATATTTATTATTATATGTATATTTAATATTTTATTTATTTTATTGTTCATTTATTTAACATGTACTTATTGACCACCTACTCCATCGTCAAAGCATTGTGGATGCAGGAAGAAATCATACAGACATGGCTGGTGACCAGGTAGAGTTTGCAGTCTTTAAAGTTTTTTTGTGTGTGTTGTTGTTGTTTACTTATTTATTTAGTCACAGATAGTCACAGAGAGAGAGAGAGAGGCAGAGACACAGGCAGAGGGAGAAGCAGGCTCCACGCACTGGGAGCCTGACGTGGGATTCGATCCCAGGTCTCCAGGATCGCGCCCTGGGCCAAAGGCAGGCACCAAACCGCTGCGCCACCCAGGGATCCCGAGTTTGCAGTCTTAAAATGTTATCTGTGAGCACATTATTGTAGGCTGAAGGCATTTGGCCATGCTCAATCCTTACAAATTGAAATAATTTAATGTTAAAGGTGATTTTAAAAATGATCTAATAATAACACAAGCAAATAATTGTGACCTAAATGTACCCAGGAATTGTGAGGGTAGATCTCTATGTCGTATCACATCATTTAATTCTCATGACCATTTTATAAGGGAGAAACTTTTAGTCCTGTTTTATATCTGTGACTTAGAGAGGTTAAGGTACATCCCTCATGTTGTGGAGGAAGACTTAGTTTTTGAATTTAGGCATATCTGACCCCAGATCCTCTCCTCATTCTATTCTTCTACTATGCAGCTTCCCTGGAAGGCATCTGGAATTATGAAGGTGAAGAAGTCAGGAGGGGCCCCTAAGGTTTCTAGCTAGGATGACTAGAAGGGTGGGAGGTCTGTGACATTAGAGAAGGTGGAAACAAGGCAAAGAGGCGAGAGATGGCAATGAATGCCCTTTTGAACAGATTTCATGTAAAGAGACAGTTGGATATCCAGATAAATATAACAGATAGTTGGATATATGTCATTTGAGAGAGATCAAAGTTAGATATACAGATTTAGAAACCATCAATAAAGGAACCAAGGAAGCAGGAGGACATAGCTGAAAGCAAGCAATTGTTCAAAAGCACCTAATGGGCATAATGGGCAAGATGCATCTCATGGACCATCTGGTAGACCAAGGTTTCTCAGACTGAGCTCCATTGACAATATAGGCCAGATAATTCTATCCCGTGCATTGTAAGATGTTTAGCAAAATCCCTGGACTTTACCCACTTAATGCCAGTGGCAATACTCCTCCAACTGTAACAAAAATGTCTTTGGACACTGCCCAATGTCCCTTGGGGGACAAAGTTGTCCCTCGTTGAAAGCCACTAGGTAGATGAAAGAAATTCATTCTAGTCCATATGACTGTTTATAAGTATGCATATCATGATACAGAACTTCTTTATACATGTTACGTATACCTATGCTACTCTTCCAGTCCGTGGGACTCAATGTTACTCTTGTAATTGCACATGCAATGAAAAATGACTCTGATATGAAATGGTCAGACTGCTGTGTATTTCTGAATGCTTTGGCTCCAGTTACTTGCTTATAATTTGACATTTTTTGAGGCTTGTTCAAGCTCACTTAATTATACAGTTTTATTTTAGTGTCTGTGTCAAAGACAGTTGGAACCCACTAACCACCCATGTGCTCTCTTTAATTTCTGAGACAGATGAGTTAGAGCCCGGTGACTAGTTCTAGTCAGTGGATTGAGAGAGAGAAAGTAACATATATCACTTGTGCGCTGAAACAGGGAAAAGCCAGGTGCCTTTACCATTTCTCTTCCCCTGACACAGTGGCACCAAAGGCCATATTCTAGATGACTTAGCTTCAAGGTGGAGAAGGAGTGCCTGAGCCATACCAGACTTTGCATTGATATCATGTGTCAAGTCACTGAGGCTTGGGGTTTATTTATCATCACAGCAGATCTTAGCTTTACCCTGACTAATAGAAATATCATAAGTTTAAAGGCAGGAGGAAAAAGAACGTTTTAATGAGCTTTTGCCAAATGCATATCCACTTTATAGGAACATGACAACCATATATAAAAACTATACCTAATTGGGACGCCGGGGTGGCTCAGTTGGTTGAGCATCAGACTCTTGATTTCAGCTCAGGTTATGATCTCAGGGTCATGAGATCCAGCCCTGCTTTGGGCTCCATACTCAGTGGGGAGTCTGCTTGAGGATTCTTTCTCCCTCTTCATCTGCCCCTCCCCCTGCTTGTGTTTTTTTTTTTTCCTCTCTCAAATAAATAAATCTTTAAAAAAATGCTATACCTAATAGAGTAGTAAGATAAATGTTTGTCATCATGACAAATCTGGCATCATATTACGTATTCATTCAAAGAAATATTAGCAGTCACCTCTAGTTTCCTGGTTTCAGTGGAGTTAGTTTTTATAACACAAGATGATTCTGTTAAACAGAGCTTGTAACTATGGAAGGTCAGTCTTCATTTCTGATGTATCCTATGTACTTCAACACTAATTTCCACATGGCTAAACCCAAATAAAAAGATTGCTTGTTTGAACAATAAGGGAATCACCTATGGTTTTCTTTTTTCCCTGTGTGCTTAAAAAGTTTTAAAATAGGAATTGGGCAAAACTTCACAGCTCTGTTACAAAAAAAAAATATATGAAAAACATCCTGTCTTTGTAAAATACGCTTATAGAAGTGCTGGAATTAATATGATGACTCTTGAACTGGATATCTCAGTTATTCCTCCATCCTAAGTGGCAGTAGAATTCTTGAAATTGTTAACATGTGGGCTGATAGTATTTTCATTAATTTTAAGGTGAAAATATAAAGGTTTTAAGATACTCTTCTAAAAGTGTTTGAATAACTGCAATGAAATTTTGTGGGAAGAAATTTGTAACAATTACATAAATGGGGCATCTTAGTTTTTATGCTTGATACGATGTTTTTCATATTTATATAGCATGAGTGGAAATGCTTTAATCATTTTGTGATTTTATTGAAGTACAGATCAGATATATCTTGACATTGTGGAACACAATATTTAAGTGACTGAGCCCTTGCTCTTAAAAGAACGCTAATAATGCTGCAATTACTGTGAACTTTGCTTTATTCAGTTGTAAAAAAAAAAATCTGAAAAAAAATGTTTTAGGCATTCTGAATCAGAACTTTAGTTCTTATTATGAAGTGTTTTCCCCTATAATCCTATGCTTAAGAAGTGGGGGGAAATTATACTAAAAGCAGAATTATTGGTGAATATTTTCCCTTGATTGATTTAGAAGAATGCAAGATTTCTAAGATAATGCTGTTTAAGGAAAGTTATAGAACAAAATTGCTAGCAGTGGCATTTGTTGCAATTTGGATCCAGTGCATCGGGTAACAAGGGTGTATGATGTTAATTATTGAATTATTCCAGAGCTTTGAAAGGCAAATCTCAGTGCTTCTGTGAATTATACTGGATTCAGTTGGAAAAAAGCCCTAAATGGGATGATCTGCAGAAGATATCGAATCATTTCTATGTTGTTCATCTTACTTTGTCATAAAATGATCTTTTTAATGAACTTTCAGTTCTTAAATCATATCTTAATGAGAACTTGCTAGCCAGATGGGATAGAAATAAAGATCAAATATAGTTGAATGTGCATATAGATTTTCATCAGGAATATATTAGAATCCCAAACATAAGGAAATACAGAACTTTCTTCTCTCCCTACCAGTTTCAAATGCTGTGATCCAGAGGGCATTTTCCCTAATTAAAATATTTCAGGTATCAGAGAAGGTATTGATGGTATTAAAATGGTGAGATCTTTGTGGATAATCCAAATGAATTACTCAGAAACCTTGAGAAAATGTGGAGGGCTAAATAACTATTGAAAATAATGATAATTTAAAGACTTTGCTAAGTACTGGATACTGTACAAAACATTTTGAATGTATGATTCTGTAAAATCATCACAGAAACCATATGAGATAGGAACTAGTGCTATTTCCATTTTACAGGTGAGGAAATTGATGGTAAGTAAGTTGCCCGGGGCCACCAGCTAGTAGGTGGTTAAGCTGGCATTGGGTTCTAGAACAGATGCTCTTAATCGCCATTCTGTCTTCGCCCCAGCAACTGGGCACACAGTTGGACTTTACCTTCAGTAGTGGATGGGATGATGAAAATAAAAACAAAAATAACGTCTAGGCTAACACACAACTTTTGCTGGGTTTTGTATGTCCTGTCATAGAGCTTTATTCTTTGGGCATCCCATGCTTTCCTAAATCACAGCTAACTGCCTGGAATGGTGGAAACTTGATTTAGTGCAGCTTTTCCCAGTAGTTTAACCCACCCCACTCCATGTATTCTTGCCCTAACAGAATCCTAGGAGGCAGCCATGTAGATTTACATGCTGTATCCAGCCACATCAGTATCAACACCTTTCAGTTACCCTGTGCTTCTCCCAGTATGGACCTTGCTGTGGCCTGCCATTTGGCCATGAGATCCCTACTGATGTGGGCTCTGTTATTCTTTTTATCTTTCCAGCCTTCCCTTAACCCCACTCGAACAGTGCTGGCCCATGTTACTTTTGTCATTACCACCATAGTGAGCTGTCCCTCCTCCTTTTGCCACTGTCCTGGCTGCCATATTTAACCAGCCATGGTATTGTTAAAAATCTAGGTGAATAGCCCTAAGGGATGGCCCCATTCTTTTAGTTTTCTTTTTTTTTTTTTTTAAGATTTATTTATTCATTCAGAGAGAGCGAAGAGAGAGGCAGAGGGAGAAGCAGGCTCCATGCAGGAAGCCCGGTGTGGGACTCGATCCTGGGTCTCCAGGATCACACCCCGGGCTGCAGGCAGCGCTAAACCGCTGCACCACCGGGGCTGCCCCCCTCTTTTAGTTTTCTTACAGTATTTGTAGCTCTTTTATCAGTTCCTAATAGAGTAGCCCTGTTCTCTCAAGTTCTCATAGGCTCCTCTCTTGAGGACCTTGTATCATTCATCTATTGCTGAATAACAAATCACCCGCCAAATTAGAAGCTCAACACAAAAATGATAAATTATTAGGCCACTCATCGGTATGTGAACCATTTGGGCTGAGCTCCACTGGGACAGCTCATTTCTACCCCCACATAGTGTCAGCTGAACTCTGGGACCTCCGTTGGGTCAACTATAGCTGGACCTCTCTCTTCATTTGGCTTCTCATTCTCAATACTAGCCTAGGCTTCTCTCGCATGGTGCCAGAAGCACGAGCAAGCAGCAAGAGAAGACAAACTCCAGTGCAGGGGCACTTTTCAAACTTTTGCTTGCCTCACATTTGCTGAAGTCCCACTGACCAAAGCAAGTCACCTGACCAGTCGCGGCATTAGTGTGAGAGGGTCTACATTATCACGTGCATCACACAGAGATGTGACTCACTGGGTCACTGCTATAACAGGGTTTGGTCAGAGTCCTGGAAATTGCTCAGAAGACATTTGAGCGACTGTGCCCTATCATGCCAAACCCAAACTGTCCATCATCAACTAAAATCTTCAGGTTGATATTCAAGGCTCTCACCAATGTAGCTCTCTTCCAAAACTATCCTTTTGTATACCTCTTCAGGAATCCTGTACTCTAGCCACTGTTCCTATTTACCATCTCCTTCCCATTTCCTCAAGGTCAACCCCTTGCTCTTTCTAAATAGCAGTTATTTCAGCTTAAGGAGCACTATTCTTCTACCAAACTCCAATCTCCAGTTCCATTTCCCATCATTTCATTTCTGTTATTGCTGTCATCTCCTAAGCCTTATTTTTCCAAGGAGGTTTTATGCTCTAACACATGTATACCTAAGATATAAACAATCATGAGCCTGCATTGAATTGGGCTTATGATGAATCTGCCTTACTGTGAATTCCCTGCAAGGGCTGAAGTGGTTTTGTTCCAGGTTACAGGTAAAGCCTGAAGTATGCCGAGCAGGGCAGCACACAGAAGGGTATATTCCTTGCAATGTTTGTAAATAAAAATGAATTTCATTTCTGAAGAGAAAAAAATAAAGGAGGGAGGCCCTAGATTCATCAGGAAGTGAGGAAGGTTCTGGGCTAGAATGAAAACCACATGACAAAACCCATGAGGTCAACAAGCACCATTGAGCTAATTTCAGTATTTGGAATACACACCACTGGTCTAGCTTTCTGTTGGGGGCTTGCTGGGATTCTCGAATTGATAGGCTTTCTGGCAAGCAGAATTCCCCAGTGCAAAAACAGAGCAGTGGAGAAGTGTTATCAAGTGACACTTAAGGCCCTCAATTAAGCTGTTGGAAATCAATTAGGCTTTTGGATAATCAGATGGTATTTATTTAACACGTGTTTATGGCTCAACTACTATGTGCCAGGCCCTGTGCTAGGTAATGGGGGCACAATGGTAAACAAGAGAGAGGCGGTTCCTGCTCTCAAGGAGCTTACAGCTTTGGAAAAATGAACAATTAGAGAACTTTCTATTAGTTCTAACACTAGCCACTCTGAGAGCACACAGGAGAGGGCTTACCTCAGACTTGAGAGGTCAGAGAAGGCTGGCAGAGGGAGTAACGTCTAAGCAGAGAGCACGGATGAGTCAGCCTGAGGGGAGAGTGAGTCCACGTGCGTGCTGGCAGGTGCTTGTGTGACAGAGTAGACCGGTGCACAGGGATGGTCTGGTTGGCAGATGGTAGTTTGTGGGAAAAGTAAGAGGTGAGAGAGAGCATGCTGGGTTCAAGATGCTGAATCCTACTTAGTGTGGTTGGACTTCTGAGGAGGAAAGAGGGAGAAATGAGGCTGGTAAGCTGGGATGTACAGGCCTTGTCAGCCATGCCAAGAGGCAGAGCTAGAACAAAAGCCCAAACATGGTCACAAAATGGAAGGGTATTTTTTTTTATCAGATATATAGATTTTTTTTGCTTAAAAAAGAATTCATACATGTTAGAATTACACACACACCCCCACCCCCACCCCACCTCAAATTTCTTTTCAAAGAGACGTGAAATCTGGATTGTACCCAGCAGTTGAGCATTCTCTATTTAAAACTTGCCAGGAATGGAATGGGTCAGGGGAAGCTGCAGAAAGAGACACATGATGCCAGTTGTTCCCCTGTCTACTGAGTGGGGTTTGGACATTACAGAACAAAAAGAAGCCAGCATCTTGAGCCCTACCTCTCCACTCAGCTCCATTCCCTAGATTGCCCATTGGTCCCATCTGCAGTGACACTGTGCAAGCAATTTGTCATTTCCTTTTACTCATTATTCAACCCTGTTTGACTTTGCTGTGACCTGATCTATTTTTACTCGTTCTCATGTTTTTGCTAATTTTCCAAATGTGCACAACCAGCCATGAGTTCTTTCTCTACCCCTTGGAGGACAAAATTGGTGGGATCCTTTGGTAGCTGCATCTCTGAGGAGACTTCAAACCTTCTAGAACAACTTTTTTGTTTTCCTTATGGGAAATGCTGTCTGGTTTTAAAGGTGTGTGTGTGTGGCTGTACCTCTCTGGTTCTCCAAGTGGACGGTTCCTCTTCCCACCCATGTTTTAACACCGTACATTTATGCAATGTAAAATAAAAATAAAATGCCAAGGCACTGCATGAAATGTCCCTTTGCCACGAGAGGAATGTAAATGAAAGGCCTTATTTCCAGAGAGGCCTTTTTCATCCAGGGCATTCCTCTGGCAGAACAAACAGATGCTGAAACAAGGGAAATTGGAAGTTGATTGCTTTGAAGGAGAGAGTGCTTTTGGAAGTGAGTTTCTTCACGCTGTAACTTTTAGAACACAGTTCGGACTGTGCCCTCTGACGCCCCCGCGCCTCTCATTTGGGGCGATTTGGCCCCGAGCTGACCATTCCCCTTCCCTCACCCGGGGCCACACAAAGGGGTGAGCTCATCCCAGCGTCATCTGATATTCCAGGGGCCCATCTGGTCACCAGGCACCCAGCTCCTGGGAACACGGAATTAGGCTATCTCCAGGGAATGCCCAAGGCGAAAGCCTCCGTGCCTCTTCTCCAAGAATTTGGGCCTTAATGCATCGTGACTGGAGGTGCTCAGGCGGGGTATCTGAACTGTCAAGACCGAAAAGGCAGCCAGGACTGAACGCTCTCTGGGAGGGAGATGGGAGAGAAAAACCCAGCTCTGCCCGCCGAGGCCACGAGGCCACGTTCTCCTGACCACCACCGGAATAGGGGCAGGACCCTTCTGGAAAGAGCGCTCCCCGGGCGCAGCAGTTGCAGAGCCTGGGTCACCCCCCAGGCCCGAGTCCCAGCGGGGGCCCCGGTGCTCCTGCACCTCTCTTACCTGCACACCTCACCCCATCCACGTCCTTCCCCCTTGCACACCTGACATCCTCGTAATGGACTCCCTCACCGTCTGGGGGGCGGAGGGGGGGGCAGATTTCAGGCTGTTTTCTTATTACTAAATGGAGAGGTATTAACAACACAATGCAGAAATTAAAAAAAAAAATAAAGGCAGAGGGTGAGGAGCAGGGGGGGAGAAAAAGAAAAGACAGCCGCCTGCTCTTTTCTTCTTGGTATTATTATTTGTGACAAAGCCCCGGGTCCATTTTTCTTCATAATTTGCAGGACTCCTAATGGGAACAGCACCTCCCAATTACCATGGCTGCCAAAGGCTAATTTGGTTACCCTCCCGGTCCACAATAGCGAAACTGTGTCGAGCCTTTGTGGATATTTGCATACTATACAGACCAGGAATGTAAAACAGCTGCCCGGCCCCTCGCCCACTACCGCGGCAATTAGGGGCCATTAGCTGGCCGCGCCCTCCCCGCGGCTCCTCGCCTCCGCCCGCCGGGCCAGGGGCTGCAGCTGGCGCTCCGCGGACCTGCGGGGGCGCCGGGCCCGTGACCGCCTCCTCTCCCCGCGCCCCGCCCCGCGCGCCCCCGGGGGGCCCCGTCCCGCACGCGCCCCCGCGCGCCCCGCCGCCCGCCCCTGGGCGAGGCGAGCGCCGCCTCCGGGCTCCGCGCTCCGGGCTCCGCGCTCCGCGCTCCGGCTCCGCGTTCCGGGCTCCGCGCTCCGGGCTCCGGGCTCCGGGCTCCGCGTTCCGGGGTCCGGGCTCCGCGCTCCGGGCTCCGGGCTCCGGGCTCCGGGCTCCGGGCTCCGCGCTCCGCGCTCCGGCTCCGCGCTCCGGGCTCCGGCTCTGGCTCCGCGCTCCGGGCTCCGGGCTCCGCGCTCCGGGCTCCGGCTCCGGCTCCGCGCTCCGGGCTCCGGGCTTCGCGCTCCAGGCCGCGCTGCGAGCCCCGAGCCGGCTCGAGCCCCAGAGCACCCACGCGGGTCCGCCTTGGGAGGAGCGGAGGCCTCACTTCTCAGTTTTTACTTATTTTATTTATTTTTATTATTATTTTTTTATTGCATCTTAGCCCCACGGAGCAGGGGGAGGACGGGACGGGGCGGGGGGGGGGTGTGGGGGGGGGAGGCGAAGAATGCGGAAAGCGGCTTAACCGTGACGTGCTCTCTCCTTCAGAACAATGTGTTGTGTCTTGCGGTAGTTAATGGGAAGTTATGGTTTTGAATATAATTTTTCCCCCTTCAAGCTGCTAATTTTATTGACAATATGGATAGATTGAAAGACCCCAAGCTTTTGTGTTGTTTTGTTAAAGCAAATAAGTGAGGCACAAATGTAAATTACATCTCCAGGTTCACATTAGAGGTTTGCAAATAATACTGAGCTAATGGTTATTGCAAAGGAAAATAGCACTGGGATCAATATTCTATACAGTGGAAGGCGATACCTCTCTCTCTTTTAATCACCTCATTGCAGAAATGGCATTGAAATTTGAAATCTCATTTTCTCCATTTGTACAAATTGAACATAAATCACCATGAGTGAGGGGAGGTGGCAGGCAGCTTCACTCTTTGCGGGATTGCATTACTAATTAGTGTTGGGCTAAAGCCGTGCACAGGCCGGGAGAGGTTTTTGCTAGACCTCTGGCCAAAGGCTGGATGCTCTGGAAAGCCTGGGCGTGTGGGGGAGGGGCCGGGCCCGGTCTGGTGGGGAGTGAGTGAGGCCGGGGTCAGCCCTGCAAGAAAGAACGGAGACAAAGGGCAAAAGGCATCCAGGCCCTTGGCGGCTTACATCATTTTCTGTGCCTGGGTGGCAGCTCCCTGCCAATCCCCTTAGATGTCAGTGGGTCGCAATGAATACGACATCACTGTTCCTAATAAGTAGCAGGTGAGATGGGACCTCCCAAGCCCTACCTCTGTATGCGTCTGTAGGGGGGAGAGCACAGCGTATGTGAGAACGGAAGAAGCCTGCTTGACATGGGCACCCCGGGTTACCTCCCCGCATCTGCCTCCTGTCTCCCAACACCAACCCCTTCCCCCTTCCTTTCCTCTTGCTCTTCCCTTCTGTTGTCCCTGGACTTCATACACTTGCATCGAGTGGCCGTCACAGCTCTGAGCTGGGTGACAGATATGAGCTACAAAAGATATTCCGAGATGTCAAAGGGCCTCCGGTATTAAACCCACTTCAGCTCTATTTTCTCCCGCTTACAACTTACTTGACCTCAGTGGTGGGGTCATCGGGGGAAAAGCAGTCAAGACCTCCTCCTCCTGTTGAGCCGAAACAGCTGATGCTTGTGCACTCCAGGACTGGGCAGATGGGAGGGAAGACTGTCTTTTCTTAAAGGTGACAGAGGTGGGTGAGAAAGTTGGTATCTGAAATGCGGTTGGGAAGAGAAGAGGGTGGGGGGGGGCACATGGAGAGGCATCATCTTGGCTTGTGGAACCCCTGGATCGAGGACTTTGTTCCTAAGGATTGGGGAAGCCAGCGTCGGGAAGAGTTGTGCACGCAGAGCCTGGGACTCATCCTTGCAGATGGCCACTCGCCCTCTCACTTGGAGTAAATAACGTTCTGCTGGGTGATGAATGGAGAATGTTTAGCTCATTAAACTTGATACCCCAAGGGCAGGATGGACTGGTGAAATATTTATATATTTATATGAGAGGCTGCTCCCATCGGGACCAGTGTGTGCAGATTAGCCCAAAATGGGACAAGCCGGTGCCCATCAAGGTGAGGCCTCGGTGGTCACCACTGACACCGGCATCCCCTGATGCAGCCAAGGGGTGGCCATTAGGATGAAGAAAGACACCTCTTCATTGCCAGTCAGGAAGGCCATTAGGAAGGCCAGAGTGGGTCCTGCCATGCCTAAGGAGGATGGCCAGCCAATGTGGGAGGCAGCCAGGGGGCCTGCAGCATCCCAGGCATCCTTGCACCCTCTTCTGCTTGCCTCTCCTCCGTGCCTGGGGAGAAAGGCGGGGGGACTCCCGTGGATTCATCAACACCCCAGAAATTTTCCATCCTTTTCCTCATTCTTAACAGTGGCAGGAGGAGTTAAAAATAGGGGAGGTGAGGGGGAAAAGTGGAAACAAGATTCATTACCTAAGGTCCTTCTCATCCATTTCAATAGATGAAAGCAAAGAAAATACAGCAAACCCCATCCAAATAGTAAGCAGGTGGTGGCCGCTAATAGAGAAGAAATAAAAACCTTTTAGAAATCAGAGCCAACTACAAAAAACACTGACAAAGTGGAATGAAAGTTCTGAACAATCAGTTCAAAGAAAAGGGTGTTTGAAATAAACCCTTAAAAACATTTCAAATGGTGAAGAAGAAAAAAAGAAGCTGTTTTAGATATTTGGAGCCAGGATGACTTAATCTGGAGAGAGGATTTTTTGGATTCTGCTTTAAAAAAAATAACAAAATAAAACAAAGAAACCCTGATAGGTTCTTGGAGGTAGTGGGGCTTGGACAGACATCCATCAGGTGCACATGGACTGCCTTGATTACCAGTCCCAGGTCCATAACCAGCTCCTGGCTTGACCTGGGGCTTTTAACCTCCCCATGCCTCCATTTGCCCAGCTATAAACTGGGGTTGCTAATAGGCATGTCTTCTTACCCCCTAGGTCCCTGAGGAGGTATAATAGGATAATGGCCCAGATCCTATTGATAGAGAATGAGTAACTGTCATTTTGTGACCTCTGCCTCTAGAGGCCAAGCAGGTATCCTCTGGACACCTTTGGGGAAACCTCCCTGCTCTGTGAGTTTCAGGATTCATTAATTTCACATGAGGTGTGCCTCCCATAGTGGTGCAGTGGTATATGATGACAAGATGAGGAAAAGCACACTGTCCCCTCCCTCCAGGTGATCACAGGTTGAATGAGGCAGGCAGCTTGCCGGGTGACTATTACGCAGTGTGAGCCAGCAGGCAAGGGATGTCCTGGGAGTGCAGCCTGCAGAAGAGGCTTCCTGGAGGAGGTGATGATTAAGCTTGTTTCTGGAAGAACAGCGGAAGTGGCTGGGTGTCAAGGCTGGAAAGGCATCTCAGCCAAGGGAATAGCATGTGCAAAGGCTGAGAGGGATGAGTTTTGAGAACAAGAGTCAACAGGACTCCTATGGCAAAGGATTTGGGGTGCAGAGGGCAGAGTGGAGAAAGGGGAGCCTGGAGTGGAAGCACAAGCTACCCTAATGAGCATTTGAGTAAGTCGGGAATTGCATTCAGTGGTGCGTCTGGAAGTTGGCAGTTCATACTTGTGGGAGCTCTGAGTCATCAGCAGCTCAGGACCCTTTCATTTATCCAAGCCACTTTCCTTGGCAGGTGGCTTTTGTCTTTGACACGCCTTGCAGATGAGGGGGAAGGGTAGTAAGGACACGGCAGAGGTGTGGAGAAGGCTCTAGCACCACCTTTCCCCTCCCGACCAGTGTGGGAGTGCATTTATCCCGGATGTGGTCCGTGATCATTATCTCAATGAGATGTGCATTCATCTTGCTTTAACACCCTATCAGATATTTGCACCTCACCACCTCACTCTTTTTTTTTTTTTTTTTATAAAAGGCCTCGGAATCCTAAGGGATGGACAGGCACACAGGAAAACACTTAAGAGAGAAGAGGATAAGGAATTCAGGGATTAGCTGCAATGAAAAACCCATGCGTCCTAAGACATAGGGTGACAGGATACCCTAAATTTGCCCAGGGGAGTCCTCGTGTGTGCCTATTTCAGTGTCCCATGCAGCTTAACATTTGTCCCAGATTTTACTTTTATTATTTTTATCAAAGTGTCATTATTAATTGTTACATTAGAATAAGCCAGGAGCAGCTGGTACATCTTCATTTTGTTTCACGGGCTTCTGCCAAGGTCTCAGCCAGCTGTGTGTGAGATGCAAGTTCAGCAAACAGAATTCTCATTGTAACTTTTGGTTAAGGCTGAAAGACCACTTTGGGGGACTGGTGTCTGTTTCTCCAGTTGGTTCTAGAAAGGTCGTAGACACTGCCTTCCAAGTGCAACTTGCACGGTGCTTGCTGCTGATGCAGGGTGTGCTCAGCTATAAGCACTGGGGTTCATGAACACCTCCGGGTCTCTAAGGCTCCTACCAGCCACCTGTGCCTGAGACCCACAGGGTACAGCAAGCCACTGCGATGCCTGTTGGCAGTCTCTCTGGGAAGTGTAGGAAACTACAGTGTCATCATGTAGGAAATAGTGGTCCCATGCAGGAAACAGAGTCTGAGCAGCCCTCCCAGAGAGCAAAGAATGCTCTCACAATAGCACTATTGTCTATTATCATTTAAATCCACAACGTTTATTTTATTATTTGGTAGCACTTTTATTTCCAAATAAAGCCTTTCGGCAGCAGTGAGCTCAAAAAAACAAAAGTACATGTTTAATGAAAAATTCATTACTGAGTTTCTTATGAAAGTTGATGAACTTGCACAAAATGTTTATCAACGTTTTCCATCCACTGTGGCAAATGACTCCAGGAAAAAGAGGAGGCAAAATTTGCTAACAAAACATAAGCATCTAATGTTAAGAATTGGTAGTTATTTTAAGAAGACTCTGTTATAGGTGATGAATCTGCAGAAGGTGGGTTTACAGATCCCTCTGCAAAGCATGGGTTTTCATTTGTATCAAAAGATTTTTTAAAAATAAATCTCCCTCATTTTTTAATTCTAAGTATTCTTACAGATGCACAAAATGTGAAATGTTTGCAGTTAATAAGCTGGTGCTTTAAGCAGAAGAAAAACTGCAAATACTTCAAGGCTATCAATTTTATTACTGCTGTGAGATGCTTTGCAAAGAAACTCAGTTCATTCTAATAATTGGTTCAAATTTTTACTTCCAATGGAGGAAGTGAAAATAAAATTTCCAGAAGTTTATTCTGAAGAAGGTGAAATATCTGATCTTATTGTTAGTTAACACTACTGTCAAATTCATTTTTAAAAAATAAACAGTTTAACATTGAAGATTAAATGATTAATTTTTGTAGTGAGAACACGCTTTCTTACATTACTTTACTTCTTGGTAGAAGCAACATCATTACAAAATTAAGAAACTTTGGTGCAGAAATAGGTTTGAGATTGGTTTTGGTGTTCATGTAATTCATACTTTCCTCCCACTGGGCTGCAATGTTAGATCAATTAAAATAAAAGTTGCAGTGGTTTAAATTTACAAATATTTTTGTATATCCTGTTAGAGTAATTGAACCCCAAAATTTTTGTGATGAACCTGATGGTGGATTGCAAAAAAAAAAAAAAGATGTTCCTGTCTCAGTATGTACTTTCTCTTTGCTCTCCACCATCTTTGCTGCCTTTTTAAAGATATTGCACTTTCAAAGAATTACTTTTGTAAATCAACCTACATGTTTTGCAGTGGTATTGAACTTCTTTCATAAACACATTTGTAAATTTTGGTTGTATTTTATTCAACATCTGTTGGATAACTTGAACCTAAATTTCCAAAGAACAGAGTGTTTGAAAAACTTCATTTTAAAGCTTTAGGACAATTTTGATTTTTGAATATGCTGCTTACAAACAGGAAGAGTGAAATTTATTCCTATTACAGAAAGGGAAAAAAGTGAACATATTAAATGTGGAGAGCTCAAAAAGTATAGAAGATTTTAATTTCAAAATTATAATTGCTCTTTGGAATATCTTGATCTATTGGAAAACTATTTTGATGACATTATTTTAATTGTATAAAGTTATCAGCTTATGATTTGGAGTCACAGACACAACTTATTTGATGGGTTTTTCCCTCAAAAAAATATCAATGAAAGATAAATGCTTGGGAGATTAAAAGACAATATCTGAGAAAGTATTTGGGCTAAAATATTTATGCATTTTAATATGAAAAACAGAGAATTGGAATATACACTAGTAGAATTTGCTCTAAACTTATAAAGCATCTTAGTAACTTGAGAAAAAGTATTTTTCTCAATTAAAAAACAATATAATCTACAGAGGAGATTCAATTGAGGATGTCAACAGTTTCAAATTTATTAGAAACAAAATGCAGTGTTAGTACTTTCCAGCATGTAATACTTCAAAAAGCTTTAAAAATGCAACTTCGAAGATTATTATATGCAATTTTATGAAACAAAAATATTAAAAAATAAATCTGCGTTAAAAAAATTCTTCAGGGAAATTCCGTGACATAATGATGTTAGAAATAAACATGACTTAAAAAACCATGAAAATATATGAATATATGCCAAGCACCATTATTCTGCTAATGGTATTGTTTAATATTTGGATAATAGATAGAACAAAATAAATTATTTCTAGTTTGCTTTAATGAGCACAGATATATTTATTTGGTGGCAATAACTTCATTTTTTGAAAATAGGTTTTAAATAAAACTCTTTTATGATTCCACCAATATGAATAAAATAAACCTATTGGTCAATACATTAATATTTTAAAATAAAGAATTTTGATCATTCCTAGCACTCCCTTTTACTCTCAAAAATGTCCTCATTCAGTTGATAAAGTTGGTGACCTCCCAGATAATAGAAATAAAAGCTGAAGAAATCCTCAGCAAGAAATAAAAGCTGAAGAAATCCTCAGCAATAACTCAGCAAGAAGAGTTAGCAGAGGATGGAAAGGAAGGTAATCCATGGAAGCACAAAGAGAGGAAAGGAAGGACACAGGAAAGGAAGTGGGGAGCCCCAAAGGAGCTGAGGCATCGCACATGGCTCAAGAGGAAATCTCTCCTAGGGACTGCATAGACCAGGAGAATCTCAGGTGTCAGGCAGAGTTTGCCAACTGCTGTTGGCTTCCCATACTCCTACCTTATTCTTGTCCTTTTCTTCATTTAAATGGAAGTGACCCCATATACAAGTCAGCTAATATAGTCTGTTGTTATCTGATACAGTTCTACCCAACGTACCCAAAAGAGCTGGGTACCCCAGAGTATACACTTTACATGAGGGTGGGCAACAGGGAAGAAGCAGTGGTGAATCCC
The DNA here is from genome assembly GCF_048418805.1 of Vulpes vulpes. Lineage (NCBI taxonomy): Eukaryota > Metazoa > Chordata > Mammalia > Carnivora > Canidae > Vulpes > Vulpes vulpes. The sequence goes on along the minus strand of NC_132791.1, from coordinate 180,444,901 downwards.
ATGACTTCATAATATAGATCCCTCTGGTGGGACATACCCATCCCTCTTTCTGAAAGAAATCATTCATCAGCTAGAAGGACAGTGCGCTCAGTGCTGATTCTTCCATTCACTAATTCATCTCTTACTCATCCGCACAATCATGCTGTAATCCATTCAACCAAGGAGCATTTGTTGATGACTTACAGTGTGCCAAGTGCTTTGTTAGGCACTGGCAGGGCACAAAGTGGAGTAAGGTAAAACTCAAAGGTGTGCATGGTTTTTAGTTCCATAGATGGTCAAGGAGGCTGCCAGTTGGAGTGGGGGCATGTTGGAAGCCTATGGGGCACCCAGAAGGAGTGTCTGCTTGGGGGGGCGGTATGTGGAGGGGGGAGGGTGATACCAGTTTCTCCAGTTAAAATAAGCCTCCTCCTCCTTCTCCTCTTCCTCCTCCTCTGCTGTTTCCTTACCCCCATTCTTCCACCCCATGCTGTCTTACCTGGCAGGTCAGGGTTTTATGTCAGAATGCAAGCCATGGCTCTTTGCTCGTGATATTTTTAATAAGTGGAAGAAGAGCAATAACACGGATCCCTAAGAATGATTCTCTTTGCTCCGTGGTGTGCTTTCCAACTGTTGTTTCATTCCTGTCTGCTCTCAGACAGTGTCCTAGAAAAACTTTCAGGACCCAGTAGCTGTTTCCTGTTCCAGGTTCCTCATGTGTTGTTTCTGGGCACAGAAACAAATCCAATTCAAGCAAATAATGCTGTCATCAGGATCCTGTGCAGGCGTTGGAGAGGGGGAAGCCTGGCCAATGGAGTGCTATGTTTAAAATATCTTGAGATCTTCAGAAACATTTGTTTTTGTTCAGAAGTGTTCATTTGATGTTTCCCTGACCCACGCAGTTTCCCTATGGGCTTAAGCTCCCATTTGTTAAAGAAACAGATGGGGAAACCAGTTCAATTTGTGTTTGTTTTAGCATTTAAGACAGCTTACCATGAGTTGGTAGAGTTTGGACATTGCAGAGAGTGACACATTATATTTAGCAGGCATGCAGAGGAACAGAATCATGTGACCAGTTTAGAGAGGTAGAAGCAGGGACCTGCCCAATTGCACAGAATAAATCGCTGCTGGCACTGGGAGTAGAGTCCTGTGATCCCACTGTGTGGTCAGGTAACTTGAGTGGCGTGATCTAAGGTGGGCCAGGAGGATCTCAAGTGTCAGGCACATTTTGCCAACCGCTGGTGGTCTCCTGTATGTCTCTTAACCTTCTATCTGTCCTTCTCCCTACTCAAATAGAAATGACTGTACACAAGTCAGTGGGTGTAGGTTATTGTTATCTGATACAGTTCCACCCATGGGTGCCCCAGAGAGCAGAGGACTGCCCCAACCCACAGGGATGGCCCCTGTCATGGGATCCTAAAAGGGGAAAGCCAGCATGCTCAACATGTTAATTTGGTGAAGAGAGTGTAACAATGGAACTGTTTGCAAAAGCGGAAGAGTAAAGGGTAAAGGGAGCTGATGAAGGATGATGAAGAACCTCAGAGGATTGAGGTGGATTGAGACCATGTTTCTGGTCTCTGATGAGACCTGTAGCTGCAGGGGGAGCTGTGGCCATTGGTAGAAGGACGCAGCCACTGCAGTACACATGGGGGCAGAATAACCAATATGACATCCGACCTCCTTCTGGGCCTTCCCATTGGTAAAACCCAACTGTGAGCCGGAGGACCAGCTAATCCAGGGTATGAGTCTGTGGAGGTCAGCCTCCCAGGATACAGAGCAGAGTAGAGAGGGCTGAAGGCTGGCAGATGGGTCTACCCTTAACCTCTAAGAGGGGCAGACAGAGTAACCAGTACACCCCTTACTCTTACAACACCCTCTTGACTCAGGCAACTACCATCTATCTAAAACACCATATGCTGTTTCTCCCTTTGCTGGCAAAAGCAGAGAATGTGCCTTGCAATGTGGTGGAACTTCTGTCAGCAAACTAGAAGCTTTGTGGTTCCATCCGAATGCACAGTAGAGGCAACAGCCTACAAGCCAACTAAGGGTGACTTTACATTGTGCCACCACAGGCAAGAAAACCCAAGAGCTATTTCTTTGAGTCTTTACATTTGCCATTTTTTTTTTTGAGATTTAAAAAAATAGAGTCCTGAATGAGGAGTCAGAAAACCTGGGCTCCTGTTCCAGTTGGCTGTGGGTGATCTACTCTGGGCTTTTTGTCATCTGTGAAATGAGGAAATTGGGTTAAAAGCTGGCTTAAAGCTCTGTTGGCTCTAACGTTTAGTAGGACTTTAAATCAAAACCAAAAGACTACTTAGGAGGAATGATACATGTATGCAGGGGAATGTGTGAGCATCCTCAGACATGACTATATGAAGAGGCAAGTGGAGGTTCTGAAATGCTCAGTCCGCTGGACTGGTTGAGAATCACGTGGTCAGACTCAGGAGGTGGGTAGGTGACTTCTCACCAAGAAGTGAGCTAGCTCACATGCTGAGAATGCTAGCTGCTCTCAGATGCCTCCCCTTGCTTCAGGGTCTTCTCCTGGCCGAGGGTAAGTGTGAAGAGTCAGGCAACGTCTTAACTTTGCCCTTCTAGACCCAGGTGAACAGAGAGAGACATTTGAGTCTCCCTTAAGTGAGTTCCTGCCAAGGGAGAATATTAGCAATATGACTCTGTTCCCTCTCGCCTAGTCCCCAGGGGTCTCAGAACCATAAAGGGTCCCCTGAGATCTCCTTCTCTCACCATTACCCATGTTATTTGAACCTGTAGTTAAGGGTAGACCTGAAGACAAAGGAGGTTTAGAAAGGCAGTCATGAAGTGGATGTCTGTCCTGCCTACCTGTAACACGAGTAGGGTATGAATAGCCTACCTTGGCCCATCTCTAAACCCGTGATTCAGAGTTGGAGGTTGTGCAATGGTCAGCATGAGCCTGCAGAAAGAGGTGACTCTGCTACACCTGCCACTTCATAAGAACAGCCCCCCAAAGCAGCTCCAGTTACACATCCTAAGAGCAATCAAGATTCCTACGTGGCACAGTTAATTGTTGACTATGATAACACATCTTGTTATCAGTTTTTCTTTAATGAATTCCCTAATAGATGTCATTAGGCACTAAGTGCTACATTACTTCCTTTAAGAAGAAGTATTTGAGGAAACTACACACACACACACACACACACACACACAATTCTGAATTCTGACTCAGCCCTGAATGCCATCCTTAGCAATCACCAACCATGCTAGGGAATCATGTTCTTAGTGCTGTGCTTGTGTTAGCTTCTTTGGCTTCTGAGAATATGTGTTCCTGAGGATTGAATTTGAAGCTTACAAGTCCATGCTCATTCCAAAAAGGGGGCAAAGACTTTGAGTTCTAAGAAATTCATTGGATCCCATAGGAAACACATAGCCATGATGAAAAATAGATAAACAATCTCAGTTTGTCAGCACCCTGCGTAGGGAATTAAACTCACAACTTCCATGTTAATGACACTTTCACATTTAATTTCCTGTGTGCCACACTCAAAATGCATCTGCTGAAAGTAGAATTTCAGTCCATAGAGCTGTCTTATTAAGTGAGTGTGTGTGAGGCTGTACCTGTCAAAACAAGATTCTGGAAGCTCATTTAGAACTATAATTTGGAAGGGGGGGGGAGATAAACAAAGGAGATTGTACCATGTAGAACTATCATTGTTTTCTCGATGTCATTATTGGTATTAGTAAGTGGTTACTTATTAGCACTAAGCATTAATTATTAATATTAATAAGAGCTGTATTGAGCACCAGTAGCATCCTGTCTGCTATGTCCAACATGGGCCATTCTAGATCATCAGCTTAGGGGATGATATCCTAAACATGAGGGCAGATGTAGACCAAGCAGCAAGGAGCAGAGTCGGAGTCTTGTCAGGGAGGGTCCTGTTACAGGGGCAAATCTCCTCTGGCCTCCAGACGGCCTTGCATAAGTAGACAATGCATTCAAGCCCCCATGAGGATAAACCCACATTATCTGTAGGAGAAAAGCAAGAGTCAAACTTGCTCCTGTAAGTCAAGTGTGCCCCAAAGATGGGCCGCATCAACGTGACCTGGGAGCTTATTAAAATGTGGTCTCAGGCCTCTCCTGGGCCTTCTGAAGAAGAATCTGCATTTTGCATAATTCCAAAGTGACAGATATACACATTAGAGTATAAGGACCCTGGCTCTAGAGTCTAGTGATTCCCTAACTTTATGGCATAGCAGAATCCTGTTGGGAGTTTTGAAAAATCCCAATGCCCAGGCTTTATTCCAGACTGATGAAGTCGGAATGTTGCTTATTATCCCTTCTAGGTGAGATCACCTGTTTAGAATTCCTCTGCTCTCAGGCAGCCTCTGTGCTTTTCTTAGGCATCAGTTATCTGATGGAGGTAGAGTCGCTGAGTGGTGGGAGAGACTGGGGAGGCTTGCTCTGTGTCCCCATGCAGAGAGGTCCCCAGTGGCCTTTAAAGATGAAGGCCTCATCATCAGTCTTTTGCATTTAGGGAAGCCTCCGTTTCTTATCTCTAACGTGATGGTGGCAATACTTACCCCGCACTTTGGTTATTGAATTCTAAAGCATCTATTATGAAGCTTCTTATTTCTTTCTCCTCCTCACTATATGATCAGGCCAGAAAGGAGGCCATTGTTAGGAGGTTAATTGATAAGGGCAGAGCTGACCCTATGGCTAGGAAGAGTCAATAGAAATTTATAGATGTGTGATCAGAGCATTTTAGAGAGACATTCTCCTTGTCTTTCTCCCTTTTTTTGTAGTCATATAGTTTCTGTGTTGGGCGCATTGGTGCTGAGAGTTAGGACTACATTTCCCAATCTCCCTTGCAGCTAAATGTGAACATGTGACTAAGCTTGCATATCAGTTTCCAGGAATCTTCCTTAAGAGATAGCTTGGGCATGCTGCTGTGTTCCTTCTTGGTTCCTGCCATCATCTTGCCGCTTGGAATATAGGGGCAGCTGCCTTGAACCCTGAAGAGGGGGATTATCCACTAAGGGGTTTGGAGCAGTGAGCCGGAAGAGACAGGGTTCTTGAAATGTTTGAGGTACAGAGCTACTTCCTTTTGGACTCGATTCATGTGATCATGAAATGAATTTCCATCTTGTTTACCACGATTGTTTTTTTCTTGTCTGACCTTAGCAACTGAATCTAATCCCAGCTGATAAACCATCTATAGTTTCTTCTCCACTGACCAAAATTCCACTTCTGAAGATTTGTGTCTTTGGATGTTAAAGACTCACTCATTAGGGCAGAGCTCACAAACTATAGATTCCATAGCATGGGCTCAAGTTTCAGTCTTTACAGGTGGCATCCTTAGCGGGTTGCCCAGTGCTGGGAAACAGTGTGGACAACACTGGGGGGCTGAAAGGCCAGCAGAGACAGTTATAGAAAATCTACCCTTTCACTATTGTGCCAACTCACCTTGGGGACAACTTGTCTGGAGAAACAAATTGATTAGCTTGGATATGGTTACCTATTTTTTTCTCTAATTTATTATTATTAAAATTGGCGAACACAAAAAGTTGAAAAATGTTACCATGAACAACCATACACTCACCATCTACATTGGTGGTGTGAACATTGGTGCATACTTGCTTAATTCAATCTATGCGTTTGTCCCTTTGCCCAACCTTCAGCCCATCTTTTTTTTTTTTTCATTGTATTTCAAAGTAAGTTGCACACATCGGTATGCTTTCTCTTGACTTCTTCCCTCTTACTTAAACTTTGTTCACTTTTATAACTTCACTGTTTCTGTTCAAACCCATTTCCCTATGAGGAAAGAGAGTGGGAGTTCCAGGGCCAAGAATTATGACCTAGAAATTTTTCTCTTGACTCTTTCAACCCCTAAAATTACAGGGCAGTGAGAGGAAGATGGAGACGTTATCCTTCCGGAGATAGCTTGCTTCCTCACTCTCCACTCTTAAATTTGCTCTAAGATGGGTGCGTGGGTGGCTCAGCGGTTGAGTGTCTGTCTTTGGCTCAGGGCATGATCCCAAGGCCAGATTGAGTCCCACATCGGGCTCCCTACTTCTGGAGCCTACTTCTCCCTCTCCCTCTGCCTATGTCTCTGTCTCTCTTTCTCTCTGTCTCTCTGTGTCTCTCACGAATAAATAAATCTTTTTTAAAAAAATTGCTCTAAGATGGTTCTCTAGATTTCCTTGAACCCTATGGTTCTCGCCCCTTGCCTGACACGTGCCATTTACTTCCATGGCTTGTTGAGGTTACAAAGATCATTCCTCCTTAGCAAGAATCTTCTCCATTCTCTTTGGCTATATCTTCTTCTTAGGACATCTGCCCAGCTGTTCTGTCCATGTCACCCTAGAAAATTAGCTCACCTCCCCTTTGCTCAAAGTTCATGTTTTGCTCTGTGCTTCCTAGCTTAGTGCTTACTGTGGCTGCAACTCAGTATCTTTTTTTAAGATTTATTTCTTTATTATAGCAAGAGTGAGCAGGGGGAGGGGCAGAGGGAGAAAAGAGAGAATCTGCTGCAGACTCCCCTCCGAGCATGGAGCCCCACCTCACAACCCTGAGATCTAGATTGTGACTTGAGCCAAACTTGGGAGTCAGACGCTTAACCACCCAGGCGCCCTGACACCCAGTCCTCCTCCCACTCTCTGGAAACCCCAGGATATCAGACCTCCTGGAGCTGAAGAGTCAATGAGGATTTCAGGATTTGCTCTCCATGTTTTCTAGCAACAGGAGAGGTACCTAAAGGGATTAGTTTGATTAAAGCTGCCGCCACTGGTTGAAAACTCACGATGTGCCGGGCACTTTGCATGTGTGCACATTACCTCATTTTATCCTTGCAGTAACACTTTGAGGTAGGTACTTTTATTTTTCTTCCTTTTGTAGATGAAGATGGACGGAGAAATAACTAGCCCATGCTTGCTCGGCTAATGAAAGTCTTCTAGAAGTATTTTTTGCATCAGGGAAGCACAGGTTCGAAAGGATGATTTTTACAGGGAATTTGGATCTAGTGTCTTATAGGGCTGCCCTTAGATTTATATTTTCATACTGCAAGGTTTTTGTTTGTTTCTCGAGGCAATGTTTTTCAAACTAGAATCTTCAGACCCCAAAGGTTCATGAATATTCTTGTGTTTTACTACGTTTTCTTTCAAAGGGCTGTGTGCATTCTTCCAGCTTGAGAAACGATGGCTTAGAAGCCAGGAGGGTGGTGGCTTCCCCCCAGTCTATCTCTTCCTTGGTGTCATGGCTCCCAGACTTACTCCAGGCCATGTAGCAGCTTCTCCCCTTCAACTAGGTCTCATAGTCCATTTGGAATAATTTTCTTAGCCATCTTATCTGCACAGCAGGCTGGAAGATGGGCCAAGAAATGAGAGGACTCAGGGAAAGGGAGACGTGGATGAGACTGTATTCCAGGTAGGAGACAAGTCATAGCAAAGGCCTGGAGGTGGGAATTTGCTGGATCTCTCTGGAATAGTGAGGAAGCTCATCACCTGTGGTTGCAGGTCTGAGGATAATAGCTGCAGGAAGGCCTGCAAGCAGCTTATCTGTAGAGCCTTGAATGCCAAGTCAGGAAGTCTGGACAATGCTGTTGGCAATGGGGAGCCAGAGAGGAATGGATGAGCAGAACCCTGCTCGGGTGCAGTTGTCAGCAAAGCCTCGGAGGAGACAGAGGAACCAGGACAGGACAGGCAAGGTGGCTTCCCAGATGGGAGGACATGAGGTGAGGAGTGGACAGGGCTATTCCAGCCCTGAGCTGGACCTGCTGAGCTGCCCAGAGAGCCACATGGGAAAGGAGGCTCTCTGGTTCTGTCTCCGCAACGTGCTGGAAGGAAAACATAAGCAGTGAAGATCCTCAGCTCTCAGACCCTAAATATAGTTTTTAACTCTCCTTCTTTGGAAAGAAAATTGTTTAATTCTGTTTCTTGAGCTGCCCTTTGCTTCAGTGCAGCATAAGCTGAAAAGAGAGAAAATAATTATTAACCCAGAGAATTGAAATCAGTGCAATGTAGTCAGTAGTTCCCTGTATTTCTTGTAGGCACTGGAACTTTCTCTGCAGTGCTCTTGCCTGCACTGGGAGACCAAGAGTGGCCTGGTCCCCTGATCTAGTGACCAGGCTAGCCCTCTCCTGTGTTCACAGCCAGCCCTGCCTGCCCCCAGGAAGGTAAGGGCCCCCACCCTGGCACAGCCTCAGCAGTCCTCTGTTAGGTCACCCCTCATATGTTCCCACCTTCCCAAGAACCTGAATAAGACCAACAGGGCTGTGGCCTTCAATGGTCAAGGGACATACCGAGAAAGCGAACTTCCCCATGTGGACAAAGGAAAGGCAAGGAGAGAGGGACCCAGAGGCAGGTCAGGGACTAAGTTGGTCCCCAAGCCCCTTGGCGTGACCGAGCCCCAGCACAGCTGTGACATTAGCAGCCGGCATTTGAAGCACAATAATAATTCTTCAGATCAAAGCAGCTCCGTCTTTAGACAATTATAGTAAAATTGAAGCTCTCCTCTAAAAGAAACACATGCTCTTGTTGTGTTTTCCCCCCGCCCCCTCCTTATTTTATTCTTTATGAACAAATTGGTTTTCAGGGCTATAGAAAGAACCGATTGGAAGCTTAAATTCTCACTGTCTGCCCAGGGGTGGATTCGCAGGGGTGGACATGGAACATCTGAAAGCTGATTTTTTTTTAAATTGATATCCAAGAATAAAAGGGAGAATGGTAGGAGAAGCTGATCAGGAATGAATAAAGTCTCCTTTTAAGCTGAAATAACCCCCTCCCCCCATCTTCCCTCCAGAAAAGCCGGACTGTAATTGCTTGCAATCACTCGGCACAAATTGTCTGCTCGTATTTGCTTTTTAATTTTGTATAATCTGGTCCATTTCGCTCTCTCTGCCTTTGAGCTTAACCTCTCTCTTTTTCTCTCTCTCTCTTCCTCTTATTCCTTCTCTCTTCCTCTCTCTCTTTAATTCTTCAGGGCTGTTCAAAAAATTAGTAATAATTCTCAGTGATATTTGATGGCTTTTACCAAGCAAAGGCACTCAGGGAAAAGAAAAAAAAAAAATACACACACACACACACACACACACACACACACACACACCAGAATAGAATAGATCCAGGCTGCATCTGCTTCAATGTTCATTTCTGCTTCCAAAGTATTGTTTATTTTAGTGAATTAATACAGTTTCTTAAGGCAAGGTAGACATTTTAATTAAAAACTAGACTGACCCCAAAGTGAGCAAAGAAAAAGCCAGAACAAGAGAGGCGATTTCTCAGGGTAAATGTGCATCATTTCCTTCTAGTTTTAAGCAGGCTTATGTCTACTGGCCCAACAGATCCCCACTTGCTCTCACTCTAACGGGTGTGCATTCTGTTCAATGTGCTGCAATGTCCGTCCTGCCACCTCACCAGCCGATGTTTGTTGTGTCTGTTCTTCTGCTTGTATTTTAATTCTGTGGGGCCCAGTGAACCTGGAAGGAGACACATCCATTGGTATTGCTTACTTCTCAACTATATAAAAGGTGATAGGGATGTGAGGGGGCATGCAGGTGGGAGAAGTCCAGCAGTAAAACTCAATGGGCAGAAAAAAGAAGAAAAATAGAAAAAGATGTGGGTGTGAAGAGAAGGTACACAAGGTGAAAAGCACAGGTGATTCAAGAAGCCACGGCTGTGACTCAGATTCAAATATATGCTTTCTGTGGGCACCATATGCTGTGGTCTTCTGGAAGAGACATTATATATGCCAAGAAAAAGAACTTTAGTTGAGCAGCGTGGCTAAGGGTTTGATTTCTGTCCTGCTTTGGATCCTTACTGTGTGTTTGTTTACAGCTTATTTCTCTGTATTTCAGTTTCCTTCTCTGTAAGGTTAGAATGATGATATAACCTTCCTTAGGGGGTCACTTATGTGAAATAGCAAATGCGAAGTGCACAGCAGATGCTTAGCATGCTTAGCATGTTTTAAATGCTCATTAACTATTAACTATTATTATCATTATTTCAGTTTATTATCAAATTACTTAATCAGGATTCAATCAGGGAAGTAGATACGAATATTATGAAATAAAGAATTTATTGTAGACTTTAGAAGTGCACACTTAGGGAAGAAAGTGAGGAAGCAAGATCTGGAAGGAGAGCTAGAGAAACAGAGAAAAATCACTGGCCTGGTGGTTCCACTGCAGAATTCTACTACATGTTTAAGGAATTATCACCAATTCTACATAATTTCATCCAGGAAGAGGAAAAAGTAAAAATACTTTTCCAATCTATTTCATGAAATTAATGGTATCCTGATAGCAACACCAGACTAAGACAGTACCAAAACAAAACAAAACAAAACAAAAACAAAAACAAAAAAACCCTGCAGGAAAACTATGGACTGATAAACCTCATGAACATAGATGCAAAAGTTTTTAACAAAATGTTAGCAAATACATATCAGCAATATACAAAAAGAATTATATACCATAACCAAGCAGGGTTTATTCCAGGAATGCAAAACTGTTTGTGTATTCAAAAATCAAACAATATAATCCATCATATTAACAGGCTAAAGAAAGATTGCATAACTATATCAATTGATGCAAGAAAGCATTTGACAAAATTCAATACCTATCCATGATAAAAATGCTCAGAAAAATAGGAAGAGTCAACTTTATAAAAAGCATATACAAAACCCTACAGCAAACATTATACTTTACTTTTTTAAGTAGGCTTCATGCCCAGCATAGGGCTTGAACTCATGACCCTGAGATTGAAACCTGAACTGAGATCAAGGGTCAGACGCTTAACCAACTGAGCTACTCGTGTGCCCCACAAACATTATACTTAATGATGAAAGACTGAATGCCTTCCCTCAAAGATCAGGAATAAGGCAAGGATGACAACTCTCACATTTCTGTTCCACACAGTGCTGGAAGTTCTAGTCAGTGCAATGAGGCCAGTGGAGGAAATTAAAGGCACAAGATTACAAAGGAAGAAATAAAATGATCTTCACTTCCTTTTTTAAAAAGATTTTATTTATTTATTCATGAGAGACACAGAGAGAGAGAGAGAGAAAGGCAGAGGCACTGGCAGAGGGAGAAGCAGGCTCCACACAAGGAGCCCAACGTGGGACTCGATCCCAGGTCTCCAGGATCACACCCTGGGCCGAAGGCAGGCGCTAAACTGCTGAGCCACCCAGGGATCCCCTGATCTTCACTTCCAAAAGACATGATTGTCAACTAGAAAATCCCTAAGACTCTACAAAAATTAATAATAAAACCATCTAGAATGAATATGCAAGTTTAGTAAAGCACATACAAGATACACATACAAGAACCAATTGCATTTCTATAGACTAATAATAGATGCATGAAAATAAAATACAGTGCTATTTATAATAGCTTAAAAATGAAGGCATGGGTGTAAATCTAACAAAACATGCATATCTTGTATGTTGAAAACTACAAATACTGACAAGAGAAATCAAAGAAGACCTAAATGAATGGAGAGAAGTACTATGTTCATGGTTTGGAGTATTCAACATGGTAAAGATGTCAATTTTCCTAGAATTGATATATTCCCCAATGTAATTCCTATAAAAATTCCAGCAAAGTATTTTTATAAATATACATGTAGTTATTAAGAAAATTTATATGGAAATTCAAAGAAACTAGAATAGCTAAAACTGTTTTAAAGAAGAGTAAATATATGGGAGGAAATCAATCTATCCAATATAAAGACTTCTTACCTCACTACAGTAATCAATGCTGTGTGGTATCATCACACACATCAGTAAAGAAGAATAGAGAACCCTGAAATGGACCCACACAAATATGCAGAAATTATTTTTGACAAGGATATGAAAGCAATTCAACAAAATAAAGATAGCCTTGCAGCAAATGTTGCTGGTGCAATTGGACATCCATGGGCAAACAAAAATAAACTTCAACCTAAGTTCACAAAATAAACAGAAATTAATTCAAAGTGGATTGCAGAGTTAACTATAAATCATAACATTACAAAACTTTTAGAAAAAATAGGAAAAAGTCTTTAGGATCTAGGGCCAGGAAAGATTTGTCAGTGTTGACACCAAAAGCCCAATCTATATAAGGAAAACTTGATAAATTGATTCAACAAAATTAAACACTGGCCAAGAAAGATTTCTTAGTGTTGACACCAAAAGCCCAATCTATATAAGGAAAACTTGATAAATTGATTCAACAAAATTAAACACTCTTGCTATGTGGAAGATCTTTTTAGGATGAAATAATAAGCTACAAAGTGGAAGAAAATATCTTCCTATCCAACAAAGGACTAGTTTCTAGACTATATAAAAACTTTTAAAACTCAATGGTAAAAAATAAAAATAAAAAAGCAACGATCCAATTAGAACATGGCAAATGACATGAAGAGTCAGTCATTTCACCAAAGATGATATACAAATAGGAAATAAGCACATGGAAAGATGTTCAACATCATTAGCTATTTGAAAAATACAAATTAAAACCACAATGAGCTATCATTACACACCTATTAGATGAGATAAAATAAAAAGCATAGTGACAACACCAAATATTGGTAGGGACACAGAGAAACCAGATCATTCATACATTGCTGGTGGGAATGCAAAATGATACAACTGTTCTAGCAAAGAATTTCAGAGTTTCTTAAAAACTAAACATGTGACTATATAACCCAGCCATTGTGTTCCTGGGCATTTAATTCCAGAGAAATGAGATATACCATGCAAGAACCCATATATGAATGTTTATAACAATTTTATTTGTTATAATAAAAAACCTGGAAACAACCTAGTCATCTTTAAACAAAGTGTGGTACACCTATACTGTGGAATTCACCCACCAATAAAAGGAACAAACTATAGATACAGCAGCTTAGATGAACCCCCAGAAAATGATGCTGAGTGGAAAAGCCAAACCCAAAAGGTTACATACTCTATGATTTTATGTATATAACATTATCTAATTGACAAAATTACAGAAATGGAGAACAGATTTATAGTTGCCAAGGACTGAGGAGAGAGTAGGAATGGGAGGGAAGTAGATATGGCTATAAAAGGTCAATAGGAAAGATTTCTGTGATGATGGAAATGTTCTGTATCTTGACTGTATCAGTGTCAGGATCCTGGTTGTAATATCGTCCTGTAGTTTTGAAAGATGGTGTCACAGGAGGAAACCAGGTAGAGTACATGTGACCTCTATGTATTGTTTCTCAAACTGCAAGTGAATTGGCAATTATCTCAAAAAAGTTTAATTAAAAGAAAAAAACAGCTCAGTACATCCAGTGACTCTACAAACGTTTCCACTTTTAAAATTAAATCAAGTTTTTGTGTTTTCTCTGGTCTTGTTGGGAGGAATTAACTTAGTCTATCTCAAATGTATGCCTATTCTTTCTTCCTCCCCAACCTTATTGATACCCATCAACAGGTAAGCAAGTTGGGAGGAAGAGAGATGCTGTACAAGGCGGTGGATGAGTTTGTTTGGTTCACTTCAGTAATTATGGAAATGAGCTTCTTAGGCAAGTCAGTTGGAGTACTCTAGACTGGAATATTTCTTCTCCTTGTTGTAGGCAGGTTTTAATTGCCTAATATGAAACCTTATTGACATGTTTCAGTTATGTTGGTTCCCTAATTATTTCAAGCAGGGAGAGGAGAGTTTCCAGAGCAGGTGATCAGAAATCATTTTATTTTTTTTTAAAGAATTTATTTGTTTCTTTGTTTTAAAGAGAGCAAGTGAGTGAGAGAGCAGGGGGAGGGGCCGAGGGAGAGGGAATCTCAAGCAGAATCCACCATGATCATGGACACAGGGCTGGATCCAACAAGGTTGCCAGAGATGGCAACCTGAGCCAAAATCACGAGCCAGGCGCTCAACCAGCTGAGCCAACCCCACACCCAAGAAATCATTTTAGAAGTATTATCAAGAAAGAAAATATCATACTAAAGATTGGGGGATAAAAGTTGGGACAAGGAAGAGGTGAACTATAGTAGAGAGAGGAAGGTGATAAGCATGAGGACAAAAGCCAGGAGAGTCAGAGCAGTTCAAAGGTCAGGTATAAGGATTTTACTTGGATGTCTTAGGCAGCAGGTAACCACTCTGGGACTGAAAATTTTGTCTAAAAGGAAGAGAGAAGAAGAAAGAGGGAGAATAATAAGAAAGAAAAGGAAGTTATAAAGAGAGAGGGAGAGAGATTTAAGGATAGATTTTTTAGTTGACTAAAGAGGAGACAGAAAAAGGAGAATCAACAGCTATTACCAAAGTAGGAAACCATTGGGGGCAAGGGTTGCGATGATGCAGACCGAAATGGCCCTGACACCTTTCTGTGAAGCCAGCACGTCGAAAGTGACAGAAAGACCTTTCCAACTACTGAGCTCAAGCACCTTCTTCTTCAGGTAGTGTCAATCTTCTCAGAAGGAAGCTGGGATGGAATGCAACTCCAACCAGGCTTATGTGTCCTCAACTAGGCTGTGTGCAAAGAACTTTCCATGCATTATCTCTTTTAGGCATCACCATGAATCTGGTATTACTCTCTCATTTTATAGGTGACTGAGTGAGGTTCAGAGAGATTATGTGGCTCCTGCAAGGTCTTTCTGCTAGTAAGTAGCACATCTACCTGGAAGGAAACTTTCCACCTCCCACAATGCAATCAAAGCCAGTTGCTTCAGGGCTGCTACTGGTCTATGAAACGAAGGTCAGGTCTCATGGCCTCCATATTTGATGACCAGGATTTATACTCCCAGTGGGAGTGTCTCATCATTACCTCTTGACCCATCAGGCTAATTTCAAGGGAAATGCTACCCCATGGAAGAAAACTGTCGGTTTCCTCGATAAAAATCCTCCAACATTGGAAGGACTATATTGGTTTTAGGAGGAGGGAGGGTATAGAAAAGGGAGTGAAGTGGGTCTTCCAGTTTACTCAGAAACAGAAGGTGGTGGTCCCCCTTCATTTCTAAGATTGGTGCACTTCCTCCCTTCTAAATGTTCTCTCTAGTGTGTCTGATCCTAGAGCTCAGGATCCTTCCATTACATCATACTGAAGGGAACTTATGGGATGATACTCTGACTGACCATTCAAGTGCTTTTGCCTGAAAGGTTATTACAAAATTTGAAAGGGAGGTAGGCAGAGAATTATCAATACTTAAACTGAATGCGTATGGTTTTTGGTAGTTGATGGTTAGTAGTTTTTTGTTAAATAAATAAATTATCAAATGCAGTTTGATTCCATCTTTCCATCCAGATAGAACATAGTATGACATCTGGATCTCATTCTCCAGGCCTTGGAGCAGCTTCTCATTCATTTCAAGGTTGTAATTTTCATTTTGATGTCAAGGCAGCTACTTTTAGAACCGAAACAGAAGAGATGAAAGCTTGTGATTTTTGAGTGGCACCTCTTTTTTTTCTTTACCATATTTGGCTTTGGTCTTTTCTATCAGAACATATCGTCCAACGTTTTCACAGTTTTTAGCAATAAGTGTTCTATGTCGAGAAAGTAAAATTTGCCTGAGATTGAATTGTTGTGGATATTTTGTAGAGGATGTAGCCCCAGTGACACTTTGGTTTGTGTTTATCTTTTTGCTTTGTGTAGTATACAAGGTGATCTATGTAACCACATGTGCCTTTCTTTGATGCAGAAGATGGATGGATGGATAGATGGGTGGATGGATGGATGGATAGATGGATGGATGGGAGGAAGGGAAGGAGGGAGAGAGAAAGGAAGGGTGGAAGGAAGGAAGGAAGGAAGGAAGGAAGGAAGGAAGGAAGGAAGGAAGGAAAGGGAAGGGAAGGGAAGGGAAGGGAAGGGAAGGGAAGGGAAGGGAGGGAAGGAAGGAAGGAATATCTTTAATTTGGAAATTGACCCCATCTCTAGCTACTTTAAGAACTCAAGAAATTGAGAAAGCTCTTTCTTTTCTTTTCTTTCCAGGGACTTGAAGAGGGAAATGAGGAGCAGCTATAAAGTGTCCGTGTCTCATGACCCTGTCAGATTCTCGGGGAAATGAACATATACAGAAGGCTACAGGATTTCCTAGCAAAAGAGGCAGCAGGTTTCTGACTCTTGAAAAGAACTCTACCCTCTCTCACACATTCCCCATTGATGGGAGTGCTCCTCCAGCACCCTGATCTTTTTTGGATTGTTTCCTGGACTGGAGAAGTCTGACTCAATTTTCCCCCAGGTAAGTGATACTTCTCCTTCAGATTCTAAGAATTCTAAAGAATAAAAAGAAATAAACAAATGCAAGGATAAAGAAATAAACATTGCATTGTTTGGGAAAGGGCACCCATTGCCTGGGTGCTAGGGCATGTGCCACAAGTGAAAATAATATTGGAAGCCTCTACAACCTAGGTTATAGGATTTCTCCAGTTGTGCCCCCTCTGTCTTTCCCAAATCAAACATATTCCCTCTGTAAAAATAAATTGGTACCTGCTTCTTAACAAACAAAACCTTTGAGGGCAAAAAAAAAAAAAAAAAAGCAATATTAAAAAAAAGAAGAAGAAAATTACACATGTATTTTCTCCTGACATAGTTTTAAAAGTTGTTTGTAGCTGATTTACAATGCTCATAGTATTCGGCTTTTCATTTGAAATTCTAATAAGTGCTTTGAATGGGTTGGAGCTTGTTAGAAAGTAAAGGGAATGAAATGTCTTCACTGGATTGTGTGGTTTTACTGGCTTCCTCATGGATGTCCTAGTTCTCTCTTCACTGTCACCTTTCTTTCCATGGAATATTGTTGAGTTGATAGGACAACAAAAGCCAATATGGAATCAGAGGATGGCTGTGTAGAACCATCATGTAGGCTCCATCTTTGCAGTCCTCTGGATCTATATTTCCACCTCTTGGCCTGCATATTCCTTTAATGTGCAAGTAAATTAGAAGAATTATTTTTTCCGTTCTCACCAAGAAATTATCCTCTAAAAAATACAAATATAAAGTTTCTGGAAAGTGTTTGGACCTCTCAAATCAAAGGTGCTATTTTTATGGACTAAACATGGTCACTTTTGTTCTAAAAGCAAGTGTTAGCTGATATAAAAACCAGGCCTGTGCAGATCTTGGTTCCTATCAATAGGCCATGCTGTAATTCTATAAGCTGCCCCATCTGTGATGGGCACCAAACAAAGTTATAATGATTTTAAAAAAGGAAGTCAAGTCAGAATTCATTAATGATAAGCTTCCATTTCCAAATCATTTAAAAAATAAGTAGCATGTTCTTGGCGTTAAAGGTCTAATTCTCATTTGGTCTGACCTTGGCAAAGATAAATTAAGGCCCAGGTTATTTTGCTATAGCAGCTGTTTTTTCTGCTTTATGTTCTAATATCCTCAGTTTCCCAACATTGTTATTATAAATGATGGAAAAATCTTGAATATTTGCGTAACATTATAGAAGATTTGTGATTGAAAGGATAGGATGTTACTTATGCAAATCATATATATCTCTTCCTGTGTGTCTGTAGTCACTTCTCAATCCTCCTCTGGCTCCTCTTCCTTAACCACACAGCCCCTTTCTGGGGGATGACTTTGTAACTTGGAAAAAGAAATAGGAATTGTGAAGGGTTTGAGTGGGTTGAGGAATGAATAGAAGATGAAGAAATTGAGAACATGAGGATTGGCTCTTCTGAGAAATTTAGCTGTGTGAATGAGGTGAAAGGGCTTTGATATTTGCTAACTAACCTGAATAAAATTTCTGGAGAAATGGCTGGATTTGGCAGGTCTAATGGTCTCAATACTGTGTTCAGGGATTCAAAGAACACATGTGAAATCCTTATAAGATACTTATTCCCTTGGGATTTTCATCAGCTTCAAAATTGTAAGTAGTTTTATTGTCTGCTGTTTGCTTCAAAGAACATGCCATCTTTATATCATCTGTAAAATAGTTTCTGGTTGCATAAGGTTGTCTGGATTTTCTCTCTAGAATAAAAGCAACAGGGACCCAAAATGGCAGCAAAGGCATGGCTGCATATCAAGGCCTCTTAGGATGTTCCAGGTATCTCTTGTTGCCTTACAAACCGCCTCAAAATGCAGTGCTGGAAAATGATGATGAGTTTATTACTCTCCTGGGTTCTATGGCTCAAGAATTCAGATAGGGCGCATTGGGGATGCTGCCGTCTTTGTTTAGGGCTCAGGGTTAGTTGAGTGGGATTATTGGCTATGTTGGATTCAACAGCCATGTTTTCATGTGACCATATTTCTGGCATCTGAAGAGGTTGAAAAAATGTTTTACGTACCTAGGATTTCCTATGTGTTTTAGACTCCGTGGTGTCTTTCTGCCAGCTAGAAGAGTTCATTATATTTTTAATGTGATTAAAAAATTTAAATAAAATAGTGATTTTTATATATAGACTTTGATGAAAGATGTGTTTTTAAAGCAGTAAATTAAAATCTCATTAATATTTCAATGAGAATATTTTGTGCTTATCTGTTTCATCTCTATTTTTGACCTATGGCTTAGAGTTCACAGCATGAAGGAGATGGTGAAATCTGTTCACCATAAAATGTTAATTATAAGTAAATTACAGCACAAACGTTCAATCAGCCACATTAATTCTATATAAAGTGAATTATTGTAGCAGAAAATTTTGAAATGTGACTGAATTTTGTAATCTTCAGTTTCCTTTTTTCTTCCTTTTACGCCAACTCTGATTCCCATGTGTTTATTCCAGAAACTCTGAGTTCTTTGTGTAGAGTTGAGCTCATTCTACTCACTGTGTTTTCAAAGTTAAATACAGTGTGCACCACCCCCCTCCATCTCTCCAAATGATTCTGATTTGTACATAACTCTGTTTGCCCATGGCAACTTAAATGAAAGCTTTGATATTTTTCAAGCAGAGTTTGGCTTTTAAATGAAGGTGTTGGGTTTGTCATATGAAAGGGTTCTCTCCTAAAATATGATCAAAATGTCCTCACATTTGTCACATATATATATATTATATATATATAATATATATATATATTTGTCATTTTTCTCTTGGATTTAGGTCTGTTTTAAAGTTGCAAACATAAACAAAAACCAATGGATCTTCCATCTAGGATCATCTTACTCACAGAAAAATAGTAAGGGAATCCAAAATCTTACCCAAAGAGTAATAATAATTTAGAAAATGCTTAAAACATCCAGACTGCATATGGCAGCTAAGCTAATTTAATTGTTCATTAGAAACAAAAATACAGGTGCTTCCTTGAACAAGTATGCCTCTATATATTCATTTTATAATCAGAAATAGGGCTACTGCTCATTATTAATAGGATATTGAATGCAGTGACTAGATGCCGTTAGGTACTTTATTCAAAAGAAGATACAGATTTTGCAAAATACTAGGGGGATTACTTTTTATTCCTTGGTATAACTAACAGTCAACTGAATTTAAATAAGTAGTCTAAAGGAATTGCAAGCAGGAGCTTTCAACTTGTAGTTATCTTTAGGTCTAAAGTATCTTATGATGGATCCGGTATGCCTCCTTCCTCTTATCAAGGTCTAGTGCATCCTAGTGGTTCTAGAATGTTTATGTTAAAAATTTGGATCGTATTCTGGAGGATCCATTTCAGATCCTTAAGACAGCAGCTGCCAGCGCTCTCTGATTTTATCTCACCCACTGTGCTAACATGATTACTCAGGTATCTACTCGGTGACCTCGAGAGAACTCCATGACTTAATGGAACATAAAGAATAGTACATGTATTGTTGCCTACCAATGTCTGGCTTCTGTATTAAGGATCAGTGTCCCCATTAGTTGAAGGAGGTAGTCTTTGTTCCCTCAGATAAGCCATTCCATTTAACACTCATTAACTCAACAGAAGGCTGAAACATCCAAGAAAAATGGAAATGCTTTATAGACTGGATTAATAAAGGAAGATGCAGAAATGGGAATCAGAGTACTACTAAGAGAAAAAAAAAACAACTCCCGCTATAAGAGGGATGAGGGAAAGAATTTCCAATTTGCTAATGGAAGAAGCTGTTAATCTGCAAATGTATGCAGGCATTGGTGAGTCCCTTTGACATGCTCAGGAAACCTTGAGGATTAAAATAGCTGAGAGAGTCAGAATTAGGGATCTGGTAACCATTAAGAGAAAAAGAAGAATCTGCTTCCTAAGAGGCTAGATCTTCTAAAGAAAGTAGCAGAATAAACAATGTAGTAAAGTTGAAATGACAGCTACTTTTTTTGGAACCATAAGCAGAAATAAATAACAATAAAAATAAAAATGATGTGATGCTTCCATTATCATTTTCTCCCCCTTTCTTGATGCCCCAATTTCACGATCTGGGTTCTTAGTATCTTCCAGCTTCTACTTTTCTTTTCTACCACATACAAAATCATAAATACATTGATAACGAGGTGACAGATGCCTGTATTTTTTCTTTTATAGAGCGATGACTACTGTTTTTGTAAAAATTGTATATGTTCACATTATAAAATTAGAAATGGAAAAGTACAAAAAAGAAAGCAGAGCTTCACTAAAAGTCTCGCCACTCAATAACAGTCGTCTCTCTCAACTGGTGAACACTTCTCCCAGAATTTATCATGTACGTAGAAAAAAGAGAAAAGCAAGAGAAACAGACACAATGAAGTGCCCAAGGAGACTGAGAAAAACTGAGATTTTTAAAGATTTTTATAGATTTTTTGTATGACAAAAAAAAACTATTAAGGCCAATCATACTAAATTATTTGGGGGGGTACTAAATTATTATATGAAAATTTAACAAAAAATTTAGAGGTGAAACTAAAGAAATTTTGGCTCCTGGGTGTGTGTGTGTGTGTGTGTGTGTGTGTGTGATATTTTTCTTTAGAATGTACGTCTTAAGTGATCTATCTATGATTAAGAAAAATTAGGAAAAAACTTTGTCTAGATTCCTTATTCTTGTTTAACTTCATGTTTCAGGATTATATAATAGTGGTTTACTCCCTGCTTAAAAGATGAGAAAATTAGCACACAACCACCCAATTTCCTTCCTGTTTCTTGGTATTTAGTGGTTATTGATTTACTTTGTCAAAGTGGTGACATTTGTCATCTTGTTCTCAACCATGAAAACACATTACTTTTGTCATAATTTTATACATCTATATTCAGATAACAATTCAATGCTCGATTCAAGTTTTTAGGCCTGTGTTCTTAGATTATTAAAATTCCCTTTCTTTTTTAGTTGGATGAACTTTGTTTTTAAATAGACCTTTAGAAGACATTTAAATGCCACATTTTAAGCTTTGCATGCTTGAGAGTGTCTGTTGCTTTTTTATTCAAGGTGTAGAATGAAGGCATAGGAAGTAAAATAAAAATGAATTAATGAATAATTAAAGGGACACGTTAGCTGGTGGTAAAATTTTCAGATCATGCTTTCTTTCCTCAGAACTTTGGGAAACCTTTGTTCCTTGTCTCCTGGCACCGGGTACTGTCCTTTAATCACAAAGTTGTCATTTATATATTGATTGGTAGATAGACTAGTGGAGTCCATACTGGGAGTTCTTTCATATTTGAGAATGTCTCAATGTTGTGTTTGTATGTGAACATGAGCTTGACTGGATATGATTTCCTACATAGCATACTTTTTTCCTTTAGCACCTTCTAAATATTGCTTCCTTGTCTCCTGGGATTAATGCTATGGAAAGGACTGAGGATCATCTAATTTTTTTGTTTATAGAGAATTTGATTTTTCTACCTGAATAACTAAAAAGCTTTTTTCTTTATCCTTTAAACTCAGCAGCTAAACCAGAATATTCTTAGCATAAACTAATTAGTGTCAGTATATTCCTAGAATATACTGTGTCCTTAGATTGATGATCTATTTCTTGTTTTTTTAAGAAACGTTTCTTCCCCATATATATCAGAATTTTATCCCATGTGTTGTGTTCTCTGCTCCAGGGCCATTCATTATTTTTTTCTTTATCTCTTTTCCTTTTCATTCATTAAGATTATCTCAAGCCTTTCCCCTCTGCCACGAATTCTATTTTCAGCCATGTTTATTACATTCTACTTATGCTCATTTATTTATTCATTACATAATGATGTTTTGATCTTCCATTTGTCTCCGAAGCCCCACAATCTTTTTCTTGTATCATTTTGCTACTTTAATAACCTACTGTTTAGTAACTATTTTAGTAAATTTGTGACATATTAAAGTATTCTGTAGCATGAAGTACTCAAAAAAACTCTACTTTTCCTTGGACTGTGTTTCCTTCCAGGTGAGTATTCCATCTCTCTTCTGCGTATCTTACTTCCTTTTTAATGTTCCTTCTTTTGAAATCCTGACTTAATGTGGGGAGGTCTCTTACTGGATTCATTACCCTGGATGGGCTGTGAGCCTACTGATATCTCCCCCACCTCACATCTAAAAGGCTGTCAAAATCAAAATCCAAATTTTCACATTTGGCAAATATCCTCACTCACTGACAAATGCCAGTGGGCTAAAGAAGGGCTCTTGCACTCCCTGTTTCTTTCAGAGTTCTAGAAGTCCCTTTAGTTTGACCGGCTTCTTGATTTCTCACTATTCTATGCTTTAAAGATGTTTTAACGCATAGGAAATTGTTTTTAGCCAAAGGTCTAGTTTAAAAGAATTAGTTTGCCATCATTAAAATATAGAAGTCCCTTCATGTTTTTAAAAAAAATTATTCATGGGATCCCTGGGTGGCGCAGCGGTTTGGCGCCTGCCTTTGGCCCAGGGCGCGATCCTGGAGACCCGGGATCGAATCCCACGTCAGGCTCCCGGTGCATGGAGCCTGCTTCTCCCTCTGCCTGTGTCTCTGCCTCTTTCCCTCTCTCTCTCTCTCTCTCTGTGTGACTACCATAAATAAATAAAAATTAAAAAAAATTATTCATTCACTCATTCATTGATTCACTGGTTCATTCATTCACTCATTCATTTGTTTGTTTGTTCTAGCTTAATGTGTGAAGCCATATGGAGATCTTTTTGCACCAGCAGATGTTGGATAAATCTTACTGCCCCCTTCTGATTTTATCTGAGACCTGTTTTTCCTCCTCCCAATAACTTAACGCTCCATCCTGTTGTCCATATCCACAGTACTTTGAAAGAGGGATTATTCTGATGGACTTTGTCTCAGAGAATCAAGACACAGAATCTCCTGAGATTCTGGTAAATGTCCCTCCTCAGAGTTCACTTCACTGAGTTGGGAATATATCTTTTTACCCTGAAGCCCTTGCTCTAAAATATTGAGTCTAGGAAGTTTTTCCTGCCCCTAATAAGACTGAGATCATATAGTGGTAGGGCTTCCATTCTTAAAATTACTTTCCTGAATCAACCCACTCTGCTTTTCATTTGTTTCCAAACTGTGAGATATTCAGGGAAAATTCTAAACATTTTCTTTACTTCTTTCTACATTATTCTGATGTTCAGGGTCTAGTTGAAAACAGCATTGAGGTACACCAAAATATTATTTCCTCCTCCTCTTCTTAAATGATATTTTTTGAAGTCTGTACTTAAGGCTACACCATTTTCTTTGTTTGACTACCACTGGTGAGCATTTTGCTGATTTTCATTACTTTTTGTTCCTTCTGGTAGATATTAGAGCAGGGAGATTCTGGGTTCTTTTTTTTTTAAGATTTTATTTATTTATTCATAGACACAGAGAGAGAGGCAGAGACACAGGCAGAGGGAGAGAAGCAGGCTCCATGCAGGGAGCCCAATGTGGGACTCGATCCCAGGTCTCCAAGATCACACCCCAGGCTGCAGGCGGCGCCAAACCGCTGCACCACCTGGGCTGCCCAGATTCTGGGTTCTAAATTCACTCCCTCATCTCCCCCGTCACATACAAACCTAAGATTCTGCATTTTAGAGAATGCAGAACCTCCTAGCAATATTGATGCTGTCCCAACTGAATGACCACATGTCTTTATTTGGATTCTCTTAGAAATAGACCCTGAGACAAATATCTGAGTAAAAGTGATTCTATCTGTAGGGTGAGCTGAAGACCTAGAAGAAGTATGGGGAAGGAAAGTAGGGAAGAGAAGGTGCTAAGAAAGAGTATATTAGAAAGCAAGTTGACATTGTAGGCAACAGAAGCTTAGTTTAAATAGTAAAATTCAAAGAGTACCTGGGTGGCTCAATTGGTTAAGTGTCTGCCTTGAGCTCAGGTCATGATCCCAGGGTTCTGGGATCAAGCCCCACATTGGGCTCCCTGCTCTGTGGGGAGCCTGATTCTCCTGGTCCTCCCACTTGTGCTCTCTCTCACTATCTCTGTCTTTCTCTTAAATAAATAAATAAAATCTTTTTTAAAAATAATAAATAGCAAAACTCAGAGAAGAATGGATAATACACATGTTATAGTTATCCCACCCAAGGGAAAAGGGAGCTGGTGTTTTTATACACTAATTCCTGTTATTCATTGGTTAAGACTTGCTCCCAGGGATGTTAATTCCCTTTCACATTCTACCTGCCACATGTTTAAGCAGTGCAGCAGGCTCATATGGCCAAAGAAAGAGCTCAATGAGATGTGGTCTCTAGAAGTTGGGCTCTCATGCCCTGAAATGGTAAAATTCAAGGGAAGATAAGTAGGACATACCGTGTGATTGTGAATTTTAGCCCTCTTGGCACTTGGATAGAGTAAGACTGGGAAGAAAAGAGATCATCCTAAGGCTGTTTGGTGGTTTCCTCCTTAATACCAAGTGTAGATCTTAGGCAATGTTCCCTCTAGTTTATTAGCTATATCATCCCTTCAAATTCAGTGGATGCACTTAGAAAAAATTAGGGGAAATAATTTGGGAGGCCTATAAAAGGGTGAGGGGCAGCTGTTTTAGTTAATAAACTAGAAAAACCGTGGATACTTTCTAGAATTAAATATATGTAATGACATATATGGAGACACACATGAATTCTACCCTATATATATATGAAAAAAATTTTTTTTGATGAAAATGTTTTTATAAGAAATGAGTATAGGTGAAATGATGAACACAAAATAAATGTAAGATGCAGAATGTTAAATGGGTACTTATGGACATTTCAATTTAGAGCATTAAGAATGTTGCTGAATTATATTCCCATCTGTTCTGATCTGACATACAGAGAAGGAATTACATAGTTCTTATGGAGGCCACCACATAAATACACTCACCCACAATCCTACTTTCAAATAATCCCTTTTAGGGATGCCTGGGTGGCTCAGCAGTTGAGCGTCTGCCTTTGGCTCAGGGTGTGATCCCGGGATCGAGTCCCATATCAGGCTCCTTGCAGGGAGTCTGCTTCTCTCTCTGCCTGTGTCTCTGCCTCTCTCTCTCTCTCTCTCTCTCTCTCTCTCTCTCTCTCTCTCTCTCTTTCTGTGTGTCTTATGAATAAAGAAATAAAATCTTTTAAAAAACCAAATAATCCCTTTTAAAAAAGTATCATACTGATTTCAGTTTTAGAAGGGACATTATTTTTGACTGCTATATATGTCATATGTTAGAATGGAGTCCCACAAATCCATCCCTTTCCTTCTGTGTGAACTATCTAACCTAGTGGCTAAAAAGTGGTCAATTACATTAAACCTGAGAGGGGTTTAGCAACTTGTATTAGCAAGCAAGTTGACATTGTGGGCAACAGAAGGTTAATTTAAGTAGCAAAACTCAAAAGGTACCTGGGTGGCTCAGTTGGTTAAGTGTCTGCCTTGGACTCAGGTCATGATCCCAGAATCCTGGGATCAAGCCCCACATTGGGCTCCCTGCTCTGTGGGGAGCCTGATTCTCCTGGTCCTCCCACTTGTGCTCTCTGTTGTCCACAATGCCAACTTTCCAAGCTTATTGATTAAATTAGAGAGAAAATGATCATGTTAAATACAGCAAGTTGGGGAATTCCAGTGAACTATTTTGCATATAAAGTATATATACAGAATAGTATACTTTGAAAGGTAGGTGTATTTCAGAAGTCCCACCCAAGGGATTTGAACTGTGTGTATATTCGTGTTGTAAAAAATACCAACTTGCCTTCAATCCTTATTTTAAAAAATGTTTTGGGTGTTCTGTGTATATTTTACTGAAGAAAAGCTAAAGCTAGGATGTCAGGTGGGTAAAGGGAGAATGTCTTGATAGTTACTTATGTTATATATATGTTACTACGTATAATATAATGTAATTATCAAATATTGTGATATTTGTTTCTCTTTTAAAATAAGAGAAAGCCAAGAAGTAAACTTAACTACTCACATATATTTTCTGTGGATATTTCTGAGTAATGATTTTCCATATATGTGGAGGGAGGAAGGGAGAGAAGGAGGCAGGGACTAGGGTAGACCAGAAGGAATGTGAAAGAGAATGAACTCCCCAAAGTCATGAAGCCTTGAAATCCTGAACTTTGGTTTCCATTAGCAAGAGATTTGGGTCAGACGTTAGAAACAACTTTTTGGTAGGCAGAGTGGATAAATAAACAGAGCAGATCTCTAAGGGATTTTGGAGAGTGCCCCCTTCTGAAGTGTTTTAGAGAAGAAACTACCATCTTTTATGAAAGGCTTATGTGAAAGGTCTAGGCCAGAATTTGAACATTATTATAATGCCTTGGAAGCTCTGCTTATTCTGCGAAGGGGGATTATCTATTGTTTTAGGAAAATGTACCTTCAGAAGCACATCTCAGTAACTTCCATCTACAGAACCATCTGCTTTACCCAACCTCTTGGTTTCCAAATCTTTACAGTATGTCACTAAACATTTGGGCTGCTCCATATCCTTACAGATTTGTATCTTCCACTCTTGATGTGTCATTGGCACGTTAGCTCTGAATTCATCTATGAATATACATGTTGTCATGGGCCAAATGTGTCCTCCCTCCCCCGACCCCCAAATTCACCTATTGAAGTCCTGCTCTCTAGTAATTCAGAAGATGACTGTATCTGGAGATAAGGTTTTACAGTGATAATTAAGTTCAAATGAGGTCATTAGGGGAGCTTTAATCCAAGAGGATTGGCATCCTTAGAAGAAGCAATTTGGACACAGCTGTGTACAGAGCAAAGGTGATGTGAAGGCATAAGGGGAAGATGGTCATGTCTAAGGCAAGGAGGGAGACCTCAGGAGAAACTTGGTGGCTTGATCTTGGACTTCTCGCTGACACCTGGATCTTGGACTTCTGGTTACCAGACCTGTGAGATGACAAATTTCCGTTGTTTAAATCCCACCCCACCCCACCTCACCACCCCAGGTTTGTGCTATAGTAGCCCTGACAAACTTACACAGATGTCCTTCCCTTCTTATCATGTCTCCCTGCCCTTTGCCTTCCCTTGGATGACCAATTAGGCTAACATTTCTTTTCCTTCCAGTCATCCTTAAAACATACCCACCTTCCCTTCCTCAGGTTTCCACCCATGTATCTTCACTCAGAGTCGTCATTTCTCTGCTGCCCTACCCAGGCCTCCATCAAAGAGGAGAGAAAACATTGTGAATACCAAGACTCTGACTGGTGATCAAGTTTTCATGCACACGCATGTTGTCTTCCATCATTGCCATTTTAAAAAGGTGCACATTTTCGGGTAACTTATGCATCCGTGTGTGGCAGGCACATTGCAGTTTGCAAAGCATTTTTGCAGATATAACTTTGCTTAGTTCTTCCCCCATTTCAAGTCAGTGGCTTTTCAAGATACTGAAATCCAGAGAGGTTAAGTAACTTGATCAAAATTACCCAGCTAGCAAAAGGTGGAGGTGGAATTTGAACCAAGGCGAAAATAAGGATTGTCACTATTTCCCACTGCAGGATGGTCAGCAGAGCCGTTTTATGGTGGGGCTGCTTTTTTCTCCTCTGAATTGGACATTCATGAGCTTTGTGTTGATATGCTTCATTACCTCTGGCTAGGTACTTGCTCATGAATCATTATTACCCCAAATAAATTGGAAGCTCTGAGGAGGCAGGTTCTGGGCTGTGCTTCCTATTTAGTTATAGTGTTTGAGGAATGTTTGTTGATTAATTGGTTAAGTGGACTTTTTTGCCAGAGAATTTGGCACATTTCCTGGCATCCGATTTTCCAAAGATAAATGCAGAAGTGACAGGATCTCACAACACAGATCTGGTCATTTTAGACAAAGATTAGGAATGGGTATGTATAAAAAAAATACTATGGATTGACATATTATAACGATTATTACCTCTATTTATATAGCATTCTCTCTCTCTCTCTCTCTCTCTCTCTCTCTCTCTCAGGGGTTCATAGTCATTTGCAAGCAGTGGGCCTTATCCTGCTGCTAAATAGAAAATAAATTGCTTATCTCTTGGAAGAGAATTAACTCTTTCAGGACATTGGGGTACCATTTAGTAAATTAGTAATCCTCTAAATGGCACTCTAGATATGTAAGATTCCCCCATATAAACTGGAAAATGAACACATTCCCAGTGCTTAAAAGAAATCAGGGCATGCCTAACAGAAATCAGACAGCAAGCTTAAAATATATGTAATGTATTAATCTCTCTCCTCTAATAATTTTGTGTTCCTTCTCATGGAAATCTGTTTGTGACTAAAGATGAATCTATTTGCTAAAAGCTGGCACTTCTGATCTTTTAATCTAGCAATATGAGAGCAATCAAGGGAAAGGGGGCAGATAATAGTGTAGTATAGAGCAGTAGTAGTAGATAGATAGTAGTAGATAGAGTAGTAGTGTTTATATGCACCGGATCAGTGACGATTTGCCCGGCTACACACATTTTGAGAAATTGATGAAAAAAAAAAGAAGAAAGAAAGAAAGAAAGAAAGAAAGAAAGAAAGAAAGAAAGAAAAAGAAAGACAGAAAGAAAAAGAAACAAACCCCAAACATTTGAAAGGCTTGCCTTGATAGTTTCCTTAGATCCTGAAAATGTATATCTACTACCAGAATAGTAGTGAGTTGGATTTAGCCCCGTGGGTCTCCTTGGAACTATCCAAGCTGGGTAAGGGTTCAACCATGAATCAATAGTAGCTTCAGAAATTCAACTCTTAAGCAGTCGGAAATGGAGTTGTGGACATTAACACAAACCCATAGATGCTGGAGATTTTCCACGGCTGGCACGGAGAGACTGGAATGATTAATTGGTACTGAACTGGACCATTTTTTAAAAATAAATAAATAAAACAGATCAACTGCAGGCTTTCTCTCATTTTCCCTTTCCTTCTCTTCTTCATCTCCCACATGCTGCCTTTCAGACATTGCTTCCAAAATTATGATCTGACCACTTAATCTCATTTAACATTTTTGGAGTTCACTCATTGACTCAGATGCCTCTTGGACGCACTGGCTCGTTGAGGTGTTGCTACGCTGAATTCTGATTGTAATTCAGTAACACATTATTGATTGTTGAGACTTTCGGTTTATGTGCAATGAGATGGGATTTGGAAACTGGTGCTGTCTTATTGACTTTCTGATTTGTGCTGCTGGGAAGCTCATTGGACGGTCAAATGGGTGGCTGCCAAGCAGTTTGGCAGGTCAGGGAACACTCCGGTTATTCCTCTGAAACGCGTAGCATGCCCAACGGCGCCCTCTCCCTCGGATCCCAGGCACTCAGGAGCAGTGCATTTGACCACGAACTGCCACGCTTTTCCCTCTCCCTCAACCCCACACCCAGGAGTTAGCCTCTCTCTGAAACATCATCCCTCCCCTTTGGTTTGTGCTTTCCTCTTCCTGCCCCACTGACAGCCAGCTGCCAGGGGCCTCTTTACACAGGCCTCAGCTTTTCAAGGTAAATATGCCACGTAAGTCCAATTTCAGCAATCCACACACCTCTGAGCCCCTCGAACTCCAAGGAGCATCCTTAAAGAGAAGAATCAGCAGGCTGAAATCAAAGGAGATCAGCAAAATGTCTTGAAAGGGGAGAGGAAAGATGAGCCCCATAGACTAACGGCCTTCATTTTTCCAGGAAGCCGTGTGACCGGCGACAAAAATAAACACTAATGGGGAAAGTGTACATTCGGTCTAATTGTATAATTGCAGGTTGCTTTCTGTACATCACACAGGGACTGAAGCGTTGCAGCATCGGGAAGTAGCCCCGTGGTTTCCCTCCTGCATGTGTAAACATTTTGCAGTTAGTTGCGCTCTGGCAGAAGTAAAAATCCAAATGTACCAGGTTTGAGGATCCTAGTACCTATTACTCACCATCTCCAGATGAAGGTCAGTTGCAGTAGCGCTCTGAGCCCAGAGGTAGCAAAGTGAGGTGAACAAAGCTGGCAGGAGAAACAGAGCCACTAATTCATCTCCCATGTGGCCCTTTTAATATTCCAAACCACATTTAATCATCAAGCAGTACGTTGAACCAAGGAGCCTGGTCAGCAGTGTCCTTCTGCTGACTGACTTTTCAAACTTTTTAGCAAGTAAGGAAGCTGATGGATTTCTTATCTCCCCGCCTACTGCTGATACTAGACCCTCAGAGACTTTTCTGAGGATGAACAAATGAGGTTATGTGCATTTCTTTTCGTTTTGCCAGAAGGGCAAAAACCCCATTTGGTTCTATCCTAGGATGGTATGAGACTTCCCTTGCCTAAATCTCCATCTCTCCCTTTTTGGCATTTTATTGCTCACGGATTTCACTCTCCTCAGCAAATGCAGCCACCACTTCCTTGCTCTGAGCTCTCAAGCATCTTTGTCTCTGATCCTGGCTGCCATTTCCTTTGCTGTTCATAACCCCAGTCTCCTCTTGAGTAGAAAACATCATTACAGCCTGGGCAAGTGGGAAGTTTTTTACAAAGAGGGCATTTGCACTGGTGTTGTTGCGGTAATTACCATATTTTATTTTCAAATTTTCAAGGAAGCTGGGAATGTGGAAAGAGTTTGAGGTTCTAAAAATTCTAATTTGGCACAAATTTAGTAATAATTATTAAGGGTTATCATTAACACATTATTATTTTTCCACTTTATAACTGAGAACTTTTTTAATTCCTGAATTCTGTATAACCCAGAGGAAGTGCATCAATGAATAATATGATCTGCATTTGATATTTGTTATTTTCCCTGTCAATATGGAAAATTGCTAATTCGCAAGAACTTAAAGTACATTTGGGTGATTTTCTTTCATCTAGTTATATGCATTTTGTAATTTGCTTCCACATCCTCTTCACTCATGATTTTTGTGTCTTTGTTCAAATGGCCAAGACTGCCTTTGAGCCACTGAGTTCATAATGATTGATGGACTTATCCTAGGGACCGAATTATCAGCATCTACCCTTCTGCAGGGAAAACATCTTTACCAAGGAAGATCCAATTTTTGTTTCCCCCTATTTGTTGTTAATCTGACTTTGTGATAATGTCATCAAGCCTTATTCTGTACTTTTTCTTGATGAGCTAGAATTCTCTGGAGCTGAGAGTTGCAGGCATGGGAGAGAGTGATAAACTGGGACCATGGAATTAGGCAAATATACTTCTGACATTCCCCTGCCTCAGACATAAAATTGATAGGCCCACATTGGCATTTCTTAGAAAATTAAGAATTAAGCTCTGTTAGAACATCTAACTCAAGAAAAGGATGCCAGAGAAAAAGTTGAACATCTGTGTTGAAAGAAAATATTGCCTTTACTTTCAGCTTTCTTTGGTGCCCATTGGTTTAAAAAGGAGGCTTACTATTGAGAAAGACTACAAAGGAATTTTGAAGGACCCCTTTGGTCTGCAAATACTTTGAAAAATTAATAGGCATTAATGCTTCATGGGCAAAAATGGGAAATAGGGCACACCTAGAAATGAGTGAGATACAACTTTCTTTTGTTTTTGTTTTTGTTTTTGTTTTTGTTTTTGTTTTTTTTTTACAACTTTCTTTTGATTAACAGTTCCAAGTTGGAAACAGTGTTACTCTCCAAAAGCTGGTAAACATAGACTTGTTAGTGAAAATATTAACAATAGATTACCTCATTTAGTCAGAAATTACATACAGTATTACTGACTATTTAGAACAAAATAAGAAACTCCCAAGAAATGGCGGGGGAAAGCCTTCTAACAGAATAAATGGTATGACACTAAATGCACACACTAATACTGATTAGGTAAAAATCTTTAACATATTTTTGTTTAATATGTTTTAGAAATATTTTATTAGGGATATTTAAAGTGGAAACAAAGCTTTGATGCTTGAAGGTGTAAGCTCTAGTTTTCTACCATGTTCATACATGAATACCCTTTAATGCCATGCCAATAAGAAAGGCACTATTGTGCAAGACCCCTTTCCTAAAATTAATGCAATAACACTTTTTGTAGTTTGCAAGTTGAAGATAGTCACCAGGAAGGGAACTGAGCACCTTGTTCTTTCCTTTGTTACTTGTTAATTGTGTGACCTTGAACCAGTCATTTAATTTCTGGCCCTAAGTTATTTCATCTGAAGAATAAGGTATTTCTCCAAAATTAAGTTTCTCCTATTTGTAAGAAGTCAAGTGATTCTTAGGCATAATTGGTTCCAGTTGATTATATCAGGTACCTGGTGGCCTCCAGGCCTCCCCAAAGGCTATGTGGCCAAGAGACTGAGGAAGTTTCTGTCTAAGAGAAACCAGACTAACATGAATCCATTATAAGGCATCAGTGGAAGGAAGAAAACCATGATTTGGAACTCAGGAGAATCATTGACACAGATATGTGCTTTGGGTCAACCTCCCTAAGACTCTTATATGAATCCAAAGACCTGTTTTCAGTGAAGCTCTGTACTACCTCTAGAGAATCGGTTGGATTGCTTTGATGTCCATCTACTAGAGCCTTAAAACAAACCAGAGCCAACCCCCCCCACTTCAGCCAGGATATCAACTGGCTTCACTGCCTAGATGGTCTCAGAGAACACTGGGAGCCAGCCACAGGGGGCCCTGATAGCCACAGTAGCAATGTGGGCCAAGGGAGAACTCACGACCCATTTGGGGAGCATCAGCAGATATGTTCTGGTAGGGACATCAGTGCTGGGAGGGCACCCTTGAGGTCTATAGGGCAACCCAGCCTTCAGTAACAGATAATCATTAATAGGCTGAAACTGCCCAAGAGGCAAATAGCAGTTTCCTAAAGTGACTCATTTGTGAGTACCTGTAGGAACCAACCCAATGAGTGGGGACACTTGAGGAGAGGCCATGATTCTATGGCAGCCTATGAGGGCACTAGACTGGGAGATAAAATTCATGACTATGACTGTATCATGGCAGTTCTAATCCAGGGCAATTTTGCCCTTTGGGGACATTTTTGGCTGTCATAACTGGGGGGACACAAGTGCTACTGGTATCTGATAGGTAGAGGACACCAGTGTTACAAGATGCAGGACAGTACCCCAACAGAGTTATCTGGTCCAAAATGTCAGTAATACTGGGACTGAGAAACCCTACGTCCCACCCCACCCCCTGCAAGAGTGACAAAGGAAAACACAGATTCCACCTACATACCCCAAGAACTTGAATGTGTGCCATATGGCCAACCAGTTTAACAATAAGGATGATTCTATGGTCATAGTAACACAAATCATATTAACATGTACAGAGTTTTATCTGTTACCTGTTAGATTCTTTTAACCGTTTCACAGGTATTCACTCATTTCATCTATATCACAACTCTGGAAAGTAGGCATGATTCTTATCTACAACTTATAAACAATGTAAATAGTTAGTGCTGGAAATGTATTAGAAAGTATCAGCCAAACTGTCTGTTTGATCAATTTGAGCGACAGCTCGGGCAGTCTGTGCAGAAGAGACCATTGAAATCACTGACCTTGCTCATCTCTACCACCGTCACAGCAACTGGAAAGCAGGAGGCTAGCCCAGCACTCCCACACAAGCCTGTTCTGCATCTTGAGCTCAGCCCTGATTATGTGATCTGACCACCTCCAAAAGCAGATTATTGTTTTCTGTGGAGGTGGGGGGGGGGCGGGCAGAAATTGCAAAACCAGAGACAAATCAGCACAGCACAAGGTCACATGGAAAGGAGTTGGCAAGAATCCAGTGACTCCAAGGATCTGTTCAAATGGATCCTGAAGCCTCCAAACTCTGTTTTTGCCTCAATTATTCAAACACATGCAGATTGTTTGTAAATTACCCAGATAACTGGGGCACATTAGCCCTGCCCTGTTTTTGTAGGATTTTAGTAGATCCACTAATGAGAGGGACTAATTAGTCCTTGAGTCCATTGTTCTGTGGCATTGGTGTCTTTAGAGGAATACCACAGCCCTCCCATTCACCTTTTATCCCAATCAATCGCCTTGTATTTACTAAGGGCCCCAGGAGGGGGGCGCGGAAGGTGTAGATCATTCAATTTGTCACAGCACATATTTTCAGTATTATGATAAGAAGACAAGGGACTCTGCATTTTGTCAACTCACAAGGCCAAGATCGATCAGCAAATAGATGGGCCTCCCCGTATTCTGAATTAAAGTGTGTGTTTTTTGGCGGTTTATTGACAGTTGATAACTACTGACCACTAGTCCTGATAGAGTTACAAAGGTCGGGTCAAAGCAGGTCAGAGCCACAAAGAATGCCTCCCGCTCCTGGAGCCCAGCACCGTCCCAGAAGGGATGTGCAGGTCAATAACTAAG
Organism: Vulpes vulpes; assembly: GCF_048418805.1. Classification (NCBI taxonomy): domain Eukaryota; kingdom Metazoa; phylum Chordata; class Mammalia; order Carnivora; family Canidae; genus Vulpes; species Vulpes vulpes. The sequence goes on along the minus strand of NC_132791.1, from coordinate 180,410,553 downwards.
CCACCTGTAGGGTCTGAAGTCTTTTCCAGACTTTTTCCTTCTAGCTGTGCCGTGAACCAGCCCCCGTGCAGCCCCATCCTCCCTTTATTTTTTTTAAACCCCAACGTGGCTGCTGCCCTGGGGGTCCTATGAGTGCCTGTGAAGCCAGGACTCCACCAGCGAGGACAAGAGGCGCCGTGATGTGGGCCTAGCTCTGCTCTGCGCCCCACTCCAGATGCTCTTCTGAAAGGGGTTGCCAGCACAGGTCACACTCCTGCCCAGGACCTCAGAGAGTTAAGGACACATAGAAGCAAAGGAAGTAGCCGTTTTTATGGCTCCCCCATGAGTGCCAGCCCTCCTGCATACCACTCTTGGCAAGCAGGAGTTTAATTAAAAGCCTCTCAGAATGCCTCTCTGCAGCTGGGGTGGGCCTCAGTCACCAGGAGGGGCCTTTATCAAGTGGATGTGAAAGCATACGAATGATAGGTCTTGTTCCCAGGGAATGTCATCAGGTCTGCCTCACTTGGTGCCTTGCTGGAGAGGAGAGCAGGGTGACTGTGCCCATGTGTTTGATGCAGTATCCATTGTCTACCTGGAAGATGCAAATGATATTCAAATTTGGTTCCAGTGTACTGGCTGCTTGCATATACCCCACAGCAACCCTCAAGCAAGTGACTAATGGGAACATGTGTTCTTTCTATTTTTATAAGGCTGGGAGAACAAGGGGATAGAGGGCTAAGCTTGTGGGGTTTGAAATCTCTCTTTCTGGGGGACTTGCTGCTGTCTGGAATGATAGTAATACCCAGTGGCAGCTCCATGGCAATGGCCCAGACCCGCCTAGATGCCTGGCTCCTCGGAGGCCCTGAAGCTGGGTAAATGGCCCTGCCTCTCCCTCCTATTCAGCCAGAAGAAGACAGACCAGGGGACACACGAGGGCTCTCAGGACAGTGGCAGGGCCCCCTCTGTCTCCTTCCTGATGGCTTGCCCACATATTAGTCTTGGCAGGCCTTTATCTCAGCCAACACCAGTGGCGTGATTGTCCTCTGCATCATTGTTGCTGATCCCATCTTGGCCTGGGTTTTTAATTAGACGATTTCTGCTAGCAGGGAACTTGAAGTTGCCTTAAATAAAACCTGTGCCTCTCGAAAGCCTCTCCTAACCTCTTACAGCCCAAATCGGAAAAAAGTCAAAAGAATGATTCTATCCAAGACAATCTCAGTATCAAAACTCCATTGTTGCTGCTAAGCCCCTGTTGCTGATACTGTTGTGATGGCCGCGGTGGGCCTGCCACACGGCAACTGCCTCTGCCTCGACCTAGCGACTGGGAGTTGTGTGCGAAGAGGGCAAATAAGAGGCAAATGAGTCCTTTTCTATGAAAGGTGATCTCTTACTGTGTGGACACGCAAGACAACATGCAAGAATCTGGAATGCTAGGATTTGAAGGGGATTGAAACAGATTGACCCAACTGGTGACATCCAACAGGACCCTAAAAAAATCTTTTCTGAGCGGAAGGAAGTGGTTTGGGCTCGGGATTCCTCACCCCTTTGTACAACAGTCTAGCTCCGACTAATTTGTCTTACAGTGTCTATTTCAATAGCCAGACCGTAAAATGAGGTATGTGCTAACTCCAGTTGACTATCCAGGCTACTCGCATGGCTGTGATGAGGACAAATCCAAGATCTTTGAAAAGGAGGCCTGTAATCACCAGTCACAGGACTGGGAAGTCATGGCAAGTATCCCAAGTGTCAACTTAAAAAAAAAAAAACAATGGTTCTGAGATTTTGCGAAGTTTAAAGACCGTCAGACTCTATTTTCTTGCATTTAGATGGGAATCTTCATTGAAACCTAGGCATAGCGCAGCCGGGGTGGCTCAGCGGTTTAGCGCCACCTTCAGCCCAGGGCGTGATCCTGGAGACCCTGGATGGAGTCCCACATCGGGCTCCCTGTATGGAGCCTGCTTCTCCCTCTACCTGTGTCTCTGCCTCTCTCTCTCTTTCTCTTTCTCTCTCTGTGTCTCTCATGAATAAATAAATAAAATCTTAAAAAAAAAAGAAACCTAGGCATAGATACATGTTGATTTTAGTGATGAATTTTACAAACGCTCATCGTAAGTCTTTATCAGCTGAGAAGTTCTTAACAACCTCTTGGTATAAGGAAACCAGCTGGCTGCCTTCATAAAAATCAAACCTCCACCTTCCTCTTGCCATATGGAGGAAAATCTTGGGGATGACATTAGGGTGCCAAGATCTAGTTACTTCTCCCTGTGTAGAAATCCATCTCCATTGACATTAGAGGAGGTCCCAGCTAGTCTCAGCAATGCCATTGGGTATCTCTTTACCCTTGGTTATAATGATTCTTAGAAGTCTGGTGCTTTCTATGCTTCAAGGATTTTTTTAAAGATTATTTATTATTATTATTTTTTTAGACACACAGAGAGAGGCAGAGACACAGGCAGAGGAGAAGTAGGCTCCCTACAGGGAGCCCGATGGGGGACTTGATCCTGGGACCCTGGAATCACAACCTGAGCCAAAGGCAGACACTTAACCACTGAGCCACCCAGGTGTCCCTGCTTCAAGAATTTTAACCACAATACAAGCCCCTAACCTTCTAGGGTTTTCTTTCCTGAGGAAATAAATCATGGAATCATATATAAGAAAAGAGGGAATCATGTATAAAAAGATGCTCATCATATTATTGTTGCAAATAATTTTAAAAACTGAGATTAACTAATTGTCTAACAATAAGTCATTGAGAATATAAATAATGATGAATTATGGATGTTATATATTTGTGTGGATATATACATATATATGGAATAGTATAAGGCTTGTACAGATCTTGCTTTTTTAAAAATACGAATGTTTTTGAACACTGAAGTGAAAGAAACAGCATACAAATTACATAAAATGGAATCATTGATTATTGTATATATGTGTATGCATATACCTAAAGGGGAGAAATACATATATACACACACACAGACATATGTGACAGAAAGTGATAAAAGAAGGCACCAAATATTGACAAGGACTATCCCTGAATGTGGGAACTGTGGGTGATTTGGGGGCCTTTTGTAAGTTTTCTCAATTTTACAAATGACTTTTACAACCAAAAACATTTTTACAAAAAAAATAAAGCCCAGGCTTCCATTAAAATTAGGGTCCTTTATTTTTAAGGGTATCTCTTCACCAACGTTCCTAGAAACAAGTTGCCGTAGAGAGCATCTATGAAGGCAGAGTGAAGTGAATTGATTTTTAATATCCACTTGTGATTAATATGTAAATTGCATTATTCAGTCTAAACAGAACACCACTCTTTCTCTGATGTTAGTTCGGCCTTCTTTATCAGGGAAGTGGCTTTAAATTTTTATTTCTCTTTGCTTATGTGGCAAGCAAAATTTGTGTCTTGTCGTGTGCTCAAGCAGCCAGAATTTGACCCGCTGGGCTGGCCCATTAAGTCCACAGGCCAGCAATGTGTAAGCATCGGAAATTCAAAGATAATTGGGATGCCATCCCTTCCTTGGAGGGATGTGTGGATTAAGTGAACACAGAAATGTAGACAACTAAAAGTTAGTCCTACGGGTCACCTGTTACAATGCTTCTTTCTTACCACCTACTTCATACCAGGCTTTGTCCTATACGTCAATACCTGAGTACATTACTCGTATGTTCACATCAGCCTGCAGCACAGGTGCCATCTCCCCATTTCTCAGATGAGAACAGTGATGCTTCAGCGGCTAGCTGGCAGCTGGTAGAGCCAGGACTCAATGACTCATCTGCCTGGACTGCCTTCTAGTGTAAGTAACTCTTGCACCAAACTGATTGATGCTGGTAGAGAAGAGGAAACCCTCAACTCTGCCTGCAGGCCCTCGCTCCACATGGAAAGGGATTTTGTTTTTGATTTTGTCATTTAGTCCCCTTTTGTTTCCTGCTGTATCCTTCGCATCTACAACAGTGCCTGGTAAGAATGTCAGGCGGGGGGTACTGTAGCAAAAGTGGCCAGACTGAGCAGGAAAAAATAAAGGACACCCGTTGAATTTACATTTCACATAAGCAGTGAATACATTTTAGTGTAAGTGTGCCTTGTGCAATACTTAGGGCGTGCTTATACTTAAAAATTATTCTTTGTTAACTGAAATTTACATCATACTAGGCCTCCTGGTATGTCTGGCAACCCTGAGCAAGTGACCGTAGGTTGTGCTCAGTTAGGCTGGCGACAGTTGGGAAGGCCCTCCCTGGTTATACAGGACGGGCAAAGCAGAGTCATGAGCAAGGCATAGGGGGGTGAGGATGTCTGATTCGTGCAGGGAACTGTGGGCAGCATGTTGGAACCAGAGTGGGGAGCAGGCTTTGTGTCAGGAGAGCAGTGCCTGACTAGGTATCTGAAGGTTTTTATTTCCCAATACCAATAGCTGTCCCTTTTGTCACTTTTGTGGGGGTGACAAAGGAGACTGGGCCCTCCCAACAGCTGTACTCTCGTGGGCGAGCTTTGGATGTATATCTCTCTCCTTGGACCATACAAGTTCTTCTGTTTGCTATGCCTGTAGGACAGCGATTGGATTAACTGCTACCCCAGTACGAGGTGCCCAGCGGAATTGTCCTGGTATGGGGGTGACTGGGGGCATTACCACGCCCAGCGTGGGTGACTGGGGGCATTGCTACGCCCAGCGTGGGATGACTGGGGACATTGCTACACCCAGCGTGAGGTGACTGGGGGCATTGCTACCCTGGTTTGTGGAGGTTCAGGAAAAAGGAAAAGTCAGGAAGGCAGGCAGGCCAGCCGACTCTTGTCTAGGTTCTCAAGTACCCGTAAGCCCTGCAAGGAATTCTCTTCTGCAGACAGAGGGATTGAGCTGGTGCTTCGGAGAGCAGGCATGGGGCACACCCATGTGTCCTCTAGAATGTGATGCTGGTGATGCCACGGGGACAGACGGGAGCAGACCGCAACTGAAGTCATTCTGGAAGCCACTGTGGTAGAGGAGGGTGGTGAGGGTGACAGGGCCAACAGGATGTAGAGGCAGTCTAGAGAATCGTTACCTATCCTCAGATCCTTGTAGAAGGTTCTGCATGCTTCCAGAATGTTCGACTCCCCTCATGAGCCAGTGATTGCTTGGTGAAGTCAAGTGGAGGGCGTGATAGGTCTAGGGGATGAGGACACACAGTGATCTAGGTGCGTGCAGTTGGTCCTGGTCTATCCAGAATCTATCCACGGGGCGTGAAGATGGAAGGAGGCAGCAGATGGAGTCAGAACGAGGCACGGTCCCCCCATTCGCTCTCCCAGCTCCCCTCGGCCCGGGGAACCGGCTGCTCGCCTGCCCTGTGTGTCCGCAAGGCCTGGGTGGCTGGGAGCAGGCGTGCTCAGAGCAGAGTCGGGCTCACCATCGGGGGTCGGAGGGCGGCATCCCGCCATCGGCCCCTCACAAGCAGCGTGGGGAGGTGTTTTCTTCCCCAGTAATACGGTTGTCAGAGCCCCTCGCTGGCTGGCCGGCCCGGTGGAGGCTGCCAGCGCCGTGAGCTCACTCTTCTTAATTAGCACTAATGCAGTCAAGCCTGTTTTCTTAGCCTGACCAAAGGGAATAGTAATTAATATGGTGGAGGAGACAGACGGAGAGGTCAAGGCCGGCATGTGTGCCCCTGACCCCGGGGTCACGGGGAAGGAGAGCCTGGGAGACAATAGCCTGGCTCCTGCAGGCCTGGACAAAGACTGGCCCCATTCTCAAACCTTTGCTCTCCGCGGCCTTCCCATTAATGACAAGCTCTGTCCTCCCACTTCTGGAAAAGGAGTCTATCAGGTCTCCCGGCTAAGGTGTGTGGATGTGAGTGTGAACATAGTGGTCACTATGCGTTTTAAAGGATCACTTTTCTGCCACTTAAACCGCTACCTCTGTAAAGCCCGGGATCCTTCCTTCTCAGTGCTAGTACACGGCTCCTTTTGGTGGTGATGGGGCCTGATCTCTACCCCCAACAGGTAGGACGTGGGCTCCATAGTATTCTGTTGCACCCCGAAGCTTGCACAGCATCCAGGGCTGGGAGCTCGGAACTGGGGATGGCCTTTTACAAGCCGGGAAGTGGTCCCCTGAGGGGGAACAGGTAGCTGAAGCCCAGGTTCTTATGTCACCGGCAGGCTGGGTAGCAAACATACTGACCCTCGCATGGCAAGGGCTGAAGGAGTGTCACTCCACCTCCCAGGGATTCCCTGCAGAGAGGGAATGGGAGCCAGTGGGATGGTGGTGAGTGGGATCTGAGTGATCGTCTCCCTCATTAAGGATGACCTGACCACTCCAGATGACAGGTGGACACACTGCGCCATGGCTGAATGAAAATGCATTGGATTCTCTGTACCTCGTCCTTATTTCAAGATATTGGTTTTCCCCGAGATGAATTTGGTTCTTTTAGCTTTTGCCCCCGACTTTGCTTAGGCTGGTGGTTCTTCTTTTTCTTTCTTTCTTTCTTTCTTTTTTTTTTTTTCTTTTCTTTAATTAAATATTGCTGCCTGACTCTTTCAGGTCAGCAGCAATGTCACTAGCATCAGCCATGAATCACAGCCGAGCTGACATTTTAAAAATGGCATCATCAGGGCAGCAAGTGCAGGCCAGACACCCAGGCACAATGGCTGGACCCCGTAAATTACGCTAAAAGTCTAATCAGAATAATCAACACACTGACATCTTTATGCATGTGGACAGAACTTGGGGAAGGGAAAGGCCTTGCCTTGGACTTCTCTGAGATTTCCCTTGCAGGAGATAATGATGCTTTTTGAGGATTCCGAGAGAGTTGTCAAGGTGTGTCGTTGAGTACTCTGTTATCTCTTTCTTCATGTTTACATTTTGTGATAAAAAACAGATCTAATGAGTGCCTCTCAATAGTGTGTTGGTTTGTATGTACCTCATGCAGCACAGCCACATATTTTTTTTCCTGTTAAACACCCCACATACACATATTTCTTCGTCAGTGCAGGTGCACATGAGGGGCTCTCACTCTTGGACGCATATACACAGACACACACCTCCAATGAATATGATTGAATTCAGACATTCTTGGGTGCTTCTGGCTGTAGAACTACAGTCAAACTCTTTCCTTGTAAGAGTTGCCTTTCATAATTCTGACCCAAATTCTCTACTGATCCCCATTAATGTGATTTCCTGAGGCCAGACAGGACAGCCACCGTCTGGCGGAGACCATTCATCAGCCCTCACACTCCATTTTAGTTTCTGACCTTTCCCTTTCTCTCCTTTGAGTCTTCTCTCTCTCTCTCTCTCTCTCTCTCTCTCTCTCTCTCTCTCTCCAACTGCCCCCCTCCCTTCTTGTCTCTCTAGTTTAAAAAAAAAAAAAAAAAGAACCTCTCCCAAAGCTTTGGGCTCCCTGCCTCTAATGGAAGGTCAAGGGTGCTCTTGGCCATACATATGCAGAAAGAGCGCCTCCCGGTGATTAATTGGTCCTACCAGGTCATAGGCACCGAGAGCCCATTTGTCTCCAGCCCAGCTCTGCCATCATAGCCAGGCTGCCCGGAGCTTGTGGGTGGGAATAGACAGTGCCCACTGAGGTGTGGCCAGCAGAGGCCCCAAGGTGAATGCTATGGACTGGAGGCAATCAAGGGTGGCAAGGGAAACAAAAGAAAAAGAGAAGACAAGGCGAAAAAAGAGGATCACAATCAAAAGATGAAAAATAAAAACATTTTCTTAAAATGTTTCTTAAAATGTAAAGAAATTGGTTCTCTTTTGCTTTACTTGATCTCTCAAGCATTTCTGAAGTAGCTACTATGTGCCGCAATCCAGTGCCAGACGGCAGTCGATGGAAGTGTTATGAATAGATTTTGCCCATCTGATTTTTACGGTGACCTCAAGAGAAAGACATGGCTAACACTCACATGCTAGTTCTTCACATAGGCACCCCTGAGCCAGAGTCTCTGTGATTTGCCTGAGGCCATCCTGGGAGGGTGATTATACCTCTTCCTCTAGGGCTTCTCCTATTATACCATACACAAGAGGACCCCCATCAGAATGACTCAATTCTCCCAAGTCCTAGGTCCTCCAGCATCTTCTGACCAAGCCCTCGAACGCTTTGGCTCCTGACTATAAAATATTTGGGCTCTGGTTTGAGTTTTGACTCTTCTATCCATCAGCTATATGGCTTCGGACAAGTCACTTTACCTTTTTTGCATCCTCAGTGTCTCCATCTATAAAATGGGTTTCATGCCCTTAAAATGTTGGTGATTAAATGAGATAATAAGACCCAAGCCATTGAATCTGGCACAGAGTAAGTGATTAGCAAATTGCCGGGTGTGTAAGGTGCATATATATTTGTATAGAGATGCTCCTTGAGGGCTGGGCCATCTGGGTGCCCCCAAGTGGCCGCAGTGTAGGCATGCATCCTGAGCCACAGTCTGGCCAGGGAGTTGAACGCAAGGACAAATGCCCCACAAAGCAGTTTCCAGATTTATGCTTCCCCAGCTTCTCCTTGTCGATCCTCATATCACCAGTCTCTTCCCCAACCTTCATTACAACCATCAACTACAGCCAAGCAATTGTTCAATAAGTACTTGTGGGTCATGACTCCTGGAAAGCACCGTATTAGGAGTTGTAGGGCAGGGCAGGTTGGGGATGAGGGGAGGAAACCCAGCAGTGAGAGGAACAAAAGAGAACAAGAGAGTGGGAGACACTGGACATGGGACCCCAGTTATGAGCCCACCATGCAGACGTGTCCTGCTTAAGAAAGCTCCATATGTGAAAGTGCGCCCCGGTGAACAATTGCAGGAAGGCGGGACTCCTGTAGGATAATACAACACACTTTTTTGCTAAGGAAAGATGATTGACTTTTAGGTCAATAGTTTACACTATTTGACAAATGAGCTGGTTGCAGAGTTCCTTGAAATAGCAAGCTGCCTGGGTGAATTTGATAATAATTCTGCATACAAGAGTATCAGTAGTTCGAATCATCAGGCCACTCTGCTTACGAACATGTATGTGGGAGGTACAAGGAGAGTCATTTCCAAGACACCAGAAGACCTTGGAAGGAGGCAAGGTAGTCACAGCCCTTATTTTTGAGCACCTGCTAGGTACGAGACAATGCATTGAGCACTTCAGGTGGCTGATCTCACCCAAGTTACACAGTAATGTTGGAGTGTATTATTATTGCTGTTTTACAAATAAGGGAACTGGGGTGCTCAGAGTGATGAGTGAGTGGCCTGAAGCCATTCTATTAGTTAGGACGATTTTAGATGAAAGTGGTAAAAAATCTCCTTCAACTTGGCTTACATAATAAAAAAAAAAAGCATCCGTCTCACCAAATAACAGTTGAGTGGTAGGGCAGGCTCCCCAGTGGGAGAGTTCCATGGTTCAGTGATGTCATCAAGGACTGGACTTGCCTGATCTCTCCTGAACAATGCTGTCCTTGTGTTAGCTTGCCCCACCTTCAGGTCCCCTGGAGGTTGCAGTAGGGGCACTGGAATTCCAAGTGTCACCCTGAGACCCAATATGGGCCTGAGGTAAAAAGGAAGCATCATGTTCTAGGTTTCGTAGTAGCAGACCTTTGCCCAGAAGCCCCCAGCAGACATTTCTTCTCCCACTTAAGCCAGATTTGAATCACATGACCAGACCTAAAGCCATCACTAACAGGTAAGAGGAATGACCATGATAGTGTAGACATGTCAGAGGAGGTGAGGACACAGGTGCGCGCACACACACACACACACACACAGGAAAGACCATGCGATGACAGGGAGAAGATAACACATGGGCATCTACCAGCCAAGGAGAGAGGCCTTGGGGGAACCAATCCCCCCTACACCTTGATTTCAGACCTTGAGCCTCCAGAACTGTGAGAAAATACATTTCTCTTGGGCTGGTTCCCCAGTCTGTGCCACTTGGCTCTGGCAGTCCTGCAAACTAATACAAGAATGAGATTTACAATTTCCCTTCCAATCCATAGTATTCATTCCAGATTAGGAATGCTGGTGGAAGTTTAGGGAGAGAGCAGGAGGACAGTGAAGGAACAGGGAAAGGTGCAGAGGAAGGACTGCATTTGAGAACTAGGTGGGAGGTGTGGATGTGCTTCTTGGGGCAAGTTGATCCATCAGGCAGCAAATTCAGCCCTGAGCTTGGGTGCCTAGAACGTTCACAGCACTACTGATTTACTGTGGATTTGAAAGGGATAGTTGCTATGGATGGGAAAGGTGAATTTAATTTAGGAAACTGTCTCTTTACTCTCTGGTAACTATGAAATAAAGAAATTTAGTTATTTTTCTCTGCCAGTCACCATGCCAGGACAGGAAGGTGGATAGACAGTAGGACCCTTGACTTCAAGAAACTGATTTTACTAGAAAGCAAGGATTTCCAGGAGATGAAATATATGGTCTATGTGCCCCCCAAGGGTGACAGAGCAAGTATACTTCTCTGATGAAGAAACCCAAGGCAGGTGGTGGATCTTGTTGCATAGCTGTGCTTTGTCATGTGATCTTGCAAATTGTCTTGGTGGACTTCAGAATGGATTGCTCCAGTTGAAGGAATCTGGGTTGATTTCATTTGTGGCTTTTTCTGAAGTTCCACCAAACCTAAGGCTTTATCCAGAGTAAGTCAAAGCAGAGCAATGCCTCAAGTCTTGCCTTGGGCATGTGGGCTCCTGGGGAGGGAAGACCAAATCCGAATACTGCCCGGCGTCCCTCCCCTGCCAATCTGAAATCTTAGAGAGGAAACTACGGTGGCTCATATATTAACAAACCTAGGGCATCTGAAGGCCCACTGCAAATGCAAACTCCCTATCAGCCAAGCCCAAAGGGGGGGGGCTTATGGCAGATCCACAAGATGACAATTTATTTAGGCTCTCCTGCCTGGAATTTCTTGTCTTTTTTTTTCCCTCTTGATTTTTATTGGCATAAAATGTTTTACATTTACTTTTGCCCATTTATCACTATGACAGCAATGTTTGGATGATGACTGTAAGTGAAATATGTATGCATCCTAAAGATATTTGTATAATTTAGCAAAATTATTTTTCAGGTTCTTTGAAAAGAATCTGCTCAGTTCATGTCTTGCTAGCACCACAAAAACATTTCACTAATCGTACCCTAATGTGGGAATGAACACACATTACTTAAACATACCAAATATGTGAACATATAAATAGCGTTTAAAATATCTCTTACACAATAAATTACGATCACTATGTTGAAATACCAATTTCTAGAGAAAATTGATTTAGGAGAAATGGCTAATCACAGTATCCAGTGAAAGCAGCATCCTTTCAGTATCATTTAATTTTCAAGCCAAGAGATTTGGACTATTGTTTCATTTTGTGTTCCATTATTTTTTCCCCATTCATTTGCTGAACAATAATCTTCTAAAACATCTCACTTCTGCAGTGGTATCAACTGGCATGATACCAAAAAGATGTAAATGATTTAAATGAATTAGTTTAATTAGGTAAATTAACAGTTAAGCATATCACACACAAGCTTGTTCTGTTTATCCTACGTTATGGAGATAATTTAGTGCAGGAGAACGGGCATGACCAAAATTCCAATGCAGTGAGCCAGATTAGCTGGCAAAAGAAAAAAATACACAGATAGCAGTCACTGGAATTAAATCTGAGTAAATAATTTATGTGCTGGATTCATTATGTAGTTTGAGCTGTAGACAACGGCCAGTTGATAGTCAATGAATGTGCAAAAACATTGCTACTGAGCAAAAGTGTAAGGATAGCCAAAGTGCTCCTGACCTTTCCAGAAGCCTCTTCCCAGGAAAATTACAGCGTTTCTTGGTAATTCGGACAAATTGAGGCAACAAAAGCCTGTCCGCCTAAGCCAGAAATCTGAATTAAAGCCGAAAAAAAACAAACAAGCCATGGTTTGATTGCTTTCAAGTCCACACCGTTGAATCAGATAAAACAGAGTTTCACAACCTTGGCACTATTAACTTTCTTTTGGGGGCGGGGGTGGGGGACTGTGTCTTGCATCGTAGGAGGTTTAGCAGCATTCCTGGTGTCTACCCACTAGATGCCAGTAGCACCCCCTCTGCCCCTAGCTGTGACAACCAAAATGTCTCCAGACATGGCCAGATGTCCTCGAGTAGGAAGACCCAAATCACCCTCCTTGAGAACCACTGAAATAAAACCATTGGACATTATCCAATATGGGTCTTTAGGAACCTTGCTTTAGTGAATTATTCACAAAGACTTGTAATATTCATAGCACTTACATAGGATGTTTATAAAAATTTGAAAAATATTTATTACCTTAAGTATTTGAAACATCCTGTTCTTTCCTCCTCCATTCATGCATTTGGCAAGCAAATATTAAGCACTGAGCAGAGGGTATTGGTAGATACAGAGTGTCAACCTCTTCTGCAAGAAGCCCTAGGCAGACCTGTGGATGGAGGATCACCCCACTTTGAATGAATGCTGGCAGATATGGGGAGGCAGGGCAGGGAAGTCATGTGTCCTGGGCAGAGAGCCCCAGCCTTGGGTAACTTGCAATGTCATGGAACACAAAGGCCAGAAAGGACAGCAGGTGCCACCACTAAGGCATAGAAAGTTGGCTAAGACATTAGTTGACCCAGTGGCACTGTGAGAAATTAGAAGGTTTTAAGCAAGAGTGTGTTTCATATGATCAGTGTTGACTTGTGGAAAGAGCCAACATCTTTGGAAAGGTTTTTAAGTCACACCCACCCAAATTAAATCCTAACTTTGCCACTCACCGGTTGCACTGTCTAGGCAAATTGCAGATTTCTGAGCCTCATGCTCTTATGTGTACGTTGGAAGTAATTGAATCGCATTGCAAATTTTGAATGAGACAGTGTATATAAAGCACCTGGCATGATATCCACCCCACAAAAGTCACCCAATAATTATTAGTTTTTCTTTTTCTTTTCTTTCTTTCTTTTTTTTTTTTTTTTTTTGCTAGCCCATATGTCCCACTTACATCTTTCTCACAAAGATGCAGTGGAAAACTTACATTTATGAGGTCTGCATTCCCCCACATCTGGGTTATATCGTTTAATGTCACTGAAGTTGTCCAAATCTTGCCACCGGATTTTGTTTACTCTAAAGCTGAGTGTTTAAATCTCTTAAATTGGTAATGTCAGTTTGACATCCATGTTAATCTTCCATGAGATTTTAGGATCTGGAATCTGGAGGTGGCTTTCTCTACCACATCCACTGATCTGGAGCCAAATGTGGCAGTTATTACCATGGGAATCAGGGGCAGCGTGCAAAAGCACCCATTGGAAGAAATGCTCATTTTCTGTATATACAAAGGAATTGAAATGTTTTGCCAAGCAAGTTTCTGGCAACAAGTCTTGAATACCCACATTTTCATTCTCTTGGAAAACAGGGATAACCAAATAGAAGAGAAGGGAGACCTGTTTTGCATTTGGAAATACCAACAAAACCACATTCCCACCCCTTCTGCAGATTTATCACTGAGCTTTGTATATATAATGGAATGCAGGGCTAAGCTGTTTTCTTTGCGATTTTGACATGTCTCTTTCTCTCTCGCACATACACCCTTCAGTGATCTATGTAAAAATGAGGAAGACGTTTCCAAGAATACACTTCATTGTCAGAAACGTATATACATAATGTAGTAGACACCATGGACAAAGATGTCCTCTTCCTCCCCCCTTGCCCTGAACCTGTGGCTGGGCGCTCCCTTCCTGTCATGTCCCGGGATAATGGGATCCCCCATTCCAAGTTAAGTCAAGTGAACCTCTAAGAGTGCAGCCTTCAGGGTGGCTGGCCTCAGACCCCAGCCAGCCCTGAAGAAACTTCACATCACTCCCTGCTCCATTGGCCACCAACTGTAGCTGGTGAGCAAATCAGAACATCTTTAATCCCTTCCACACCCAGGGACTTATTCTCAGGAGTTTATTTAACTTGTGTGTGTGTGTGTGTGTGTGTGTGTGTGTGTTATGACTATAATAACATACAAGCTCAGATTAATCCAAGAGAGAAATGCAAATTCCCAGTGCCCTCAGGTTCTAGACAGTTATAGAAGGAACGGTCCACTGCTGTGCTACATCTATATCCCATTATCCGCTGTCTGTCCATCCTCCCTCTGACTCCACAGCGTTGCCTTTACTCTCTTTGTAGAAAAATTTATTTTAAAATCATTTTAGGCCTAGTAGAAAAGTTACAAAAATAGTTCAGAACGTTTCCATATTCTCTTTACCAGCTTCCCCCAATGTTAACATATATAACCATAGTACAATGGTCAAAACTAGGAAGTTAATAATGGTACAGTATTATTAACTAAACTACGGTCTTTTTTGGTTTTCACCTGTTTTTCCACTCATGTCCTTTTTTCTGTCCCAGGATCCAACATTGCATTTAATTGTCACGTGTCCTCAGCCTCCTCCAGGCTAATGTGAGTTCTTTCTTCTCTTGTCTTTTATTGACTTTGACACTTTTGAAAAGCCCTGGCCAGTTATTTTATAGACTCTCCCTCTATTACCTTGTGTCTGATATTCTCATGATTAAGACTAAGATACACATTTTGTGCAAGAATACCCCAGGGGTACCTGGGTGGCTCAGTCAGTTAAGTATCCAGCTCTTGATCATGATCTCCAGGTTGTGAGTTTGAGCCCAACGTTGGGCTCTTCACTGTGCATGGAACATGCTTAAGGTTCTCTCTCTCTCTCTCTCTCCCTCCCTCCCTCCCTCCCTCCCTCTCCCTCCCCACCTGCCTCAAAGAACATATTAAAAAAGAATACCCCAGAAGTATGCACTTCTGGGTATGTCCTATCAGGGGGTACATGATATCTCTGTCTCCTTACTGAGATCAACTTTGGTCACTTGGTTGAGATAGTGTCTATTGAGTTTTCCTGGCCTAAAGTTCTTTGTAGTTTATACAACTTTACAGTTAATATCTTGGGGGAAATGCTTTGGGACTTTGCTCATCTCCTATTTCTCCCCAAACTTTTGTCCTCTGGGGTTAACATGCATGGTAGCTACCTCCTGCCTGCACCAATTGTCCCTAGGCCGTTCTCATGGCAATCTTCTACCTCTCTCATTTCTTCCACATTCATTAATTGGAAATCCCAAGATCTTTTGCCTGACTCTCCACAGAACTTGTATCCTCACCTTGTAGGATACAACCCTACCTTGTAGGGTTTTGCCTGACCTCACACTCAGGTCTTCATATAAGATATTTTGGAAAGTGGAAAGGAAGAGGAGAAAAAATTGACAAAGAAATAAAAGAACCCAGAAAGATTCTCATCTAGGCTCCCTGTGTGACTTTAAACAAGTCAATGTCCTTCTCTGAGCCTCAGTGTGTGTGTTTCTTCTGAAAATGCCATCTCTGAGCCCTTTCCAGCTCTAAAGCACTGTGACAGGAGACTAGGTTGTGACCCAGTCCAACAGTGAGATGAACACAGGATAGCAACAGCCATAGACGGGAATGCAGGGAGAAGGGGAAGAAATGGCCCATGAATCTTTAACAAGCACTAGTGAGACTGACATTAATAATACTTTCCACACGGAGAGCCACACTGGAGTGGAATGCCAAGGTTTGGGGAGGAGGCAGCCCCATTTGGGATGAGGTATTTTATCTTTGCCTGGCCCCTGAAACAGATGAATCAGCCCTTTCTCCACAGATTGAAGAATCCACACTGTGTGTTTCCAATGTCGATTTCATTACTTTGCATCAGGCTTAATACTCATTTAAGGTTTAATGGCTGCAGAATTACACTGGATGTAAAGTATAGTTTTTAACAGGATAGTTAAAGAGCTGAAGTTTTGCTCTTATCCTCTATATAAAGCTCACGCAACATCCAGACCTCAAGGCTGAGACATTCTCTCCATCTCTTCTAAGCGAAATCTGTTTCTACTGATTTCCAATGGAGAGCTGATTTTCGTTGCTATTTTAAATATACAATTAGAGATTGCAGGTTATTTTATATATCTTTGAGATAGATCAGACATTAGACATCATTTACAAATGTTAGACCACAGACATCATGAAAAAAAAAAAGACTGAGGGTGAAACATTTGTGATTATAAAAGGGAAGACTGGCTCCCAGAGTTCACTGTGAAGGCTGAATGGGGCAGGACACCCAGGAGCTGATCAGTGGTCTTCTCTGTGACAGGGGGAGCATTCTAGAGATTAAGTAAAATCAAAATTAGTCCCCAACTCTTTTTATTTGAGCCGGTATTTGTTAAACCCCTTTTCCCAGCTAGTCTCTTCTCAGATCTGTTAGCAAATAGAGGAATGTACTTGTTTGGGATCAGACCTCTTAATCCTCCCATTTCTAATAAAGGAATTTTCAAAATGTCACTGTAAAATTGCCTTTCTGTAAATATAATTTAGAAAATCACAAGGAGAGTGAAGGTAGGAGAACAAGCAGCCAATTTGGGACAAATTATTGTGAAGATTCTGAGTTACTGATTAAACACGAGTTTAGTTCCTTACAGACGGGAACACATATCTCTTACTGCTTTATCTCTAATGCCATCCACAGTGCCTGGCACATGGTGGGTGTTCAGTAAATCCCTGATACATGACTAAATGGTTGATTATAGAAATTATCTTTGTATGAGTTACACCCCAATATAGTCACTTTTCATTTAGCTTCAAGGTGAGGATTGTAGGTGGGAGGCAATCTAACAACAATAATTGTACATCATGGGCTATATCTTGCATTTATATAATACTCTGTAACAATATTTTTCAAAGTGCACCTTTTAGAAAGTTAATAGATACTATTCAGTAAAAAAATTCTTTGTCAAAGTTTGAACAGTGAAGGTTAGACTATTTGTTTGTTTTAAACAGCAGGACTTATCAGAACCTTTGCTACCTTGAATGAGTGTTAGGACTCACCAAGGGATCCATAAAGCATCAGACTTCTGAATCTTTTTTTTTTTTTTTTGGTAGCATCTTTCATGCAATGACCAAATGAACAGTTTGAGAAACATCGACATATACAGAGCATTTTATTTGTATGTATCATTCTATGACATTTCTTTTCTCCTACCTTTGACTTTAGACTCCTACCCTTGACTATAGACTCATATGTGAATCCAGTGCATAACATGAAAAATGCCCTCAGCATTCCACTTGTTCAGCGAATGAATGAGTGAATGAGTGGCTGTATCAGAATAATATTGTTAGATAAATGATATGGAGAGTAATGCCATCACTAACGATATCTAAAAAAGTTGTTGAGACTTCAAAAAAACCATGGATGTTCTCATGGGCAACCCTTTCTTACCATCCCCATTGCCACTCCCTCTGCTGCTTTACCCCCAGCATAAACTACTCATTAACTTTTGCTAATTGCAGTAGCTTTTTAACTAGGGTTTCCACATCTTGTCTTGCCTAAGCATGTAAATTCCTACAAGGCAGCATTTGATTTCCTTTGTTTTCAGTGCCTAGCACACCTCCTTACACACAGTGCTAAGCTGACACCTGAGTTGAGCAGTCCTCTTAAGTAAGATCCATAATATATCTCTGTTACCTCTTTTCAATACAGCAGCACAAGGAGACACAGATCTTGCCTTAAGGAAGCTTAAGTTCCAGATGGGGAGCCCAATTATCTTCTAGAACTTAGAAACATCAAATTTACTAATGGGCTACATTGCAGAAGTTTGTTTTAGGTCTGTTGTTCAGAATCTGGGTTCAGTTTTCCCTTAGAAACAGTGTTATGCCCGGTGGTTGTATCTCCAAGCCAGCCCACAAAAGCCTATTTAACTTGTAATGTGTCTAAAGTCCGATACTAATAGCAGCCCCCGGGGTTCAGCGGCCTCTCCTCTCAGGCCATTGCCAGTCTTAACACTACAGACCTTGCCCTGAGGCAAAGTATGAGGCAGAGATGGGATGGGATCAGGGGCACAGTCTCTAGCAGCTGTGGACGATGGAGGAGAAGGAGGGAGGATGGGAGGCGAGGTCTATCTACCATGAGCAGGAAGGGGAAAGCAGAAGGAAAGTGACCATGAGAAACTGAGCTAGGGCATCTCTAGTCGGTGATAGCCCTTCTTGTGTGATGGGTCCAATGTGAGCCAAACGCATGAGATGTTAGGGGATAAATATATCCTCTGACATTTGCTTTTATTAGAAAGTCATTGGAAGGCTGCCTGCCTCTGCCTGTCTTGGAGGCTTTGATGATTCTTCCTCAGGTTTCAGGAGAAACTAAGCACATCAACAAAGAAACCAAGGAAAGACTTATTTCAATATGTGGAGGCATCTACTAAGATATCGGCCGGACTCCACAAACTTAAATGCCTACGGGGCCGGGCAAGCCATGGAGATGGACGATGCAGAGCAGGAGTTAAGGATGCTGAGGACTCTGACAACTAGCCGAACACATGCTCCATCTAAAGGCAGCAGGTTCTGCTTCGCTTCAGCCAGGTGTTCACCCAGGGCCCAAAATATTCAACTTTTTCAAAAGAAGCTATGAATCTGACTTTTTAATACTATCCCCTGGATTTTATATGTTGATAGTTAATTTTTTTAAAAATGTAAACATTATATAAAGCAAACATACACACATACACACACACAGAGATTTTTGGACCCCACCCATGAAATTTTTGCTGTATGGAGTCATATTTCACTTAATGTGCTCCTGGGAGGGGAAAAAAAGAATTACAAATAGAATGGTGTAGGTAGAACCATATATTCCCATTAGATGGACATTAAAATTTCAGAGATGTTTTCCCTCAGAAAAAGATTTCTGTTCAACAACACACTTGAAAATCATACTTCAGGGAATTGTTGATGTACATATTTCAAGGAGCAATTGCCAATTTCTGATAAAATTTTAACAATAATACACCAATCTCAATTACATTTAATTGCTAACACTTCTGACACCCAGGGTACAATAGTTCAGAAAACTGAGGAAATTCTCAAAAAAGGATTAGAAGACTTTGGGCAGAAACTCACATCAGCATTTGTGAAGTCATCCCAAGCACGTGGCCATTCCCATTCTCCATAGAGTACCACATGTCTTTTTACAGTAGCTACTAGGGTCAGTTGCCCAGTGTCCAGGGGCCTATAAGGTTCCTGGCTATGCTCTGTTCACCCTTTGATAGTGTCCCCCAGCATGAAAGTCCTTGTGTGGGTGGTCATCAAAGATATATTTTGAAAACCGTGACAGCGTGGTCTAAGAGAACAGCCATATCCATCTCACATGGCAGCGCTCTATGCTCTGTGGGGTGGGCGACTGGAAGTCAAAAGCATAGCATCTTGCCTGAGTTTAGATTCTAGATTCTAGTTCTAGAGCTGCCAGTATGAGCATATGGGCAAAGGTACTCACACTCTCTGTGCCTTAATGTCCACGTCACCAAAAAGGTACCTGTCCCGTGGGCTGTTATGAGAGTAAGATAAGTAATTGTGTGCTTAAGCATAGCACACCATTTTGTCGGCGGCTGATGGTGACCGTTGCGATCATTCGTATTAATGATATCATTAGCATCAACAGAAAGTATAGCCTCTCCTGCTTGGTTTTTCCTCCGTGCACCCTTAAGATCGCACTGGTTGGGGAGTAGGAGACAGATCAGCATTCAACTGTGCCCTGGGTGCAACCATAAAATAAGAGAGATTCCATGAGTCAAGATTTCTTACCGCTTGATCAAGGATAGAGTTGTCTCCAGACCAAAACCAACTTCTTTTTTCTTGTCTCTGGGCATTTTCAGGGTTGATGATTCAGCCATAGTCTGTCTTCTTTATGCTCAGATACTTCATTGGGTTCTCCAGGGAACAGGAAGCTTCGAAAAGACCGAGCATGTTCTTCTGTCTCGCTGTCTGTGCTGCCTGTCTTGACACTATAAACAAAAGGCACTAATAAGTTGCTTCTTTGCAAAGAAAGTATTCGTTTTGAGTGAAATATTCATCCGGGAGATGAGTTAATGCTTTCATGTCACCAAAGCTGGCTTTGACCAAATGAATGGATCTGTGTACTGAAAGCAGGGAAAAACCATGTAAAGGAACAGCGAAAATCTCTTGCACAAAGCCATGTTGAAATGAATGGGGAGAGAGCCAAGCTTTTTTGGGAATCCCTAGAGCTCATGTCCACAAAGTGTGATCCAGTCTGGCAGATGAGGACAGCTCTGGTTGTCTTGGCTGGAATTGCATGCAGCTTGTCATCCTCTCCCAGGGGGCAGTTAGGATAGCACATGAGCCCCATATAAGGCCATACCTGTCTCCCTTCTGAGCAGAGGCTGAGCTGTTTCTTCAGACACTGACACATGGCAGCATCTTGGCCAAAGGCCTGGCCCTCTGGTCTACCCAGTGGGACTGTCAAGGCTACCGCTGCCCTGACTTCAAGTGTAAAGGGCCCCAAGGTCAGTTGGAAACCAGATTTCCAAAGCTCTGCTCTGCTTGTGCTCCCTCATTCCCAAAGGAGTGAGTATTCCCAGCCCAGAGGCTCCCAGACACCACATATTGAACCACAGCCCTTCCAGCTGTTAGGATTCTGACTTGCCTTTATTTCTTGGCCAGACTGTACTGGGGATGAAAAGGAAGGGCAGATGTGTCAATGAAGAACCAGTAGCAGCTGCATCTGCTGCTGGTTAGCGTTGTTGGCATTCAAATCCCTTTTTCTGTCACCCCATTGGCTTTAGACCTCAAGACCCTGTCAGGGACTCAGCCTTGTCCTGTTCTTCCCCCTGAGTTCACTCTCTCTCATAAATTCTGCTCCTAGATTGCTGTTTCTACACATGTATTTTGATGGTGGATAACAACAGAAGGCTTCTCCTTCCTCTGTGTCTGTTCTGATATTACTTAATGCAGAAATGCCTTCCGGGGCCTTGGCATGAGCAACCATCCTTTTAGGTCCTGGGCCAAATCCTTCCACCCAAACGGATGAAGCAGCTCCACAGGCTTCTGCAACTAGAGCTTCTCCCCCCACCCTGCCCCCTGCACCGTGATACGCGCCCCCCCCCCCCCCGCAAACGCCTTCCCACTTCCTATCCTTGGCTGCCTCCCCAGGGGCCCAAGTCTCCTGTTTCCATCAGAGGAAAGAGTGGGTGCACTTCCCTCAATGACTGTTTGCTTTCCCCCCGCCTGTGGGAATCAGAGGTTGGGGTAGGAATTGATAAAAGTGAGCATTTTGCCATAAAAAGAATCTAAGAGGGCAATGGAAGGCCATCCGTACGATTCCCCAGGCTGTCTGTCTTTGAAAAGGAAGATCTGGCCAAACCTACAGAACTTGCTGCCTCTGGAGTTTACTCTTTATTTCACTCTGTGCAGCACGTCCTTGTGTATGAATTAAAGATTAAAGGCAACTTAACCTGCATTTTGCTATATCTCTATATACAGGAGAGGAAAGGAGGGAGAGGTGTGTGTGTTCGGCATCGTCTCCTGGTTCTAAAACCCGACTAGGGGATGGCACACTAAAGGTGGTCTCTTTCTGACCTGCCACTCCTTCATGCGGTGGCCTCTGGCAAGTCCTTGAACTGGGCTGTGCCTCCATTTCATCAACCTTAGAAGGAGTATATAAGTATTGTGATAGGACCACCGAGGTGTCCTCTGCCCTGGCCTGAGGGCCTCCTAGCATGGATGACGTCATTAAGGCCATTTGACTTGGGCCACAAAGCTTGAATTACCCCTCAGTGGAAAGTCAGCATTTGGCCCCACCCTTATTTTGAAATGAAATCAACCTTGGATGGTACTAACCTGTAATCCCAGATGCTTTTAGTCCACAAGCATAGGAGCTACCTTTTGCTGTCCCTTTGGGACACAGTTCTCACCTCAGCACAACTGACGTTTTGGGCTAGAACATTTTCATGGCAGAGGGACAGCATTGGTGTGCATCGTTGGACGTCTAGCAGCCTCTCTGGCCTGTAACCATTAGATGCCCGTAGCATCCCCCAATTGTGACAACCCAGAATGTCTCAAATTTTGCTAGATATCCCCTGCAGGATAGAAGCACCTTCTGTTGAAGACCACTGCCTTAAAATCAGCACCTCTTGGAGGAGGCATCACCAAAAGCCTGGCGCAGGTAAGAAACTATAACACAAATGCATGGGCTGATGCAGTGCCTTCTTCGGGAACTGGAAGGTCATCAGACAATATAAACTAATTTCGACAAAATTTCAAGGAGATAAGACTGCAAGAAGAAAGTACACTCCCAAGTCATTCTCTCTTATTTTGCACATTTTCTTTATGCTACTCATGTCCTGTTGGTGCAAATCGTAGATCATTGACCCAAGGAAAAGACCATCCTAGAGCTCCAGGGTTGTACTAGCCTCTTCTGGGCACTCGGTTTTTCGGGCACAGGGAGGATGTGAGCCATGAAATATGTTACAGATGCATATGGTCTAGATGTGCCCATTTGGCTCTGGAACTGTAGTTAATGTCTAGGTAACAAGTGTTCAGCAGAATTTATTGCAGTCCACGTGAATGCATGAACTTGGAACAGCTACCTTAAGCTACTGGTATCTGCCAAAATGGGTATGTCTTTAGGATGAGTCTTCTAAAATATCAAATAGTAAAAAGACAGGAAAAATCCCTAAGGGTAGATGCTATTACCTGGGGTCATGTGAGACTGTCGAGGTCTAGCAAGGTCCCAGCTGGTCCTGCCTTAACTGTAATCCAGTGCTGGCTCCTCTGGCTGCAGAGACCCCGAGGCAGGGTTTTGTAGATGGATACAGTGATGCCTCTATTATTTCCCCCAAATCAGTAAGTTGTAGATCCCCAACCACAATCACTAGCAATTGTCAGAACAGAAAGAAAGGGCTCTTGGTGCCTGGACGGGGTTGACTCTGAGACAGAAGGATTATTCAGGGCGCTGTTCACTGTTGCCTTTCACCAAGGCATCCGACAGAGCACCCTGAGGCCAGCTTCCCAATCCAGATGTTTCTGCTTGGCTGCCTCCTCCTCGAGATCAGGCGCTGTACGTCCCCCCCTCTGTCCCCCCTCTGCCTCCCCCCCCCCCCCCCCGCGCCTCTAGCTTGCACCCCCTGCAGGCATCCACCCTGGATGACTCTTGGAAACCACATTCCTGGGAGGAATTGTTTGTATGGCACTTTGCAGCCTCCCCTGGAGCCAAGAAAAGATTTACATTTTGCTGTCCTTGTCCAACAGGTCCCAGTCATTTCCTCTCCTTTCAAGAAGATTCCAGATGAACATAAATCTCACCCCGGCTCTGACAGCCCCCAGTCATCTGTTTACCAAAATAAACTTTAAGCATACATTGAAAAATAATTCCTAGTGAAATATGCATCCCCATGGCATTCAAGTCTGGTATTTAATGTCTTTTTTATGGTTAATAATGCATCAAAAGCATCCCCAGTCTGAAGCTGTCATTACATCACATACATGATGTGCAGGGCCCATTTCAATGACTAAAAAACTCAGAGTCCATTTTTATTAAAAAAAAAAAAAACCTAATGTATAATTACAGTGGCCTGTTTCCTTCTATGTGTATTTCTTTTTAATAAATCTGCTGCTTGATGAGATCAATCCGCTGAAAATACCTGGAGAGGTTCTTTGCGTTATACAGATAAAGAGGCATGCTATCTAAACAACTCCAAAATCCCCTCATTAAAACTGGGTTCTGTTTGAAAAGCACCCTGGTCCTTTTTTTTTCCATGTTGCTTTATTTAAAAAAAAGTCATCCAGGATTATATAAAGGAATACAGCTAAGCCTTGCCCTTCTTGGTAGACATAGAAAAAAATAGAGTATTTGAACCAAAATATCGACATTCATTTTAAATCCAGGCTCCTAAAGTTAAAAAACATCAGGAAAGCTCCATTTGCCTTCTGTTAATGCAAAATGAACATGACTCTAGAAGTCGTTCCTTATTTCCTATCTGTGTGGTGACTGGTGCTGAGAACAGCAGCAGGCCTGGGAGGTACGAGGGGAGTCAGACGTTTCCTTCCTGCCTTACCTAGAGCCTCCTCTCACCCTTCAGGTGTTAGAGCCCCAGATCCCATCACTGCCTCCTGTAATGACCACATTTATGACCAGAAGTGATTTCGTTGCCACTGTGGACCATTTCCAATGGTCTGAGGATGATGTGACTCTGTGGGAGCAGCCAGCTTATAAGTGCTTAGAGGTTGGGCAGTGTCTGCTTACCTTGATTTGTGGCTCTGAAGACCAAGTGAGATAATTAGATAATGTATGTAATTTGCTGAGGATGGCCATGCACCTGGAGACACTCAGGAAATGGCAACAGTTAGGATTTGGAGAGAGAGTAGAGCAAGCAACTAGAGCATAGCTGTGGGCTCAGATCCTTGCAGTGGGACATTCCTAGACTCAGAAACCTTGTTTCCTTTCGTGTAAACTGAGGGTAATAGTTGCTTGAGAGAGTAGATCTTGAGTCTTCTCACCACACAAAAGAAATAGTAATTATGTGACAGGATGGAGTTGATAGGGTGATAATCATTTCAGGACATATAAATGTATCAAATCAACATCCTATACCTTAAACTTACACAACCTTATATGTCAGTTATATCTCAATAAAGTTGGGGGGAAATGGTAATAAAAGGACCTACCTTACTCTCGTACGTAGTTAGCATGATGTGGAGAATGAGCTAATACGTGTCAAGTGTGAAGTACTTAACAACGCCAACAGCAATACGTATCACCAGCCCTATAATTTGTGAACACTTAGGTTATATGATTTAATAGTCATTGTGTGGCCCCTTCTACTTCGGATTAGCTAATGACAGACGAATCAGACCCGCAGCACTAAGTATGAGCCAAGACTCATCCTAGGACATCCCAAGAGTCTTTCCTCCCCTGCCGAAGTGGTAAACACATGGTTTAGGAAGTAGGGAAAGAAGCCAGGGACAGCTACCGTTGGAACTTGCAGGTCTTGCACTTCCGTGGTGAGTTCCATGAAACCATTGCAAAGCACAGGCTGTAGGTTGAAGTCAGGCCTTCTTTTGTGCCTGGTGGAGGCCTCTCTGTCCAGGTACTGAAGGCTGGCTCTGTCCACGGAAGCTCAGAGAGAGCTGGGGAATGGGGTGGTTGGAGGGATGGTGTTAGCTTCTCCCCAGCCTTTGACACCCATGACATGGGCTCCTCGGCTCCTCCCCATGGGGGTAGAGTGCTTCTGACACCAAACCCTGAAAGTTCCCCTTGGCAGAGGGAGCATTTGTAGTTTTTGCTTTTGCTTTTGCTTTTTTTTTTTTTTTTTCTAGTGCTCTTCTAAGATCTCCATTGTGGGGTTCCCAGGGGGACTCCTGCCCCCTTAAAACTCCTTATAGGAGTTTTTCTTCCACTGTTGCCTGGAAAAAAATGTACTGACATCCAAAGCCAAAGCAGCAGTGACTCTGCATGCCACCTGCACCAGGACATTTTGGGCAGTCTGTTCATCTGGCTCATTCACCCTTCATCTCTTCCTCACCCTCCACTGTAACTCTGGATTCTGGGCCCCCCTTCCCAGGGGCTGACAGGCCTCACAATCTGGAGATAAATGCTGCGGGCTCTCCCTTTCACAGGCGGTTTAAGAAGTTACCATTTGGATGTGTTCACCACTGGCTTCCTTTCAGCTCCCCGGCGCCCCCGCCCACCCGGTTCAGATCCTTTCTTGGTTTCCCTATTGTCCGACTCCACGGTACTTTTTAAAGTGTCAAAGCAAATTTGTGTTTCCCGTAAGAAAGCACCTTTTGCTTTTTGCTTTTTTTAATTGCATGTGACCCTCGTGATTCTAATTCCCACGAAAAACTTAACTGTATCTCTAAGAAAAGGCGCACGCGCGTGCACACACACACAGACACACACATGCAGCCAGCAGACACTCCTGTGCCTTCGCACACCCGTGCAGACACACAATTGCATACCGCAAAGCTGGCTAATGTTGATGCATCCAGGTTGGAAATGACAGGATATTGTGGAGGGCCAGTCACTTAATGAACCCCTGCGGGACCAGTCTTGGTTACTAACAATTTCTCTCCAATTCATCAGGCAGGGGAATCACAGCCCTCAGTGTTTCACTCCATCACGTCCCCCCACTGCCCCCTACTTTCCGCTCTACACAAACAAACCAATTACAGCAACGGATATAAATTGGACCCCTTTTCTGAAAATGCTCCCTCAACCTTTTTCCTGCCTTCCTTACTCAGCTCCAACCAGCCTGCCCACCAAGTGGACTGTATGCATCAACGTGCACACCCATGCACACATGCGCACACATACACACACATGTGCCTGCGTAGGCATACTCAGGCATACTCTTTGTCCCACAGCCTTCACATACTTCTGGTTCTTTGGTCCAGCGTGGTTTTATCTGTTTTTTAGCCTCTTAATCTACTAGTACATGGAATACAGATTTAAGATCACGTTTCTTTAATTTTTTTTTTTACTTTCTTTTTATACAGCAGCCAGCCCTAAACCTTCCCCTCCCTCCATCATGACTTAAGGTAACTTCCTAACTTATTCTTGGTTAGTCCCTTGTGTAACTCATATTGGTGTTAATTCTCCATCATAGTTGTCAATTGATCATGTAGCGTGGAGGCTTTATATAAAGACAGCCCCGGTGGCCCAGTGGTTTAGTGCTGCCTTCAGCCCGGGGTGATCCTGGAGACCCGGGATCGAGTCCCACATCAGGCTCCCTGCACGGAGCCTGCTTTTCCCTCTGCCTGTGTCTCTGCCTCTCTCTCTCCGTGTCTGTCATGAATAAATAAAATCTTTAAGAAAAATAAAGACCCCTTCCTGCTCAAAGACAACTTTTAGTAAAACATCAGATTTACAAGCCTTAGAAGAAGTGAGAAGTTGCATGGTTGGGATTTGAGGAATTGAAAGTAAGATAGCACAACAGTTCATTGCCTTTACATCAGTGCTACCGAAGGATGGTCCATAGGCCAGTCCTGGTTTGTGAACCATTTGTTAGACGTCCTCCACAAATTTAGCACAGAGATTTAGAGCAAGAATTTAGAAACTTTCATAGTAATCTCCCATTGCTGCAACATTCAAGCACCATGTTATGTTCCTAGTAATTCCTTTTTTATATATTTTACAAAGTCCCGGTCCAGGAAGGATTGGTTGTGGGCAGTGACAGTGACAGAAGGGCATTCTTCACTGCAAAAATTTGAGAAGTAGGTTATTGCTCATTGTAAAGATATCCAGGTTTACATCAAGTAACAAGGGGTCCCTTTGAATAATCAGATAGTTTCGGTACGATTAAATGTTTGCTTACAGATCTTTAATTGTTGGAACAGATGGTGTGATCAAGATAGGGCAGATAGGGTTAAAATTCAGATGCTCCTTAATAGAGATTGACAAAAAATGAAGATAAACTTCGCCTGGACTCGATGAAGGTATTTGGGAAATGATTACATTCTGCGGTGATTCTGTTTTCAAACGACTTTTGGGAAACAAATCTATCATGCAAGGCTACCTTGGATCCTAGAATGGTGAACCCATGTCCCTTTTCTAGAGGGTGACTCTTTTATAATGCTGGGATCAGGCTATCTTACTAACTTGTCTATTAAAAGCTTGATGCTTTTGTTTTTCAGAGGAGGGTATCGTTAGTCCTTTGGCATCTACAGATCTCCATGGAGTCGAAACCTTGTTATTACAGGGTTCTATATACCTAAGCCTCCACAGAGATGTACAAACATTTCAAAGACAGACTTTTGTTCCCTCTGGCATGTGGAACAATTACCCAATTATCTAAGTAGAATGATAGGTGTCTATGACAGATTGTAGACTGGAGACATTTTAGAAATAATAATAACTTGCATCTTTAGTGCACTTTCCCGTTTACAAAGCGAGTCCACTTCTATTAATTCTGTTGATGCTCAGGCAGTCTATTACCTCCATTTTAAGGTGGGCATCTGTTACCTAGAGCTCATCTGCGCCACTGTCTATGTGTCTATCCAAATGCTGCCCAAGGCCCAAGGCAATGCCAAGGAAATGGAAAGAACCTCTCCTTGCAGTCCTTTTTACGTCGTCGTAAAACTCAAGGAAGCCTTACCAGGGGGGCACTGGGAGATTCCAACCATCCTCTGGGTTTTGGGGTGTTTTTTTTTAAATCAAATACCTGTGGGTGTTATTGGCTGGATTGTGACTGGAGGCAGCCAGAAAAAGGGAACAGTAGGCATTAAAAATGACAAAGCACTTTCATTTGTGAGAGCCATCCAAGGAAGGTGGAAACGAACATATTTTTCTGAGGGAAAGCAATTTCACAATCCCTGCCTGTGTACAGATGAGCAGGACAGTGAAGAGGCGCAGGATGGCCTCCAACATTCCTGGGGAAACAGGGATGATTGATGTTTTCTCATTATATGGGCTGGGAGGGAGTTTTATGCAAAATTCAAAGAAGGAAAGAAAACCCCAGCTCTTGCCCTTCTTCCTTTCACGGGGGCCTTCCTTGAACTGGAGATGGCCAGACGTGGCAATAGAGCAGACCCAGGATGACGCAGAGGTGATGGGATCATTTCTGAGGGTAGTTAGATGAGCCAGACATAGCCAGGCCTGGTTGCTGGAGAGGATAATGTTTCCTCCGGGGAAGAACACGAGGTAATAAATGGCTTTTGCAGCAATTAAACGCGAGAGCGAAAGGTGAGCCTCCGACTCCACGGTGCCATCTCTTTTTTAAGAACAACAGCAACGCAAATGACCACGAGGCACCGATTGCAAAGAACCGTCCCCCTCACCTGGACATAGGCGGCTGTTTTCTCTCTTGGTGAACTTTTCACTGCACCTCCTTATGGGTTTCGCAGAGCCGATGTTCCGCGGGAGCTTAGAGAGTTCTTTTCCATCTTGCATTTGCTAAAATGCATTCAGCATCCCATTATAGATTATGCAAGATTGTAACATGGTTGAGATGAAAAAGTAGCCCTTGATGCTTCTGAGAGAAGGAATTCAGACTGACCCCTTGGAGACCAAGCTACTGACTCTTTGTTTTTCCACAGATCTACTTGCCTGAGGGAACAGGTCAGCTATTCCTTCCTTTTAATTCCTGTCTTGTGGGAGATGTGAAAACATGAAGCAAGGAGAGAATATCCCTGCAAACGCACGTCACATACCCACAGCTCTCCACATAAAGCAAGCTCAAGCACACGCGCACACACACTCACACATCACACATCACACAGGCACACATGCATGTGGTAGAGTCAAGGTTTTAGAACTTTACTTAGGGCAGCTTGCTTATGGGGAAAGGGGCTCCAGAATTGGAGTTCAGGAAGGCAGGGACTCACCTCTACTGATTAGCTCTGTGGCCTCCCAGGAATCATTTCACCTCTCTGGGCCTTTGTTTCCTCATTTGAAAAAAAAAAAATGAAGCTTTGGATTTGATGACTTCTGTGATTCCTCACAGACTCAACGTTCTCAGATTTAGTGAATCCATTTCTAAATGCAAGCTTCATTCAGGAAGGCTCATGAGGGGTGTGTGCGTGTGTGTGTGTGTGTGTGTGTGTGTGATGCATCCCAGCTGTGCACAGCAGATAATACAAGGACTGCGTTTTGTTGCCTCCCAAGCTCAACCTCCCGTGGACGTGCTCTCTGCTGTCCACCCCTCCCCCTGGCTTCTGTGCACTTTTCATGGCCCCGTTATATCCAGACAGCTACATCTTCTGAAAATCATAATTAGAGTGAGGCTGGCATGACACATCTCTCAAGCCCCAAACACCAGTGCAAACCAGCACTCGATTCCTGTTGGGAGGCAGTCGAGGTAACCACGGCCCACTCGAGCGTGCAGGGAGATTGGCTGTATGCTCCACTGCACCGGAGCATGTCAATACTCCTGAATAAACTAATCAACCCATTTGCACCTTCGTGAAAACGCACCTTGGAGTCAATGAAATAGGCGTGGTAGTGACAATACCAACATAGAGTAGGGGAAAAGAAGGAAGAGGGTTACAAAGAACAAACTCGCTGTTTTTCCAAAAGGAAAGGAGTCGCTGTGTGTCCAGGGACTTGGGGTGAGGTTAGAGAGATGGCCCATGCATCCCAGAGATGGAAGTCCCTCTGCCTTCTTGCCCCTCGCCATGTCCCCACCTTGATGTCTACACCAGTGCCCCAGAAGGAAGAAATTTCCCAAGTCCCCCTGCTCTTTGGCAGCTACTGTTGAGTAGAAACAAGATGGTCTCACCTTTCTGAGGACTCATTCTACCCAAAGCTGGATATTCAAATTCCAAACCTTCCCTTTGACTTTTTTCCCAGGCTGCTTAAGACCTGCTACTAGTAACCATCTGTCTTGTGATGGCAAAGGACAAATGCTGGTTCAAGTTTGGAATGTTACTAGAGTTCCTGGTTCATGGGACTGTGCCACTGTGTGCTGTAAATTATGGGCCCTGTGGGCCAGCTCCTGGAGGAATGAGGTCCTATACGTGAGTGCGGGTGGCATCTGGAGATCCCACTTCACTCCTTTGATGAGGGTGAGTCCTATGTCCCCCTAAAGCAGGCAGGGGTCAGTGCTGTGCTCATAAGCTGGCTTTCAATTTTACCAAAAAAATTTTACCAAAAGAAGCCTCAGTTTGGAGCATTTACTGATTTCTATAGTATAAATGATCCCACTGTCACTCTCACAACAATGGCCAGAGTTGACAACTGGCTTGTGAGATTCCTGAAAATTTAACCACCAGCTCCTATGAGCCACAGGCCAGCCCCACCATCCTGCTGAAAGAGATTTCCATGATGCTAATTAGAATTTCCAACAGTGGTCCAGTGGTCTTCTTCCTTCCCCTAGAAGTCTGATGGGCTGTCTATCCCAGGGATTAGTAGAGAAATGCTAAATGTGTGCTCAGCCGATGCTTCTTTTTCCTGGACTCCTCTTCTTTCTCTGTTTCCATTCCCTAAAAGGACAAATATATGTCCATTACTTTATTTTTAAAATTTATTTCTTTTCAAGAGAGGCAGGTGGAGAGAGAGAGAGAGAATCTTAAGCAGGCTCCACACCCAGCACAGAGCCCAATGTGGGGCTTGATCCTACCACCCTGAGATCATGACCTGAGCCAAAAACAAGAGTTAGGTACTTAACTGACTGAGCCACCCAGTTACCTATAGGCCCATGACTTTATATTCATTTATTTGCTGAAGACTCCCTAAATTATCTCCCATGAACCCCAAATTTTTCCATGCAACCTCCATCTCAAACTTGGCACTTTTACAACAGGCCTCTGGATGTCCTCCCCCCAAAACCTTCCCTGCCAGTCTTGCCTCATTCAGTAGATGGTACCACTGCTTGCCTGCTTAGGATAAGAACTCTCCTTCATCCTCCACATCCAATCTGTCAGTCAGACCTGCTGATTTTATCTCCTAAACACATCCTGAGTCCAGCCCTTCCTCCATCCCCACTGCTGACATGCTGGCCCACACCACCACCATTGCTCACTGTACCATTACACTTAGATCTCCACTGTTCTTCATTCTGTTCTTGACTCCTGCAATCTGATTTTAGCCAAAGTCATCATCAATCTCCAATCAAATGGTACCTTTTTCACTCTCTATCTACACTTACCCACACATGTCTTCCCAGTGTGTAAAGCTCCACGGGCTTTGTATCACATTTGGAATTGCCTCCAGACTCCTTATTCTTACTCTCCATCCTCACCCAGTATTGTTACCCTAATCACTACACTCCTGCACCATTATTTTCCTCTTCCATTCCTCACACACAAATTATTTTCTACCTTTGCATTCAGTTTTCCATCTTCTTGAGCCGCCACATCTTTGCCTGGCTGACTCTACTTAGCATGGGGGTCTCGTGGTAAACATCACTTCTTCAGAGAGACCATCCCTGACTACCTTCTGTATGTAGCATCTGGTTAGAATGTAAGCTCCACAAGGGCATAGACCAGTATCAGGCACACAAAGCAAAGGCTATCTGGCCAAGAGGCCCAATGATAGAGCAGCCAAAGAACAGCAAAGTGAATTTCTTGCTCACAAGTGGGCTGTTCAGGTTCCTCCTTTCATGTGCTTCTGCTTCCTTCCAGGGATCATTGCCATCTGCAGGATCAAAGCTGGGTCCTCACAGATGCCTCCCAGTTGGAAAGGGATCAAGTAGGAGGCAGCATACCCAGTGTCTCAAGGTCCAGGCACAGACGTGGCTCATACTCCCTCCACCCTCCTGCCACCAGCAAGACTCTTCCACGTGGCGGCTCCTACCTATATTTGAAGCAGGGAAATGGAGCCTGTCCTGTGCCTGGAAGGGTACCTGGGCACTTAAAATTTATCAGATGAATGAACAACAATAAAAACAAAGAATCTCCAGTCCAGCAGATAAACATGTCAATTTTCCTTGGTTTGGAAGCTATCAGTGCTGCAAAAGGAGGGTAGAAAGGCAAAATACAGCTTTCTCTGGTTTGATCCTAAGGGGCACACTTGCACCACAGAAGGCACTCATAAATAAACCAACTTTCAGTCATCATGGGCTGGATACGTTTTCCATCCTCACCTCCCCATAAGCCTATCACCATCACAGAACCTAGAAAGGAAGGGAGTAACATGTCCACTGGGAGGCCAACAGAGAATACTGTGTCTTTCCCATTTTCAAGCCTCCTACCTTCTTCTGAGACCCCCCCAGCCCCTTCTCCCCAACTTCAGCAGAACACTGCATCCCTCCAAGGCCCTGTCCTATTTACTTCAGGTAGGGTGATGATTATAAAAGAACAAAGGAGAAAAACAGGAATCTGATAGTAAGCCGTTGTTTTCTTCAAAACCTTGTCAAAAGCTTACCTCTACCTAACACGTACATGTGAGCACATTTAACTGAGTCTCGTGGGACAGCTGCTGTATACAGGAAGAAATCTGAAGATCCCTTATATGTATGCTCTTAAGGCGGGAAACCAGGGTTTATTAGTGGGATGTCTGCAGTGAGTTTTGCACATTGGACCCCTATTCTCCAGTCAAGTCCAGTCTGTAGTTCTTTTTATTATTTTTTAAAAGATTTTTATGTATTTGGTAGAGAGGGAGAGAGAGGGAATGCACAAACAGGGGGTGCAGGAGAGGGAGAAGCAGGCTCCCTGGATGTGAGGCTGGATCCTAGGACTCTGGGATCATGACCTGAGCCAAAGGCAGACGCTTAACCGACTGAGCCACCCAGGTGCCCCTCTATAGGCCCTTTTCAAGTATTAATCACAATCATTTATGAAAGAAAAACAATTGTTATCCTTAAATAGCAGTGTAGGGGCTTTAATAACTTCACAAAAATAATCCATTTGGTGATAGTTATAAGACTATCAACAGTGATGATTCTGGGAATGAGGCAGTAAGCAACTCAGAATTTCTTAAAGAAAATCTCAGCACAGTGTAGGGTTTCTCAGCCTTGATCCTATTTGCACTTGGGCACAGAGGGTTCTTTGCAGTGAGGGCTGTCCTCTGCATTGTTGGATGTTTTGCTGTATCCTTGGCCTCCAACCACTAGATGCCAGTAGGTGTGACAAGTAAAAATGTCTCCAGATAATGTCAATGCCCGTTAGAGGTAAAATTACCATCATTGAGAACCACTGCTTGAGTGAGGAAGCACATGGTCTTTGAGATCAGATCTGGGTTCAAGTCCTTACTCCACACACTGTTAGCTTCAAAACTCTAGGAATATTTCTTTATCTTTCTGGGCCTTGGTTTCCTGATCTGTCAAGTGGTTTTGTAAGAGGATGGTATGAGATAATGAACATAAAAGATGGCTGAGGTCAGTGCTTGGCACATAGAAGTAACCTTCTGGAAATGTTATCTAAAGGGTATGCAGTTTCATTTGCTCTGGGACCATGTATACATTTCAGTTAGTATAAAATCTAGAAGGTTATTTATAATGCCAGTTGTGGGGATTTCTTTTTTTTCTTTTAAAGATTCTATTTATTTATTCATGAGCAACAGAGAGAGAGAGGCAGAGACACAGGTAGAGGGAGAAGCAGGCTCCACGCAGGGAGCCCGACATGGGACTCGATCCCGGGTCTCCAGAATCACACCTCGGGCTGCAGGTGGTGCCAAACCGCTGCACCACTGGGGCTGCCCCAGTTGTGAGGATTTCAACAGGTTTTGTGTATCTTTGTAAGCAGATCTGTTCATGTCTCTCTGTGTAGTTATTTGAAATATTAATCAGGACATTAGTAGAGTTGGCAGAAAAGAGACAGAAAGGGCTAAAGAGTTCTTGTTCTTAGTGAACAATTCAGTATTTTCTAGCTCTTTCCTTTGCAACAGCTCTCTGGCCCACTGGATATTGTGGTGACTCCCAAGAGAATATGTTTTCCTGAAGGTATCATTGTCCTTTTCTCAGAAAGCAGGTCCCGACTTTTAGTTTGTTCATTGCAGTTGGAGCTAGGATGTAGCCCAAAGTGTCAGAGGGAAGATTCACGTGAGAATGGAGGTGTACTGCCAGTAGGAAGTAGAGTTTGTCCTTTAAGTAGATTTAAAAGTTGTGAATGGCTCCAATTACATTAGGTATGGGTTCATTTCTGCTTCAAATTCAATATCGTAACTTTGGTAACAAAGGAACTGGCATGTGAACAGCTGGCCCGATTAGTAGCACTGAATGTTAAGTTTGTATGAAGGAAGGGAGAGGGCCAGGAATGGCAGTGTCTGGATGATGAAATACTGTAACAACTCTGGGGTGACCAGTAAGGCCCAATCATCAGACTGTGGGAACTGACAAGAACTATTGACAGATGACATGCTGATTTCATCAGGGAAATCTTAAGCTTAAATTGGGGGGAATAGAAGGAAAAACTATGAAGCAAATTACATTTTAAGAAATTATATAAGGTAGAAGATTTTGAAATGATATTAAAACAATTCCAAAAGTTTTCTGATACTTTAAAGGAAAAAAAAATACAAGAATAATAATCAGCAATAGTCTTTATGCCCCAGTTTTCTGTATCTCAGCATACTTTAGGTAACTAAGAAGCAAAGCAAACTTGAAAGTTTAGTGCAGGTATGAAGACACTCTGTGCAACCTAAAAATTAAACAGTAAGGCATGGACTCCTTGACCCAGTGGCTTGAAATGTGATAGAGAATGTGTGCCATGGGTAAACAGAAAGAGATGGAAATAATATCCTTGTGGAAAGTGATATCCCTACAGGGAAGAAATGGAAGTGATGTCTTATCACTCTACTTCAGCCCACCCAGTCAGACAGATCACCTGGCTCATGCTTTCTTATCCATAACTCTGAACTTCATGTATGGAAAATGTACCTTTCCACATATGCTGTGTATCTCCTGTTAAAAATACACTTCCTGGGGCCCCTGAATGGCTAAGGCAGTGGAGCATGCAACCCTTGATCTTGGGGTTGTTGAGCCCCAAGTTGCGTGTAGAGATTACTTTAAAAAATATTTTTAAAAAGATACACTTCATGAAACGTTCTTGAACTTTCTTCAGCATTTCATCTATTAAAGGGTTAAGACAAAAGAGTAACTGCCAATTCCGGACTTAATTCTAATAAATCTAGAGCAACTGGTAGTGAAATCAATTGGTGAGATGTATTTCAATGAAAGTTTTAATTTTTTAAGTTTAATCTTAATTTTATCAGTTACTAGTTTTAGGATATACACTCTCCCTCGAAAGTCACCCACCAGTGCCTCCTGTCCAGAGATGAACTCTTTCAATTATTTTAACTGAGATTCTAAGGAATTTATCTCCACATCTCTACAGTTTTTTGAAATTCCTATTTCTAAATTTTTACTTCTAGGCTTTATCTATTGACTCTGGATAATGAGACCCAGATCTCTTTTAAACCCCCCTTCAAAAAACCACATAAAACTCCCATCATGCCAATATTGTAGTATGATTTTCATTAGATTCATATTCAGCCTAGCTGAGTCATGTAGTATACTATAATTACTCATTTTCCCCCTATATAACTCTGTTTTCAGAGGGGTTTTTCTTGCTTTTCTTAGTTTTCTATGTAGTAATCATAGACATAGCAATAAACTCTTCCCCATTTGTGTACATCTGTTCTCAATATATTCAAATATATTGGGTGTTTTGTTGATTTCATCTTATAAAAGTCCTCTTAGAGCTTTCTGACCTTTCTTTCCCATTAAGACTGGTGGTATCTAAATTTGAAATCCAGTCTTTGCCTCAGAATATCCCTTCCCATCATCCGGGCACTTTTTCCTCCTCTCTGATATGTTGGAGTCTGTTTCCTGCTGTTCCATTTTACTTAATCCCTACTCAAAAGTAACTTCTGTTATTGGTTCTATTTTGCAGGTGAGTAAACCAAGGCATGAGGAACATAAGTAAAAACTTCCCAAAGGCATATGGTCTAGGCACAAATGGCACAACCGGGCCTCAAATCCAGAATCCATCTGACACCAAACCTGTGCCCTTTACTACTCACTGAAGAGTCACCGCAAACGTCTGGCAGTCTTGAGGTGGCCAGGTGGTGGAAGTGGGGGGCACCCACAGGTGGTGAAGGGCCTTGTGTGGGCTGTGCTTCCCATATTCAGGGCATTCTGTTGCAACATTCCTATTTCAAAGCACTTTTACAGTCCCTGACTCACTGTCCCTAATGGCAGCTTCTTATTTCTGGGATTAGTGGGTAAAAAAAAAAAAATAGCTTCTGGGCATGTGACACTATTCTCAGGCCTTTAATGTCAGAAATAATGATCCTGTTAAATTGGAGCTCATTACCACAGAATGAGACCTCATTGAGCCCTCTTTTTGGGGGGTTGTTTAATGATTCCCCCCCCCCCTTTTTTTTTTTTTGCCTCCTCCTCAGTAGCTCTGACATGGTGCACCAGGGGGGATGTGGGTGTTTTGGAGTGGCAAATTTTTAAATAATAAAAACGATCTCCTTTCATCGATGTAAGGAAAAGGGTTCATCCTCCATTGTTCTCACCAAACGCTGGCTGTTCTTTTGTTATGGTCTCAGGGAAATTTCCTGAGCCCCTTAAGCCACTAATACCAGTTGTATCCCCAGCAGCCACAACACGTGCTTAAAGCATTATATTCAGCACAGCCTTTCCCATAATGAATCTGACAATCCCGTTTTTATGATTTGTTGAGTGGTTAATTCAAAGTACACCATTCTGTAGGACTAGCTTTCTGGAGGCCTCTAGCCACTGGCACAGAGGCATGGTCTGACATTCTCAGAGGGCACCACAGGGCCTGATTAGACCATGGCATCGCCCTGTGCCTGGTACTCCAGAAAGTGAACAGCCATCTCTGCTTGCTGCCCTCTGAAAGCGCCTCTGCTGACCTATCAGAAAGGTGCTGATGGAACTAAATGCCTTGCTTTGAGACCCCAAGTCGACACAGACTTCTAAGTGTAAAAAGGACAGTGGCATCCAGGAGCAGTGACAGAGGGGGCAGGGAGCTTATTCCACACCATACAAGGAACAATACTGGGACTGGGGCATTCAATTAGGGGAAGCAAAATAGAAAGATAAGGCTTGTCCATTGTCTCCAAATCTTGATGTGTTTGTTATCTTATAAAGGGGATTGTCCCCCTTTTTCTGACTGGCCCCAAAGGGCAGAATGGGAATCAAGGGGTAGAAATGATAGGGAGTTAGATTTTCACTCTAGATTTAAAAAAAGAAAGAGAGAGAGCATTTTCCAAAGGCTGTTGAGAGAGAGAGAGAGAGAGAGAGAGAGAACGAGCGAGCACTTTCCAAAGGCTGTTGGGAGACTTTGCAGGCTTCCATGTGAGCAACTCTGTGTTGCCATGGATTGGAAGTGTCCAGAGAGAGGGGGCGCCCACAGATATTCCAGAGGAGAATCACACACAGGCTTTAGATGGAACTAATTGTCTCAAATACATCTTGTAATTATGGGACTGAGTCTAAGAGGTGGAGGTTTATGAATTACTTTTAAATGAGAGAAAGACCTTTTGGCAATTAGAGAAAAGAAAAAGATTTTCCAGATAGAGTGTTCTACTTTAGAGGTCATTAGTAAACTTTTTCTAAAGGGTCAGAGAGTAAATATTTTAGGCTTTGTGGACCTTATAATCTCTCTCGTGACTGCTCAACCCTGTTAGAGTGCAAAAGACAACACACAATAGGTGTGTCTGCATTCCAATAAAACTTTATTGACAAAACAGGCAGGGTGGGATTTGGCCTGTCACCCCTGCTTTTAAGGATACTTAGAAACCCCAAGAATAAAAAGACTTTGCTAATGCCATGAGTGTGCTTGTGAGTGTCACACTCATGTTCACTACAGACATGTGCATCTGTGCTCTGGGGAATGCCTATTTGTTTAAACGTGGCTTCGGGAATAAGGAGTGGCGAGAGAGAGAACAACACCTGCACACGGAGAGATAAAGCCTCCAAGGTGTGCTGGTCATGCTCTGCACAGACCAGTTCGCTGTCGCAGTGATGTAAAGGCTCCAGCCCCAGGGGTACCCCAAGGGGAGTTGTACTCAGTGTCTGAAATTCCTACTACTTCGCTCTCTTTGCTTTTGGCATCTGCCTTGTGAAGGAAAAAGCCTGACTAAACGTAACTTTGTCCTGCAGGAGGGAAAAACAAGGTTACCCAGATGGGCTGGTTGTCACACAGGCCTTGAAAGGGCACACTCAGGCCAGACTGTGGCTCCTGACACAGTGAGGCACCGCAAGGAGGGCCTCGACTCCTGGAAGGGAGGCAGCCAGGAAGCCAGTAGAGGGAAGGGGAGGAGGCGGCAGAGATTTGCACTGCCTGCTTGGCACCTTTGCTTAGGGATTACCTTGCCTCTGTGCCTCCAACCCTCTGGCCATTCATCTGGGACAGTCCTGGGGTCATTTTATTTTAGTTTTTTAAAAGATGTTGTTTATTTATTCATGATACAGAGGGGGCGGGGGGGGGGGCAGAGACACAGGCAGAGGTAGAAGCAGGCTCCATGCGGGGAGCTGGCTAAAACCCCGGGATCACAACTGGAGCCAAGGCCAGACGCTCACCCACTGCGCCACCCAGGTGCCCCAATCTTGGGGTCATTTTAAACAAGATATTTCTAGGCAGCTGTTGAGCATCTGCAGAGACGTCTCCGAGTCCTTGATCTGGCATGATTCCAGGCGGAGGTGTTTAAAATCCTGCAAATTCCGAGTGTCTTGGAGTCAACCTAACTTTCCTGGCGGGCTGTTTCTCCGCAGTCACCGCCCTTCACTGTTCTCTGACCACTTTCGTCGCCAACTGCCCCTTTCTTACCGCACGCACCCTCCTGTTCTGCACGCGGAACTTCCACGGCCCAGGTGGCCCCGGCAGCCCCGCCCCCCGCCCCGCCCAGGTGCGCGCGCACAGCTCCTCAGGCTCCCAGAAGCCCCTGCGCCTGCACCGCCATTTGCTGCGGCTTCGCTTGCGGCGGCGGCCACGTCGTCGCGTCTGAGGGGAGGGCGAGCGCCGCCGTTCCCCGGCCCTGGTGAGGTGCGCTGTGTGGCACTGATTTTTTATTTTTTTAATTTAATTTTTATTTTTTTTTTTTGTCCAACACAGAAGCTCTTGGGGGAAAAAGGAAGGATGGAAAATTGTCGAAAATAGGAAAATTGTGCAAGGGCTTCATAGAAATTAACTGCATCCAAAAAATCCTGAAAATCATCGTTAATTCTTCCCACAGACCCGGGAAATGAAGACCATGAACGGTTTTTGATTCTCCGAGGTAATAGGTCACCCTGAAGCCTTCCTTCAACGTTACTCCTCTTTTCTTGTGAGAAGCCTAAGGTCTGATTTTTCTCTCAAGCAGAATATTATTAGAGGTTTTTTTGTTTTGTTTTGTTTTGTTTTGTTTTGTTTTCCCCAAAATGTCAGGCTCTACCACCATGGCGTTGTGGGATTCGTGAAGCAACTTTAAATGTGAGATTTCCGGAAAGGGAAATGGCGAGGATTTGCTTGCTGAGCACCAGTGCCCTGGGTACCGCGTTTCGTGTTAGCGGGGCTCGAGGACCTGGTGGTTCGCTCACGTAATGACGTAACAGTAGGTTATTAGTGCAGCGAGGACGCGGGCCTCACACAGTCCCCACCGACGGACAGCAGGGAACGCCAGGGATGTGCTGACGCCCGCGGGTCACTGTGTTTTGTCAGTTGAACAGGAATCCTGGGATGACTGCTCTTGGACTGGAAGAACTGCTTCTGCTTCCCGTTGCCCCTGAGCCCTTTATTCAGGCTACTGGAACACCGGATTCTGGGCGCATTCGTAGTTTCTGTGAAGGACCGCGTCTACAGACTTGCTGGTTCATGTCTCTTTGACCAAATAGAAAACGCCTGTGGGGTAGGAGGCTCTCGGCTGTCCCACCAATCCTAGGATCGTCCATCAGAATTCGGTGATGTTAATGCCTTCTAAGAAGCATATATTTTAAGACCCGAGTATTACCCAATGGCCACTCCAGTCTCTGGAATGCCTCTTCTGGCTTCTACGCATAGGGCCGGTGGTTTGATTCTCAAGGTCGTTACCTGAGGACTCTGCAGCCGGTAAGTGGTCATTTTCCAGACACAGTCCTAGGAACAACTCTATTGCTGGGACTGAAATTCCAACATTGAGTTACTAATGTTAAGTTAAAGAAGGAATTGTTCCCGGGACGCTGGGGTGGCTCCGCAGTTGAGTGTCTGCCTTCAACCAGGGCGTGATCCTGGAGACCCAGGATCGAGTCCCACATCAGGCTCCCTGTTTGGAGCCTGCGTCTCCCTCTGCCTGTGTCTCTGCCTCTGTGTGTGTGTCTCTCATGAATAAATAAATAAAATCTTTAAGAAAAAAAGAAAAGGAATTGTTCCCTGTGAAGAACTAAAACAATATTATGACTGTAATATGATTTTTGCAATATAGTAAGTAGTACAAGTAACCGCTATATGTGTTATTTCATCTCACTATGATAACCCCGCAAGGTAAATATGTTAAAAATAAGGAAACTGGGATTCAGAGAGTTTAAACTTATCCATACTCACACAATAAGTGGTGGACCTGCGATTCAAATCTAGATCTTCCTGAGAACTGGTGTACTTGATTCCTGTGGGTAGTTTAATAAGACCCTTTCCAGTTTGTCTGCTAGGAGAGAGAGAAAGAGAGGCAGGGAGGAGGGAGAGAAGACCATATTGGTTAATTTAAGATGCTAATAAAAGATGCTATGAGAACCTGGAATAGTACTAAAGAAAATACTGACTGGTGTAGTTTTGCCTGGTGTGACCTGCCCTTTGATGGTTCTTTGCGCAGTTAACTTGAGGCAGTATTCATGAGCCCTTTGGCCAGGATCTCTCTTCTGGAAACTGAGAGAATGTTGTGACATGAACTGATTGCAGTTGGAGAGATTGGAGCTCCCAGGGTCAGTAATAGCAACTTTGGTGATGGCCAAGCAACAAGTGCCCCAGCTCTGAGATGGGTAACTGTTTTCTACATGCTCTTGTGCCGATGCGCCAAATGTGTTGGAGTCTTAGAAGAGTGTATATGGGAGGAGTGCACATGGACCAAATGTTCAACCACAGTCGAATGGAAAGTTTTGGTAGCTTTTCCCATTAGGACATTTTTTTTTCCAATTGCAAGACTGAGATACCCCAACTCCAAATAGCAGCAGCAGAAGAGGATGCATAAGCTTACATAACTGAAAAACTTAGGGTTAGGTCCATTTGGACAGCTGGGTCAGTGGTAAAATTTGATTAGGGACTGAAACTAGGTCACCAGCTTTCTTCTCTCCCTCTGACTTGGAGCTATCTCCTCCATACTGGTTCCTTTTCCTTTAGGGTCATGAGATGGCTACAGATGTTCTGGGTGAGAGAGAACAAATTTTTCACAGAAGTCCCCACGAAAGTCACATGGGTCCCGTAATCATCCCTCCACCAATCTTGGTGGTCCAGGGGAAGTGCAGTATGCTGTTTGGTTTAGGCCCTGATCAGATGCTGTCTCCCTGGAGTTAGCCCTGCCTGAGCCCTGTGAGCCGCAATGGAAGAAGAGACATCTCTAAATAGCTCCCATTGGGAAAGGAGTGAATGGATGCGGAGGGTCAAAAAGCAGAATCTGTCCAACTTTTTGGCTGTTCCAAGACATGTGGATGAACTAAGTAGAGTGTTCTAGTGCCTTCTTTTGGTGAGTGCTCCTAGGCTTGTATCAAAAAGTGAAGCCAGAGAAGCAAGGATGCCCAAGACTTCTTTTGATTGTAACTTACTCAAGTTATGTGAAGCTGCGGGACCACATTCATGCTTTGTATCTGGTTGATACTTGAGGTTTATTAGTTCATCATACCTTTATTTTATTTTGGAAAAGAATGTCCTAGAACCTTGCTGCTCAAAATGTGACTCACAGACTATCTGCATCAGTGTCACCAGGAAGCTTTTTAGAAAACCAGAATCTGTGACCCCCACCTCAGACCTGCTGAATCTAGACTGGGGCATGGGGCAGCACATTTTTCTGTAAAGGGCCAAATGGTAATATTTCAGTTTCACAGGCCTTATCATTTCTCTTGTGATGACTCAAGTGTATTGCTGACGGAGCTCAAAAGCAGCCCATGGAAGATATATAAATTGTTGTGGCTATGTTACAATAAATCTTTATTAAAAAAAAAAAAAAAACACCAGACTGTAGAACAGATTTGGCCCTTGGGCTGTTATTTGCCAATCCCTGGCCTAGGGGATAAGATATTATGGCAAGATTTAAAGTCACCTGGTCTTACCTCCACTTTGGATTTTTACATACCTAGATGGATTATTAGAACACAAGTAAAAACAGTCTTCTCATGCATTTGTTTCTTCTTCAAATAGCAGATATTCAGTGTGTTGAGTATCTGCTATTTGGGAGGCATTTTGGCGATACAAAAATGAGCAAAGGGATCCAGAATTTCCTGAGGGCCTACAATGTGGTACCCTCCAGAAGGCACACACTCTTCTCATGTGTGCATGTGCACAGTGCAAGGCACTGCCATCAAAAACCAGCGTGTTTGGCGAGTAGGGCCCTTTGTGCTCGTCTCCCTGGGGAACCAGACACAGGCTCAGTCATGGAGAAGAGAACATCTGCAGCTTGCCCAGATACAGCTGTGAGGTGCAGGTTTGCAGAGAACTAAGAGTGTCCCCCCTCCTCGCCCCCCAGTGCCTTCAGATCCACTTTCCTTTGCCTGCTCCACCAGGGATTGCAGACAACAGAGAGGCCTCCACAAAGATAAGCTGCATCCAGCTCTATGGCAGGCTGCAGGGTCCCTCTGTGGACATGCTATTCTCTTGCCTTTGCAGCAAATGTCAGCTCCGCTGCCTCTCCCTAGCAGCTCACGTCTGTGTGTGTTCTTTCATTTTTCTCTAGAGATCCCTCCTGTCCAGGACGTTTTTTATTTTACATTTGAAAAAGCAGAGTCTCTGCACAGAGCCGAGTTCCCAGCTCTAGGCCCAGTGCTGCCAGAGCAGCCTCAGATGTTTGCCTCTGGCTCCCTATACCCTTGCAGGGGGAGGGGGAACCTTCCTTTGTGCCATCACTCGAGCTGCTGGTCCTGCTGCGAGGTGGGTAGAACCCACTTCCTAGCTGAGGAGAAGCAAGTTGCTACTTCTCTCTGACCACTTACTTACCAGTAGAAAACTCTTGGCTTCATACATGGAAAAAACCCGACTCCCAACCAGGTGCCTGGGTCCTCACTCCTCAAGAGCAGAGAAGAAGTTATTCAATGCAGTCTTCCCCAACCAGGGGCTGCTGGCACCTGCCCATCCCCTTTCCTGTGTTTGTCAGTGTTCCCCCTTCCTTCTTAGTGTCATCCACTTCTTCACATGCCTGGCCTCATTAGGGCAAGAAGTCACTCATTCCTCAAGATTGCAGTGGGTCTCCTTGCTTCCCCATCACGTCCCCATAACCAGAGCCAAGAAGGACAATCAAACTGAACCACGTGGGCCAGAACAGCAGGATTATCTCAGGATCCACCCTGGCCAGAGCAGGCTCTTGGGTTCAGACAACCAGTAGCCCACATTTGCTTATGTGAAAAAATTTAAAAAGAGTCATACCATATTGTGAACCTTGCCTTCTCTCAGAGAAAAGATCAAGAAGTCAGGCCAGGAGCCCTTGGCCAAGAAGCCATAGGGAGCATGGCATAGATGTTTTCATCAAAACCAGCCCATGTTTATTGAACATCTATTAAGTCCTCTCTGGGGAGTCTGCAAAAACATCCTGCCTGGCCTCCCTGGTTCTGTGATTGCCCCCTGCCCCCAACAATCCATTCTCCACACAGCAGCCTGAGTGGTCTTTTTAAAACATAAATCATTATCGCTCCCCTGCTCAAAACCGCCAAAGGCTTCCAATTGCACTTAAACCAAAATCCATACCCTTTGCTTATTTTTCTATTAGGCTGTTGCTCTTTTTCTTGCCAGTTGGTAACAGCTCTTTGAGGATTAGAAATAGTCATCTGTGGTGTAAATATTCTTCTCAAATCCATTGTTTTGTCTTTAGACTCTTTATGGCATCTTTTGTGGTATAAAAATTTTACATTTTTATATAGTCAAATATATCCAACTTTTCCTTTATGGCTTCTGGTTTCTTGACTTGATTAAGATGGATGCCTTTCTTAACATAATCGTACTTCTAGTCCACCTGGATTTTTCCTCTAAAAGGTTTTCGTGGTTTATATTTTACATTCGAGGCTTCACACCATTGGAATTTATATTTGTATTTGGTTAGAGATGAGGAGAGCTGGGGGAAGGGGGGAGGATGCTAATTTTATCTTCTTCTAGACCAGAAATTGACAAACTATGGTCCACAGGCCAGTGCTTATGTTTGTAAATAAAGTTTTATTGTAACACAGTCAT
This sequence comes from Vulpes vulpes, assembly GCF_048418805.1. NCBI lineage: Eukaryota > Metazoa > Chordata > Mammalia > Carnivora > Canidae > Vulpes > Vulpes vulpes. The sequence continues at coordinate 180,366,086 of NC_132791.1, read as the reverse complement.
GAGCATCCATTTACGTGTTGTCTTTGCTGTTACTACACTATAATGGTAGAGCTGTGCAGCTGTATCGAAGACCATAAGGCTCACAAAACCTAAAATATTTATTGTCTCTTTAAAGAAAAAGCTTGACTACTACTGCTCTAGATGGTTATCCATTTTTGCCAGCACAATTTGTTAAATAAAACCACCTCTGTCCTCTGAAATGAAATTGTCTTTGTCATATATAAAATTCTAATGTGTCCTAGGATCTTTTCCTGGACTTTTCCTTTCTGTTCCACTGAACTCTTTGTCTGTCTCTCTGCCAGTACCATTTAGATTTGATTACTGTGATATTATATCTGGCAAAGTGTATCCTTCATTACAATTCTTTTTCTTTTTCTTTTTTTTTTTTTACTGTTCTCATGTGATTACCTTTTCATTAGAATTTAAGATATTTTTATCTATTTCCAAAAAAAAACTTTTTTATAATTCTAATCATCTCGCATTAAATATATATGCATGCACATATCACATATATACATACAGATATACATACATGGAAGAACTGATAGTTTTCCTATCTAAGAAAATACTTTTCTATCTTTTCAGTTCTTGCTTGGGATCTTTTCTTTTTTTTTTTTTTGCTTGGGATCTTTTAAACAATTTTATCCATATAGATCTGCATTAGTCAAGGTCTGGTCATAGGCAGAAACCACACCAGTTATTGAAAATGGAAAAGATATATAGGTGATTAACTTTCTAAAAGAGTTAAAAGAAGACTCTAAGGAATATACGGATAGCAAATGCAGGAAGCAGCTATTATTTGTAGGGCTGAAAGAAAACATATAAGGGTGGAACAAAGAACTTGGAAGAGGAACCCTCCCCTCAAACCCAAGGCTGAAATTCAGACATCACTGGAGAAGGTGTAGCTCCCCCAGGAGAATATAGCCGAGTTCAAATTATTTTACATTAAATTTGTCCTTTTGGGGCAGCCCCGGTGGTGCAGCGGTTTGGCGCCGCCTGCAGCCCAGGGCGTGATCCTGGAGACCCTGGTTCGACTCCCATGTCGGGCTCTCTGCATGGAGCCTGCTTCTCCCTCTGCCTGTGTCTCTGCCTCTCTCTCTCTCTCTCTCTCTCTCTCTCTCTCTCTCTGTCTCTATGAATAAATAAATAAAATCTTAAAAAAAAATTTGTCCCTTTGTATTTTTATAGTGTTTTTAAAAAAATTCTATTGTAATTTTTCCTATTCTCACGTCTAGGTACGCATTGCTAGTATAGAGTGAAGTTATTGATTTTTTGTGTATTTATCTTTACTATCTTTACTCAGTTGTATCATTTATTTGACAAGTGTTTGATTGGAGTCTCTTGGATTGTCTAAGTATTCAAACATATCAGTACAAAAGAGATAGTGTTATCTATTTTTCTGAATATTCATACCAATGATTTCATTTTCTTGCCTCAGTGCATTTACTAGTTTATTAATATTAACTTTAGCAATTTATCTCTTCTTCCAAGTTTTTAAAAATACTTAATTCCCTCTGTCCTTACTTAATTTTGTCTCCTAGATATGTCCAATTCTAGGACTATGTATGAATATCACACCTCATTTCAATTAAAATCTTCTTGTAAAAAAAAATCTTCTTGTATGTTTAATAGATTTTTTCTTTATATATTTAGTTATGTTGTATGGTGCATACAGGTTTACGGATATTATATGCCCTTTATAAACTGTGCTTTTTAACATTATACTGTTAAATTCTGTTCTGTACCTTCACCTTTAAATTCCACCTTTTCTGAAATTCATATTGCTATTTTTGCTTTCTTTTTTTTTTTAATCCCCCTGGTTACTCTTTATATTTTCCATTTCAACTCTTCTTTCTCAGTTTCTCATTGTAAAGCCAAAAGATACAGCTATCACTCTGGAGTTTCTCTAGAAGTTTGCACAGTAACTGTGTTTCTGGACTCTAATACTTCTGGTTGCTGTTTTCAGTGAGTGTCGATAACACTTGATGCTACCTTTATTCAAAAGTAAGCATTTTATATTTACTCTGTTATTTCCATACCAATTCACCCCTAAAAGAGGGGATAGTGCACTTGAGCTGGGCATAAAAGGAGATAAGAAATGAGCACGTGAAAAGAAGGGATTAATAAGACGGGAACAATGAGAGGAAAAGCATGAAGGGGAAAAATATATCACAATGGGAAAGAATGCAGAGTAGACCAAATTGGTCAAGGATGAAAGTTTGTGTGAGAAGAAGAGTTATGGTAGAAGGTAATGCTGGATTATTTTGGTGCTGATCATGCTCAGGGTAAAGACTTTGAATCTCATCCTGTAAATAGCAAGAAGCATTTGAAAGTATTGGAGCAGAGGTAGTAGGTACACCATAGCTGCTTATAATTATTGATTTCACAATGGTTATACTGGGTGGATTGGAGTGGTGTGAGAAAGAAAGCAATTTGGTAACTGGTACAATAACAAACATTTCACAAAAGAAAAACTTTAAAGGATGAATAATCATTTGGAAACAACAAATAGCTTCACAAATTATTAAGTAAATGCACATTAAAACAACTATGTGGTAGCTTTCTTCACCCTCAAAATCATTTTAAAGTATAATAGTCAATGTTATCAGAGAAAGTGACCTTGACTTTCATTTGCTGCTATTGGGCATAGAAAACATTTTAGGGAAGAATTTGGAAATTTGGACCCAGATTTCCTAAAATAACAAAAGCAGTTTGACCTATTTTTTTTTTGTCTGAAGACTAATCATAAAGAAATCACAATCATAAGTAAACAAGTCTGTGTTTAACATTTTAGATACAAAAATCTCCATTGCAGGACTGTTTTTAATAGCAAAAAAAAAAAAAAGCCACTGAAATATTAGGAGTGAGGCATGATGTTGAATAAATGGTAGTACAATTATGGTATATTCATGCAGGCAATATTCTGTAGCTATTAAAGATGGTGGCTTGGAGGCCTGGGTGGCTCAGCGGTTGAGCATCTGCCTTTGGCTCAGGACGTGATCCCAGAGTTCTGGGATGGAGTCTCACATTGGGCTCCCCACAGGGATCCTGCTTCTCCCTCTGCCTACATCTCTGCCTCTCTCTCTCTCTGTGTGTGTCTCTCATGAATGAATAAATAATCTTTTAAAAAAATAAAGATGGTGACTATCAATAGTGAAATATGGTCATAAGTCAATGTGTTTATCCTTTGCTTTTGGTGTCGAGAACCACCTCTGTCATAAAGCAAGCTTCTAAGTCTGCAGGGATCTATCTCTGGGTTTGTTGTTTTGTTTGATTGGTCTCTTGCTGACACCACACTGTCTCAATCACTATAGCTTTATAAGTCTTGAACCTAGTAGGTCTAATTCCCCTGACTCTGGATGCTATGTGAACAATAGATTTGGGTGGAGGGACAAAAGGTGAACAAGTGAGACACCGTTGTAGTAGTTGAAGGTTGAGGTAGCAGGGAGAAAAGTTTTTGGAAAAAAAAAAAGAAGTTACTCTAGTGCTCTACCAAGCCCAGGGTAATATAGGGCAATAATAAGAACTTCTTACCCCCATCCATCAGCAGCTCAATAAAATAAAACTCAATAAAATAAAGCTCAATAAAAACAACTCCTCTCTTCTCAAACCAGTTTTAAAATTATGAAGGAGGAGAAATCAGTTGCTAAGCAGAGTGTTGAATTTAAGGCTCTTTGTCCCCTAACTCACCCACCATGTCTTCCATTTATGGACTGAGATACAGAGGAGGTACATACACCTCCCCCAACTACCACATTCCATTGATCTTTCAACTACAGTTTCCAGAAAGTGTGAATCGTCTCATCTAGTTGCTGCCATTATAAACACTGTGAATTAGGACTTCAACATTGACTTGAGCCAATGGTGAAAGAAGTGTAACATTGTTACTCACACAACAAACATTAAGAAATCCCAAATGGTTTTGCTTTTTTAGAAGAGCTAATAAATGATGTCAAGGGGTTTCCTTCCTTCCATGAATTAAAGTTGAGCAAGTAGGTGGTGAAAGCCTTGCTGACATGGCTGAAAAATTCTATCGAAGAGCTGATTAAAGGTCTGGGAGAGAAAATGGTCCAAGACCTAAAATAATTTTTCAGGAGTTTTCTACAGTACTAAAGAATTACAAGTTAGTAATGACCTTCTTAAATTTGAACTGTTCTAGGATTTAAAACTGTAACTTCAATGATTATGATCCAGAACAGCATGGAAAACTTGTTGGTTCTATACTAAATGTGTGTGTGTGTGTGTGTGTGTGTGTGTGTGTGTGTGTGTGTGTAGGACATGTATATAATGTAAAGTAAGAGGTAGGTGTTATTATCTTTAAAAAGAAACCAAATGAAGTATCAAACATAACTTTTTAAAAATTCCCTATAATGAGAAGAAGGGAACACAATGAAGAGGGCCATGATAAACATCAGGAGTTAAGCTTGTTGGACTATACCTTGTTTTGTACATTTGGCCTTGAAACTGTGTGAAGATTTACATAATTATAAAACAGAAGCAAAATTTTAAAAGTCATTCTTAAAATCAAAATCAGGATGAAATAAATAGGCCCAACTATATATTCAATGGGTAGTATGACCACAGAGATGGACTTGTCTCAATGAACTTAAAACATAGTAATTGGACGTGTGTCATTAAGGATAAAAAGAACTGCAAAAAAATATTAAGGTGTTTCTAGTAATGACATTAGGGATAGTTATAGTGTCATTGTTATTCTGGGACCATTGGGTATATAGAGTGGGAAAAAGCAAATAATTATTTAGGTTAGCATTACAGAAAACTGAGTTTTCAGCATGGGTAAAAGGAAATAGAGCAAAAGGATCCAAAAATTAAATTGAAACCTTATAATTCTGAACTTGAATAGAAAGTATCACTATTAACTACTTATACCATATTTTATCTTAAATATATGTGTGCCTCATAGTTTATATGATTTACATATTAGGTTGTGTATGTGTGTTTCCTTAAACAGTGATGAGCACATTAGCAATGACCTACCCTAGCATCCAGATTGTGATCTCTAAATATCACTTATCAGTGAAAAATTCCAGGGCTCCTAGGAGAAATGGCTGATTTCAGGTCTGCGGCAAGAATAGACAAAATGAACTTGGAACATTTTGTCATGCCAGAAAGCAAATACTCATGAGCCAACTTGAAGAAGCTTCTAATGGCTAAACATGACACAATACGATTACCAATAATAATAACCACAATGAATTTCATTGGATTTAAATACAACAAATTAAATAGGCTTAGATTTAGGAGTTCGTAATTTTTCAAAACAACCAACCAAACAAAACCCAAAGACTCGAGGTAACAAAATCATGGGAAACTCCTCTCTATGGAAGTATGCCAGTTTTATTAGAAAAAGTTCTGAAAAAAAAAAAAAAGTTCTGAGGGATGGGAAGAGGAGGGGGAGGAGGTTGGAATGATAGAATTAAATGATCACCATTTTGTAATCCTTAATGGATCCAGGCAAAAATCATCAGTGATGATTCACATCAGGAAAAGAGAGCTAATCAAAACATTAAACCCCTCCTGATAGAGATACAAACACCACCACCTATTAAGTAATCTTTCCAAAGAAGTGAATCTAATGAAGCCTCTTGATCCAAAAGCCACTTTACCAAAGGTGAGAGGAACAACAGAACATGTAAACACCACCACGAGGATAAAATCTGCAAAATCCAGGCTGTTTGAAACTCTACAGGACACATGACCCAGTTTCTTCAACAACAACAGTGAATTTCCAAGGACAAAAAGAGTTTGAAAGGGAACCTATTGATTAAAGAGATTTAAGAGACCTGGCAGTCATTCTCCAAGTACAGAACCTTATGAGATCTGGATTCAAACTTTCAAAAGGTAAAATTTGAAAGGACAATCTGGAAAATTTAAACACTGACTGAGGTATCTGATGATGTGAAAGAAAAGTGTGGGGGTGTGTTAATGGTATTAGGGTTATGCTTTTTAAAATATCTCGTTATCTTTTGGAGAGGTATACTAAGATAGTTACAGACGAAGCGTATCTGACACTGGCTTCAGAATCATACAGCGTGGAGACGGGGTGAGCAATCAACCAAGACTATCCATGAGTTGGTGAGTGTGGAAGCTAAGTGATAGGGACATGGAAGTTTATATTTTTATATTATGAAAAGTTTTTAAAAGACATAATCTACATAATTTCATTTTACATATGTATATAATTCAAAACTTGGCATTCTTTAGGAAATAACCAATCTGCCCTCTTAGGCTTCACATTTTGCCCCATTGTGGGCTCTCTTATCTTCTCCATTAATTGCCTCCCTTGCTTCTGCTGCCAACAGTGAGTTGATGGGCCACCGGCAGGGGCTGGAGGAGCTGGCTAAGCTGCTATAGCCCAGCCTGCCCCGTGCATGCTACATTCCCTCCGCATTCACGTTGCAGGAGTACATGGAGATCCCATCAGTTTTATGTGCAATAATATAATGTAGAGTTTATTTTAGCAGCATCACTTTTTTCAGTAACTTTGTGAGTCATTATAGTCCCAAGTTTACACAATCATTCATAGTCTGAAAGGGTTAGCTTAAATTTTTTTGCTTAGACTTTATTGTATAGGGAATTCGTAGACCGTAGTAGTGACAAAGAGAGGAGTTTCTGAAGCTCTCTGTAAATTTCTACACCAAAGAAGTATTCAGAGGCATGGCCTGAGGCACGGAAGGAGAATTTTATCATGTACTGCTTCATTTTGTTCTTTAAACAACGATGATCTTGTGCACCCACCCCTAGTAGGACTCATACCTTTTGCTTTTGTTTTGCCATTACCTCTCTAGCTGGATTGACAGTGGCTTGATTTTCTGACTGTCAGGAATTGAACAGAGAGGCAAAAGGGACAGAACGCCATATTGTCCCCATATCCTGGCCCCCTTAGACTCTTGGGGGTCAACCTACAGGGACTCTCACTTGGATGAGCCAGTCCTAAGAGGCTCTTTCATAGTGCCAGCAGGGGCCTCTATGGCACCTAGGTCTCTGGAGGTAGAATGTAGTTGGACTCTCGTCTTGTAATCCATCTCACCCAAAATTCCTGACTCGAGAGCTCTGCTTCATAAAAGACAGTACAGTCAAGCCAAGGGGCCATGGAATGAATAGCCACCCAACTGGTGAGAAATGGAAGCTGAGAAGCAATCTGACAATTTCTCTCTCTTAAATTAGAGAAAATGGATCTGGAGACTTTGGGAACCTCCCAGCCCCACAAATTTAAGTCCCTAGGCCCAAGTGCTCTAATTCTTCACACTGGAAAACTTAGAAGCCTCAGGACTGGCGGCAACTACAAGTCTGTCTCTGGATGCTCAACTCATTAAACTCTGTGAAAGCAATTTGACAGCATCTGGGACGTGTTTTGTCATTAGGGGTGGGACTGGCACTGTTATTTATTTTAGCTGGGAAGAGGTGTGTGTGAAGGTGTCTGCATGCGAGAGTTTATGTTTCAGATGTAGGTGTCACTGAGTTTGTGTGTGTTAGGAAGGGGTGTGAGTTTTTTGAGGGCTTCATCACTATTTTTGTCTGGTGTGGTTCCTCCTAGAGAAATGGCCCTAAGCCCCTGAGTTTGATTCATCTGGCAATTCTGTGCTTTTCTTCCAACGTTACTAGAATCATCCAAAGCACTGTCCTTCCTCTCGACCATTTTGACCAGATCATTCTGAGCAGCCACAGAGAATCATCTCTGAATTTTACATGCCCCTGTCCTTTCACCTGGAGGAGGGGGTTGTCATTCTAATCGAACAACAACTTTATTACATGATGTGAGGAGTAAAATCTCCTGAATTACTTTCACTAAATTCCAGTTTAAATAAAGTCTTGCAAATAATTACTTGAACATAAATTATTTACCCATTAATTCTTTATTTGAATTTGGAGGAATTCAAATATGTTTTCTGGCAAGTGCTTCATGATAAATGACTTGCTTAATTGGCAGTAAGAGTGTTATTCTTATAATTTCTAGTGTATAATAAGCAAAACCCAGCCATTTCTGTCTCATGTGTTCCTTTTTAAACCCTTTATCTCCCTTAAAAAAAATCTTGTTTAATAGATCACAGACATGATCTTTTAAACTGTTTTCAGTAGTTATGCAAAATCTTCACAAAAGTACTGGTGGGCAGACTACAGGGACTTCTCGACTTTAATCAGCCACGAGAGTAGCAGGATTTAGAAGTCATTTCTCAACTCAGGATCACCTGCAGAAAATGAAAAGTCCCAGGGAAGACTGCTGAGTATAAAATGCCATTGTGTACATAGACTTTTATGGACTCTGAAAAGCCCTTTGACTCCTTGGAAATAGAAGCTATGTTGGAAGTGGGAAGAGTAGAAAAATTTGTGTGACATGCGCATGTGAACGCAGCACTGATGTTTAGGCTTAAAAAAGAGTGAAGAGGTCTGGGAAGGGGGCTCGTAGCCACTGAAAACCTTAACTGCTTGCCCAGAGGGGCTGGGCCGAGACCTTGAATGGGAGGGAAAGGGCATCAAGATCAGTGAGAGAGACTTTGAACTGTGTGCTAGTGACATGGACTTCAGAGCCCCAAACCAGACAGCAATAATCCAAGAACTGGAGCAAGGTATGGAAAATGGGCTCGGCATGGGGACGAAGAAACCATATTTAAAGGAAGCATGATAAAGGATAACTACTGTTTAGGAGAAGCTGTAGACCTCACTAGTGTCTACTAAAGCAAACCAAGATGGGTGACGCGGGGTTGCAAAAAGCCCACTGGTTTCTGCTGGCAGATGGAGCTTCCAGTCCTGCCTATGGCACTTCTCATTATGTGACCTTGAGCAACTCATTTCACTTCTTTGGGCTCAGTTTCATCACCCATAAAGTTGGGGGTTAGAATGGCAGACTTTAAGAACGCTTACAGATGTAACATTCTACAATTCAACAATGATGTAGAAGAGGAGAGAGTTTGGCTCTCTAAAAGCGCTCCAAAGTTAGAGAATTATCCCCCAAAGCTTTTTTCTTCTCTTCACTCCTAAGCATCTTGCAGCTCTGGGGAGCAGCCACCCATGCATCTATGATAGACTGTCCAGAAAACAGGAAAGGACCCATCAAGTCGTACGATGGCTAGATGAAGAGGAGAATGATCTAGATTTTATTGCGGCTGGGGAGGTAGAGATAGGTTGAATTTCAGAGCAGTCAATACCAGGAGAAAAGAAGCAGCCGTCTCAACCATAGCCCAAGATTGCCTCTTGACTAAGCCCGGGCACTGTGCTCTCCATGTCGACCCTGGAATGGAAGCCTCTCCCAGTTGACCCTAATAACATGGTAATCACACCGACAGCCCTACCATAAATAGAGAGGGGGGAAAACTCACCGCCAGGAAATTTGAGTTGAGCCTACATCATATTATGGGGTTAGCACATGGGCTTTACTGTACACTGGCTAACCACGCCAGGCACCTCTGAGCTTCCTATTTATGTTCATGTACCACCCAATTAACACCCCATTAATGGCTGCACACATACATGGGCTTTGCCTTGTCACCACTGCCCTGCAGCTCTTAACTCCCCCCAACCTGCCTTCCCATATAATAGAACCTTAATTAATACTCTCCCATTCAGCCAGAACACAATCTGTTAAAAAAAAATCAAATGGTTTTTGATGAGAGGATGTATGCAACTTGTCAAATGTAGCCATTCTGTGGGTCTCAGAAACAGACACCTAGGTGAGAAGCTGGGTGGGTTACAGGGACATGTGCCAGGTGGCATGAAAGCCATCACCATACAATTGGTTTTCTAACTGGATTTCAAGTATTTCCAAAGAAAGGCTGCTGTTGTCTATCTGTTCTCACTGGCACTGGTCTTTTATGGTTACGCGGCAACCAGAAACCAGAAGGTTGGGGTGGGAAGCTGGGAGCTCGGTGTGAAAACTCCTGTCTTGAAGTTGCAGTTTCAGGTGATGAATAATTCCTTGCCTAGTAGCATAGAAGGAATCTTTTGTGTGTCCTAGAGCCATATCATGGACAGACTGACCAAGTGATATATTGAAACGATTTCATAGGTTTGGTTTCCAGGGCCTTGGAGCTTCAAAGGGGCCTTAACTACAATCTCAAAACCAAGGAGGGACCATCCTCATTCTAAGTAATTAAGCCGAGTGTTCTATAGTCTGTAGTATCTTTTGCTTGGTAATACATTGCTACTTGATCCTGTCTGTGCATCCAAGTCATTTGGAGCTTGATAAAAATACAGATGCAGAGGTGGGAGCTCCTGAGTATGAATCTCGAAGAGTAGCTAGCGCCTACCATTGTAACAGGCATGGGTGGTTTTATTGCACAGTCAAGATTGGAAACCTCCAGCAGGGTGCTTTATGGTTAAGCCAGAAATTTTCACCTGTGTCATATGGTGAAAATTTGGTTCTCCCTACAACCTGTGAGACAGGAATGCTTTCCACGTTATTATTGAGAAGCCAGGGAGAGAATCAAAGCTCCAGTGCTTTGCTCAAGGGCACAGGGCTGGTAGGTACCTGAGGCAGCCTGGACCTCCACTGCAAGTACTGTCTTCATGGGGCCTGTGTAGTTGCTCAGGATCTGTCAGGAGCCCCCTGCTTGGTTTAAATCTCTGCAACTGCCATCTTGAAATTCTTAATAATTTTTGAACAAGCGCACCACAATTTCATTTTGAACTGGGTCCCACAAATCATGTAGCCAGTCCTCCTGTGTACATCATGTTGCTTCAACCATTAAATCCATGCTGGGGAATAGAGAGTGTTTCCCCCAAAGTGAATCCCAGTTCCAGAAACGTTAGCTTACGTGTGCTAGATTGGCGCCCCAAGGGAAAATAATAACAATATATGAAAAGACTTCCATTTACTGAGCACTGTGTTCTGAGCCTTTCCTAGATTTGATCACCTCATCCTCACAACAACCCAGTATCATTATTGTCACCATAATTTCCAAGTGAGGGAACTGAGACACAGAAAAATTAAGTATAAAAAGAGAGGTCATGCCTATATGATGACAGTGGTTCTGGATTCAGATCTCAACTCTGCCACTTATCAGCTTTGTGACCTTAGGCAAGTTACTTGACATCTCTGAATTTCAATTTCCACAACCAGCAAAATGAGGGTCATAATAATTGCTTTAGAGAATTGTTCTGAGCATTAAATGAATTAATATGAACAGAGAGTCCAGCACACAGATACTCAATGAATACTGGGGCCTTTAACAACCTTTGCACTCAAGAATATTACCCATTACATACCGAAATAGGTATTTAAATGGTACCTTACTTAAGGATCTGAAGTGTTTTCACAGCACTGGATAATATAGTCAAGGTGCAATTAGCCATACATTATAATATTTTTAAGTGATTCAAGTGACACTTCTTATGTCTAAGTGTAATCTTTCCCACTTTAGCATTTATCATAGTTTAATAACTTCTGAATGCTGTTGAATTAAAATACCATTCTGTCTGGGGACACATTGACCCTTAATGTGGTAAAACTCATCCAGAGCTCAGCTAGAGCCTCACAAAAGGCTCTCCAAAGCAACTGAACTCATATGCTCTTTGGACAAAAGAGAAGACCCTAAGTAAAGTGGAGAGTCTGTGACCTTCTGGAGAAACCAGACAGCTTCACACCCAAGTGAGGAAAAGGCATAGGCTAGGGGCTTACTCATCATAATGATATCTCAACAACACTTTACAGAGATTTTTTTTTTTTTGGTAATTCTCCCATACTTAATAAGCTCATTTGATCCACTCAACAACCTGTGTGGTAAAAAGATGTGATGTTAAGACTTTCTTCAATGGTCTCCTCCATATATGCCCAGCAGAGTATGCCTACCATATGCCTATATCCTGTATTCAGTGCTGTATGTAGATTCACCCTCAGAGCTCTCATACAATCTGCAGGGTAAGTAATACTGCCCATTTTACAGATGAGAAGAGTGAGGCTCAGTGTCTAGAATCAATGTGCTTGATGGTGGAGGATGCCAACCCAGAGTGGGCTGGCCAGAGCCTGTACACTTTAAGTCCTTATTCTTTCCATCCTCAAGCCATATGTTCTTCATACTCTTTGATGAGAAGGAAGAGGCCAGGCATAAGGAAGGTGGTCAGTAAATCCTCAGTGAATGAAGGATGTGAGCTGGATAGAAGAATACTATGTTTCAATGCCCTTGTGAATTGGCTTGAACATGTGACCTACTCAAATGTACCATTGTTCTAAATTATTTAAAAGCTATGAAATATTTTTCAGGGGCCACTTTTCTTTTCTGTATTGCATGCCATTCTTCCTCCGTCACGTCCTGAAGAGAACCAGCTTGATTTAAGGGCATGTGGTCTTCTTGGAGTGTTAGCCATCTTGGCTCAACAGTTTCATGAAAACTCTTTCTGTCTTGTACATCTCAGACCTGGCTCAATACCCATGGACTGTCATTCTCCCAGTGACCATTCCCTGGGAGAGAATTTAACATTTTTTAAGCCATGTGAGGTCATTGAAGAGAGAAATCCCTTCATTCTCCAGAAGTTTCCTGGTGAGCCCCTTGGGACCTGGGCGACTAGATGAAGATTGCTCACTGGGTGAGAGAGGAAGTGTGTACATATGTGTGTGCATACTCTTGCACTCAGTGCCCATTCCAGCAGAGTGAGGGCAAAGGACCCCACAGGCAAAGTGTTCATGATGTGCTTTCCCAAACTGGGCGCTCAGAATGTTGGGAGATAGTTGTTAAGACACGAACCCTTTTATCCATTGCTTTCTGTCACTTGTTCCACTTACAGGTCAAAACAGGGCAGGATTATATTTTCTACAGCTTCTTAATTCACCGAGTTATATCATAAGTCCTTTTCCATCTTGCTGCAAAATCTTCAGAATGACCATTTCTCATGGCTGCAGAATATCCCATCTGGTAGCCATCTCACCCTTTTCTTAAGGCCTCTGTTAAGACATTGGTTTGGTTTCTAATTTTTGTCTATTTTAAGCTAATATTTCAGCAAGCAGTTTGCCCCCAGTGTTGCCCATTCCTTGTTCACACTGTCAAACCTTTTCCATTTTCTGGAAGTATAATGGTGGCCATCGTTTCTCTTTGCTTGATTTAAATGTAGTGGTGTCTGTCCTTTCTGCCTGACCTCAGTGCAGTGCCTTTCTTCTCTACCTCCTCACCTGGAGGCGTGATTCTATCCTATCTTGCCACCACCAGTTGTTCCTTTTGCTTCTCTCGTACCTTTGGCTTTTCCCTTTCACCATACCTGCCAGATTCCTTTCGTCTAGATCAGTCTCACCTCCATGAATTTGCAAGTGCTGATTCCTCTGCCTGGAGTACTCTTTCTTGCCACCTGCACCTGGGAATCTGTACCAAGCGTTAGGCTGAGAAGAGCCATTGCTTCACAAGATGACACCAAGGGGACAACGTGACTTTCCATAGGGGCTATAGAGCATTATAAGCTGGGCTCCGGAGGGCTCATGTGGCTCTGTGCCCATCCATGCCTAAGGAGTCAGTCTCTGCAGAAGTGGAGATCTTTGGGATCTTTATAGGTTCCCGAAGCAGACCCGTGTACTGGAAAGAAGTCAGTGTTTAGAATGGGGCTGACATTAAATCAAGTCACAGCTCTGCCATTTACTAACTCTGTGACCCTACATATATTGCTAAACACCAGTTTTTTCCATCTGTAAAAGGCTTCGTGAGATGTTCCCTGGCCTGGTGCGGAGCCCCTTCGTTAGTGTCTCATACGTGGTCTTTCTCTGCTGTCACGAGCCTTCCCGGGCTGGCAGCGTCTGGCCTCACACTTGGCTCAGAGCAGACACCCAATAAATATTTGTTGAATGAATAAACATTGACTGGCAGCTCTAAGGCGTGGGCACTGGCTCTCATCTGCATCCTCGCTTGTTGCAGCCCGGGCCGAGCAGTAGAGGCCGGGAGCCTGCAGTGGCCCAGGGCGATCTCTACGTGAAGCGATTGGGAGCGAGCACACAGCCGGGCAGCAGCTGTCCCCACAGAAGGTGGTGGCACCCGGCCAAGCGCCGGGGCCTCCACAGAGGCACGCTAATGATTACAATCCCTCCTGTTCCTTCGGCCGAGTGCTGCTCTCCTCAGAACATGTGGTACTTCACAGAGTTCATCTCAGGGACGTGAGGGGGACAAGTGCCACACACTTGCTGGGCGCCCTGTGGAGGCTCATGTCCTCCTCCTGCAGGTGGAAAGATGGCAGAGAGTGCTTTCAACAGCTCTGCCACCATGGGGCCTAGGGAGCTAAGTCAGGATCTCTTTCTGGTCTTGGCGCATCTGGGCAATTCCATGGGCCTGGGTCAGACTCGGCTGATCTTGGCCGGGCCTCGTGGATCTATCTGCAGTCCCAAGGTCTAGGCTTTGGCTCTGTCACTTTTGTGAATGGAAAAATGTTCCCCCCAGTGGCAACTGTGAGATGGGAGGAGGGAGATAACACCTCGCAGACCCAGACTGCTCACTAATAAACAGTGCAAGTCCACAAACTTCTTAAAACTCAGTCCCAAGGGTTTAAAACTATACAGAATAGGAACATCTTGCAATTCCCCAGCTCAAGTTGGGATGATGGTGGGCCAAGCAGTTTGCTATGCCCAGGAATTCTGCAACCATGCCTCACCCAGGCTAGATCATGCTCCTCTGTGATAGCACCCTGTGTTTTTCCTTTCTGACACTTGGCTGATTTGTAATGATTTATTAGCATGATTATACATATATTTACACATATAGTCTCCTTGACCAGACTGAAAGCTCTGAGGTCAGAGAGTACTTTTGTCTAGTTTACCAGATATATCTATATATCTATATATATATCTATCTCCATTATATAGATAGATAGATAGATAGATAGATAGATAGATATAGATATATAGATATATAGATATATAGATATCTCCATTACTAAGTACACAGCACTCAACAAGTCTTTGCTGAATGGATGAATGATTATAAATCTCAAATGAATAGGAAAAAATAAGCCAACAAAAATCAAGTTACAGGAAAGGAAACACCCTGTATCAGGATAAAATGGCATTTATTCTGGATATACCTAAACCAGAGCCTTACTTGTAATTTCGACCTGCATTTGTACAGTGATATTAGTTATTCTTTGTTACACAAAATTGATAATGTACATTTCTATTGCTCTGTAAGGTCAGGGATCTATCTGTCTTGCTTACCCATTGTATCCTAGGGGTTAGTATACTACATAGCACAAATTATGTACTAAATAAATATTTGCTGAAGGATAGATGGAAGGAGACTGCAGATGCTTTAAAATTCATCAGTCCATGCCCCATTAATTAAGAATATTGGATAATTAAGACATACTCTAATTGAGTTTTTCTCTTTACATTTTATTTATTTATCTTGTATTTATCATTATTCTCTGCCTCATCTAGAAAGAAAAATTGAGGTGCCAGCAAAATAAGTTTATTATGTACTATTCTTTTACTCAACAAATATTTATTATGTGCCTATTTTAAGCTATGCACAGGGTTTGGTGATGAGGCTGTAACGGGAGAAAAGACAGTTCATAGTGTCTGTCCTCGTAGATGTTCTAGAATTGAAAACATTTTGGCCAACCAAGTCAGTAGAATCTGGAGTAGTGTTTAAAATATGTACCAGTTAGCTTTTGCTGCATAACAAACCACCCCAAAACTTTGTACTTGAAAACAAAAACCATTGATTTAATTTGTGACTCAGCTTAGTCATGTCAGCACTTTGATCTGAGCTCATCTGGGCAATTCTGCTGACCCAGGTCACATTTAGCTGATCTTGGCTAGGATTCATTTCAGAGTCTGCAGTGAGCTGCTAGGCTGGCTAGGGATTGGCTGAATGTCGTCTGGAGTGCCTCAGTTCTATTCCATGTGGCCTCATTCTCCAGCATGTTAGCTGCGACTTATTCACATGGACATCTCAGGGTTCCAAGAGGTTGAAAATATAAGCTGCATGGATGCTGAAAGCCTAACCACCAGAACCCACACAGTGTCACTTCCGCTGTACTATTTTGATCAAGAAACATACAAGGCCAGACCAGATCCAAGTGATAGAGAAATAGATTCCACCTTTGGATGGAATGTGTTACAACGTATTATGGTCATTTTTGAAATCTACTACAACGTATTTTTTATTATGATAAAATTCCATAACATAAAATTTACCATCTTAACTATTTTAAGTGTACAGTGCAACAGTATTAAATACATTCATAATGTTGTGCAGCCATCACCACCCCCTATTTCCAGAACTCTTCATCTTGTAAAACTGAAACTCTCCCCATTAAACAATAACTTTCCATTTCCCCCTCCCCCTAGCCCCTAGCAACTAGTATTCTACTTTCTGTCTTTAGGTCCTCTATAAGTTACTCATATAAGTATAATCATACTGTATTTGTTCTTTTTGTAGCTGACTTTTTTCACTTAGCATAATGTCCTTAAGGTCTATCTAAGTTGTAGCATTTGACAGAATTTCCTTCCTTTTAAAGACCAAATAATATTTCATTGTGTATATATATATATATATATATATATATATATATATGTGTGTGTGTGTATACACTACCTTTTGCTTATCCATTCATCTATTGATGGACACTTGAGTAGCTTTCACATTTTGGCTATTGTGTATAATGAACATGGGTATACTAATATCTCTTTGAGTTCTTACTTTCAATTCTTTTGGACTTTCTGCACATATTCACCAAAACATGTTTTAAATCTTTTTATCTTACTTTAGAAGTCCTTACTTGTATATAAACTAAGCATGATACTTAGAGAGATATGGAGCTGCCAGGAATTTTATTTGACAACTTTTGGTAACTGTTTTAGATTCCTTAATTCTGAGAGCCTGTCTGCTTTCCCCCTAAGCCCATATTAGGGTGATGCTATTATTCATTTTCACCTCCAAGAGACAAAGACTGCTTCATCACTGTAAACGCATGAGGGCAGTATCAGTGGCTAGTGTTCAAGGACCCTATTAGTCCTGCAGCATCTTGCATCAAGCTACATATCTCAGTCATATACCAGGTATTGAAATATTAGATGAATTCATCCACAGTTCTGGATATTTCTTTGTAGCTCATTTGTAGTATCCTTCAGAACACTCTGTGAAGTATGCCATGTGTGTCTGGTGAGGTCTGACACCCATTAGACACTACTGCTGTAATTGGATGCACCAGGCCCCATGAGCTGGTGCCTAGGTGTGAATTAGATAGAGATGTTTTTGACTGTTCCTCTGGCCTCCTGACTCTGTTCCTGGGTCATCCCATGGCAGTCCAGGCCTCCAGGCAGCATGCTGACCTCAGCTGCCCAAAGATATAGGTAAAACAGTAGGGAACTGTAACAGCTCCTGTATCCTGTTTGCAAACTGACAAAACACTGAGCTCTCAGTGATCTGAGCTTCTACTGATTTCCTCTCCTTGATGCAGATATTCCTTGGGTAGAGAGTGTTGAGGGAACCAGAGATCCTGGGGAGGCAAGGGAAAGCAAGAAGGCACGTAGCCCAGGGTGGAAAGCCAAACCATTTTTGGTTACCATAATTTCTCCCAAATCATGTTGGAACAAGTTGTCTGGGAGGGATTTCCCCTCCGTGAGGATATGAGAAATGAAAGTTGCTTACTAAGTCCCTCTGGGTGCACATTCTTCTCTGAGGGAGCTTAGAAAGCAAATCAACACATTGATTTAGGTTGGTTATAAGCACAGAGGCAGGGGGATGGACTGTGTGGTTAGAGGCAAGTTGACTTTTTTTCAGTCATTGTTTAAGGATAGAAATCCCTCCTTTTGGCCATGCTGTTGCCATGTGTTATGGGGAGAACTGTCATCCTCATTTTCAGATAAGTAAAGATGGTCATTTTAGTGTAATGTTGCAGTAGAAAGTAGTCTCAAAAAACTATATATTATCTTTGAGTATATATATATATATATATATATATATATATATATATATATATATTTGTTATGTAGAAGGTTAAAAAAATAACTTTTTTAAATGGATGGACACCACACCCCTAATTTGTTCACCTCTACAAAAGTAGAAGGAGATCAGAATTGGAAATGGTAATGAAAGAGAACTTGAGCTTTATCTGTATTAGTCTATTATTTTTTTAAAAAAGAATGGATTTCTATGTATCTTTTGTTATTAAGAATTAAATTTGAAAGAGAATATAAGGAAAGTGACTTCTCTTATCTGATAAGTAGAATCAGCTACCTCCAGACCTAGTGGCTTAAAATGACAGCCATGTATTATGTCTCACAATTCCAGCTGGGCGATCCTACTCTTGCATGACAGCTGGGGCCACCACATGGCTGCAGTACACTGTAAACTAGGTTGGAGCTCTGGGCTCTCTACCCACTTAAGTCCAAGCTTCTTTGCAGAATAGTTACTGGCTTCTAAGGGGACAAGCCCAAATGCAAGCTCTTACCAAGCCTCTACTCTGAATGGAAGGCTGATGTCCCATTGGCCAAAGCACCTCCCATGACATCAGTGGACTCAGTGTGGGAGGAGCAGACAAAGGCATGAATCCTGGGAGGAGGGTTCACTGGAGGCCACCAGTGTCCGCAGTCTACCGCAGTCCTTTGGTTATTCCAAACCACACAGTTCTCTTGGGGACAGGGCTCAGACATATAACATGGTAGTTGCTGACACTTTCCAAGCTTGGACGAGCCCTCCTAAATCTCAAATTCAGGAGGGCAAACTACCCACCTTTCCTCATTTGCTCTTAAACTTGCTTTTGCTTTTTCATTCTCCATTCTCATCTCTACTTTCCTCCCTCATTCAGGATTTTGGGGGGGAAGGGGCAGGAGGTTTGTGATCCTTCATTACTTTGTTTTGCATCACTCCCTGAGCTGTCAGGTCAGAAAAATAGAAAAACTGATCCAGCAGCTTGCAAAGAGTTAATAAAAGGGACAGCATAAACTTCTAGGTCCTCTCATCAACACATTAAGCTCTCAGTTATTGCATGTATTTAGCACCTGCGCACCAAACACTGCCATATGTACAGTAAGGCTGTATTCTCAGGGGTTAACAGTGCCAGCTCTGGATGTGGGTTACCAGCTTCAAATGCTGGTTCCACACTGTGTAACCCGTGGCAAGCTTCTGTGCCTCAGTTTTTTCATTGGGTGGCTGCGAGGATTAAATTAGTCCATTAGCTCAAGATTATCCATTGCTATTATAATTACCATCATACCATCATCACCCCCAGGATCTTGCTTAATTCTCCTAACTTCAAGTTGTAGATGTTAGCTCTCTTGTACCTATCAGGAGCCTGGGACACAGACAACTTGAGTAACTTACCCGAAGCCACACAGCTAATATGTGATCAACCCAGGATTCAAACCAATGTCTGTCTGGCTTCACAACTATGCACTCAATCACTACATGATATCTTACTCAAGGTTACAGCCCCTCGGGCAATGTAACTTCTGGTGGGTGATCCTAATTTAGTTTTCTACCAATAGTTGTTTGATCATTTAAAAACGCAACATCTAACAAGACCTGCCCTATGATCAATACCCATCTGCACTGAATCTTTAATGCTCTGTCTTATCAAATTAGCAGTTTCCACCACAACTCAGGGGGGAAATAAATGTTCTCTTGACTTTAAACACACACTAACTTGCAAACACCATGCCTCCAGGCTTTGGTGGCTTGTGGGTGAAGGGAGCCCCTCTCAGGTACATCCGCATCAACCCAGTGAGAATGTAGTTCTGGATGAACCATTCCACCACAGGTGCCAGTGAGCCCCACAGTCATGGCCCCTCCATCAGCAGGCCTTCCTGTCCCTTCTTCCAGGATCTGAGATGTCTCCAGATGTCCCTGGGTGCACAGCACACCGCCAGGCAGCCTCTGGTCTCCACTTTGTCCTAAACTCAGCTGTAATAATAGGAGCCTCTTGGGCTCCAGGATCTCCCTTCCCTAACCCTCCTAGCCCCAACACTTTCCCCAAATACTTAGCAAGCCAGAAACTTATCCCCCCATCCTAGAGGCTCTAGTCTAACACTTGTCACTGCTGTACAAGTTTCCACATTAATTAGTGTCGTGCCTTCCCAGTACTCCTCCTCCACTCCAGCCAAGTTCCTTGCACTACTGTCTCCTATTTTGCTCTGACCTCTTGTTCTGCGCTCACGCCAGGGGTCCTTGCTGCAATTCCCATTCCTTCTTTTTATGCCCACTTTGAGTCTAATAATCTTTCATGCCTTGTTAGAGCTTCACCACAAAACATTCAAGAAGAGCCCAGCCAATTTTCTTTCTTTACCTCTTCTAAACCCCTTCAATATTTTGATTCTAAAGAGCATGATTTAGCAATTGTCTATTTCTTTATGTTGTCTTTCTTTGTGAGCTGAGCCATCTCCCCAGGCAGAAAGCAAGATCCTCAATTTCCAAAAATTATATTATACCCTCTTTTATAATCTTCATAAGAACAATAATGGATAGCATTTATTAAGTGCTTATTAGGTACCCGGTGGTGTTTTGAGCAGTTTACAAGTGTTACCTTGTTTAGTCCTCACAACCGATTTGTAAGATGACATTATTACCTGCATTTTGCACGTGAAGAACCAAGCCTAGGGGTCAGATAACTGGCACCAAGACATCTAGGTGGCAAAGGATGAAGCCAGAATTTAAATCCTGGTAGTTGGACCACAGCAGCTGCTCTTAGCCACCAGACTTCCGGTAGTTAACACAGAGCTGTTTTATAATCAATACTTGTTGTGAAATGGTTCCCTAAAGCATACACTGTCACTGACTCTATGGAGTAACCACATATAAGGATGAAATACAATCTGAGTTTGTTTCTGTACTGTTGCATTGCAAATTTCCCCCAAAATATAGTTGCTTCAAACAGTGTTTATCATCTTAGCTTCTTTGAGTCAGAAATCCTGGCAGAGCTCAGCCAGGTGCCTCTGGCCCCGGGTCCCACAAAGCCTGCAGCCTAAGTGTCAGTCACCTCAAGGGTTTGCTGCAAGCTCACTTACCAGGTTGTTGGCCAGGTCCAGTTCCTCTTGAGCTAGAGGCTGGAGGCTGCCCCCAGTGCCCTGCCATATAGCTTCTCCGCAGTGCAGCTCACAACATGGCAGTTTGCTTCATCAAAGCATGCCAGGGGGAGAGACAGAGAGAGTGCAACCAAGACAGAAGCCACAGTCTTTGTAATCTACTTCTGGAAGTGACATCCCAATGCTCTTGCCATCTGTTCATTAGAAGCAAGTCCCAGGTCCAGCCCACCTCTAAGGGGAGGGTTTTCCAGAGGGTTGCAAATACTAGAAGGTGGAAATCATTCAGAGCCATTTCAGAAACTGCCTACTACAAATCTATAAAAGCAATTAGGAGAGGCCTGCATTAGGAAGGAGCATCCAAGCTGACCCCTGACAGATGAATAAGAGTTGGCCGAGATGCATGCATGGGGTGAGGAAGCCAGACAGAAGGAAGGGACTGAGAGGCCTTGGAAGGAGCTGGTCTTGTCCAAAGGACAGCAAGACTGGAGTGTCAGGGGGACAGGGAGAAAGACCCACGATGAAGTGAGGGTGAGCCCTCTGGGCATATCTGGAATCTTCCTCCTCCTGAGAGCAATGAAAATCCTGACAGATTTTTGGGAGTGACATCAGAGTATGGAGAATGTGTTAGAGAAGACAGGAGTGGGAGAGGGTGATGGTGGGGGGTGGGAGGCTATTACAGCTGGGGAGGAAGAGATGTGATAAGTTTGAGATAAAACTGGGATGGAGAATTGACTCAACCATCCTGCCGTCCAAGACAAAGGATTGTTCAGATTTCAAAGTGCTCAACAGTTCCTGCTAGATGAATCCTAACTGCTTCCACACTGCTGTCTGGGAGTCCTGAGTAAAACTGTCATCCTCGGACTCTGTTTAGAATCTGGAGGAAAGGGGTCCCTTTAGGGTAAATCCTCTTGGCTCCTGATAGGATCACCTTGCCACTGAGCTGGCTCCTCTGGAATAGGGCTGTGTGCATTCTCCAGGCCATGTGTATGCCTCTGTGGGTCTCTCTTTCTCCTCTGTCTATCTGTCTGCCTGCCTGTCTTCTAAGGGGCTCTGGCCTTCCCTCTTCTCTTCTGACTTGCCATCTGAGATACCCCAGGCCATTTCCATCACCATCAGTTCCCTTCCAGAAGACTTCACCACTGTCTTCCCATTCCTCTTTCCTCTTTCATTGTGTGTCATCAGTATCATCAATACTTATGTCTCATTTTGGGTTTTCTCAGAAACAGAAGCAGAGATGAAAACTTGAGACATTATCTGCTTGGGAGGTGATCCCAGGAAACACCAGCAGGAGAGTGGGGAAGGGAAATAAGCCCATAATATGTGTATTATTGAGGACATTTCCACTGTGGACAACTGGAGCTTCATCCTGCTGGGCCGCTTCAGTGCAGAACAGACACTCAGAGTTGCCCCACCCGAGGGGTAAGGAACCCCAGTCCATCATTGCTTGATTGCTCCCCACCCTGTTGGCTCTTTGGCTCATCCCAACGCAGGCTTGGAGACTCACACAGCCCAGAAAAGAAGGCCCTCTCTGGGGGAGTTACTGGTGTTTGCTGCCAACAGCCTTCATGTGGAGGTTTGTTGAGAGGGCATGAGTGGAACTTAACAAAGCCTAATGTAGTAATAATAGCTAACATACTTTCATATAATTAGTCTATGTCGTCCTCACAGATATGCTATCTCAGTCCTTGACACATGAAGGTGCTCAGCAAATGTTAATTATACTTGTTAGTGTTGTCCCTATGTTGTCCAAGGTCATCCAGCTTGTAAATGTCAGAGCTGGGACTCCCACCAGGTCATCAGTGCAGAGTCCACTGGTCTCGAGGCTATAGAACAAGGAACATGTCACCGCAATGAGGGGTCCTGTCTCAGCTGTAGAGACAAGTTGAGAAGAAAGGTGGAATGGGTAATACAGGGGACTGACTCTGCAACATGGCCATCTTGCCCTGGGTCAGCCCAATTAGCAGGATTTGTCTGATAAAATTACAAAGAGGAAAAGCCCCAAATGACCCCTGGGGATGTACAGGAGAATCCAGGAAGAACAAATGAGAGTGAAAAACTATATACCAACTGTCTCTCTCCAAGCCAAAAGTACCAGATTGAAAAAAAAAATCCTGTAGGCATCATCTCGTATTTACTTCTGGAGACCAAACTAACTCATTGGACTGCTTTTTTGGGAAATTGCACTGCTCAGAAGGAGCCCACCCAGGTAAAACAGGGTGGATTCCTTGGTTGTACCTATTGTTGACCATAATCTTTTGTTTTAGCACCTTGATGGTCTTTCAGAAACATGGGTCTCTAGAGTAGATTCTAAGCAGAGTAGAAACCATGAAACGGGAAGGTTGCTGGAGGAGCAAAGTGAATGCTGGACTTGAGAAGGTCTATGGCTGTAGGCTCAGCTCTCTAGGTGACCAGACACCATTCTGAGTAAGAGAGGAAGGGAAGAGACCCCAATATCTGGCATTTCTGCTGTGTGTCAGGCAGTGTCCTTCATGCCATCGCACAGAGGCCCTTTATAGTGGCCCTGATCATCCCCTTCGCATCAAGTCTGAGGCCTTAAACAGCTGGCCCAAGGTCACCTCTATCAAGCCAAGAAGCATTTGAACTCAGATATCATGGCTCTTTCCTCAGTTTCCTTTTGTGCTTTACGGAACTCTTTATCAACTGCATAGGAAATGCCTTTTTTTAAAGTATGATTTTCTGTACACATTGATGTAGATCATTGACAAAGCTGTGTGTGCCCCAGCTCCTGCTCTGCTATTCAGCACCCCTTTAGGAGGAGGTGTCCCCAGAACGCTCCACCTGCTGCCCTTTCTGTACCAAGTGAAGAAGGCTATTACGTGGGAGAAGGTTCTCCTCCTCATCTGCAGGTCATCGGGACCCCATCTGGTTCTGGCCAGAGAATTAGCAAAACCCAAATGGAGAGGTTTTTTTTTTAAGCCAGGTTTCCTTTTTTATTATTATTATTCATACCAGGAGACCCCTGGGAAAATCTTTATCTGCATTAAAACGTACATAAGAAGAAGAGAGAAGAAAAGGCAGACAAGAGTGTGTCCTACAAAGGGTTTCTTTGAGCCCAGCTCTGTTCCTCTGTCAAGTTTTTTGCGGTGCTCTCCACAAAGATGGAATCTGGGTTCAAGGTTGAATGGAAGCCGGCTCCTGATGGAATGCGTATCCCCTGAACACACCTCTAGGAGATTAGCCCGTCATTAAATATTTGTAGGATAACAGGAGAAGCCTAATTTAGTTTTTGTTTCTTTCTCTCTGTGGTTTAATCACAGATGAAAGAGACTAATAGCACTGCAGAGCTTTCTGGTGATCAAAGGCCAATCAATCCCCTTTGTGGAGTAATTAACTATTTGCTAAACTTGCAGAATTGATTTCCATTTAGGGCTAAGAGAGAGGGTTTTAAATGAAGACCGATTCACCAGGCGAGAGGAGGGAATCTCGGGGCTGATGCCAGGAGATACTCAGGGTGATGAATTGGAATCTGCTAATTAGAGACTGAAAAATACAGCCAGAACCTGACCCTATTCAGGAGTACTTTAGGGGAAGGACAGGCAGGAAGGAGGCTGGACGGCAATGCTGTCTTTATCCGCCAGGCAGCTGTGCACACTTGAAGTGCACACTTGGGGAAAGTGCTGGCATTCTGTTTGGGGCAGAAAAGGTTTGATTGCAGACACCAAATGGTCCAGGAGGCAGAATGATGTAGTCAAGAAGTCAGCAGGTGGCCAGAGGGTGGAGCCCTGTGACATGAGGGCCCCGTGTGGGCATGCCCCAAAGCACCGAGCTGATCCTTGCGGACCCTTGAAATTCCACTCAGGCACTTGAAACTTGCCTTTGAAGTCAGTCTAGAATTTAGATGCTGTCAGCATAGAGGCCCTGAGAATCTGACCAGTTGAATACATGCAGGACCTGAAATGAAAAGTTAATGCCAGCTTGAAACTACGAAGACTTGAGACAACCTATTAAGACGTCTGCTTAGGGTTGCCAGATAAAACATAGGATGCCCAGTTCGCCGTGAGTTTCAGATAAGTGAATGATTCTACTTAGTATAAGTGGGTCCAAATTGCCTGTTGCTTTCATAAAAGTATGTCCCAAATGATTTGGGATTGCTTTGAAATTCATATTTAACTGGCTGTCCTGTAATTTTATTTGCCAAACCCTACAGCCTCCCTCTAGTTGGATTCTGGTTCTCTACGCACTGGGTTAGAGCTTCCAAGTCTCAGTTTTCCTCCCTGAGTAGTTTGCTTCTCATTAGTAGTGACCAAGTGTTTTATTATGAATATTAAATATGATAATTGGATGTGATCCCTGCAGACAGTGCGGTGCCTCGCACGGTTTATATGCTCTGCACACGTTACCTGTGATTATAGTGAACGCTATTGATTTGATAAATACAAATAATAATCTTAAGTATTAAAAATGTATTTCCCTTTTTCCTGTCTCCTCCTGTCCTGTATCTCCAGCCTCTTTTCTTCCTCCCTGTCTTCTCCTGCCTCTCCTCCCTCCTTCTCATTTTGTACTGTGAATCAGGTGTGTGCTGCAAACATTAATGTTTCCATGTAAACTGCAGCATCTCTGTCTGTTTTCTCTCCTGCGAAGGAGCAGGATGGGTGAATGGCCACAACCCAGCTCATGGTTCTGATGCTGGAATCTCCGCCATGATATTTTACCTTGTTGGCCTCAGTTTCCTCATGTGGAATGAAAATAATGTGACATGTAAGATTAAACGAACTCATGCAAGGAGCACACTTAAAAGAGTGTCAAACTCCTTATTACCATTACTCCTCATAACATTTACATGTTAGTGAGTTTGGGTTGCCCCAGAAATAATGCAGTAAATGTTCATCTATTTCAGTGAGATCACTTGAGTCAAGCTGGATGCTGATTCATCCCAAGGGAGCAAGTAAATGGACGTGGATCCTACCTTTGGTTTTCTCAATTCTGCTAAGGCCAGAGGAGCTCTGAGGTAAGTGAAAACCAGAACTCAGTCTTCGGTGACATGAGCCCACGCGTGGTTTCAGTGTTTGAAGTAAATGAGTACATTCTTCTTGCCTCCTGCAGACCTGTTCTAGCTGTGGATTACCATTTTCCAGAGCAGAGGTTCCCAGCAGGTCAATTGTGATTGAACAGTGTTTCTTGAGAACTTACAGGATTGATTTCCTCAAAGGCCACCACGACCTCTTTGCCACAGCCAGTGTGGGTTCCCCCGGGGAATAAGGTCAGGGCGATTGAGGGTATTTTTTTTTGTGTGTCTTGCTTGGCCCCCAAACCATACAGCTCCTGGGAAAACAGTCCAGGCCAGGCACCTGCACAGGTTGGGGACCCTTGCCCCATATCAAGCCAAATTAGAGAGACTAGACTGGATAGCACTGCTAATTGATTAGTGGGCTGTGGACTTCACAGTAGATGAGGTCTCAGACGAGGAAAAGATTTGGGCAAGCTGATTCCATCGTATTCTCTTTATACTACCCCAGAAGTAGCCGATCATGCCTTTACTTTATGCTTTATATGTAAGGGGCTTGGTTCCAGAAGCTGGGCACCTGTTACCTTAGTTTAGCCTTATCACAACCTGATGCAGCAGGTACTATCATCACTTCCATTGCACAGATGAAGAAATACATGAATGGGGAAGTTAAGCTGTTGCCCAAGTTCACACAGCTGTCGAGTGGCCCTTTTGTCATTACAGATCACTTAAATGGGACTCCACAAATAGTGGCTGAGTCCTAGGTTAGACAGTGCAGCGCACTGGGTGCTAGGTACCCAAGGATGCCTCAGACCCCATTCTCGCCCTTTCTGTGAACTAGAGACATGAACTAAAGAGATGCGTATCGCCAGTATGGTAAGTGTTCAGACTGAGAGAAATATGTGAGTTTCTGAAGAGATGAGAAAGTGATGAGTAGAAAGGAAAAATGGGGTCTTTGAGGCTTGCCACTATTCCCACAGCCAAAGAGAAGGTATTTCATTTGGACATCCTGGCAGGGGTATAAAGCTTATCATACTGCAGTTAATAGGCCTCCTGGCCCTGGGAACCCATTGAGATTTAGAAGATTTTTGTAACATTCAACTGGAATTTCAAAGATCATGCTGTATTTGACCAACTGGGACCAGGACTGAGTGATTCTAGGGAGGGTCTTTTGGAAAAGTGCCCTGTGCTGAGAGGTCAGCCCCACCGACCAGCCCTGGCTGGCTGGACACACAGGGGTAACTGGAACCATGCTGCCAAGAAGCCCGCAGAGAAGGGAAGAGGTTAAACATGGTAGTGTTTTAAAAGGATTCTGTTTGATTCTTTATTGTAAATTTAATTCACCTATCAAACAGCCAGGACTTGATATTCATTGGCACATGAGACCGATGTCTCTGCAGCTCCCCATAAACAGGAACAAGACAATGGCCACTTAAGACGGAGCTGTGCAAAATCTCCATTGCTCATTAAATTATTTAGGAAGGGGGGGAGAAAAGTAGCTGGAAAGAAAACAGATAGCTTTCCCAAGTGGTGTTCAGAGAAGGCACCTCGAGGCCGGCCGGCCCCTGTCCAGGGCTGACCAGCAGCGTTTAAATGCAGGGGCTGCCGTGAACTGACTCACTGCCGGATAATTACGTTAGGGACCAATACGGCCTGTTGAAAATCAATTCTGTTGGACCAGTGTGTTTGTTCGGAAAGCCACTCAGCCAATTCAGGAGTATATTAGGCAGCAGGCCCAGTGCGGTGACCTCTTCCGGATTGGGGTTGACACTTGAACGAAGGCGTTTGTCCAGGTAAAGGACAGTGCTAGCAGCAGGCCCTTATCTCCCCTAAATTGGATTACTCAGATCTGCTTGTTCTCTTTAAAGATTGCTACTCTTGGGTTTTTTCCCCTCTCTTTCTATCTGTCTGAGATGGTTACCTAGTGATTACTGTTTAACTTGCCATCCTTATGTATTCTCGGACAGTTAATGCTTAATGCCACCAGTGTCACATCCCGTTCATACGTGGGGAAGGTCATCTGATGGTGATACCTTCATTTTTCCGGTCATCGGGTGCACCAGTGAGTGGGTTGGGAACCAGGTTGGGATCCTGGCCTGTGTGTTCTTAAGGAATTCAGAGTTGGCAAGCCTGTGATTCACTTTTCAGGGGACATAATACAATCCTAGAGATAACACAGACTTCCCCTCAAATGTGCCAATTCCTTCTAAAGGAATTGCTCCCAAGATAGTTTGTGTGGCTTGAAAACTCTCAAGCCTGTTCACCAACCAGTGTGCCTTGAGTTGGGGTGCCCCCAGGCCACCAGGACCATAGACAGCAGCTGCCTGCAGCCCTCTGGAGCGTTACCACCCTTGATGGAAGGCAAGAGTACAGGAAAAATGCTCACTGAAGAGGGTGCCTCTGAGAATCCTGAGAAACCAAGCATGGGCCAAACTCTCTTGCTAGAGTCTTCACTACCCGGACTTGCAACAGCTGCCACCATACCGAAAGTGGTGTAAGGTGTCAAGAAGACATTGAGAAGCCCAGGGAATCCCGCATAAACCTCTTGAAAGAATCCAGGAAAGACTTATTGCTGCAATTATGGTTCCTTTAATGACACATAAAATTAACCGCTTCACATAACCATTCACTTTGACAGCTGAGGATTTCACTGTGATAAAAGTAGGGCCACGCACACTGTCAGTGATTTACATTTCCGTATCCCAAACCCTGTCAACCAATTAGACTGCAAGAGCGAGCGGCACCATTTTCTAATGAAGCTATAATCAGGCTGCTCCCTCACCCAGAAAGAGCAGATATTCTTGTCCTGAATGGAGAAGGTAATGATCAGGGAAGAGGGTTTGAATAAATCAGATGTGATATCAGCATAGCTTGCCATAGGTCCATTATAATTGGAATCTGGGCTGATGGAGGCTCAGCATCCCCTTCCAAGTGTTTCACTTAAAAGAAAGTAGGCTTTTCTGTGTAGAGAAGAGCAACATGGTTTCTGAAATAAACAGTTGGGAAGGCAAAAGGCAAGGGTATCAGGCCTGAGTTCTCAAAGGTCCACTGAAATGTGGGGAGAGAAGAAAAGAGGGGAGGGAAGGAAAGTAAACAAAAGGGAGAGAGAGAGAGAAAGGCAGAAAGGCTCATGGGAGGGAGGGAAAGAAGGGTGGAGGGAAGCCTAGAGGGAGGGAGGAGGAGGGAAGGAGAGGAAGAGAGGAAGGAAGGAGAAAACAGAGAGAGGAAAGAGGAAGGAAGGGATGGTAGGAGGGAGGGAGGAGGGAAAGATGAAGGAAGATAGATAAAACTTGCTCTCTACCCAAGCTTCCTCACATAGAAAAACTGATTAATAATATCTATGCTCCTTATCTCTTGAAATGATGGAAAATGAAACGAGATCCTGTAGGTGAAAGATATGATGTGATGGCCTTTTATTAATATGGCTGCTAACCCACCTCTTAGGGGTTAGCGCTAACCACAGCGCAGCGGCTCACAGATCCTCTTTGGTGATGATGATTGGGTACTTGGCTTATGGTAATTCTTCTCATGAGCTAGTTCTCCAACAGGTGTCAGGGTAACTCCAGGGAGAGGGAGACGGAGAGGGGAAGGGTATGCAAAAAGTATTTTGGGGAATTCCAAGGAAGTGTGGTTGGCAGCATTGACAGCAGAGCCTCCCAGTTCTCTCTCCTGCGTCCTTTCCAGATTATAAGATTTTCAGTACCATTGCTGCATCAGAACAAAGGTGTGGAGGCACTGGGAAGCTGTGAGGACTCCCTTGGGAGATTCCTGGATGGAAAAGGATAAAAAATGCATCCTGGGAATCTTTTCTGCTTTGATCTATGTTATTGAGGCCCCAAAAGGAAGGCCAAGAAATTCAAGATCCTTTGGGTCCCCAGACAGGATCATGAAACCATCCCCCAGGTTGCTGCTCCAGATTTTTTTTTGAAAAGTATTATTTTCCCACACTGTGTTTGAAGGAAATCATTGCTTCTCAACTGAACCAATTGTATTGCCACAAGAAAACATCTGATTCCCTATATAAACACATCAGTGTGTTTCCAACAGTTGAGAATTCCCTGGATTTCTGGCAGCTGACTTGGCAGGGCTCTGCTTCATGCTGGCCTTGGTGAGGCCAGTCATCCCCAAGGGAATTCTCTCATCCTTCACTGGGAACACGGGTCCCACGAGAACCTCCCAATGAGCACCAAGGGTTCAATGAGAAGAGATTTGAGTGCACCGCTCGTGCCAATTTGGCTCGTTGGCTAATTGCACTGTGTGCAGAAAATAACACCTGCGAAGATCAGTCCAGCCTCTGAGCGCCAGACTCTCAAAGTCAACGACAAAGCTCTCTGGGTGAAGCCCATCAGTAGAAACACCCATGGAAACATCAAACAGCGGCTTCAAGTGGAAAGGGGCTGAGAGCAAAACTTTAAAGATCAAGGAGAAGGCTAAATTGAACCGAATTCTTTCAGGGTCTGAAGAGGATGGAGGCCCCGGCTTGGGGGCTGGGGGCTGGGGGGGGGGTGGGGAATGACACACCCTGAGAGTGAAGGACCCTTCCAGAGAGGTGATTAACAACACATTGCAGAAGACTTACTGACCCCTCCCATTTTCCCATTTCCGCGAAGAATGGGACAATACTGAGCGGCTCCTTCAGACTTATTTTCTAACCCACGTCAAGCAAGCTTGGAGTGGTGGGGTGCTGGAGGTATAATTACGTGGAGCATGCCTTGACCGCCAGCACAAAATAAACCATGGCTTTAGTTGGTTGGGGGCAGTTTCCTTTTAAGCAGGCTGCCTTTCCAAGTTCAAGGAGATTAGTAAACAGAGACAGAGGGGCCTTGTTTATAGTGACAGTGAAGCCAGCCACGCTGGCCCTTTAAAAGGTGTTTGTGAAGCTGCTTTTTTTTTCACCCCTGCCCCTGTCACCAGTGGGCTGCCTAAGGAACAAGCTTGATATTCTGACAGCTTTTTAAGAAATACTTAAATATCGAAAGTTTTCACTCTTTTCTGTGTGTGCAAAATATCAGCTTAAAACCCAATGGGAGTCAAAGTTCTTGCTTAGCATACAAAGGCTTAGGAGTTTTATAGTATTCAGGACTTTAATCTACAAAGTATAATTTAATCCTCTTTGTGCTATCTGCACCACAGAGCCATGGTTGTAAATAAACCGTATGGTTGCAGTGGATGCAGCCACAGCTGCCTGCCTCCATCACTCACCCTTAGTAAATATTTCTGCAAAACAGATGAAATTAACTACTGTAACAGATAAACAGAGGATGCAGCGCTCAGAGCAAATGTTTTACCATGGCGGTCATGCTGAAACACAGCCAACAGCTCCAAGTCGACACTTGGCCACCTGCCAATGACTTTCTATCTGCCCTGGGCCCTGGTGTAACCAGCTTCCAGTACCTACCTCTGAGAAAAGTGAAGACGGCACAGATCTACCCATGAAACAAGGAGGGTTTGTGTGAGGGACAGGCCGAGTCATCAAAGCTCACGCACAGATCTGCTGGTGTGCTGATGTGTGTTGCATTATTCTATGACAAGGCTGTGGGTGCAGTTGGGAGTTGCAGGGATATCCTGTCTGGGCATTGAGGCATGGAGAGCGGAGCCGAGTCAGGTCAAGGAGAGGAGGTGGTTCCCTTGGAGGTGAGGTTGCTCTAGGTAAAAAGAACGACAGCAATTGAGAGTCCTGCCACATTGGGAAGTAAAATGCGATGGAAGAAGATTGCTGGGGATGACCTGGAGGGAGTACTTAACTGGTACACTTGGGCGCTGTGGTCATTTGGAGCAGTAAACATTTGAGCAAGTCACCTCTCTATGACTCTGGCATCACAGAGACCCAGATTTGAAACCAGATTCTTGTATCTGACAGCGTGGAATTCTGTGCTGGTTATTTTACCTCACTGAGCTTTATTTTTCTTCCCCTGTAAAATGGGAATGATCATACCTCCTTACAAATTTATGAGCATGAGGATTAATTGGAAAAATCATTATCATTCTTAAAGGAATTATTTATTATTTATGATTACAATAGTGAGGATTTAGTTCATGATATAGGGTGGAGAAGAAGCTCCTGTCTCTGCCTTGCACTCTTTAAGCCATGGGTCTTTTTGACTGTGGTCCCCATTTCTAGCATCTGAAACTCATGATAACCAGGGGTGTCCTGTTGCATGGCTCTGTCACTCTCCTTAAGAGGTCCAGTGGTCCTCTCTGCTTCAGATACTACAGGGCTTGGCTGGCTAAGCAGTAAGCTACCTGTCTTCTTCTGAACTCCACCAAACACAGGAGGCCCTGCACTTATGGCTGGGGCAAGGTGACAGAGAGCAGGAAAATACAGAGGGTCATAGGTAGGTGAGATTGTCAAAGCCAGGTGTCAGGGGCCTGTGAGGGACAGGTATTTACCTGAAGACTGAGGAAGTTCCAAAAGACAGGCAGAAGGTGAATCAATCAGATCCATATACCCATGCTGTGCTGCAGGGTCCCCACACCTTCAGGGAAAGGAGGTGCCATGCTTTCATCCCAGCCTGGGAGACATCACCAAGAAATAAAGCAGCACACAGAAGTGGCTCAGTAGAGAATCTTGGTTTCTTATGGCTCAGCTTCACAGCTCAGAGCCAAGATGTTCCAAATCCCAGCCACAGCTGAAGCTGTAACACATGTGCCCCAAAGGTTGGCAGGGCCCCTAGCTGGAATTGCCCAGGGACACAGCAGCTCCAGAACAGCTTTTGAGAGTTCTCACTCACAGATTAACATCATGTTTGAAAATAGCCAGGTCTAATTGGATAATATTTTTTAAAACAATAAAAAGGATTTAAATCCTAGGCCATACAAAAAAAAAAAAAAAAAAAGAAAAAGAAAAAAGAAAAAAGCTATTAACTGGGAAGAGGATTTTTTTCCCCAGACCGATCATATTCACACCATTTAAGCTGGGAATGGGGCTGAGGAATTCCACCAACAGGACAGGAATACTCAAGGAGGGTTTGGTCCAGCTTGGAAAACAGAACCCCAGGGACCCAGGTTCTCTCCAGAGCCTCCGAGTTGCTGTGTCAGTGTTTCCCCTGAGATGTGGTGTGTATCTATGTCATTTTTCTCAATCATTTAAGAATAGGTTGCTCATCTTGTACCCTTCTACCCCTAAACACTTGCATATTTCCTAAAAACAGGGATATTATTTTCTATAATCACAGGACAATGATCTAAATCAGGAAATTGAAAATTTATACAATACTGTCAACTAGTCTGGAGTCCAAAGTCAAATGTTGTTCATTCTTCCAATAATGTGCTTTACCCAGGACTACGTACTGCCTACAGTTGTCACATCTCTTCGGGTTCTTTTGAAATAGAACCTTCCTCATTCTTTCTGTATCTTTCCCTGTTCTTTCTCTTTAACCTTGACATTTTTGAAGAGTACAGACCATTTATTTTGTAGAAGGTTACTCGATTTGGGTTTGTCTGATGTTTCCTTGTGATTAGATCTGGGTGATGAATTTGGGGCAGAAAACACCCCAGAAGTAATGTAGTATCTCCCTCGGTGCATCCAGCCAGAGGGATGCGATGTTGGGTTGGTGTCATTATTGGTGATGTTATCTGTGATTACTTGGCCAAGGTGCCGTGTGTCAGGTTTCTCCACTAGAAAGTTGCTTTTTTTTCCCCTTTGTGATTAATAAGAAATTTATGGAAGATACTCTGAGACCATGTAAATATGCAATCCTTATCAAACTTGTACCCGCTAATTTGAGTCTCCATTGATGCTTAGAATATTTGCCAAATGGTGATTTTTCTCATTGTGTCATTCCACATTTATTAGTTCAGTTCTGCTGTTGAAGATCCTCCCCTATCCCATATTTATATTTATTTATTGATTCATTGATATCTGTATGAATTCATGGAATGTTATGCATTATTCAATGGGTTGTAATCCATTACTACCACTATTTATTTTCACATCCACATTGTCTCAGAGTTGAACAGTGGGATTCCTTTCTGTCCTTTTGACGTTCATTTTTTGAGCAGTTTCTGGAACAAGATGTTCAGGCTCGTCTTGTACCTTACCTGCCCTGAAATCGGCTGTCTTGCAAACAGAGCCTAAATCCTTTGAATAACAGAGAATGGAATTTTAAAAACCAAGATCTGGGCATCAGGTTCTGGGCAGGCGAGCTACTAGTGTGTCATTTTTTCTAGGCCCTCTCAATGGACAGAGCTAAGATCTGTATCTGTTTTTAAAACATACTGATACCTTCAGTTCTAATCCCACTGCATTCTGGGCTTCGCCTTCTTGAATATTTTTTTAAAAATACTACTTCTCCAATAGTGAGATATCTAGCTCCCCCTTTTTTTTCAATATATTTATTCCTTTGCTCAATCCTAGAATACATACAAAGTAGTTTTTGAATCATTCACTCATACCACTGTGAAAAACAAAACCACTAATTAGAGTTCAATATTTCTCTATGCTTCTTTTTGTCTTTAGACTGAGGATATGTAGTCAAAACACTGTCTTCGAAAGTTACTTCACATAATTCTCCCTCCACCCTTTGTTCAGCATGGTTATGCCATTCATTTGAAATCTAATTTGGTTCATTTGTTCCTGTTAGGAGATTTCTCCTCATCCTTGTAGATTCTTTGAGTACATGAAACACTAATATGACTATAAACATCAAAACTAGTTAAAAAATCTTATCCAGAGAAGCATCACTCCCCTTAACTCCTCCTCCCTATGGCCACACACCCCTAACACGGAACTAATCTCCTTCACTTCTGGTTTTCTCCCCCATGTTTCTTTTTGCTAACATAATTAAATACATATACAGTTTGTTTCCTCTTTCTTATTAAAAAAAAGGTGGGGGGAGAACATGCTATAAATTAATTGTTGTACTTTGCTTTTTGCCTTTAACAATGCATCCTGGAAATCATTCCCATCAGCTCACGGAGCTCTTCAGTGTTCTTTTCTGGCTGTGTAGTATTACACTGAACAAATCTACCACAGTCTGTCCAGCAGGGCTCTTATTGGTGGAGATTGAAACTGTTTCCAGTGTTTTGCAGTTACAATGCTTCAGTATACAAGCTAACATATAGTATTTTCATATAGTTGGACAGCATCTTCAGGGTAAATTCCTAGAAGTGAGATTGCTGGCTGCTAGGAATACAAATATATAGTTTTGCTAGATATTGCAAAATTCCTCCTTAGTAGTCATACCAATTTGTTTTCCCTCAAAGGGTATGAGAGTGCCTGTTTGTTTTCCTTTGGCCTCATGAGCAGAACGTATCAAGCTTTCTAATATGTACCACCAGTCTGATAGGTGAGCAATAATATCTCAGTGTCAGCTTTTAAATCAGCTTTATTGAGATATAATTCATATACCACACAATTTACCCACTTAAAGTGTACAATTCAATGGGTTTTAGTATGTTGATAGATAGCTGCAACCATCACTCCATCAAGTTTAGAAACCCAGTACCCGTCAGGTACCACTCTCCTAGCTCCACATTCCCCCAGTCCTAAGCAACTATTGATCTACTTTCTGTCCATAGATTTGCCAGTTTAGGAAATTTCATGTAAATGGAGTCATACAATATGTGGCCTCTTGTGATTATCTTCTTTCATTTAGCCTGTCTTCAAGGCTCATCCATGTTATGGCATGTACCAGTATATCATTCCTTTTTAACCAAGGAATATTCCATTGCCCAGTCAAGTAATATTTTTGTTTATTGATTTGTTGATGAACATTTGGGTTGTTTCAACCAGTTGGCTATTGAGAGTAATCCTGCTATAAATATTCATGTATTTTTTTTCATGTGAACATATGTTTTTATTTCTCTTGGGTATGTATACCTAGGAATGGAATTGCTTGATCATATGGTAACTATAATTGTTGGAGAAACTGCCAGACTGTTTCAGTGTGTTTAGACTATTTCGCTCATGTGTGAAGTTGAGCATTTTTTCTTATGTTTAAAAGGCTATTTTTATATATTTTTTCAAATTGTCTGTACCTTCCCTTTGCCCATTTTCCTATTTGGTTGTTGGTTTTTTCCCCTCAGTTTTTGAGAGTTCTTTGTATATAACAAACATTAGTCTTTTATCTGCAATACACATTGCAAACATTTTCTCTCATTTGTTATTTTTTTGTTTTTACGGTATTTTCTTCCATACAAACCTAAAAAAGATTTTTTTTTCTGCTATCAGATTTATCATTTTTTTCATTTATTGTCTTGGGACATTGATTCAATTTGGAAATCCTTTCTCCACAACCAGGAATTCACCCATGTTTTCTTCCAGGACTTGTTGTGTTCATTTTTTCCTATAACTCTCTGATCCTTTTCAGAGTATATTCTTGTACATGGTTGGAAGCATAGGTCTAATTTAACTAATTCTACTAACTGGCTACCTAGTTGTCCTAGAAACACTTATTAAAAAGATTATCTGTACCCTAGTGATTTCCAGTGCCACCTTTATGTTTACGATATACTAAATTTTCATATATGCTTGGGTCTCTTCCTAGACTTACTGCTTTCTTCCAGTGGTCTATTTATTCAGACACCAACACCATGCTGCCTCATTTCTTATGAGCAAGTTTGATGACCTTCTCTGGGCATCTGTTCTTTTGCTACTACCCTTGCTCTCAGAAAGTCCTTCCCTGTATTTGTGTTTCTGTCTCATTGCAGCTTAAGCTCATTTCCTCTGTGAGTTCCCGTGAATGCAGGGCTCCCTTTGTACACTTCTCCCTGAGTTGTCAGGTGCTATGGGCTCTCTCCCTTTATGTAAATCTGGCCGCTGCTTTCGGGCCCAGAGGTGACTCTCTCTCATTGACAGCCCTGACTGCCGACTTTACAAGTAATTTGCTGAGTTTGTCAAGCACTGCAGAATCATGTAAATGCCATTATCGTTTTTGTCATCATCATCATCATCAACGGAAGCATCAGCGGCTTCCTTTCCTTTGCCTATTGTTTAGAGCAAATGAAGTAGCTGCTGATGTTCAGAACAGAGGCTTTACCTGTAGACTATCCAAAGTCATGGCCCCTGTAGGTCAGTTCATATCTTAAAGGTGTCACATAGGCCAGGAGAAAGATCGTCATACACCACCTACTCTTTGTGGTTGGGAAGTTGATATGTCTCACATGGGTTGGACAGCAGTCCTCTACCTGTACCCCAAATGAATTTTCTTTCCTGATCTTGGTGTGATAGCAAAATATCTAATTGAAAATATATTTATAATTCAGAAATAGTTGTTTTTAAGAGTGCCTGGGTGGCTCAGTCAGTTGAATGTCCAATTCTTGATTTCAGCTCAGGTCATGATTTCAGGGTTGTGGGATCAAGGTCGAGCTGGGCACTCAGTGCAGAGCCTGCTTAAGATTTTTCTCTCTCCCTCTATCCCTTCCCCATGCTTGCTCATTCTCGCTCTCTCTCTCTGAAAAGAAAAGAAAATAAAGAAAGATATTGTTGTAGACTCCATAAATCTATTTATCTCAATATTATAAGGGAGAGTATAAGGTTATATATGCTTGGGACAATTCACCACTATTTGAGTACATTCAACAAATATCTGGTGAGCAACTGGTGTGTGTAAAGGCACTCTAATGAAACTGTGAAAGACTCAAAGATGGATAGTACAGGATCCTGTCCTCTAGGAGTTCAGTCACAACTGCAGAAGATAACGGCAAGAGAGAGCTAGGCACAAGCAATGTCATTATAAGGCAAATGAGAACAAGTGGGGAAAAAAAGGAAAAGTCCTATGGGAGTGTAGAAGAAAAACTACTCATTCTGGGGTCTCCTTGGAAGAGATGAGACTTAAAATTGAAGAATAAGTTGGATGACCCAGGAAGATAATCTGGCATTTAGAATGGCTTAAGCAAAATTTCAAAGGTTAAAAAAAAAAAGAAAAGAAAAAAAGAAAAAACAAACAAACAAAAACCTTTATATTGAATTAAGCCATATGAAAGGACTGTTTTGTAAGTCAAATCAGTCACATGCGGTCAAATGTATATGATTCACTCTAATATATCATTTGTGAGGATACTGCAGACTGGTTATAAATCTCATAGAACTAATAGATTAATCTGGACAGGTTAAGAGATCTTATATGGGAGACCAGGCTGTATAGGATTTTGATTACTAAGTTGAAGAATTTTGCCTTTATTCAGTGAGATTCATTTAATTGTTTATTTATGAAATATTTGTTAGGTCCCTATTATGTGTCCAACCTCCTGATTGGGGAAGCTTTGGGAACAGAGCCATGTTTCAGAAGGATAATTCTGGCAGTGGTATGCATGGTGGAGTGCAGAGAGGAAGCAGTGTGAATGAGGAAACTACTTAGGAGTTCTAGGAACTGAAGGGTAAATGAGGACCTGAGGCAGGATATGATCGTGAATAGGAGGGATGGAAGTGAAAGCCATTCCAGAAATGGAATTGACTCCAGCCATTGTGATTGAATCAAAGTAAAGGCAAGGGAGAAAAAGGCCAACCAAAAGTCTCCTAGCTGCCAACTCAGGAGAATGGGGAGACTCCCATTGACTTCCATCTATTCATCCATTTATTCATCCATCCATTCCACCAGTGTTTATTGCACACCAGCCATGAGACGAACAATGTTCCAAGAGCTGGAGACACAGCAGAGAACAAGAGAGGCACACATCTCTAATGCAAAGAGACAGGCAAGGAATAGATAAATAAATTAACATATGATGTAATGGTAAAGATGGGAAGCACTGTAAGAAAGATTATTCAAGGTAAGAGAACTGTGGAGAGTGGAAAAGGTATGTTTGCAAGGGATAATCAAGGACTATTGAGCAGATGAATTTGGAGCAGAGACCTGAATGATGTCAGGGAAGGAGCATGAGAAAACCTGGGGGAAATTAGTCCCAGGAAGAAAGTACAACAAATACAGAATCCTTGAGGCAGGTATAAGCTTGGAGTGTTTGAGGATCAGCTCTAAGACCAGGACAGTTGGATTGAATCAAGAAGTAGGGAAACCAGTAAGACTTTAATGGTGGGATGGGGCAAGAGCATGTCATGGCAAGGAGTTTGATTTTATTTTGAGCATACGAGATTTGGAGTTTGAAGAGATGGCCTTATAAAGTTTCTCTGGATCCTATGTGGAGAATTGACTGTAAAGAGACAAGAAAGGAAGAAAATATGGCAGGGTTGGTGAGAAGTGGTCAGATTCTGGATGAACATTGACATTACAGCTAACAGAAGTTGCCAAGGAAATAGACACAGTGTAAGAGAGAAGTGGAAGTAAAGGATGACTGCCATTTCCAAGTCAGAGGAAAGAGCAAAATTTGCAGAGAATCAAGGTTTCTGGTTTGGATTTGTTAAGTTTGGTACACTCAAGTAGAGGGAATGAGCAGGCAGTGGGGTACAGGAGCCTAGACCTCACAGGAGAAGTTGAGTCTAAATTTGAGAGTCACCAGCATATCGATGCATTTAAATCTCTGAACCTGAATGAGACATCCAGGGAGTGGGTGTAGACAGAGAACAGGAGGAGTTATCAAGCTCTGTGATCATCAGGTAACAAGGGAAGGAAGAGCCAGAAAAGGAGACTGGGAAGGAAGGGTCGTTGAGGGAGAAGAACCAAGGGAGTTTGGTGACTGGGAAGCCCTGCAA
This sequence comes from Vulpes vulpes, assembly GCF_048418805.1. Classification (NCBI taxonomy): domain Eukaryota; kingdom Metazoa; phylum Chordata; class Mammalia; order Carnivora; family Canidae; genus Vulpes; species Vulpes vulpes. The sequence continues at coordinate 180,326,585 of NC_132791.1, read as the reverse complement.
AAGAAATATTTCAAAGAAGAGGGGATGGCTGGCAGTGTCAATGCTGCTAAGAGGTCATATAAGATGAGGACAGAGAATTGACAAGAAAATTAGCAAGAAGGAATGTTGGTGACCTTGTGAGGCAGTTTGAGTGGTGTGGAGGAGGAAAAAAAATCTGAGGAGAAAATGGAAAATAAGGAACGAGAACAGAAAATATAGACCACTCTTCTTAGGATATTAGCAATAAAGTGGAATGGGAAAACAAAATGATGTTTTGGGGATGGGGATGATATGTGTTTAGACATGGAAGGGCTGACAATAATGATCAAAATAAGGGAGAACATGATGACTAGTAAGTAGGGCAGAGGGGGCAGGTTGGAGAGCACAGTGGGGATGTTGGACTAAGATAGGAACTTGGAACCTTTTATCCATGTAAAGAAGGACACAGATGAAAGGACAGAGATGCCAAATCCATATATTTGGCAGTAGAATGTTTGAGGAAGTTCTTATTATTGTCATTTTCTTGGTGAAATAAGAGGCAAGGTGAGAGTTAGGATGGAGGAGGAGGTGTCCGACTTTGAGGAGAGTGTGAAGGGTAGGAGAGAGAGCTGGGTGGGTGAACTCATTAGTCATGTGTGCTGGGGTTGCTGGTGAGATCCAGTGGTAAGGTCTACATGATGCTTGTGGTTGTAAATTTGAAGTAAAATCCATCACCTTGGCTATGTTGTTCTCGTTCAGCACATTCTGCTCTCACCTACAGGTAAAGAATTTTTTAAATTTTATTTTTAGAGAGAGATATAAAGAGTACGTATGCATATGAGTGGGGTGGGGAGCAGAGAGAGAGAGGGAGAGAATCTTAAGCAGGCTCAGCACAGAGCCGATCTCATAACCCTGAGATCATGACCTGAGCTGAAACCAAGAGTCAGACACTTAACTAAATGAAGCACCCAGGTGCCCCATGGTAAGGTTTTGTTTTTTGTTTTTTTTAAAGATCTACATTTAATTAAGCAGATTCAGGGTTTTGACAAGGACAGTGGAAAGTAAAAAGGTTGGAAAGAGGCTGAGGTTATGCACAAGAGAGGGATTTCATTATAAACCCTCATATAAAGAATGAATAAGGAGGGGAATGAAACCTGAAGCAGATGACAGACATTGAAGGAACCCAGAAAGGGGTTGAAGATTTGGTGAAGCTGAAATACTAGAAAGAGTGAGGTGAGAAGATGGAAGCTTAAAACAAAGAGATGCTTCAAATAGAGGGTATTAGAAGTGATGAGGTTGCTGGAAATGACAAGGTCTAGGGTATGACTGTGACCTAAGTGGGACAGAGAAAAAAAGCATTAGGAGTGAACAGGTCAAGCAGCTGAGAGGCCAGAGTGTTAGATGAATTGTCTATGTGGATATTGAAGTCATCGAGAATAATGACAGGGAGTGAGAGAGACAAAGACAGTTGATCCAGGCATGAAAAGATTCAGTGAATCAGTAGATGTGTTGTGCAAGGTGGTCAGGGACTGCTGTGAGGAGGGGTATTGGGTGGTACCATGTAATTGCATGTTCCTCAAAGGAGGTTGAAGAAAAAAAAAAAAAAAAGGAGGTTTTGAAGAAGAAAATAAAATCAGCCCAGAAATAGCAAAATGAGTGGCCATGAAGATACCCACCAACCTCCTGGCTCTATGGTATATGGGATATGGGAGGGGAAAAGTTACCACTTAAGGGAACACAGGGGAAGTAGTGACTTCCAGAGAACACTGGTGTAAAACAGTAAAACATTTACAGGAGAGGTTCGAGTGTTAGGAGATTTAGGTGGTAACAAATCATGAGGTCCAGTGATCATGGATAAAGATTGGGCCAGACTGGGTTAGAGCTGTACAGACGCGGAGGGCAGGCATCTGGGGATATAGAGATGGTCTGGAGTCTTGAACTTACAGATAAACTGAGGTAAACAGGGATGTAAAACATGATGGTATTGAACATTTTGGTCTTTTTAAAGGGTAAGTTCTGAATTACTCCTCATTCTTGAGATAGCTCTTTGGCTGGTGGTGGTGGTAGGAAGTAGTGGGTGATCAGACCAGGAGGCCAGGGAACCCTGGGGGCCTGCCTTCAATTTTTGTGTGGGTAACATTACAACTGGATAGGGAACTTGTAAGGAGGAACAGTGGAGGTTTATGGGATGGGGGAAAATAAGGAAGATGAGATGGACGTTGGAAATTGTAGCTGTCGTATCTTTGATAAAGCAGATGACCCTTGAGGGTAGGGGAGATGAGGTCACCAAGATGGCAGAGAATGGATTCAGCTTTAGTGGATGGGAGATTTGTGGCACAGGATTATGAGGAGGGTTAAATGGGGTAAATTCCACCCATTAGATAACTATAGTCCCTGGTACTTAGTAGGTGAACAGGGTTAGTTTCTCCACCCCCCTCTCTACTACCTTCCATGGCCTCCAACTTCCCCTGCAGGTGCATGCAGGGGGACCCCACAGGACGAATGGCAGTGTGGATATGGATCCATATAGATCCATCTCCAGCTGTTAGAACAACTTAAAACACATGCACTGCTGCAGATGGCTAGAGGCAGAAGTGGGCATTGAGTTAGAAGAAAAAGAATCTGTTATGTGCAGTTTTGTAGAAATGTGGCCCAAACATTTCAAGGCAGTTGCGAAAGCTCATGATGTTGAGCCCAGCTATTGGCAGAATCGAATAGGAGAACCTTTAGTATATTAGGGACATTATCGTAAGTGCATGAAATTTAGCCAGAACAAATGCAATCAATACCTTGATCCTGAGTCTGCATTGGCAACCAACAGTAGAAATAGCTGTCAGAATTGTATTTGAGTTTGTTTTGATCGCTTTAACTATAAAGTTATAGACGGTTACATCAGTACCTTAACTACGTCAATTAAATGAGACAAATATTCTGTAGCTGATACTTGGCACTTGGAAATAAATATTAGATAGAGTCAGAAAAGTTATAGAGTAAAAAATAAGCCTTTTGAGGAGTTCTTTATCACTTCATTTTTTTCATCTCCATTGCACTCCAGTGTTTGTTGAATTCAGAGTTTTAAAATTTCTGGGAATTCTAAAGTCACCAGGAAAAGAAACTTGTCTTCATTTGTTTGTTTGAATTCTTTGTTTCCTGGGGAATAAAAAAAGGACAGGACCCCGCACATAACCCTTGGTAAACATTGTTATTATTACTGTTACCGCTATAAGAGTTTGGCACTCTTTTCTCAAATTTACCTTATTAACCTAGGAAAGTGAGACACATTGTGTATTTCTTGGCTTTCCTGAAAAATAATCACATTTGGGGTATTTAAAGCCCTGGTTTTGTCACATAATAATTGATCCCACATTTACTAATTGAATTTACCTTTAAATGTTTTAAACTTTGTTGTGAATAGAGCTGCCTTAGGTGTTTTTTTCTTTTTCTTTTTCTTTCTTTTTTTTTTCCTTTTGTGAAAAGCAGGCAAACTCAAGAACAAAACAAGCCATCAACATTAGGGTAGAACAAAGAGAGTTCTTGCGTCAAGCAGATTCAGAAAGCATTCATTTTCCAAAAAGGGATGAGAAAGAAAAGGAGGAAAAAGGATCCCCTTATCCCATTTAATGGAAGATCCTAGGACTGAGGGGAGGAGGGGCCAGGTTCAGACTTGGCGGCAACTCTGAAGCCTGTGCATTTGCCCCTCGCCTCTGTCTTGGAGCCTCTTGAGCTGCAGCAACTTGGTTCTAATCTCTCCAAGCACAAAGAAGAGCGACTGCGAGTGGCCACTTGGCCGTGGTCCTTGGAGCAGCGGGCAGACAATGGGCTTTCTGCCACCCTCCAGGGCTGAAGGGGGCAGGAAGTTGACATCCGTAAAGGAACCACTTCCTTCAATTCCAGGAACTGAAGTGGTCTCCTAGAGGCAAGGCTGTATTTCATTCTGGCCTATAAGTTTATTATTCTGTTTGTCCTCCGCACTTAGGGTAGTTAATGAGTTTTTTGCCTTTGCTGATTTTCTGCCCTCACCCTCCCCTCACTCCATGACACCCAGCAGTCTCTCCTCTCTCCTCACCACGAGTCAATAAACTCAACAGCCTCATCATCCTTCTTACCCTGTGCAGCTTATCCTCAGCACAGAGGCAGAGATGAAGCTGATTGCTCTCCCTGGACTCTCTGCTTTCTCAGAATTCTCTCTCCTACTCTGGCCCTGGGGACTCTGTCCTCGTTTTCTGCCTTTCCTGTTAACCTGGCTCTTCTTTCCCCTTCCACCTTCAGAACATAAGCTCTGCCCCCAAAGACCTGTCCTTGGCACCTTCCTCTTCTCTCTCTGGTTTCATCCTGAACATTCCTCCCCATTTATTTCTGTGTGCATCATCCATTTTCAAGTCCACATCTCCAGAGATTTCACCTTCTAAACACACCTGCATGAGTGTCAGGATCTTAAACTCATTGGATATAAGGTGGAATCTAGCAGCCTGTCCTTAACGTGCCCCTCCTCTTGTATACTGTCTTCCTTAAAAGGTTCCTTGGTGACTTTTGTCACTCAGGATAAAAAAAAAAAAAAAAAAAAACTCCTTTGACTTCCTGTTCTCCTTCATCCCACATCCAATTTGTTATCAAATCTGACTGTCTCTGTTTTAAGCAGCTCCCTCATTCATCTTCTCCTTTTCCATGCCCCTTTGCCATTTCCTCCTAGTTTTGGACACTTACTACCCTGGAAAATCAAAATGCCTTCTGCCTATCTCTCCCACACATTCACCTTCATTATTGCTCTATGTCAATCCATCCTGTAACCCCCCCCCCATTAAATTAATATTCCTAAAATAAAACCATGATCAGGATTTCAGTAGGCACCATACACATATATTTAATCCCTTCCTTCCCTAAAAATATCTGGCAAATAAATGTAGAGGGAGGGAGTGAATGGATGAATAGAAGGAAGGAGAAGGAAAGAAGGAAGGAAGGAAGGAAGGAAGGAAGGAAGGAAGGAAGGAAGGAAGGAAGGAAAGGAGGCACTGTAAGAGAGCAGCTGTAGATTTATTCCTAAATTTGTTGTTAATTTGGCCTCTGGAAAAAATCACTGACCCTTCCTGTGCCTCAATTTCCCTCTTAGAAATTGTGAAAACTCTTGTCACCGATCTTGTTGCATAGAATATATTCTTCACTGACTACCTCAAGGATTCCACAAGCCCTCATGAAAAGAGATCACTGCACATTTATTAATATTATTGCCTCTTCTCCTTTGTGGTTTTGATTAGTCCCAAGCCAAAGTGTTCCCTGGTCACATGGTCCTCTTCCATTCTGTAGGATTAATACTCTTAAACACCGGCAAAATACTCTGTTTCTCCTCCTAACCAGATAAAAGTTTTGAGAGAACTTCGAAGATGGTTTGCTCAATAAAATTAGTGGAAAGAGGCAAAAAGAAAAGTAGCGAGTTTTTCTCTGGGGTAGTAGTTTTAACCAGAGGCCTTTCTGACTTTAGATACTCCAGAGCATTTGCAGACAGTGAGAATGGCAAGCCAAGTTTCCTGGTCCATCCTTCTGGGAAGAAAGGGCAGCTTAGGGCTCTATGCTAATCTAAGTGATTTCATCACTCATGAACAAGCTTGGGTTCCTTCCTATCCCTTGACAGTAGATAGAGTTGGTTATGTGCTTTCTTTCTTCCCATGTATAATTCCCATATAAAATCCCCATCTCCTGGAAATGACTTCCTATTTATTTAACAGCTCCAATTTTCCCCAAATTCCATTTATATCATCTGACTTTATATGTAGCCAACTTTTTCAGGGTACCAAAAATATCTCCCAGCCAGCCCTTTCTTGGGAAGGAACTTTGGGAAAGAGAATCAATATGCATTTTTGGGTCCTTGGGCTCTTTTAAAATGTACCTTGTCTACTTACCATAAGACAGAGTTGAATGTGGCCAGGGGAATAGCAAAAGATTTTATTGCTTACTTCTGCCTTGTTTTTTCTTCTGGTATATGATGCAGTACTTTTAACTACTGACTAACCAACTCTCCTCCCATGTAACCCTGGTTTGGGTCTTTCAGACCAGGGGTAAACACTGCTGAGTTTAGGTTGCAGCAATCTTTTTCCAATTCCAAGATACAAGTTATTAGATAGAAATGTCAAGGCTTAAAATCTCCCCCCACCCCCATTATTGTTCTTAAGTTTTGACATCTTCTCTACACTAGACTTAGGTGTCACTTCACTGTACATATAGCAGAAGTTGCCTATGTGTTATTCTAATATACCATATCAACAGTCCACATTCTTCCACAGAAAATGCCAAGACTTCTAGGGATGTTCACCATTGAAATAAGTCGGAGAACTACTCCTTTTAACTAGATCTTACGTACAGATTATGACACTCATGAGAACAAATGATGCTCCCTCTGTACGGACCAGATGGCGTGGTTGTATTCTGTTGCAACAGAAGATGAGGGACTCCAGGCAAAAGGCTCAACCCAAAGTACTGCTCTTGTCACACAGGGTGATGCGGAACACATTCTTTCCAATGGTCTCTCTCATATAGTTTCTGCTCTTGGAATGCCCTTTCTGTAAATATAGCCCATAACTTTCTCATCTAAGATAACTGAGATAATCTGTGATCAGTAAGAAAAACAGATGCATAGGAATTCATCAGAATAAGACCAAAGTGAAGAAAAAAGAAGAAACACAAATGAGTCTGGGTTTGATGCTATTCTTCCTTTCAGAAGAGACAAAGCCAGACAATGGGGGAACCATGGTGCTGTAAGCCTATTTATTGTCTTGGCATCTTTCTTTTAGTTACCTCCCTCCCCTTCATTAAATTACAATGACCCATCTCCCCCAATGCCAGGATGTCCTCACTGCCCCTTTACTAATGGTCTTATTAGAACTGACTAGCTCTTTCCCACTCAAGCCTACTTTCAAAATTTAGCCAGGCCAACTGTCTTAAAGAAAGCCCTTAACTAACAATCAAGGCACTTTCTGACTACAAAACATTGACATTTTGTCTCTCTCACCTTCCCTGTGTGGTATGTAATGTAATAGACTATCTCCCAACACATGTATGTATTGCTTGCCTCCACTTTGCTTTATATGCTCTACCCTTCACCACAACTGCAATCAATCCCCTTTTTAAGATCTATATTAACCAGAGCCCAAATGACAACACCCCAATAACTATATCACTTAACCTGCCCCAATTCATTTTAAAATCCAATTCATTGACTGCTTTCTCTTTGCTTCCTGGTCACCAACTGCTCCCTGAGCCACCTAGACTTTTCCTCTTGCCCATCAGTAGGTGGCTCAAGACTCTCCTTTCTCTTTCCCCCTTCCTGCCCTAAGTGTACAGCTCTGAGAGTGGTGCTTAGGATGACCCTACTTGATCCCTGTTACATTCCTCCAGGCTTGTCAAAGGTTTGCATTGTGTCCCTGAGTAGCTGGGGCATGCCATGAAGAGCAAGCACGGCCCAGCCCTAATCATGACAACCTCAGCCCCAGTGAAAGATGAATAATAATAACTGCTCTAGCCAGTCCCAGAAGAGCCCACTGAGGACGTTTGTTTTGGAATAATGAATATGGAAATTTGGAATCCATAATAAACTGCAAGCAGTCTTTCAACTCACTCGTGCCGAAAATTCACACTCGCCTTTCCCATAACTTGTCACTTGTGTTTTTTATTGTTCGATATGTAAACAAGGCCGGGAAAGCCTTTGTTCCTTGGTGCCTACTTAGATTTGCCCATTAATCCCAATCCCCCCTCCCTTTCCCACCAATGCATGCAGGATTACACAAAGCAAAAGTCATTAATTTTTATCTCTGACTATCTGTAGGGTTTTTAATGTGGCCTGGCTTGCTTATGCACCACCAATTACATGTCATAAGTGCTTGTAGATGCTGGAGCAGTATCATGGGCTGATGAATCACTGCCTCCTCTCCTGATTAGTATGCAAGGGGCCGTGTTCCTCCTTGAGCAGCTGGCATGCCAATGAGGATCTGGCTCCGCCGGTCAAGGCATCTGGACATGAATTCAATATGGATTGCTTTAATTAAATGGCTAAGCGCACAAGACGCTAAGAAACAACTCCATCATTGAGTGAAACTCAAAAATACAGTCGACACAAGTGAGAGGGTGGAAAAGGTAGGAAAATATTCCATCATCACTGCCCACTCTACCTTAAATCCTTGAAAAGCGCCCCCCCCCAACCCCCTCCATACCATGTGAAGCACAACCGCTTGCTAAAAGCATGATGAATTGTGGAATCCACAATGAAACACCGGAGGTGAATCCAGTTCATCACCCTTAAATTTAGAAATCAAAACAGCAGAGCAAAACCTACTCTTCTGCCCTTTGAAAAGGTTTTATTTTAACTATACACTCGATTGCAAACTACTGATGCGGCGGATTTCAAGAAGGAAGGATGCCAGGAGAGGTGGGTAGTAAAGTCTGAATGTACCTGTTACTGGCAGTCTTGGAGGAAAAGAACAAGCTAATGCAGCTTTGCAAATATCAGGAGGCCCAAGTGGTCCGTCAGTGTGCTAATTGGCTGAAGAGGAGAAGGGAAAAGCAGCATGGATTCACACTGTCCACTTGGGATGGGCTTTGCATAGATCAGAAAGATGAAGTATCTGGCAGCTCATGTTTGCTTTCAGCCTACCTTTTATTAGTCTATTTCCATAAGGAAACAAATGGAATATTTTCATAACGAATAGCTGTTGTAGCAGTAACCCCAGTTTTATTCTTCTGAGCACTTATCTTTAATTCTGTTGCAAGTTTCCTCTTATTTTCACCCTCACTGTATTTGGTTTGCCAGTGTATTTCACTGGGAGGCAGGATAGAATCATGGCTGAGAGTAAGGGCTCAGGATTCAGACGCATCTAGACCGTTATCCTGGCTTCATTCATTTCTAAATGTGTGGTTTTAGGCAAGTTATGGGACTTCTCTGACTCTCCTTTTCCCCATCTCTGAAAGCAGGGTAAGAATAATACCTACCTCACCAACATTTTGTGAAGATTGATTAGTCCACATCAAATCTGTAACACACACTGGAGACTCTCAAAAATGATGGCTACTATTAATGTTTGTGGAATGTGTTCTTGTCAAGTGTTGATGTTTTACTGACCACATTCAGGGAATACCTGTTTCCTGTAATTGACTAGATTTACCTACGTATAGCAGCAAGGATTTAAAGAAGACCTTTAAAATATATTACTATGCAACCACTACCGCTCCAGTTTCTACTTCTTCTCTACCCCCGCCCCATCAAAGATTTGGTACCTTCAATAATAACATGCACTACAGATGGACCTGGGGCTCTATTTTCTTTTTTAAATAATTTATTAAGATACCATTGTTAAAAAGACCCTGAGGCACTCTGCTTTAAAAAGGTGGGGGAGGGATATTCAAAATGGTAAAGCATTCTTGCTGGCCCTCCTCCCTTAGTCTAAACTGAAAGGTTGATGAACAGGAAAGGAAGTTAAATGCTAGTATCTGTGCTTTCTCTGTCCTTGCATGGTACATTCTCATAGATTTTATAAATCCATGGGGGGATCGGAACAGTCCACATCAGCAAGATCATCGGAATCCTAAGAGTCCCCCAGGGGCAATGACAGAAAGCCAACTGTCCGTGGTGCACAAAATTCACTTAAACCACACGTGGACAGTATGTGAGATTGCACATAGTGATCAATCACAAGGATTCCATTCCAGGACAGTTCAACATTTGACACATTTGATCTAAGCTTGACATAAAGGCAGAATTCTTGAATGCTAAGGCAAGACACTCTCCTTTGGACCTGCAGAAGATAAAAGTCCAATCTAGGTTCTCCTTAGAGTACCATTCATTCACCTGCTAGCTGCTGTCTTTGGAAGGAAGCGTGTTAGTAAAGATGGCTATCACTGGAGAAGGGGCCTGTGATCTGATCTAACTCTGTCTTCATCTTCAATGTTTTAAAAATAGTGGACCCAGCTCTCCTTCTGGGGAAGTTGGGGGAGGAGATAGAAGAAGGTTGTTTGGTTGAAAACTGACTCTTTGAGGCATGAGAAGAGGCTCATACCTGGTCTTGTGAAGTAATTGAGACATTGAGCAGCAGTCATTACAGGTGCGGGTAGGACATAGGAGTAGGAAAGAGCCTATTCAGGTCTGAAAATCAGCTCATATACCGTATGAGCTTCTCCTTGTTCCAGGTGGGTAAGAGTAAATGTAGGGCATACACAGAACTCAAGAACAAGTAAGCCAATGGCCTATCAGAAAACTACTATATGCCAACAAACAAAAACCAAAAATAATTCGAACATGAAGACCCATAACCATTTGCCTAGGCTTCTTTCTAGCCAAATGTTCTGTTTTATGTTATTTAGACAGGGCCTTTCAAAAAGACTTTGTAGAATATGGTTTTCTCAGTGGTGAGACATCTCCTCTCCCTACAAGTCTCTAAGTCCCATTTCAGTTCTTTAAAACCACAAATACATGTTGAAAACTATCTAAGATGTCAAAACTATCTAAGATGTCAAAATATGAACTTCCATAAGTTTGACAAAGGGATCAATTCCCGTACCTCCAAGGTAGGTTGGTGTAAGGTGTTTTAATAAATTAATTGATATCTAAAGCTCCAAATGACCACACATTGCATAAATGCAATGAGACTTTAAGGAGAAGGTAGATATGAAACAGGAAGAACTCTGTCACAGGGAGGTGATCTGCCCCTGACTACTGCTCCCACCACCACAGACCTTGAGATCATGGACATGTCACTCAGCCTCTTAGCTTCTGTATCCCCATCTGTGAAATGACCATGCCTCTCTCAGGCTTCGAACCTTCACTGGCACCCCCACTGCTTGAGAATCAAATGCCAACTTCTTAGCATAATCATTGGAGCCTCTTGTGATATGATATGGCCTCAGCTCACTCTTTCAGCACCGTCTCTCCTATACTCGCAGAGGTGGGCCACATTCTCTAATACTGGCATATATACACCTCTCTATATCCTGCTCCCTCCACTTGGCATGCCCTCCTTAAGGCTTCTTTAAATTCCATAGGCAGAGTTAGCAGACTCACCCCTAGATCCTCGGACACTTTGTTGATACTTCAGTTAGAATAATTATCTTGTTCCATAATTATTTGTTTCCACATCTGCCCCAGCACCAGATCTTAGTCATTATTCATAGACAGCATCTTTAAGCACCCAAACCCTGTCACTATGTCTGAGCTATAGTAGATTTCTAGAAATGTTTATTAAATTTATAAATTAGTGAATTTGAGAGAATAGACCTTAAGGTAACCATCCGCTTCTCTCCATCTTCATGTCATCATCCTAGACTAAGCTACCATATTGCCTCTTGCCTAGATCACTCCAGAATGCCTTCTTCTTCTGCCTTTCTATGACCCATTCTCTACCCAGAAGTCTAAGAGGTTGTGAAAGAGTCAAATGAGACCTTATGTACATGGAAGATATTTGTAAATTCTAAAAGCATATACATATGTAAGGTTTTTAATTATTTAATTTTATGCCTGTCCAATTTTGATTTTTAGAATAAAAGTGATCAAGGGAAATGTTGAATTCTTTAAGATAATCGGAAGCACTCTGAGCTGTCACAAAACTGGGGCTGAGAACTACAGGATACATGATTGTTTTCTCAAGCCTGTTCCCCATACCCAGAGCATGGAAACTCTGACTTCACCCTTTCAGTCTTCATGGGTATCCACTCCAGAAATTCTATAGTTCCTGTCAATGGCCCTGAAATTACAGAGTTCAGGTGAAGCCTCACCCATCCCTATACCTCCTATCAGTGGCCTTTTCTACTGTGTGTAATGTTGAGTGAGCATAATGGCTAATGTCACACCCATGCTAAATCAATAGGACACTTTCCTTCTGCCCACTTTTGTCACTGCATTCTCTTCTCTCTCTTTCTCCATTTTGCTATGCTCTACCACCCACTTTCCTTATTCAGTTTCCTTTTGGGAAACTAACTTCTTGCATCTATTTTTCCCATAAAATTGACCTTATTCTTTCTTCTGCCAAAAATTGTGGCATCTTTTCATGATAAACACTATAAATGGAAGTATGAAATTGCCAGCACACTGTGATTCCAACCTTCCTAGCTACCCAAAAAAGAAGCTACTGAATCAAAATGTCCAAATCCATCTGCTTGTTTCCATCCTAGATTAAGGCACCATTGTGTTTTGTGCCTGTACCACTGCAAAAGTCTCCCTGTTTCCATTCTTCCCTCCTGTGGGTCATTCTCCATAGAGAATTCTGAAAGATCTTCTTAAAACAAAAATAAAACAAAACTGAATCAGATATATCATACCATTTCCTTGCTTAAAATCCCACAGCGTTTCCCCATAGCATATAAAATTGAGGTCAGACTCCCTAGTCCAGCCTATGACCTCTGTGTGATCTGGCCTTGACCTCCACCCTATGTTTTTTCTCTCTTCCCTACACAAGCAAACCCAAGACTTTGTACTATCTGTTCCTTCAGCCTGGAGTTTTCTTTCATTCCCTCCCATTACTTGCTCTGACTTACCATTCAGCTCTCAAATTATATGCCATCTCCTCAGAGAACATGTTTCTGCCTCCAACCTAAAGTATCCCACTGTATTAATCAGGCCAAGCAAGGTTGTGCTGTGGTGACAAACTTTCTAAAACAAACAGAAAGATTTGTCTTCTGTATTATTTTACTAGGGCTGCCAAAACAAAATGCCCCAGTTTGGATAGCTTAAACAACAGAACTTTCTTTTCTTTGGCTAGAAGTCAAAGATCAAGGTGTCGGTAGGTTTGGTTTCTCTTCAGTCCTCTCTCTAGTTCGCAGATGGCTGTCTTTTCACTATGTCCTCACATGGTCTTACCTTTGTGCACACATATCCCTGATGTCTATTTCTGTGTCCAAATCTCCTTTTCTTAAAGGACACCTATCACATTGGATTAGGGCCCAACGTCATGGTCTCATTTTATGTTAATCATCCTTTCAATGGTCCTATATCCAAATACAGTCAAATTCTGAGGTTCTAGGTTCATTCAACACGTGAATTTCAACAACATTATTCAGCTCATAGCAACTCCCTCATTCAAAATCTACTGAGGGTCCAGATAACTCTTCAGAGCTATTGTCCCTCCATTCTTAAAAATCCATGCTCCTACCATTTCTTTGTGCTTGTTTGCTTCCTCCTTTGTTTTGTTTAGGTTTGGTTTGTGGGTTTTTTTTGGGGGGGGGGGGTTGTTGTTTTTTTAAAAAAAACAAACTCTTTTTTTTAAATATTTATTTATTCATGAGAGACACAGAGAGAGAGAGAGAGAGAGAGGTAGAGAAAGAGAGGTAGAGACACAGACAGAGGGAGAAGCAGGCTCCATGCAGGGAGCCTGATGTGGGACTTGATCCCGGGTCTCCAGTATCAGGCCCTGGGCCAAAGGCGACACTAAACCACTGAGCCACCCAGGCTACCCGGTTTGTGTTTTTTACTGGGTTTTGTTGTTGTTGTTGTTGTTTTTGCTCCTACCATTTCAATATAAGCAACACAAGGCCTCTTCCTTGGTTGCCACAGTAGGGTTAAAAAGTTCTAGAGTATTGAGGTGGCTGTGTGGCTCAGTAGGTTAAGCATCCAACTCTTGATTTTGGCTCAAGCCATGACCTCAGGGTCATGAGGCTAGCCACACATCTGGCTCTGCACTCAGTTGAGGGGTCTGCTTCACCTCCTCTCCCTTTGTCCCTCACCCTACTTATGTGCTTGTGCTCTCTCTCTCTCTCTCTCTCTCTCTCTCAGATAAATAAATAAATCTTAAAAAAGAAAAAAGTTTCACACACTGAAAATTAAATGATCCAGCCAAACAGTAATATGATTCACATCTATTCCAATTTCACTGGCCACATCATTATCACATTGCCATGCCTTACTTCAAGGAAGACAGAAAATACAAACCTTTAAGTGCCCAGAAAAAGAGGAGAATGAATGGATATTGGTGAATGGTAGTAATGCCTACCACAAGCAAAGATCAGCCTTCCAACCTACAGCAGAAAACAGAACACTGTCAACTTGTCCATGATGATTAAAAATGGGCTGCGCCTTTTGCCTTCCAAGAATGACATTGATGTTTCAGGAAAAATCAATCTAATAATATCAAGTCCTGATTTCTCAGTGAATTTCAGAACCTTCCAACTCAATTGCTGCCATGCATATTAGTCACCTCCTATCAACCCAGTCCATTAGGTCTAGTCTCGCTACATTTGACTGCCTGCCCAATCCAAATGTTCTTGTCAGCCACTCTAGTCCCTCTTCACTCATGTCAGAGATGTTCCCATCCATTGTACTTTCTCCTGGACTAATCTCAGCCTGAACCACTCAACCGTACACTTGGACCCAAGCCATAGACCCCTGCTGAGGGAAGTCATCAAAGCAAGTGGATGTGGCCTCCCATGGAGAGATGCTGTATGATACTCTGTGATACTTCAAGGAGACTTTGTAGCTCCTGAAAAGATCTTGAATTCCCTTGTCCCAGCTTCTTAGCCCCAGGCCAGCCCATCTCTGCTATCTGCTGACGTCAGGGAGCATTGCCCAGCTTATCCACCCCACTCTACTCCCACTTTCTCCACACTCCTCATTTCCCAGCTTTGAAGCTCCTCAGATCCTTCTGTGTGCTGCTTCCTGAGTTACCATTAGACATACAGAGCCTCCCCTAACCTGACAAATTATGCACTCAATTTTGCCTTTCACTCAAATTACTAACCTGCATCCCACCTTCATTTCTTAGTCAAACTTCCCGAGCAGGTGACCCATACTCACTGCTTCCAGTTATTTATTTTCTTGTTATTGCTCTACCTTTCCCACTCCTATTCTGATGAAAGATAGCCAGGGCCCTCCTCCTCCCTCACTTCCTGCAAATCTACTTCCTCCTTGCCTTTGGGAATCCCACATTTTGCTGGCTCACCCCCCCACCTCTCTGACCATCTTTTCTGCCTGGTGCTCTGGAACAAATCTGGCCACTCTAAGCAGATGGCTCTCCTTCTGCCCCTCAAACAACAATGCTATTCTTAATCTCTGCATCTTTGCCCTTATTCTTCCCCCTACCAAGAATGGCTTCTCCACTCCTTTCAGGTTTCTCTCACTCTTTTCAGGTCTCACCAGGCCCTATGAAGGGCCATCCTTTCCATTAACCCTTTACTCTCAGCTACTGTGATCACTCCTCTTCTAAACCTAGAACATCTCAACCAGGCGTTGACCAACTCTTTTGATAAAAGACCAGATGGTGAATATCTTAGATGGACCATATAGGAGAAACTATTCATCTCTGCCATCTTGGGAGAAAGCATCCACAGACAAAATGTAAATAAAAGGGCATAACTCTGTTCTAATAAAACTTTATTTATAAGCACAAGTAGCAGTCTAGTTTGGACTCACAGGCAGTAATCTGCCAACCCCTGATCTAACTTGAATTTTTAGCCTTAACTTTTTTTTTTAAGATTGTATTTATTTATTCACAAGAGACAGGGAGAGAGAGAGGCAGAGACACTGGCAAAGGGAGAAGCAGGCTCCATGCAGGGAGCCCGACATGGGACTTGATCCCAGGACTCCAGGATCAGGCCCTGGGCTGAAGGTGGCACTAAGCCACTGAGCCACCCAGGGATCCCACCTTAACTTTTTTAAATAGCATGTTACTCTGCCCATATGATCACTTTATCTTCCAACTCAATTATAAAGTCCCTGGAGGTAGAAACTCTTTTTCATACTAAGAGTATGTTGAAATATATTTAGTAAGACTCTATAAGCAGTTGTAGGTATTCGGGAAAGGGAGTGAATGAGTGTAGAGACAGGCCTTATGATGGAGAGACAGCTGGATGCTCTGTGGTTGGAGCATCCAGCAGAGTTCCCCAAACGCATTGGGAGTTCGGTATTTTCTGTTGCAATTCTTTCTAAAAAACAGTTCCTAAATCAAGGCCTGTCAAAGAAACCAAGAGCAAGTCTGCCTGCACACCCAGAAGCCATGTGACATCCCCGGGTTTGCTCTGCAGTCGCGGTGGGACATCTCTAAATTTCCTCGTCACATTTCAGTATCACAGCGTTTTCCTATCACTCTTCAACCTGATGGAACTGTACATCAAGACATGCTACATAACCTTATTATTCTGTTATGGCACATTTAAATGGGGGAGATTCTTTAAACCGAGCTGCCTTGCCATTAAATGTGTGAAAAGTATATCATAGGCTGCAAAAAACAGTCACGAAGATTCAGATATCTTCTCTTTTTTCAGTGCTTTCCGATTGATTTCATCTGTGTCCAGGCTCCCCCTATACCTCTATGTCTTTATACTGCGCACCAGACTGGTCCCCGGGCAGGTCTTGGGGCTGCCCTCCCTCTTGGAGCTGGGTGCACACGACCAGTGCCGCCTGCTTACTGAGCAGAGGCAAATCTGCCGGCATCGAGTGAAGGGAAACAAATGAACTGTGAGGGCTGGACTTTGATGCCTTTTGGTTGGGAAATCACGAGTTTTATTTCCAGCCTCTACCTCTGGGATTTTTATGTGCTTAACGATTTCGTACACTTTGTAGTTATTTTGGTCCTCAGGAGGGAACGTGAGTGTAGCTGTCATGGAAAGTTGATAGACACCAGAAGGTTTCCCTCTTCTTCTTTTTTTTTTTTTTTTTTTTTTTTGCATACAGTTTACCATGCTTATGAGGAGATCCTTACCCACCGTTTTGGGGAGAGGGACAAAACTGATATTTTGTCAGTAGTCAAAATACAAAACAAAATGAAAGGTGTCTAGCAGAGTAGCAGCAAGGAAGGCACATGGAGTTGCCTGCTAAGCCTGCCTCCCTGGAGGCATCCAGGAAAGAAAGTTCTGGAACAAATACATCCAAGCTGTGTTCTGCACTGGACCCTTCCAAAATAGGCGAAAAAATTGTTGGCCTGTTGGTTAAGAGCTCGTCATCTGAAAATTAGGCTTTTCTCTGTCGCTAAAGTAGCGCTGGAATGAATGCTGCCTGCCACAGACTGCCTAGGTCAACAGAGAGTAACAACAATTAGTAAAATGTAAATGCCCTGGATTGAGCGCGTCCACTTACAACTATTACCTCATTTAATCCTGCCAGCAATCTGAGGACTTTGGGGACTCTTCTGCTCCCACTTTTCAGATCAGAAAACTGAGGCTCAGAGAGGTCACCCAGCTACCCAGTGACAAAGCATGGCCTCCCCCCTGAGCTGTCCTGCCTCCCTGAGCTGGATTTGTTTATATAGCTTTATGAGGAAGCCAGAGAATGTTCTAGGACCCTGAGAAATATGAAGGAGTGATGTTCTTCAGCCTGAGACTCAGGAAAAGCTGGTGTTGGGAGTGGAGAGACAGAAATGTTCAAGTGGTGTTTGGCTTTGCCTCTGTCCTCATACTCATCCCCGCCTGCTGGTGTCACATCTCCATGTACCCCCTCCTGGGCCACAACACGAGCTCCCAGGGCCCAGGTCCCCACTGCTGGTACCTGGTACCCGTGCACCTAGAGCCCTGGCATAAAGCAGGCGCCAGGTCAGCAGCTGACATGTAGAACCCAATCCTCTGGCTATAGGGCAATTGTCATTAAAAAGAAACACCAGTGACACTGCCAAGCTCATCTTTCTGCCGTGTTGTGTTTCCAAAGCAGGAGACTTTTGTGGCTTGTGAGGCCACAGACTTTATGATAATGAGATTTTTAAATAAAGCACGGCCAGCCGTAGCCACTGAGAGATGGGAAGGGGGCAACATGAGTGAAGGGAGCACGAATTTGAAGGGTTTGGGCGTCTACGGACGGTTTATGGCATCATTGGGACCCCGCCGTGGGCTTACACAGCCCTGTCATCCCCGCCTTTCTCTTCTGTGGGCCTTAGCCGAGCTTGCTCAACAGCGGACAGAAATCACACTCGGGTAGGTAGGAAGGGTTATTGGGATAATATCTGCAGAATTATCGCCACCCCTCGACGTCAGCAGGGGGAAAAATTGTCCCCACATTAAAGGAGACGTGAAACCCGCTTTCCAAAGGAAATGCTCCCCACTAACTCTGAAGTGATATGATGTGGATCGGTGGCTGTCAATGGACTTTTACATTCAATAAATAAATGCTGTGTAATTTGCCACCTTCGTTGTTATTAGAGTATTTTATTTAAGTGGCGGTAGCTGAGCTATTGGCTACGTGGGCAGCTCGTGCGCTGTTGATGTTTGCCGGAGCCGGGGTACTGCAGGTTCATATGGCATGTGTTTTTTAAATAAGGAGGCATTAGCCCAATGGGCTGATTTGGATGACGAATTCCGCATCAAACAAGACTCGGTGTCTGTCTTCTGAATCTCAGGCCCTCAATTTAGACACAGAGCTGAGGATCTTTCTTTTCAGTTATTGTATCCCTGTGGTTTTTCCCTCTTCCAGACCTCCAACCTTTTCCTCCTCCTTCTCTTCTCCCTCATTTGTACTGGTTGCTAGTCTCTGTCCAGCTCTCTCTGGAGATAAAGACTCGCTTTAGCATACAGCGCGCTCTCCTTAATGCAACCGAGTTCACTCTCATCATTTTAATAGTGGACCTAAGGTATGTTGCCATGTGAACAAGCCATCACGTCACCATAGCAACCAGCCAGATTGCTGCACACCAGTCTGAGGACTGGACCTTTTTTTTCCCCCCTCTCTCTCTCTCTTTCTCTTCCTCGCCTGGGCTCTTTCTTTTGTTAAATTTGCTGAAGTGCTCACAATAGGAAGATTCAGTCTGCTTTTTCAAGCAGGGTTTCGTTTAAACCTGTAAATTGTTGTATAAACAGAAAGGCCAGCGTGGCACTAGACTTACTTTCAAAGACGACTTGATGAGGACTTTGAATGTGGACCCCACCCCCACTCTCTGCCATGCCTTGCAGTTTGATCAAAAAAGGGACGATCACACGTATTGGTGGCATTTGGACTTAACCAACCCCCCGCCCCTGAGTTTCTTCTTAGCTTCCCCCAGCAGGGACTCCATGACTCTCCCGCACAGGCCCGGTGACCATAGCTAAGCCCTCAACTATGCTCGGAAGCCCTTTACAGTTTCTGAGCTCGGTAGGACCCGAATTAGACCCAATTAAAGATGTGGATTCTCCTTCCCCGTTCCCTATTGCCAAGTAACCTGTGCTGGCTCCAATTCCAACCGCGTGGGGAGAGCAGGGATGTTGAAAGGACAAATGATAAAGGGACATGTGTCGTGTCCGCCTGCCCATATTCATCAACGTTGCTTGGCCTCTGATGCTCCTAACCTTCTCGGCTTTGTTCGGGGAAGCATAAAGAATCATTCTCCCAGGGCCTCACATCTTTTCCCATTTTATCCCCTGCTCTCTTGTGCATGGTGCATCTATTACCTGCTCGGTCCCCGCACATCTCTCCCCCGCCGCCCCCCACCCCGACACGACTCCCCTCCCCGTCGGCTCCTCGCTCCTTCCGTGGCATTTACTGCCGCGCCTGTGCTGACAGATGCACCGGGCATCCAGGCTGCGTGTGGGCCCGACCGCAGGCTCAGCTGCAGGCCAGCCTCGGCCGGAGGGTGCAGTGAACTGCCCTCCGCGGGCAAGAAGGACCAGTTCAGCTTTGTGCATAAAATTACAGCAAACAAGCTTCAAATAACGCGGGACACTTTCATAATTGATTTATGCAGGGGCGCTGAAAGTTCTATTACCTTTTGTTTAGCTCAGGGGGCCTGACTCCATGCAATCCATTGCTGAAACTAATTACAAGATATAATTAAACTGTGACACAAAGATATTATACCGTTAGTTTACTAATGACACCGCGAAGCTGTACCACCAGCACAGGACAGTGATTACGCTTCATTTATTATTTATCCTTTTGCTAAATGAGACGCTGACATTTTCAAAAATTACTTTGAGGTTTCTTAATTGTCGGCAGCAGGATGGACTAGAAGGAGATCTCCTTCCTCTTAGTTACTTATCCAAACCTCAGAAGCATTATTAGCCAAAAGAAAAAAGAATAGCGGAGTGGGGGGGCAGGCGGCAAAAAACAGTCTCCCAATAGTAATAAGTAAAGCCTAATTGCATCTTTGGACATTTTTGAATTTTTACAAACAGCGCTCCGTGGTAGACAGGGCTGCTGACCCAGGGTCTAGGTCCAGGGGAGAGGAAGCATTGTTGGGAGATTCGAGGTGACTGTTACTCTGTGGCGGGGACAAGGGCAGGTGGCCCTGGGCACGTATGGGAGGAGGCTGGGCGTGAATGGCTGGAAGCTGACCCCAAGGCCTTGTCCAGGAGCCCGATTCAGGAGGCAGAAAGCAGGTAGGGCTCTGATGTTACTATTATCATCGGGCTTTCCTTTGACAGCCTTCCCCTTACTGGTTTCCCCCGACAACATACTGCATTAGCAATGCTGACATGAAAACTTCTGCATGTGAGAAAAGACAGGTCTGCTTATGGTTGGGACTAGGGCTAAGGCGGCTCTGGTTGAGCCTTTCCTATTACCTCATCCGGGGATGAGGGGGTGGGATTTCCTCTACGGACCCACTTGCCCCAAATGGATGCTTTTGCTCCGTGGGAGGGTTTCCTGCCTCATTTTCCCTCACTGTCGGTATCGCTCTGCCTATTGGCAGACAGTGCCCTGGAGAAGACTGGGACTGGCGGCCTGGCCCAGCTTTAAGGGCCGGCATTCTCCGGGCCTGTGTATCTACCGTCCCCACTCTCTGTGTGCAGGCCTTGCTTTATTACTCTCTCTCATTCACCACATTCTCAGAACAATAAAAGATTAATTCACTGGCCGCTGCTTGATGAGTTTTTGATGCTGCAAATCCGTGCGCACACGGGTGTGTCTCCTGACGGCCCTTCTGGGTCAGGCACCCTGCGAGGTACCCTGGCCCCGGATGGCCACTAACCTCTCCGTAACCCCAGTGGTGATGCAATCACAGCAACCACTGGTCGGCTTGAGACAGGGTTTAATTTCTTCTGAGTGTAATGGCATCCGGCATCTATAATTATGCTATTTTCTCTCCTGTGCTGATTAAATACGATTTACCCAGAGAGCTAAATGATGAATATTTGAGTGGAGTGTGTTGAGCCAATAGCTGGTAAAATAGCCACAATAAATAAACCTGGAGGGGGGGAGGGGCTCGGCCAGGTAGCACAGGCAGGTGCAAGTGGGGAGAAAGGATTAATGCTGAAACCAGAACAGCATCCACCCCCCCAGCACCCCATCCCAGCTTCTATTTAAAGGAAAAACAACCCCGAAAACTGGAAATCTCACCTTGAGATCTTACTGAACCTCAGCAGTAGTTAAACAATCAGACTCCCCCCTCCACCCCCCTTCCTGACATCAATATCGTGGTTGGGTATTGTTTCCAGAGCCCTCCCACCACCACTATCACCACTACCACCCCCACCCCGCCTTGCCGACAAGAATACTCTTCATTCCCTAGCACAGAGCTGAGAAATGAAATTCAATATCACCTCTTCCCTGACCCTGGACCCGCTCATCTCACAACTCCTGTGTTTATTAAAAAGAGGCCTGGCTTGTCTCAAGGTTCCTCTTTCTGTGTCAAAGATTCTCACAGATGGAGTGAAACGTCTGTGCTCTTCTGTTGAAAGGACCAAGAGCCTGATACCAAAACCGGTTGGGAGATTCCTGCAAGCTTTCCCCTATTCTTAGCCCAAAACACAAACAAAGAATCTTCAGCGATGGCACTTCCTTTCCCCACCCATACCATAATTTCTATGTGAGATGATGACGTGGCTGTTTGCAGCTACTGGTCAGAAAGGCAGCATGAAAGTAGAGACCTACGCGTTGCACTATTTGGAAATACAGACGTGGAGAGGATGCAAATGGAACAGTTTATGACCAAGAATTTACTGAGGTCACCAAAATATTAGATTTAGTGAGGGTGGAGAATCTCTAGCAAGTATATGACAAGGTCCTTTCTTTCAAGGCACATAGAGTGTTATTTGGTAAAAAAAGATTCTATACACATGGGACCATTTGAGAACAATCCCAAAAGCATCTCCTGAGTATCAAATTAAAGGATAGTGATGACATAAGTCACCTGAGGTCAGAGGCAGAATAGGTCATTGTGTGTTGGGGGACAGCAGTGCCCACGTGGTGACCCTTGAGGTGGGTGGAAGCTAGGGCATGAGAGTGGATACAGGGAGGGACAAAAGGAGAGGCCAGAAAGAGAGGCAGCAGGTGTCTGTATAAAAAGCCTAGTGTCGGGGATCCCTGGGTGGCTCAGCCGGTTTAGCGCCTGCCTTCAGCCCAGGGCGTGATCCTGGAGACCCGGGATTGAGTCCTACATCAGGCTCCATGCATGAAGCCTGCTTCTCCCTCTGCCTGTGTCTCTGCCTCTCTCTCTCTCTCTCTTTCTCTCTGTCTCTCTCTCTGTGTCTCTCTCTGTCTCTCATGAATAAATAAATCTTTTAAAATCTTTGAAAAAAAAAAAGCCCAGTGTCCTGTTGCCTTTAGACTTTATTGCTTAAGACCCCGCACTTTCTACATATCCAGTTTGGCTTTGCTAAATGGCACTCACTGATGCTTGAGGTTACACTGCAGTGGGAATAAGGTGCACACTGGGAACCTTCCCCTGGGGTGAGAAACCTACTGTCTCTGATAGAACACCTAGGGCTTGCGTTGGTCTAGAAGCTCCTAAATTTGTTTGCTTCTTCATATCTACTTTCTTTGTGATGAAGCATCCAAGAACAGGAGAGACCAGGACCCAAGAGCCTCTCATGGTGGACAGGCCAGGGTGGGTCAGCTGTTCATGGCCGCCTGAGGCTGGACCTGGCAGGGGCGGCCTGGGCAACAGCTCTGGGTGGTGGATGAGGTTGTGTCTCACCTATCTTTGACTTTCAGGCTTTAGCATCTCCTCCTTTAGCACAACACCTTCCTCCTTGCAACTCCCACGGGGGCTGCAAATGGATTTAAAAGCTTCTCTTACATATAACTGTAAACGGGAAGTGAGCGGGCAATGACATCCTCATAGGGAAATATTCTTTGAGCATATGTTGGTGCATACAAAGAAAATACCATTTCCTTAGGCACTTTGCGTTTGTTAGTCATTTTGCTTTCCTTCCTTCTTTTGCTAACCTTGCTTTTTTCTTTTTTCTTTACTGCTGAAGGCTCATATAATAAAACCATTGTATTTCTGTTTGGGTCTGTTTCAATGCTTTTTTTTTTTTTTTTCCGATACCTGGTCCCATGGCATGTGTTTGTGCTGCTTTTGTCTGTTTTGTCTTTTTGTTTGGAAATTACGCAAAAGATGAGCCACCAAAAGAGAACACACTCTGGATGGTCCAAAGAGAGACTAGTATTAATGAAAATCTGGCAAAAGTGAAATTTAAACTGAGAATATCAAGAGGGTGTTTTTTTTTTTTCCTCTCAGCGAAGGCTTTAGTAAACCAAAAGGTAGAAATGTTATCACAGGAATTGCTGAAACCAGGGAAGACTCAAAAAGCTTTGGAAAAATAACAGTGCATGCACATGCTTCTGCTTTTTCATCAAGTAGAGACCAAGAAGATATTTCATGTAGTTGGATTATTTGGAACATCTGGGTGGTGTTCAGCCATAATTCAAACACAAATTATCCAATGAATGTGGAGGGTAGGAGTAGCAATACAGTCTTCTCTTATTGAAAAGCATTAAATATTCAGTGACTTATTTTTCACTTGAATCAAATGGTAGCAGAAGGAAGCAAAGGTATCAGATCTTTTTGTCTTTAATCTGTTGATTATTGAGAAATGTCCTAAAGTGATAGAGGCTATCTGGAAGGGGTAAAAAAGGCCACTTGGTAGAGGGAGGAGCCCAGATGTGACATCCTTTCTCCGCAGCCAGCTCTTCCTTTTCCTGCTTCAGGAAGTTACCTCTACTAGTCTCCTAATGTCATGTCACCCAGTCCGGCAAACATGTCACAACTGATAGAACAAATAGCTCCAGAGAACTTCACATAGAAACTCAGACTATATAGCCGGCTGGTCAGTTTCCATGCTGGCTTGGCCATCTATTAGTTGTGTGGCTTTGAGCAAGCCCTTTGATGTCTGAGTCTCTGTTTTTCTCATGTTAAAAATGAAAATAATGATTGTACCTACTTGCATTGGTCAGGGTTCTTTAGAGAAACAGAACCAATGTGGTGTGTGTGTGTGTGTGTGTGTGTGTGTGTGTGTGTAGAAAGAGGTTTATTATAAGGAACTGGCTCACATGATTATAAAAGCTAACGAGTCTGAAATCTGCAGTGTGGGCCAGCAGGCTTGACACCAGGAGAGCCAAGAATATAGTTCCAGTCCAAAGGCCAGCAGGTGGATCCCCAGAAGAGCTGATGGCATAGATAAAGTCCAAACACAGTCTGCTTGAGAATCCCCTCTTTCCTGAAGAGGCTAGTTTTTTTTGGTTCTGTTCAGGCCATCAACTGATTTGGTGAGGCCCATTCACATTATGGAGAGCAATCTGCCTTATTCAGAGTCTACTGATTACATTTGTTGATCTCATCCAAAATCACCCTCAGAGTTGACACATAAAATTAATCAGCACACTGCTTTATAGGGCTGTTATGTGTCCCTGACACATAGTATGTGCTATATAAGTGTTTGTGCCATTACCACTATGACTGTGATGACAATGAGAATTATTAGTAGCTGTTACTGATACCACTGTGGAGTCTAATATACCAGGTTTCAAAACCCAGATATACCATGTGAGAGTTTGTGATCTGAGCAGGGGCTTCAACCTTCCCAAGTCTGCACTCCCTCATCTGTAAAATGAGGATAAAAAGAAGAAGGCGTATTAAACTAGTTTATGTAGGTACACCATTTGGAATTGTGTTTGACACATGGTAAGCACTACACAGTGTTTGCCACTGCAGTTAATATAACGATGTTGATGAATATCACCATGATTAGCAGTGCACCAGAATCTGACACATTTCTGGCCTCGGACAAGATCCTCAAACCCTCTCCCCTGCCCAAGGCTCATCTATAAAATGGGGATACAGGCATGCATTTTGAACTATATTTGATTTTAGTAAGCATTATAGGGGTGTTTGCTACTACATCTATGATGATAATAATGAGCATTGCTATAATTAACATTGCTGTAGAACTTGATACATTTATTAGGTGTTGCTTTGGACAGGGTCCTAAACTTACCCCAGTCTGCATTTTCTCACCTGGGAAAGGGTGTTAAGTTGAAAGGAACAAGTTAGAGTGTGGGTAAGCACTTGGCCCCATTCCTGGCCCATGGCCCATAGAAAGCATTCAGTGAAAGTTGGCTGCTGTGCATTTCTTCATGCATCAAGCACCAGGTCCTGGGAACACATTCATAGCAGCACTACCGTCTCATTTTCTCAGCTCTCTGTTCACTCTATAGCAACCCTGATGCACTGTCACAAAGTCAGTGGTGGGGACCACATGATGTCCCAAGTTAGCCCCCCTATTTTCGTATAACTCTTAGATTTAGAAGAGTTTTCTCTTCTTGTTTGGAAATTATGTGAAAGAAGATAAGTTATCAGTTAATATCAGTGGTTAGTGCTAGCTCTGTGGTCTGGGCCCATGCAGAGCGCATTTGTCCCTCTCCGTGTGACAGCCCGCCAAATATTTGAAGACAGTACTCACTTCTCTCCTAAACGTTTTTGTCATCAGACTAAACATCTCTATCTCTTTCACCCTTTTGTCACATAACACAATTCCCAAGCTCCTCACTTTATTGATTGCTCTCATCTGGACCTACTCCAGGCTTTCAGTGGTCACCCTAAAATATGTCATGTGGACTGTATTCAGCCCTCCCGATGAGCACACTTGCCCTACAGAGGACTGCTACCTACCTCATCCTGGTACAACCTTAATTTATTAAGATGTCATAGGTTTGCCATAGTTCTTTTAGCAATCCCTTCTGGCCTCTCCTGTTTTATTTTAAGCTTTAACTGACTGACACCATTTATACATGGACTGGTCATAAGCAAGACTGTCCTCCTCCTGCCTTTGATAATTGAAGCTTTGAACCTATGTGTGCATGTCTCACAGTCCAGTTATATTTGATCTTGTTAAGAGTAGCCAGTATTTCAAACTACTGAGATGTTTGACAGACAATTATTATATTTTTATTAGAAAATGATTTTGTGCTTACTGCAAGATATTTGGGAGATACAGATAAGCGCAAAGATGAAAATAAATATCATTTATTTCTCACCATCTAGAAATAACTATTGTTGGCGTTTTGGTGACTTCCCAGACCTGTTTATTGTGTTGGGTATGTGTGTGCACTTGTCATTACAAACTTGGGGTCACATCATATATAGAGTTTAGATCCCTCTTTTTTTCATTTAATATTAACCAGAAATTTCTTACATAATGAAATTATATTTGGAAATCTGAACACAAAGTACATCCTGTGGACATTTGGATATTCCATAATGTATTTGACCATTGCTGTTGTTGGGAATAGATTATTTCCAAGATTTTGGTATTAGAAATAATGCTTCAGTGAGCATCTTTGTCTATATCAGGATTTCTCAACCTCAGCACCATTGACATTTGGGGCTGAGTAATTCTTTGTTGTAGGTGCTATTCTGTGCTTTGTAAGATATTTAACAGTATCTCTGGCCCCTAACTACTAGGGGTCAGGTACATACACCTGCCCACCAAGCTGTAATGATCAAACATGACTCCAGACATTGCTAAGATTCTCTTAGGGTTAAAATTGCTCCCCCTCCTAAGAGAGAACTACTGGTCCCTGTCTCTTCAGCTGAATGCAGGGGAAGGAGGACAGTGCACACAGCCTATCCCAACTGCAAAGAGTAAGGACTACATTGTTAATGAATTTAAAAACAATTAATAAAACCAACTGAAAATTTACCCTTTTGTTTTATCATCATTGTGTCCCAATAATGTCAACAATGAAAATTTCCTTCCTACTAGGGTAGAATGCTCCCGTTTCTCTTCCATCACCACCACCCTCAATGGTTTCACCATTGTCCCTTTAAAAAAAAAAAAAAAAGTCCCAAAGCACACTGTTTATGTTCCACCAAAGTTAGAGAATTTTAACAACACAGCTTTCTGGGTGAATTTTGCCTATATTTTTGCTTATAGCTCTCTTGTCACAGATTTCAGACCCACTGGGACAGAGCTAGGAGATACTTGCTCTACTCACAGTCATCTCGTCCCTCTGTTGGGTACTGTTTTCTTACTGGATCAAGTTCAAGGAGCCTTACTCCCTCTTCTCTTCGGGTGTGTTCTCTCTCTGGTTCTTGGAAACATATGCCTGAGGGTTTGGGGGCACTTCCCTAGTTTGCTAAAATATGCTTTCATTATAATACTCCTCTGTTTAAAAATTATTTTCAGTGCCTTTATTTCCTGCCAATCAAGTGTGAATACTGCTTTAATCTGCCCCCTCCCAGACCATCAAACTGAATTTCCCACAATCCCCTGACAGGCCATGTCTGTTGCATAGAACCAGTCTCTGTGCTGCTCCAAGAGCAGACACTAGACTTGGTGGCTTCACCTATGTTGTTCCACTTCCTTGGAATGCCCTTCCTGTTTCCTACACAAATCCTACACACAGGAAACCTTTCTTGGGCTCTAAATCTCTCATTGATATTCTGCTTCTCTAAGCTCTTTCTTAAGTGATTTGTATCTTATCATATCATTTAGTATCCCTTGGTACTTAGCTTGCCCATCTATGTATTTCTAATTATTTTAGTAACTTAGTCTTTTTTTTCTTTTTCCTTTTTTAAACTGTGAATTATGCACACTAGTTTCCTGGTGTTCATTTCCAATCTCTCTCTCACTAAGCTGCTGCTGAACTTCAGTGGTCAGAAGTAACTCATGAAATTGTTCCCATTCTAGTTTTTTTTTTTAAGACTTTATTTATTGGTCCATGGGAAACACAGAGAGAGATGGAGAGACATAGGCAGAGGGAGAAGCAGGCTCTCTGTAGGAAGCCTGATGTAGGACTCAATCCCAAGACCCCGGGATCATGACCTAAGCCAAAGGCAGATGCTCAACCACTGAGCCACCTGGGTGCCCCAGTAACTTAGTCTTATCTCAACAATTAGAATGTCTTACCCTTGAAAATCTTCTCAAAAACAAGTCTGTAAATATTCAATAAATAGCTGCTAATGATGTATAATTCGCTCTGTTCCAACATTACTTAACTTCCCCATTTCCTAGCTTAGCTCTATAAAATTCAGTGCAAGAATTAAAAATATGTGTTTGAGTT
The DNA here is from genome assembly GCF_048418805.1 of Vulpes vulpes. Classification (NCBI taxonomy): domain Eukaryota; kingdom Metazoa; phylum Chordata; class Mammalia; order Carnivora; family Canidae; genus Vulpes; species Vulpes vulpes. Next base: position 180,298,486 of record NC_132791.1, on the reverse strand, counting down.
ATTCAAATATCTTAATTTAACCTTAAAATTAAATTTTTAAACTTAAATTTAAAATTAAAATTAACAAGCTAGACATCCAAATCTAAATTTCCAAAAAAGTCCCAGAGTTTTCCATCATTTATCTATCTGGTAAGTATTTTCTGCAGGCATCAAATGACCCGTAACTATCTCTAACAGTTCTAGCACCCATCCGCTGGCCCCTTTGGTTGTTTATATCCTTCAGCTTTCAAAGCCAAGCCACCATTTAGCACAAATTGCAGAAATCATGGGAGCTAGCAACTTTGCTGGCTAGAGTTCTGGCTCTACAGAATCAAGAAACTTCCTAAATTTTCTGTTTAATATTCCCGTAAAGGTAATTACTAACCTTCTGGGTACCTGGTACCTATTTCCAAATGTCATCCCACAGTTCATTTTACATGAAAATAATACCTAATACTTCTTGTCATTTCCCCCAATTTTTCAAACTCTGAACTTTTAAGAAATTATCATCGTTGCATTATGGGGGGGGGGGAGGAAATGAGGGAAAGTTTAAAGTTGAATTTTTAACAACCCAGAATACCAAGAAATCAAAAAGATGCCATAGGAGGAGAAAAGATGGCCAAGGTAAGAAGGGAAGAAGAGAGGATCTTGCATCTAGGTTTCACTTGATAGTCAGCATAGTGCTTTTGTGTCTCCATCTGTAGGTCCTGTTGCCATACTGCCATTGCCAGTCACAGGGGTGCCCAGAGAGCATACCAGAACAAAATAAAGTTAACCTTGACTTGGTTACTGGCACAAGAGATTCAAAGGGCTGTCCTAGAAGAGACCAAATTCTATTCTGAGGATATGTTTTTGTAGAAAGAAGCAAATTTTCCAGTTTCAGAGAAACAAGAGAGTTCTTTTAAGTCCAGCCTCCAAAAGCTCCTTGACCAACAACCTTCCACACTCACTGTCCTCTTGGGGTCAGCCCAGATTGATTTAGTGATTAACTCCAACATTTTTCTGGCTTCTCCACTACACCAGCACATTTCAGGTTTCTAAATATAGGTCAACCCAGGCAATTAGGAGAGAGCTTCTGTTTTTGAAAGGTATTCAGCAGGCAGAAAGCCCAGTTTACAAATGAGTGATCGTGTTTGGCCTCAGTTGACTTGACTGACAGGGACTGCTATATTCTCAGTGACGTGTTGGGATATATGAGAAACTTCCACAATTATTACATCAAAGACTATATTAACCATAAGAAACTTTACTTTCCCATCAAAAAATGTATTTTTCACTGACCTTTATTAAGCACCTTCATTTTAGGTTTTGCCAGTTTTGTGATCTTGATGCTCCTGTTGAATTGGAGAGAAACTCGGGTTATGTTGAGGGAACCCACAGTCCCACTTACCAGTTGGTCATGAGTAACTTAACCAGCAAAGGTTCCAATATGGTTTCCACCTCACTCCATACCCTTCTCTCCGTTTTGCCCTAAACTGGGAAATTGATCTCACTGCCTTGGGAAGCTAGAGATGATAATGTGGCCTTGACTCTGGCTGGGTAGGACATTATTTAGGAGGTCACCACTCCAGGCCAGTATTCTGCATAAACGGTCAGAGTCCATTTGGATGAGGCCTTGCAGCCTATCACTGCTAGACCCCAAAAGTCAATGGCCCCAGATCTGACCCTAAAAGAGAGTCTCAATGAGGCACTCTTGTCATTATCCCTAAATGAGATGATCATTTCATTTTGGAGAATTAGAAGTATTAAAGTATTAAATGTGAATATTCAAACTACCACAATTTTTGAAGCTCCATCTTGATATTAATTTTGGAAAAAAAATCATATGGAGACCCAAGAACAAAATACATGGGAACAAAGGAACACATGGACCCTCCCCTGGGTTTGGAGCCTGCATATACATGTTAGGGAAGGAGAGCAGTACTGTGCACATAAAAACTTGGTTGAACCTAAAACCTTGTTCAGTGTATGATCCAGCAGTGTCAGCACCATCTGAGAGCCTGTTAGAAATGCAGACTCTCAGGACCCCCAGATTTACCGAATCTGTATTTTAAGATCTCTAGGTAATTCCTATGCACTTTGCAGTTGGTGAAACTCTGGTCTAGAAAGCCACCAGAGTTTGGGTTTGGTCATCAGACTAGGATTATGTGGATTTCAATGCACATATATAGTAGCTAGGACTATATATTGTTCCTGTCAGGATACTAACTACATTTTCCCCTCTCTGAAGAGGAAGCAGCATACAAAATGAAATAATCTACCATTGTGAGATGTTAACATATCAAAGTCATATTTTCTTTCTTCCTTTCCTGTGCTCTCTCCCACTGTAATGGATACGGCTGGCACGTTAGTAATGCAGAAGCTTCCTGGGACATGGGACTTTTCAAAGGGGCGGAAATTCCTGGGCATTGCGGTGGTGAATTTTGGCTTCAGCACTGCCAGAAGGTCTCAAGTTGCAGAGATGATAAAACATACCCGGCCATGTGGGCGCTCATTTCTAGCTGGGCAGAGACATGCAAGTCAGTGAAATCTGGGAGTCGACTGATTATAATTCCTAAGCTATAGTAGCGTCTTTCTTCCTCATCTTTAGCTTTCAGATTGCGACAACTCATCTTAGATGTCATCTCTAGACTAGTTCTGATTCCATTGTCCTCTTTTCGTGGACTGGCTGCCTAGAATCTGACCAGGGCAGCAACAACCTAGCTGAGCCTCAAAACTAATTTCCATTGCCCTCCCTTGCCATGAATTATTGACTCAGGATGGGCTTTCCTCTCCTCCAACAGCTTTGCCTGGTAGAAACCCCTTTCTCCGACCACCCCAGGCGAATTGCTTCCTTCTTGAGGACTCTGAATTGCCTGGCTTATTCCTCCTTCCTCCCACCTAGTCACTGTGGTCACACTGGAGGCTCCTCCACAATTGTGAGGTAAGCTCCTTCCCTCCACTCTTGGGCCATTTTTCCTAGGCTGCCTTTTTTTTTTTTAATTTTATTTTATTTTATTTTATTTGTGGTCTCTGTCATTCTGCCGGGGCAAGGGGGTAAAGAGATCTGACACTAAGTGCGGGGAAATGCTGAATCTGGAATCTATCTTCCAGACGGCACAAGAATAAAAATTCATGGCAGGACAGCAGCTGCTGACACACTCCCAAAGACATATTGCAGGTAGCATTATTTATTGTGGCAAGGAGTTCATAGAAGTGCTACCTCAAAGCACCCTGAGAGATCCTGAAAAGCCCATCTCCCATCACGTGAGGCAGATTTATGGGGGCTGCTCTTAGAGAGGTCAGGCGGTGCGGCTCAGGACGCGGCTCCTTCCAGAAAGCCTGGATTCCCTTAACATATTCAGTGCAGTTTGATTGGTTCAAAGGAGGGCTTGAGTCTGTAATGTTGACCATAAAATTGCAGTGACACGCTGCTTTAGATAAGAGGGCTGGAGGAAGGGGGCAGGGATGCAGCCAGCACAGGCAAGACCCGAGCATGCGTTCATATTTTAGGTTAATGTGCGGGAGGAGGATGGGGGATGGGACTGGGTGGATTAATGTTCGCACAAAGGAAAGCTGAAGCCACCAGCCTGGACACATCAGACACCCTGCCTCTGTCCACAGAAAGCCACATGCGCACAAACACATGGAGACATGCAGGGACCCTGAGGTACCACCCAGACTCCCCATTGTCCTGGAATCACCAGGGGGAGGGGACTGCATTCCCCATGACCCTTCCCAACTAGATCAAGGGTCTCCCAGGCTCTCCATCAGCCCTCTTGAAATGGTGTCATTCCCCACGCTGCTCACTAACCAACCTTAGATGCTCAAATTCCCCATCCACACCTGTCACCCAGACACAGCCCAGCAATGAGCTGCTTGGACAAGCTCAGTGGAGCCCGGATTGGTGCTCTGGCGGCTGCCGGAGAAGGGTGCTGATTCCTCTTTTCTTGAAAGAGTGATATCCGGTCAAGCCAAGAGGCCCTGAAGGAATGACTTCCGTGCCTTTTCCCAAATCTGGGGTTTTAGAATTTCAATCAGATGGGTGAGCACCACTTACTGATTCCAGGCGAGCATCTTCTGGATGAATTTGTTTATCCAGGTCAGTGTCTACTGGTAGTATTTCAGAGCCACCACATTCGTAGCCCAGATCCTTGGCCTTCTGTGGGCAGCTTGGTTAAGAGACTTAATTGCTGTCAACTTTCCACATCTGAGTTAGAGAGATGGACGGTACAAGGGGAAGAGATGGCCATCTAAATAATTGAGGTGATTATCTTTTTCTGAATTATTCAGCTAGGACCTAAATTGTCCTATAAATTCACAGAAAGGTAGGTTTTGGTTTGAATTATACAGATAATAGCCTTAATTCTTCACTTCACTCAATCCTGTAGGTCCAGTTGAAAAGTGACTCTTTCTTCCTTTGTTGAAACCGACATCATTTAGATTTTTGCATCTGCCTGTCTTCAGCTCCTCCCCTCCACCACGTCTCCCTTCTGTCTTCTACGTGAGGCGTTTGGGCCATCCATCTTGGTTCGTGAGGTTGGCCTCTGGAGTGTGAACTGTGGGAGGGGGAGCCTAAAAATTGTTAAACTTACTAAGATGGAGAACCTCTTAAAATATATCTATTGCTTTTTGCTCCTTCAGAACCCATTTCGAGACTCCCCATAATTTGCATCCCCTGCCAATCTCCCATCTCTCATCCATGATTTTTAAGATCAAAATCCCTCCCACTCTTTAATGTTGCCTGCTCACAGCAGATAGTCCCAGGCACTGTTATTTTTCTACTAGGATTCCAGCTCTAGCGTCCTTGCAGGCTCTGTCCTGAGGGATGTGACCACTGACTTTGTCAAATCCAGGAGACCACTCGGAGACTCTGAGCACCACTGCTCAGATGGTCATCCTTGCCCATTGGCCTAAACAGTCGCTCCTCCGAGCACCACTGTTGACCTCCTGAGGTCCAACGCTTGACCTCATTAATACAAAAGGGGAGAAAGCTAAGTGAATGTTTTCACAGTCGCCTTTTTCTGCAGGCCACCTGGAGGTTATCAAGGCCAGAGGCTGCTTTCTAGTTCATAAACCTGTTAGGGTATTCGGAGTCATGATTCTCTTATTCAACTGTCTGTGCTTTTCCTTGGGACAACTAATCCCTCAGCGTGACTGGTGGAAGCCGCAGTATTGATTTCTGTGTCTCTCTAAACCTCAGTTGTGTTCAACGCTTGTTAGACATCTGAAGGAATATCCAGTGGGCTCTGGGGGCAATTTGAGAGCGAGGCGCAATAGGCCCGCTCTTAAGAGAAGTTTCTGTAAGGTTGCCGGGCAAGCCAATTGAAAAAATGAGAAAGAGAGAGGATGGAGAGGATGAGAGGGAAGAGAGGAGGGGAAAAAAGAGAAAGAGGAAAGAGAAAGAGAAATGAGAGAAATAGGAGGGGAGAGGGAAGAAAGGAACGAAAGGAAGGAGAAGAAAGAGAAAGGGGACTCTGTCCCTGCTAATAGGAATCTTAAAGGATTTTCATCTTTTCTGCTCCTTTCCATCACAACTCTCCCTTTGTTAATAAAAAAGCGCTTTTCATTTTCTGATCAGCTCCAAATGAAATGAGAGGGTGTCCACATGCGTGGCTGGTGCAGGCACAAGGGGAATTGCCGAGGGCGTGGCCTTGTGGCTTCTATGTAAATAGGGAGGCGTGACCGCAGATGCACCTGCCAGCGATTTGAAGCCTGGAGAAAGGTTGATGCAAAATGCAGGGCTCTCTTCAGGGTTACCACATGCTTGAAAGATGAGTGCTTCTCATAACAAGAACAACAACAAAAGCACTGGAATATGATTTCAATGCAGGAATTATAATCTCAAAGTGGAAGACTGGCTCACTGCAATAAGGCATCAGAGACTTGGCAATGATTTTCCACTGTCGTTCAGTAAGAATGTCATTCGCTTCTTTAACATACCTAGGTTGTAAAGCCTCTAGGTCAGTCTAAGTTCTCAACTGGGGGCAATTTCGCACCTCCCTGCCCCTCCCTCTCCAAAGGACATTTGGCAATGTCTGGAGACATTTTCCATTGTCATGATTGGCGCATGCTACTGGCATTTAGTGGGTAGAGGCCAGGGAAGCTGTTAAACACCCTACAATGCATAGGAGAGCCCCCCCCCCCGACCCCCCACGACAAAGAATGGTGCAGTTTGAAATGCCATTACAGCCAACGTTAAGGAACCCTGCCTCAGCTCTGAAAAAAATATGATTTCCCATTTTTTTCTGCCTTATTTGCTTCCCACTTCTACCTAAGACGTTTCCTCAGCCAGTAGTATATGATAGCTACCTCTAGGGAATTAAAAAAAGGAAAAAGAAAAAAGAAGGAAAGACGAAGATGCTTTTCTGTCCAGGCCACATTTATCAAACCTCTCTGGGGATAAGGCCCAGGAATCTATACTTTGAAAAGTCATCCATGTGATTCTTACAACCAGATCTGAGGATCCTAGAAAAAGATAGGTAGCCCTTTCAAGAGGCTGTCGAGTGTGAGAGCACATGTCCAGATTGCTTTTCAATCAGAAATCTATTTCCTGAGTTCTAGAATCGGAGGAAGGTTGACCAGCCTGACACAGCCCAGAACAATGCAGCTCCATCTTATGGATGCTCTAGCATTAAGTCTCATTTCTCTACCTAAGAATCATATTCTGCTCCAGCATGAGTGTTTCGGACTCTTCCCAGCATCTTGCCTTCCTGAGCTGGAAATGCCTGGACATTGGTCTGCAAAACCCGAGAACTCTTGGCCATTAGAGCCCCTGTGTGCTGGGGCCCAGAGCCACCTGCAGGCCATGCCAAGATTGCCTTCGTTGTCAGGGCTCTCCAGGTAGAATTTAGAGGAGTCTGTTCAAATGTTCACAAGCTATTTGGACCACATCAGACCCGGCCTCCGAAATGGCCTCCTCGTGTCTTTGTCTTCTAGCGTGGGGCTTTTGGAGGGGTCCTTTGTCCTACCACGTGGCTCTAGGAATATATTTGGGAAGGAACAATAGCAAAGGAATCATACCAAGCTCATTAACAGAAAAAAGGCAGAGCAATTCATGGTCGTATATGATAGTCAAAACAGAGCAGAGACTTCAGATGATACCATGGATCAGTAAGATTTATAAAATCCATTTCTGCCACTGAGAGGAAGGAGAGAGAGACTGAGATTAGGAGATTACTCCAGTTGTTAGTGATACTTGTCATAGTCCTGTGCTTGCTGGACCTGTGGAGAGCTGACTTGGAAGCACAGAATGCTTCCCATCACTTTCCCTTTGCTTCCTTAACTCCTGCGAACCTGGTGGTCCCTAGAATGTGCACAGTGGAATACAGGGCAGCTTGCATAAATAGGGCCAAATGGTCGACCCTTGCCGGGCCAGCCTCAGTCCACCCCTCCTAGGCTGAGACGTTTTATTGGTTTCCCTCTTCATCTGCAGCATGGGCTCTTGCCCCTCCTCATTATCATTACCTTTCTGAGACTCGAGCCTGCCCCTCATCAAGATTTATATCGCCACATTCATTAGGTGATACAATACTGTCAACAGAATCAGCAGTGGCAGCAGCGGCCTCATTATCTCCGTGGTTAACCCCTGCCTCCCCAGTGCTGGGCCCTGTCAGGGATTTTAAATTCAAATTAAATTTTCATGCAGCAGCTTTGATGTTGGAGGTAGAACTGCCTAGTCAGGAGGTGGCTGGGGGAGGAGATGCTATTGTTACGTTACCTCTCCCTCTCAGGGGCTCCAAGCAGCACGTCCTCAGAAGACATTCTGGCTTTGCGAGGGACTCAACAGCACATTCTGTCTGCTGCTGGAATTTATTTTGTTTTCTGGTTGGAATAAGATATTAAGGAGGATATATCTCAGAGATCTATAGATCATATCAGATTGTCTAAGGACTGGAGTATTTGGGTCCAGATGCTCTATGAGACCCTCGGGGCCAGCTAAGGGATCCCAGCCTGTAAAATAATAATCATCATAATTTGAATTCAGAGAGGAAATTAGTCACTTTCGAGACTTTCTGACATGAGAAAGAAATAGCACCCTTTTTTGGATCTTTATCTCCTTGTAGCTCTCTGTGGGTACCCAGATGTTGGTATGGTTCAAGATATCAAAAATACACATAGTTTTGATCTTTGTGCATGTATGCACTAAAGTTAAGTTGTCCCAGGCATACCTGAAGCACTGTAAAGTCCGGAGTTTATTTTGGGCATCACTACAAAGTAATAAAATGAATTTTCACTCTGGAACTGGCATATGGTAGATACTTGCCAAACATTACTTTCTCCTCCACCTACTGCATCTAACCTCGCACACACCCCACCCTCCACCCCACCCCCCGCCCTCCGCCCATGCCTTTAGAGTGATGATCCTCAGTAAAAACTTGTCTGCTGGCCTGGCTTGTATCCTAATAGCATCCCAGCTGGCCATTTCAATCACATGGTAAGGCCCAGAAGCCTAAAATATACCCTGTGAGCTTTCTACCTAATTGCCCTCTATAACAATCAGCAACAGAAATGGTTGATTGAAGGAGTAGACCTAAGTAAGGTCTAATATTAATTAAGTTCTCACTATGTGCCAGGCATTATGCTAAGTGCTATCTCATCTTATTTATCCTGCCCCACAACCCCACATGGTAAAGTTATTATCACACAATTTTCAAAGGAAGGAACAGAGGCTCAGAGAGGTTCTGTAACTTGGCCAAGGTCTCATAATAAAAGAAAGGTTTGGAACCTCTCCTGCCCTGTCTTCAAAGCCTATGTTCATTCTCCCTCTACTGCTTCTTGTTTCTCTCTTAAAATGAAAAGTTCACCTTGCATCAGATCCACATCTGTCCTCTTTGACTTCCGCATGCTAAAGAAAGTGAGTTGCAGCTGGAAGTTCCACCTGTAATAGTTTAGCTTTCATTTACCTCGTACTACTTACTCAAGTCCCATTATACCTAAGGGCAAAAACAGGGATCATGTATATGTTGTAGGCATACGTATCTGTAGCAAGCCTCTCATGTCTATGTAAGAGGACAGGATGACCAGTTGTCTCAGGAGTGGCAGTGCCTCTCCACACTCACGTGAGTTTGCCCTAGAACTAGCACCTACATTACTAAGCACTTGGGCTTTGAGACCTGAGTTTGCCTCTCCACAGCTTGCTAGCTCAGTGACCCAGGGTAATTACTTACCCCTTCCCAACCTCAGTTCCCATATCTAAAAAAAAGGAGGGGGGGCGGGTAACAGTCCTTCCTGCTTCACATGACTATGACAAAGTTAATGAGATGGTGCATATATAAAGCATTTTGAATTGTGCATGGCCCATGGTAGATGCTCACGAGACATTTATTATCATATTACCATTTTACCATGGTTGAAATCATTAGTATTTAGTCCTAGGCAAATCAGTGCAAAGAATCTATGCAGAACTAAGACCCAGTATGTAACAGCTTGTCTTGGATAACTGATCAAGGGCATGGATTCTATTTAGTCATCTCGTTGAATAAGGGACTGAGAAACAGAGGGGGTAGGAAGCAAGAAGGAAACCATTAACAGAATTGTTGTCTGATAAATTTGTTAGATTTTTTAATATATGAGTCAATCCTGAACATGCTAAAAGAGTAATTTTCTAATTGTGCTGATATATATTATCTCCACATTAGAACGGCACTGTCTGTTCTCAGATATATTTGCAGAGTGAGCCCTAGAAATGCGGCTGTTTTGTGTTAATTTCCCACATCGAGGGTATGGAAGGCCCATTAAAGTTCTCTCATGCTTCCTTCCCGGACTTTATTTCCGCAATCTTCATAATTCAGTTGTAACATTGCACTTACGCATTATCATACAAGGTCTTGGCTTGTAGTGATGTTTTTAAATGAGAGAATTTGGACATTTTTATGCTTTTTCAGTTATGTCTCTTAAAATGAAATTTCATAAGCATTTAGCTGGTAATATGAACCAATTGCCTGAGTTATTTCCAAACACAGTATACAGAGGTCAGGATACTATGGTTTGAAACACACACACACACACACACACACACACAGGATTGTAATGAAAGGCCTAAGACTGTGAGTCTCTCTGAGGATAATGTATGAATGGTGGCTGAACCAGGGGAGCCCATTCGGGGAGTCACAACAGTGGCTGGGACACCATTCCTGGTGTCACTGCAATAGGAAAGGGGCAAGGAGCCACAGGCAGCTGCCCCACATTGTTGGGAGTGGGAGAAAGCCACTTCCTGCAAGGAGGTCCCTAACAGGCGAAGGCCAGCCAGGCAGGGCTTTTGGCTCCCTCTGCCACCACCCTTCTTGCCCCTGCATCTCCTGCCCCACCACAATCCCCTGCTCTCCCAGTCCCTTGGCCAGATGTGAAAGGGCAACCACTGCCTTGTTATCCCAGGCCCCTGTCCCACCCAGTCCCACTCCACCCTTGCTCTCACTAACCCCTCATCAGCCGCTTCGCAGCAGCCTCCTGCCTCTGCCATTAACTGAAAGGCAGATGGCTTTGCTGACATCCTAAATGTTGTTACCTAGCTCCGGAAATAGAAAACGAGCAACCCTAAGGACATGGCACATTATTCTGAGGGGATTTCAAACATCACACAAAAAGGTTGTGGAATTCCAGAAAATGTGCTGAAACCCAGTCGTATAGTTTGAGCTTCATTCTTAGAGCCGGCAAGAGAGGTTTAATAAGCACAGCAATTAAGCCTTCAGAAAATTCACACTTTTCTTTAGATACTTCCTGCAGACTTCTTCCTCCAGTTGATACCAAAGCCTAGACACGGGTGAGTTGTGTTTCCTAGCAATTTGCCAATCATTCTCTAGTGTAAGTGCCAGTGAGGGTACTGGACACAGAAAGAGAGAAGCAAAGATTTTGAGTGGTCCCCCACCTGGCTCAATCCCTAGACAGTCAAGGCTCGTTGCTCTTAGAAAAGCATGGCTGTGCGTATTAAGACTAATATTCATCCACCCCAAAAAAATGAGGGGATCCGCACTTTTGCCTCTTCCATGGCTAACACAGCTCTCCCATTTGGGTTCCTTGTTCCCAAGCCTGTTGCAAATCAGCACACTACTTAATGATCTCTTGTGTTCTCCTGTTTCCAAAAAAAGTATAGGATCCAGCCACCTACTTTCTCCTTTTAAGAATTTGGGCTGATGTTTGTAGAAAACATAAGGATGATCGACCTATCACCACTGTAGGTGGAGGGATTGCTTATCTAGGGAGAGACTTTGAGGCTCATGGTGTGGCATCCATCACTTGGGAGATTTTATCCCTTTCTGGGAAGATGTGATTCTCAACCTTATGGGCTAGGAAACTGATGTTACCCATGTTCTAGGGATAAGCCCTCCTCTTCTCAGGGACAAACACTCTTAAACAAATGTGTGAAATAAAACAAGGGCAGTTTACAATCTTACAATAAAAAATATAATCCATTATAATAAATATTCAAACACATCCAGCTATTTTTGTCACTAAAAATAAAATTACCTGGCAACCCAAGTCATCATCAAAATATAAATGTTTTAGGGGCACCTAGGTGGCTCAGTCAGTTAAGCGTCTTGACTCTTTTTTTTTTTAAGATTTTATTTATTAATGAGAGACAGAGAGAGAGAGAGAGAGAGAGAGAGGCAGAGACCTAGGCAGAGGGAGAAGCAGGCTCTGTGCAGGGAGCCTGATGTGGGACTCGATCCCAGGTCTCCAGGATCAGGCCCTGGGCCGAAGGCGGTGCTAAACCGCTGAGCCACCTGGGCTGCCCAAGTGTCTGACCCTTGACTTTTTAGCTCAGATCATAATCTCAGGGTCATGAGATCGAGCCCAGAGTCAGGCTCTGTCCTCAGTGGGGAGTCTGCTTGAGATTCTTTCTCCCTCTCCCCAGCCCTCTCCATGCACTCGCCCGTGACTCTCTCTCTAATAAATAATCATAAATATATTTATATATTATCTATATATTAATGTGTTATTTTGTAGTAAGAGGCAGCTGCCCCAAGACCAAAATTCACAGAGTTGTAATGCTGAGCCCATTCTTATGGGAATTTCTACTTAGACAACCAAGGAATAATCCAAAGGTTTTCTAGGGAATCTTCTCACTATTGCTTTCATGTACCAATAGCAGAAAATAGAGTAGAATAAAATATGGTTAAACCACAGGGACATTACAGATACTGAAATCTCATATGTACTATTTATAGTCATTCCTGGATTTCATCTAAACTCATATTCCCCTTCCCAGAAATTTCAATGATCTCCCTGAAAATCAGTCCACCTTCACCCTGTTGGTGTTGGATCCTTGCTTAAGGGTGCTATGAGTTGGTTTCAGCTTTAATAGGATTCAAAGCCTCTTTCATAACCTTGTTTCCTAAATTTCTCATCAACTGTGACTCTTGGTATTATGCAAGAGTTCTCAAAAATCCTAACCTTATAATGGTTTATCACACCTGCCTATGGCTCCTTTCTTTGCCCCATCTCACCACCTCAAACCTGTGTTCTTCCTCTCTGAAGATTTGCCTATGACACATACCAGCTGGTTTTTAAGGCTGATGCTACCTTTGGACACAGTGTGGTATCTGTCCCTTTTTGTTACAGAATAGTAAGAATGACTTCTCTCTGGAGGCCACATGCTTCCGAGGGAGACACCATCCTTGGATCCCAGCAGTGTTGTCTTGTCTCCTTCTAAAATTCTCAGTGAATACTCTGTCTTCCGTTTTTAAAATTCAGATCCCCTACTAAACATAGGGGATCCCGACTTCCAGCCTGAGGAATACTTTCCATTTTCAACCTATTACACAGACTAAGATGTCTTGGGATCAAAGTTTTCCAGGCTCATGTAGCCAGCCCCAACCATACACAGCCTTATTTGTGACCTACCAGGTGCCACACTTTTCTTCTCTGTATCCCCCACAGACATACACAAGCATGCAATAAAGCATTCAAGAGTCAAACAATTCTGCTTAGATGCTTCAGGAAGACTTGGAAAGAACTGATGGCAACAATTGTTTTTTTATTATTGCCCAGAATTTAAATATTGTGAGTGAGTTCTTTTTTCGGCCTCTTAGAAGTGTTCTATTAAAATGAAGCCTGGGATGCCTGGGTGGCTCAGCAGTTGGGCATCTGCTTTTAGCTCAGGGCATGATCCTGGAGTCCTGGGATCAAGTGCCACATTGGGCTCCCTGCATGGAGCCTGCTTCTCGCTCTAGCTCTGTCTCTGCCTCTCTCTGTGTGTGTCTCTCATGAATAAATAAAATATTTAAAAAATAAAAAATAAAATAAATTAAATGAAGCCTGGCAAATCTGTAACTCTTAAATGTCAGAATGTTCTAGATTTGGGCTGTATATTAAAAGCTGCAGACACTTCAATGCCCCATCATGCAGGACTAGGGAAAGCTGGAACTTCTTTGCAGTCTCTGAATCCCATTATTAATAGGTCTGGCAAGACCATCTCCCTCAAAAAAATTCTGCATCCCCAAGGCCACACCCTATTCTGTACTCAGTAAGGTATACTGATCACCAGATAAGGTTATTCCCTGCCCTGGTTCCACCCTTTTCTGCTATAAACTACAGATTTCCTTTTCCTCTAGATTTACAAATGGCAATGGGCAATGCTTACTTTTGTTTTATTTTTGTTTATAATTTTCTCCTGAATCTCTATAATTATTTGTGGGTAACATATTGAACTTCAACCTGAGACTTAAAGAGCATTTCAGAACCTCCCTTGTATCAATACTTAGCAACCACAATTCTGAGCATGCTTACTCCTCATCAGAGGGGACATTCAGAGGACCCTATGAAGACTTTTTCTGCAAATGTAGATAAAATGTCAAACAAAGGGGAAAAGCAAGAAGCTTAACAAATGACTAGCAACTGAAAGTTCTTCCCCGAATATATGGAACGCTCAAAGCCAGCTCTAAGGCTAGCCCAGTTAATCTTGGCAAGGTCATACAGAGCTCTCATGTGGAATGATGAAAAAGTATTTTCACAAAAGCATGTCAAGCTTTCTTGAAATGACCATCATGGTCTTGATAGATTCTGGTTCCAGAATGTGAACAGTCAAAAGCACATACCCAGTACTTCAGGGTCAACACACCTGGTCACCAGGTGCTCAGGACTCTTAGGGCAGCTATCCATGGGAGAGAAAGGGAGAGGTGAGGCGAACAGATGCTATCCACATTTCAGGCTTTCTAATCAGGGCCGAGCAGATGCTCTCCTGAACAACTCCATGTTGAGATGTCACTAATGTAAAAATTAGTGTTTTTCTCTTTCTGCCAGAATACAGGATTTACATGATCCCTCACACATATCCCTGGAGGACTGGGGTATAATCTCCTAACCAGCAAGGAGCCAATAAACCTTCATTCAGGGGAAAATTTAACTCTCAAAAAAATTCAGAGACCTTGCTTTCGCTGGCAGCTGGCCAAACTCCTCTGCCTGTGTCAGGGAGCCCATTCTCATTTCCAGGTGTAGGTCTTTCTCACCAGCCTGTGGTCTCCTGCCTGTCCTTTGATGGAAGTCATGAGCCAAGGCCTGTGATACCAGTGAGGAGGAAAATGGGGTAGAACCCAGGTTTAGGCAAACATATCCCAAGCAGGCATGGGATCAGAATGTTGGCAAGTGCCAACCTTGGGCACTGTCAGAGGGAGTGGACGCCCTGGAGAGCAGTTCGGCTTTAGCTTAATGAACTGCATGGTAGGGCTATGGGGGTTGGTACATTGTGGCCAGAGAAATCAGCTGATCTCCTGGAGCATCTCTCTAGTGGCTTTACATCTTCTAGCCTCTCCTGGTCAACTGTGGAGGTCACTCAGCCCTAGGTCAGAAAGTTCTTCTGGGGCCATTCCCACATGCCATGTTTTTTCTTCTTGCTCTTCATATTCTAGATTTCCCATTTGCTCATTCATGATGCTCTTCTGGGTTTGTTTGTTTTTTTTAAGATTTTATTTATTTATTCATGAGAGACACACACAGAGAGAGAGAAAGAGAGGCAGAGACACAGGCAGAGGAGCCTGATGTAGGACTTGATCCCAGGACTCCAGGATCATGCCCTGGGCCGAAGGCAGACGCATAACCACTGAGCCACCCAGGCGTCCCATGGCTTGCTTTGAATATGATTTTACTCTACTAACCAGGTGCTTAACTCTCCTCCCAAGCATACAACTAAGCCCCAAGGCCATCTAGGAACTTGGGAAAACAGAGGCTAAGAGGCTGGTGACTCTTCGAAACCCATTTGTTGCTTCTCCCTCACCATCTACTTGATACTTACAGAGCACAGGGGTGAGGAGACTCTGCGCTAAAGCAATGGGGCAGATCCTCAGTGAAAGTTGGGGCACCACTGTGTAATGTGTAACATTAGAGAAGAAACTCAGCCTCACCATTAGGCTCATTCTCTGAGCCCCAAGCACAGCTCGCTTGTATTCTTCAGGTTCCTGCCTATCACAGGGCCTTTGCATAGGCTCTTCTTTCTGGCTGGAATGCCTTTTCACCTGCTTCATGCTGACTTGTCTTTCGCATCTCAGTTTCTCCACATTTCTTAGAGAAATCTCTGACTACTCAGATGAAGTCGTCTCCTTATCAGGTTTTCATGGTGGTAAACACTCTGCATTTTATACTCACTTCATCATGTTGGTTAGAGGCTCTCTCCTTTATTTAACTATAACCTAGATGAAGGAAAGTACAGGGTCTGTTTGGGCTCATCACTAAGTCCCTCAGTTGTAGCTCAGTACCTGATTTACAGTAGGCACTCAATAAACACTTCTTGAAACTTTGTGATTTGCAGATACGAGCTTTCTTAGTTTATCTGTATGTGTCTATGTGCATATGTGACTTATACCCTAATGACTATAGCTTCTCCTGAATAATCTTTATACTACAACTGATACTCAGAAACTACCTTTGCTCGGCAGTCCTGAACCAAAGAAGGAGCCATCCCAAAACATCCTGTGTAATTTTGCATGGGGGCTGGTGTGGATGCCCAACCCCTCTCCCCACGCCCACCCCGCCTCCCCCACCGCAAGCCTGCCTGCAAAGCCCTTCTCTGTCACATTCCCTCCCTAATCTTGGTTTATGTTCACATCTTGGTTCATCTGCTAAGTTCTTTCCCTCCCAAATGGCACCTAAGTGGCTGGGTGTGTCTTTAGCCCCCATTGACCCATAGGGCTGAGACTTAAAGCATACAGTAAAGGGTGGGACTCCCACGTGTGTGGCCAGTAGCCTGGAAATGGTGCCTGTGGTGACCGGGGCTGGCAGGTGAGCCAGGGATCTCAGTGGGGATCAGAGTGCTGCCTCAGAGCTGCAAGAACTGCTTCGTGTGCCCCATCCCTTTCTTGTTAGACACGAGTCCCTGGGGCCCATCCCATGGGGTGCCAAGCCAGGTGGTGCTTTCCTCCGCACTGAAAGCAAACAGCTGGGCTCCTCTGAAGATGTGGTTTTGAACCTCCCACTGACATTCCCACCTAAAGGGTGGTGTAATTGATGAGGGAAGCCCATGCCTCCTTCTCCCCTTCGCTAGGTGTAGCTGGAACAGGAGCACCCATGGAGGAGTGTTAGGGGCGTTTTAAATCACCAACCCAAGCCCCAAGCTTGATCTGTTGTGTTTGGAGGATGTTTGACCAGGCGCAGGCACCTTCCTCTTCCTCAGTCATCCGGCCCTGTAAATAGTCCATCGCATGCTGGATGGGGCCAGCCCTTGGGTGGAGGGGCCTCTCCTCATTCGGGTCTTGAGCTCCTCCACTGCACGCCTTCCCCTTTGAAGAAGCAGGTTGATTCAGTACTTTTGGGACTTGGTGACATTAATGGATCTGTTTTATGTAACACAAAGTCGTTATTAACAGCATCCTAGATCATAAAAAAGGTATAACAAGAGACGAAGAGGTTTTCTTCCCCCCTTGAAGATAATAGCAGTCAGACTGAAGAAGAGAGAGGTCATGGAGCTGCTTGCTGATTGGTGCCTTCCACCCCGCATTGACATTTCTGCAGTTTCATCAGAAATTCTAAATAATCCATGTGAAAACGGACGGTTATTTACCGAAGATATACGCACTGCATTGGCCCATAATGCACTGAAGACATAATCTTGGCTTTCAGAACTGCCTTTTTTTGTGTGTAGCTGCCGTGGTAGCAGCTGCTGCAAGCCTCAGATGAAGGGGACCTAGGCCTTGGTGGGGAAACTGAGTTAGTGGGTGACAAAGTATGGGGGTTTGATAACACGAAGCCTCAAGAAATCCATCTCTGCTGCGGACAGCAGGCGGACTAGCTAAGTAGGCACATCTGGCCAGCAGCTTTAGCCAGGACTGAGTCACAGAGCCTCCCCGCACAAGCAAGCGCCTTGGTGGTTTTTCAAGCTGGTTCCCATTTTCCAAAGGTAAAGAAAAGCATCTTCCGCCCTCCGTGAAGGAGCAGACCCATGGGATTCCGTCCCTGGGGCGTTGTCATTGAAGAGCTAGAAGTGTGTATCAGCACGGAGGGCTCAGCCTCTGGGCTCGTTTTCCCTTCCATGCTAATAGGAAGGATCCAGAAACAGAATCACATGGAGGGGTGCTGAATCCCGCTTCCATCTGGGGCCAGGAGCTCTGATTCCCTGGTTGGATTCACATTTGGGTGCTTTCAGAGCCTGCTCCTCTGTCTCCTTCCGATCCGCCCACCCGCAGCACCATGGTGGCTGGCCTTCTCCCCTGTCCCTCTGCGGGATGGCAGGCAGGAGATGTGGGCAGCCCAGCTGAGGAGGAGCCAGCCCCCCTTGCTCCTCCTGGGCTCCCCTCTGAGACCGAACATCTGAGAGCAAACAGACGGGGTCAGAGGATTAATGGGGACACGGGCATTGCATCCCTGCTGGCCCAGGTGCTCAGTGCAATGTTCTCAATCCTGTGTGTGAGGGGACAGCAACGGGGACAGCGCAGCAGGACCCCGCTGAGCAAGGCTCCTGGGGAATGTGAATGTAGATGTTTGTTTTCCCAGGGTTTGAATAAGCCTGATGCTGGGGGGTGCTTGCTCTTTCTCTCACCTCTCTCTCCTCCCTAGCCCCCTCTCTCCCCTCCTCTCTCTCTCTTACACACACACACACACACACACACACACACTTGCACACTTCTGCACCACACACGGACATTTCAAGGTGATGGGGGTTTGGGCCACTCCTCCCGTACATCAGCTGCACCTCTTGAGTTCAGATTCAGCTTTTATCTTCTGAGTCACAGCTTGGTAAATCTGGGGAACATGCTTCACAGGGGTACCTACAGCCATTTCCCAAATTTGTTGCAGCTTGATCTATAGGGTTCTGAATTGCTGCTTTTCATGAGTTACTTCAGGAGGAGAGGGAGAAGGTGTGTGTGCATGCGTGTGCACATGTGAGAGACAGACAGACAGACCACGGGAGCTGCAAAGGGAAGGATTGGTTGGCTCAGTCTAAAGCATTTGTATGGTAGTGCCTTCCAGAAATGTTTGCACATGACAGACTGTCCCAGATCCAGCCGGGCAGAGGCAGTTTCCAGCACATATTATGAATTCCAAAATGTATAATAAATACACATTTTACAAAAGCAGTATGTGTTTTAAAATATAATATATGCAAACAATCTTATAAATCACTAGGCTTGACACTAGTCAGCCGAAGAGGTTTCTGGGGAAATGGTGTTGTGTATGTGCGTGTGTTTTTAATAATGTAAAAATATGTGTAATATGTTTGAAAAACAACAGCCAAAAACCCCTTCTACCTGCCAACTCTACAGTACTTATTTCCCAGGAGCCTGCTGTATCCTAGACTCTCAGGAAAATAAGTGGGGGGTTTAAATAAAAAGTATAAATATAAATAAAACAAGAAAGCTCCACCCAACTCAGGATATATTTTCCTGATGGACTTGAGCAGCCCAGGCTTCATATGTCAAAAAAACAAGCACTTTGTGATCCTGATGCAAAGGTTTCTGTAACATTATTGCATGAGGTGGAGGCACAGACAGCAAGAGGAGAGTTCGTTGGAGCCCCCACTCTGACATACCCCATGGAGCCTTACGCTGTCATGGTGTGTTAAGGGCTAAATGTCAACCTAGACTATGGATTTTTGTGCCCTTTGTCGGCTAGAGACACCCTTTGGATTTTTTTCAGGCCCATTTCTAGTATTTAATGGTTTAATGGAGCTCTCCTGGTGTTAGGTAGCAATGGTCACAGTGGGATTTCTGGCTCTCACAATTACTCTCCACTGGATCTCCTTAATCTCTTCAAGTAGCTACGTGGGTCTTGTCTCCTTGTGGGTACTGCCTCACAGGGCATCAGCATCCGGGCCCTAAGCCAGGGTGGGTGGGCAAGCAGTGAACTTCACGTGCTTCTCCGATCCGCCTCCATCTCCACAAACCCGACCAACCAAAACTGACAGAAGGGACAAAATTTCCTAAGTGTAACAGCCAAATTTCTAGCACAAAAATGAGACAAGTGCTCAGACCAGGTGAAGCATATTTATGAAGAAAAATTCAATTGTAAAGTGCACACTGGGAAAAAAAAGAATATATGTGTTTATTTAGACAAAATGATATTTATTCCAGTGTTGTTTATAATACTGCAAAAACAGAAGCGAAGTAAATTTCCAACAATGTGAGTTCTTTAAATAAATGATGGTACATATGTGCAGGGGAATACCTTGCTACCATTACAAAAAGAATATTTAGAGTCTTGGAAAAGTTTCATGATATAATAGGAAATGCAAAAGGCAGGTTACAAAACAGATCTGTTTAAGAGCACTCTGTATTCTATCACGTATGTTCTTACCATCATGTAGTACTTTTTGAAGGCTATGGACAGAGTGCTTGATAGTCACTATGAGCCCTTTTTAATGTTTTCATATATGATAATATAAAATTATACATTTAGTCTATATTAATACCCAATATAGATTTACATTTGTAGAAACATATTTGGAAGAACGTACCTGAGAATGTTAATACTAGTTATCTCCAGAGGGGGCATTTGATATCATTTCTTTTTTCTTCTCTTTGCCTATCTGTATTTGTTTCTGCAGTGAATAAAAACTGTTTTTAATAGGAATAAAAGATATATTTTATTTTATTTTTTATTTTTTTAAAGATTTTATTCATTTATTCATGAGAGACACAGAGAGAGAGAGAGAGAGAGAGAGAGAGAGGCAGAGGGAGAAGCAGGCTCCATGCAGGGAGCCCGACGTGGGACTCAGTCCTAGAACTCTGGGATCACGCCCTGGGCCGAAGGCAGGCACTCAACCGCTGAGCCACCCAGGCGTCCCAAAAGATGTATTTTAAAGAGCATTTTGGTGGCCTAAGAAAATAAGCCAAGGGTTAAACGTATAAAGTCTATACATATAAAGTAGAAATCTAGTGGTAGAAGCCTGAATCGGCCAGTGTCATTGCAGAACACCTCTGACCCCATGCTCCTTTAGGAAAGTTGCACTGGTGGCTCCCTCGTTTGCTTCGTTCTGGGCCCCCATTAGTGGGCAGTCACCCCAGGACAAAGGCTGTAGAGCTACAGGGAGAAGTTAGCATCAGGTTCCAAACTTTAAGTCTTTCACATTGGCAGTTGGAAATGGGCTCTGGCCAGAAGTGACCCAAATGACCCTTTTACTCTTGGCCTTGAAATACTTATCAGTAAAGGGGATGGGACTCAACGCATAGAAACCATCATAGCTCTTCTTCACTCCCTCCTTGCTGGGTGGTCTTTGGTCTGTTCACTCACTCCAAACCAGGAACTTATACCACATTGCAGTACAGGCATATAAAATAGGTAGAGTGCCCTCGAGGAAGCAATGCCAAAGAAAGCATAAGAATAATGTTGGTAAAGAGTTATCCTAAACCAGGTGTCTGAAAAGTTTTATTGGAACACAGCAACACTCATTGGTTTATCTATTGTCTATGTCTGCTTTTAGGCTACAGTGCAGAATTGAGTAGATGACCTATGGCCCACAAAGCCAAAATTATTTTCTATCTGGCCCTTTACAGAGAAAGTTTTACTTAATGTTTCATTATATATTTGGAGGTTTTTGTCTGTCTCCTCTGTCTAAGATGTAGTATCTGTGACAGCAGGGAATTTGTTTTCCCCCATGGTTCTCTCCCTAGCATAAAGAATAGTGCCTTACACATAGTAGATACTCAATAAATCACATCAAATGAATGAAATTTAGCATAAAAATGACAAATGAGGGACTTAATCTGGAGAAAAACAGAAGCCAGGGAAGAGAGGACGATACTATGCAGTTGTATCATGCTGTTAAAAGAATGTAATACAAACATATTTTTAAGGGAGACCAGGAAAAGAAAGAGACCACAAAGTTAAAGAAATTGAGGGGAAAAAACACTATTATGGAGCTCATAGATAAATTAGGATAGCAAAGACTAAAATATTGCTAACTAAAATAAAATTCTGATATAAAGAATGCTTAAATTAATCATGGTGAGTACAGAAGAAAAAAAAGAGAAATTGTCATCAGTGTGCAGTCTGAAAGTGATTCAACATAACGATGTTCCTCAAATAGAGAGCCCACAAATGAAATTTCTTTCAAAGATAGAGTGACCAAGAGAGCTCTCTAAAATGAGAGAATAAGGATATTGCAAAGAGAAAATAAATTCATTACAGACTGGTAGAGAAATAACCCTAACTATATTCTGGTTAAAATTTTTAACCTTAAGAACGAAGAAAAACTATCCAACTTTTTCTCAAATCTAAAATACAAGTCTCCACCAAAGAGGATGTAGTAGAATCTGACAGCCTTTTGCCCTTGCCAAAGCAACACCCATTAACAGAGATGGGGAATAATGTCTATTAAATACTGGAGGAACCAGTATGATTCCAGGATGGGGAAAAAAATAGAAGGTAAAAGTTTATCTGGTTTACCAACATATCTAGAAAAATAAAAGATGCAGACAATCCATAGACTTCAGAAATTTTCTTTAGATTTGCAATTAGGTTTTTTCATATTGTGTTTCATTTTGGCCTATCTGCTAAATTTGTTTGAGGCATCATTGTGTTGGGAGTCCAGTGGATTCTCACTTGACTGTCTCTAAAGCTGGCTTCTCCAAAGTACAGCCCTAAATCTGGCCAGCTAATCAGGTAGGCTGCCTCTCCAATTCCCCAATGTCCTGCTATTAATTTTGTCTGATTAGTGTGTTCCACTAAGCCTTTGTAACATGTATAATTATTATCAGCAGATTATAGGAGCATTTTAGATACTTTTTAATTACTTACAGTATCTTATTTTTGGACCTGGTGATTGCTCCTTTGGATCTACCCCCGGACTCTGTTCTGAGAGGAGCAGGGTTAATATTTCATGCAATCTCCTTTAAGCTTCAGCTATATGTCCTCATGCCTTGAGCCTGTTCTGCTGAGAAATGACTTCCATTGCCTGCCAAGTTTCTAACTACAAGGAATAATGCCATTGTTAAGAAGATCCAAAAACCACATGAATGAAAAGATCTGACTGCCTTTACTACGTTTTGTAAGACCTTGAATGGTGTAGCAACAAAAGAATTACTGGGTATTGATATTTTAGAGAGTTCAGTTGCAATTTCCACTGGGATCCTCATTACCTTTGTCCTGAAATCATCTTCCCAATGTAAGACACAACGTTCCATTGCATATGAGCTCTTCCTTTCCTTCCTTGTAACTATAACATAGTATATATCACTTTCAAATCACTAATATGTGATAAACTATAAATACATTGCATACTGATGACTCCAAGTAGAATAAAATACCCAATAGGCTTATTTATGGCAGATATATGCATCTTTTTGATGGATAACAAGAACATGATTACTCTCTGGTACTCAGTTCTCTGAAAACTTCTTGAAGGGAAAAACCAATACTGTTGACTGGTTCTTTGGGGTTACAATTCCTGTCCTAGTTTAAAATTTGTGCAAAATAAATTAACTGTAAGGTGGGCAAAAAAAATATGTAGGATAAAATGACTTGCATCTTAATTTGCAAAGATTAGGAATGGGCTCTATAGACAGGGAGATTAAGACTACAAGAGAAGTTGTATTAGAATCAACTGAGAAGGTAGGAAGAAACAGCAGAGAGATGAAAATTCTTTGAAGCTGCCCTCTGGAGCAAGCAATCACCACTTTCTTCCTCCATCAGTATGATGATTATGCCAAAAAAATCACCTGCTGGAATTGCCTTAGTATTTTGGTTGTCCGGGACTATAATTTCAACGTGGTAACAATGAAGTTGCATGACAGGAGACTTCCAATGACAATACATACCTTATGTTAACTGAGTAGATATTAAGATGTGTATTTTTACCTTGATTCAGTTTGAGAAACTTCTTCCTTGGGTTTAAATGATCATTTATCAAATGAATGGAAAAGAAACAAAAAAGCACCCAAGAGTATTTCCTTTTGGACATAAAAATTGAAAAGACACATCTCTTTCTACCAATGCATGGAAGATGAATTAAAGTAGAATGAATCAGAAAAATCTTCAGTGATGGCTCTCCCAGCTTTTATTAGGCACATTGGTGTCCTACAAACAGAAATGCTTTCATTGGTGACAACTACAAAGTGAATAAAGTCATGAAAATTTAATTTATTCTACAATTTTGGGAGTTATTCTCCTCTATAAATGGTGGGCCCTAAGGAAAATGCTATAGTACTTTTGGATTTTAATAAAGATTTCATGCACCCAGTAAGAATGACAAATAGGATGCCACCTAGAGCTAAAAGCCACAGAGAGTGGCCTTGCTCTGGGACTCTGGAGGCACGGTGCTGCCCTTGAGAATGATTCATCATCTTAGGCAGGGTTGATATTAAGTAAATCTGGGGTGACTTTCAGTTCATTCTGAAAATTAAATATTTTCATTAGACGGAAAACAAGGACATGAACATGCAGTTTGTCAGCCCTGAGATTTACCATGATTAAAATGCTGCAATCGTACCCACAATGCTTCTCCTAAGTCACCTTAACAAGTATTTGTCAAACCCTTAGCAAGTTCTTTAGAGGGGAAAAAAAAAAGGGTGAGACTTAATCACTTAAAGATCCAGCTTATGTTTAATGAAAACAATTCAGGATACCAAAAAATACATATATAATTTCACCAATCTCTCAGTTTCTACAAAATCTTTGTAGATTTGAGAGAAACTTAGTGTTTTGTTCATATTTGACCTAATCATCAGAAGTTCCTCCTACACTTTGGATGATAGAAAGGACTGACTTTTCAGTTGTTGTTGTTGTTGTTTTTAGGATTTATTTATTTATTCATGAGAGACAGAGAGATGCAGAGAGATAGGCAGAGGGAGAAGCAGGCTGTGGGGAGCCTGTGGGGAGCCCAATGTGAGACTCAATCCCAGGACACCAGGACCATGACCTAAGCCAAAGGCTCAACCACTGAGCCACCCAGGTGCCCCAAATTTTAAGTTTCTGAAGAGCTTTGATTTAGCTCATATGATGGAATGTTTGTGCTTACCCCAAAACATGCTTTCTCCCCATGGAAACAAAAACGCCCCTCATTCCTGGAAAATTTAGCTTAGGTGGTTACCCTGTCAGGCTGCTATTATAATACTTTTGAACAAAATAAACAACCAGAACAGAATTTATGACAAGATGGTTTTATATTTGAGAGCCAAAGAAATAAGGGAGGGGTATAATTTCCTCACATTTTATGGATTTCAATATTATGCAAACCTATACCATGTAAGTAATAATATGTGAGAAATACAGCCATTGGAAAACAATGACTATTCCAATGCCTAATCAAACAGCTTCCTAAATCAAACAGCACAACCAACTATGAGAGAGAGAATCCGTATTCTTCAATCCACCATGTTAAGAAAAAAAGAGCATTAAAAAGTGAGACATGAAGTATCATCATCCAATAAGACCTCAATACTAACCTTCCCTGTCCCTCTTCATCACTCTTTATTGCTGCTGACTTTAGGGTAGAGCAAAAAAAATGGTATCTGTAGGTTGAATTCTTCAAAAGTCTCAGTATATTGCTAAGCAAATGAGAAGTTTAATTTATTGACATATCTTACTTCTTTTCTTGTCTTTTTTTTCCTTCTTTTTTTGCTTACTGATTTGATAAAGAAAAGAAAATAAATAAAACTCAAAAATTCCCAAATATTAGGAATGGAAAAGGGATGGTAAGTACAGACAGATGAAAACTTTAATAGTTATAATTTTATGTCAATCACTTTGAAACAAACATACAAAAAACCCTTAAAGTCATCAAGAGACAAATATAAAGCACATAATCTCCAGAGGGAACAGAAATAATAGCAATTTAAAAATTGAATATATAAACAAATTTCCCACCAAATAAGACAGTGAATTCAGAAACTTTTAACCTCTCGGAATGGCTAAAATTAACAACACAAAAAACAACAGATGTTGGTGAGGATGCAGAGAAAGGGAAAGCCTCTTGCCCCCTTGATGGAAATACAAACTGGTGCAGCCACTGGGATAAACAGTATGGAGGTTCCTCAAAAAGTTAAAAATAGAACTACCCTATGACTCAGCAATTGCACTACTAGGTATTTATCCAAAGGATACAAAAATACAGATTCAAAAGGATACATGCACCCCAATGTTTATAGTAGCATTATCAACAACAACCAAACTATGGAAAGAGCTCAAATGTCCATCAACTGATAAATGGATAAAGAAGATGTGCTATATCATATATATATATATATATTGGAATAATACTCAGCCATCAAAAAGAATGAAATCTTGCCATTTGCAATAACAGATGGAGCTAGAATGGATGTATTATCCTAGACAAAATCAGTCCGAGAAAGGCAAATACCATATGATTTCACTCATGTGGAATTTAAGAAACAAAATAGAAGAACATACGGGAGAGG
Organism: Vulpes vulpes; assembly: GCF_048418805.1. NCBI lineage: Eukaryota > Metazoa > Chordata > Mammalia > Carnivora > Canidae > Vulpes > Vulpes vulpes. The sequence goes on along the minus strand of NC_132791.1, from coordinate 180,272,750 downwards.
AAAAAGAGAGAGAAGGAAGCAAAGCATAAGAGACTGCTAATTACAGAGAACAAACTGAGGGTTGATGGAGGGAGATGGTTGGAGGATGGGCTAGCTGAGTGATGGGTATTAAGGAGGGCACTTATGATGAACACTGGGAGTTGTAGATAAGCAATGAACCACTGAATTCTACTCTTGAAACCAATATTACACTATATGTTAACTAAACAAAATACTATTTAAATAAAATTTGTAAAAAAAGAAAGAAAAGAAAGTTTTACAAATCTGTGCCAAACTTTAAGAAACTGAAAAATCCCTAACTTAATCTATTTCAGGGAATTTTTTTAAAAGAGGAATGTTGCCCAATTTATATTATGAGGCTAGTATAATCCCCAATTCTGGGAAAACCAAAATAAGAAAAGAAAATTAGAAATCAAACTCATCTGTGAACCTAGATGCAAAAGTCCTAAATAAGCAAACAAATAAACAAAAAACTAACAAATCTAATTTTGCAGTTTATAAAATATAAAAATTCATATCAATGAAGAAGAGCTAATTTCAGGAATGTAACATGGTTCAAACTCAGGAAAACAAATTATACAAGCTACCATATTACCAGATGAAAGGAATAACATCATATGATCACTTCAACTGATAGAGAAAAATCATCAAACTAAATAAATTTATGTTCAATATAAAAATTCTTAGAAACCTAGTCATAAGAAAGTTTTGAAACCAATAAAGCGTATCTACCAAAAATATGCAGCAAATATCATACTTAATAGTATCCCCACTCATATCATTATCCTTGGGGACCATAGAGGAAATTAAGAAAATAATATTGATAGTTATTTAAATAAATATATATAGATGCTGGCTAGTAATTATTGTGAGTATGTATGTATATTCACATATATATATGTAAATGTATACATATGCCTATACTGGCTAGGGTATTGCAGGGAGGAGGTAGGGAAGAGTGATGGAGTGATTTATCACTATCAGATTATCAAAACAAAATAAGAAGCAACAATAATTAAGCCAATTTGATGTTGGTAATTTCTGGAATCCAGAAATAGACCTAAGTATGAAGTAAAGATAGGATATCAAGTCATTAAAGAATAGACAAATGTTGATAAATAATGTGGAATACCTGACTAGTCATTTGAGGAGAAAAGAAGTGACATCAATAAACCCAATAAATTCCAAATCGATCAAAGGCTTTAAAGTGACAAATAAAAGCATAAAAGTTGTAGAAGACGGGATAGGTGAACTTACTGTCCTGAAGTGGGAACACTTTCTAAGAGGAAGATAAAAAACCAGAAGCCCTCAAGGAAAAGAATGATAAATTGGCTATATGAACCCAAAAAGAGAAGCTGAACCCAATGCAAAAATAAGCAATGAAGAAACATCAATGTGATAGTAAAAGTCAACTATCAAATTTGCAAAAATGCAGCAGTTTGGGAATAAACCACCATTCTTTGTAGGAATCTAAATTTGTGTAACTATCTGGAGAGCAACTTGGCAAAAACTATAAAAAATTTAAATATGTATTACTTTATACAATATTCTGCTCACAGGAATTTGCAGATAAGCCTCAAAAGTACACCAAAATGTATATACAGACATACTCATTGAAGCATTATGTTCAACTAGGGAGAAAAAACACTCAATATCTAACAAATGGGGGTATTGATTAAAATAAGGCTGGTAGGTATAACCTATGATGATAGGTAGGTATAACCTATGTGGCCTTTAAAAAGAAGGGGACAGATCTGAATAGACTGATATGGAAACATTCCTAAAATATACCATCAAGTGAAAAATACAAAGTACAGACAAATATGGATTAGTAGGAGTCTACTGAGGTAAAAAAAAAAAAAAAAAAGATTATATATATTATGGTTTCTTTAAGATTTTATTCATCTATTCATGAGAGACACAGAGCAAGAGGCAGAGACATAGGCAGAGGGAGAAGCAGGCTCCCCACAGGGAGCCCGATGTGGAACTTGAGCCCCAAACCTGGAATCACACCCTGAGCTGAAGGCAGACGCTCAACCGCTGAGCCGCCCAGGGATTCCCCCAACTTTTTTAAAAAAATTATATATTGTATTATGTATACTTTACGTATAAAGTTTTATTATATACACGTGGGAAATGTTTCTGAAAAGATAAATGGAAGTGGCCTGCTGGGGAGAGTGAGGACTTAGTTGTTATTTATGTCTTCCTAGTTTTAAGTTGAATTTTCTAACCACGTGGATAAAATACTTCTAATTTTCATATCTGACAGGGGTTATTCAGATAGTAGTTGTATGGACCATTTATATTCTTCAGATTTTAAATGTTTTTTTTTTATTTAAGTAATCTATAACCATTACATGCCTTGCTCTCTTCACTACCTCCTTGTAGTGGGTAAACATCAAGAATATGACTAAGAGAGAGTTAGGATACCCTTCCCAGTTAATCTCATGGGGGCTGATCTGGTACAGCAGGAATAGGATTGTGTTCTAATGGGATTTTTACCCCCTGGGGGTCAAAAGTATAACAAATATTGATTTAATATTTTGGCAATACACCAATAATACTGATAATATTGATAGTTCTAAGAGCCTCATTTCTTCTACTTTACCCAAACTGTTAGAAATGGCATTGGGCTTACTGAAGGCAGCGACTGTGCTCTGTTTGTTTTATGTCCTCCCTCAGACTTGAGCACAGTGCTTAGGACAAAGCAGATGCTCATTAACTATTGATGGAAGAAGATTAAATGAGAAGCTTTCCCTTCCTTTCTTCTATTGGCCACGTGTTTGCCCTGGAAGATAAATGTCATATGCATCAATTTAACAAATGTATATTGTGCATCTTTTTAAACATAGCTATTCTTTAGAGTAACAGATCTCAGACTTCTTCACAGACCACTAACATTTCACAAAAACAACTGAGAGAGACAAATATAGGATACCCAGTATTTTATTTTGCAATGCAAAGTCATTTGAAAACATCCACTACAATCTATTATCACTACCATGCATTTAAAAATGTGAAAAAGAATTCAACACAGGAAGGAAAGAGGGAAGGAAGGAAGGGAGGGAGGAAGGAAGGAAGGAAGGAAGGAAGGAAGGAAGGAAGGAAGGAAGGAAGAGAGGGAGGGAGGGAGGGGGAGGGAGGGAGGGAGGGAGGGAGGGAGGGAGGGAGGGAGGGAGGGGGAGAGAGAAAAGGAGGGAAGAATAGGAACCTATAATCTCAGAATAAAAGCTAGTTCTTTAACTATAGTTAGTGTTCCTTGTTTCATCTCATTTTTGCCTCTAAGTGATGAAAATGCTGTCAGGGATGAATGTTATCTCATGGACTGTGTGACCTTGGCCAAGTACTGGGCCTTCCTGAGGTTCAAGTTGTTAGGCTGTAAAAACAGGGCAATAACAGCACCCAGCTCTAGGGTTATTACGGGGATTGAAGGAGGTAATGCTTGTAAACCACATACCATTGCCAGGCACGTAGTAAGCATTCAGTAAATATCAGCTATTATTATCCTTGTGGATGATGTGGTTGTCTTGGGACCAAGACTAAGAGGAAAACAGACCTTGTTTCTGCTGAGAACTTAGCATCTAACAGGGAAGAGAAACAGGTGGTAGGAAAGGGCCCAACGAGTGATGTGGGTGATGAGAGAGGCATGGAGGTGTGGTCAGGGGAGGGAGGCGGTGCACCAGATGGGAGAGGTGCCAGGTCTGAATCAGCCGGGGTGGGTTGCTGCCCTTTCTCAGGCGCTTACCATGCTCTCCGCCACCAGGTTTGTATCAGGTGCTTTACAATCAACTCATTTTATCCCGGGTCAAAGCTGTGTGGCTCTTCCTATTGTCATTCCCATTTTCCAGGTAAGGAAACTGATGTGTGAACTCACAAAGCTAGTCAGTAAGAGAGGTAGGATTTTGATCCAGTTTTCTCACACTTGAAAGCCGGGCTGTGGTGTAGACCAAGGTATCTGTCCTGTGCTCTCGGCAGTGCCATGCTGTCCCTAAGAGCAGTGTAGGCTTTAGTCAGCAGGAGCCATGGAGGAGTAAACAGGGCCATGACCTACGCACAGGGCTGCTATAGGTGATACGATAAAATAGAGAAGACTACAAGCAAGTAGACTGCTTTAGAGGGAAACCAAGAGGGCCCATTTTGTTGAAGTGGTTGATTCTTAGAATGAGCATTGTGTGCCCAGAATCTTCCCTCATGGCTTGTAGCCTAGACTTGGTCATTAGTGGACAGTATGTAACTGCGTGGCTCAACCCTGAGGCACATTCCACTCTCTGCCAAGCTCTAAAAAATGTCCGTGCCTGGGCCACACCCAGAAAAATTAAATACCGGCCTCTGGAGTGAAGCCCGATGGGAAAGATTAGGTTTCATGAAGCTTCTTGAAAAAGAAAAAAACAAAATCACCACCACCAACAACACAAAATCCAATACTTAACATTTCTTTAAAGTGAGTGCAAAGGAGCTCCTGGGTGGCTCAGCAGTTGAGCATCTGCCTTCGGCTCAGGGCCTGATCCTGATGTCCCGGGATCCAGTCCCGCATTGGGCTCCCTGCATGGGACCTGCTTCTCCCTCTGCCTGTGTCTCTGCCTCTCTCTGTGTCTCTCATGAATGAATAAAATAAAATCTTAAAAAAAATAAAAATGAGTGCAGAAATCATACAGATTACTGAGTTTCAGGTTCCTTGCTTCCTGATAACAACCTGGCTTCTTCCCTGCCCTCCCAGAATATTCTATAACTCCTAGCATAGCCCAGCATTCACAGGGTACCATGCAAGTGAGGGGTCCTTCCTAGCTTCAAGGGAAATCTGTGTCTGGCCCTAGGCATCTTTAAAAAAAACAAAAAAAAACAAAAACCCCTACCTGATTCTAAAGAGCAGCCTGATAAAGGACCTCTGATCTCTATATAGCATTCATGTCCTCCGCAGGACAGAAGAACCTCTCACTAAGTGGCCAGTCCACCCTCTGGGGCCTAACCTCTCCCAGAACATATGCACACATCCTAGTCATGTCCACTGGGAACATGAGCCACCATCTTGCCTCAGTCAATCATCAGATATTTATTGAAGCACCTGCCATGCACTTGACCCTGAGCTGGATGCTTTGGGGTGGGAGGGAGATGAAAAGACCCAGACCCTATCTTGAGATGAGCTCAATATGTAGGAAAAGTTAACTTAGAACAGTGTTGCTGTCAGTGACCTCACTGCTGGGTCATTACTTTGTTTTGCCTTTCCTTGGATGCAATCTTTTTTAGGCCCTTGGGAGGGTTTTGACAAATCTCACCTAAAATGAGGTGCATGAGAACTTGCTTCAACAAGAATTTGGGTAGAGTGGATTTGAGGTGACTTTTTAAAGTAAATTATAACATGAAAGGTATCTCAGAATCATTAGTTATTAGGAAAATATAATTTAAAATCACAACGAGATACTTGCAGATGCCTACTAGAATGACTAATATGAAGTGCTGGCCGGGAGAACTGTAACCCACATACACTGCTGATAGGAATGCAAAATGGCACATCCACTCTGGAAAATATTTGGGCAATTTCCTTTTTTTTTTTAAGATTTTATTTATTTATTCATGAGGAACACAGAGAGGCAAAGACACAGGCAGAGGGAGAAGAAGGCTCCCTTTGGAGAGCCCAATGCAGAACTCGATCCCAGGACCCCAGGATCATGACCTGAGCTGAAGGCAGACACTCAACCATTGAGCCACCCAGGTGTCCCTTGGGCAATTTCTCATACAGTTAAATATATAAATTGGGGTTCTGGGAGCTGGAAAGGAAGAGTAACAAGAAAAGAGCAAGAAGGAATTTTTAGGGGCAGTGGAATTATTCTATATCTTGATTGTGGTAATGGTTACATGACCGTTCACATTTGTCAAAACTCAGCATGGTACACATTAAAAAGATGAATTTCTCTGAATGTAAATTATACCTTAATAAGCCTGACTTCTTAAAAATTAAAATAAATGATAAATATCAATTAGGATAAACAGTGCATTCTTAGAATAAGGACAGCTGTCAGGTTAGAGGATGACACTTAGAGGAAACAGTAACCAAGGAGCTTTCCACTCCACAAGTTGGCTCAGGTCTTTACTCCCATATGCTATGTCCGCAGTGGTTGCTGAACGGTACCTAGCATCGGGCACTGCTCAAAGCTGAGCTTCTGCACAGTCATGGGGCATTCCCTGGGCCTCCCTGTCAGCAGTTGCCCCACCAGTAATAGTGGCCTGAGTCCCCTGTTGCTGTCTGTTCTCGTACGGTGGAAGCATGTGTTCAGGACTGGCACTCCCACCCACACTCCAGGCCTCCCCTGGGTCTCCATGGTTATCCCCCACCAAGAGGAGAATGTAATGTTTCGGGTTGCACCAACCCCTCATTTTAAAACAAAAGCCTAATGAAAGGGCAGGTGTGCCCGGAGCCCTCTGTGATTAGCTGTAATTCTTGGCAGAGTGTGACATGCTTATTCTTCTGAATTAGCACAGGGCACAAGGCATTTACCACGGTGCTAATTGCTATTGGATGAAAACAAGCAGCCCCAGTATGTGGGCATGAGGCAAGACAAAACAGATGCCAAAGCCATTCAGAGCCATACCCTGCATTGGGCGCTGCGCCGGTGGCTGAGAACACGTTTGTCTAAATGTCAGTCTCCTGTGGGTAGGGTGTGGGGAGGCAAGGCTGGAAGCCAACATGATTCTGGTCGGGTAACTGGGCAACCGCACACCCTCCTTCCTCCCCTCTGATACAGTCAACACTTGCGTTCACTGCTGTTCTTTATATTCATGTAGAGTTAGGGAAATAATGTGCACATTCTAAAGCATCTCCCCCTAAACTCCACAGGATATGGAATTTCCTCTGGAAGGGAGCGATTGTGCTCAAGCAAAGCCAATCGTAGGCGAAGTTTAACTCATCTACCAGACTTCTTCAAAAATGCGAATGTAAGAGAAATGACAGATTCAGTGTCATTTACTGTGGAAAAAAGCCTGTGCATATCCTACTTCTTCATTTTTTTTTCTTGTCTTCCTCCAAATCACCAAAGACATGTGGAGATAGACATACCTAGTAAACCAGATCTTCTAACATCTCCCAAATATAGTCATGGAGGCCAATCATAGAGTTAATATCGCTGTCCATTTTTATCAGCAGATATTCCCAGAGGTGGTGATGAGGGGACCTCATGAATTGAAAAATAAAATATCCATCTTTATGGTTCTTAAACACTTTTCCTAGAATTTAAAAATAAAACTCTGGGAAAAATAAAATGGGAAAAAATTCACTTAATGAAGGGTAGCTTTTCACCTTCAAGGTGAACGGAATCAGTGCTGAGTCTTTCAGATTCTTCTGGAGTCAACTGGGTCTGCTCCTAAGAGTCTAGTCCAGCTGCCCCTCAAGGCTACTGCAGGCTGGACCAGGCCTGCTGATGGAGCCCTCTCTCAGGCAGAAAGAACTTGCTTCAACAAGAATTTGGGTAGAGTGGATTTGAGGTGCCTCTCTCAGGCAGAAAGAAGGCTGGACCAAAGGCATCATGACAGGTTGGACCAAAGGCATCATGACAGGTTGTCATGGCTCAAAAGGGAAAATGCTTCCTGTAACATCCTTTGTATAAGGAAGCTCCATATTTTAGTGACTGTCCCATTTTCAAGGAGGGGATTCTATGTTGTTCAACAACAACAACCACCACCACCATAGGCCCAATATGGTATCACTCAGAGTTCCCAAAGCAGAGCTTTGTACATAATCTAATTGCAGTTTCAGCCTACCCCAGAAATGTAGTCTTAACCAATCAGAACTTTCTCAGTCAGGCCAATGAGCCTGCCACTTGGATTCTCTCCATCCATACCTACCCCCCATCTCCATCCCAGCAAAAACATTGAGACCATCTGCATGACAAGACGCTTTGCTTTTCCCCCTAAGGGAAAGCCACCTAAAGTAATCCTTTCCTTCTGCCAATAACTTTCTAGACCCACCTTCCTTCTATAAAACCCTTTGATTTAGTACCTCCCCTGGGCTTCACATCAGAGCCCCCTCTAGATGGGGGTTGCAGATGGGATGCTGCCCCATTCTGGAATCATTTCATAAAGCTAATCAGATCTTTAAAATTTACTAGGCTGAATGTTTATTATTTAACAAGATAAATACAGATCTGAGCCTGGTTAGTAATCACCAGGGACTACTTTGTATGCCCAGCATTGAAGCCTGGCTGCCCATCGCAGTTTGGGGTGATCATGTTGAAGCCATGTGTCTCCTGATTAAACCAGATAACCCCCCAAGACCCTGGACCCCTGGACTGCAGTGAACATTCCCCAACTGCAGATAGAAGGAATGGGTATTCCACAAGAAACTGAAGGGAAAGATGGTTAATTAAAGTGTTTGCTTGATGCAATTGAAAATGGATCAGAGCTCACTTCTTGCCTGGCTCCGATTCCCAGTCAAGTTCCTCTGCCTTAGATAGTTTTTCCCCCATTTCAACTACACCACACTCCCACAAAAATGTGACCAAGCCACAAAACATGTTTTTGCTTTTTCATTACCAAGCACTCAACTGCAGGGCTATCCTGGAGGTGTACTGGCATTCGGCTTAGGATACCTGAGTTCACATCTTTTCTGGGTCTCAAAAACCAAGCGGTCATGGCCAAACCCCTTATGCGCTTAGAGTCTGTCTTTGCATCTGTAAAATGGGGACACAATGGTGAATATTTCTCCTTCACAAAAGCCTCGTGAAAATTCTAGGTAATAACAACACCTCTCATGGTGGCTAGCACCTCATAGCTATTCAGGTATTTCTTGAATCGCAATGGGGAAAGTGTAGATATTATCTTGTATTTAAGTTTGCTTCAGAAAGGGAACTATATAGGGGCACCTGGGTGGCTCAGTAGGTTAAGCGTCTGACTCTTGATTTCTGCTCAGGTCAGGATCTCAGGATCACGAGATAGAGCCCCACATGGGACTCTGCTTGAGATTCTCTCCCTCTTCCCCTCCCCCTGCTCTCTCTCTCTCTCTTTCTGTCTGTGTATCTGTCTCTCTCTCAAAAATAAATAAATCTTTTTTTAAAAGGGAGCTGAATAGTCATTCTTGAAAGTGTGTAGTAGTTCATGCCCCCACCCCCAACAGAGCAGAATTTGTAATGCTAGGTTTATAGAAACACTGGCACCCAGAAAGGAATCCAGCCTGAGCTGCCTACTGGGTGCCGCTGGCAACAAGCAAACAAGCTTAGCTGTGAGTGTTGTTTTGCTTGTAGCACCTAAAGGTTACATTTGCATTTGTAATCACTGCCCTGTCACGTTTTTGATAAATTGAAGAGCAGCCAGTTCTCTTGAAAAACCTGAGTCCCCTCACAGTAAAGAGTAGGAGGTTTGTTCTCCAAACTGCCCCAACTGCCACGTTTCCTCCATTCTCCATTAGCAGTTGAGAGAGTGGTCAGGTTTGGGAAATTCCTGCTGAAGATGAAGTAGCTCATGTGACGCCCACGCCCAGAGGCTGTTTACATTTATATTATTGTCCTTGGGAAATCTTGCTTTTCCCTTTGGGGACATTTGTGCTTTGGCCAGCAGACCTCAACTCCCATGAGGACTTGAAGCTGAACCACTTTCTGATGTCTCTTGTCAGATCACTGCAACCATTTTTATACAAATGCCCAGAAACTTCCATTTAAAGTGGAAGATCTCCATGTGGGACAGAAAACCAACCAGGGAAATTCCAAAAGGGCCGATAAGGTCACGAACCAGAGTTTCCAGGGTGACAACACAGAGATTTCCTCGTTCCTCCTTTGAAGCACCTTTCAAAAGTACCAAATACCCCACAGGCCGATGGGAGTGGTCAAAACCACTTTCCTCCAACCTGAGTGATCAAAGCACCTCAGTTCAGTCCAAGAGTCCTGTGAAGAAACTTGCCATTCACACAAAACTAATGTGCAATTCAAGAATGATGGAGTTCTGAACGCTGTGTCCAGCACCAAGTGAGAAGCCAGGGAATGACTCCAGTGAGAAGGAACAGCCGCCATTGTGACCCCAGCCCACTCTCCGCCGGGCCTCTCCTCCCCTCATGATCTCTGGGTCCCCAGCTGACTCCACTCTTATCTCCTGAGCCCGTTTTTCCTTTGCCTTGTGCACCTGGCCTCCTGGTAATGGAGGAGCCAGAACTTCCTAAGACTGTGATGAGAAGAATCTTGGGACTTTAATCAGGAGCCTAGTATCTTTACAACTATATGAGAGCAGTTAGAAAGTCTTAAAAGAGAAAAATGGGAAAAAAAAAAAAGCCTGAACTCAGAGGGATGGGGAGTGGGTGTAGGCTACAGGTATGAAATTTAATGGGAACCGGAAACCCTTAATTGATTTCTAGAAATGGAAATGAGCACCTTGAAAGAACAGGGGTGGGAGTGGGTGTTGTTAATGAAAGCCAAGTAAAAGGGAAATGAGAGAGGAAAGGGAGATGATAAATGAAAATTTGGATCATATGACTCAAGGAAATCATTCCCTGGCTTTCATTTTCATAGGATGTTCTCCTCTGTTTTGCACAGCACCTCCCAGGCAGTGCCCATGAAGCCCCCTCCCTTTTATTCCTACAGGAATAATCTAACAACGTATTTGCACACCAGTCTAGAGTCTGTGAAAGAAGAGGTGGAATAAGAGGGCTCTCCAGCCAGCAGTTTCCTGGGTCCTGTGCCAATCCCTCTTGCTGTTGTTCAGCTCAAGTTCCATGGGATGCCTGGGCTGGCTGGACAGCTAGGGTAGCTCTGCTGGTCTGGACCAACTCGATTGATTTTTGTGGTCTGCTGGTGGCTTGGCTGGAGTTGGATGATCTAGGGAGGGGGCATTTCACTCACGTGTCTGGCAGTTGGCCAGCTGGTTGTTGGTCTAAGAGGACCTCCACTGGGACTTCTTGTCTGCACTCTATGCGGTCTCTCATCCTCCCACAGGCTAACCCAAGCCTTATCCTAGGGCAGCAGTGTCCAAGAGAGTGAGAGAAGAAGCTGCAAGACCCCTTGAGGCGGAAGCTCAGATCTCACACAACCTCAATTCCGCTATATTTGAAGAGTGGGGAAATAGATTTATCTCCTTGATGGGAGGAGCTACAAGGTGTGTAGTCATTTACAGTGTAACACAGCTGGCAATCCCACCACTGATGTTCTAGGGTTGTATCTACTTTCGTTGACTATGCCATGTTGGACCACCACTTTTTCTCCTTGAGTCCCATCTTTATCTCTTCATCACCTGGAAAATAAGAGACATGAATTAAATTATCTTTGAGGGCCCTTCTAGCTCTAAAATTTCATGATGATAAAGAATTATAACTTAACAAGTATTGGGGAAGATATAGAGAAATTGGAAAACTTGTACCTTGTTGATGGGAAGGTAAAATGTTACAGCCCCTGTGGAAAACAGTAGAGGGGTGCCTGGCTGGCTCAGGCAGTAGAGCATGTGACTCTCGATCTCAGGCTTATGACTTCAAGTCCCACACTGGGGACAGAGATTACTTAAAAATAAAATCTTAAAAAAAAAAGAGAGAGAGAGAGAGAGAAAGAAAGTGATGTTTCTCAAAAAAAATAAAAATAGAACTTCCATATGATCTAGCAATCCTACTTCTGGATATTTATTGAAAAGAATTGAAATCAGGATCCTAAAAATATATTAGCACTCCCATATTCATTGCAACACTAATCACAATAGTCAAGATGTAGAAACAACCTAAATGTACTTTTATGGATGAATAGATAAAGAAAATGTGGTTTCTACACACAATGGAGCATTATTCAGCCTTTAAAAGAAATTCTGCAATAATTTCAAATGCAGCAACATGGATAAATGTAGAAGTCATGATGCTAAGTGAAATAAGCCAGTCACAAAAGGATAAATACTGCATGATTCCACTTACATGAGGTGTCTGAAATAGTTAAATTCATGGTAGCAGAGAATGTAATGGTTAGTTGCCATGAGGACTTACAAATCAGTGGGTGTAAAGTTTCAGTCATAGGAGATGAATAAGTTCTGGAGACCCATTGTACATACAACGTTGTAGCTATAGTTAACAATACTGTATTTATTGTACACTTAAAATTTTGTTAAGAGCATGGATCACATATGAAATGGTCTTACCATAATAAAATTAAGATAAAAACAAATTATAGCTTATATCTATCAAGTGATTACCATGTGTCAGCATGGTTTTAAGTGCTTCACAGGTAATAACTCATGACCTGTAATCCTCACAGCTATCCTAGTAGCCCCATTTTACAGGATAGGAAACTGAGGCACAAACCGGTTAAATAACTTGCCCTGTCACAGAGCTAGAGTGGCAGAACCAGAATATGAACACAGTTCCCTGACTCCAAAACCTGTGGTCTTAACTGCTAGGTTGTGTGGCCTGCCTAAAGCATCACCATTCTTACATGAAGCATTGAATAACAACAATGCATTAAAGATGATCTATTTAAGGACTGCTCCTTAATGTGCTCCTGTGCTTTTAAAGGTCCTTTTACTGAAACTCAAGTATAAAACATAATTTTCCTCTCAACTTCCTTCTCTTATAACTTTATCCATCCTTCTGCCCATTTTTTCATTCAACAGATAGTTCTCAAATTCACATATATATGAGAATGTGTCATGACTGGCAGTCATATTAGCTTGACACTTTGTGTCTTCACTCTTGCTTCAATTTCCTTTCCTCTGGCTTCTGGGTTGATGATATTATAACCATATAACAGATGGAGAAGTTAAATCAAAAAAGTATCATAAGACTGTTTATATTTATACTAAGAGATAATTATTCAATTGTAGTTATGCTTTTAGCTCACCTGTTGTCCCAGAAAACAGATTTCCTCTTTTGATATTTGAGTTCGTAATACTTTATATTAAAATAATACTTCATTTTATGTTTTATAGTATTTTTAAAATATTTTATTTAATGAATAAAAGAGAGACACAGAGAGAGTGGCAGAGACACAGGCAGAGGGAGAAGCAGGCTCCATGAAGGGAGCCCCACGTGGGACTCCATCCCGGGTTTCCAGGATCACGCTCTGGGCCGAAGGCGGCGCTAAACCACTGAGCCACCCAGGCTGCCCTGTTTTATAGTATTTTTTAAGGCTTCATATGATTCCAAATTTAAACAGTACAAGAAAGTTTATGATGAAAGCTTTCTTCCCTCTCTTGTACCCAAATGGCCCAAATCTTCTACCCGTAGTCAATATTTTTGGGGTTTTGTAAGCTTTTCCAGTGCTATTTTATGCATTTATCAGCAAGCATATACACATATATATGTGTATATGTTCTCCCCTTTTAGCATATAAATAGTAACAAACTGGATACATAGTTCTATAAATTGATTTTTTTTAATGTAACAGTCTACTTTGGAAATAATTTCTCAATCTTTTATGGATGCATAGTATTCAATTACAAGTACCTAAATAATTTATTTAACCCTCTTGATGAACCTTCAGGTTGTATCTAGCCCTTTGCTATTCTATATAGTGCTGCAATTAATTATTTCTACATAAATCTTGTTTAAATGTATAGGTATATCTGTTGCAGAAACTTCTGAAGGAGAAACCACTAAGTTAAAAGTTAGGTCACCCATTATAAAGAACACACCTAGCACTTGTATCTTGGTTTCTAAATACCATTCTCCCCTCAAAAAAACCAAGGCTCCTTAGAAAATGGTCAGTTCCAGAATAGGAGCAGGACAGGCATGAGATGAACCTAGGGCATCTTACAGTGCCAGAAAGTAAGGAAGTGCTAAAGAATAATGGAGGGTATATCAAAAGGACACAGAAGTCAGCTTGAATTGAGTGTTCACTGACCAGGCGTGAAGCAATTTGGTCATAATAACTAAGGACAGTAAGCCAATCTGAGTCTGACCTATATAATAGAATATCACCATAGTCACAAAATATCTCCCCAAAATACTAACTTACAAAGAAAAAAGCAGTAACTTGGCAGATGCCACCATAACCAAGTGATCAAAATAACATGGCCAGTAGTGGGACAAAGTGACATCAAGTGTGTACTTCCTGAGGACACAACATGACTTCTGTTCCAAAAATGCATACTTTCCACCTAATTATGAAGAAACATCAGACAAGCCAAAAGTAAGGGATATTCTACAAAATAACTAATCAATAGTCTTCAAAACCTCCAGCAAGACAAAAAAGACTGAAAAATTCGTCCCTGTTAAATGGGACTAAAGAGACAGGACAACTAAGTATAACACATGACTCTGGATTGGATCTTGGAAGAGGGAGAAAATACTTTCTTTTATGAAGAACATTTACTGGGGAGTGGATTACATTTGAATAAGATATGTGGGTTATATAATAGTATTTTGTTGATGCTAATTTCTTGGTTTTTTATAACTTTTCAATGGTTAATAATGCAATGTCTTTGTAGAACATTTTCAGAGGTAAAATCATTTTGGAAAGATAATATATGTGTGTGTACATTTATGATGCTTATAGATATAGATATGTACAAATGAAAGAGAGGAGGAGGGAAGAGGAGAGATTGAGAATTATAATGCAAATATTATAAAACACTAACGTTTTGGCAATTTGGGTCACACTAAGAATTCTTTTCACTATATTTGTGAGTTTTCTGTAATTGTGAGATTTTTTAAGTTAAAAGAAATACATGTGCATTTGAAATTTTGATAGATTTTGTCAAATTGCCTGCTATAGAAGCTGCAAAGACTCTCTCCCCCCACCAGCCATGCACGAAAGTGGCACTTGATATTTACAAAATATACTCACGCACTACGCCAGAAGAATTTATTACTACTCATGCGAATACGCAAAGGTATTTTCTCCATTTTACATAACTGAAGCTTCCAGCAGTGTAGACAGTAAGAGGAGTGGTTAAGAACACAAGGTTTTGAAATAATAATTATATGCTATTTCGCCCTAATCAGGCTGGCAAACATAAAGTTTGAAAATACTGAGCATTGGCAGGGATGTAAAGAAATGAAAACTCTTACAGTCTGTTGGAGGGAGTGTAATTTAGTGCAATCATTGTGTGGAGTGATTTGGCAATATTTAATACAGTTGAAGATGTGCACAGCCTGCAACCCAGCAATCCCATTTTGAGATGTGTGTCCTAGAGAAACTCTTACACACATGCAGCTGTATTCCCAGCCATGCAACTGAGGATAGTAAAAATGGGAGACAAACTAAATGCCCACCAAGAGGGGAATGGTTGAACATATTGTGGCCTGTTCCATACAATACTGTAATTAAAATAAAAGTATTAGTGAAAAAGTTTCAGCATAGAAGAAAACTCTAAATATAAGGTTGAGTAAAGAAAGCAAATTGCAGAAGCAAGTGTCCCCTTTCTGTGCATTCTCTGGAGTGCTATATATGGTTTGTGAACATACATACACATGGAAGGTGTATAAAATCTTTCCCAGCGAATTTATACTACCAGCTTCAATAGAATGGTTATTTAGGTAAGGAAGTGAGAGGAACAGAATGAAAGGGGGCGATTCATCTGTATCTGTAGCACTTTATTGCCAAAAAAAAAGATGCAAAGTAAATATGACAAAAATATTAACATTTGTTAAATTCAGAGTACTAAGTACATAGGTATTCTTAGATTATTCTCTTTGCTTTTTTGAATGTTTAAAATATGCCAAAGAAAAAAGTGGGGAACAATGAACATGCGCCTTCATGTCCAAAATCCTGGGTTCAAATCTCCAACACTTACCAATTGTATACATAGGGTGTTTTCCTGACATCTGTGGACTTCAATTTCACCCTGTGTAAAATGTGTGTAGTACTACTTACTTTGAAATGCTGGTTTCAAGACTGAATTTGATGTATATAAAGTTCTACCACGACATGCTAATAGGTGCTCAAAACTAGTAGGTATTACTATATCCAATAATTCTCAACCAGGGACAATTTTGCCTCCCCTACGGGGGACATTTGGCCATGGCAATGTCTAAAGACATGTCTGATTGCCACAACTAGGAGACACTCATGGCATTCTAATAAGTAGAGGCCAGAGACAATGCTAAACATCTTGTGATGCGCAGGATAGTTCTCCTCACAGCAAAGAATTATTTGGCTCCACATCTCAGTAGTGTCAGGATTCAGAAATTCTGCTCTTTCAAAGTGGTCCAGAATTTGAACTGGACCTCTTGATTCCCAGTTGCCGCTACAACACATGATGCTATAAGAGCACAGGCTTTCTATTAAATGACTTACATAACTGGTGATGGGTATTCACCCTCATTCTAACCAATCAGCTTCCGAATGGGTAAAATACACTACAGAGCAGAACAACTGCCTGGCATAATAAAAATCTTCATAAATATTGAATGAATGAATGAATGAATGAATGAATGAATGAACAAGTCAATGAATAGTGCAGCCTCTTAAATTGTGAAGATCTAATCAATATCCTTGGCATAACTTCTCTGATTGTCCATTCATTTAAAATGAGGAGTCTACTCAGTTTTCAGTTTAATATATAAAGAGAAGAACAAGTGAATGAGAAGTTCTCAGAGCCTGGTCAGAGGGGTCTTCTATGAACTATGAAGAGGGGTCTAACTATGAACTAACCTTCCAGCGGCCCTTGTCAAGGCACATCTGGAATTTGCTAAAACAAAGAACCCTTCAGCTTCAATTTGCCATGGCCACACAAAGTAAAATGAGAAATTAACCTAAAGATGAAGAGTATAATTGACATTTAAATCTGATTTGGTTCTAGCATAGCTTATGAAGAGTGCTTATTATTTTAATGCAGCATCAGGAATAAATACAATTTCTTGCAATTGTTTGCTCTTTGTTTTATCTCAGGCACTGATTTGGGGGAACCTGGACATTGTGGTTGTTCAAAGGACAACTATGAATCCCTTCTATCATCTTCTTCACCATGGATTTTAGAGAGGGTAAGTACCATTTCTTTCTGAATGTTTGCTTTGACAATACTGAAGATCTCACCAATTACCTCAAAGGGTATAAAACTTTTTAAAACAACTCAGCCATATTCTAATTTCTACTTATGTGTGTATGTATCCAACTGGACTCATGGTTTGGTTTCCACAAACCATACAGTATAGTAAATGCAAAAGGCACAGTAACTAGATTTTGCTTCTAGTCTTGAGTTTCCACCTTTAACTGGCTGAGTGACTTTGAGAAGGTTACCTAAGCCCTCAATTTCTTCATCTGCCAAATGAAAGGTTTGGGTTGGATTATTTAGAAAGTATTTCTCTCAACTTCTTAATATCACACCCTCAGGAAGATTGAAAGGCAATGATTTAAAGCAGTGACTTTCAAAATATAATGGGCAGTACATCTGCTTCTATCACTGGAGTGCTTGCTAAACATGGACATTTCTCAAGTTCCATGCCAGACCTACCAAGTCAGAATCTCTGAAAGCTAAATAGCAGAAATCTGCCTTTTTGAAAGACTCCTCAGATAAACTGAATGCACAGTGACATTTGAGAACCACTGTCTTAACCACTTAAGCGTCCTTCTGTTTATATGTCATTTAGTTCTGTGGGATGTGATGAGCTAGGTCTGGGCCAGGCAGCAACTGGCTGGAATCACTTGTATTCATAAAATTAACAAGGTCGGCATTGATGGCTGTTTTACCTTTTGTTTCTTGGCTCTGTACTTTCCCCTTTGGCTCAGTCCTCTCCTCAACACTACTTTGGCCAGATCTAGGTGTCTTGCATGGGCTCTTTGGATCTCCTCCCCTTGGCTGCAGTTGAATGAGAGTAAAATCCTTTTGGAAATTACCATTAAAGGATGGCATCTCTTCTAGACTCTATTCAAAATGTGATCCTGTTTGCGTGTGTCACTCCCAGAGATGTCGTAGTTATTGCCTCCTCATCTTACAATGGCTTTGCCATCAGTCTTTTGCTATGGAGGGTTGGGCTTTGCTCCCAAGGATGTCATCACTATGAAATAACTAAGGGGATGTGGACAGAGGTTAATCATGTTTGTGTGGAACCAAGATGGCAGACTTCTAGAGAGAAGGGGCTGTGCCCTGAGATCCCAAATCAGACAGCACCAGACCATGCTCAGAGCTCTGGACTGTGAGTAGGAAAAGCATTCGACTGCGCTATAATCCGGTTCAGTGGCCAGTACAGCATCCTTGGCATTTCAGGCTTTCTAGGTTGAGTGCCTAAACCCTCAAGGAGTCATAGGCAGCCCTGAAGAGACTTATATCTTAAAGGAAAGCTAAAGCCTGGCTTTGAAATACAAACAAGGACTCCCATTACTGCCTGCAGAGACTTCCTATGAGGACTAGTATACTTGCTCAGTGGGGTGACTATTGTTCTTCTCCAGAGCTTCACCAGATACTATTTTCTGGCATCAAATAAAGGGAAGTGGAGCTTTAAGAACATAGTGCTGCTGCTGTCTGCTGTGGGTCAGGCATAAAACTCTTCTCCCAAATCACACAAGACATTGGATGTGATATGTCAGGTAAGGAACTAACAAGTGCCCCTTCATGAGAGAACCACTCGCCCATAAAGAGCGTTCCAGATGACACCCACTGCTGGCTGGGGATGGATGTGGGCTTTATTTGATTTGGGATTGATTTATTTGTTTGCTTTGCTTCTAGAACAGCATAACTTGGATTTAATGTCTCAAATACTGAATCCAATATTTCTAGGTTCACTGACTTGTTATTATTTAGCATTTATGAAGTATATGTCAATGCACTTGGCACTTTACAATGACTCATAAAAAGGCATGATCCTGGTTGTTGAGCATACGGTTGCTATCAGTTGAATTACTGCCTAGGTGAAAATGATCACAGGACAGATCTGGATATCCTTTGCCCAGAAAACAACTATATATCTGGGTTCCTCACTGCATCCTAATCCAAACAGAGGAGGGGTAGCTGCTGCTACCATTTTGTTAGCAGTATCTTGATACAGTGGAGGCATCATATAGTTCCTGACACTAAGGAAAAGCTTAGCAAATGTGGATGGATGGATGGATGGATGGATGGATTGGGGGGGCGGCTCTCTCTTCAGTGGATATATGTCATTTCCCATTTGTCCCTCCACCTAATGGCTTCATTTATGCATTTACAAACCTTGTGGTTATAGACCTGGTTGACTTGGAAGGGAACTGTCACTTAAGTGGCCTTTTGCATTAGAGATGAAATCAATATATCTATGATGTGGACAGAAACATAATGAGAAACAGATTACCCCAAATCATATGAACTTGTTAACAATATTATAGCAATATCAATTTCTTGGTTTTAATTATATAAGATGTTACCACTGGAGAAAGCAGGGTGAAAGGTTTAGGGGAAATCTCTATACTATTTTTGCATCCTCCTGTGAGTCTGTAATTCAAAAAAGAATCGTGTGAACATCATCTACACGTCTTTGTAGCTACCTCTTTGCCTACATCTTCCATTCACTAGGCCTTCCACTAATAATAGCAGCCCAAGTATGTCCATTCAGGACTTCCAAAAAAGCAGAAGCTAAAATAGATTTAGACATGTGAGAGATTTATTGGGAAAAATGCCTGGGAAGCATAAAGTGAGAGGGAGTCAGGCAGGAAGAATCTTCAAACTGCCAGGCAGTTCTAATACCTGTAAAAGGAGAGAGGGAGGAGGGATTGGGGAGGAAGAGCCTCAGACTGCAGAGAAAGGTCAGAGAAAAAATTCACCCAAGCCAATGAGGAGTCCCTGAGCAAGCTTAACTCTGAGAGGAGTCCCACATGGGGGGAAGGGTGGCTCATTTAAGTACCTCCACTAAGGTTAGTCCTCACTGGAGCAGCCCGGAAGCAGCCTAGGACACATATTGGGTAAATCCAAAGGTGCAAACACTCCATGAGGCTGTCGGTCAGCTATGCTTGCAGAGCGGGTTACCTTAAAGGGAGAGCTGAGCCTCCAAGGCCATCATACCAGGCAATGTTTTTCTCTCAGTCCTCTGGCTGTTCTATCCGGTCCTTAGTGACCTTGACCCCTTGTCCCTCAGTTGGACACATACTCTAACTCCCAAACCAGAGAGAACTCCACCATCTGCTGCTTCTACGTATCTGCCTCCTGCCCACACGTAGTTTTTAAAAAGTCATACAGTGAGCCAGTTGATCCACCATACGTGTCATCCAACATCAGGTGGCCCTCATATCCCCCAGTATCTTTCACCGTCCTCCTCCTGTTGACTCCATGTCACACTTCTCACTGTGTTGATTGCAACCCTGCTGCACTTGGATGGAGTACACCATGCGACCCACACTGTGGCTGTTTGCTGGATGGCCTACCCCCATGCACTCCCTAAGTGCTCCTCTCACCATCTCCACATCTATAGATTTCTTCATCCTTTTCTCCTTTCTGTAAGTGTTGGAGGAAGAAAGGCCCTTCTCCCCCAACACTTCATCTTGTACTGTGCCTTCCATGACCTTTCACCTTATCTCTCACCTCCTTCCTCTCCAGATGTTCTCCGCCTTTGGCTTCTAGGCCATGCTGCTCTCATCCCTCTTCCTCTGTCTGACTTCATCCTTTCTGACTCCTAATTGCCTCTAAATGTAAATGTCCCCCACCCCCAGGATTCTGTCTCTATCACTCTATATCTGATTCTACATTCTCCTCTATTTCCGTGACTTTGACTCTCCATGCTCTGCAGAAGCTCTAGATCCCCCTCTAGCTTCCCTCTCAAACTCCTGTTTCCCAACAGTATTCCGAAACATCTTGCCAGAGCTTCAAATGCCCTCCCACATGCTCTTCTCCTCCCAGCCTTCCTGTTTCTCCTCGTGAGACCCCATTCTGTCACTCACCCGAATTGGTTTCTTGTAGTCATCTTAACCCTTGACATCCATCCCTCTGGCCTTCCTCCACAGAGCCTCTCCCAGCCTCTCCATGCCCATGGTCACTGCCCTCCTTCCAGCCCTCACTACCTGTCCTTCAGGTTCCTGTAGACATCTCCAAAGTGGCCTTTCCACTTGAGTCTTCCTCCTTCCAGGCCATAATAGTCACTGTTTCATTTTCCTAAAAGCATAGTTTTCATTATATTCCTTTTGTGCTGAAAAACCTTTGATGGCTTTACATTGTGTATTCCACTCCTTCCTGCCTGGTAGCTAAAAATAATCTCCTCCCAACTAAACTGCCATATTTTTTTCTGAATTCCTTTCTTTTAACGCTTATCATTAACTGATTACTAACAGGCTAATTCTCCCAGTTCTGTGCCCCACCCCTCACTGATCTCCAAAGAAATAAAGATTGTGTGTGTGTGTGTGTGTGTGTGTGTGTGTGTGTGTGTGTTCTTCTTATTCCTAACCTATTTCTGTATGTTTTTACCTGGAGCAACCAGCTTCCTAGAAAGGACACAGGAGTAAAGCATTCTGTTGGGTTCTACTCTTAAGTAATGTAGTGACTAGGAGCAAAGCTCTGGGATCCACTTGCCTGGGTTCAAATCCTATAATCTTTGCACATATAATTTCCCTCTGAGTCTTAGTTTCTTCATCTATAAAATAGGCTAATAACTGTGTAGTGCCTTAGGATTATTACGATGACTACCTAAAGTCACGCATGTTAACAGCCTTATAACCATGCTTGGCACCTAACGGCGCTCAGTGTTAGCTATTGTTATTACCATCATCATTATTGTTTTATCACGCTTGCAGCATGACATTATCCACAGCTTAATTAGTCACTGTTTGGCACAAGAGACTAACTTGGGAATTATACACAACTGGTGAATTAATATCCTGAGTACTTCCACTAAGACATCAGGCTAATAATTTTTGGTACTTTAGATAACCCATGATGGGTCCCAGAGGATCCTGAAACCAAGAGTCTACATTTTTCCCAGTAAGAATGGATTTTTTTTTTTAACTTTTAGCTTTCCATAGTTTAATGTAACAGCTTCCAGTACTGGACAACTGTAAGCAGAGCTGAAGAAGGAAAGAAAGTCCTATTGACACAGAAATCTGTTCCCCCACATATGAGATAACACATGGTTAAGGCTGTAAATGAAACCAAGGACCTGGCAAAGATGGCAAAAGATAAAATGTAGGAAGAGGGAGGGGCTATATTAGAGGAAGTTTTAAAAAAGCAATTTGAAGCAAGTCAATTCTAAAAAAGACATTAAAATGAGGGTGAAAACTGGGCAGCTAGACGATTGTACGACATAGCAAATATAATTAATGTCACTGAATTGTAGACTAAAAGTGTCACATTTTATGTTATATATAGTCACACAATAAAAAAGTAAGTACACACACCAGAAAAATGAGACAGCTAAAATGTATAGCAATTTATAATAATGGTTTTATTTCAGATATGTTTTTTATATGACACATCTGCTTATGTCAGCATAGTGTTCATTGGGCATCTACTACGTACAAGCCCTGTGTTTGGTATGTTATATCATGGTATGTAGCTATATATATATTTTTATACTCACATGATCATTACTGTTGATGACAGAATTGTATTACCCATGAAAGGGTAAATGTCTATCAATGCAATCATCATAGACCTATGGGCAAAGTACACTTGTTTTTATTGAAGCACAAGAAAGATAAGGACTTGACTTCAACATTGCTTGAAAAGAACCTTCTGCTTTAAACTTAGACAACTCAAGTATGAGCCAACCAGCATCTATATACTTATAAGATCCTTAGATCACATAGGTGATATCACCCTCATTTAGAAGCTTGCATGCTTTTGGACTCCTCTGCATATTTAGGGAGAGGAAAAGGATAATGCCTCTGTCTGATATAAATGATCATTTAGAGTCTGTACCAACTCTCTTCCCCTAGCTGGAAGAGGAAAGAAAAAAAAAAGGGAATAAGAAAGGAATAAGAACAGGAGTAGTGATGCTTATGGAAGAGCTTCTTATAATGGGAAGGAGAATCAAGCAGACTTACCAAAGGTAGGCAGGTTATACTTTGCTTAAATTTGATTTTGGTAGCAACATTTAAAGCTTTGGTAGACACAAAAGTTTATTTTTACTGTAAAATGTAATATATATTAGAAAGAGCACATACATATAGTTTAACGTATAATAATAAAGCAAATGAGTATGTAACTGCCTCCTAGGTCAAAGCATGGGACATTGACATCCCTTCAGAAATTCCAGACCCCACTGTAAGTTCCTTCTTGATCATACCTCCTTCTCCAGTATTGATAACCATTTTCCTGAATTTTATGGTCATCACTTCCTTGCTTTTCTTCAGGGTTTTTGCTGTTGTTGTTGTTGTTGTTGTCATTTGTGTTTTGCTTCTTTTCTTGCTTCTTTTCTTCAACATGATGACTATAAGGAAAGTTCTTCAACATGGAATGCATTCATTTTCTTTAGTCTAATATTCTGTTATGTAAGTAGGATGCAAAGTATTGCTGTGGATGCATACGTGGTTGCTGCTGTGAAATTTTTGTCCTGTGTCCTGTGCCCATGCTCACAGATTTCTCTCAGGTGGTACTTCTACTTGAGAAATCATCACCATCACCCCGCAGGTTCACAGATGATGAGGCTCCACCCTCAGAGTGTCTGATTAGATGGAACACGGGTAGCATTTGAGAGTTCACATTTCTAAGAAGTTCCCAGGTGTTGCTGATGCTATCAGCCAGGAATAGGGACCACACTTTGAGAGCCACTGATTTAAGTTATTGGGAGGGATTTGGGGGGGGGTGTCAAGGAGCATGCATCTATTCAGCTTTACTAATTAATGAAAATCCGCTTTCCAAAATAGTATCAATATGAGTATCCCATTGTTGTGTCACACCCATACCGACACTTGTTATTGCCAGAATTCAATTTTTGCCAAGTCAGGGGGTGTAGAAGTGGCCTCTCATTGTAGCTTATTTTGCATTTCCTTAATTCCAATGAATTTGAGCACTGACTGGCCATTTGGATTTTGTGTGTGTGTGTGTGTGTGTGTGTGTGTGTGTGTGTGTGTGAAGTCTCTATTCAGTCATCTGCCCATTTTTTGGTGGGTTATCTGTCTTTTTCTTACTGATATGTCAGTTATATTTATTGAAAAAACCACGATAAAAATTTCATTAATGCTTAAAACTTTTTTAAAAGTCTCAGTATAGTTTATATGACAAAATCTCCTTTAGTAATAGCAAGAGGACTAAAGAAAGAAAGAAGTCATTAGATAGCCTCTCTTTTGCAGATGGATTCATGGAAAATAAGTTAAGGAAGTTTGCTCCAAACAAATTTTCTCCAAACTGGAAAGGCAAAGCCGCAGAGAGGAAATATCAGCATTCTTGATACGTTCACTGAGACTGTGGCTATAAGCACAAGGCCATCTTTAAATGATAATAATGCAACTGAAATAGATCATTCAAGGAAAGGAGAACTATTATTGAGGCCAACATGACCATCGACACTTGTTAGCTTGTCTCTGAAGAACAAAATTCTGAGCAGCCAAAGCTTAAAGTAAATGAAATTGTATCCAATTCTCAATCTAATGAAAATGCTTTGGGCTCTGGGCCAGAGAATAGATTCGAACCATGGATGGGAATTTTTTCAGGGCCTTAAATTTAAATGACTAAAATTATTTCTAAAGTACCATTCTACTCAATCTTTTGGAATAAAAACATGGCTTTCATTTTTTTAAAAAAACTTCATTTCAATGTAAGGGTGGAATACAAGATCTTTACCCTTAGGTAGTCCAGAAAAGCAGATACTTCATTCTAGTGCATACTTCACATGGAGTAGATGCCTATTATAGCTACACACACTCCACATATAAATATACACACAGACACCTTATATATACAGTAAACATTCATATGTGTATACACACACGTACAAACACACATGCACATATATACACAGACTATTAAATACACATGTATATATGCGCACACACATACTTTGTGAACAAAAACTTGAAGCAAATATGCATATATGTCAACTTAGTATAAAGGGATTTTTCCATTCTGAAAACACTATGTATTATATCATGAAACTATCTATAACCCTCAGTTTCTTAACCAGTCAAGAACAAAGGAACCATTTTAGAATTACTAGTTTAGGTAAAACTTAATTATCTAGGAACTGAAGGCATTTGAAAGTTCTAAGAGTGGAAAACTGTAGCTTATTTTAGGAATGTCATATCTAAGGAATATATAGGCTTGCTTTAAAATATAAGCATTTAGGGGCACCTGACTGGCTCACAGAAGAGCGTGTGACTCTTGATCTGGGTTTGAGCCCCACGTTGGGTGTAGAGATAACTTTAAAAAATTACTTTAATAAATAAACTTTTAAAAATGCAAACATTTAGAAGGAAAACATGTTGCTATGGCTCCCTCTCACTCTCTGGCTCTCACTCCCTTAAATAAATAAGGTAGAACTAACAGTGAGTATAGATAAATCAAGAGTTTGGGATCTGTATAGCTGGGAAACATCTTCCCCTGCCCCCATAGGAAGCGTAATCAAGCTGCTTCCTAAAGCCCTTCCCCTACCCACAGCAGCTCAGGGCTCAGTGGGTGGCAGTGACCCAGCTGACTACTTGAGCCGGTCAGCCTAGATTCTGTATTCCCAATCCATTTGCCTCCAGCTTCCTGATCCCTGTTCATGATCATAGCTCCAAACCTGGGTGGGGAAGTTCTTTTTGGAAATACAGATTCATAAATCTGTGACTTAAGAGCCCATCATTGGTTAAGCCTTCTTCCTCCAAGCCCCTGGCCATGAGGAGGAAGCCTGGGCCCAGTGATCACCATCAGGCCCTGGTATTCAGGACACTTCATTTCTGGGACCTCCATGGACCAATGTGGATCAGCTCCCTCCTAGAATGTCACAACTCTGGGGCTTGGAATCAAGAGACAAAGGGCCACTTATCAGCCACTGAAGGGTACCTGGCCATGCCCCCCCCTTACCATAGAACGTTGGCTGAACACCCTAGGACTGCTCAGAGGGGAGTGGATCTTCTCACTACGTTCTCAGAGAAGGAGACAGGGAATGCTTTGTGTTGTGACACAGTATCTGCCACCCACAGCTACCTGAGGTCCATATCCCACTGGAGTATGTGCAATTACGGTCCAAGGCCAAGGGTCAAAACTTCTTGAAGTCCATGGATCTAATGGCAGCATAAGTGCATCTGCCATTCCTTTATACCTTATAGGGCCCTTACTTTTCTTACTATTTGACCTCTGTAATTATCAAGACTTTAAAGTATCTCTGATCATTGCAGAGTTGTGGTGACTGGTTTTGGAATAGTTAGATCAACATTAGGGACTACAAAATAATGAGGTTTTTGGAGGTGCTGAAAGAGCCCATAGAGGAGCCAGCTTTAGACTGTACATATTTCCTTGAGCTCCCTTCAACCCTTGTAGGGCCCTAAATGGGGTCTTCCATTTCTTTCCACACAATGTCCTGGGATACAATCCTCATTTATTTTCATAACCTTATCTCAGATGACCGTCTCATTTGTGACATCTCTTGATTTATTCGTGTATTTATTCATCCAACAAACATTGATTTGGTCAGTGTTTCCTATTTGGCTGACAATGCTGAGGAGTGGAAATCTACAGATGAATAAAATATAGTCCCTTTCCTTGATGAACTTACAGCTCACCATGGGAGACAGATGAATGAATTAACAGTTAAAGAACAATATAGTAACTGCTGTTAGCTTTGGGGGAAACAGAGACAGAAGCTTCTAAATCAGTTATCATGTCCAAGAGAAAACAGTTTGTCCACTTCTGGCACCCATCCTCTTTTCACAGGGTTTCCAGGCATAGGTTGCTGAGAATAACCAATTTCAGGTCATGCCCGCATGGAACTAGGATCATGTTGATGTGCGTGGCTGTGACATCCACCTACAATTGTAGAACTTCCATTCTCATTCAAAATCTCCCTCAGGCACTCTAGGAAATAACCCACAGGGACTATGTCACGTGTATTTACATACGTCCTCTCTGTCCCTGATCTCTGAGTCCTCTACCACATAACAGCCTCTGAATGTGCCTCATTCTGCCACTGTCACAGCTGCTCTGAGGGTACATGGCTGCTGTCCAAGCAAAAGCACTGCCTCCAGTCATTCCCAACACTGGAGGCATTGCTGTCTGCCAGCTTTTCCCCACTGCCAAAACTGGGGATATCCCATATCACTGTGCCAGTCACCAAGGAGAATCTGTTGAAGCTGACACTGATATGGCATGAGAACCCACGTCCACTTCAGGTTGAAATTTCTCATTTTTGTTCTACATTCAGTTATCTTGGTCCCCAAGTGCTCCTGGCTCACGTGTCGCACCACTCAAAATGGCTCTATGTGAAACTCGCTCATGAGCTTTTATCTTGTCACCAAGACTCAGACCTGTGTCTGGGCTTTGGCCTGGAAGAAAGAAGAATGAAGGATCATCTTCACGGGAAGATATCCTGTGCCCCAAATCTGCCCACCCTATTTATTACCCTGTCATTCTTCTTGAGTTAAGTTTATATGCCTGACCTTCTCCTCAGGACAAATATTTTTCTGGATGATTTCTTCATCTGCTACTCAAATATGCTGCCAGCAGATCTTTCCATAACTCTCCAGCCACACCCAGGGGTGTGGAATTCCCTACGGATGCTGCTATTAAATTTTAGATCTCTGTTGGTATGACAGGCAAGGTTTCCTGTTAATTGTGAATGACAGGCAAGTGGAGGAGCTCTCTATCCTCCATTTCTCAATTCAGATATTCTCAGGTACCCTCTAAAATAGTGGCAGCTGAATTAAGGAGATATCCTAGAAACCAAGAAGAATTTCAGATCTAGAAGCATCAAATACTATTGGACAAGCAGTGCCATTTCCCATCCCTCCCAGGGGCCAACATACCCAAGATAGCCTTCATGAGTATCGCATGCTAAAAATTATGTAAGAGCCCATATCCTGCTTATGCAACTTTTTCTTTCAAGAGGGCAGCCTTGCATGATGCCATTACCTCCAAGAGCTCCTGCCCATCAGTGTACCATTCAAATCTGAACTGGAAGGTGGCTTCCCATCCAATAGAGACTAAATGTTGGAGAGACTGACATTCCTGAACTTCCATACATGTCACTTCAGCAACTTTCCTATCTGTTATAGGGCTTTTATTTTCATTTAAATACAGGTAAGTAAATAGCTGCTAAATAGTTGGATTCTGGATGAGTGAGATGCTGCATAAAGCCAAGCTAAGTCACTGAACAGACTATACCAAAAAAAAAAAAAAAAAAAGCATTGTGTTGGATGCTTATATGTATTCATTGTGATCTTTTTCTATTCCTGGAGAATGATGGAACTGCTGAAGCAAAATCCATTGAAAGCTATTCACAATTTAGCATTCACCATCATATGGAAATGTCAGTTTCACCTAACAAAAGAAATATTAGAGACATGTTTAATATAAAATGCAAATATAATAGCTTGGTAGGCTGGATAAGTTAGCGGTGTTTCACTTAAACCTATTACCTTGGTGGATTAAATACAGTTCCAGATCTTTTGCAAAAAGGATATTCTGATGAAGTTACATCTTATACCAGCTTTTGTGGCTTATCAGTTCAGTTGCATATAAGTAGAAAGAGGACAAAATAAGAGTGGGATACAGCCATAGAGAAATAGGAGGATCTGCCCCACAGAACTTCCAACACCCACAAAGAAATACTGTTATTTGCTCAAGATTAATTATGAATAATTATGAATAATTTGTAGCAAAGATTAATCTGTCACATGATAAAATAGGTGAGGGTGCACCAATCCTACCAGACTTGCCTAACCACTTCCAAATTTTGATACTTGCTTGTGTAACCCAATTCAGCTGAACAGAGGTGGGCCCAGCCTGACCTGTGAAACTGGCTCTGCCTTAGTGCTTCTGCAGCCATGTGGGGTACCCGGTTCCCTTAGCTGAAACCCCACAACAGCAGACCCCTCCCTCCTGTGACTGTCACACACTCCAGACTATGACCTCATCTTCACCTCCAGGACTCAAATGCACATCATGCCTTGTACATGGCTTTTTTTTTTTTTTTATAATTACCATGTCCTGCTGGATATAACATCTTACTTAAATGCCACATAGTTTATCATTCTGTGGCACTACCCAGTACCTTCAAGAGCTCCTAGAGGATTAGCTTCCCTCATCTCCCATCCTACACCTCCACACCAATGGAAGTATTCTGGCTCCTGAAACAGCCCACTTTGTACCTCCACTCAGTAAGACAGACTTGGTGGAAATTAACCAGCACCACCCATTTTGTCCAGACCAGTTCTCTTGTCCCATCATTCAGATCACTTATAAGCTTTGAGGTTTATACCTCAGATGGCATTTCCCTGTGGGCTCTTCCAAAGGAGCATCTTGCAAATTACTGCAGAGAACTACAAAATAACCAAACCCTTTTTAAAAGAGCATTCCTTCCGTAGCTTCTGTGATTCTTTTTGCTTTGTATTACATTATTATACTGGGAATATGATTTGTTCATAGCTATATGTATATAGATAGATATTTATATTTTTATATACAGTAAAAAAATATGAAGAGATTATGCTCAGCGATTTCTGCTCTAAAATACTCTATTTGCTGTTGCTACTAGCAGCAAGTCTGCCAAAGAAGATAATAATCCATAGAGCAATAGTTACCAGTCTATTGGATAAGGAAGAAAAGGTGGGAGACAGATGATATTTGTAAAAAGAGGTTCTAGAAGGGAAACATGGGCACAAGGGCTTCACTGAATAGTTGTGAACTGGACTTCAGAGAGCTGTGTTCCACTTTTGATTCTGCCCTAACTAGCTGTGGAATGCTACACTGGCTAATCCTGTTCAGCCTGTACAGTGGTTAATCCTGTGTAGCTTCTGCACAAATGGAAGTTGCCCTAGAGCAGGTCTTTCAACTCTGGTCTTCCATGTTTCCACAACTATGTACTATCCAGATGTCAGGGCAGATGGCTAGTTAGGAATCTAGAAAATTGTAACAAAAGCAACAATTACCAATTCTCATTTTCATAGTATTTTCTGCCAGACTTCAAGCTCAGCACTTTACATAACATTATCTCGTTTAGTCCTCACAGACATTCCTGGAGGTTTGTCTCATGGTCCCCATTTCCCAGAAGAGGGAACCGCTCTCAGTGCAATTATCCAATTCCATTAGGATGGCAACAAGAATACATAACAGAGCTGAGATTCCAGTCCTGTTAGAACCACCTCCAAGCTCACTTGTAGTGAGACACCATAAGAAGTTCCAGAACCTCTTTTCATCACTCAAGATCTGAAATCTTGCCAAGCTTTCCCTTCCCTCTACACTCTAAATTCCTGATTTACCCCTTCTCCTGACTTCTAAAACGCTTATGTGTCTGTGCCTCTGGCTTGTGTGAAAGGGTAACATAGAGTCCTTCATCCATTCTTTGCAACCAGATGGGAATCAATAAGAAAACAGCAAAAATAGAACTTCTGAACAGCCGCTTGCAAGATGAAATATAAGTTAAGATATGACCCAAAGAGGGCAAGACTTAGCTCAAAAGAATGGCTTTTTAAGACAGTCATATAAAATCCTCTTCATATAGGCAAAGATACCTAACATGAGTCAATTGTAATTTTGCTGAGGCCACCTTTAAATCATAAACACCGGGTGGGGGTGGGGTGGCAGTGGGAGATTTCACCTAGCTGGCAATGAGGTCTAAATAATTGCCCAGCCTTCACATGTTATCAGAGTAAACCAGTTTTGTTTCTTTGGGGAAAATGTGCCATCCCACCCCCAACAATCTGACAACTTCTAGTGAGTGGTAATTCCTTATGTGAAAAGTTACAAGGAAACAAAGGTGATCCTTTGCCAGAAAGAAGTTTTGTAAAATTAAGGAATGAACTCCAAAGTCAGAATTGTGCTTGGAACAAGGTCATCATAGTCTCTACTTGGAAATAAGCAAAAGCTCTAATGTTCTATCAATATACTCTGGTAGTACAGTCAATCTTCATCCACAGATTCTATACTTACAAATTCACCTTTTCACTTCAATTTATTTGTAACCCACACAGAAATACTTGCAGTGCTTTCATGGTCATTTGTGGAAATGTACAGAGAAGCAAAAATTTTGAGTCCCCCTGCATGCACATTCCCAGCCGAGGTTGAATGAGGCAACACTCTGCTTTCCTGTTTGAATTTTCATACTGTAGACAGGTGTTTTATTCCCTGTGTATTTGGTGCTACATATTTCACACCTTGTGCTTTTGGTTTACTGTATAAAATGACTCCTAATCATAAATGCAGAAATGTGGTATAGTGTTATTAAGTGAGAGCAGGCTGTGATGTGACTTACCGAGAAAGCACATGTATTAGATAAGCTTCCACCAGGCAAGAGTTATAGTGCTATTAGCCATGAGTTCAATACTAATGAACTAACAATATATATTAAATAAGATATCTTTAGGGGTGCCTGGATGGCTCACTTGGTTAAGTGTCCAACACTTGATCTCAGCTCAGGTCTTAATCTCAAGTTTGTGAGTTCAAGTGCCGCATTGGGGTCCACACTGGGCATGGAGCCTACTTGAAAAAAAAATTTTTTAAGAAAAAAGAATTTTTAAATAAGGTGTCTTTAAACAGAAACACACATAAAACAAGGCTATGCATTGATCACTTGACAAAAATATGACAACCAGAGGCTCAAAGGAACCTAACCCTGTACTACTCCTAGGAGCAACAGTTCAGTATTTACTAATTCAGAGTCTCTGTGGACTTTATAGAACGTAACTACCATGAAAAATGAGAACTGGCTGTATTTACAACTTTAGGAATTCTTAATGATGTCTTGAGCTATTTCTTGGGACTATCAGGGGACTGTGGACCTAACGATTTCATGCCATTTTCTGCTTCATGGAAGATGGGAATTTACAAAGCCATCCTTATTCTTCCTCCTATGGTAGGCAGCTTTCATCCCTATTCAATTCAACCAGTATTAATTGAGTGTGCCAAAACCTAGTGCTATTGGAAGATATGCAAAAGAAGCATTTAGCAGTCTGACCTCAAGGGATTTTTACCTTTGTTAGAAAGACCGGGTTTAAGGTGGCAGATATAGCCAGGTCCAAAGCAAAGTGGAAACATCTTAGAAATGGCAGGGAGAAGAACAAGCTCCCTGAGGCATAACCTAAGGGAAACAGGCTATTTTTCTAATAGTAACCTTGAACTGTTAATTTAGTGTTTCCTCCAGGAACTCTGCAAAGGAAGTTCAGCTTTAGCCAAAGCTTCTAATTAACTACAAAGTCTCTACCACATCAGCAAACACCTAAAGACCACCCCAGTGTTCATTTCTCACCTGACAGAAGTCAAAAAACTGATGTAAGTGAGAATTGCACCCTAGGAAATCTTTTTTTCACCATGGGAAACAGTTGCTGTATTTCCCTCATTTTGATGATTTGGGGGACCCGTAATCTTATAGCAAAAAAAAAATAGCATTTATGATACTCAGAATAAAAATAGTAACATTAATTTATTAGACACCCAGTATATAGTAGAACCTGTGCTGTGTTCTGGGAACACAGAAATAAAAGTCGTGGTCTCTACCTTCCAGGGTCTCATAGTCCAAAGAGAAGAACCTGATTATTGTGCCAGTGGAAAAAATGCTGTGAGACAGGAGGCCGGGGTAGGGGGTTTGTGACAGCACATAACCTATTGTGGGGGTTTGGGGCAGAGGGTAATGCTTCTTGCTGGAACAGAACCTTGAAGGTGAAAGAGTTGACCAAATGACAGAAGTAGAGGTGAACATCCAAGAGGTGGGAACGTTGTATGAAACCCTCGAGGCATAAAATAGTCATGGGTATTCCATGACCTGTAGCACAAGGTAGGAAATGGAAGAATTTTAGGAAAGAGGGCTGGGAAGATGCAAGATCTTCATCATGATGAGCCTTGAAGGCCAAGTTAGAAAGCTCAAATCCACTGAAGGTTCATAGAGGCAAGCGAAATAGTTCTATTTGCACTTTCTGTAGATCAATTAGAAGTCATACAGAGAATGCATTGTGGGCTGGGCTCCTCTGAGAATGAAGAGAACAGCTCGGCTGGTAGAAAAGCCAGTGGAGAAATAAACCAAGAAAGGAGTGGTCAGAATGTGGTAAAAGAGAATGGTTAGAGAGGAATTAGGAAAGCTGAATTGGAAAAACCTGAAGAGTGTGTTGCAATGAAAGGTGTGCAGGAGAAGGGTTGCTTAAGGAGGAGAGGGTTTGGGGATGATGAGGAGTTAGGAGTGTATTGAGTTAGGACTGCCCAAGCTGATGTCAGAAGCCAGATACCCAGAGCCGAGCTCAGGAGAGTGGTTTGACCTTGGAGATGAGAATTCCAGGAGATGATCAGTTTATAGATGAGTGTCAAAATCAAGGGTTTACGTTTACACAAGGCAAAGTATGTCCAGTTGAGAATAGAAGAGGACCAAAGAAACACTTTTTGGGGAGTACTGATATTAAAGGGGTTAAAAAAGACAGTAAGTCTGAGATGAAGCAGCCATACATGAAGGAGGAAATCCAGCATAGAATAGTGTCAGATAGGAAAGAGGAGACGAGTATCATGCAGAAGGGGGTGATCAACAGAATTTAACTGCAGGGAAGGAAAGCACAGTTGAATGAGTAGAAATGAAAGCAGAGTGCTTTGTTAGAGATGCAAAAGAAAGTGAAGCACTAAAAACGGCAAATGTAGGCCAGTCTGTGGGTAAACTTGACTTTCGAGGGAAGGAGAGAGATAGGCACAGATAACAGGAATGGAAAGCTAAAGATGGTTTCTGCGAATGCCAGTTGGAACTGAGCAGTAGCTTTTAATTGCTGGCAGGATGTAAGGAGCACTTTCAAATTGCACGTGACTACCAATTACACAGATTCCAAGATGAAAACCGTGTAGTAAGGGTGTCCGGTAGGGGGATGAGAGAGGATGGAGAACAGAAGAAGCCTCGGGTGAGAGGTTCTGAAGAGGACATTCCTAGGAGAACCTACAAAGAATAATAAAATGGCATCAGATTAAGACTCAGAAGATCCATGAATGCCTCTTACTAGTTTTCAACCTTATGCAGTTTTATCACCTCCCAGAGCCTGAGTATCCTCATCTGTAAAATAAGCTCAATACTATCTGCCTTGCCAGGCTCTAGTGAGAATTAACCAGGATAATATGCATGGAGAGCACTTTGGAAATTGCAAGACCCTGTTAAAACTGTATGAGAAGAGGGAGCCCTTCTTGCTGCCCTTTACCATTTGCTGAGGTGTCTCTTCCTGCTGAGGTTATTTCAGGTGCCATGGGAAAACTTCCAAACTATATGCAGGATCTCTCTTCTGGGGATTTCTATCTTTTTTTCCTACCCACTTGAGATGTAGAGTTCTGTGGATGAATAAGAAGAAAAAGATATTTTAATTTCCTTTAAATGTTAGCATAGCACTAATCACTAATGGTAACAATAGATGGAGATACATATGAAAATATGCAAATACATTTCTAGGTATTTAATCTTCCTAGTTATGGCCTTTATAAAAAAATCTTTAAAAAAATATCTTTGTAGAGATCACTACCTTAGAAAAAGATGGCATTTCATCATGCCTGCTAAGATGCCAGTGACCACAGGGCAAGTACACCAACCCCTCTTTATTGTTTTAAATTAGCACTTCCCTCTTGGTCTAACAAAATATACAGTCCCATTGATATTCACCTTGTAGTTACTAATATCTATATATTTTTAACTGAAAGAAACTAAAATATTTCATAGAAAGACTGGGCATCAAGAAAATATAAAACAAAACCAACATACTTAGGTGCTAGGTATTTTGAACCAAGGCAAAGATTGCAAAGTGGCATGCTGTGGACCAAGACCACCTTCAAAAATATATTTTATTTGACCCAAAGATCATTGAGAGAAAAAACAAAACACACTTTGAGCCAGTATTTCAAAATCAATATAGTTATATTTAAACATACCAATACCTACCGCCCCTTAAAACATTGGAAGATGAGACAACACAAAGCACAGCTTTTCTTCCCCTTAACAGAAGTGAGTGGCTCTGTCCCCACTTCATCCCAAGCTCTACTCCTCCCTATTGCCTCCTCAGGCTGGTGCCCGCAGGTCCCTGAAGTATGTCGGACAGTATGACCCCTGGTATAAGGCAAACCAGTACAATGCACAATACAAAGGAAAAGAAGAAGTTTGTTTCCAAGGATAGATTGGCTAAGAGAAAGAAAAAGGAAACAAACTTTTCCCATCCCGAATACTGGTGGCAAGTGCCCGCCCAATTCTTAGCTCTTAAACAGCATTCTATCTGTATTACTATGGGGCTCTGCAGAAGTACAAGTCAAATCTTCCTTGTGAGCGTATGATAGAGATTAAAATAAAAGCAGCTACTTCCTCTGGGAAGAGTCTAATGCATAGCCCAAAAGAAAAATTTGTATTACTTCAGAAGCTGAGGCAATTTGCCAGAAGATCCCAAAAGGCTCTTCCTATCCTCACAAGGTCAAGAAGATTTGATAACCGCTGATGGAATGGAAAGACATCTGGTAGACCACACTTAGAGTTAGGAAGATAAAGCTCATCTCTAAGTTTTATTAATACAGACGTACTGGCCATGGCTGGTCTTTGCCACAGAGAAGAAATTCCCAAGCAGTGCATTCTTGGGCTCTCATCAAGTGGTCTGTTGTCTGTGGAATTTCCTATTCTCCAGCCCCAGAGCAGAAATCAACCCCCACCCCACCCCGGCTTTGGCCGTCATGAGGTTTAAAGAGGATCATTTGTTTTCATTACAGCCCCTTGAAGCCCTTCCTTCCCTCCTCATTAATGAATTTCCAGTCTTTCATCAAAAAACAAAAACAAAAAAACAAACACAAAAAAGGACCTAACAGAGGACATGGTTAAGTGGCTGGCGCGCATGGCGACGCCGGCTTTAAAGAGAGTAGACGGCCATTTACTGATCGCAAGGAGGGGTTGACATCCTTGGTTAGTATGCTAATTTCTTCTCTTGCATTTAACATTCAGATCAGGTCTGTACAGGCCCTCCAGAGCCGCAGAGCCCGGGCATGGGTGGCTGTCTGCCTCACAGCGTTGAGCATTCTCGGCATGAATTACAGAAATGCCCAAGCATTCTCTCTCCCTCCGACTTCGTTCTCTTTTTCCCTCCCTCTCGGAGGGACACACAGACACAGAGCCACACATAGGTAAGCACACACCACGCATAGTGCCACCATCCACACGCACACACACACATACACACACACACACACAAGCATAGGCGCACACACACACAAACACTATAGACACAGGTCTCTATAAATGCTGAAGAAATGCCACGCAAGGTGCCCGAGTCATCCACGACTGGCTTAATTCCTCCTCCTTTGGGTGTCCAAGGCACACTTCTGCAGGATAGATTTCTCCTGCTCCAGAAATTCGCCATGTATTGGGGAGTCCACATTTAAAAAGCAACATGAAGAATCAAACCTCAACCAGAAGGAGGACATCTTATCTATTGACCTTCCAGTCCCAGAAATCCTTAAAAAAAAAAAAAAGCCCCAACTCCATTCATGTGAAAAAAGACCAGATAGCTCGGTTAACTGAATACCCAGAAAGAAAGAAGATCAAGCTCATCACTTTATTCCTTGAGGTCTCCACCTTGTCATGTGTGTTTGGAAACCTGTATTAAAAGAGTCCTATTGGTGACCGGTTTGGGATTCACCAAGCCACGGCCGGGTGACAACAGAAAAGGAACCCCAAACTATCTCCCCCATTCACATGGCGGTTCAAATGGCAAAGACAATCGCCTGGCACGATTGCCAGAAGCCCAGTCTACGGAAAACTGGATTTCCTCAACCTCCTTTTTTCCAGAATATTTTTGTAACCTTGCAGCAGCTTCCTGGAGACACACAGAGAATCAGCAGCTCCTATTATCAGAAGGAACATTTAGGGGTTGCTTTTAATAAACTGGAGCAATTTTGAACAAGCAGGAGCTCCAATTAAAAGGAAAGGACAGGTTGGTTTTGTTTTTTGTTTTTTTGTTTTTTTTTTTTACTGTTTTGTTTCCTTAAAGTGTGGCATAGCTGTGTAACCTGGCATGCCGTGGCTCCTTCCTGGGGACACCGGTGGTCCCTGGTCCTGTCCCCTGGTGCCCGCACAATATTCCATATTTGGCCGAGGAACCCCGGGCAATTCCTATCGGAGCCTCCGACAGGAGTAAGGGGTGTTTCCTCTGAGCTGCAGACTTGATTTGCCTCGATTTTTTTTTTTTTTTTTTTGGCTCTGGTCCAAGATGTTTTCCTGTCATCATTTCACTGTCTTTTCCTGTAATCCCTTTTTTAAACATTGCCAACAATTAGTCGATTTATCTCCACCACCACCACCACCACCCCCACCTCCATATCCACGCAAACACACACTCCACTAAGCCCCATCACTGTCTTGTTTTGCCTTGAAGTATAAGAAATTACAGCTTCTCATTAGCTGGAGAGCACGTTTGGAACGGCTTTGTGTTTACTCACTTAGTAAGTGATGCTGGCTTTTTTAATTATTCTCCCTCCGCGTGCCATCAGAGAGCAGCAAGCTGTTCCAGCCAAACCAAGCGACTGCGTATCCTCCGCAAGGCAGTTGGAAGCAATCGTGTTTTACCTCCCTGGTGCTGCTTTCTTCCTTCCGTTGTCAGCAAGCCAAGGAATCCCCCCAAAGCTCTTACGTAGGAGATACCAAAATCGTGAGTCACGTCTCAGTCCCCGAGCAGAGGGAGTCCGCTGCGTGTGGCACAGAGCAGCACACCAGGATGGGGCTCTCCTCCAAGCCACCGAGATCCCGGGACCCAGACGCCCATCGCCACTTGGTGTTTCTTGCTATTGCTCCCTCTTGCTCTTCCACCCCGGGTCCCTTCCTTCGCCTTCGAGCGCCTTCCTCTTTTTCTCTTCCTTTCTGTGTTGCCGTCAGCCGCACACCCAGCAAGAGCTGGGTCCCTCTCGCCTCCTGTTATTTTTTTTTCCCCTGCAGCAGGCTTTGGCTGCTACCTCTGCAAGCTGGATCACCAAAGACACACGACTCACTCACAATGAATAATCAATACAGATATTGATCTGCGGAAAATGTTTGTAAATTCCTGAAAGGGAATCAGGAGCAGGGGGCAGGGAGGCTCGTGGGGGACGACGCTGGAGTGCTCGTGGCGGTAGCAAGCAGAACTTCATTTGGATCCCAGGTCTTGCAGGCTCCGAGGTGACGGTACCGGAATGCGTGCGAACGAGGGTGTGCGCGTGTGAGTGCGCGTGTGCCGAGGCTGTTGTGCAGTCTCCTTTCTCTACAGCTGCTCTCCCCGAAGAATCAAGAGCCAAATGGTCGGGAGCCCCCGTCAGTGCCATGTCTTGGCTGCGGGCCAGCACTGTTTTGTTTTCATTATCACACGCTACTTTGCAATTTGCATAAATACAGGGTTATTTTTTATCGTGTCGCCCAAAAGATAGAGAGAGAGAAAAAAAATAGAAGTCTTTGTTGTGTGCAAGAGGGGCTTGCCGCCTACTCATCATGGCTAAGGATTTAGTGTGTGTCGAGGGCTCCAGAAGAAATGCGGCCAAAGAAGTAGCAATCACAGGGAGGAAAGAATGCAGGAGAGACAAAAAGAGGACTTTAAAGAGAACTGCAGGGCGCTCAGCTTGGTGGAACCAAATGTTAGGGATGCATTTTCGTCAGTGGAGAAGGGGTAGAGCCTTAGACAAGCAAAGAAGAAAGGGCGCCAAGGTCTAACCAGCGCCCTGCAGGACACAGGCTCCGCTCCGGCGGCTGGAATGGACCATTTGTTCTTGGTGGGAAAGGTACACGGGCCATTGAACACAAACTTGCTTTGTCCTGCCCTCATCCGAAACCTAGAAAGAGCAGGAGCAGAGGAAGCATTCCCTCGGAGCGCTCTACGCCAATGGTTTTCCAGCAGGCAAGGAGTTTGGGACCTTGGGCTTTTATCCGACAGCTGCATCCCTTCCACTGAGCCTCCTGCATTGCATCATCAGCCCCTGTAGTGAGAGCCATGCGCACCCTCCCCTTGGCTTTGGCCGTGGAGATGAGGCCTCCTGAAGCTATACTCCCAAGTGGATGCCGGGCAGGCTCATGTGTCCCAGGGAGTGGCACTTCATTTCAGAAAAAAAGCTTCTAGCTCTCTCAGGCCATGTGGATGTCCCCCTTTGATTTCTTACTCTTTCATCTCTCCCCCACTCTGTTTTTGTGGTTCAGTGGCAAAATCTCTTTGGGATCATTCTATTCCTTTCTCTCATTGCTCTATCTCCTGCTGGCCTGGCGACAGAACGGGTGTGTCACCTTTGAGATAGCCATCTACAGGGGGAACCTCCGCAAGAGGATTCAATTCCAGCACCCCCTGTCCTGAAAGGAGCTGTATGCTTTATCAGCCAGCAGCAGCAGCAGGAGGAGGAACATGGGTTGTTTTTTGTTTTTGTTTTTGTTTTTGTTTTTGTTTTTGTTTTATCCCCATTCTGGCTTCTGATTAGCTCCAGCAATCCAATTAGCAGAGGAATTTATATCACATGGGCTGAGGTGCCCCTACTCATCACAGCAGCCCAAACCCACTCATAAATTCCGCAGATACTACATCCTCTTGGGACATGGATTAATTACAACATCAGACCTTCCTGAGTGGGTCGACCACTGAAGGTATATGTGAACATCAGAATTGAAAAAGAGGCAAAAAGGCAGGACTTTTGTGCCTTACCAAGGATGCACGAAGGCTGCTCTGTGCACCCTCCGCTATGTGCATCCCTCATTGTTCCAATGTGCATCCAAGAGGCCAAGTGGACCAGAATTGAGCATTATGCAGGAGTGGCTCAATCATGGCACACCCATGTATTTTCTTCCTGTCTTTGAAACGTTTATTGTGAAACTTCAGGGCTCCTAGAGACTGGCTGATTTCCTGCTTCCAGCCTATACTTCCCCCAAAATAGTTAAATTATTTAAAATGGCTCCATGAAGAGAAATGTCATTATCTTCATTGGTATTCCATTCTAGTTGGGGACAATCGTGATATTGTACTCTTATATCTATCTGCAACTTCTTTCCAAATTTATCCTTGCATTCATCAATCTTGAGCATCTATCTCTCCATTCATCTAACTATATTCATTTATATATCAACTCTTTATTCTGCTTCCCAGTCATCTGTTCATCCGTGTGCGTCTAGCTATCCATTTTCTAACCAGGTATTGATCTATGAATATCTTTCTATTATCTGTCATCTACTTGCCTATCCTTTGTGTCTCTATTAATTCATTCATCTGTATTATCCATCTGTTTTTCTATCTATTCATTAATCTATTCATGTATCTATCCATTCAATCATCTATCATTTGCTTATCGGTTACCTTTTACTTTGTGCCTTTTGTTGGCTATGATCTTAACAGAATCCCAGATTCACATTCTCAATCATTTTTAAGGTAAATACTGCCCAATTTCCTAATGAAGTCTATAAATGCTTTACACTTCGTTATCTGTTCTCTGGCTTAAGAGTCTTATAAATTAAAGAAGTCAGTAAAATCGCATGATTTTAAATGAGTTAAAAACTGCAAGGAAAATATTTTATCTTGAATTCCTGGGATATTTTCTTTGCTTAATAGAAGTATGCATTTCTACTCCCTTTTAAACCATGGCTTTAAAAGAGGGAAATTTCAGATAATGTCTTACACATAAATCTCATTCAGGATGTTGTGTCTACCACTGAGAGAACTTCATGCAAGTGACCCAATTCAACCAGAGTTAACTTGGGATTATTTTTTATCATAAAGCAAAGCAGACACTAAACCCTAACGTGGTAATGTGGTCATACTTGCTTGGACTTACCTTGTATCCAGGTTGGTGGTCTGAGCAGCAATTTGGGAAGTAAAAATAGATTTTTCTTCCTTATTACTTTTATTCAGAAGGCAGTCATGTCTGGACCAAAACTGAAGATTCAGCGTCTTCTCAGAATGACCCCTAGTTTGTTAGCATCCAAGAAAATGGGTCAGTGAAGCATTATTGGGTTGGCGAAAAATGTTAATGGATGAATCTCATTTCTGTTTGGGGCAGAAACTGCCGTTTGTTGCTGTGAGTGAGGACTAAGGCATTTGGTGGACTTTTCTCTGTGTCAGAGAAAAGGTCAGGGTCAGAATCCGAAGAGTAGTCAATGTTATTGTCTTTGGCACTAGCCATCTCTAATATTCTGTTAATTTGTAGCCAATATTATAAATTAAGGATCCAAGTTTGGCTGTTTGTCTGCCTGTGTGTGTTTAACTAAATTGAAGTGTATTCTTTAGGATAAAGCCAATAGAGACATCAGTGGTTCTGGAGTTACACTTCTCAAAGAGCAGACAAGGACCTGAGCCATGTATCCTCCAAAAAACCGAGGCGGATGGAAATCACTTCATTCTTATCATGTTACTTCCATATGTCCCATCACCATAGCTTGCTGGATCCCATTGTAATCAGAAATGAAGTTACATGCTTCCATGTTCAAGTCTTGATTTTTTTGCCAGGCTAACCAGGGCCAATTTCTCCTTGAGGCTCAGGAGACACAGCACCTAAGGCCCACAACACTTAGGGGCCCACAGAAATGTCTTAATTTCTTCTAAAGTCATTAAAATGGTAAAGGTTTTGGTCAAAGAAGATGGACTCTTTCCAAGTTTTTTATTTTTAAGTAATCTCTATACCCAACCTGGGGCTGGAACTCAAAACCCTGAGATCAAGAGTCACATGCTCTACTGACTGAGCCAACCAGGCACCCCACTCAGAGAAAATGCTTTAATATCTACTGTTAATATATTTATCTTAATGTCAGTGCAGTCATAAAATAGAAGTTTGAGTAATTGTTTAGGTAGGAAAGAGCCCATGAAGGCAAAAACACCCAGCACTAACAAAAGCTACGCATGATGTGGCTTTGATGTTCACCAGATCACTTTTAACTTAGTTATGCTCAAGCCAGCCAGGACCTACTCCGGAACCAAACTGCCTGGGTTCAAATCCTAGTGTTGTTGCTTTGCTAGAGTCATTCAACTTCTCTGAATCTCTCCTTAGCTGTGAAGTGGAGACAATGATATTATCTAATGCATAGGGGGACTAAGGAGGTTAAATGAGATCATATGTATAAATTGCTTAACACAGAGCCTATGCGTAATAAGGGCTCAACAAATTTGTTATAGTAATTGTTATTGTTCTAACTCTGATGTCTTTACCTTCATTGTCTGCCTCTCTGTAATCCAGCAGCTATGACTAAATCAGTTCCCTTAAATTAAAAAAAAAAAAAAGATTATCTCCTAGTCACCGTGGACAGAAAGAAGAAAAAGGTGGTAATTGAAGTTTCTTCCCTATTCTGGAAATCAGGAAATTTTCCTCTCTTAGAAGTAGTAAATTCTGTACTCTCTACCTGGAGCCAGGTCTTTATTCTGTATTATAAAACTCTTCTAATAAATCAGTGTCATCTGTCTTGATCGGAGATTTGATTCTTTCCTAACCTAAAACAATTCCTGCAAAAATCTTATTAAGAACCACAGGTTAAAAAGAATATTGTCAAAACTTTCTCTCTCCTTTTTTCTCTTTACTTTATTATCCCTTCATTTTTTTTGTCATTTAACTCCAATTATGAGATGCTAAGTGCTTTTGGAAATTTCATTGTTAATATCTTCTTACAGTGCTATTAACGTAAATCAAGTTTAATAGTGTCCCAGAAAGTGTAAAAGCAATCAAAAATTCAGTACTCACGAATCATTCTGTAATTTCAGCATAAAATGTTAATAGAAATAATATCCAATACCATAAAATATCGGTAAATTCAACTTTAAATATATGTGATGAATTACTTCTCCATCCTATAGCATTCGTGGAATATTCTAGTATGAAGTACTTAATTGGCCAAGCCATACCTCAGTCATGCTAAGGCCGCCAGAAGTCCCCTCCTCTGCTTTTCCTTTTACTAGCCAATCCTGGCAGAGTGGACAGCACAGTGACAGGAATTTCTTTATCCCAGACACACTGAGTTATGTGGCCATTGGGAAAAATGACTCTGAATCAGGGTGGAGAAGTATGGTCGACTTGAAGGAATTCAAATTAATGAGAACAAAGATGTTTTGGCTCAATTCGAAGAATATTGATCAGCAGCTACAAGGCCTTAGCTCCATGTAATCAGCACAGATGGCTAAGATAGAAGCCCTGTCCTTGAGGAGCTCACATCTTATGAGACAGGCCAAGGCCAGGACACATACGACCCAACAGTATTTCAGGCTCAGCTGTGAAAATGACTGTCATGTTCATCTGTAGGAAAGCTCTAATGAACCAGTAGTTGGCTTGTAAATTGTAAAAGTTGGCTAAAGTAGGCAGATTATATGTGCATGTAATATGTACTTTAAGCATTTTAAATGTAAACCACATACATCTTTTTTGCATAAACCACTGTGCTATTGCTTGTCTACAGTTTCCAGTCTTTGAAGTGAAGGGAGAATTTAAGGCATCCAAGAGGCCATCAGAGTGAAGAATCCTTCCATTACACTTGTCCTACCTATATGGCAGTTGTCAGTGACTTACCTGAGCGTTTTCATAGAGTTAGCTTAGCCATCAGAGAAACAACTCTTCTTGCATCCATATATCTCTGGCTTATATTTTATTTAATTATGAATTTCATTAGCAAGAATGACTTTAATAAAAAAGGCTGGGGACAAACACAAGTGACTCTTAAGAAGGGTCCAACTCAGCTGGTGAAGGACTGCTCAGGTGCATCAGGGGGTAGATTATCCTCTGGGATGCCATGGGGTGCTGTGGGCATCTGTCAGTGGGGCTTGCCCGGGGAATGGAGAATGACTGCCAGTTCAAGTAGTCAGCAAAGTGGGTGTTGCTT
Organism: Vulpes vulpes; assembly: GCF_048418805.1. Lineage (NCBI taxonomy): Eukaryota > Metazoa > Chordata > Mammalia > Carnivora > Canidae > Vulpes > Vulpes vulpes. The sequence continues at coordinate 180,229,072 of NC_132791.1, read as the reverse complement.
CAGGAGTTTCTATCCCATAAACAGAAAGGTGAGCCCAGAGATAAAGAATACAATGTTGGGTCAGATCACAGACCACATGGGCCAGTAGTCAATCTCTGCTAGGATCATACGATGTATTGTATAACACAATGTTAAGGTCCACCTGACATCAGGGAGCCGAGTTAGTATCTTTAATACCCATAATTGAACCTTGTTGTCACTCTGACCTCCAGTCATATATTCAAATCTCCTTACACCTGGCTTCATTTATACCCTATGAGGATATTCAGAAGAACAGGTCTCAAATGTTTGCTCTCTATTGTAAATAGTCATATTTTCTGTATCTGTCCGAAAAGGGCTTCCCTTACACCAGTACTTCTTCAAGTGTGGAATGCATACCTGAGGGATGAAAGGCCATGTTTGGAAGAACACTAACAATATGTCAAAAAATTAACATTTATGCATAATAAAAATATAACTACACAATCTCATGTTTCCAAATGGTGTCTCAGGATGAGGCTAAGTCCACTTAAGTAGAATTGTGAGTCTTTTGAAAGAAAAGCGTGAAGATACAGTGAAGGTGATACAGGAATAGGACAGAATCATGAAGGTGACAGTCAAACGACTGAAGTTTAGAAGAGCTAGCGTAAGCTTGAAGAGAAACCTCCAAGTTAAAGTATTGTACAGTTCAGCCCCTCCACCATTCAGACTTCTCCAGCTGAAGGCTCTGGACGTCATAGGTAGTCTGTATTCATGTGAAGCAATCATCTTCCTGATTTTTGTGCCTATTTTCTGTGCCTTACTATCTATATCCATTTGATTGAAATATTTGAGCTTGCACTCACTGGCTTGCACTTTAAAGATACCCTAGAGACTTCTCGTTAGCAAAAAATTCTAGGTGGTTGGTACAGCCTTTCATGAGTCTGCCAGCATGGAGTCCTTTTTTTTTTTTTTTTTTTTTAATTTATTTTTGATAGTCACACAGAGAGAGAGAGAGAGAGAGAGAGAGAGAGGCAGAGACACAGGCAGAGGGAGAAGCAGGCTCCATGCACCGGGAGCCCGATGTGGGACTCGATCCCGGGTCTCCAGGATCGCGCCCTCGGCCAAAGGCAGGCGCCAAACCGCTGCGCCACCCAGGGATCCCCTGGAGTCCTTTTTCTTATAAACAAGACTCTGTTGGCCACAGTTCTACAAAAGCTCTTCTTTCTTCACAGGCCACACCTAGAGATACAATGCAAGGCACTTAGAAACAACACTTGAGGGGATCCCTGGGTGGCGCAACGGTTTGGCGCCTGCCTTTGGCCCAGGGCGCGATCCTGGAGACCCGGGATCGAATCCCACATCGGGCTCCCGGTGCATGGAGCCTGCTTCTCCCTCTGCCTGTGTCTCTGCCTCTCTCTCTCTGTCTGTGACTATCATAAATATAAATAAATAAATAAATAAAAATTAAAAAAAAAAAAAAAAGAAACAACACTTGAGGAATATTACTTATTTGAGTTGACTTGTCTTGCTTAAGTGAGGTCGACCTGCTCTCCATGACTCTGTCCTTGGAAATTTCCATGTTCAAGAAAATTGATACAACCACAGAGAAGCGACCACAAAGCTCAATATGTGGCTGATTTGAACAAGAAAAATTTCTGGGCATTTTGTATACATGTTGTGCTGCTAAACCCACCTTTTATTTTGCATTTTCTTACATTGTAAGAGAAAGTAATATTTTAAAGCCCTGTATTTTCAACATGCCTTTTTGTATTGTCAGTCTTAGTGTATGACACTCCTATGAGGAGAGATTATTCACACCTAGTAAGTATCTTGTTCATCTATAGAAAATAATTATAACCATCAGTGATGACTTCAGAGTGTTCAGTGTTGAGGAGCATAAGAAAAAGATGTGAGAGGTTTCTGGGAGACAATCAGATGTGGGGGAGAAGAAGGTTCATCACTGAGTTTCATATAATAGAGAAAAATTTTAAATAACCTGAAAATCCAAAAATAGGGGTTCTATCAAATACAATTTAGTCTGTCCATACCATCATATACTGCACAGCCATGTTTGAAGTGATATTTAAAGACCTGGAAAGTATATACAATACATAAAGTGATTTTTTTAAGTTAAAAAAATAGCATAGATAAGAGATCCCAATTTTATTTTTCAATCTATAAAAGTGCAACCCAAAAGTAAAATGTATAAAATGTATACCCATATGTGAAAAATCTGTAAAAAGAAAATAAATACTTACATATAAAAGCATATAAAACATAGACATCAAGATTGTAACCATGAATAAAAGTATTTCAGGGGTTTTTATTTTCTTCTTTTTTTTCCAAATTGTCTATGATGATCACATATCTTTTATGTGAAAAAAATTACAGATACAGATATATAGTTATAAATTATAAGACAAGACACAGATAGCAACGTGACATACAGAATTACTTTTATTTATGAGGCATTTGGCTTTAATGCCACCAATTTTGTAATCCTAGAAGCATGTTTATCTAGTAAACCCTGTTTTCCATTATGATCATGGCCATGGGTTGGGATGTTGTGATTAGTCAGATCTTCTCAAAAGTATCCCACATGGAGTACCAGTTTTCAGAGAATTCAAATATAAATACGACGAAACTAGGCAATATCAAAAATAATTTAATCATTCTGAGTTGATTCAGAAGGAATCTCATAATCTCTTAGTGCTCCGATATTCTTTTCATTTGGAACATCAGTGACCTCTGAGTGGAGGAAGCACAGAGGTGAGAATTAATGTGTCCAGTTCAGTGCCCAGCTCAGCATCTCCCTAAAGACTTCCTGACCCGTCCATCACACTGAGGTGATGTCATCCCATCTCTCTCTGTGGTCTTGGGTTTTTAGTGTATACCTCATCCTATAGCATTCAGTCAGCTCTTTCCCTGCCTCTGGTCTCCCAGACCCTCATCCTGGACTCCCTAAGGCCCCATATCCTTGAGACCAAGAAGGAAAGCTTAGTCTCAAGCTCAATCTTCTAGGAAAGTCAGAATGAAGGCATGTCCAGGACCTCAGATAAGGCATGTCCAGGCTCAATTACAACAATGGGGTTCTGCTCTGCTTCCTTGGTCCCTAATGAATTCCAAGGTGCAGTGGCCCGAGGGATCAACCTTTGCATTCCTGTATTAGTCCATTGGGGTGGCTGTAACAAAAGTACCATAGACTGAGTGACTTATTTTTCATAGTTCTAGAGGCTGGGAAGTCTAGGATCAAGGCCTCAGTAGATTCAGCATCTGGTTGGGGTCCGCCTCCCGGTTCAGAGATGGTCCTTTCTCAGTGTCCTCACTCTGAGATCTCTTTTATAAGGGCGCTAATCCCACTCAGGAGGATTCTACTCTCCTGACCTAACACCTTACAAAGGATCTCATACCATCACATTGGGGATTAGGTTTCAACATATGAATTTGGGGGAGACACAAACATCTGGTCTATAGTAATTACATTGCTGTTGGAACAGTGCTTCTGGACTACAGCCTTGTTGTATCCATTAGGATATGCCCAGCAATTCCCTAGAACATTCTTGTTCCATACACACATCCTCCTTCTCACACACAAACACATCCATTCACAGTATTCCACCATAAAGGGTATAGGGACCTTGCTACCTACAGAGCATCTTATGAAAATTAGAAGATGGAGACCATCCTTAGAAGACAGACAAACAAACAAAACCAAACCCCCTGGGTAAACACAGCTGCACAGTCCCTTTATGTGGCAAACATACATTTCAGCTCCCAACAGGTCCAGCAGGTAGATACCTTTGTGTAGCACAAACACTATACAATAAACAGCAGCAATGAGGGATTCCACAGTCAAAGAATTTCATAAAATACCATATAGTGTATCTGGCCTCTTGGAGGTTCAGGATGCACATGGTTATATTAAAAGGCTCTGCAAAGACCTGTATACCAAGACCTGTTTAACTTCCTTGAACCTAGCCTTTGGCTTCACCTCTCAGACTTGCCTGTCAGTAAAGCCCACTCCTTTTTTTTTAATGATTTACATTTCACCTAGCTTTCCCTCAAATGTATTTTCCTTGGACCCGGCTAACTGGAGAAAATAGCCTTCAAGCTCTCACCAACCTCGACTGCTGTATAGAACCAGTCCAGAAGCAGCCATCATAGCACTCCCTACTCTCTGTCCTCTGGGCCATTCCCTTCATTTCATGCTTTCTTATCACTAACCATTTTTTGAAACAGTGATCCAAAATTGTAATATCCCTCAGACAAATGACCTCACAGGTCCAAAAGGGCCTTAGCTGTCAACTGGGCACATCTTGGATGCCGACTGTGTCCCAGTCAACGGATTTCCCCAAGGCTTAACTCCCTTTTGGTTCCATAGTATGACTTATTCATGGATCACCTACATTATTCCCTAATTATTCCATATAATTCTTTCATCATTTCAAGTCACCCAAACACAGCCCTTAGAGGCAAAGACATGAACTTATCAAGCAATTTTATTGAGTGTCTCTTGTACAGTACCTGTTGACAGTCTACTAGGAGTAAAACATGTTGATAACATGACCATTAAAAACTGCAACAACAACAACATTTGAGCTGCATGTTGTTTATATGAATTTCTGTTATAATGAAAATAAACTAAGGGGCACCTGGATGGCACAGTCAGAGAAGCATCAGATTCTTGGTTTCAGCTCAGGTCATGATCTCAGGGTCATGCAATCAAGCCCTGCACTAGGCTCCATGCTCAGCACAGAGTCTGCTTGAGATTCCCTCTTCCTCTCCTTTTGCCCCTCCTGCTCATGCTCACTCTTACTCTCTTTCTCTAAAATGAATAAGTAAATCTTTAAAAAAGAGAGAGAGAGACTCAAGTCAGGTCCAAGAACCCAAATGTCCATCAACAGATGAATACATAAACAAAAGGTAGTATATCCATGCAATGAAGTATTATTCAGTTATAAAAAAGAATGGAATACTGACAAATGCCACAACATGGATGCAGCTTTGAAGACATTGTTATGTTTAGTACAACAAGCCAGACCAAAAAGACCACATATTATGTGATGCCATTTTTTATGAAATAGCCAGAAAAAGCAAATCCATAAATACATAAAGCAGACTTGCAGTTGCCAGGAGGGAGGGGGAAGAGGAAATGGGAAGAGACTGCTAATAGGTACAGGAATGATGAAAAAGTTCTGGAGCTAGAGAGTAGTGATGAATGGTTGTACAACCTTGTGAGTGACCTAATGCTGCTCCATTGTACACTTTAGGATGGTTAAGATGGCAAATTTTATGTTATGTGTGTTTACCACAATAGAACACTGTAAAGATGCTTACAAGAATTAGTTGGTCATTCCCTAGAGCCAGCTCAGGATTATTTTCCATAATCCTTACCCATAAAATTTCATTGGACAGGTTAATCACTACTTCTCTATCGTGAGATTTTTCAGATTGGAATTCCTTTTCATTGTGTAGACCAAACAATACTGAGTAGTTTCCTTTTTCTTATTTGGGCATGGTTATGAAACATTATAGAATTTTCCCATATGCTATCTCTAGCCTCCTAATATGTATAACTCTAGGTAAGACCATACTGTATTATGCTCCATTCTGGGTACCCCATACTGCAAGATGAGAGATTCCAAAGCTACACTAAATATGGCTTAACTGAGGAGATGTGAGGGTTGGGAGGGGGGAGGGGCAGGGGAAGGATGGAATGACATAAAAGCTTTCCCTCTTAGAATCAAACTGAAGGAAACCATAACTTCTGTACTCTAGAAAAGGCTCACGGACAATCTAAATCTCATAATATAAATATAAATCACCAATCAATTTTTCCTTAGTCCTTTTTTTTTTTCTTTTTTTTAGTCTTGGCGTCTATAGGTTAAAAGAAATTGGATTTTTTTTTTTTTAGGTTAAGTACAAAGCCACCAGCAGGGGGAAGTATACAAAGGGATGTCAGAACTGCCTTGGGGCCCCAAAATGTCCTGGGCTCCTCTGTAAACAGGGGGGTTTCTTTTGTGCCTTCAGTAGAAAAAAAATAGCCCTATTGTGAGGCTGTGAGAGAAACAACCTTTAATCCTTGCAAAGCCCAATAATATTATGTATATTGACTAAAACCCTGTAGAGTGGGCCTGACAGGGTTTTTTCATTACCACGGTACATTGTAACCTAGCTACCTTTGAAAAGTAACCAACATCGAGAGGCACTTGACATTTGCAAAGTATTATGGGTGTCCTCTCTATGTCCTCTCAAGTTCCCAAATTTACAATGGTCTTAATTTAAAAGTTAAGCCAGGGGATCAATTGCTTAGTGTAGGGCCAGGCTGCCCTTTTTAAAACAAAACAAAAAATACCAAACCCCTGTGGGCCAGTGTGACCTGACTTCCTCATGTGGCTCAGGTTTTGGTGGGTTGCACGTTGTCTTGTGTTTAATTTTGAAGCAAGGTGTCCGAACCCCAGCCGGATGGTCATGTTCCACTCCTCCAGGTGTTGCTGAGATGTATGAAGGCAGCAGCAGCTGGTAATGAGTTGGTGAAAATGAAAAAGGAACATAAGTAGCTTCTTTAGCAAATCCCCTGGAAATGACACAGAGCCTTGAGGATCGATAGCATCGATCTATCCCAGGGCTACAGCCCTGTTCCATCTGACTCGTCTGCAACAGTCAGTCCAAGGAAAATAGCAACATTATTACGGGCAAAACTGTGACCAAATCAACTGGGAAAATCAAACTCTGGCCTGCTTTCAGCTCCCTCTATTTGGGCAGTGGCCATGGGTCAACATTAGAGCAAGGATCAGGCTAAAAACCCAAGGGAGAACTTAAGTGGGCCATGGCCTTGCTTTCAGAACATATCTTCATGACCTTCAATGGTATTTGCACCACTGTCTGTCTCCTACAGAAGCCCAGATCATTGTGTAAACCTAGACTCCTGAACTGGGAAACTGGGGGATCTAAGTTACTTTCTTAAAAATGTTCAGACAACATTTGAGTCTGTAAGCAAATGGTCTTATTGATGTTCCCAATCAAAACCAGCAGGTTATAATCATTATGAAGTAAATTCAATTTGTTTACGATAGGCTGGTGCTGACACTTCAAAGGTGAATGGACTGACTCTTGACTCTGGAGTTCAGTCTTCCCAGGAAGATAGATACAATACTAGTGATATCCAGTAGGATAAGAAGTGTTGTAGCAAAAAAAAAAAGAAAAAGAAAAAAAAAAAAAGAAGTGTTGTAGCAGATAGCAGAAGTGCTATAGAAACCCCAAAGGAGGGGAACCAATCAGGTCGGGAAGGTTTTGCAGAGAGACTGACACTCAGGGTAGAAATGGACTGAAAGAGGCATTGAGTGCCGTGGTAGAGAATTTGGACTTGTCCTATGAGCAGCAAGGAGGCATGAAGCCAGGGACTAATACAATCACATGATGGTCTCGGAAAGTTCAGGTGGCAATTGTACCAGTCAGCATCACCACAACACTGCTATGTAACAAACCTTCCCAAAACATGGCATCTTGAAACAGCAAATATTTATTTTTCCCTTGCCTAAGCTGGCTGTGGCTCTGCTCTGCTTGTCTGATCAGCTGAGCTTGACTCCAGGCTGTGCGGTAGGCTCAAGTCAGCTCCAAGTTTCTTGTCATTCTTCTTGGACCACTTGCTATCCAGTGCTTATTATTCTTATGCAGATAACCAGAGCATAAGAGCAAGAACAGAAGGATGCAGTACCTCTTGAGCCTCAATCCAGAGCGAGCATGCTCACACACCCCATTAGCCAAATGGAATCACACGGTTGATTCGCACCGCAATTCAATGAGGAAACATAGTCCACGTGTAGCAGGAGGAACTGCACGGTCACAAAGCAAAGGGTATAGCCGTGCAGTTCTAATACCCAGAGGTCAGGAAGCACCGCAAACAGCGATTCCCTCCACCGTACCAGGAGGAGGACAAGCGGGGGGTGGAGAACCATCGGCAGCTTATGATATGTTGAGTATGGTCCATGTAAAACAGACGGAAGCAATTCACTGAGTGACACAGAGAACTTTTCTGAAACTACAGAGTCCAACCAAGTTGGCCTCACCCATATATTTAGAACAGGGAGAAAACGCTAGCTAGAACATTATTAAATGGTTGGTTGAAACATTTAGGAATTCCCGGTTGAATTATAGTCTTGGCAGCAGCTGCCTTCCAGATCCATCTGGTTTGAATTGGCAAAACTGCAGCTGTGCTTGTTGGTACGGGTAAGCCTTTCTTTTGAGTAATGGGCCTGCATGGAAGGGGTGGAGAAAGGAAAGAGAAGGATGAGGCTGTTGTCATGAAAAATGGGTAGAGAGAACAACAGAGCTACTACTGTTTTGCTCGGCAGCATGGAAGTGGGCCTGTGGTTCTGGACTGGAGGACAGACTCTTGTAGGATTACTGGGTCCCCTCTGCTTCTCCTGAGCTGTCATACCCAATAGATGCTGTCACATTGCATACTTGGGTTATGAATTGATTGTTTCGCTTTTATGGGGCTGGTATAATTAGTTTCACATTTTTAATTTATAGCATCAGCTAAGCTTTTTAATCCGTTATTTATGGCAAAGAACTAAGAACTAAATTGCCTCCTGCCCCCCTCACAGAAAGCATTTCAATCCCACAGTTTGGTATCAGTTATTTGGTTAAGACATGTGGCCTCCTTAAAGGAAAACTTTTCTCACAGAGGAGTTGCTGTGGCTTCTTTGCATTTCTTCATGTTTGAGTCCTGGAAACCCAGAAAAAAAAAAAAGCCTCAAATGTTTAAATGGAGTAATGTTTCTCTAAAGCGCTGCCTTAGGAGAAAGTGGAGCTGGCAGGGTGGAGAAATTCATGCCAGAAAAGTTCCATTGAAAGAAAAGCTCCTGTGTTTGGTGGCATTTTCTGTCTCTGGCCGCCCCCTATGCAGTACTCAGGCGTATCATTATCTTCCTGAAACAACGAAGGAATTCTGAACGTATGAGAAGTGAACTCAAAGAGCTGGGGTGTGTGAGAAGAAATCTGTGCTGTTAACCAAGGGTCTTGGAGGTTTAGGTGAGTGAAGGACAGAGCAGCCTGGTAGGCTCAGAAGATATCTGGTCTGCCTCCAGTCTGCTTTGGGAGAGCAGCTGGGAGGTTTTTGGCATCTTCCTCCTGTTGAGTTGTATCAATGGCCCCACCATAAGTCACTTAAAAAAAAAAAATCACAGTCACACTTATGGATCTGGAAAGACCAGATGCCCCATAGCTCACACTCAGCATGGTTGCTGAGATGGCACAGAGGAACATGGACTCTCTCCAGACTGGTAGCCCCCATGGTAGCTTGAGCTGTAAGCTATAGTTTAGGCTTCCATCCTGGCTTTGATCCTTTGCCCAAGCCTATTTGGGCTGGAGTGTTGAAGGGTTAAAGATGAAGGAGCAGACCGCAGCAGGAGCAGCTCCTACAGGACAAAGGAGGCATTGATACTGAGCTGGGGTCCTCCCCCTGCTCCTGCTCACATCTAGGCTGCGGGGTCTCAGTGTTTACTGAATGTTAAATAAATACCAATTGAATCGTATGTTTAATGAGGTGTATCAAACATGTAATAAGATACATATCTATTAAACAGTTGTGAAATCTCAGTAAATATGTTCTTAATAATAAAGGGTGCAGATGGTTTGCAGATTGGACCAAAGAACAAAGACTAAAGGAGCTTATGGAAGGAATAGGAGAGCCATCTTCTGAAAACTGAGAAGACAGCTGATTCTCAGCCAGAATTTGATACATGTATCTGTGCTCAACTAGAGCAAAAATGGGACCCAAGCCCATTAAGGAGGAGACTATCAACTTTGAAACCTAAAGACTAGGAGAAATAGCAACTAAAATTAAAGACAGAGAAAAAGCTCACAAAAATGTCACCAATGTTTGAAATATATCTTCAGGTTTTAGCAGTACACGATTCTCACCATCACACATTCACCCCTTGAGTTTCCCCAGGCTGCAGGGCCTAGCCAAGTATTAGAAAACAAAAGAGTCACATGATATGTAGGTAAAGGATTATTAACTTGTTTTTCTTTCTCTAAAAAGTGGTAATTATCATATTATATTGCAATATGCTATCGAAGTTACATCAGCAAACTACTATTGAAAACTGATCTCTTTCTCCTTGCACACACAGGTCAGGCTAAGAGCCTGGATATGCGTGATTGTTTGCCAAATAATTGGTGCTTCCAGTGGAGGGAGAAGAGGGAGAAAGCAAAATTTGCAAAGGGTGGGTGTCTCAGAGTGAATTCTGAAATAAAGACAAGGCTCATGGTCACGCTTCCCAACCTTTCTCAACTCTTTGCACACAATGAAAATGATTCTATTTGTTTGGCAGACTGGAATAATCAAAGGCTGGTTGCTATCGGCCCAGGGACTCTGATCCCTCAGGCCTTGCCATACCATCTTGAGGGCAAAATGAATCATTTTCTCGACACAGTATGGGAAGCTATGTCCTATACCATACAGAGACACTGGAGCTTCCAGACACTAAGAGTAATGTTCTGTCCTTCAGATCAGAAGCCATCCCAGATATGAAGCAGTCAGAAAGTGTGCAGGTGTATATACAACGATTACAATAATTAACATTTATATTGCTTCCCATGTGTTTGACATTGTTCTAAGTGTTTATATTTACTAACTTCAACAACACAATAACTATGACCTGGGTATTATCATTACCTCCATGTAAGAAGGTGAGGAACGAACGTGACACAAAAAGGGACACAAAAAGAAAGTCACTTCCCTAAAATCCCCCAGCTGGTAAGTGGTAGCACTGGGGTTCTAAGCCAGCTGGTTTGGCTAGCCCGGGCTAGCCATATTTGTCACTCCCACTCTGTAACAGCACTTTCCAAGAATTTTTGAGTGATGGATCACATAGAAAAGACCTTCTGTAGAGTATATTGAAGTAAATACTGGAGACCCCTCACCGCCCCAGGCATAGGGCTGGGGCCAGAGCAGTAGGTGAGCTGAGCGGCTGCATAGCCCACACCAGAACCCTCTAGCACTATACTATACCTGTGTGCCATGGCATACGAGTTTGGACGTTCTGCCCTGTACAAGTATCTAGAATGTTCACAGCAGGGTTATATATAGCAGCAAACAAATGCCTCCCAACAAGGCATTCAATAGACTTGCTGCCTGTTGAAAATGGGTAAAGTCCATATGCTAACATGCAAATCTCCCTAAGATTTCATAAAGTTTGATGTAGAGGTATATTTGTTGGCTCAGAAAGATGTTCATAACACATTATGGTAAAAAGAAAATCAAGTGACAAAATAGTAAATAGAGTTTGACCTCATTTTCATTTTTTAAAAAAGAACATAGGTATATGCATATCTCGTATATCTGTTTACCCTATCCTTTTTCCATAATGAACATGGATAACTTAAAAGTTTAAAAAAAAGAGGGGGGGGATTCATCTGCTTAATTCCTACAGAGGAACTATGAATGTACAGGTTCCACTTCACTCTAAATGTAGTTTCCCCAGACCAGTGACTTTCAACCTTTCATTGTCATCGTTTCTAGCAGCAGAATGCTTTTTCTAATAAAATCTTACTCGCAGCCTCAATATATAAAAACAAACCAAATGGAGCTTCTCTGATTGAAGCCAGGTGTGAAGCCCAGAGCCCACCGCCCACTTACCACCCTCCTTCCCCACCACTCCATTTCCAGTTGGGCCCGGTCCACGGAATGCTGCCCTGGACCATTACAGGAGAATCTTTGTGGCCCAAAAAAACATGCTTTGAAGGAATAAGTCCATCTCAATCATCAAAATCATTATAACTGAGAGAAATAATAGAAAACTTGTTTATTAAAAAAGAAGATTCTTTAGGACTTAAATTTAAATGCAGGCTTTTACCAAACCCTGTTCTATGGATAGTAAATAGAGACAACCCAGTGGTTTATCCATGTGGCAGCTTCCTTGTACCTAGCACAATGCCTCCATCATGAATACAAGTTACCCTGCTTTGTATATTTACTACTACTGCTTGATTTCTGTTCATTGCTCTGTTGTCCTTAAGTGTCATTGAACCTCAAGAAAAGTCCAGAAGAAGCCCAATGGCCCAGATACTCTGCTTTCTCACACCTTGTTTAAGTTTGCATTTATGGTAATTACCTGCCTTTTCAAGGGGCAAATCAATTGCAGTTGGTGGAAAGTTATTTTAAAGAAAACTGGGTGGTTGTTTTTTTTAATACAGTATGGTCCCCAACAACCAGCATTTGTGGCTGACCAATCATGGCAGGGTGCGACAAAACAGAACCAAGCCACAACACTGCCCTGATATAGACTTTGAATCTAAATTCAGGGCTGTTGACCTCATCTTGTGTTTCTCTAGAAAGGACCCAACAGTCAACCGAAGAGGTAACTTTCTGCTTGTATTTACTATTCATTCTCAAGAAGAAAGCTGAATGATCCATAACGGGTCCATGATCATTCAGTCATTGGAAAGCTATAGTTTTTGTTAACTTTGCCTCCCAATCGTTCCGGAAACCAAAATAATATTTGAAAAAAAATCTTTCTGAAAAAGAAGCCTACGAATTCCTACCTCTTTCCTCTTTCCATGGTTTTCATGTCTGCCATCTCTGTTCCTCAACATCAGAGTAGCCTCGTGACTCTTAGAAAGGATTAATAGTGACACTATAAGCTCAACTCTACTGAGCTGAGTCGAAATCTTGTTCTGTATGCTACAGGTTATTAGGGTTAGCTGAAAGAATGTGCATTTATTTACTGAAGGTACTTTATAAATCAATATCTTGTTTTTGAATTCAGGTCAATAGGAATAACTCTGAAACACAACCAACAACTATAGCAACCCTAAAACAGCACTTTCAACTTATTGATTTTTTAGAAAAGTATCTTTTCCTGGCATTATTCACACACCCTTGATAAGCAACTCAATGCAATCAAAAAATTTAATGGATTTTTTTACCCCCCAAATATATATTTATATATTTTTCAACATGCCTTTGAATTGCAGCCAGTTAGGTTCTTTGAAAAGGATAAGTTCGGGAGGGACATGAAAGATGGAGTTTGCATTTACTCCTTCCCATTTGTACAAGGAAGCATTTTGCTGATTCAGTGTTAGGGCAGAACTCACCAGATCCAACAGCTATTTACCATTTAATTTCATCCAGTCTTTCGGCGATTTTAGATATTTCTCTAGTTTTGCTGAGAAAAATTCATTTCTTGTCATGTGCCAGTATTTATCAAGCAGCTTCACCAGGCATGGTCTTGACCTGGGGCACTTCAAAAAGCAAATGTGTAGTCAGAACATTTCTTTCCTTCCAGGCGAAGTATTCTTAATCTGGGTGTCCATAGACATCAGGGTATTGGTGAAGTTGCAGAGTTATTCACAAACGTGTGTATGTGTGTGTACATGCGTGCGTGTGCATGCTCCTTTCTTGGAGAAGGGACAACATGCATGGTTCCTGGGGGAACCATGGCCCTGAAATGGCCATGAATTGTTGCTCTAGAACAACAGTTCTCGAAGTGTGGTCTGGGAACCACTGGGTTTCCTGTTGTCTCTGAGGTCAAATTATTTACATATTAATAGAAAGACATCACCTTTTTCACTCATTCTCTCACAAATGTACATTGGAGCTCTCCAGAAGCTACATTAACATATTATATTGCAGCAGATTGAACTCAGAGGCAGATCTGAGAAACTAGCTATCTTCTCTTAAGACTAGATGCTAGAGATTTACAAAATGTGATGCACCGCCACTCCTCTCGCCAAATTATTTTGGCTTCGGACATGTAATTGTTTTTATGAAAATATGTGATTTGTGTTAACATATAATGAGTGCATTATTTTATTTCTAAATGAGTCAGTTGTTTAAAAAATATTTTCATTTCCATCTTTCATATATCCAGACAAACAAAACCTCGTTGGCATCCTTAATAACTTTTCAGATTGTAAATAGGCCCTGAGGCCAAAAAAAGGTTGAGAATCACTGGTTTAGAAGATTTAAGACTTTCTTTGAGCAACACTAACAGACCAAAGTAAAAATAGCCATACGGTCGGAGAATTAATTTTCCTACTAGACAGTTTGTGCTGTTCCTTGAATATTGGGTTGAACCACATGAAATTGCGAATGTTCAACCATTATTTGCTTACAAAAAAAGGGTCATTTCATTTGGTAAGCCTAATAAAAAGATGATATTATTATTTATTGTGTCTTTGGCTTTTCAGATTTGTTTGGGCAATGCTGGTAAGTTTCACTGCTTTGTGTGCACCTCCTTATCCTTATCCTGGTTCCTTTTGTAAGCTAACATTTTCCTTTCTAAGTACTTTCTTCAAATTTTAATTATGAAAGTAATATATATATGACTTAGGAGAAGTATAGAAAAGTACTAGAAGGGACATCCCTAATCCACCAGCCAGAAATAGCTTCCTGTAGAGTATTCTTACCAATATGTTACTTTCACTCAGTTATCAAGGCACAGTTCACCGAAGTAAGAGCATACTGCATTTTTTTCAATCACAAATCCTATGTTTTTCATTTAACACTATTATATTAACATTCCCCATTTTGTTTAAATCTCATCACTAAAAAAATCTGTGATTTTTTTTCTGATTATAAAAATGAACAGGCTCATCTTTTTCATCTTTGAAAGTATAGAAAAATTGTGAAGAATTAAATCTTTCGGTTAGCATTCTCATGCCATGCCATGCCATGCCATGCCGAGAATGCCAACTCATTCCTTTGGCTTCATTATTACCTAGTTGCTAACCAAATGAACTAACTCTAAATATCTCCATTCAGAAAAATCATGCCTATGATTTTGTTGTATTTTTCTCTGTTTACGCATATTGTTTTATACTCTATATCATACCATTTACATGGTTTTCCATTCTGTTTTTCATACAATGAAGAGTTTTTGTGTCAGTGGAATGCTTGTCATAAATAGTTTGTTTATGGGATAAGTTTTATCACGTGATGTAACATTATCTATTAACTATCCCACTATTTTTTATATCGCTGGCACTTTCTCACAAACATAAATAAGGCTGCTGTGAACATTTTGAGGCATACATAAACCTTTTTCTCTACTGGAGTTTTTTTCACCTTGTTTCTCAAAAATGGAATCATCCCAACTCAGAGGTTCCTGTCACACAAGTGTGTCACTGATGGTGTTAAAGGAGATAGTAGTCCTGCAGGAAAAGAACAGGTCCCCCAGTTCTGCAGTATTGAGCCAGAGGGCAGGAACATACATTTGGCTCATTTCTTGCAGATTGCTTTCTAAAAAGTTGTCCCGGTATACCTTTCCATGTGCCATGTTGGAGTGGCTATTTTATTTATCTGTGCCAGAAGTGGATTTTCTCTGTGTCTCTTTCCCCTCCCTACCTCTCTTGTCTCCTCCCCTCCACCCCTCTCCCTTCCCCTCTCCTCTGTCTTCCAAAGGAAATTAACAGAGAAAATGTTATCTTATTTGGATGATTCTAATCTGTAGTGATGTAGAAATTGTTTTCCCAAATATTATTTGCTGTCTACTGACTTTGCCTCCCTCTCTAGTGAGTCACTTTTGTTTTCAAAGTGGCTAACTAACACTGGAGTCAAACCTTAATAGCTCTGGTCTATAGTTATAAAATGAGTGAAGCCAAATGGCCCACAGGGCACTGAACTCATTCTTTTGGCTTCGTTATTACCTAGTTGCTAACCAAATGAACTAACCAGCCACTGTTGGAAATATCCCTGGCTAGAAATACAAAATGTTAAAACCACAAGTAACCTTCTCATTATACCCTACACTGGTCAACATCCCACTGCAGTCTAATTTAGGGCCCTATAATTTAAGAGGAAAGTGAATAACTTATACTTCAAAAAAGGAGTTTATTCAAAGAAGAATAAACTTGAAACTGGCCTTATTTAACTGGGAAACAAGTGGTTAGGAAGCCCTGCATATCATCTAATACCTCCCTATCTCTTTCTTTGGAGTTGAAGTTTCTTGAAGGCTCTCAAGAGCCTTTCTCTGGATCTATATATCAACATATTTGAGATAGTAAGTCTGACAAGACAGAGCCATGTCTAATTCTCTTTTTACAATTTTGTGCAATTTCCTTCCTAAGCAGGGCAGCCTGTGTAGGAATTAAAAAGGAAGGTGGGAGAATTGTTATATATGTATTTAATGAAAAAAATACTGAATACATGATAACATGTGAGAGGGCTCCAGATGCCAGTAAGAATCTTTGAATGATGGATCTTGAGAAATCCTACCAAGGTGTAGCTGTAAATATGGTCTAGATAGCAAAGGCAATTATGAACCATGAACTTCCCTAGGGATAAAAAGAAATCAAAATTGAAGGAGAAAGACCCTAAAATGAATGTCTAGAGGGATGCTCGGGTGGCTCAGCAGTTGAACATCTGCCTTTGGCATGATCCTGGAGTCCCGAGATCAAGTCCCACATCAGGATCCCTGCATGGAGACTACTTCTCCCTTTGCCTCTCTAGCTCTGTCTCTCATAAATAAATAAATAAAATCTTTTAAAAAATAAATAAATGTCTAAAAACAGGGGAGTCCTTGTTTTCCTGAGTTCTATTGGCCAGATCTCTTTATTAATTATCCCTAGGCCTGACCAATATGAATGATGGTTCATAGTGATGACCTGGGGTGAGGGGCAGAGTAAGAAGTGCTCTTGAAGTACCCTCTAACTCTTCAAAGAAATACCAAAGTAAATATATTTTCTGTGGGCTAATTCTTTCAAAATTGGTAATCCATGTGTGGTACGTATGATAATTCCATATATTGTTTTATTTAACCAGAGCACTACTTGAATAATCCATTTCCCTACAACAGTGAAGAGTTGATGCTAGTCTTTAAGATGGAGCTAAGCGCCAATCAATTGCATCTCTATTGTACATTGCTCAAGGAATTTACATGAGCACAGCTGAATATCAGTTGTTTTCTTGCTCTGTGATAGAAGTTCATTTTTAAAACCCCAAATTGCAATTTGTCAAAGTCCATTTGCCAGTTCTTTAACAATTTCAGCCAAATTGTAAATTGTATAACTGTCTGCATCATTTGCATACATAATCATGTTAGAGTGATGGTATAATCTGGGCACATCATTTATGGGAAAAGGGAACAATAGCAGCCAGCTTCCAATTCTTGGTATACTCAGAGTAATTTATTACGTGGCTGATGTTTTCTTTCTAATTTCCACCAAATGATCTCTTTTAGAATGATGAGCAGTAAGGATGGCTGTCCCTTGTGTATTATCTTTACTGCTTTCCTAATCTTGAATTGAGAGCCAAGATGAGCACCATGTTACATGTCTGCTTCATTCACACACACACACACACACACACACGCGCGCACAGTAATTTCAGTCCAAATAATATCACAAGAGTTCAATGAAACATCCTCCTCAAATGATGCCCCTGTGTTAAATTAATTTAATCTCTGGATCTAGTTATTGAGTATTCTTTTCTGTGCATTGACAATTTGCCAATTGCTTGCTTCCTATTTTTAATCAATCTTGCAGATAATTTACCAGCCAACTAAATCGTTTTACTGGCCTATCACACTTCTCAACCCGACAGAGAGCAAAAGTAAATACAATCAGTCTTGTGTTGCACCATCGGAAATTTATGATGACCCCAGGCAAGTAGCTTTCTGCAAGACTAATTTATGTATAGTCACATCTGTCACTGTGGCACTTGGACACGTCTTAGGTTTTTTTATTAGTTATTCCTGGTAACAACCCAGTGAGATCACAAGGTAGGTTAGATACACCCTTTCTTAAGAGGCCTCTGAAATTCATTAGATGCCCACATTTTGAGACTCAGCCTTCAAGTCAGGAGTATGGTCCAGACCATAGATCAGAATAATCTCTAGTCCTAAGACTTAGAATCTCTGCCAGGCCCAAATTCATTATTCTGCTTATTCATTTCTTCCCCTACAATAAACACTGTAGCCCAGAGAGGAATTCACTTCCCCGGGGTCATAAAATAATTTAGTAATAGCAAGATTAGGCTCCCTTGTAAGTTAATGGTTAACACAGACTCAGACAGATCTGGATTCAAATCCTGCCTTAGTCATTTACTAATGGTGTGACTTTGGACAGGTTGCCCAACTTCTCTTGCAACACCGTCAGCTTCTTTAGAATGAGGAAAACAGCCTGGATGGCTCAGTCAGTTGAGTATCCAACTCTTGGTTTCAGTTCAGGTCATGATCTCAAGGTCATGGGATCGATACCCACATTGGACCCCACACTCAGTGAGGAGTCTGCTTGAGTTTTTCTCTCCTCCTCTCTCTCTGCCCCTCCCCACTACACACACATTCTCTCTCTCTCTCTCTCAAATAAATAAATAAATCTTAATACATACATACATACATATATACATAAAATGAGGAAAACAGAACCTACACTATAGAGGTTACTATGAGAGTTGAAGTAATAACAGCTCCCCTATCTGAATGTTTCTGGGCTAAGCTATGTATATTTCCTACTGTGTTTAATCTGCACCCCAGCCTTGCAAGGGATGGAGGCATATCTCTGCAGAGGGCTCCAGATATAGGATCTATACTTGCTGTTATTAGGATACTATATGGTAAAGAACACCAGCTTGGTTGTCTTCTTATCCTGTCTGAAAACCTGCTGTTTATTTACCAAAACACCTTAGAATCCAAAGAGAAATTTTTTCAATTCAAGCTGCAAAATCACAGGTTAATGGAATTTAAAATAATTTTGGCTTAAAATACTCAAGTGTGGGCAGAGAGCAATTGATGAAGCTCTCTAACTCTCAGAACAAATCCATATAATCTCAGTTTTCATATACAAGCATGAAACTCAGCAGATCCAGCTGTCTCCTGAGTTACAGATTCACAGTGCCAGTACCTCCAGCACGAGTCAAACTCATGACTACGGAGCATTGCTGAACAGTGGTTTTATACACACAAAACTCTTAGAACAGTGTGTGTCCTACAGTAAGAGTTCAGTTAGTGTCTGATCAGCTTTTTTAATCTCCAAAGCTAAGAAGATTCCCCTATCCAGTTTGAGACTTGATTGACTGACTGGTACTTTTTTATGCCCTAATGATACCATATAGCTTTCCATGGATGCTTATGGGACAGAAACACATGTGCACGCATTATGGGCAAGGCATCTTTAGAGATAGAAAGATAAAGAAGATGTGAATTTTGACCTCAAAGAGCTTACACTCTGTTGAAAGAGTGGTGGGGATCCTGTCCATAATGCAAATCAAACTGTGGGAATTCTTTTTATAATGTATATAAGTAAAATGCAATAGGACAGGAGGGATCATATAAGGAAGTGCCATGAGAGCAGAGCCCTGAGGAATTAAGTCACCCTTCCTTCCTTTTAGCCATCTATTCACCCTTCCTATCCAACAACAGGCTCTAAGTAATAGGAATACAAGATCAATGCATGTATGATCTCCATCATCAAGGCCATTTCAGGTATAAGGAAGAGAGACACATGTAGATCAGTGGCTACTGGACAGTGGTGTGGGTGCTCATAAAGTAGGCACAAAGGGGCTATAGGAACCCAGAGAAAGGTCTTCTAAATTGAATGAGAGATCAGAGAAGGCTTTCAGGAGGAGGTGATGCTTGAACCAAATTTAGAATAGCTTAGGGAGACTGAGAAGAGAGTAGAAGATGAGGAAGAAAGAACAAGGCATAGAGGCAAGAAAAATGGTGGAGCTTTATGGCACCCCAGCTATTTCAGAACATGCAAGAGGATAGGGAATGAAGGCACAGTAAGGTAGGCAGGATGGCCAGGACTCTGATGCGGCCAAAGCAGAGCAAGGGAGGGAGAGGGGGCAGCATAATCAAAGGCACTAGATATAAGAGTGAATTACATGAAAGACAACAAGTGGTGTAGCGTGGCTGGAAGAGAGATGAGTCTGGGAAGGTTAAATGGGGCAAAGTCCACATTCCTCCAGTCGAATTCCTGTCTGGTTCTCTCAGCACTGTCTGGTTGGTCCAGTTCTCAGTGATACAGTGTAGTCATTCTGCCTCCAGCAACTGAAACATCTTCCCCTGCCTTACTGATAGTTTTATGACTTTGATTTTGATTCTGGGCCAAACTGGCCATATGGCCAAGCTGCCTTAGTACAGAAACTCTTTGAGCCATTTGCCCTAGGTACCATTCATATTTTTCTTCTCAGGCTTCAGACTTCTCTTCCATGTGGCTTTTGATTGACCTCATATTTTGGCCAACAGTTAGTGTTGGAAAAAGATGGTTAGGAAATAAATACCTAGGAGATAGTTGGTTCAAAATGAAGACATTCTTTGAACAGTGTTCATTCTAGAGAATCTCGAGGACTCAGCAGTGTTGGATCTAGCCCAGATTTTGGCCACATCTATGACTTCTAACAAGACTGGTATTCTTACCTATTGGCCTGAGGTAAAGAGTGGGTGTTGGGCTGCAGCAGCTGTAGAGTGAATAATAGTAAATATAAATCTCTGCATTCAAATGTCTTTTTTTAGAAGATGATTATATAAGCCACAGAAAAAGAAGGCTCGTCTTCTTATGATCTTGCTGTTTTCTGGGAATTTTGTCAGTCTATGGAGAAGAATCTGATCACTTTTAGATTGCATTGGATTCCTCAAAAATACTGGTATGCCCTAAGCACCTTTTCTTTTTTAATATATCATCAGTATTAATAGCTGATGGCATTTTTTTCCCTAAAAAATTTAGTTCAATAAATGCATACTATGCCCTCACGTCTTTGTTTGGTGTTATAGATGCCAGTGAGATCCTGTGCCTTTCTTCAAGGAGATTTCATGTAATTCAGGATTACATAAAACAAAACAAATCTCCCTCTTCTTTATTATATTTAAAGGTCTTTCAGTATCTCTCTTCTTGCTCTAGAAGAGCCTTTCTCAGACCAAGTTGCAGAATCAAGTCTAAGATGCTTTAGTAGCATTTTCTTCTCAGCTGAACAACAAAATCATTGAATTCCTTTGAGTCCAGTGAATCTGCCTAAACAGTCCAGGTTTATTTCAGAACAAAAAGAAATCCACTTGGAAAATGTAGAGCTTTCATAGACGAAATTGCCCTGACTAATCAAGCTTTTTAGGCTGAAACTTGTATTACTTCATACACTAAAATGCCTGGGGTAGGCGGCTTCAGGCTTAGCTGGATTCAATGGCTCAACCAGTAACACCTGTCTTACTTCCCGACTCTTCACACCACCTTTGTTCTGTTTACCTCATTCCCCAGCGGGCTGTTTGCATGTGGTAGCCCCTTGCAGTTCCAGGCTCACATCCTGCTCATATAATCACCCCAAGGGCCAATGGTTCTAGCATAAGTCCTAGTTTGGGCTTTCATTATCTCAGTGTGGGTCTAGACTGTGGACACGGTGGTGTGGGGTCCAGCTGGCCAGACTCAGGTCAGCCTGGACTCAAGGGTTTGGGTCAGCCCTACCCAACCAACCAGACTGAGAGCAAAGTCAGGTGTCTCCTTACCAAAGAAATTTAGAGTCAATGTTCCAAAAGAAGAGGAAGAGAGACAGAGCAAGCAATAACCACTGTCCAATGCGATTACCTCAATACATTCTAGCATATTGGAAAATCAGGTGGTACAAGTCAGGTAAAAAACATACAACTAAAAAAAAAAGATAGTAACAACAACATAATTACTGATGGGCAATTAAGAAGTAAAATATGCCCCCCCAAAATTTTGTTTTTTTTCTTTACCTTCAAATGTCTTTGATTTAATTATTTGATTGGATTATCCTCACTGATTTAAACAGATTACACTGCAATTGGCCTAGATGATTCCTAAACTCATTTTAAGCAAAAAAAAAAAAAAAAAAGTTGGGGGAAAGGGGGGTGGGGTGGGCACCTGGCTGGCTTAGTCAGTGGAGCGTGTGACTCTTGATCTCAGGGTCATGAGTTCAAACCCCATGTTGGGAGTAGAGATTACTCAAAAATAAAATCTTTTTTAAAAATCCCACAGTTCTATGAATTGGTTAGGTTGATTAGTTCACTGTTTTGGAACCATCTAGGGAAGGTTTTGGGGTCATAAAATTAGGTAAACTACATGGTACTGTGTAAACATTCTGACACTCATCAGGTTTTTTTCAGGCCATGGTTTCCCTAAAAGGCCAATCTAAGATACACTCCTTCAGGGGATTCTTTATTTAATATCACTTCATAGAAGAAGTGAAGATGGAATTCAGCCCTATATTTGGATGAAACTATATCATTTTTATATGATTATTTAATAATATTATATTTTTTCTTCAAATGTATAAGCACATTCTCACCATGACTCAAAATATATAAAATAGAAATTCATGAAGGAATTTTATGGGTAAAATGGAAAGTATTCCATAGAAATATATAATAAAATAGCTGAATAAGTTTTTAATGATAAACTTTTAAAAGCAAAATAATAAGGTCCAACTCTGAGACTAGAAATTCTACCAATTTGATTTGATTTACTAGTATGGATCAAAATGATACTTCCCTCAAAAAATATATAATTTTTAGTTTATTTTCCTCTTTATGACACTGGTGTGTTTTACCCAAACAAAAACTCTCCAGAAGATATTTACCATTTAATTCTATATTTTTCTATTGTGCTCATATTTTCTTTTACTTACATTTTTTTCCATGGGAACCTCGGTCCCAATAAAAAGCAAAAATCTACTTCATAAATTGACAAGAGTGGCGACTCCTTTTTTTAAAAAAGATCATAATAAACCCAGCTTTATCAGCTTTACAGTTATTTCATAAGCCTTTTTTTTAACTAAGTACTGCCATCTACAAAACACTCAATTTCATTTCTGAAATAAAATTTACATGAACTTCAGTAGCTCATTGAGAATGCATCCACATTCATTGTGGAGTTAGCATTGTTCATCTTCTCATTGTAGCATTTGAACTATTGTGAGGCTATCTTCCCATCCACCATGGCCTCCCACAGGTACTTGTTTTCGCGATGAGATTCGCCAATCTTTCATTATTCCAGAAAAGATAGTAGCCGACTGTCTCTCTCTAGTGGACTCGGTGATCTTACCTTGAGGTGTTAAGAATCGCTAAGGGCTATAAGGACTTGTGTAAATTACAGCCATGCAGAGAGGTGTTGAAAAATCAATAAGTAATGAAATAGTACTGGAGTGAAGTAGCCAAGAGAGCAATGGGTGGGAAACTCCCGAGGATGCAGTTTCATTTTGTCAAAAGGTAAAAGAAGATGTTCTGATGTGTTTCGATAAAACTGGCTTCCTTGGAAATGAGAGGCTATTGGCATAGATGGCGGGAGAGTCATTCCAACGCGCCATAAAATACAGTGGACTGTGGACTTCTTCGTACGACAGTTTAATTTTAGACAACCATGCATTTCATTCTAGTGGAGCATTAAGTAGGGCATTTTCTTCAGCACGTTGGGTGTTTGCCCTGTCACGGTTTTCTGTTCCCTCAATACTTGAGTGCCACCCCCATTTCTTCTGTTCAGGGAATCATCCATATCGCCTTCACAAATCATCTTCATCCTTTCTAATCCTGCTTTAGCAGTGTTCCCTCAGAAAGTCATAGTGTGGTTGCCCACCTGCTCACAGAAGTCTCTAGATACGTTACAGCCTAGAGGCTGAAAGTCTCTTCTAAGCCTGGTAGCCAAAGGGCTTTGTTTTGAATGAAACATTTGTATAGTTGAGAAGCCCTGAGCTGATATTTAAATCTCCTGGTTTCTTTTTCTTTTCTTTTATTTTTTTTTTTTAATTTTTTTTTTTAATTTTATTTATTTATGATAGGCACACAGTGAGAGAGAGAAGCAGAGACACAGGCAGAGGGAGAAGCAGGCTCCATGCACCGGAAGCCCGACGTGGGATTCGATCCCGGGTCTCCAGGATCGCGCCCTGGGCCAAAGGCAGGCGCCAAACCGCTGCGCCACCCAGGGATCCCTTCTTTTATTTTTTTAATTTGAAATGACATATATCCAGGTTTGTTGTGTTGATGACCTGTTTTGAGGAAATAGAACTGATTTTTTACAAAAAGAAGTTCATGGGGCATTTGAATATAAAAAGGAAGTGGGTGGGGGAGAGAGATCTAATTCAGTCAAGTTTGTTGGAGAGAACCTGCTTCTCCCCTGCTTCTGGGCGAAGGACCCCTTTGTCTCTACCCTTCCCAGTGGTGATAATGCCCTTCACTCCTTATGTGTCCATCTGGTATATAAATGAAGCTATCTACAGAGAAGGATCAACCAGCCACCAATTGAATCTAGAGTCCTAGATCAAGGAAAGGGGAACCATAAACATGCCACCCAAGAACTGGTTGAAATGATGGAATTACACTTGCTTTTTGTGTCTCTTTTTTATTTACATGGAGCTTCTGGCCTTTGTTTGTTGATACACCAATGAAACCTGAAAATGTCCCCAACCTGTCTTTTGGGTCAGTTGATGTCACTCCAGCAGTAGGAATTGAAACTTAAAAAATAAAAAAAAAAAGGATAACCAGTATGGAAGAGAAGAAAATAACCAAAGTTTGAATAACCAAAAGACTTGTACACTTGTAGTCTTGGTGGTACTGTGACTTGCATCTTAAAATACCAAATAAAATATTCTACTTATCTATTTTCCCCTTACGGACACCCAGATACATCTGACCGCTGACAAGCAGAATCTTTCATATCTGATAAAGCAGGGCAGTAACCACAAAGTGAAAAGCATTGAGATGTGAACCAACTACCAGTCTATTCCCAGCCTTTTTATGATATGTTGAGTATGTTTCCCAGTAAGTAATGAACTGGTCTTAAGTATTATTTCTTATTCTATGGCTGTGTCTGCCTTTATCATGTAGTATTAGAAATGAAGACATATATACATTTAATAGAACTATGTACAATTCAGGACTCAGGAAACCACTTTCTCTCTGAAATATCCAGATAGAGAGTAAGTGGCTTGGGTAGCTTGAGTTATCTGGTGATTTGTCTTCCCCCTTTCACTTACATGAACATATAGAATAAATTGCATTGTTTGTACCCGGCATCTACTACCATTTCTAGATGAGAGCACCAAGATGACAAATCCAACAGACCATAGACAAGTACTTGTGTTGCTCACCATAACCATTATGCTTGGCTGTCCTCTACGTGACGTACCCGTAGTAAATCCCTGCTAGTCATGCTTCCATACCATGGACATAGCAATACCCATCTCCTCCGACAATTCATCTGTTGATGCCATTATCCATTGTTTATGACATTGCAACCACAGTAATGAATTGATATGTCTTGATCTTTGAAATGCTCAGACAGGAGGCCACACATTATAAGAAAAAACAATGTCATGACAACTCTATTCGGCAGGGGTTGGAAATGGATATTGTGCAGGAAAATGCATTAAAGTTGAGGAGGGTTTTGTTTAACATGATGGTTTTAAAGACGTAAACAATTATGATGGGCAATAACTCCTTCAATCAGAAGATTGTGAAAAAGCTCTACGTAGGCCAGGGTGCTGGTGTGATTCCAAGTCGTGCTACCACCACAAAACACTAGGGGTCACCATATTAATACCAGTGTCCTGGTTCCATTGCCCTCCAGAGAGCCTACCATCCCAAAGCAGTAGGCTCCCTGTTTATTCAAGGCATGTTGCTCAGTGCCTATCTTCATGACGTGTGACCATTTGCAGTTATTTCAAGCTCCACTAAAATAATGGGGTAGAGTCCTCTCTAGGCCTCTTTATGGTGAATGACATTTTTTTAAGGGCCACCTAAGAGCATCAATCCAATATTTTGGGCTAGAGGTAATTATAAGGGGTGTGCAGGCCAATTAACCAAATATAGAACATTTTCATTCAAGAGCTACACAGTATGCCAATTCAAATGTTCTGCTAAAGCTTGAGTCTCTCAGACCAAGATGATACCATTTGCCAGGATGGGGGCTTCTGTTGTGTGTTGACTTTAAAAATGAATGTCTTGCTCTTCCTTTGTTCCTCATCTCTTTATGCTTTCGATCCCCAACTCAGAAATTATTTTCCAAGGACAAAATTTCAGCAGTTGTCTATCAGCTACAGATAGGCAGTCCCCAGGCTTCACCACAGCCCTTAGGCTCAGAATGGGAAACGGGTGGCCCAGGTCCATAGGGGGCCCCAACCTCCTAGTGACATGATTCTACTTACCCCTTTTTCAGCTTTAAAGGATAATCCTACCCACCCCACCACCATAAGCAGGAAGCAGTAGTTATCTCATTTGGGGTAACGCTTCTGAAGGCTGGGATTAAAGCAGTTGAAGATCTGTGAACAGCATTTAAACCACAAAAAGAGTATTGCAAGGGAAGCAGATGGCAGGTGATAATAATGGTAAGATCATAGCCTAGCTAAAGTGCACTTTCAAAGTCAAAATTAATTTCAAAGCTTCTAGATTTTTACATGTTCTCTGTGTTTCTCTTTCATTTATTTACTGAGTACCTAACACATGGAGGCATGTGTTAAGCAATAGGGGAGACACAAATATATACATGTGCAAAGAAGATAACTATGGGTACTGTTTCCTTTTCGTTGTCCTCACCATTTGTGCAAGTGCCTTCCTTACCCAAATATATCCCTTCTGTACCCGCCACTTGTCTCCTACCCCATTCAGTCATGGTCTCTTGCTTTCCTCTGCATTCCCTACTCTTCTGGACTTCCCATCACTTACCTTCGTCCTTCCTTTTTCTCTCTAGTCCATTTGATTGTACATAATTATAGAGAAACTGAAGTGTACTTTGTAGTATGCACTTACCCTCCTTAGACTTCATTTTTAAGGCAGGCATTTCTTTCTCTAAGAAAAGAAAATATTGATATGACTTTGATCTTCGCATATAACCTTCAACCAGTTCTCTTCTGCGGGTTTATCAGTCCTTGATAGAAAAGAAACAAGGGATATCCTCTTTCTTCCCCTAGAACAACCATAGTTTAGTGGGAAAATGGTTGAAGATATTTCTATGTAGCAAATTCTGCAAAGCCCATGGTACAGAAGTAGAGAAATAAATCAAAAGCATACAAAAGGTATTTGTTAAGTAGGTATTTTGGGTGACTTGAAATATGCTTCTGTCTAACCTGAAAATTAAACTCTTGTGGGTCCAACCCATAATTCCTATGAAATGACAATGGAGTCATCCAGGGTATAATCATATCGAAGGGTGTATTTGCCATTATTTGTTTTTTAATTTAAGTTCTTCCAAATTCTAGCCTATAAACACCATACATAAGAGAGTTCTTTAACTAGAAATAAGGAAGCTTTCATTGTTAACTCAGAGGTTCATGACTTTAACCTTCCATTTCTCCAGAATTGGAAATTCTTAACAAAGTGACCCTTGGTTATTTGCAGCTGCCAAACAGTGGGAGTAGAGAGGGAGAAAAAAATTTCTCCAAGGCTCTCAGAGCAGTGTATATTGGGCTCAGACAAAAATTGCAATGGTATGCATCAAGGGCAGAGGCATAGTACTCAAGAAAGAGATAGTATAAATTCTAGTTCAGAGTCAGTTATATCATACATTTTGTTTTCTTTTTGGATCTCTAGTTGATGGGAACCATAATATAATTTTCTGATCAGATATTCCTCCTCTTTACTACATCCAAGGCTATACCTGATATACCTGAATGTTCCTGATAATACATTAAATGAGAAGGCATTAAAACGGAAGTTCCTAACCAGAGGTCTATGAACCCTAGTAATTCCACGAATAGGTTGGAGCCCCCTGAAAAAAATGTGAAATTTGGGGCATGCATTAACTTCTCTGCAAAGTCTATAATGTTTATCATTTTCTCACTCGAGCTACATTACCCAGGAGCTTAAGAACCCATTGGATGTGAGTGTCTTGACTCAAAGAGGTCTTTCATGACTGAGTCAAGAATCTCCTGGTCAAGCTTTATCATCACATGAACAAAGGAAATTCAAGTAATAAGGGCAGCTCGGGTGGCTCAACGGTTTAGTGCCTGCCTTTAGCCCAGGGCATGATCCTGGAGACCTGGGATCAAGTCCCATGTCAGGTTTCCTGCACGGGGCCTGCTTCTCCCTCTGCTTGTGTCTCTGCCTCTCTCTCTCCCTCTGTCTTTCATGAATAAATAAATAAAAATATTTTTTAAAAAAGAAAATTCGAACAAAAAGAAAAAAGAAAATTCAAGTAATAATAATAATGCTCTTGACACTGATGTGGGTGTTACCTAGTTGTATCTCTAGGAACAATGTGAGCTTAGTATCCTCCTATTCCAGCATCTTCCCCAGAAGTCAAGTTACCCATAATAATAATGCTCTTAGTATTTGCTGAGTGTTTATCATATGCCAGAGCATCGTTCTAAGGACATTATGCATATACATTTAATCTTTCTCCCAAGGGAACTATTATGATCCCCGTCTTATAGTTGAGAATGCTAAAATACAGAGAGGTAGGCAGCTTGCCCAAGGATACAAGGTGGGAAAAGTGGCAGAAGAAGACATAACCAGGGTCTGGCCTCATAGTCCGTGGGCTTAACCAAGTGCTTTAACCACTATGCTCTAGAGCCTCTTGGCTGAGGGGGGTACTCCCAGCCAGGGTTTGCCCCTTTCAAAACAAAATGGAACTGAGAGTCAAAGGAAATGTGGCCGCTAAAACATGAGTAAGAAAATAAAGCTTACTTGCTTCACCCCACTGCCCATTCCCAGGATAGTAGCAATACAGGGGAATATGAGCAAAATGCCAAGGTACTCGTCGGTGCTGGCGAGGGCTCCAGGGGCAGCAGGCAGGGTCATGGGGCCCAAGGGAGCTGATTGGTCCTTAGCTTTCAGGATCTGTGGTCCCTCACATTCGAATAGTACTTTCCAGTTGGCAATTCACAAACCCTTCTCTCCTTTCTTTTAACATTCCCTGCCACCCATAAGGAAGACAAGGGGTAGATTTTTAACAGACTAGGAAATGAAGGCCCCAACAGTTTGTACCTTCCTTAAGGCCATGGGAAGAGGTTACAACAAAGTTGTGTCTACGGCCTGAGTCTCTGGACCTTGGGTTCAGTTTTTTTTCCACTGTTTTTGCTGCCTGGTCTTTCAGTGTCACTTGGTATTGGAAACTGAAACACCCCATCAGGCAAGAATTCCATGTACACCCAACTCCATGCAGCAGATTTTTTAAGTTTTTTTTTTTTTTTAAGATTTTATAGCGGACACCTTTTTATTTGTGGGCACATAGTAGGCCCCGAACCGACACAAAGCACATTACTTCCCTCATCTCATTTAATCCTCAAAACAACCCAGTGAGGTGACTGTTATTTCCCCAGTTTCACAGACAGGGAAACTGAGGCATGATAGCGCAGCTAGTAAACTACAAACCTGGACTTCAGACCCAGCTATGTCCCATTCCCCACCGGTTGCTCTTCACCGCCGGGCCATGCTACCATCCAAGGAGACAGGAAAAAGCAGAGGAGGAGGAAATGAACAGCCTATTTTGTATGATGAGCAACGCTTTCTACCTTCTCCGAGGACGGCGCAAACGGAAATCTGTTTCAAGCACCAGCACATGAGGTTAAAATTAAAGAGGACAATTATGAGCGATTAGTCACTGGAGTGGGGCTCCATGGGCGTCTTCAAAAATAGGATCAGCTCTCACTCTCTTGGACCTGGCACAGAGGAGCCGCCAGAGAAGCCTTTTCTAGGCTGGGATTCTGTGATTAAGTCTTTTAAAGGAGCCGGACTGCTGAAGCTCCTGGGAAACAATGGCCCCATTTCTCAGGGGCCATCGAGTCAAGCAGGTCCCGAGGAAATGTCCTTGGCTCCCAGCGATCATGAAATCAACACCAGAGGCGCTGGCGCTGGATCACTCCCCTCGGCTGAGCTCAGGAAGGGAGCAGCCACTCAGCCCTTTGTTCCGAAAGCCCAGGAAGCCGGGCGGCCAGTGGTTAGGGTTTCAGCACCTCGGAAGGCACCAGTTCAAACGGCTGCGCCTCCTCAATCTGAACTCACCCTGCGGTCCCCGGAGAGGCGGCCTGAATGGACGCGGGAGGCTGGGCAGGGCTTTGAAAGGCCGGGGTGACAAAGTGCTGAGAGCGAGACCCGGAGCTGGAGGCACGGGCGACAAGCGAGGCTTCCGTGCCAGCTGCCAGGCCGAAGGGGCCCCTCCGCCTCCGGGTGCCCCGGGAGGAAGGTGAGCGCCCGCCTGGGCCCGAGCTGCTGGCCACAGGGCTTCCAAAGGGCAGGCCCAGAAGGCCGCGCCCTTGATGTGCTGGGGGGGCGGTAAAACTCCCCTTTGTGGGCCCTTCCCTCGGCTTCCAGCATTATGTCTACTAAAGAGTGTTTTCATGTTGCACAGGAGACCCGGCTTGACCAGGGCCACAAGCCAGAGAGGCCACAAGGCTCCCTCCGAAGGTGGCTCGGAGCCCCCGGCAGCACAGCTCAGGTATCTGGCTCCAGCCCGCAGGGAATCTGGACTTGTCCTCCAGCAGCAAAAAATATATATCTCGAGGGTTCTCCCTGACAGAGCTATGGGTAGGAGGAAGCCAGAGCGCGGACTGACTTATGGCCACTATAGAAGGAAAGGCGAGAACTAGGGGAAGGAAAAAAAGACAACAAAACAGGTGGAGTAGAGTAGTGGAAGGGAGGGTTTTATGTGTGTATGGGGGGGTTCTTTTCTTTCCTTCTTTTTTTTTTTTTTTTTTTTTTCCTGCAGCAGTGTCTCTTTTGGAGATCTAAAATCTGCAAGTGTTACGTCAAAGCTTTCTCCAAATGACTTGATGAGGGTTTTTTGTTGTTGGGTTGCTGCACTCCCGGGACTCATTGGGATGGCAGGATAAAAATTAATTAGAGGCTGTTTGGAGGGGGCTTTGCAAGACAGCCTGAGGCTACGCTTCAGTCTGGTTGTTAGAAGCAATATCATCACCGCCTCCTCGCCCAGCGAACAGACCTGCGCTGGGGCGGCCGGGGGGAGCCACGGAACGTTCAACACAGACATCAGAGCCAAGACTTCCTCCCAGAGAGATTACTTACCACAAACCAGTGGATCTACCTGCTGACAACCTCAGAAATATGTCTTGTTTCATTTTCAGATTTTTAAGAGGGGTTACACATGAAGCTTACAGAATCCTGATAAAACCGCTCCAGGAGGAGGACGTACCACCTCTGAAAATGACATTCAGGCCAGGCAAAGCCACCAAGCAGACATAGGAAGGCAAGAGCCTTTCCAGGTGTGGATTTGCCTCCTCTTCAGGGGTGGCACGCTGAAAAGGGGACTTCTAGAAGTTAGCACGTTTCCACATGACCAAGGCTGACCAATGATTATTTCAAATTCAGGCCATTTACAGGGAAAATAACCCAAGCTGTCTTTGCTCTTCTGGTCTTTATGTTTCTCCCTCTGCTTCCTTTGCCCTGAAGTCCTCACATCTCCTCTCCTCTCTCATCCACATGTAATCCTCCCCTACCTGAATGTACTGGGTCAATGAGCGACCTTGAAGTTTAAATAATCGGGAATTGGCTCCTCGAATCCAGATAAAATAGTTCAAAACACAATATCAGCCCTGACGTTTCAACAGCCACCAGTAGCTCTTCTGGCTCTATATTTCACCCTGGAAATGAATGCAACGTGAGCAAATTCCTGGGTCCCCTTCTTAAGAGCATTTTCAACCATCATGAGAAGTCCTGCCCACTTCATATATGTAGTTTATCTCCAAGGCCAGCATAATAATGTTAGCTAGTTAGTCCTTAAAACATTTCCTGGGATGCAAGCAAAATTCAGATCCCTCTTTTATGGATGGAAAAACTGAGTTTGTTTGTATTTCCCATGTCCAGAAAAAAAGAAAGAAAGAAAGAAAGAAAGAAAGAAAGAAAGAAATCTATGTGTGAGCTCAAAGAAAATAGGACAACTCCTAGGGTCCTTCCCGCTCCCTAAACTTAGCTGTGTCTGTTTTATTGCCTATAATTGCTTCCTTGCATCATATTGAGAGGTGGGGAGGTGGGGTAAACCAATGGGAACAATTGCCAAAAGAAAAACAGCAAGCTTTCCCCCAAACAGCTGTTTCCAAAATGAATTCACCATCTGCATAATCTGAAATTGCAGGGCCTCACAGCATTTTAGCCACTTGACACTTTCAAATGCGCCTTCTTTCGGTGAGTCTTACTCTCCCAACCTCATGATCAGAGTTGATCATAGTGCTTACTAACATCTTCAGAAGAAACGAAAAGACCTTCTAGCAAGGCTCACCATTGAATCGGAACACTTGGCTTACTTCAGAGGGGGTGCCAGAAAGTGGTGAGCCAAACTAACAGCACTTCCATGCCCCGATGGCATGTTCTTACACATTACCGGGAAGACAAGAACCAGTCCCCGGGCACGGAGACAATAGTAACTGGTTACCGAGCTCAGGGGGGAGCCTGAGAAAACCCCTTGCCTGTTTGCTCCCTGCCAGAGGGAGGCAAAAGGAGATGGGTGAGGGCTGCATTCAGAAACTAGGTACCTACTAAAGTGAGGGTCAGGGGGTACGACTACATAAAGCCAAATCCTCTCCACTAAGTGCTTTCAAAACTAACCAGTCTGCCTGAAAATCAATCTGCTGCTTTATAAGCAGCCAGCATATTTAGAACCATGGAAATTAAAGATGGAAAAGACCTATTAAGTCTTCTAGAGCATTCCCTAGGGCCCAGTGCAGGCTCATTCCCTGTGGTATATTTGTTAGCGCTATGTCAGGCCTAATTTCAAGTGTCTCAAGCAATGAACATGAAGGAGGCAGAGACAGAGGTGTCTGCCCACCGCAGTGAACAATGATCATGTGATTAGAGTTCTCCCAGCTGCTCGCTGGCCTTTGGCATGCCCGGAAAGGGTTTGGATTCCCCAGGGCTTGGCCCAGAAGAAAGCAGCAGCTTCTAGAAAGTAGAGACATATAGAGAACTTCTCTCTACCTCTTTGTATTTAAGCAGAGTAACACGGTGCCTTTCGGAAGCATCCAGGCACCAGCCTCTCTGTAAATAAATTGCCACAAAGGAAGAACAGAGAATCCAGGTGTACTAGAACTCATTTTTTTTTTTTTTTAATGAAATAAATCCTACCCTTAAGGAATCCAACCTTCCCTCTCACGGGTTTTATTCTGGGTTGGTCAGCAGTCAACTAAATCACCTTTCCAACTGGTGGCAGAATGGAGGAAGTACTTTCAGAGATGCCAGGACTTTATTCTAGAACATTTAGGACCAAGTGAAATGAAAATAAGAGCAGGTGGCTTCACAATAGTACAGTCAAGGGTTTTCTGAGAAAACCATTTCTCTCTTTGTCTCTGTTCCCAGCTAGAGAGGAAGCAAGTGAAATTCACAGTTTCAGGTGGGAGCGTCTTCAAATGGCTGGAAACAGAAGCCAAAGCTAATAGAATCCAGAGAACAAAGGGATCAAAACCAAATACAAACAATGATCTTTTTATCTCTCAGTTTTGAAATGATGGAGAAAGTCCCTTTAGATATTCTAAATATTAAAAATTCGAAATCTGGGCATTATCAGGTCCACCTCTGCTCTATGACATGAGTGAAATGAACAGTGAGTCATTCACTGGCCCTGGGCAGAAACCCTGCGACAGTTCTCCTCTACCCAAAGATCGGAAAATTGTGACCACTTCACATTTCTGGGAATAGGATCATCCAAAGAGACTCTCCTGCTCCATTTCTGCTCTAAAGAAAGAACTCCATTTTCTTTGCCGGATACTTGAAGCAAAACTGAACTTTTACAAGTCTGGAGTTTGACTCACGGGCCCATTCACTCCTGGAGCGCCGCCCCCCACACCCCCACACACGCCCTTCCCCCTACAGCCCTCTTCGTCTAAAACATTATCTCATCTCAGCATTGCAGCTTTTTTAAGTTCAATGTCAATAGCTAGTTAGGAGAGGGCAGGCGGGTCAGGGCTTAGGACTCCGAACCGTCCTTGACGTTTCTCTCTAGACTGATGTGCTGTTTGCATCAGCCCAATAAAAAAAAGAAAAAAAAAAAAAAAGAAAAAAAATCCCCTCTTTACTATCTGAGAAAAGATCAGAACAGGAAAATGTCAGTTTGAGAGCTAACAGAATTCTGATAAGAATGAACTGGAAACTAGAGAAAGAATGGAAGAAATGCTGTCACTCTAAGAAGTCTTTAATTTAATGTTTTTAGACAAATATGTTCCCCGCTGAGTGTGTATGTGTGTGTGTGTGTGTGTGTGTGTTTCTCACACACAAGTCTTCCATCCCTCCACCTCTTTTCCAAATGCTCTTCTTGAGAGAAAGGGCTGTCTATTTTGACTTGATTTGATTTGATTTTTACGGTCTTTCCACAACCTTTCAAAGCTCTGGAAGGGTCAACCTCTCTGGCCTGAAAGCTGTGAGCACATTCACTCCCACAGAATTTCTTCTAAGCCCTGGGACAGTTTCCACTTTCAGAAGTATCCATACATATTTTTAGAGTTAGAGAGATAATTTAAATTCTCAAGCTTAATTGAACCGACAGAGTGCCGAGCGGAGCGCTACAGATGGAAACACTTTCCTGGTGTGACGACCTCTGAGTTCAAATTTAATACCTACATAATAAAGGCTTGAAGATAATATAATGGGCATTGTTTCTCTTGCCCCCCCCCTTATTATTAGAGGAAATGGCAGGGTGTTTTTAAATACAGGCTACACGAAACATCAAGAAGTGACCCCCATTAAAAGAGATATTTTTCATGAAGAAAAGGCCAGTCTTTGATGAATAAAACACTCAGTAGGAGTTAAGTGTTCTTCTGAATGAGAAAAGAAAAAAGTTTTCTGGAAACCAAGGAGCTGCCTGGTTTACCAACAAAGTGTTTATTGAGTACCTCACTCTGCACCTGGCATTCTCCTGGGCATTTTGTAGCATCGCAACTAATCCCATAATAATCCTAAGAGATGGATATTACTACCCGCACTTTCCTGTTGAGGAGAATGAGACGAAGTAAGAGTGGGTTTGCCCAGGGTCACACAGAAACGGTGTGAAAGACTCCGGGTGCACATCTCTAAGTACGGGACATCTCCCGTAACTACTGTGCTTGTTTGTGTTTTTTATTCATTTTGTCAGGACGCCTTACACGTCCTGTATTCAGCTATTTGTAATAAGTTACAAACGTTCTTTAGAGCAATTTTTTTCAAATTTAACTGGGCGTTCTGTACTTTTATTTGCTAAATCTGGCACCCCTAACATCTGGGTCTCATGATCCCAAATCCAGAGGTTTCCCCCTTCTTTCACACAAAAGGAATGTTTGGTTGGTTGGTTGTTTTTTTGTTTTTTTGTTTTTTTTCCTGGACATTTCATGAAACAAGCAATATTTACAATAGGTTTGGTGTATAGTAGTTAAGAGTGTGGGCTCTTGAGTCAGTCAATTAGTTCCAAATTCTCACTCTGCCACTTGCAAGCAGTGTGACTTTAGCAAGCTTCTCAACCTCCCTGAGCCTTGGGTTGCCTATGGGTAAAATGAGATCAAGAGTAGTGCCAACCTCATAAGGTTGTGTGGAGAGTTTTCTTTTTTTAAATTTTTATTTATTCATTTGAGAGAGAGAGCGTGCACTTGAGAGAACACAAGTGATGGAGAGGGAGAAAGATTTAAAAAGAGAATGTGTGTAATAAAATAATTAACTCGGTTCTTGGCACATGGTAAGCATTCAAGAAATATTAGCTCTCACCTATGCCCTCAAAGTCATTCTACGATGGCCCTTCCAAAGCAGAGCTCTGTTCATCCCCTTGCTTTAAGACA
This sequence comes from Vulpes vulpes, assembly GCF_048418805.1. NCBI lineage: Eukaryota > Metazoa > Chordata > Mammalia > Carnivora > Canidae > Vulpes > Vulpes vulpes. The sequence continues at coordinate 180,193,479 of NC_132791.1, read as the reverse complement.
CTCCTTCATATAGACAGTACGGATTCCTCAACCTTATAATATTTCACGTGTAAGGGCTCCACCAAACTTCCCGGTCCTATTTCCAGCTTCTACACATAGGAGATAGTGTTTGTCAGATAACTCGTTGAATATAACTCTGAATTTAATTAAGGAAACAACTACATTTTCAGGTTTAAGTGTGAATTCTTCTTCTCCCAAATGAGATTCAACACATCGAGTCCTCGGGCCTCCTTGTCCGCATAGGTGGCTATCAGTTTTGAATTCAAGATGCTAGAGAGCCTAGGATACTCCGAGGAAGAACTCCACACTGGAGGGGCCAGAACACTAGAGAAAGTGCCTGTAGGAAGACTTTTGTCAGGCAGAGACTCCAGGTTTTGCTCTCCAGCACCCTCGGGCTCACCACCAGCCCCTCCCTCTGACCAAGCCCATTTGAGATGATTCCCTACTTGAGTCACATCGCCTCCTGGCTTAGAAGCAACCGGGCCATAAACACCAAGGAGGAATTTTACTGGCCCATCCCCAGCTTGCCCTTTTATTGTCTGGCATTTCCTGTACCTTCTCTCGAAATTGACAAAAGTATCTTCTACAAAACCCGCGTTTGGTTTTCCGGGCTCAAATTTACGTTATCCGTGAAGGCTTCCTACGTAGCTGCATCCTCTCCTTTCACGCTTGCCGGGTTGGCTCCGGGTTCCCGCTGTAAGGCTGAGACAGGCGGGGTCAGCCGCTGTGTGGCCACTTCCATCGCTGACCCGGGACACACTGAGAAACCCCCAGTCCCTGCTGGCACCGCCGTCCACATGGGTCCCATGCCCAGGACCTGAGGGCAGGGGATCAGGTGGGAGGTGAAGTCAGAGAGGAGGGTGGAAAACAACCCGAAGGAGCCGGCCTTCCCCTGCGAGAGAAAAGAAGCAGTAGGCCAAAGGCTTGCCTTAGTGAACACCAAGGATACAAAACAGGCCTCTTTATAGACACATGACCTGCATCCCCGAGGCCCTGCTCTTTACGGATTCATGCGCTGGCATAAGTTCTAAATTGCTGCCAGTTTCACAACTGTTTTTAATTTAAAGGCCTCCAGGCCATGATATTCCAGGGCAGGGAGAGCTTTTTCGGCAGGCAGAGCAGAAGAACGAGATCAGAGCGCCCCCACGGTTTGCGACAGCCCACTTCGCCTCCTCCAGCCTCGGAAATCCTAGTTAATTTCTCTCCGTTTCCAGAACGTACTTCCATTTGGAGATAAGCACACATGCTGGAAACCATTCAGCGGAGGCTCACAGGGGCAGAGCAGTCAAGCGTAGCAGCTATAAACATAACTTCCTTTAAGGAAAAAAAAATAAAATAAAATAAAAAGGACGTCTCAGAGTCTTCCAGAACTTAAGACAGTGTGTGACGTCTGAACTGTAACATCAACCATCTCTGGAGGCTGATGGAAAGAGATGGGCTCAGTGACACCCCCGGACAAGGAGTTCACTCAGGCAGGGAATGCTTGACAAATCCCTTCAGGGAGGAAAAAACAAAGGAACACTCACCTCACTTTACAGTAACCCAGTTGCGAAAGAATGGGAGAGTGAGCCAGGATAATTATACAGGCATTTTATTATCCACTGCTGCCTTTTAAAAGGCAAAGTATGAACTTCTAAATGCTCTTTTGGGATCTTCTCCACTTTTCGTCTTCCCAGTTCCAAGGAACAGGCCAGAAGAATCCGGACCTTGTCCAGCCTGTTCTGGACCTTTGTGCCATTTAGAAAAGGCTACTCCCTCTGCAGGGACAATGAGAAAAGAATGCCCCACTTGATAGACAAAAGCCCATGGGCTGCATGTTTGAGTGACCAACTTCTCCGGTGTATGAAGAAGAAGTTCCATCTCCCTCCAGGTGGGCATCCCTCTGTAATAGGGCACATGGCACGGCAGCTTGGCAGATAGAATGTCGGCTGATTTCAGCCCGCAGTTGCCCCTCAAAGGGGCACCCTGATGAAATCCACGCAACACCCAACCACGCAAATGGGAATTTTACCCCCAGCACACTTCCGTCATTTATTGACATCGCCTAGATAATGGTCTCCCTCCTCCCAATCATCAAAGCCTGTTTATCCCCACAACATTTTTTGCCCAGTTCCCTCTGAGTGATGACTGCATATTCACAGCCAATGGCACAAAAGGAAAGAAATGAAAATTGGCTTAGAAGGACAAAATTTAACTCCAAGACCATTCGTAGATAACGGAGGCAGCGGTATTGTTAAAGAGCCCTCACGCAGGTGCCCCCTATCCATCATACACAGACGTGCACTGCCACTTATCAGAGCACAGTGGTTTGGAGAGATGGTCACACTCCCACAGGCAGAGCTGGCAAACAGAAATTCACAAGGCTCTGGAAACTGCGACCTTGCTTTAAATCCTGCCTTCTACAAATTGTTCTAGACATTCCCAAAGGAATTTCTCCTACTCAAGAAGAACACCATATAGAAAGAAGCACAGTGACATGGACCACATAATACAGCTGGAGAGACCAGGATGGCAGAGCAAAGCTCTGGCTCTCCCTGGGAACACCAGCATTGGCACACCAGAAAGGGTAGGCAAGGTAGATGGGCATGGAAAGCTTCCTGGCAACAGTTACCAGCCCCCAGCCTCCCTGTTCAGGTGGGCTTCATGCCCACTCTTGTCTCCTATGTCCTTCCTTCAGCATCTGTGACCTCAGGACCCCTGCGGGCAGGCAGGGCACTCAGCCCAGGTGTTCCAGATCCTTCTAGTGAGTCTAGACCAGACTTGAGAGCAAAAGCAAAAAAGAAGAAGAAATAAGAATGAAATAATAGGATCCCTTGTGAATGGATCTAAGTCCTGAATCTCTTCCCAACATGCCTTTAAATTTTCCCTACAAATATTTGGATCTGTGCAGAGCAAGTCTGATTTCGTAGAGAAACTTGCTCTCTCGATGACCCCTGGGTCCAAGAGTTGGCTGGAAACAGAAATGACTGGCCAAAGCCTGGATGGATTCAGCTGGGCTCAGTCCCTGAAGGCTTTGTTCTTCAATCTGTTTATACAGTTTCCCGTAGGAGTCTGTAATTTTAATCAGTAAATATCTCCCTTGATTTATCACCTTCTATTGACATAGTGGTAATTCAAGCAGTGGAACTAAAGCTGGGCCTGCTGTGTGTTTTTTCCCCTCATTGTGCCCGGCCTCTGTTTGATTTTTCTCAGTCCTCTTAGGTAATTGGTCCACCTCTAACACTCTCTGTATGACCGGCTGTGGTCAGGGGTCAGTGGGCTCCCCCTTCCGAAGAGCAGGATGTTCTAACCAATCACGATACAGCCCCATCTTGAGTTTGCTAAAACCAGAGCAGACAAACCACAGACTGATAGGACCCAGTGGATTTCATTTTAAAAGTAGAAATCCAAGATGCTTATAAAGAACACTGTTATTCTCTCTAGCTCCAGAGACAGTTTGGAGACTTACTCTACTGATTTAGTATCTCTGAGTTGAGCAGAGAGATCCTCCTTCCCAAACGTTTTGGAGCTGCCAGTTTCCACATGAGCAGATTGATCCCTCTGTAAACATGGCATTGGGTAAGGCCTGGTACTCATTCTGCTGTTTATTCAAGTGTTTATTTATTTAGCATTGGTACTGATGGAGTGGTAAAATTCACTGGGCACCCATATCCTGATCTCAGTATCACACTTAATCAAAAATGATCTCCTTGATGGCCAAGGTAAAGAAATGAGGACTTGATTTTTAATAGAGATAGGGGGATTCAAAGCTGGCTTGATATGCTCCAAGGTTCTATGCTAAGCTACTTGTGTTTGGAGGTGGCCCAGAACCACAAAGAAGGTCTCACTGTTGGAGAACAGGGTCTAGATTTCCAGAATATTTCCATGAACTGAATTGATGGGCTAAAATTTGAAAGATACAATCGATGTAAAGTTTTGAACTTTGGTTCCAAAAACTAAATGCCAGGGCACCAAACAAGGGCAATCTGTTTAAGCATAAGTTTTGTGAGACTGTGTTAGGAGTTTTGAGGTCCACAAGCTCAGTATATTTACTGTATGTCCCTCGGCTACCAAAAGCACCAATAAAATCAGGCTGTGTTGGTATGAGAATGGTTCCCTTTAATCATTTCATTAGACTTGACTTTCATTGAAGTTTTTCATCTTTTTATTTCCTATAATAACTAGAACACATTGCCTCATATCACAGAAGCTTATTTAAGTATCATATGGATGGATGGATGGATGGATGGATGGATGGATGGATGGATGGACGGACAGGTAACAAGGGAAGAAACTGATCCATTGGTCAACACCTATCTTAAAATTGTGTCCAGTTTTCAATGCCGTGTTAAAGGATGGACATGAATAAAGTAGAATGTGTCAAAAGAAGAAATGTCCAGATTGTGAAGAGTTTGAGAATCATGTCATAGGTGAAAGAGTTAAGAAAGCTGGTACATTTAATCTGAAATAAGAGAAGGCAAAGGGATCTTTGGGTGAAAGAACACTGGGAAAGGGAGAGAAAAATTATCCAGATTTAGAATTTTGAAAGCTGATGTGTAGGAGAGGGATCAAAATAATATCCATTGCCTAAGAGAACAAAGCTAGAAGCACATGGTAGAAGCTATAGAGAAAGCAGTAGATCTCAGCTTAGAACAAGGAAGAAATCTTTACCAGTTAGAAGGGTTTTTGGTACCTACGGGGAAATGGTCTGATTCTACTGATGGGTCTTTCTCTTTCTCACTTACAGTATCATACACAGCCCCCGCCTGGAGCAGCCTCTCCACTAAGATGCCTTTACAACTAATTGTCAATAGTCCTTTCTCAATGCTTTATTTAATAGTGCTTTGTGTTAAATTTAGTTTATATGTCTGTCTCCTTCACTAAGTTATAAATTCCTTGAGAACAAGGCTGTTGCCTTTCATATTCTTTATACATAATAGACACTCAATCAACATTTACTTCATTTGTCGAGTTAAATAGGACTTGGCAGCCTCTTTGATTCAAGACTAATACCAAAAAATTCGTTTGGTTTAGTCTGAGATCTGTGGAAGCACAGACTCTGGAATGGTAATATAGCAATGTTGGCTCTCCTCCAAGGTTCTGTGTATTTGGGGGAAGTGATCATCTGTGAATCTACTTTTCCCATCTTTAAAGTAGGGAGACCTGTAAATTCTAGAAAATTCATTGCAGTAAAACCCATTTATCTACTTCTCATCCAAACCTATATAAACCAGTGAAGTCTTTTACATATAATGGAAGAGATCTTTACTTTCTTCTTCTCTTAAAGCAGTTAATAGCTCTTCAGTCTTTTCCTAATAACTCAAATCACTGAATGGTTTAGTCTGGAAGGATATGCAGATTTCACCTTCAGATCGTATTAATGGAACAAAGTGCCTCAAATGTGCTGATAGACTTGCTTTCATGACTGAGTCACAGTCATGGTACAGATGGAGGTGGGGCCAAGAATGAAATGATGAAGGCAGCTATCCTTATGCTTATTCTCTTAGATGAAAAGAAAAGCTCTGATGCAAGCCCTGGGCTATTTCTCATGATTACATCATTGCCTTCATATTGTATTAGATTCCAGGGTGGGACTGGACCAGCACTTCAATGAGAAGACCTTTCTTGAAGCTTAGCACTTATCAATCCTACAGTCCATCACACTGCCACATTCTTTCCCAAAGGTGGCAGCATTCTGGTGAATGGGAAAGTAAAATGATTTCCAGAGAAGTAATTAGCAAAGTGCACAGAGGCTTAAGGGGGGAAAAAAAGGGACAGGCTATCAATCAATAAATAATAAAAAATTCAGTCGAGGGCATTTTCCATCCTGGTGTTCTTGATTATGAGAGAGAGGGAGAGAGAGAGAGAGATTCATGAGGACAGGTCAGGTTACCTCTTATCAGCTCATACTAAGCTCAGCTTCCATATATACAGTGTATACACAGAGTGAGTGGCGATAAAGATAAAAGATGGGAACTATAATTTCACCTCTACCTGGTTTCCTACCATCCTTCTGGGCTTTCAGGTGGGGCTGCAAGATCCCTGATCATGGATGTTTGTGAAGTAATTGCATAGACATTGATCTCTTAATGGCAGACGATGAGTTAATTCATCCCAAACCCTTCTAACTTGGCAGATAAGGAGTTATTAGTCATCAAACTCACTCTGCGCATTATATATTCTATTATTTATCATTTACATATAAATGAAAGCATGAGCCTTTCACAGAAGAAACTGGCTTACAAGCAAGAGAAAAAGAGTAGAGCGATAGAGGAAGGATGGAGCAGCCCCTGGATGATTCAGAGAATTTCCAACTCCAAGAGACCAGAGTCAATAGTGGCAAGAGGAGGAGAGAATAAATAAATATAGGATTTGGAGAGGAGAGGGTGGCCCAGGAAAACCATGATGGGTTGGGAGGAGTGGTTCTGGTATTAAAAGAGGAAAGGAGAGGAGCTTGACTGATTCATTTATACATTTATTCCGCAGATGTTTCTCGTGCTTGATAAGAATATGCAGTCATAACCCTGCCCTCAGGTAAACAAATCACATGTAATTGCCAATTGGAAAAAGTGCTAGGAAGGAAACAAATAGAATGTTCCAGGACAAAATCACGGGATTGGGGGAGAAGGAGTAGGACCCTATTTAAATAGACTGATCAGAGATCTCTAAGGAGTTTGCATTTCAAGTCAGGTCTGAAGGATAAGAAAGCACCAGCCACACAGAGAGAAAAAGGTGAGTACCAGAGGCTTTTGTGAAGGGAAGTCCTTGGCAAATTCAAGGAAGCAAACTGTGAATGGCACTTCCATTTATTGAGTGCCTATCGAGGACAGACCCTGGTCCAGGTGCTTCATGTATGTGAAAGCCTCTATTTCTCTCAGTCCTTTACATAGGTGTTGTTGCAACTCCTGCTGTACCAGTGAGGAAGATGGGGGACTAGTGTTTCTGCAGTAGAGGGCCGAGGAGGGATGGTTCAATAGCAAGTGGGAGAAGTAGACAGGGATCTGCAGTTTCCAGCAGAGACGCGCAATTCCTCTGATTTGGGTTTTTAAACCGCCCCTCTGGCCTCTCATTGATGAGTAGACAGAAAGAGGCAAGACAGGACGTGGAGGGTCCACTTGGAAGGTGTTTCAGTCTCCAGGCAAGACTAGAGGTGGCTGGGCCAGGAGGGTGGCAGAGGAGATGGCGGGAAGTGGTGCATTCGAGGCATGTTTTGGCCGCATTGAGATTTGAGAGGCAGCCAAACAATGAGGACACAGAAAGAAAACACATGGACTCAAACCTAATCCCAGCTGCCTTCTACTATGAAAGACAGGGAACCAAGAGAGTGTTGAGAAATAGACTCCTTGAAATTGGAAGACTTTCAGGCCCCGGACCAGGATCCTGCCGCGCTGTCAGTATAAAACTTAAATACCCATCGCCTGCATGTTGCGGTTTGGCTGCCCTAATTTCTCTCATGTTTTTTTGTTAAATGGATAACACACACACATACGCACACACGTCCCTCCTGATCCACTAAGCATTGAGAAAGAGTCAACAAGAAAGGTTTCCTTCTGGAACCAGAGAAGTCTCCACACAGAGACGTGAGACCAGCTATTCAGAAACTGCAGTTAGAAAAAAAAAAAAAAAAACGGAAAAACAAAAGAGACCAAGAAGACTAAACCGTGTAGACAGCTCACCTGGGGGAAACAGGTCTCTCTAACCTCAAGCCAATCATTAACCCTGTCCAAGGCCATCGGGACACTCACTCGCTGGGGGAATTTTAGGAGCCTGGAAACTAAGAGCAAAGTTTATTTTCAGAACAAGGCCTGAAGAAGGAAGCAGAGGATAAACAGAGACCAAATGTTTTAATGATTTGAAATGGTTTCCACCCAAACACCGTTCCCCAAATCTTAAAAGAATAGAGGTCGGGGAGGAGCGCTGGGGAGCACTATCCGTCAGCTCTGTGCCGGGCGGCCTGCAGCGGCCCCATGCTCTCCCTGCCACAACACTTCTTCACTGGCAATGGCTGGGGGTACCTGGAGGCCAGTTTGTGACTTGGCCAGGGCCGGGCGTCGAAGCCTGGTGAGTTTTCCGGGCGGCCATCTGGAACTGTCCTGGCTGCAGAACGGTAGCCACAGTCGGCTCTCCAGGGACCGCCTCTGACTTTCATGCGATACTGTTCTTCATCTGGGTTTTATAGAGAACAGGGGTCTTGACCCCGGAATGGGAGAGAGCACAGCCTTGTTAGCACCCTGTCCGGGGAGAACTGGAAGGATGAATGTGGGGAGGAGGGGGCCCCGGGCGGCCGAGGCGCACAGGCCCTCCAGCACGTGTGGCTCCAGACCAGGAACCCACTCTGGGCACCTCGGGGAGGGCGGACACGGAGGACAAAGGTGTCGGGAAAAATAACTGCTAATATGATCAAATGTGAGTGGATACGACAGGCCGCAGCCCATCGAAGATCTCAGGAAACACAGCTCGGAAAAAGTACAAAAGTCCTTCAGTGTGAGGTAATGAGGCGCGTCTAATTATATTTAAGAAAGAAACAGCAAGAAATGCTTTCAAAGCCTTCCCCCTCTTTCTTCCCCCCGCGAACCAGTCCAAATCCCAAACGGAGGGACACCGTCATTTCAGAGAAAGTGAGGAATTTCTGAGAGCATCACGGGAAACAAGGTTGTGATTTTCCCAGAACTGAGAAAAACTATCACACAAACCTTCCCCTGGCCCTCCTCTCCCCTCCCCCAAAAAGCTCCCATCAGGAACCAGCAGGGGGAGGAAGAAAAAAAAAAAACAACAAAAACCAAAAAACACACAGGCCGCCCCACCATGAGAAATCAAGGCAGTTGAAATGACATTTGACACCGCCAGGCCACAGCTGAAGAACAAGGGAAAAGTTTTAGGGTGACTGTCACTGACCCATAGTCTCTCACTCCTAACCTTGCTTTCCAACATATGTTTCTCATTTCCTTGCTTATAGCTGGTCCAAGCTAATGATATGTGTTTTGGCCGGGATCCCGTGCTTGGCATACAGCCGGTCTTGTTCTCATTGTCCGGGCTACTTACAGAAACCTCTTTCTCTGTCTCTTTCTCTCTCTCAAAAAACCGGCTTGAAAGAACAGTAAATATGCAAAACAGCCCCCGCGCTCTATACAGCTACCATCTTGAACATGGCCCCCTCTACCCTAACACACCCCACAATAAAGGCCTGAAGAGACTGCCCACGGGTGAGGGGTACGTTCAACACAAAAGCAGTGGAAATTCAAACAAATTGGCCCATTAGAGTCTCACACGGCTATAAATACAGCTCGGCGCGGGCTATTTTGAGGCATGGTGGCATGGGAAAGTTCTGCCTGGAATCTTGAGTTTGTCAGAGGAGACGGATCTCTCCCAAGACATGGGAAGAAGACGAAGCACGCAGCAGACAGGGAGGAAGGAGGGCATCGGATCTGGTCAGCTCCAGGGCGAGGTTAGCATCAGATGAGGAGACTTGGCCAGGCCTCCCCGCCTCCCCCGGCCCGTTCTCCAGTGCCACTGGCCTTGCCATTGGAGGTTTGGGCTCTGGTGTCACTCAGAGTGTCCATAACCTCTAAAAAAGCTGAACATGCCCTTTTGCTCCTCAGAGGTCAATGGACCATTTCACTCTTCCTGAAAGACCGGGCAGGCGAGAGGAGGAGGGGTGGGAACGAGAGCAGCCTAGCTAGTCTGGGCAGGCCCCAGGCTGCAACCAGCATCTCTGGCTGACCACAAGGGAATCCTGGGGACGCCATTTTTTTGCTGGTCAGACCCCAAAGTGTGACACCAGGTACACTTATACTATGAAATTAGAGCAGACTTGTGTGGATTTTAGGACTTTGGGACACGTACAGAGCCTTAGCAAAATATGCAGAAGAGAATGCATATGCAAATATGGAGAGCTGCTTCACATTTCCCCTCGGGTGTGTCAACAGATGGCAATTAACTGCTAGCAGTTAGGAATGAGTAAACACAGACAACACGGATATTTCTGCATTGTGTACCTGCCCGCTTTGGGGGAACACAGATTCCTCGGATCCCTTGCCGTGCAGTCCCTCTGCTGGGTCTGCTGTACTGTCCTTATTTTTCATGGACCCTATATCTGTTTCTTATCAGAAAGCATACCCAGGATGACTTTGGATTTTTTCACTTATTTAATAAGACTGAGCACCTGCTGTATACCAAGCACTGTCCGAGGCATGCGGTCGCACAGCCTGGGGGATGCATTTGATCTGTCCCTGACCCTAGTGCAGTTTTCTTAACTGCACATCCCACTTTGCCCAGGACAGCTCAGTTTATCTCTGTTGTCCCCTCTGTTGTGTAATTATTAATAGCGCTTCTTTTCATTCTCCAAGTGTCCCAGTTTGGATGATAAATCATATGGTTACTCGATCTACAGTCCCTTTTTTAAAAGTGCTTTTTTTGGTATGAAACCTAATACACAGAGAGAAAAGTGCAAAAATATAGCATCCTCTATTTCCGAGATTCTTTGTAACTTGCAAAAGTCAAGAGAGGGTTCCCAAATTATCAAGACAATGGCTTCAGCAGATTAAATTTTAATTAGTTCAAGAACAGGCTCCACTACATTCTGGGCTTGAGTCCTCGCCACAGGCTGAAGTTGGTTCTGCCCTCCCAGACATTGCCTGCTCTGGATTTTCCTTGTGGCATCTGAAACCTCACAGGGACTGCCACCACGCACGGGGACAGCTGGGGCACACGAGGGCACTTGTCCCTGTACAGGCTAGAAAGGAAGAGCCGTTCGGGTTACCATGACAACACTCTTTCCTGAAAATCTCTGACTGACACTTCCTGGGGAGACAGGAAGTAAGGACAGGAAGACACCGAGGTCACTCTCTTCCCATGTCCAGTGCTCCCACCTCCCGGACTTGTCTGATATTTGACCTCTTCTAGCTGAGTCTTCTCCCGTTCCCATCAGCAAAGCTGTCCTGGGGGCTAAGGCAGCCCATTGCTTCTGTCCTCCCCTCTTCACCACTAGCTGGTGGAACCTCCCACATAGCTCAGTAAGAAGCTCTATAAAAGTAACTAGATGCTCCAGAAAGCCACAAAGCTGATTCCAAAGTAAAAAATGAAAATTTGGGGGCACCTGGGTGGCTCAGTGGTTGAGCCTCTGCCTTTGGCTGGGATTGAGTCCCCACATCAGGCACCCCATAGGCAACCTGCTTCTCCCTCTGCCTGTGTCTCTGCCTCTCTCTCTCTCTCTCTGTCTCCCATGAATAAATAAAATCTTCAAAAATAAATATTTTTTGGACAATCTGCACTTTCATAATCCATGTGACAACATGTAATAATCATTCAACAAATGTTATTGGGTGCCCACTGTGTCAGGCCTTGTGCTAAAGATTGGATATAGGGTATTGACCAAAATGGGCACGGTCTCTACCATCATGGAGCTTACAGTATCTCGAGGGAGACAGACATTAAAGGGATAATCTCGCAATAAATGCATAACCACGGATTGTAGTAAGGATGACAAAGGAAAGGTACAGAGTATAAGAGAAAGTCCAAGGGGACCCAACTTACAGTTGACTGAACCAGGGAAAGCCCCCCTAATAAGGCAACTTTCTAGGACTTAAGTGATGAATAGGAAGTAGGTAAAGAAGTCCATTGATATCAAGAGCCCATGAGTTACCATGGTATTGAGCCTAACTTTCATATTTTACTGAAATATGTCACTTCAAGATCAGAAGAGCTTTGGGATGCCTGGGTGGCTCAGTCAGTTGAGCATCCGACTCTTGATTTTGGCTCAGGTCATGACCTTAGGCTCATGGGATATAGCCCCCACTCCTCAAGCTCAGTAGAGAGTCTACTTGTTTCCCTCTCCTTCAGCCCCTCCCCACAGCTCATGCTCTCTCTCTCTCTCTCTCTCTCTCCCTGAAATAAATAAGATAAACCTGAAATCCTGAAAAGGAAAAAGGATTAGAAGTGTTTTGTGGGTATGTCTTTCAAACCTACAGATTTATAACCTGCATCACAAATAAGACAAGGAGGTAATAGTAGATCACTTCTAGGTTCTTAGTTAATTGTTTGAAAAGCTATAGGTGAAGCATTTGAAATGTAGAAAGTGTTCAGAGCATGGCATTCATCTCCCTGGAGCTTTTTTAGCAAATGTGGGGTCTCTCATATATGAATCCCCAACACCTAGCATGATTCAAAGTAGATTTACATAGTAAGTGCTCAATATACATTGAATGAAGGAAGGAATCCAGGAACAAACGAATTAACTTTTATAGGATGTCTTCTGCGAACTAGGCACTGGGCCAGATACTTTCACAAATATTCTCTAATCTCAACACCATAACATGATTGCACCTTTCTCGAGGCTAGGATTCTAACGTGCTGAACTGAACAATAGTTCTGAAAATAATGATAAAATATGACCCTAATGAAGTTTGGAGAAGCAGATGAGGGAGAAAGTGCTTTTCGGGAGCATTTTGAAATAGCAAGGGAAGATGCAAGCCAATGAAATGAAAAGGCACAAATGCTCCAAAGAGTCACGGAAGTGAGACCAGAAGGCTCTCATGGGAGGATGTGAGGCAGGATGGGCAGCAATGCTAAAACCCACAGAACAGTCTGGGCCCCTGCAACAGTCTGCAGAATGTTTTGTTGGTAGAGATGATGCAATTGGAGTGTGTTGTCCTTGAGACAAACAGTAAACATGCCCCCAAAAGTCTGGGTGGTGGATTGTGCTTGTAGAGAACAGAGAGAAATGAATTTGGGCTCGGTGGAACATTTAAGTGCAGAGAAGCTTCAGAAACAATAATGTTATAAGGCTAGCAGTTATGGGGCAGGTGGTCATAGGGCCATTTTCTGAAACAAATGTAATAAAGGGAAGTGTGAAGTAAAAAGTAGCTCTGAATCTCACTGGTTTGAGAAAGGACATTGAAAAAAGAAGAAAACTAAACACAGAATTTTATATTTTAAGGGGTTCCTCTAGTCTAAAAGAGACATGTCTTATAGTGAATGATTCAGGCAAGAGAGTGTAAACAAAGGCAGTAGTTTATGCTATCAAAGATGGGAATGGGAAACATAGAATCATCTTAGGCCCAGAAATCTCTACATTTAAAAACCATCCACATTAAATTGGGGATGAATGGAAAAAGGAAATGTCTGAATAGGTTCAAGGGGGTTGGAAAAAACCCAAAGGCAGAAATGATTGCCCCTTGTAGGGGGCTCTGCTTTTCCAGAGGATTTTCTGCAGAAATGGACCTGAGCTTAAACTTGGTGCTCTGTTCAGCTGAATCCCGGCAGTTCTGCGGGATGGTGACAAGTTCTATAATTGTCCCAGCTTTATTGTTTTTCCTCCACAAACCTATTTGTGAAAGTGCCATAAAATCGTCTTACCCAAAGCTCTCAGTTTCAGGAAATATGATACACCGCAGATCAGAGGAAATTAATTTTTTTTTTTTTATTTCACAGCGTCTGGGCCCAAGTTCAGCACTGAAATGGTTAAAATATCAGCACATTTCACTGGTCTTGGGTTACTCATAAACATTCAGCAAAGCAATTTCACTCAATCGCACATATTAACTGCTTAAGTTCTTCTCTCCGAGGATGTGGGCTGTTATTTTATGCCAAAAGTCCTGTAATTAAGTTTGACATAAGCGCATGGATTAAATATGTGGTTGGGGCGGGGGGCGAGGAGTGGAAGGTTTTCTCCCCTCGCCGTCTTGCCATATGGAGACTGTAACCAAATAATGTGCAAAAATTTTTAAGAGAATTTCCAATCTTATTACTCACTGTTGTTTATCAGGTAAGTCACAAGGCCAATGCACTTACAAAACCAGTTTTTCTTTTCCCCGATCTGGCAATAAGAACAACACAACAGTATTCTTAAAACAGCCCCTGGCCCTCACAGTACAGTCTTTATAAGGCAGACCACAGGACAGCTACTAAAACCCCTCTGATGGGCAAGCAACTGTGGCTGTCGTTTGGAGCTAATTTGTCGGACTGATCATCCAGGCATCTATTTTGAACGCGGAGACCATGATGAGGGTGTGATGCATCGCATTGCTTTGTCAGTGATGGGAAGGCCTGCACCATTCAGATGCACTTCATGCTGTGGGGATTTATATCATGTCCAGAGTCTCCCTGTCCAAAGGGTCCTCGGGTGACTCTGAAAAGGCCCAAATCACTTAAGCAGCATAATAACAAATTTACTTTCAATTTCTGGCCATATTCATGAAGGTTACTTGTGGTTTGAGATATGAATGCCCTTATTCCTCCTTTCCTAAAAAAAGCTGAAAAGAGTTTTTTGAAATGTTCGAAAGAGAAAACATCCTTCTTGAGTCCCCCCCCCCCCCCCCCGTGCCCACCCCCCCCACCCCCCCACCCCCCCCACCCCCGTCTCGGAGGGAGCGCCCAAGAGATTACCCCTAAAAAGGAAGTTAAGCGGCAGGCTACCTCCTACCTTCCGTCCTGTTAGACTTGCTCTAGTGCTCTTACCCAATTCTGGATCTTTCCCTTCACTGGTTGAACTGAGTTCGCTACCTTCTTGGTGGCTTCGTCCTGCTATACCTTCTTTAAAGTGTCAAAGCACATCATCCAAATCACTGCCACCCTCAAGTTCTTTATACTTCACCATCACTCTGAAGAGTCTCATCGTAACTGTTCCCAGTTACCTTCTGCTGTGTCCGTATAACTCAGCCCTGAATCTTCTCCTTTCGGAGGGCCACCGTCTGAGCTTCTCAGAACATTGGAAACCCCATAAATCCCCATGTTGTGCTAACTTCTCGAGTGGACTTCTGACCATTTTAGTGTGTCCATTTTTATTTTATAATAGGTGGCGCAAGCTGAGAACAGTGTTGAGATAAAGCCTTGATATTTGCTACAGAGGAGTGAGAATAATTTACTTAGGTTCAGCACAACCCTCTGTATTCCCCGTAATTTGAAGGAATATCTACAATATCATTCAAAAGCCCATCCCAAACCCTTCAGGGATGTTCTTGTTTCTTAGTTTATCATCCTCATTTTATAACTTATATTTCTGCTCATTAAATTACATAAGCCTGTTACTAGGTCCACAGCCTTAATGTATTCCAGGCATTCTGAATTGTACTGTACTCTTCTGTATTATACCCCCAGTCTGGTACAAAATAGAATTACCTTCGACTCTACTATCCGTGTTATTGTTGGAAATTGTCTGATTCTCTTAAATGGTTTTCACTTTTTCTTTGATATCTTTGGTAGTTCTTTTTTATTCTCAAACCTTACTCTCTGGAGGAGCCAGTTCATAAGACTTGTCTAAGAGAGCTGATGAAATGTGCACCCGTGTCCTGGAGCTGGGCTGCCTCGGTCATGACGGGTGGGGGGAAAAGACAGAGTGGATCGCCCCTCCCTGAGTCTGGTCTGATGACTCAAAATTAATGGGACTGACCCAAGGCACTCTGAGGGAGATGGGCACATTCCACTTTCTAACCATGTCTGGTTGCGTTCTCCATGGACCCGTCTGCCACTGTCTTCTATCAGTATCTTATTCCTCCATAACAACTCCAGAAAGAAGGGAAAGCCAGGCAAGGGTACAAGACTAGGCACCAGGTGGAGTGTGGCTGGGGCTGCGTGAGACTGCCCTGAGTGGGACATGTGTGGTATGTGAAGGACCCAGGAGCCCCAGCAGAGTTGTACAGTTCTTCTCAGAGGCCTATTGAAAACTTTCTGTACTTGAGCCTTTCTCATCTGTGTCTCCAAATAAGAATCTAACTCCATTTTTCCTCCTAGATGCTATCAGGTCTTGCCTCCAGGCTGGGATAATTCTAGCATGGATTATGTATTCCTCCTGCATTCCCTGTCTTCCCTCTGATGTACCCATGGGACTGAGAACCTATTGGGGATGTTTGAGGTCTGTGCTCACAGCTTTCTAAATCTGGCAGTTGCCCCACTGAAGAGGATGGTCATTTTCTCTGCAGTTGATGCATAGTGTTTTTTCAGTTCCAGTCTTCTTGAGTATGATTCGAAATTACACACCCCCATGCTTGTCAAGGAGTCCCGGAACCTAACAGTGCAGTGAATAAGAATGCAAGCTCTAAGGCCCGACCACCTGGGGTCAAATCCAAGCTCTGACATTTATTAGCTGTCCGACCTCAAGCATGTTAACTTAACCCTGGTGACTCATTTGCCTTATGCATATCACAGGGAATAATAGAACATTCCTCATGGGGTCTTTGTGAGGATTAAGCACATAAGGGGTTAATGAGAGAGCCTGGCCCATGGAGAGCCTTCAGTAGGTGTTGGCTATCTTCCAAATATTCCAAGTAATGTCAGCTACATTGTTTTTGGTTTGAGATGAACTGGTCCTTCAAAGACCTAAGATACTCAAGCTCTCGAGAGGATGAATGCTGAACACATCCCTGTCTTCAGGTTGTACTTTTCTTGACAGCATTTAAATATAACCTTTCGTCAAAACTAACAGTCAACCCATGACTCAACCTCTCAAAGCCTCATATTATTTAAGGACATGAGGACTCAGGAAATGGAAACACCAATGCAAAAATTAATACAAGAATTTAATTTCAAAATGCTTATTGTTTCCTCTGCTGGATATAGATACAAATTACAGTTCTCACATGGGTTCCCCATAGAGGCCAGAAGCTTGCTAGAGTTTCAGGATAAACCAGCAGCTCTGCAACCTCCAGCAAGAGCTTCATCCAGACTCCTGACCCTTAGCTGCCACACTGGGGTGATTCACTGTGCCATGCCTACCTCACAAGGCTGTTCCAAGCAAGGGAGTAAAAACATTTGGAAATATAATCATTGTTATGAGACACATAATTTCTATTAAATAATGTATCTTAAAATCAATAATACCACTTTTTAAAACTTATGTATTTATATTCATGCAGAATATTGCAACATACTCTGGAGGACTGCATTTCTCCCATCTCATTGTCCAGGTGATACCCTTTTCTAATGCCCAAAGTAAGCCTCGCTTCTTCTAAAAAGTCACCCTGCACATAGACATACAAATGCAACATTACATTTTCTCTCTTTTGAACTATTAGCTGTCATTTTCACTTGCTTTGGTACTTAATTATCTATTCCAGGAGTCAGAGGGCTTTCCTCTAAAGGTCTGGATAACAAATATTTTAGCCCTTGTGATCCATACGGTCTCTGTCATAACCACTTAACTCTGCTATTGTAGCACAACATCACCATAGACAATATATAAATGAATGGGCATGACTGTTTTCCAATAAAGCTTTATTTACAAAAACAGGTACGACCCATGAACCATAGTTTGCAACTCCTAATTAATAGCCTGAGTTTGTTGTTGAACATCTTTATTTGTGCCTCCGTAGTCTACCCAACTGGACTGTCAGAACCTCAAGGACAAGAGTCTTAATTAGGTGTTTGTAATGCCCCACTTCCCATTCCTCCTGAGCCTAGCACCTGGTTCAGTACATACCTGTTAGATTAAACTATCCCATGGGAAAATTGTATATTTATTGTGAGTGAATTAACTCAGGCAACCAAGCCATGCTGAAGGCCCTGAAGAGTTAAATCAGGGAAAAGAGAAATGTTGTCCCTATGGAAGGAGAGACAGCCATCTGCACGTCAAACATATGACTGTAAGAGAAACGTTGCCCACTGATCACTGTCAGATCCTGAAGGAAAAGCTATGGAAAACACCTGAAGACCACATGTTCCAGGAATTTAAGCTCTGTGCGTGAATAATGTCATAGAAGACCCAGAATATGGGTAGCCTGCCTCTTTCCTAAGGACATAGTTGTAACTCTGAATTTACAGACAGTCACTATTCTTTGAAGGTAACTCTTTTATTTTTATCCATAAACTTAGAATAATAATAACAACTTCACTGTTGTTTCCCATATAGATTCATCTGAAAATAAATATTTTTATTTGTGGAAATATGATACTTCAGCGGCAGGGAGAATAGTGGTTAAGAAGAGCAGGACCTAGAGTTACACCTCACTCAAACCTATGAGCCTTTGAGTAAGTCACTTAACCTCTCTAAGCTTCAGTACTCCCTTCTGAAATGGGAATCTGGGGAGGGTTAAATGAAACCACATATATGAAGAACTTACTAGAGGGCTCAGGACGGAGTGAATACTCAGTAGTTATTAGCATCTAGTAATAGCAGTAGTAGTAGCAGTCAAAATCACAAGACTCAACGATATTTCTTTAAACACAAACATATGGCCTAGGGATTCCATTCCTAAGCATACGCAAGAGAAATGAAAACTTATATGCACAGTAAAAAATCTATATACAGAGAAACCTATACAGGAATGTTGATAGCAGCATTATTCATAATAACCAAAGAGTGGAAACAACCAAATGTGCAACAACAGTCAAATGGATAAACAAAATGTGGTATATCCATACAATGAAATATTACTTGGCCATTAAAAAAAAAAACAATGGAGTGCTGATGCACACTACAACATGGATGAGCCTGGCAAACATCATGTTAAGTAAAAGAAGCAAGTCACAAAAGACCACATTTGTGTATATAAGTTCATTTATATGAAGTGTCTAGAATAGGCAAATAGGTAGAACAGAAAGTAGATCAGTGGTTGCTGGGGGCTGGGGACAGGTGTGATGTCAGGGTGAATGTGGAGTGACTGATAATAGGAATGGAGTTTAGGGGGAGGGAATGATGAAAATATTCAAGGGGTGCCTAAGTGGCACAGTCAATTAAGCATCTGCCTTCAGCTCAGGTCAGGATCCTGGAGTCCCAGAACTGAGCCCCTAGTCCAGCTCCCTGCTCAGCAGGAAGTCTGCTTCTCCCTCTGCCTTTTACCCCATCTCGTACTCTCTGTCTCTCTCTCTCTGAAATAAATAAAATCTTGTTTTTAAACTCCAAAAATAAATAATGGTTATTGTTGAGCAACCCTGTGAAATACTAAAACCACCTTAAAAGGATAAATTTTATGGTCTGTAAATTATATCTCAAAGAAACTCTTTTTTAAAAACATTTTTAAAAAGTAAATTAACTTAGCTATCCTCATCAAAAAGCAATCTGTAATATATAACTTTTCCCCCCTTGATATAATCTAGAAGTTTATAGTTTAAGAATTCTACACACACAAAAAAAATGTGTCATGTGCAGATAGATTTTAAAAGCAGATTACTTATGGAGCACCTGGGTGGCACAATCAGTTGAGTGTCTTAACTCTAGGCCCGGCTCAGATTGTGATCTCAGGGTGGTGAGATGGAGCCCCACATAGGGCTCCGCACTCAGCACAGAATCTGCTTGAGTTGCTCTCCCTCTGCCCCTCCCCCTGCTTGTGCTCCAGCATGCTCTCTGTCTCTAAAATTAATCAATAAATCTAAAAAAAATAAAGGCATTTTAGCCATTAAGTTCGTACATCCATGGTGTTTAAATGTACTCATCAAGGATGTGTATACATAATCTTCATTTATAAACTCCAGTTAGTTGTAAGAATCACTCAGTCAGGGCACCTGGGTGGCTCAGCTGGTTAAGCATCTGCCTTACTCAGGTCATGATCTCAGGGTCCTGGCATCAAGCCCTATGTTGAGCTCCCTGCTCAGCAAGAAGTTTGCTCTCCCTCTCCCTCTGCTCCCCACCCCCAAACACACTCATGCTGTCTCTCTCTCTTTCTTAAATAAAATAAATACATAAAAATCCCAAAAGAAAGAAAAAAAGGATCAGTCAGATTCAATAACTGTGTTGAGAACCTACTGTGGGCTGTACATTAACTAGGACATAGGGACATAGGGGAGAATAAGATCCTAGGATCATGAACATTTATGGTTCCGTAGGTCTCTTTGCACATCACAGCAAACAGGGTGATTTAATCTCATTCCACTTTTCTGTAGTTTCTGTATCATAAGAACAATTGCATTTTTTCTAAATAGCCATTATATTACCCTCTTAAATCTGCCCTTTCACATCCTTCTCCTCAGGGGAGGTCACCCCCATCCCCGGTTGAAGAATCATCATTCTGGATTCTAGAAGTTTCAATGAGTTCAGAATCCCTTCGTTTTACAAAAATAGGTAAGGAGACTACCAGGCCATGTATGGGTTGTATTTTTTCACTTGGGGACCTGCAGTAAATGAGAGATTCTCAGACTTTTATGAACCTAAGAATCCCCCAGGAACCCCAGGCAGGTTCCTGGGCCTCAGCTACAGAAAGGCAAATTCAAGAGGTTCGAGGAGGAGCCCAGGAGACAGAATTTTTAGCAAGCACCCAAGTCACTCTGATGCAAGAAGGCATGAACCACACTTTGAGAAATGCCATGCTCAATGTTGGAAACCAATGAAAGCATTGCCAGATGTTTACTGTGCACCAAACTTAAACACACACGTTCTAGGCACTTTGGGTGATACGAAGACATAGAGTCTCCACACAGAGCATATAACCAGGTCTGGAAGACCTGAAGGACACAAGCATGATAACTGACTGCCTGCTGGACATGATCTATAACAAATGAGTGGCCAAGCCCCTCGAGGCTGTAAGAATTCAGAAGAGCACCACAGCCCCATGGGCCCCAGTGGCTGAAGACCCTTACGGAGGAGAGAGCTTACTTAAGCCTAACCATAAAAGGTAACTGAGATTGTAAAGAGGTGAGTAGAAGGATCTGATGCAGACAATGGGGGAAATTTGTCTCAGAGAAGTTGGCCATAGTATGTTTACATGAGGAATAAAAAGAAGCCCCATGGTAAAGCAGAGTGAGGTCAGATTCTGGAAGGCCCTAAATGCCTTTCCAAGGGACAGGGATTTTACCCATTGTGGATAGGGACCTACTTTCGAACAAGAAAGTGGCAAGCTGAGATCAGGGCTATGAAAGGATTCATCCAATAGTAAGTCACTGTGAGCATTTTCAGAATGAAGTGACACATAAATAATGAAGTAATAGCAGGACAGAAGTAGAATCCAGAATAGACTGAAACAAGGGAAGACTAGAGATGAGAGAATTGTTTGGAGTGTCTAGGTTTAATCCCCACAAATAGCTTCCCCCACCCCCACCCCAAACAGCCAGAATTCCTATTATACTTAAAAGGGAAAAGCAATGTTGATATTATTTCTTTCTTACACTCACAATAAGAGAGATGTTACTTGAAAGATGCAATCCAGGGCACCTGGGTGGCTCAGCGGTTGAGCCTCTGCCTTTGGCAGTGATCGCAGGGTCCTAGGATCAAGTCCCACTTCAGGCTCTCCATGAGGAGCCCGATTCTCCCTCTGCCTATATCTCTGCCTCTCTGTGTGTGTCTCTCATGAACAAATAAATAATATCTTAAAAAAAAAGAAAGATGCAATTAGGAAGTAAGATGAGAATAGCAATAATAAAGGACACAAGGATGGAAGAAAGGATTTATTTAACCAGCCTCGGAGACAGAAAACAATGCCTGGAAGGTGAGACAGAGAAAGGCATGGAAAGCCATGTCTTCCAAGCCTTGCTTGGGGTTCTCATCCTTAGGACCTCGCTCATGAGAGCTGGGAGGAGCAGCATAGCTTCCCAGGAAAATGGTCCACAAACACGAGAAGCAACCTTCGCAAATGACCACAATGACTACTCAGGAAAACTTGGTAAGACTCTTAATCAGAAAGGGAGAGCTGTCGTTGTGTAATAGTTAATAATCCTAAATCCAAACAATGCCTTGTGTTTAAGGAACTATGTCCTTTGCAATAAAGCTTACAAGAGAAAAATAACAAGGCACTTGGTTCTGGTCTGTTACACAGCTTTTGCCATGTAACCAACCACCCCAAAACTCAGTAGCTTAAAACAGTAAATCATTTCTCACAGTTCTGTGGGTAGGCGGGACAACACACCAGGTCTGAGTTGGTTTGACTACGAGGTATAAACAAGAATGGCCTTGTTCTCCTGCGCTGGGCTCAATGTCAGCCCAAGTGACTCCCCACCCCATGACAGACTCGCCAGGGCTTCTTCACATGGTGGCCTTGGGGTTTCAAAGGGCAGCAAGAGAACCAGCCTCAGGTCTCAAGCAGTTTCGAAGCCTCGTTCGCCGTTGACCCGTTGGCCAAAGAAGGTCATACAGCTAGACCACAGTCTTGGAAGGCTCTGCCCGAGAGCACAGAGAGAAGGAAGGGGGACTGTCTGGCCATTTGTACTCTGTCTAATATATCATGCTCCTCTAAAGGAAGTAGCAACTGTCTGCTTAATCTTGCTTAAAGGATCTGGAAGGATAAGGGTCCATGTGGGCTTTCGCTGTACTTGTCTGAATGCACATATTTGAGCTGTTGTGAAAGAAATTCATAAATATGTATTACTGATTTTTACAAAGTCTTTTAAAGAGGAGGAGAGAGAAAGAAGAAGAAAAAGAAGGAAAGAGGGAAGAAAGGAAGGAAGAAGGAGGAAGACATCTTTCTTGGCATATCCAATTTCATTCCTTTGCATTGCCGGAACACTACCAATCCCATAAAGATCCTAAACTCTCTGTTTGTCATTACTTGTCTTGTAAAATAGCCTCCTATCTCCCGCACTTCCTCATGGGTCAGGCCTCGGCGCTGGGAGGCGCTGGGAGGCGCTGGGAGGTGCTGGCCGTGTGTGTCGGGGAGGCCCCAGTGGGGGGAACAGAAGCCCACGTTTCCATTCCACACAGTGGTAGTGCTTCAACTGCTGGCGCAGCGTCAGGAAGGCCGAAGATGCAGACCAGCAACGCCCCATTCTTAGGACATAATTAATGCGCTGTTAATTTTTTTTTCATCAACAAAGGATTACCAAAATACCGCATGATTTCCTTCAAAAATGTGACCCTCCCTTTCCTGTCTCATTTTTCTTTTCCTGGATCTGAACGTGGTTTCCATTGGCCTCACGAAAACAGTCATTTCTGTTCATTTTCCTCAACTTGTCTCAGCTCCTTGATCTTAAGGAGGGCAGACAGGCTAAAGCCAACTATCAGTAGAAATTTGAAGGGCTGCTTCTCTCACTCAGAGCTCTTCTCAAAAAGTGCTTCTCCCCCCTTGTGAGGCCAGTGGCTTCCTCTATGTCCCACAGCAAACCTCATGGTGTTATAAAAAGCCAACTAACTAAATAATGCCATAGGAATCTTAATGACTAGGGTTATTTGGCCAACAACATTACACAGTTTTTTCCTCTCAGAATTCAAGCATTTAAAATTACAAATATCCCATCCAATTCAGATTTAATTACCAGTGTTCAAACTTTAAGAACTTTCTCGTTTTCAATTATGTATAATTGGAAATAATGAACTACAGCTAAAAGATGGTGATTCGGCTCCTTTTTTTAAAGGGGGAGCAGGAAAGTGGCATAATTGTTATCTCTTCCTGATAAAAATTTTTCTTGCCGACTGGCTTTTTTTTTTTTTTTTTTTTTTTTTTTTTACCAAACTTCCCTAAATCCCCCAGGCTAATTTCTCCACGTTTATTTATCATCAACCACGAATGAAAACTGTGATGAGTCCTGGTGTCTGAGTTGGCCATAGACACTGTAGTTTCCAGAACAAAAGCCCATGTCTGAGAGCCGAGCCAATGCAAGCTTTGACAATGGCAGAGGGCATGTGAAGTAAGAACTGTCACGGAAAACCCAGGATTTAACAGTCACCAGCAGCCCAAAGAAGCTCGGAGCTACTCCGCACGATCTGTTGGGTGAAGAAAGGAAATTGGATGGGTGGCAAGGAGGGGCCCCACAGTACGTTTGGGGCTTCCAAATGATCCCACTCACAACTTGTTCTCCTTCCTGTCAAAGGCTAGACTTTAGAGTCAGCCACTTCTGGTCATGCTCCAGAGACGTGGCCTCTGAGAAGGCAGGGCCGGGAAGCAAAGCCTTCCCTCAAGACAGCCCTCCCCGTCTGGGGACTGTCTCCTTGAAGTAGGGATGGGTTCATTGTTCTCAGAAAAACCATTTCAATACTGTGCAATCTCGTCGGTTGTCTCTAATGACCATCTTTTTTTTTTTTTTAAGATTTTATTTATTTATTCATGAGAGACACACAGAGAGAGAGAGGCAGAGACACAGGCAAAGGGAGAAGCAGGCTCCATGCACCGGGAGCCCGACGTGGGATTCGCTCCTGGGTCTCCAGGATCGTGCCCTGGGCCAAAGGCAGGCACCAAACCGCTGCGTGACCCAGGGATCCCTCTAATGACCATCTTTTAAAAAAGAAAGAGAAAACACCCTCCTCCCCAGTTTTTTTAGTACTCCAAATCACTTCTCGAAGTGAGAACCACCTGCCTGTCAAGTAGCTCTTATAATAACCAGAAAAGAAAGTTTCCCCGAACGTGTGTGGACACATGTCCATACATGTGTGCGTGTGTTGTTATTCCGCTAGCATCCATCCGAAGTGGGCCACATCTTGTCACCACGGGCAGTTCTGTATACATGGAAGGTTGAGGAGACTTTTCTTTCCACTCAACTTTCTCTCTGGAAACAAGGGTCCTTGTGTCTGGGAGATGCTCCCAAGTTACATGCAGGAACAACATCCTTTCTATTAACCAGGAAAACCTAAAGCTCTAAGGATTATTCACCTTTGAATGTGTGCTATTTTGGCTCTGGAGTAATCTGAACTTTTTTTAAGGGGGGTGGTGGTATCTATGCCAACTGAAAAAAAATCCCACTTTATGCTGGGATTGTATTCATGCGTCTTTCTTTCCATAATCTTACTTTGCAGTTTCTTTTTTTTTTTTTTTTTTAGTGGACTTCACTGCACTCATCTCCCCCATTCTTTACCCACCTTTAGTATTATAAGGTTTTCTGAAGGCTGAGCATTTCAGATCTGACTCACACTGTTTCCCCAGAATGTATTTCTGTTTACCAAAATCTCAGATTACCATGGCAACTATCAGGAGTCCCTAAAATGTATGTTGCCTTTTCTGTGCTCAACCTAGAGCCAAGTCACCGCAAATGGTCACAGGGATGACATAAGAATTACATCCATGGGGGAGCAAAGAGCCGCCCATCCTCAGCATCACCAATTTCTTTCCATTTTCGTGTGTCTCGGGGGAGATCGAATGGCAAACCTAGGAGGATAGTAAACTTGTCAGGACAGACTCTTGTTGTTTCGCAGACAGGGAGCCACTGACTGTCCGGTGCTGTGTGTGCCCTGTCAGTGGTTCAGGACAGAGAAGAGGAAACGCTGAAAGACGGAACAGGAAACAGATGGGAGATGTGATCTCTCCCAGCTCCCCAAATTCTGAAAAACCTCAGACCAGCCTGGTTGCTTGAAGATTAAGACAAAAAAGTGAGATCTGTGCCTTTCCCAAAGAGGGGCCAGCAGAAGCGGGCACAGCAGGGAGTCCTGTCACAGGGACCCCAGATCCCGTTGGCTGCGGTTCAGGGCTAAGGGGAAGTGAGAAAGCTCCACTGAGACTGAGCCAACGTGGGCCTGGAGGTGGGGAGGAGCCTTACACTCTTGCAGGGGGAGCCTCAACCCTCACTTCACATTGACAGCTGAAATCTCTGTCATCATGTGCTTTGGGGTTAAGAATACTTCTTTCTTTACCAAGAATTAGGAGGTGTTTACTAAAAATTAGGCCTGTAGGGGCACCTGGCTGGCTCAGTTGGAAGAGTGCCCCTGACTCTTGATCTCCGGGCCGGGGGTTCGGGCCCCATGTTGGATGTAGGGATTACTAAAAAGCAAACAAACACCAAAAAAATTAATGAATTTTAAAAATAAAAATTAAATAAAACCTTAAGTCTGTAATGGTGGCCAGAGGAAAGGGAGTCAGTCTTCCACCTCTGTAGGCTTTAGGGATCACGCCAGGAAAAGGAGGGAGCAGAGTCTGGAATCCATGGGTTGGGATCATTTTCACTGATTTCCTTCCCCCAACACAGAGACATCAAAGAATCTAAATGGCATCCTTCAAATTCACTTGAAGGTGCAATTATTTGTCCAAAAATGATTCCTATGCCTGCATTCAGAGCTCTGGGAGAAACTCTTGAGGTGATTGTTTCCCCGGGGGGAGATTAGGACGCACA
This sequence comes from Vulpes vulpes, assembly GCF_048418805.1. Classification (NCBI taxonomy): domain Eukaryota; kingdom Metazoa; phylum Chordata; class Mammalia; order Carnivora; family Canidae; genus Vulpes; species Vulpes vulpes. The sequence goes on along the minus strand of NC_132791.1, from coordinate 180,167,613 downwards.
TCCAGCCTAGAAGTTTCCTTTGCTTCACTGGTTTGGCAAGGAGGGTGTGGGAGGAGGGGGAAAGGGGCAGTGATCCCTCCCGAACCTCCAGCAAGTTGAACCTGCTTTCTGAGGAGATGCTAAAATCCCAATAGCAACACCATCCAAAACTCCCAGACACCCCTCCCCCTCCCAGAACACCACATCTCACTTGTGACCTTGTACAGCCTGTGGTCAGGAAAGAGCCTTTGAACACATCTCCAGAGCTGCCGCGATGAGAAGGTCTTTGATTACTCAGTTCAGCTGGTCCTCCCTCCTCTGTAATTCCCTTCTTCCCTCCCTCAGCCCTCTTCACCTTGTCCGGTAGCCCAGGCAGGTTTGGGGGTTTTTTCAAGGCAACCCATTTTTTTTTCTCTTTTCATTTTCCTATAGCATCCTAAACCTCAAGATGCGGTTAACGCTAATCCTGATTTATTTAGGGTTTATCTGCATTATTAATTCTGATCATGAAAAAAAAAAAAAAGTGCTCCAGGCCCTGGTTTGTATACAAAGTTTGGGTGTTTGTGAAAGGGGCCAGCAATCCCTGGGAAACCGATTTCCTTTAGCCATCTTTTAAATGCAAACAACTCTTTTGCTAGATTGAAAATATTTCTTGAGATGGTCCCCTCCTTAACAATTTCATTTATTATTATCCAACACCTCCCCCCCAACACCCCGCCAGTCAATATCCTTTGAAGCTGCTTCCTGCATTAATCTGGACTTAATATGGATTTAAACATTTACAATGGAAAATAATTTGGGTTAAAAAAAATAATCTCCCCTGATAAAGCTAGAAAACCCCCACGACTGTCAGCATCTCTGACAGCCAGGAATAGAATGAGATTCTTGAATATGCATATTGAAGAAAAGGAGCAGCAAGTCTACCAGGGTGTATGTTATATTTTATATTTATCAGCTGTTATGACTGGACTGGAGCTGAGTGATACCCCGGGTCTTGACTTGTTGTTTGAATGAATTCATCATCACTCAGAACATAGGAACTGTTACTTGGTGCCCAGAATATACTCAAAAATGCCTTCCGTTGGAGTGAAAGAGAGCTGTCTCTCAGAGGTAGCAGCCTGCATCCATCACTCCCAGTCGGGCTGCTCAGGAGCTAGCGGGTTCCAATGCCCCCTCCACCATCCTGTCCAGTCTTGCATTTTCCGCTTTATTGACCAGTAAAATACTGGAAATAGAAAGTTCATATTTCTCTGGGCAGTCCCCCAGCGTGGCCACTGTTATCGAGGGAATTCATCCTGGATGAAGGAGCCCAGGGGACTGGAATATTTTCATAGGAACTTAAAGGAATTCAGATCAGACCTCCAAGTCTGTTTTGTCAGATCTTGGCACTTCAGGCTGACCTACAAGGGTTTTGATTTCTTAGGGACTTGCAGAATGAGGCTAGGCTAACCCCAAGAAGCACCCCCTTTCAGGGATGGGAAATAATGTGGCATGGATGCCATCACGCCTCATTCCTATGCCCATGGCAGATATCACTGATCAATCCCAACATCCTCGTCCATTGAGCCAGAAGGCAGCCCCTGCATCCTTCTCAACACAAGGCCTCAGGAGGCACTGCCTCTTGTTTGGGACACACATTGAGAGCTACTTGCCATTGCTGCTGGGCCCTGTACTACTACTTCAGAAGACTCTGAGCTGATCTCCAGGCTTTCAGCATTCCCCTTCAGCCTAGCTTGTGCACCGATACTGGTTGTGTTCCTGTTCTGGAGAATATGGCCCCGTGGTGTTAGAAGCAAGTCTGATGTGAGGGCATATAAATTCATTGTACAAATTTTAGAAAAGGCAGATATACAAAAAAGTGGACAATTAAAATGACATAATTCCCTTAGGATATACATATTGATGTATATGCTTCTCTTTTTATAAAATATTTCTTTTTTTAGTGTTAAAAATTCACATATACTTAAAAAGTGAGTGAATTTTATAAGTTCTTACATATAAATTGCACCTTAATAAGCTGATCACCTATCTATATATTATACATTTAAAAAAGTGTATGTAGTGCATCTGAACTTTCCATGGATTTTAAACCAAAATATGGGTTTCATATTTTATATATTCTATTGAAAAGTTCGTAAACATTATTATCTGTACACTTTTAGATACTAAAATATAGTTGAACAGTCTTAGGGCATATACCTACACTTCCAGCATTCCAAGGACATCTCCATATGTTTGCCCATTCTTTTTTAAATTTCTTAACAGCTTTACTGAGGTAAAATTTACATCCCAAGCAATTTACCCAAAGTGTGCAATGGTTTGGGGTATATTCACAAGCTTTTAACTAATATTTTTAACTAGTATTTTTTTGAAGTAGGCTCCACACCCAGCATAGGGCTTGAACTCACAACCCTGAGATCAAGAGTCATCTGCTCATCCAGGCACCCCTAACTAATATTTGATTTTGCACTGTTTTGATAAAGATGCACAAATGTTTTTCCAGTTTATGTCATGTATTTTTACGTCTGTACCATGCTATTTTATAAGCCAGCCCAAGACAGGAACTATGCACTCTATTTCTTTTCTGTTATGATAATAATATTAATTAAAATTACATCAGCTGTTATTTACTATGTATTTTTTTATTTCATCTGCAAAACAATCCTGTGTGGTAGCTGCTGTTATTTTCATTTGCTGTTAGGGAAACTGAGGCTCAGGATGACGAAGAAACTTGCTGAAGGCCACTCACCAGTGACCTAGTGGTCACTGAACCACATTAGCCCCCAGCTGAAAGGCATTGTTAGAGGCCAAGTTAATGATACCATCTACATGCCATTCTGCTCACCTTGGTCCTGGCAACCTGAATGAGTCTCTGGGGGTGAAGGATCAAGTCAAAATGTCTCAAGTCATCATCCCCTGGCACTTGTGATTGCATCCATTCCATTCTTCTCTTGGCAACGACTAGCTCCCCACGGAGCTCCTTCCATTTGGTAGAAGAAATCACTGGATATCATTTTTGGAATTTACCATTTTGGAATAAAACTTTAGAAGAAGTGCTTAAGGTTAACAAATTAGGATCTTCTCAACTCCCAAAATGTACCATTCTGTAGAGCAGCGTGACAAATGGCAGGATTGGAGAACTCAGGCTTCCCATTTGGGACTTCTAGAACTGTCCAACTAGCTTCCTAATATACGCTTGACTGTACTGTGCCGTCATCTTCAACAATAAGGCAGGTTACATCCGTGACTCTACATATCACAATGAAGACACTCAATAAATATTAAATAATAATTATTGTTTCTTTCACATTCACTGACAGGATAAAATCCCAGTAAAGAACCTTAAAGGTCTAATTACTTCGTTGGCATTGAAACCAAACTGCTAGTTGAGAAATTAATTGTGGAGCCGTCGGAGATGGAGTAGTAGGAAGTTGTTTTGAGCAGTGATGTCAGTCTGAAACTCCGAGGAAGATGTGTAGCAATAAACACCAACGCAAACTGCCAAAAGTGGCTGAGGAGGAGGAGATCAGATGTGCAGCTGGCACCACACAGACTTCTGTTCATTTACTGATTCCTTGGGCACACAAAATACATGTGGAGTGAGTGACCACCTGAGTTAATTAATAAGCAGAAAATGTCTCTAGAGATATTTAGAACCATGTGGAGATGATCTCCAGCACAAATGAAGGCCCAGAATATTAATAACCACAATTATAAGAGTAATTAACATTAGCTGAGCACCGGCTGTGAGCCAGGTCCTGTTTCAAGTGCTTTAAATATATTATCTCATTTAATCCGTATCACAAGTTGTATAGCAAATATCATCCTCATTTTTAAAATTAGAAAATGGAGGCACAGAAAAGTTAAGTAACATCACATCCCAACATAACACAGTTGAGCCATCCAAAAAATAAGTAAATGAAGAGTGCTCAGTTTCAGCCAAGTGAAAGTATATTCACTGTGCCACTTCCTAATCTCTTAAGAGATGACTGAGTTTCCAAGACCCTAAAGAAATATCCAGAGATCGTCCAGTCCATAGTCTTCAGACTGCTCCCCTGGAACCAGGGGAGTTGCTTCAGAAGTCAGTCCTACCAAAGGTAAAGTATTTGTGCCAAACAGGGATGAGTTCAGCATTTGCTGCTTGAACCTACTTTAGTTATAGGATTTCCACATAACATTTTGTTTTCATACAAAAGAGAGAAAGAGTATTCCATTGGTATAAGTCTTAGGCAGGCAAACATTTTCTTTAAAGGGCCTGATAGTAAATATTTTAGGCTTTGCAGGCCATACTGTATCATGGCAACCCAACTCTGCTGTTACAGTACAAAAGCAGCCATGGACAGTATGTACATGAATGAATGTGGCTGGGTCCCAATGACACCTCACTTATAAAAGTAGCCTCTGGTCTAGGCCATCCTCCTGTGGTCAAGTGGAGTTTGCCCAAACTTTTTGAATAGGGGTTATCGTGCCTGCCCACAAAAAAAAAAAAAAAGGTATACTGTCCAAGACCCCTATATTTATTAGTACTTGTCGTCTATCAGAAAGTCCATGCCATAGTTTAATGTGTATTGAATGTGGACTTTGTGTCAGGTAACCTGCTACTACTGGTTCTCCATCTGAATTGATCCTCATTGTAATTATGAAAAGTGAACTGAATGACCCCCCCTCCCTTTAACAAAGAAGGACACTGAGGCTTACACCATATTGACATGGCTTAAAGCCACATTGCTGCCTTGTGACAGACTGGAAGGTCATCTATAAGTCACCCACTGGCGATTCTTCTCTAGGGAAAAGCAGTCAAGTTCACATCATAACCTCACTTTGCTGCCCCCTAGATACTTCACGAACATCTCTATTAAATTAGGGATTTCTATATGAGTTTTCCCAAGGCTTACCACGGGAAGTGGATAACCTTGCAATTTCAATAAGCTATTCTCCCAATTATGCTTATAGTCATGTATTGTCTATCTTACCAGGTTGCATTGGGGGTGTGTATTAGGTAGTGATCCTCCATGATTCATACGTCTTTTGTCAAGATCATTTTTCATCTCTATACTTTACTCTCTACCTCTTGTACTTGCCTCTCTTGAATTCATACTGTGCTGAGAAATTTTGGAATTCTAAGTCTTCAGTAAACTCATTTTCTTCCAAATATCCACTGGCAGTACTAGCTTGGTTATATGCCACCAGTAGATAAAGAAATTTAATTTCTTCCCCTGCATGGGATAGGTTGAAATTTTGAGGCTGAGGTATTGATGGTTGGTGTACTGAATCTCTTCCAGAACACACATTTATTGTCTTCCTTCGTGTGCACCAAAATGCCTTGGAATTGAAGGACCTTTTACATCTATTTTCAATTCATTCTGGATCGGTTTCCTTTTAAGAACCATCAGCCCCATTCACCTGGCAATCGGAGGTTGGTGCCAGAAGTCAGTGACAGCATAGCCTCTGGTTATGCATAGCTCTCAGATCCAAAAATCCAGGTCCATGAGCCACCATAGCCTGCCTCCACAACTGAACTGTAACCCAGCTACGTGTAAAGCAGAAGAGAAATCCATCACACGTGGAAAACTTAGCCATCAATAAGCAGCTCTGCAGGCCTTTCAGTTGAGGACCAACCACAGAACTGGCTCTCCATCAACAATCAAACAGTCTTTAGCTGTGATCAGCCACTTCCGTCACCTCTGAGACTGGCAGGTTTCCAATAAAGCCAATAGCCCCCTCCCCCAGGGTAAGGTCATCAGCAGGAGGCAGGCATTGTCGTTTAGCCAAGCAATTTGACAACAGTGTTAGCTTACACTCTATTAGCCAGCAGCTACACCCTGACCCCTGACCCTGACATTGACCTCAGACAGCCTTCTCCTGAGGTAGACTCTGATCATTTGAGGTGGCCCGCCCTGCTGGTTAGCATGAGAGAAGGCCCATCAGGACCAAGCAGGGCTCCCTAGTCACCCCCACTCCCAACAGGAGTCTTGAGGCTTGAAGTACAGAAACAAGCCAGAGTTGAACCCAAGATGGCAAAGGTGAACATTCAGAAGCATATCCATCAGCAGCCTGTCACCAAAGGGCGATGTAAGAACTATGGAAGCTTTCAGCGCAGGGGTAGCCATTGTCTCCAGACAGTTCTGCTCCTTAATGGAAAAGACATATCAAAATATGGCTTACAAAATACAAAATAATGGACTGAGATGTACATTATATGAGGGTGTTAGATTGCAATGTACTTTACAGTGGGGGAATTAGATTGAAGTGTTATGCCAGGGTAGTTAGGTTGAAATATGGATTATCCTAGGAATGTTAGCTTGAGATGTGCTTTATAACACAGTTGTTAAATTAAGATGTGCTCTTCAGTGCAGGCATTAGCCCGAGATGTGCATTATAGCAAAATTGTTAGGGGAAGATGTGGATCCCACTTTGGGAGGGGATAAGAGAGGAAAACACCCTGTGTTGAATATTATTCAAGGTTACGGAACGTCTTCTGCATTACGTTGGTTGCAGGGCTTTGAATGCGGGGGAATGAGAGAATGCAATATATAATGTTCCTTCCCTGCTCCCTTCTCCCAGCCAAACAACCTGCCACTTTCCCCACTTTTCCTGTTAGGGACTTACAGGCCTCCCCCATCAATAAAAACATTAGCTCACTAAACAGCCTGATGGCTTTTCCTTCCCTGGCTTAACCCTTCGGGAGCTGGGGTTTCCTTTGGATTTGTAAAGATATTGATCCTGGATAATGTTTGCTTTTCTAACTCTCTCTTCCCTAGACTTGATGGATAGGTTCAGGGCTACATCTCGGCAGCCCATGCACCGCAGCTACCCAGGGAAAGGGGAATGGGAAGCGAGGCGGGCGTTCGGTAGTTAACACCATCGGAATGCTTTTTCTGGGATGGACAGGCTGGGGAGAAATGTGAGGGCCACAGTCACTTTTAATCAGCACAGGATTTCACTTTCGATTTTGCTCATTCTTGTCCTGATCCCTCCACCAATATTTCTTTAGTTCAACTCAAAGCGTTGTATAGTTTCTAATTAATATCAGATGCTATCTCGAGGTTGGCTGCCCTGAGTTCCATTTTCAAAGACCGCTTTTTCAGTTAAAGAATCTCTAGCCTTATCAACATGGATGAATCCCAGTAGCTATGTTGTTTGCTTGCAACGCTGGCCGAGGTGGGGACGACTTTAATAAACCCTCACCATAGATATAAATCTTACCCAAGAAAAAGAAGTGAAGAGGAATGGGAGCATCATCTCGCTCATTAACCACTTGGCCTACGAAGGTTCGCTGTCTTCCCAACAGTGTTTTTGTTCTTTCTTCTCTTCCTTAGTTCAGAAGATATAATTTACAGCCTCCAGAAGTCTAGGTGAGCACAATTGGATGATGTCCAGCTTCGCCGGAATCAGAGAGGTGAGTTCCAGCCTTCTTGTTCCTCAATGAAAGAAAATGTTATACCAGGTGAGTCAACTCAGTCGAAAAGACTAACCTGCCAGACAAGGGCACCAAACAAAACCAAACAGTTCAAAGGAAATTGCAGTGTTACTAGACACCTCTGCATTGTGCCCTGCGGTTCCAGGAAAGAGGCAAGCGGGCACTTCTGTGTGCATTTTGTCAGGCTCTGTTTCTCTAGACAGAAAAGAGGGATGGCTGCGGGACAACAGCACTTTACCTTCCCTGGCGGAGCTTGCCATGGGCAAAACACAAGGAATAGGAGAGAAATATGCTGGCCAGGTGAAAAGCAGTTTCACCCACCCTAGGATGTCTTTCCCAACTTTAGCCCATCAGTATTCCCGCTCCTTCTCTCAGCATTTTTGGGGTATGCACTCTGGAAGTTTGCTGTGTTCTTTTCTCCTCTTGGTATCCATTCCTGCCTCATTTTCTAACATCACATTTTCCTTAAAAATAGGCTATGAGAGCTATTTCTGTCCGCTGTCAAGGGATCTGTCCAGCCAGACTCCCACGGGATGTAGGAATGAGTTTAAAACCAATCCCGAAGAAGAAAGAAAAGAAAGGGTTGGCTTAGTCCCAGACTCTGTTTTTAAACAAATCTGTTGGGTCAAGTGATGTATTTGTGGCCCTTCCCTAGAAGGGAAATTACAGTATGGTACTCTTGAAAACCCTCTAAAATCCCACCCCAAAGAAGACACCACATAGGATCACAGGAGAATCCTGGTGGCCTGGAGGTTGGAAGCAGCTCTGGAGTCAGTCCTAGTCCATCATTTGCTTGCATTGTGGATTTGGGCAAATCACTGGACTTTTCTGAACCTCAGTTTTTCCATCCATAAAATGGGTTTGATGGTAGTAGCCACCTCACAGGGATATTATGAGGGACAAATGGGCTAATGTGTATAAAATGCTCCGTCTTTGGCCTGCCAAGGGTAATCACTCCACATGGAGTGGCTGAGAACTTTATAATTTTATCACCACACCAGCAGCTAGCAGGAGCAATGTGCCAGTTTACCATGGGCTCCCCCAGCACTGACTTATCACATACCATGCCGACCCCCATGTGTTCATCAACCCATCTAGTTTTAAAAACATGCTGTATCCCTCAGCCTTGTCCCTTTCCAAGACTAGGGTTTATGAGGATTTTCTCTGCAGAGGAAGAAGGGCAGCCCTGCCAATGAGGGGCTAGACAGATTAGAAGGGCCTCACTGATGGAGTATAATCCCCCTCTGTACTCACCAGTAACTATCCATGATTGTATTTCAAAGGTAACAGTTCATCTCCACCGTGGGGATTGGCGTGCACTCCGCAAATAGGGCCTAATGCGATCCGACAGGCCTGATTTCTCCAGATATATATTAAAACAACATGCCCAGTGCTGATGGCTCCAAGGTCCCGACCTTTAGCAAGAACTTATGACGTAAGGCAACCTGCCCAGGAGAGCAAGTGGAGCAGAAGGCCAGAGGGACAAGGTCATCAGCTAATGAAGTGGTCAGCATTGAGTTTCTGTCACTCAGCTGGTTAAGAGGAAACTGAGAGGGAAGTAAAAGAAAATGGGAGCATTTGAGAAACAAAGAGAAGGACCATGTTTGAGCTGATGCTCCAAAAGTGAGCAGATGTTGTCAGAACCAGGGTGAGGAAACGCAGCCTGTCTGAGCCTTCATTATAGCCTCGCTCAATCCTACCTGCTGAACACAGGCTGGTCAAAAGAACATTGGGAAGAAGCTAATTCTGTACAAATGCCAAGTTAGAATGAAAGTGAGCAGCTCCTAAAGCAACCTGCTCTTTGGTTCCTATCGGCCCCAGACATACAGTAAGGACAAGTGGTCAAGAACATGGGCTTCAAGATGTGTTCCAGGCCTGCTCCAGGCACACTACCCATTGAGCTTCAGCATCTTTATCTGGAAAGCTGAAAATGGTCCCTACCTCAAAGAGGGGTTCGTAGAATTACAGGAGAAAATTCATATCAAAGGGCATAGCATGATGTTTGGCATAAAGTAGTCACTCAAGTGTCAGCAGCGACCATTGTTATTCTGTAAACACAGACAATCTCAGACAGATAGTGAGTGCCTGGTTTTAAAAAATGGGTAGTAAGTCGTGTGTTACAGACTACAAAGTTGGCTCCACCGGTTTCACACTGGGAATTCTAACGTTTCCCATTAGAGGAGCACTTCAAACTTTTGAATGACTCGCCTGGTTGATGAACATTTATTGAAAATTACTGAGTGCTGAGCACTGTCCTTGGTGACGCTGAATCAACTTTGTTCTTCACCACCTTGCTGGGGAGATGGAAACATCGAGACTCAGAGCCTAAGTGGTAGTATATTTCGAGAATGTAGCATGGGGTAGAGACAACTACTCTTCTTGAGAATATCAGAGAGAAGTCAAAGAAAGGAGGACATTCATTCCTGTTTCATCACTTACTCCTTCAGATGATGCCTTGGGGTGGGTAAAGCTGGTGTCACTCTCCCCATTCATTTTATGTATGAAAAAGTTGAAATCCAGGCAGGTTACCCTTGCTTTTGTTTGCAGCAGTTCATAGGAGAACTGAGACTGTTACCTCAGTCTCCAAGCTTCCAGAAGGGAGATTCCTCAGCAACATCAGGATGAATTATGCCCACTGATGGCCATCTGAGATCCAGAACCATTTCTCCTAACTGGCATTATCATCGTAGCCAGATTAATAATCCAACTCCTAAGTCCCAGTGCACAGAGATACAGAAGGCTTCAGTTCCGTTGCTGAGTTATTCTAAAGGCTCTTTCAAAGCTTTACCCTCTTACTTGTAAAAGTGAAGTGCTCTCTAGATCAGGGGACGAAAATGATAGACTGAGGACCAGCATGCTAATCTCAGCAATACCCTGGTTTCTTTCACATCCCGCAATCACTGATGTTTCAGGTCCCCAGATTAAGATACTTATGTTCCCTGCCCATCTCTACTTTACAAAGATGATAGGTGGATAAACTGAAGGCATTGATCTGGGGAAGTACTTTGAGTGTTTAGTGGGGAACATAAAGTCCCAGTGGAAGTGATTATCAAATTAGGCTGTGGCAGCCTAGGAATAAAGACTTGGAGCATCACCAGGGCCACCAGCCCCTGTGCTGGTCGTTCCCCAGACAAACATCCTTCTCAGGATTCAGTTCCTTGGGACTTTTCTGGGTTTCGAGACTCCAGTGGAACAGCACAAATACGTACCATTAACCAAAGCTACTCTCTTTTTTCTTTCAAATATGGACCTAGCCTCAAGCTTTTTTCTGATTGTGGAGATAGTATATAGTCTCTTTTTAAGATGCAAGCAGTTTATCAAAGTATAATGAAAATTAAAACCACCCAAAATTCCACCACCCAGAACAAACACTATTAGCTTAGACTACCTCCTCTCAGACATCTCTTCTGCACACATATGCATATATGTGTCTTATTTTATGTTACTGGCATTATATCATGCATGCTAACCAAAACAATAGACCATGTCGTTGAATTATAGCTTCACGTTAGATTCATTTTCAATGACTACATAGTAGTCCACTGTTGGGTGTGCCATCAGTTACTTAACTAATGTCCTACGGAAGGCCAGTAATGTCATTATGAACAGTACTCTAATGAATATCCTTATGCTTAGTTAATCTGTCCAATTATTTCCTTAGGATAAATTCCCACAAGTTGGAACTGTTAGGGAAACTACTCCCTTCACCCACTGTTAAGAAGGATTCACCTGGAGCAATGAGGGAATAGAAGGGCAAGGACTAACCACACTGGAGAGTCCCTTCAATCCTAGTGATCCTCATCTATTCATCCATGGGAAAACGAGCATGACAGAGGTGAATTTTCATCTCCCCAAGATTAAGTGTCACACCATGAGGTTCTAGAAGCTTGAGTTGTTTTGTGCTGTGTTTGATTTTTTTTTTCAACTACTCTTCTTGCCCTGGCCTTTGGATCCATTGCACACCATACAACCCACTCTGCAGTACTCTTCCTCCTCAGACACTGACACGGTGGATTCCATTTTCTCTTTACTGGGTTTTCTTTCTGGTGGCTTTTCTCTGTATGGGGCCCAACGGTTGATTAACTCCTTTGGGTTAGAGTCAGCACTGAGGCCAGCCAAGCAGTGAGTTGGGTTGCGTGATTACATTGCAATGTTTTAATTTGTCTTTGGACAAATTCTCATAAGCTTTCCTGAGAAAATCTCCCATTAGATGTAGTCGTTTAATTTAAGAACGGTTGGGAGAAGAAGATGAGCTAAGATGACAGATGGAGGAATGCAGATGTGTACGTCTTAGGGGGACTCAAAAGCACTCTGAGGATTTGGCATCCAGTGAAGCACAATGTCGGCTTTTACTGCTTGTGTCCATGGAGTTGAGAAATTTTCAAGAAATCATTAAAATACAGGGATTTGCTCAGATGACAAGCAGGTTTTATTATTTTTTCTTGTCTATAAAATCATAACAAGTTCAACTAAGGAACTAGTTAGCCCCCCTCCCACACACACACACTCCCCAAGTCCAGAAAACATAAAAAATGAAAATTTGAGTAGCTTCTTAGGGAGGCAAAACAAAGCAGGAAATAATAATAAGGCTGCTGTTGGAGAGAAGTTTCCTTTGGTCACATTACCACAAAGATAACTTTTTAAATTCCGTGCTTACCCTGGTTTCCTTCAAACAGTTTTTCTGGACATCCTAATTTGGAGTTTGTATAATTCAACATCTATTATTGTTTTAGGACCATGGTTATTATTTTTAATTATAATTTAAAGCTGCCTAATATACCCAGAGGTCACCGGGCACCTAAAAGAAATAAATAAAAACAACTTGCCATTTTTAAAAGCGGCATGTTTATTTGGAAGTTTCACAAGCAACTCAACTAAGACATCATAAAACCTTCAAATAAACTAAAACGGAAACAAAATAAAATGTCCAGCCCTAATCTCCTTAGAAGGCAAGCAGAAGAAGGTTGCAGCTAGCTGAATGCTAGCATGAGAATGCTCAGAATGATTTTCTTACTGAGTTTGGGAACCCCAGGGTATGTCTTCGTGCCCACACTCTATATTGCAATCTGTATAGTCCTGGTCCAAGATTTGTAATCCTCGAGCCTCAGTGTGAAGTTTTAGTCAAAGAGAGGTCAGTCTAACAACACACTTGGTGCAGAAAAAGCAGAAGACATGCTAGAGGCATGGAAGTGCCTACCCACTGACTACTTCATCCAGGTGGCTTTGGATGGCCTTCTCCAGTGTAGGTGTCCATAACGTAGATTCAGGTCTCATTAACTCTATTTTAGATGTAAAATTACTGAAATATCAAAGTCTACTGATTTAACATTTGGAAATCTAAAGAAATTTCAAAACAGTTCCATAATGTTTCTACATGTGAGTTTCCATAACAGAAAACAGTAAAATCATTTTCAAACCATTTACTGCTAGTATTCTCCATGTAATCAGAGCTGTTATGGTTTGTTAAGCAACAGAGTTATCTAGTGGGAAGGAGGTTTATGCTGCTCCAAGACCTTCTAGCTACATAAGTATGCAAATCTGTAAGTATTATAGAATCCGTTGAATAAGCATAGTTAAGATTTCCAGAGGGAAGCATCTATTCTCTCCACTCCCAGAATGGTGTTAGATAGTTCAGAGTGACTCTCTTTAGGGCCCAGAGAGCTGTACTGTCAAATTCAGGTCACTCAGAGTTCTGAGGCTAAGGCAGAGAGTGGTGTTCTCAGAGTGGTACAGAAAAGACTCCTGGAGATCTCTGTGGAAGAAATAAGAATGAAAAGAGAGGAGAGAGTAGAACAGAACAGAAGAGAAAAAAAGAAAAAAAGGAAAGAAGTTGATCCCCGCGATGGCAAACTTGAATGGCTGCAATGACTAAGCAAAAAATATAAATAGGTGAAGTGGGCAATAGGGAGTGGTGGGGACTGTGGAAAATATGCCCAGCCTACAGGGCATCTGCTGCTCAAATCCAGCTGAAGGCTTTCAGGCCTAGTGTAACCAGAGCTTTCAGTTTTTCAAGAGAGGCTGGAAGTGTAGATTCTTTTCACTTGAAATACCTCAAATTTCGAATGTTGGCCATCAGTTTTATTCAGATACCCACACAATATTTGTAAATTGTATGAGATAGAAGTAAGCAGTTGGGAACTAAAAATAGCAACAGGTTTTGAAGCATGGAATGGATAATTTATATTAAAGAGTTCTTCTTTCATCCTCTGCCACAGATAAGGGAGAGTCTTATCAAGCCTTAGTACTAATTCTCCTCTATAAAGGAAAATATATATTTTTTCTCTCCCTTCTAGCCAGTGCCCTCAAGTCTAAAATAACTTTTAATCTGCTTTATCCTGTCTTTCTGATTCTCTTTGTAAGTATTGGGCTGGCAAATGAACTCTGGGTATACTGAGCTAGGCAAATGCTTATGATCTCTTAGCCTTCTGAGATGGGGATAGATTGATGCATAGAAAAGATTTGCAAAAGGTGGAAAGCTGTTCTGAGCCTATTTGCAAAATTTCTGAGATAAATTACAATATAGTTTATTAATTATTTAAAGATATTATCCTTACAGCACTCCTGGCATTTCACCTTAGAAATATTGGTATTTGGAGGTTATATTAGTCAGTTTTTATTAAATAATGTTGAAGTAACAAATAATCTTCAAGTCTCAGTGGCTTACAACCAAGATATATTTTTCATGTATAGGTTGGTTGCATCTCTCCTCTAGTTCATCTTTGTCCTGAGCTCTGGGCTGAAGGAGCAGCTCCTCCCACGATATGGTGCTAGGAGGGAGAAGAGAAACCACATGAAGGCTTTTAAAGCTTCTTCTCAGAAGTAGCATACATTACTGCCTCTCACGTTTTATTGGTGGCCAAAGCGAGTCACATGGGCACGCCTGATGTTGATGAGGCAGGAGACTTATTACCCTCTCACAGGGAAGGGCAATAATCGGGAACAATTAAACAATCTCCCACAGAGGTATCACCTTGGGGGCTTTGGAAGAGAAAAATAATGGGGAAGCTCCCCAACATCTCATGTTGGAGAAACAAAGCTGACCCTCGGCTCCATTCTGACCTCCGAGGGGAGCACTGAGGTAATTTAAGTAGAGAGTGGTTAAGGGCATGGTATCTTGAGTCAGACTTCCTGGGTTTAAATCCTAGCTCCACCATTTCTTGGCAGTGAGGCCTTGGATATGTTACTCAATGCTTCTTGTCTTGTTTTCCTCATGTAGACACACCTACTTCATAAGGCTGTCGAGAGGATTCAATGAGTGAGGATGTATGTTGAGAAGGAGAGAATATTTAGAACAGTGTTTGGCACATAGTAAGTATTGACCATTATTCAGTGATGATGACTGGGAAGCCATCAGGTCAAATGCATCTCAGCCACCTTCTCAATAAAGGTCAAGATTTCCTGTTATAGAAAGACTCTTCCAGGCCTTTTCAACTTCAAAATCCTCTATTAAAATGCATGTATTTCTGGAAGGGCTAAACCCTTAGGTCTTTATCAACTAATACTTTGTGGGGACTACTTTGGAAGCAGGTTCTAGCAGGATGAGATGTAAGAAGAGTCCTGGAGACAGTGAGGCAGAAAACAGAAGTTGGAAAACAAGGACCCCTAGAATAAATTTGTCACACATGATGGTTTTACCAAGAGCTAGCTCTGACTAGACCAGTAATTCTCATCCTTAGCTACATGTTCGAATCCCAGGGGATGCCAAGACCACACCCTAGGTCAACGATATGAGACTCTATGTGGCTGTGATGCAGGATTCAACACCTTAAAACTCCCCCATAGTCTTTCTATGTCAAACCAAGATTGATGCATTGGAGCAGTCTACCTTCCACTCAGAGTACCTGATTGCCTCCTTTGTGGTACATATTTTACTCTACCATTGGTCTGGATTAACCCTATCTCTCCAGCACAGTCCAGATGAACTGACCAGGAGAGGAACACTTGCTGACAAAGACAAGGGAGAGATATGGCCAAAGTGGAGCATTCGTCTTTTCTCCCCTCCTGATTGATCACTTTATACAATAATAAAACTTTTAAAAGGTTGAACCTGAACTGAGGCTGTGACTGTGACACAATTAATCAAACTCTTGAAGAATCATGTTACATTATGTGCTTCAAGCATTGATCCACTTCACTAAAAGTTGGCCTGAAATATTACCTACACAGGATACTAGATTCCTAAGAAATGGCCAGGATGTCATCTATTGCTTTGCATCTCCAAATAATATGTGGGCCTGCAGCTGAGCAAGACCATACAGCAGGACAGATTTTGACACATCAGAGGGTACATCACCGGTCCCTACCTTGCCCCAAATTGCTGGGAGTAGGAGTACAGAGAAGAGAGGGCTGATGATGATGTGTTCCTTAAACCTGTTATCACTAAGTCTAGATAGCAATGATACTGTTCATCCACTAGGCTCCCAGTCTCCCTACCTGTTTTTTTCCCCCTACCTGTTCTTGAATAAAACGCAGACAGTGTCAGCATCCCTGGCACCATAAACCCTACCCCATGGAGGCACATTTTTGGGGTCCTCTCTAAATCTAAGTTTAACAACAAATTCATCCCCCTTTTTAATTCACAGATACACATCGAGTCAATAACGATATCTAGCATCTCCATGCAGTTCTTTTCAGTTAGACAAATACTGAAAAGTGCCCAGACCATTTGAGCCTCACAACACCCCCAGAAGGTAGTTAGGTGAGCCAGGATTTATGATCCCCATCTTACAGAAGAGGAAATTTGCTAGGGAAGTGATGTGAGTTGTGAAGTCATGGAACTGGTGGTAAAACTGGAACACCTGGTTTTAGGACTCGGATCCTGTGTCTTCCAGCAACTTCTAGGCAACACAGGAGACCACAGAGGAAATCAGATCTTGTGCTGGCCCCAAGGCAAAATCACATTATAGGCAAAGCTCCTTGGATGCCTTGCCACTTGCCCTTCGCCAGCCTTCTTCCTCTCCTCCAGGTGTCCCTCTCACCTTCTGCCCTCTTAATGTGTCAGCCCACACTTTCATAGGGTCCCCTGGGCCCAGGGGTCCTTCTGTGTGCTCCACTACCCGCCTCTTGAAACTACCCTGGTCTTTAGCTGGCCCAGTGGAAAGACAGATGTGCCCTCCAAGCTCAGTTCACCCTTGAGACCTAGCTGCATGACCTTGGGCAAGTTGCATTATGCTTTTAGGTTTCCCCTCTGCAGAATGGATTATTACTAGTACCTACTTCTTGGGGCTATATGGAAGATTGTACAAGTCACGTACATAAAACACTCCAGACCATGTCTGGCATTTATTAGGCACTTAAAAAGGGTAGTCATTTCAGAAATCATTTCTGTTTAGTCATTAATTATATATGATAGCAAGCAGTTTTCAAGACCTACTATGTAATGCTATGTATCAAATTATGCTCAGCACTTTTCATGTACTATTCTTTCACTGATTCCTCAAGACAACCCCATGAAGCAAGCACTATTATTACCCTACCTGACAGAGGAAGAAACTAAGAGATTAAATAGAGCCATCTAGACCCTAGATTTGGCCTCGGTGGGTGTAACTCCAGAATCAGCGCTCAGTTTAGGCATGAACTTCAGCTGTGGGGGGTGGGGGGATAACAAACATTTAACATTGCCTCCTGCCAGTTACATTTTAAACTAAGAATATCTGTGAGTAAAGAAATAACTTAGGCATACAGTGCTCACATGGAGAGGAGTGAGTCTATGATCGTGAAATATCTGCCAATATAGCCAAGAGGTCAGACAGACCATAAGTAGGAAAGAGGGCTTTCTAGGTCCTGCTAAAATTATACTATGAATATGCTTTTTTAATTGAAGGAAGAAATCACAAGAATATGTTTGTGGGACATGGGACTTAGCTCAGGTGAGGATAGCAGGGTTTTTCATTTTTCATTTTGGACTTTTCCATATTATTTGAATTTTCAAATAGGGCTCCCATGTTGGTTTTGTTTTATAGCAACAGGATTTATCAGAACCATACGACATTTTATTTTGCTATGTATTATTTTTTCCTTGTACACTTAACATTTAAAAATTAATGAATGTCATCCTCAAAAATTATACCACACAACTAACCACCTTCTCCACTCCAATGTCACACCCTCAAGCTGCTTATCATCTTAATACAAAGAGGAGACAGGAGAGGCAGAAAAATGGGAGCGCCCAGGAAGACGGGTTATAATTAAGTGCCTGAGAATGCAGAGCCATCTCTTGAGACCATAAGAGTACAGCTCCCTTCCCAAACATGGTATTTTCCCTGATGGTTTTTTTTCCCCCACCAGAAATTTTCCACTTTAATTATGTGGGTTAGGTTAGAGAAGTTCACCTTCGGAACTTTAAATGCGCAAACAGCTAATCCCTTCCATAAGACACATTTCTGGGAAAGCCCAAAGATAAATGTTTACAGCCTGTGCTGAGAGAATAGAACCCAGTGAAATTGGAAGTGATTTAAGCATTATGTACCCATGCCCGAAGAAACAATTTAGAAAGAGCTCTAGCCTCTACGTTCTGGAATCCTGACCTTCATTCTCACAAAGAGTGGAATCATTGGCAACACTCATAGGCTCGATTTTTTTTTTCTCCTTTTTCCTGGTTTTGACTTCAACATGAGGAGGATGGTAATTAAAACCATACTTAAAATATTAAGTCTACTACCTAAAGGAATGAAGTTTATTGAAGTTGCTAAGTGTTCAGTACAGAAACTCAAAATAGCCCTAGCATACTCCCCTCGGCATATAACCAAAATATTTGTTGAAAGGAACCTGAGTATAGAATGGCACACACGTGTACACACACACACACACACACACACACGCACACATCAATACATTGATGTATCAATAAATGGAATACATTTGTCAAGTAACTAGAATTTGACAAGCAGAGAGCAAAGATGACCCCCTAATTAAGGTACTTAGAAGGAATGTTAGTCAGCAAAATTATGAAATGGTCTCATAAGAGCACAGAGAAAACAGGGACCAATAATAGATACCAGTTAACCTCTTAGAGATTGAGTTTTCTCATCAATCATATGAGGTCAGTATCCATTTGGGAAGGATATGGGGAAGTCATAAGGAGATACCCAGCATGACAATTGGCACAAAGTAAGAAGGTACTTAGTTTGAGGTCCTTTGCTCCTACAGGGTCTCATAGCCATTCAAGTGACAGGAGATGAGCACTCTTCCTTCTCCCTATAGGGCTGGATGGGCTCTACAGGTCAGTCCAGATAAACTCCAAGTATGGTCAAGGAGAAGTCAGTCACCATCCTTCTCTCCCACACCTACACTCATAAGGAAAGGGCAGCATGAGGTAGTGGCTAAAAGTTGAGTCCCGGGTTCAAATACAAGCTTCGGACATGGGACAACTCATGGCACCATCCTGAAGGTCACTGTGAAGAATGAATGTGAACCTGAATGACAGGTGCTCAGCACATAGCAGGTCCTGACTGCTCTGGGCTGCTCCGCTCCCCGGGGGCTCCTCTCCCACCTGCATAGCTGCCCAGATGCCCTGTAGGCTGGACACGAGGGTGAGGAGCCTTTTAGGAGCTGCTAATAACTGTTTATGAAGGAGTCAAAATAAGTGCTACCAATTACTGGACTGCTATTATGTGCCAGGCACTGTATTTCAAGAAAACCTTCACTGCATTATTTCATTTTATCTCCACCAGTAGGAGGGAGGCACAAGAGTTTAACAGAAAAGAAAATAGACTTTAGAGGCATAATTTGAACTAGCCGCCCCCCCCCCCATCCTTCATTGTAGCTGGTGACCTCTGGAAAAGTATTTAAATTCTCTGAGCCTCAGTTTCCTTATCTTAACAATGGGTATAATGTAATGTCTACCTCCTAGGGTTGCTGTGAAGACTTAAAATTAGATGGATAGACAGATAGATAAATAAGTAGATAGATCATAGATCTCTTATATATATGTACATGCGCACATACATATAAAATCACAGTGTACCGGGGCACTTGGGTGGCTCAGTGATTGAGTGTCTGCCTTGGGCTCAGGGTGTAATCCCAGTGTCCTGGGATCAAATCCAACATCAGGCTCCCTGCATGGAGCCTACTTCTCTCCCTGCCTGTGTCTCTGCCTCTCTCTCTGTGTCTCTCATGAATAAATATAATCTTTTTTAAAAAATCACAGAGTATAGTACAGGTAAGGTATAGATCTCTTATATATGTATATACACACATATTCATATAAAATCATAAAGTACACACACAGATATTTATATAAAAAATGCTTAGGTTCCTTTCAACCAGTATTTTGGTTATATGCCGAGGGGAGTATGCTTGGGCTATTTTGAGTTTCTGTACTGAACACTTAGCAACTTCAATAAACTTCATTCCTTTAGGTAGTAGACTTAATATTTTAAGTATGGTTTTAATTACCATCCTCCTAGTACAAAACCTAGAATAGGGTGTTTTTAAAAAACAAGTGAAAAATGGCATATGATAACACAGTAAGATGTGTGTTATTATCCCCATTTTATAGATGAGAAACTCCTCAGAATGAGGTCCTCTGACAGAAGGCCATTCATCCTCTTTCAGTGATAAAGTGTTTCCTTGTTGTATCATAAATGAGTAAGAAATTGATGTGGAGTTTTAGAAATACCCAGGATTGGGGTAACAAGTAGAGAAGAATATTCCTGACAGGCTCAAGCGCTACAGAGGCTTCAAGGATGAGGGAAGAGGAACCGTGAATGATCAGAAGAAATATTAGCCATATTTTCTTCTTTTTTTTTTTCTATGTTGAATGCTTGGGGATGAGACAGTTGGTGAATTTATTCCCAAGCCTCTACTAGGAGACATGTTATTTATTAAGCACCTAGGCTGACAACCAGGATAGGAAAATAGTTAAAGGGAAAGTACTCTAGAGTCACCTGCCAGGGTTTGAATTCCTTCCTGTCATTTATAAGCTGTGTGACCATGGAAAGTCTTTGGACCTCTGTGAACTTTGAGTTCCACAAACTATAAAATGATGATAATAAGAGATCCTTTGCAGGGCTGCTTTGAGAATTACACAGTTAATAGAGGTAGAAACTCTGTTATGCCTAAAACTTGGAAGCATTCCATGCATCATAACTTTTATTGTTGCTGTTTTTGTTTTATGTGCATCATCCAAGATTTGGGTGGATTAGGCAATGGCCGAATCACCCAACTACTAGCAACTGGTAGACATGGGATTCTGAAATCTGATCTACCTGTAGCAGTCAGAAAGGTTCACTTATGCTATATAACAAACAAGTCCAAAAATACAGTAGTGGGACACAATAGAAGACTATTCCCTACTTAGGCAAAATCCAATGCAGTTCTAGGCAACTATCCATGTGTTAGCTTAACGTTCCAGACGGGTTTGCTCCTAGCCACACCACCACGTTGTGATCACCGTGGTAGGCAAAGAACAGGAAAGCTGTGCACTAGCCTTTAAATGCTTCCACGCGACGGGGCACGTGACTCTTCTACTCACACCTTACTGGCCAAAACAAGTGACACAGTCACGCCTACCTCAAGAAAGAGACATGCAACCCTTCTGAGCACATGGAAGTGGAGGAAATTAAGTTATCAGCGAACACCAGAGCCCAAAGCCAGCCTCCTAAGCAGCTCGGCGGTGCTTCTGCCTGGGTCGGTGCTGGGTGCACCCGTTGTTCAGCTCTCTCTTACTGCAGCAGTAGGTTCCTACAGCCCTTACTTAAGTTCAGAGAAAAGCATCAGCATTTTAAATGAACTAGTTCATCGGTGACTGTTTCACAAATTCCAGGCTGGCTCCGGTCCCCTTCATGCGTGGCAGCACGAGTCGCTCCAGCTGCTCCCTGGGAAGGCTCTGGCCCCCAAATATTTAGTTAGAAGCCATTCAGTTAAGTGGAATTGACTTTTTATCGGCTCGCCCCTGTACAGCTGCCACCAGCGAAGGCCGTCTCCTCCTTCCCTCTTCTCTGCCTGGCAGTCCCCCCCACCCCCCCATCGACAGCCTTTAGCTCTGATCAATAGTAACCGCTGTGTAACAGCTCACGCCCGGCTGCTCTGCTTTGCATCGATCAGACCCTTCTTCCAACAGGTAGTCGGCTATTTGAGGCAATGACTTGAGATAAACACCTACTTTTCCTTCAGGCTAATTCATCTCAGGTGCATTTCAAGGAGGCTCTGCACCCCGTCTCTGTGAGACAAGCTGAAATCATAGAGTCAAGATCAACTCCTCGTGGGCTCAAGATCCTACGAGACCTTTCTTCCACTCCCCTTTCCCCCCCTTCCCTTGTATGTTGTAAGTGCCACTTATAAACAAGATACCAAGACTTGGGACATTGAAAATGCCACTTCAGAAAATGTGTCAGCCAGCTGTCCCTCTTTCCTTTTAATGAGATGCATCCGGGACTGCAGAAAACCAAAGGCCGCCGCGGAGGCAGCATTGTCGCCGGGCAACCAAGCATCCTTCCAGCTTCCCCAGAACTAATCTCACAATATCCTGCAACCCTGGTCCTCTCACAACCTCAGGGGGAAGTCCTTGAATCCACCCGCATCCTCGTTCCAGGCTCGCAAGTGAATGTGCCAGGAGCTGGTGTTACAAAACCAGTTGTTATTTTGAAATCGACTGGGGGTTGGTACAACTTCAGGGCATTCTAATCAGAATGCAGGCAAGACTGGAGGATACACACTTTTCCCCCCAACATGTACACTAAGCATGGCTGAATGGTACACCTGTCAAAATCATGACTCTGTCACCTGAATCTCAGAACTCCTGTCCTATCTCTCTTTTTTCAGACCCCCTCACATACCCAGTTCATCAGTCCCTCAGCCTCTTGAGCCCTCCCTTGCAGTGCAGTGTTCATGTCCTGGCCCCTCATTTCTGGTATCATCCTATTCCAGCCCTCACTCCCTGGTGCTCGGACCATTGCAGTACCCACTTGCCGCGGGCTTGGCTTCCGGTTGTTCCTGCTTTGTTAGTTTCACCCTGTACACGGGTTAATTTTCCTGGTCCTCTGCTGTGACTACCTTCTCTTCTCAGAAGTCCTCAGTGGCTTCCTATCACCTACCAGCATGGAGGCCAAATTCCTTAGCTTATCATTCCCACCCTGGTCCTTACCTCTCTCTCCAACTAACTCTAACTCTTGCAGTCCCCCAGCAGAAACCCTGAGCCCTAATCCATCTACGTGACTCCTTACTTCTTCTATGATGGTTTTCTAGCTCTGTGCCTAAAAAATGAATGTCACGCCCCACACCATCCTTGAGATTGTTTCAAGTCCTAACTCCACTACTTATTACCTGTGTGACCTCAGTTGAATTATCTAACTTCTTTCTGCCTCAACTTCTTATCTGTGAAATAGGGATAATAATAGTATCTACCACAGGGGCGCCTGGGTGGTTAAGTCAGTTAAGCATCTGCCTTCCGCTCAGGTCGTGATCACAGGGTCCTAGGATTGAGTGATACGTCTGGCTCCCTACTTCTCCCTCTACCCCTCCCCCTACACATCCTCTGTGTGTGTGTGTGTGTGTGTGTGTGTGTCTCAAATAAATAAATAAAATTTTTTAAAAATATAGTACCTACACATACGATGGTCATGTGGATTAAATAACATATATAAGGCATGCAGAATGGTACCTGCACATAGTAAAGTCCAAGTAAATGTTTCATCTTATTGCTCTTGGTTATTATTTTGCCACTTCCTCAAGTCACGACCCAAAGCATGCCTTCTCTGTGAATATTCTCCAGGTTACCCTAGCAAAAAAATATTCATTTCCTTTTCTGCCACCCAGAGCCCTTCCTTTATACTGATAATGTAATAATGATTGTTGGGTGTTAAGTACATGCTCAGTACTTTTATATGCATGCTTTTAAATTCTTGGACCAGGGTGCCTGGATGACTCAGTCAGTTAAGCGTCTGCCTTCAGCACAGGCCATGATCCCAGAGTCCTGGGATGGATCAGTACATTAGGCTCCCTGCTCAGTGGGGGGCCTGCTTCTCCCTCTACCTCTGCCTGCCACTCCCTCGCTTGTGTGTGCATTCTCTCTCTCTCTCTCTCTCTCTCTCTATCTCTCTCTCTCTGTCAAATAAATAAATAAAATATTTTATTTATATAATTAATTAATTAATTAATTCTTGGACTGGACACCTTCTGTTTGCCCCACATCCATTCTCCCTCCTGTTCTGTCTTGCTTTCGGCCACTAGAAGCTGATCTGCATGTCGGCGGCTTCGAGTTAGATTTGGCCAATGAGGAGTGCTGGCAAGAAGTAAGCAGGAGGAGCAAGTATATAGATCAGAGTTTTTCTTCCTCCAGCTCCTTTCCAGTGGTGTCACTGCAGAACAGCTTCATCTCTCAACCTAAAGTCACCGCTCCTGTCAGGTGGCCCTCTTGGACCAGCCTGCTCTGTCTCCAGCTCCCAATCACCATGTGCTCTCCTTGCCTCTTCACACCCAGGATGGTAACATGGCCCCAGGGCACTGCACTCTCCCTGTGGTTGCCAGATTCCAACCACACTTTTGTAAATACAAGTATCGCTTGATAAACCGTCCCCAAAATGTCCTCATCCCTGTGTGTTGCCCTGGCTGATGCAGTTCTCTTTACAACCCTGAAAATTAGGTACTGCCATTATTACCAGAGATCGTACCAAGCAAGTGATGGAACCCCATCTACCTGGTTGCAAAACCTGTACTCTGAATCATTCTGTTACAGTAAGATGTAAGGTAGCTGTTTCTCTATGTATTTCCACACTTCTTAGAGTATATTAGTTTGCTTTCACTATAAAACACCCCAAAACTTAGAGGCTTCAAACAAGGATCATTCATTATCTCCCCCCATTCTGGGGACCAGCAATTTGGGCTGGGCTCAGCTGGGAAGTTCTTCTGCTGGATTCACCCGGATTTGCTTGTATGGCTGCAGTTAGCTGGAAGATTTTTCTGAGACCTGGTGGTCCCCAATGGTGTCATCTATCTGTCTGGAAGCTGTTGAGAAGCCACAGAGGTGACCAGGCCACCTGTCTCCAGTATCTATCAAGCTAGCCCAGACTTTTTCATACGATGGTGGGTTCCCAAAAGAATCAGAGAGCAAGCTCCAGTGCGCAAGCACTTTTCAAGTCTCTGCTTGCATCAGGCTGTCTAACATCCCATGAACAAACCTAGCTTCAAGGGCTGGCAAAATCCATTTCACCTCTTTGGTGGGAGGAGCTGCAAAATACTTCAGCTTTTCTTTTCTTTTTTTCCCCCCCTTCCAACCTACCACATGAAACACTCTTTCTGGAAAGATCTGTGTCTTGACAACTTCATATCCTGTATCCTCATAACCCAAGTCAGAAAAGCAATGCGGGCAGGTCCTATGTTTTAGTGGGTGGGGAGTATCCACTTTATGAATATCTGACACTCTTCCTGCCTGTTAACCACCAGACTGAAAATAATTCTGAAAGCAAAGTCTCTTAAAACTTAGCATGAGGGAGTGGAATTTTTTTTAATTAGGCTTCAGCAGAATTTTTAAAAGAATCTTTCTTTTCTTCAGTTGCCTCTCCCTTGTTATAAATTTTAACTCCACCCAGTGGCATACCACAGCCAGCCTGCTTCTCCTTCCCAGTCTTCCACACCACTGTTTGCTTGGCGGCGATGCTTAGCTCACATTGCCACAAAAGGCAGAGGGAGAAGTCTTGCTTCCTGCTTTCCTCACTTCCTCTTTTCTTTCATCCATTCCTCTTGGGGCTTATTCTTGTCTGTTCACTCCTGCTCTGTACCATCTGGTGCCCTCCTAAGAGCTAGATTCTAGGAAGAGTTGGAAGGTTTGCCTCCAGGGATGCCCTGTATGGCCCCCCAGATTGGGCACTGCACATCTTTGTGCAGCCAGAAGACCAGACCATTAGGAAGCCCTAAGACAGAATATTAATCTAAAAAGTAGTTGTGTATGAAATTATACTTTGAAATACCAATGAGATTATGAACTTTATATGGTTAGCCATTCGTGAATTCATTTCACAACTATTTGTTGGATAACTACTACTTACCAGGCACTGTGCAGGCCCTGAAGTATAAAACATTGGTCACTGCCCTTGAGAAACTTACAGTCTGGGGGCAGGTGGGAAGAGATAGACACATGAAGAAATAATATCAATTAGTGAGGTAAGTGATAGCACTTATAGCATATATGTAAGAGAAGGTCACAAGAAGGCAAGAGGCTGCTGTATCTAGCCTTGGTGATTGAAGGAAACATTTTCCAGGAGATGACATCTGATAAACTCTAGTCCAGAACTGTCCAGTAGAAATATACTATGAGTCATGTATGTAATTTTAAGTTTTCCAGTAGCCACATTAGAAAAGTAAAAACATGAGGCACCTAGGTGGCTCAGTTGATTAAGCATCTTACTCTTGATCTCAGCTCAGGTCTTTTTTTTTTTTTTTAAAGATTTATTTATTCATTCATTCAGAGAGAGCGAGAGAGAGGCAGAGACATAGGCAGAGGGAGAAGCAGGCTCCATGCAGGAAGCCCTATGTGGGACTCGATCCCGGGTCTCCAGGATCACACCCTGGGCTGCAGGCGGCGCTAAACCCCTGCGCCACCAGGGCTGCCCTCAGCTCAGGTCTTGATCTTAGGACTGTGAGTTCAAGCCCTGCACTGGGCTCCTTGCTGGGTGTAGAGCCTACTCAAAAAAAAAAAAAAAAAAAGAAATAAAAACAAACAGGGGAAAATAATCTTAATAACATATTTCTTTCAATCCAATATATCTGAGCTATTAACATTCACTACCCAATCAATATAAAAGTTATTAATGAGATATTTCACATTATTTTTATTGTACTAAGTCTTTGAAATCAAGCATTTATTTTATACTTACAGCACACATCAATATGGACACCAAGTGGGCACCCCAGGTGGCTTGGCGATTTGGCACCTGCCTTCGGCCCAGGGTGTGATCCTGGAGGCCCAGGATCGAGTCCCACATTGGGCTCCCTGCATGGAGCCTGCTTCTCCCTCTGCCTGTGTCTGTGCCTCTCTCTCTGTGTCTCTCTCATGAATAAATAAAGAAAATCTTAAAAAAAAATATGGACACCAAGTTTTCAACAGTTAACATAAAATGCAGTTTCATCAAAGCAATGAAGGTGTGTTTAATAGAAACATATTTTGTATCGCTCCAATTTACAATGTTTTATTTAATTTAATTTAAGTGGAGTAAAATAAACTCAATTTCTAACTTCCACTAGCCACAACTCATGAGCTCAATAATTATATGTGTCTAGTGGCTGCCATATTGGAGAGCACAGGTCTAAAAGGATAAATAGACGTGAAGTAAAGAAACTAGAGAAGATGGGACATTCTTGAAAGGAAAAAAAATAGTGTGAGCAAAGGCACAAAAGTTAGTTAGCATGCAGTATGGAACTCTGCAGTTTGATATTATTGTGACATAATAGATAAGACTAGTGGTGGGAAATGAGCCAAAGGTGAAGAGATAGGCAACAGTCATAATGAGCCTCGAATGCTCCAAAAGAATTATATATTTCAAAAATATATACTTAATATGTGGGAAATTGAGCACAGAGAGAAGTCTCAGGTATATGCCCCAGCCAGGACCACTAAAATGTAATGTAAAGGAATCTAGACTCCTGGTGGCCTAGGACAAAGGCTTAGCAAGTCTATGTCTGAGGTGACAATGCTTTGCAAAACAAAGTATAGAGTCGATGAAGTACAAATTTTCTCTAAGAAAAATCAACTCAAACAGATTTCAATAAGGTGGTTTACTGGCTCATATGGGGACAGTCCAGAAGTAAGGCAGACTTTGTGGTGGTTGGTTCAAGTGCTCAAGAGTATGATGAAGGGCCTGCCACCCTTCTTCCTCTCTGCTCTGTCATTCACAAGGCTGACCTCATTCTAAGACCTGCTCCCCTTGGAGTCATAGGACGACTGCCAGCAGAGTTTGAAGCCCCATGTTTCCTCATTCACATTCAGCAGTAGAGAGTGTTCCATCATTCCAAATAAGATTCCTGAAATGTACCTGATGAGACCATCCCAAGACACAATGCCCATACCTTGAGGAATAACAATAATCAGGAGTTAAAAAGGTACAGACTAGCTCAAGTTATTCATAGCTCAGAGCTAGAACAGCCCACAAACTCCATGGGCTGTATGGGCGTATAGTAGCCTGAGAGAAAATCTGGATACTATTAATATGGGAGAAGGAGACATGAGTGCTATGAGTAGCAACCAATAAATGTCGACTACAGTCCACCCCTTCAGCCACTCAACATCTGTTCATGCCCATCTGCCACAGAGACACTTTCACAAATGCCCACATCTACATAAACATTCATTCACCTCAAATGGAAAGAACCCAAAGGCTCGTATAACTACATCTTGTGAAATCCCTCTCCTTGGAATCCAGGCATAATTCCTTGTGGTTCAGTGACCTTTGGCTAATGGTAAGTTATCTGCACAGTGGATAAAAAGCAGAAGGTATATAGTAAAAACTCTATTTGGGAAAATGGGGGCAAAAAAACATATCATATCCTGTAGAGCAGAAGTAATGAAGACTCTTGGCAACAGGAAAGATTCTTGGCAATACAGACCAACGAAGGTCATCTTTGTCCAGTTGTCCTTCATGAGCATATCTGAGAAAGGCACTGGGAGGATGTGCTTTCTGAGAATTATATTCCTTTAGCCATTGACAACCATTTGGTGGAAGTTTGAGGGCTTGAGATTGTCTTAAAGTTTGCCCTAAAACTTGAGCAACTGAAAATAACTGTCATTTTACACAGTTTCTTTGGCCAACACAGTTCATGGAAAGTTTAGGCCTTTCACCTTTTGCTTCTAGTCAACTCCACTGAGTAGCGCTCATAGCCAAAGGTTTTGTTTGGTCATGAATTTGAACCTGGAAATGTGTATTTTCTAGCCAGAAACCTCTGTGCTTTATCTGTCTGCATAGGCTACTAACTTTCAAACTTTTTGGCCATGACTCACAATAAGAAATACATTTTACCTCATTACCTCATACCCGGTATATAATTATGCATATGTATATATTTATGTATAATCAAATCACAAGTTTCATGCAACAGTATTTACCCTCACTGCATGAGATGCATGCTGATATTTTCTATTTCATTCTATTAAAAGAAAGAAAAGAACAGAGAAAAGGAAGAAAAAGAAAAGAGAAAAGAAAAGCTGGTCACAATCCACTAAATTGATTTTACAACCAACTAATGGGTCACACCCAGAGTTTAAAAGCATTACCTTTAGTTGAGGCCTAGTTTAATAGCCTCTTTGTTCATTTTAGCCTCTGCTTTAAAGGAAATAAAAATAATAAACTGAGGGTTGCTGGAGGGGATGTGGGTGGGGAGATGGGGTAGCTGGGTGACAGGCATTAAGGAGGGCATTTGATATAATGAGCACTGGGTTTACATGCAACTGATCAATCACTAAACTCTACCTCTGAAATAATAATACACAATATGTTGATTAATTGATTTTATTTTTTAAAAAAAGATTTTATTTATTTATTCATGAGAGACACAGAAAGAGACAGAGACATAGGTAGAGGGACAAGCAGGCTCCTTGCCAGGAGCCCTATGCAGGATTCGATCCCAGGACCCTGGGACCACACCCTGAGCCAAAGACAGACGCTCAACGGCTGAACCACCCAGGCGTCCCTGATTAATTGATTTTAAAAAACAATCAATTAATATGCTTCCATGGAGAGATTCTTATGATTTCTTCTAGCCTTCAGACTGCTCCCAGATACAGCTTCACAAATCATGTGAGTCTTCCCTTTCTTAGAGAATGTTTAATGGGATGTGCTGGGACAGCCTAGGATGGGGTGGGTCAGTAGGTTTCTGTGTCCCTATCTCACCTCCTGGGAATCCTCTGGTCTCCCTACATCTGTGTGTATTAACCTTGATTTAAGATAGAAAATGTGGCCTTGTGAGCCCCATGGGCCCCAGGGTAAAGACTTTCAGCCATATTGAATTACAAGCCATAGGCAAAAGGGCTCTCTTTTAGCAAAACCATATTCCCTTCACTTTCTGCACGAAAACAAGCCTCCCTCAGCCTGTCTCTTATAGTACTTTATTGAAGGCTGCCAGAAGTAGCCAACCCACTACAACATCCTGAACTTTTTCTACCAAATTGAGCTTCAGTATATAGTCGGCCTGATCCCTAGGTACAAAAAGCAACATTTTCACCCATTGTATAATGAAGACCTCCAACTTTCCAGCTTGGGGTCTGGCACCCTCGTAGGCCACTCCTGGCCTCCTCCAGTTGCAATTCCATGATTTAAGGGGTATTTCTTACAGTACTTTCTGGTCCAAACTCTCATTTTGCCCCCTTGAAAATTAGTCTGAGTCTTCCAAACCCTCCTTGTCCTAAGGAAAAGGCCATAAAATGAGTAACCTTCAGCAAATACCTGTTAATATGTTAGTCAGAATTTTTATAGGAGCCCCCATCACCACTTCTGCAGTGTCAGGACTTCTGCAGAGAAACTCTTAAAGATAGAAACAGTCTTGAGCATCCAAAGAGCTGAATCTCATTGTGGAGTTTTAGGCATAGGATGGAAGACAGGATGATGGAGTGGGGAGAGTGAGACTTTTGGAACCAGGAATCCTGGGATTTGAGCCCTGGCTTCATCGTGAGCGGTGTGAATTTGAATCAGTTACCTCTCTAAGGCTCTGTTTCCTTGGCTGTGAAATTGTGAACAGTAATATCTCTTATGATTGTGAAGGCTAAATTGGAGATATAAAGCACCAAGCACTAGGGTGGCCATAGAGAAGGTGCCAAGAAATGTTGGCATCCCATTCCAGAAGTATGGAAATGTGATGAGAGATGCTGAAGGAAGCCAAGTATGCATAACAGGTTCCAAGAGCCTATAATCTTGGGGCCAGGGTGGCCCTGGGATCCCTAGAATCAGACCCCTAAAGGCACCAACTCAACAGTGCCTGCTGACACTTGAAGATGAGACAGCCAGGGTTAGAGTTTTCTTTCTTTGGCCAGTGCTCCTGAGCCTCCAGGTGTCAACTCCTGCAAGGAAGAGCCATGCTCAGAGCTGGTGGCCAACAAAGAAGCCTGGAGAGAGGAACTGTAGACAGATACTTCTGTGACTTCAGACTCTTCTGAAATAGTTACAGCAGGGTCTAGGTTCCCAGGATAGAAACAGAGGCCTATTGTCTATAAGCTGCCCCTGTGATGAAAGACAGGCCCACCATCCATCTCATGAGGTGGCAAAGCTTAGATTCTTGTAGAAAATCGGTAAATGAGTCTGCCCAATTTTTTATCACAATTTAAGGGAGGATTAATAAATAATATTAAAAATGCAACCTCAGTTAATAAAATTCCAACTTACCTTCAACCATCATGTCTGGTCACCAAATAGCCTCAGAAAAATGAGTAACGTAGGCAAAATTCACCACCACCACCACCCACCCCCACTTAAGGTTTCTGAAAAGAGTCCCAATCGTGAGGATGACCACTTAATTTAAACCTTTCTACCCTGCAAATATAGAACTTGGCACTGTTCTATTCCACCTTGTAGGGATCAAGACCTACCGTATGTGTTTGATTCCACTTCCTGTTACGTCTTCTAGAGCATTCCTTCCTGTGCATTTGTGGCATGTACCTCCTGGCCTCGCCCCAGCAGGTCACACAGTGGATATATGTGACAGCCCCTGGGGGCTCTAGAGGCTGAATGATAGTTGCATTAAAGCAACCCCCGGGATGATGCCTGACTCTCCAGGCTGTAGCAGGGGCTCGGGTGTGGATATAGGCCGTGTGTATCATGGCCTGCCAGCAGAAGCTTTCGTACTTCCTCAGGGCTTTTGCTAACCTTCATCTAGAACTTGCTCTTGATTTCCCAGCCAGGCTTACTGACCTTCAGGATATGGTAAAGGGTCTTATGTTACTATTTCCTAGGAATACAAAATGCCTTCCTCTTCCCTTCCCGGCTCTTCTTTCTGCCGTCTTTCTTCTTTTCTCTCCTTGTTTCTCATCCTGTCCCTTTCACGTGTCATCTGTCCTCTTCCATCCTGTTGTCCACCTTCTTTTGGTCCTTCTCTTTCCCTAGCACTCTCTCTTTTTTCTCCTGTCTCTCTCTTCCGCTCCCTCTTGCATTTCTCTCTTCTCAACTTCTCTCTCGTCCCCCTGCCTTCTCTCCCATGACTATTTTAACTGGTTCACTGGCTGCACTGTTCTATTTGCTCGGTCACTTTGAATGTGTGCCCAGAGATGTTCAGGCAAAGGGACGACTTTGAAAATCCATAAGCCAGTCACATCCAGGGTGCAAGGGTCCTGTGGTGCCTAGGCCTGAAGCATAAGCACTGTTTCCATGGTGTGGAGGAGAGAATGGACATGCCCAAATCAAAAGCTGCTGCAGACCTCCTTAGCTGATCAGCCAGGTCCCTGGGTCAGCAACTGGAGACCCTTCACCAGCTCCCCTTGATGCAGAAGGAAAATGGGTGATATCTGGCATGCTTTTCTCTACTCCCCCCTCACTAACCTCTCCCTTCCCACCTTATGAGGAAATCCTGTGTGGCTTTGTTGTCATCATTTCAATTTAGGAGACCAAGAATCCCCATAGTTTATTGTATCACACATCCCTCCCCACCCCTCCCCTCTGTCCACTTTCTTCTGTCCTCTCATTTTTATTGACTCCTCTGTGGTCTCCTGCCTCTCTCTCTTGGTTACCCTTCCTTGTTGATGTTGTTCCTTATTTCTCTCATCTCCCTGACTAAGGAGTACCAAGAGCAAAGAAGAATGGGGCACTCTGGAAAAGTTAGTCAAACATATCTAGGGCATTATCCAGAGTTTTCTCTAGAGACACCCAGACACATGATTCCAAAATTCCACAACCACAAACCCACTCCCCAACCTCTCTCAAGTGGTTCTTAAGTGAGGAGAATTGGTGAGCATTAACCTGAGTCTAAATCCAGGTTCCATCACCTGCCTCTTGGTGTATGCGAGACCTGGAACAGATGTGTTACACCTTCTCAGCCTTGTTTTTCTATCTGTGAAATGGGACAGTAATACTTCTGGGAGTTCCAAGCACAGAATGAAATAGCAAATATGACAAGTGTTTGGAATGTGTTAAGCACGCAGTGAATATTAATTTCCTTCTTTCCTCCCTGAGAATATTGAACCTGTAGGAACTTAGAATAAATAATAAAGCTTGGCAGTTGAAGCTGGTAAGAGCAAAGCATTTCATGTATTGGTTGGTACTGTTTCCTGTGGATAGCAAGACCCTGCAGGTCAATTTTTGTTCTGGGTGTGCTTTAGTAACTGCTTACATTCTTCAGTGTTTAAATACTGACTCTTTTCCTCTAGTTGGCATGATGGCTAGATCTCCCATAGTGTGCTTATTTATTTATTTTTAATTTCACTAGCAATGAGTGAAAGCGTTCTCATGGGAAAAAGCAAAATCAAACAAGATAAGATAAAATTAAAATGTTCTCTGGCCGCCCCCAGAAACATGGAGTGTCACCCAGAGGTGACAATGGCATGACGTATCTTCACTCGAACCAAAAGGATAAACTTCCATTCATGTGCATATGTGTACATATAGAAATGTCCAGATTTATTTGGGGATTTTTTTTAACATAAAATGTATCCTTACTGTCATTATTTTGCAACTTGGCTGTTTGTTTCTTTATTAGGTGAAATGCTCTGGAGATGTTTTCTTGTCATTATGTAGAGCCCCACCTCATGTTTTCCTGCTGCAGTGTATTACATAATCCTCCCACTAGAATATAAGCTCAAGAAAGAGATGTTGTCTTTTTCAATTCTTTATCCTTTAAACCTTTAGCATTACCTGTCACATAATAGGTGTTTTACTACTAGGTTAACAATTAAAATATTTCTTAAATCACTGAGTGAATTGGAGAATGGGGGTGGCTCAGTTGGTTAAGTGTCTGCCTTCGGCTCAGGGCATGATCCCAGGGGCCTGGGAATGATCCCTGTATTGGGCTCCCTGCTCAGCAGGCAGTCTGCTTCTTCCTCTGCCCCTCACCTTGCTCATGCCCGCTCTCTCTTTCTCAAATAAATAAAATATTTTTTAAATGATTAAATGAATTAGTATGGATACACCACATGCATCTTTTTCTCCCCCAAGGTGGTCCCTAGATCTCCCTGCATCAGAATCACCTAGAATGCTTTTTATTCTTCCAAGATTTTATTTAAATTCAAGTTAGTTAACATATAGTGTAGTATTAGTTTCTGGAGTAGAATTTAGCAATTCATACCTTACATATTATTAAATGTACCCAGTGCTCATCACACAAGGTGCCCTCCTTGATGCCCATCACCTATTTAGCTCATCTGCCCCCCCAATCAACCCTCAGTGTGTACTCTATAGTTAAGAGTTTCTTATGGTTTTCCTCCCTCTCTGTTTTTATCTTATTTTATTTTTCCTTCCCTTCCCCCTAAGTTCATCTGTTTTGTGTCTTAAATTCCACATATGAGTGAAATCATATGGTGTTTGTCTTTCTCTGACTTACTTTGTTTAGCATGATATGCTCTGGTTCCATCCACATCATTGCAAATGGCAAGATTTCGTTCTTTTTGATGGCTGAGTAATATTGTGTAATGTATATATACCACATCTTCTTGATCCGTTCATCCATCAATGGACATCTGGGCTCTCTTCATAGTTTGGCCATTGTTGATAGTGCTTCTGTAAATATTGGGGTGCATGTGCCCCTTCAAATCACTGCATGCATTGTTAACCATTCCCCTACTGATGGACAATACAGTTTGTTTGCTTCCTACTGCAAACAATACTACAGTGAACATCCTTATTCCTGCCTTTATGTGCACATATGAATGGATTACTCTACCATAGGCCCTAAGAAGTAGAATTGCTGGGCCAAAGAAGACTTCTCTTTTTTTTTATCAATACTGCCAAAATGTCTTCCAAAGACTGTGGTGCCAGTTTATAAACCTACTGATAATACCTTAGGTGTCTTTTTGACGTATTTCCAAAATAATCATATGTAGTCCTTTTCTGTTTTGATCCCAGGAAGCGGGGAAGAATGATGACAATTAGAAAAGAAATAAGGGGAGGCCTAGAAATTTATTCATTCATTCATTTGTTTTCTAACCATTGATTCCATTCTAGGCCCTGCTCTAATGCTGGGCACATAAATATAAATGAGGCCTGGTCCATACCCCAAAGGATATCATAGCCTGGACTTAATACTTAAATACTCAATTTTTTAAAAAGATTTTATTAATTTATTCATCAGAGACACAGACAGAGAAGCAGAGACATAGGCAGAGGGAGAAGCATGCTCCCTGATGCTGGACTTGATCCCAGGACCTTGGGATCACATCCTGAGCTGAAGGCAGATGCTTAACCACGAAGCCACACAGGCATCCCTAAAATACTCAATTCATAAAGGCAATGACATGAAGAGACATGACAACTAAAATGCAAGGTCTGATCCTAAATTTGATGCTGGATCAGAAAAAACAGTAGCCATAAAGAAAAATATTGGGACATTTGGTGAAATTCAAATGCAGGGCAGCCCAGGTGGCTCAGCGGTTTAGTGCTGCCTTCAGCCCAGGGCACAATCCTGGAGACCCCAGATCGAGTCCCACATCGGGTTCCCTGCATGGAGCCTGCTTCTCCCTCTGCCTGTGTCTCTGCCTCTCTCTCTCTCTCTCTCTCTCTCTCTCTCTCTGTCTCTCATGAATAAATAAATAAACAAAATATTTTTTAAAAAAGAAATTCAAATGCAATCAGTGGATTAAATAATATCATATTGATGTTGAATTTCTTAATTTATACTATACTGTGGTTATATGAGAAACCATATTTTCTGGGGTGCCTGGGTGGCTCAGTCGGTTAAGCATCTGCCTTTGTTGCAGGTTGTGATCCCAGGGTCCTGGGATTGAGCCCTGCATTGGGCTCCCTGCTCAGTGGAGAATCTGCTTCTCCCTCTCCCTCTGACCCTGCTCTCTCTCACTCTCACTCTCACTCTCTCGCTCTCACATGTGCTCTCTCGCTCTCTCTAATAAATAAATAAAATCTTTAAAAAAATAGAAAATATTATTTTTCTTAGAAAGTACACATTGAAGTGTTTAGGGGTAATTTCTCCAACTGACTCTTAAATGGCTCAAAAAATAGGCATTTATATAATACAAAGCTTTCCGATGAAACCTTCCACAATGATGGAAATGCTCTATACATGCTCTGACAATATGGGAGCCAAAAGCTACATGTGATCACCAACCACTTGAAATATGGCTAGTGCAACTAAGGAATCGAATTATTAACTTTATTCAATTTAAGTTTAAATGACCACTTGTGGCTAGTGGCTACCATAGTGGACAGCAACGATATAAACAGAGAAGGAAAAGAATAATAAAACAAATGGGACAAAAGTGTAAAGAGTTGAAACTTTATAAAGAATATGTGGAAATTCTTTGGGTTATTCTTATAATTTTTTAGGTTTGAATTAGATATTTTAAATTATGTAATAAATACAACATCATGTCAGGGAAATTCAAATTAAAATATCACTGAGATATATTTTATTAGAGTTAAAATGTCATAAATAGGGATGCCTGGGCAGCTTAGTGGTTGAGTGTCTGCCTTCCGCTCATGTCATGATCCTGGGGTCCTGGGATCAAGTCCCTCATTCAGGAGGAGGTGCTTCTCCCTTTGCCTGTGTCTCTGTGTCTCTCGTGAATAAATAAATAAAATCTTTAAAAAATAATAATAAAATGTCATAAATAAATAAAATTATACTATCTGGAGGCCATGAAAAGGGCACACTCAGACATTACTATTGGGGATGCAAATAGGCACAGGCTTTTTTGCATATCCCACAGAAGTGCTTGCCCAAGTACATGAGAAAACACGTGAAGATGTTCACTACAGTTTTATTTGTAATACCAAGAAATTGGAGATAGTCAAAATGTTCAAATAAAAAAAAA
Organism: Vulpes vulpes; assembly: GCF_048418805.1. Classification (NCBI taxonomy): domain Eukaryota; kingdom Metazoa; phylum Chordata; class Mammalia; order Carnivora; family Canidae; genus Vulpes; species Vulpes vulpes. The sequence goes on along the minus strand of NC_132791.1, from coordinate 180,131,326 downwards.
GATGTTCAACTAGATGATGGTGAAATATATTTCCCTTTGGTCTTATCCTGAATTACTATAAACTCTTCACCAGATTGAGGCAAATCTTTATGCACTGGTATGGAAAGGTGTCCAAGATAGATAGTTGGGTTTTTTTTTTTTTAAAAAAAAAGGCAATTTACTGGACAAAATAGTTAGTATGATTGCATTTTTGTAAGAAAAAAACTCTAAACCACACACACACATGCACACATAAGCATGCGTGCATTCACACACACACTCTCACTCACTCACATTTATATGTACATAGGAAACTGGAGAAATACACATGAAACAGTTGCCAGACCATTCTCCACAAGTTCCCCAAGTCCTGTGGAAAGACCACCCAGACACCTCCCTCGGGTGCTCAGACTGGCTGTGGAGGGTCCTCTCTGAGGCGCCTTGTGCTGTAACAACAGAGGTGCCTCCGGCCAGCCAAAAATCTCAAGCTGGTGCCCATCAGCTTGTTAGCTGTACCTCAGAGCCTGCACAGCCGAGTCCCCGGGAAACATCCCCTCACATGGCCTGCCGGTTCCAGGCCTGCACAAGGCCCCTCCCCATAGCCACCGGGCCTGCGGGGCAGGCAGGGTCATTACTGAGTTCCAAAGAAGGGAGTGTTTATTATTGTTGTAGGTTTGATGCTGATCCCAAAAGGACCTAATCAACAGGTAATAAGACCTCATGGGAGCAATTAGAAACCTCAACTTTAACCCTATTAGAACCACAGCAGGGAAAGCTACAGTCACTGCATGCACTGTGCCCCTCATTCTACAGGACCTGACTGGGGAGGAGATGGAGGGGGGATTGTGGAGAAAGCCAGAGATGTCTGGTGGTTATGCTTAGGGATGAGTTGAGAAAGGAATGGGGGTGGTGAGTGGTGAGCAGGGGCACATCCAAGTTGGATCCAAAGTTGGATCTACCCGATGATATACATCAGCAGCATTGTCATCAACCCTTAATCCAAGAGCTGTGCTAGGTAGATGGGATACAAAGATAAATAAGCCCCTGCCCTGTCCCTAAGATGCTCATAGAGATGGGGATAAACATTTGCCATACAACAGTAGCTACACAACAGAATGGGTTTATTCAGGGCGTAGGGGTGGGATAGAATTATCAGCCTTACTGGGTGAGTCAGGGAAGGCAAATGTACCAGCAAAGTGCTATCTTGTAGGTAAATGTGACAACAGCCATTAGTTGGGCACGAAGGGCTCACATGGGTCTCCTTTTGTCCTTGAAGCTGTTTTAAATCCTTTTTTCTTTCTCAATAAGGTTAGAAATAAACAAAACCAAATAGTAATTAATTTTAAAATACAGGACCCCTGGGTGGCTCAGTCAGTTAAGTATCTGCCTTTGGCTCAGGTCATGATCTCAGGGTCCTGGGATCTAGCCCTGAGTCAGGCTCCCTGCTCAGTGGGAACTCTGCTTGTCTCTCCCCCTCAGACCCTCCCCTTCTTCTCTCTCTTTCTCTCTCTCTCTCTCTCAAAAAGATAAATAAAATCTTTTTAAAAAATTTTACATACCTACTTAAATACTTTTTTGGTGTTGCAAGTGATTCACCTGCCAACAAGTTAGTTGGAAAGTTAGTCCCATCCATTAGCACAACTTAATAATGCCTGATAAGGTAGTAATGTCATGACCCACTTCTCATCACCCACATAGTGACCAAGAGCACAGTTGCATAATTATTACATGAGAACAACCTTGGAACTGGACCGACTAACTGCACACAGGCATATCGTCATCATTGTCGATGGATAGTTGATAAATATTTTGATTACTTAACATTTCCAAAGCAGGGCCTCGGTGATGAATGATGGAGACAAGGAGACAAAGTTACATCTTCAAAGGCCAGATTGGCCCCCAGTCTTTTCCAACTTGCATACAATTACAAAAGCTTCTCTCGTTGCACAAATATACACATTTTCATAAAACTAGCTGCAAATGTCATGTCAGTGTGGTTGGCAGATTTGACCAGTCCCGAGAGCACAATAAAATAGCAAAATTGGATAGCAGTACGACAGCCATCTCACTGCTCAATCTTTTATAGCCTTTGAAGAGCATCATCCTTGGAAAAAGAGAGTTTGTACATATGCTGCTTGCTTAATCCTGGGTTCTCATTCTACTAAGACAAGAGTCCTGGAAAACAAAAGCTGACACCATACTAAAACCAGTGTACATTTAAAGCCTTCTCAGAGCTTCGTAAAGACCTTCAACTTTATTAAATAAAAAATAAATGTAAAATTACACAGATTCTTACATTGTAAACATTCATCCAGCCACCTAGCACCTGGTACTGGGTCTGAGAAAAAAAGAACAAGACAAGATCTTTGCCCTTAGAGAGCTTGCCCTCTAGTTGAAGGAAACAGAAATAACCAGAACATGATGGCACAGGTCAGAAGTAGCAGAAGCTCTGGGATCTAAGAGGATAAACCCCTAACACAGATGACAAGAGGCATCAGACTACCCCCAGTTAGCTTGGAACTTCCGCTATGTTACCAAACTCCTTTCTTGATTTCTAGGCCTTTCTCAGTATCTGCTTGAACAATCCTGGTTTGGTCCGAAGATCCAGGATCTATGTCTTCACATAGATCATTTTAGATCTGTGAAGAGGTTTGCAAATAAAAAGGTGTTATTTTATTAAACCCAGAAAGCATTCATCAAACTCTTAGAATTTTCTAGGCACTGTGATTGGAACAGAAAGAAGCATGAGACCTAATCCCCACCCTCAGGAGTTCATGGACTCACCGAGGAGTTCAGATACAAAAACAAATTAACTGTAATTCAATATGAAAAGTGCCATAATAGAGGGAGGTTCAAAGTACCGTGGAAACACGGATGAGGAAGTAATTAATTCTCTGCAAGTATCTGCAAATGGGTAGCCAAGGGGAGGAGAGATGCTGCAGGTGGAGAGAGCTGCTTCAGAAAGACCTGGAGAAATGGGGGCACATGTCTTGTTGAAGATTGAAAAGGAGCCTGGGTTGGCGCGATTGAGTATGAGGTATATGGGGCAATGCCTGGAGATGGGGCTGGAGACTGGAGATGCTCTTGGACCAGGATTCTAAACCTCATCCAATAGAAGCAAGAGCCAGTAGAGGCCTTGTAAATGGAGAGCCACCAGGACCCAGTGGCTACCTGTGCTAGGAACCACATTAAACATTCACAGGTGTTTTTTCTTTCAACCTTTACAACAGCTTTTGTGTTAGGTGCTATTATTATTATTCCCATTTTACAGAGGTAAAACTGAGGCTAAAAGAGGTGAGGAACTTTCCCAAGATCCCCCAGTGGGTGACAAAGCTGAGGTTCTAAGCTCAAGGCCAGATAGTTGTTGTTGTTTTAATTTAATGTCCATCTTTGCAAATGCAAATATAATGAAAGATGCAAATACCAAAGATGCAAATAGATCAATGCTAGCTAGAGAAAAGCTAGCCATGATTATGATTGCAAAAGTACCTTGGATGTTTGAAAAATCTATACAAATATCACTCTACATCAACAGTGGGCCTGTGGTCGGGTAATTCACTGTTCAATTTAATTCAACAAATATTTTTCAACGGACCAGCATCATGTGAGGTCCTATGCTATAGAAAAGCAGAGATGACATAGCAAAGAAACTCACTTCTGGGAGCTTCAAGTCCAGTGAAAGAAATAGATAAACATGCAGAGATATATCCTGAAAGAGTGGACAGAAAATAAGTGTTGGAAAAAAGGGGAAACGTGTACCCTGGATTTGAAGGCTGAATTTGAGATGATTCCCAATTTTTTTTTAAGATTTAATTTATGTATTCATGAGAGACACAGAAAGAGGCAAAGACAGAGGGAGAAGCAGGCTCCATGCAGGGAGCCCGACGCAGAACTTGATCTTGGGTCTCCAGGATCAGGCCCTGGGCTGAAGGCAGGGCTAAACCGCTGAGCCACCCGGGCTGCCCTGATTCCCAATTCTTAACTTAGAGGTGCAGAAGTGATGGTGGTAGAAACAGTGCTGAAGAGGTAGCCCCAGTTAGCAAGGGGCACATTGGGAGGGTGATAAACAGGGAGGGGATGACTGGAAGGTTGAAATTTGAAGCTTGTGGCCTGTGGAGCTGTGGTATCATTAACAAAAATAAGGAAGTCAGGAAGAAGCCAGTCTCAAAATAAAATTGAATTCAGAAGAAATGCTACACTTCTTTATGGCACTGAGCTGGATATCTCTTAGAGCAGCATTTTCAACCAGGGGCAATTCAGTGCCCCCAAGGGACTTTTGGGGCTCTCTTTTTGGTTGTCACAACTCAGGGAGGGGGGTACTACTGGCATCTACTGGGTAGGGACCAGGGATGGTGCCACAATGCACAGAAGAGCCCCCACAGCAAAGAAGTATCTGGCCCAAAATGCCAAGGTGGAGAATTCATTCTTAGAACATCTCCAGAAGTATGGCCTCAACATCCTACAGGAAAATGGAGAAATAAGGATAATTCAAAGGAACAAATGGATTGTTTTTCAAAGTACATGTTTCTAGTGATAAAAATCAGAGGAAGGGCAGCAGAGAGCTTTGTAAAGGATTCCAGAATGCTCACCTGTGATGACTACATTCTAGGCCTCCAAAGAGCTCATACCACCCTGTCTGGATTCCTTCTTTCTCCTATCAATAAATGGCAGGTGTCAACTTCAAGCCAAACCCCAATCTTGTGCCTTCCCTCCGCATACAGAATCCTACTCATGGTAACTGTGCAATATTTTACTGATATGGTAATCATATTACTCATGCCAAAAGATTGTGTTCCCAACTTCATGAGTAGTTCTGAGGGGTCAAAACTGACCTTAGAAATTCTGCTTTGGGGGGCATCTGGGTGGGTCGGTGATTGAGCTTCTGCCTTCAGCTCAGGTCATGATCCTGGGGTCCTGGGATCAAGTCCCACATCAGACTCACCTTGCTTCTACCTCTGCCAATGTCTCTGCCTCTCTCTGTGTTTCTCATTAATAAATAAATAAAATCTTTTAAAATAAAATTCTGGAGATGCCTGGGTGGCTCAGCGGTTGAGTATCTGCCTTCAGCTCAAGGCATGATCCCGGAATACGGGGATCGAGTCCCACATCGGGCTCCCTGCATGGAGCCTGCTTCTCCCTCTGCCTGTGTCTCTGCCCCTCTCTCAATCTGTGTCTTTCATGAATAAATAAATAAAATATATTTTTTTAATTCTGCTTTGGTAGATCTTGGATGGGGCCCAGAAATGAGTGTATTTAACTAGTACCCCTGGAATCTCTGATAAGATGGGCCATGGCCACAATTGAGAAACCCTTGCTATAAGGGTGCAAATGGGGCAAGGGATGGAGGGGCATTTGCATCACACTGGGCAGGGCAAAGGCCAGAAGGGCTCTGAGCTGTTGGCATGCAGACCAGGTGGGTCTCAATGAGTACAGAATGAGTGCAGCAGATGAGAAGAGCCTGGAGCACGAGAGAGGACATGGTAGGCTCTAAGAATGGGTGAAGAGAAGAACACGAGAGAGGTGCTGGGAATCAGTTCTTTTCTGATGTTTTACTCTCAGAATCCTTTTTAAAGAGAATCCTGGGAATTCTAACCCATAAACCAAAAAACAAAAAACCTGGGAGATGTTCTGATTGAAGTAGGGTGAAAGGGCTGTCTTGTGCTCTGCTGCTTCCTGGTATTTCTGAGAGCCAAATTTTACCAAGGATTTGCAAAGTTAATCAACCCCAGCCGACCCTGTTTGGCCAGACCAAAGAGGAAACAAGGCACACCCATTGGTCAGATCACATCAACTCTTAAGGATCTACTGACCGATGTTTATTTGTTCATTTGATAAATATTTTCCCGACTGTCTACCCCAGGCCAGAGACTCTTCTAGAATATGAGCAGTATATAGTAGGGTCATCCATATGTTGTCCACCTTTTCATTCTTTCTCTGCTCATTTGCCCAGCTCACAGAAATTAGGGAAAGGAGAGGAAAAGAAACTAAAAAAAATTCAATCCATTTGTCTCCTTGCTTACAGTTTTAATGAGCAGTGTTATGGTGGAGTTTTGGAAATTGTCAAAAAGCAAACCTAAGGCTTCTCCCCAGGTGTTCTTTTTTTTTTTTCTTTTTATATTTTTTTTTATTGGAGTTCAATTTGCCAACATATAGCATAACACCCAGTGCTTATCCTGCCAAGTGCCCCCCTCAGTGCCCATCACCCAGTCACCCCAACCCCCTACCCATCTCCCCTTCCACTACCCCTTGTTCATTTCCCAGAGTTAGGTGTCTCTCATGTTTTGTCACCTTCGCTGATATTTTCACTCATTTTCTCTCCTTTCCCTTTATTCCCTTTCACTAATTTTTATATTCCCTAAATGAATGAGACCATATAATGTTTGTCCTTTTCTGATTGACTTATTTCACTCAGCATAATACCCTCCAGGTCCATCCAGGTCGAAGCAAAAGGTCCCCAGGTGTTCCTTATCTGAATTCTCCTTGCCCTCCTTCCTCATGTATAATGGGCTTATTACTATGGTGAGATGGTGAGCATCAAAGTAGCATCTCACGTACTCAAGACAATGTTCCCAGGAAAGGGAATTCCCCCACGAGGGCCCCAGAGGGTCAGAAGTAGAAGGTCCCCTGGGATAATACCAAGACATGGTGGATGCTAATAGCAGACCGAGGGACCCAGATCAAGAGGAACATGTGACCTGTTCCTGCTTCCTCCCCACCCACCCCCCTTCTGCTTCTCCTCAGGACACACAAAGCTCACCTCTTAATATTTCCAAATAATGCTGTTTTAAGAACCTGGCTGTCTGGTGCATGACAAAAGTAAAAAACCCCCGACAACAAAAATTATTATTCAAAGTAAAGTATTATTTTAGGGTGACATTATTTTTTAAACTCACATTTTTCATTTGTTATAACATGTAGCAGTTCTGTGAACACATAGATAAGAGGATACAATAGATATTTGACAGTGTAGTTCTCAGAATATTTGCATATCCAAGAGATTATTTTAGCAAGTATACTTAGACTGACCCTATTAACCATTCACAATATTTTGTCTTGAATCCAATTCACACTCTATAGACATGTCCAATTCACATTTCAGCTCTTATGCTGTTTTCCCTTTTAGACTTTATATTAGGAAATAAATCCATAACATCAAATTTCATGACAACATCTGCTCTGGCTGACATGATTGAAAGGAAATTTCACTCATGCCAGGTTATTCTGTTTCTTAATTTGTTCTTTATCATAGCTGAGAAGCAAGCCTGTTTTAGCAAGTCCAATGTAGAGAATGGAAGCTCCTGGTACAGAACCCACAACCTATACCAGCCTCAGAGATGCTGAAAATTAACTATAAGCAGTCCTCTGGGGCGGAAGTGTTGATAGGATGGCAGGAGACTAATTCCCAGGCCTGGGTGGTTTTGCTTTTTGTACCCAGGCCAGCTCTGCCAAGCTAGCAAGTAGAGTACTCAATACAAAGGCAGATCCGTGTATGTAACGTGCAATGACCTTTTATGAGACAATAATGTAATGGTCAAGAAATATTAGTCTCTGTACATTAGGGACTCAGATTTTTGTATACCAATGTTCATAGCAGTATTGTTCCCAATGCCCAAAAAGTAGAAACAGCCCAACTGTCCATCCACAGTTGAGTGGTTAAACAAAAGTGGTATCTCCATGCAATAGAATGGAATTCAGCCCTAAAAAAGAATGGAGCTCTGGTCCATGCCACAACACGGATGAACCTCGGAAACATGCTAAGTGAAAGAAGCCAGCCACGAAAAGGCAGCTATCGTATGGTTATACTTATATGAAATATCCAAAAGAGTCAAAGCTATAAAGACAGAAAATAGATTAGGGGTTTTCAGAAGATGAGACAGGAGGGAGTGGGGAGTTAATGCTTAATGGGTATAGAGTTGCTGTTTGGAGTGATAAAAAAAACTTTTGGAAATAGTAGTGAGAATTATCCATGCTGTAAAAGTGATTGATGCCACTGAACTCTACATTGAAAAATGAAATAATTATATATATTTAAATAGTGTTCAGATATACATACCTATGTGTGGATATGGATATGTAGATACATGGGTGGCTGATAGACACCTCCAGATAAATCCTAAAACCAGACAATCAAAATAAAATAAAATAAAACACATGAAAGCTATAAATAGGAAATTAAATAAATGGATGGTAGAAAAGATAGTAAGCAGCCACCTCAGAGCTATTCAATTCAAACTGTCTCAGAGTGAAAAATATCTATAATCTTCCCCTTGCCCGGGCTTCCCCTTATGAATGTGGGTGTTTGTTTACAGTACATATTTGTGGCTGCATTTTGAGACCTCACCTCCTACACTTCGGGTGATGGCACCTGTCTTCTCTGGCTGAGTTCCCCTCTGGGCCGACGTGAGATGGGCTCCAGAAGCAAGCTTGGTCTCAAACACACTCCTGCTTTAAGGGGGAGTTGGAACACAGCATCCCTGCCTTCTCCTGCCGTGTTTCCTTGCCACCATCAGACCATCGCTCCTACTAGGAGGAATTGTTTGTTTTCACTGGTTTAAGAAACACGAAGGGATACCCATAAAAGAGTCTGTGGAATGTGGGGAGGTCTCTGAAGCTCACAGGCCATGAGAGACCTGCCCATCTCTCAACCTCCAGCTCCTACTGGTCGTCATGAGAAGAAAACGCTACTTTCTGGAACCGTTATGGGAGCCCAAACCCAGCGCCAGCAGCAGGAGCAAGCAGGCAGGAGCAAAGTCTCGAAAACCCTCAGGGGATGTAATCACATTCTCCAACCAGGTGCTAGGAATAGGCTTGTGGCTTCCAACCTTTTTGGCCCTGGGCCAGAGTTTCCAGGCCCCGCTCCACCCTTGGGCTCCTTCCCATCATCTTCCCAACCAGAAGCTTGTTAACTGTTTTCCTGTGCTTTTATTCAGATTTCAAGGCACCCTCTGTGTGTTAAACTTCAAAGAAAGTTTGTTCCAGTAAGTGCAGTGCTGTAGCAAGTGGAAGCGCCAAACAGCTCTGCGGAAAATGATTTTGTTAAAATGAATGGTGTTGGGACTCAGTCCCCATCCCCCGCCCCCAACTTTGCTTTCAAATGAAATTGCATTTGTGTCTGGATTAAGTTGCCCGGTATCAATCCTGAAATTTTTAAAGATGAAAAGCAGAACAGCCACACAATATTTAAAATGTGAAATGATTACAAAATGGCACTGGGCCAATGTTTATGAATCATTGAATATGATCATAAAATCATAAAAAATAATCACCAAAAGGTAAATAAATTACCCAGCTTACTGCTTATTTTCACATAGGGTCTGACACAAAAGCTGCAGCCATGAATGATTTATACCTGTTTTAACAATAATACTCATTTTACTGAAAGATGGTCAGCACTTGGGCTGCTGTGGGCAACATGCCAGTTGTCGAAAGGTTAATGTTTCAGCAGCAATACATTAAATTATGAATAATACTGGTCCCAAAATGGAAGGTTATTAGCTCAGTATGCTTAATTAGCTCAGCTAGAACTTTGCCATCAAGTAGCAGTGCCCATTACTGCAGCCGTAGCAATGATGAGGGATGGCAGCGTTGGGACTCTAATGCCAGAAGCGGGGGCAGGTGGAGAGATGGGGGGGGGTACGAGGTGTGTCCTTGATTTTCACTTCACTAAGTATAATGCTCTGAGAAGCATCTCAGCAACTGGTTTCCAGCATTTTGAACTCTCCTGTAGCTGATCTGTGAAGACCCCCCCGGGGTGGGGGGATTATTTGGGCAGGTATGGCCCCTGGGGCCATGGACCACCACAGCCTGCGCTGCATCTGCTTGCTGCTGCTTAGCTGGGACTAGAGTAGCGGAAGGCACCGTTCACAGGCTGGCCCCGCCGTCAGCACTCCCCCAACAGACACCTTCACTAAACAGCTACTACGCACAGGCCTGGACCAAGGGGTTAACAAGAGCAGATGCAAGCCAGGGAGGGAGGAGACAGCCTTACACCACCACCAGGGCCCTCGGTTGGGGCCAAGGGGCTGACAGGAAGGGAAGGTTGAGAATGCCAACCCGAGGCCTGGAGTTGGGGTAAGGGTTCCTGGAGAAGGTTCCTGGAAATGGCATTTCTTGAAGGAAGCTCCATTTGCTCTGATCTCTAAAGGGGGAGCAGGAATTAGCCGGGTGGGTCTCCAGGAGAAACCTCCAGGCAGGGAATATTGTGAACCGTGTTTGGGTGTCCGAAAAGGAAGAGACTAGAAAAAGATGCAGCCTCCAGGGGGGTGTTGGAAGGACGTTTGCCCGCCAGGGCCGCGGCCGTGCCCCCGCCTGCCGGCCCGGTGCGTGTGCCCTCCTTGCCGGCCCGGCCAGGTGTTTGGCCCGACGGACGCCCGCACCCAGAGCGGCCGACACTCACCCCCGCCGGCGCCCTGGCTGGGCTCCCCTCCTACTATTAGTAGCTTGTTTTTCTAAGCCCTAAAATTCATTTTCTTTTCCCGCCTTGCTTCCAGAAAAATAAATAAAAGTGAACACATCACTCATTTAAGACGAGGAATGGAATTCAGGGTGCGTTTTTCTTTCTATTTTTGTGATTAGTTAGAATTTTCCTGGGAACGCCGCCAGGAGGGCATTATGGTGAGATAATGTCCTGGATTTAATCAGTGTGGCGATGGCGAGCTGCGCTCTGCGGGGAGAGGCCGAGTTAACGCATCCTCCTCTGTCCCGCCTGCTTTCAGGATGCGACGGGCCGGCCGGAGGTGCAGCCGAGACTGACAGGTGGCAGGGCTCCAGGCCACGGGTGGACAGCACGCGGCCGTGACTCACTCTGCTCACGCAGGACCCGTCAGCTCCGAGAGCCCTGAACCACCCCCTGTCCCCAAGGAGCTGAGGGAGGAGGGCCCCACACCTGACCAAAGGGATCAACCTTGGCCCTGCCTCCAGTGGATCCTTCTGGAATCTTCCCCCGTGGCTTTCAGACGTGGCTGTTGGCCTGGACACGCTCCTTGCCTTCAAACGTGCATCTCTCCCCTTTGCGTCCCAGACACAATGTGTGCAAAGGAAGCACGAGGCTTCTAGGGGAACCTGAAGTCAGCAACAGGTAGGACCGGATCGGCTTCTTAGCTCTGCATGTGCGCGATGGTCCAGAGAGACCCAGAACCTCTGCTGGCGGTGACGGCTGGTGGCTTGCGGTCCTCGGAGTTATTCTGCTTTCCTAGGTGGTCTGTCCGTCACGGGAGAATGAAAGAGTCCCTGGCGGTGGCAAAAGAGGAGAGGATAGCTTTGAAAGATGTCTTAGGGAGATGTCTGAAAGGAAGGAAGAAAATGAGGACCCAGGGAAAAAGGAGAACAAGTGTCACCTCGAGGAAGGGAGCACAGAGGACAGGTAAATGGATGCAGATTGACCTTTCTCTGCAATTAGCACCGGTGGCCGGGAAACCAGGAGCGCATGGGGCACACAGAGCCTTTCACATTTACTGTTGTCCTTGTTAAGTGTGGGGTCTGCGGGGGCCGTCTGTTCAGGTGAGGGCAGTGGAGAGAACAGGATGCCCCAAGCAACCCATAAATAGCAGGGTGAAGACAAAGTGTTTATTACTTAGCCTCATGAAGCCCATATAAGTGCTCTCCCAGGGTGCGAGAGAGCAAGAGCATGTGTGAGCTGGCCCGCGTGTGTCTCGGGAGTGGGAGTCCCAGAGCCGGTGTTTGCGCTTGGCTTGATTCTATGAAGGCGTCTATTTGATGGAACGTACTGGAACAGTTCATAGCCAGCCCAGCAAACCTTGTGCGGAGACAGAGCTTTCTTTTTCTCTTCCCTTTTCCTGTTTGCAGTGAGAATGAGGCCTTTCTCTTCTCGGCTCTTTGCTCTCCCCAAAGTTGTCTCACGAGGTCATTGGCAGTTGACAGGCTTCCTTTCAGTGCAAGGTTTAGATGGAAACAATGCTCTGTTTTCTGGGGGGCTGGTGAGGCTCTGGGCCTATTCCCAACCAGGCTGCCCTAAATTGAAATGGGTTATTGTTTCAGTAGGACTATCTGTTTCTGCAGACAACTCAATCTATGTGGTGTAGGACTTTATCCTTGTGTGTGTGTGTGTGTATGTGTGTGTGTGTACATATACACACACATATCAATGCTGAACAGCAGAAAGGTTTAAGATCATCATGTTTGGTTTCAAGCCTGGTTCCACCAGTTACCAGCTGTGTGTCCTTGATCAAGTTACTTCCCTCTCCTCACGATACTGTGATTGCATGATACATATTTGACAATGAGCTTAAAACCACATTTTTAAAAATAACTTCTACATCAACAGAACCACTTTTTAAGAGCAGTCAAGGATATGTGCCAACTGTTCCACTGAGTCTCCTGAATACTGAATTTATTGGTTTGCAAAGGTGAATGGAAAGTAGGGGAGATCTGTGTTGTCATGGTCTTGGGTCTTGAAAAATCTTTATTGATGTACTCAGGCTTGTCATCTGTACTAACCTTTGTCACCAGAGGATAATGTTTTGAGAATTAAGAAAGACTTTCAAAAGTATACAGTGGGAGTTTCTGAATGAGACACCCCGCCCCACAGCTCTGCAAACTCTTTCATCTGATGAGGAACAGCAAATAGATAAAGAGCAATTCACCAAAACTAAGGTTGACTATTTTTGATCATTATTCATCAGAATCAAAAATAATATCAAATCCCAGAGTCCTCAGAGGAAACAGTAGGATAGAGACAAGACTTAGCAAGGCCCAGCCTCTAGGATGCAAGGATCCCTCTGGCATAGCCATCCTGGTGCTGGCTGGCGCCGCAAAAGTGTCGCCAGCACAGAACTGTGTGCCGGCCTTCCAGGAAGGTAAGTCAGTAGCTTGGCCAAGAAAGAGGGATTCCCTGGGTTTTTCCAGTAAGTGCAGTAGGAATCACAGCCCCTACAGTCACTGAAGGCCATTGCCAACTCCTTTGTAGATCTCAATGAGGTGGTCTCTTCCAGGCTGGCTGGTCAATATCCTTTTTGGAAGAGCCTAATGCTGCTCTCTACCCGGTTAGTGGTCCTTACTGCTTTTTAAACCTTCCTACCAACTTTTTTTCCTTCTTTCTACAAACATTTATTGAATATATCCATGTGGCAGACACTGTGCCAGGTACATAGTACTCATATACTAAAACAAATGGTCCCTGAGCTCAGTGGAAAGCATGGTCAGTGAATCCATGATTTTTTAAAAATATTTTTATTTATTTATTCATGAGAGAGAGGGGGAGAGAAGCAGAGGCACAGGCAGAGGGAGAAGCAGGCTCCACGCAGGGAGCCGGACGTGGGACTCGATCCCAGGTGTCCAGGATCATGCCCTGGGCTGAAGGCGGCGTTAAACCGCTGAGCCACCCGGGCTGCCCAATCCATGATTAAATTACAGTGGAGTCCTTGATATTTCTTATATTAGACCCTTTGTTCAATGATACAGTTGGTTTCATGTTGCTCCTGTTTGAGTTTTTTTTTTTTTTTGTAAAATATGTGCATTGATTAAAGAGATGCAAGTACATTTTGTGAAGATATAGTACTACCTTTGCCTTTGGAAGTAGGTGTATGACTATGCAGGCTCCAGAAATCTGGCCCCAGGGCTGCATCAATGTCCCTGTGCAGAAGCCCCACCCAACCCAAAGCCTTCCAGTGAGCTTTACTTTTCTGCTTCTGGCTCTCTCTGGCTACTCTCCAGCCCCATACTCTGGCCATGAAGATTAAGTAGTATGACCTCCCTTTTCGAAACCCACATGGGGCCAAAAATCTACTGCCTAGCCAACATGACCAGCACCACTGGGGTTAGAATATCAGCTTCTTGTGATAAGATGAGTTCTTATTAGCAGTTAAGTCATCTGAAACTAATGTCTCAATACCCCGATCTCCTTTGTCTATAAATTTGACCGCCTTGACCTTCAAGACCTACTTTGTAATGTTTTAAACCTCATTTGATTACCTGGATTTGTGACCTCGAAATCTGCTTTGACTTGCCATACCTACCTGGTCCCTAAAGCCTTGAGTATGAAGCCTTAATCCTCACTCGCCCAACTAATACCTCCCTTCTTCTCCATGCTTGGATTTGACACTAAGATAGACTTCATTTAGGTGATTCCTCTTGTACTCAAGGCTATATGTAATCTTGGAAATGGTGAGTACAGGTATATAGAATAAAAGAAATTGAAGTCCAGCTTATCTGATAAACTTTTTTTTTTTGTCCCTTACAGTTTAAAACATTCCCTGATCTCTGAACCACATTAAATCTCCTAATGTATTAGAATTAGGCAACACTATCTTTTACTACTGGAAAGAGCCCAGAATGACATGAACAAAGTAATATTTTCCATGAAAGACAACATATGAATGCCACTTGCTTATAGAGTCCCATGGGATTCTCGTCTGTCATCCTCCATTTTTAATTAGAGTTGTAATCCGCTCTCAAGGGGCATCTGGAGTCTTCATTAAATCTACCAGCTTCCCTATGATCTATAAAACTGGTGCTGTTTAAAATCTTGGTCAAATAAAAAAATATCAGGAAGTTGGGGAAAATGTATCTGTTATCTAGGAGCGTCAAGTAAAATGAGTCCCCTTTCATATTACAGGACTATGACTTCTCTGCAGTCAGCACCAAAACAGCACCCTTTCCAGTTGGTACATTTGCTTCATGTCCACCTCACATTCCTGAAGCCTTAAGTCTCCAGTTACATCATTAGCAGCTGTAGTTGAGGGCTTTTTTATGACCATGAACATGGCTCACTGATGCTTCTTGCACGATTCTACTGAGCCTGCATTCCTTCATCTGTTGAGAAGGAGGCTGCCTTCTGAGCAGAGTTCACTAAGCCTCTCCAGTAAGCTGAAGCAAAACCTATAGCTATTAGGGGTGCTCTAGAACCTGTCTACTTCCATTCCAGCCCACTGGCTAGGTCTTCCAGCCTCATGATAGAACTGCAAAACATCTTACAGTGATTGTCACCCATCTTACTTCACAGATCCCCAACAGGTAGCTTCATGACCCTTTGAGATGGATCAGTCTTTCCATGCTTGGCACTAGAATCATAGCCCTAGACCAGGGATTCTCAATAGTGGCACTGGATATTTTAATTATTTTGAACCAGATATTTCTTTGCTGGTGAGGAAGGTTGTCATGTGCGTTGGTGTTCAGCAGTATCCCTGGCCTCTACCCACTAGATGCCAGTGGCACCTGTTCCTCAGTTGTAACAAGTCTCCGGACATTGGCAAATATCCCTGGGGCAAGGAGGCAAAATCACCCCCTAGCTGAGAACCACTGCCCTGTACCTCATGCAGAACAAGTAAGTAGACCTGGAGCTATCTGGCTTTTCCAGTGGGGGAATGTTCCAGAGTATTTATGGGATCTTCTCTGGCCTACAAAACATAGGAAAGACAAAATGTGACCACAAAGAAAGTCACATGAGCCATCGGAACCACAGGACTTCACATCATTCTTTTATAGTTGTTCACTCTATTATCTTATATATCAGAGGATTATTCAAATCTGTTAGCAGTTGTGATGTAGAGGGAAGCTAGATTTCCTTGTCCAGCCATCTCATGTCCTATTGATCTGCTTTGTCTGTGTCATCATGAGGGGTCTTATTAGAATGAAGCCCATAATATGTTTGCATGTTATGCTGACTTAGGTGGCTCCACTAAGCCAAGGTTTTTCTTTTACTTTTTTTAAGATTTTTTTTTAAGAGAGAGAAAGAGAGAGCGGGCACGTGCAGGGGGAGGGGCAGAGGGAGAAATAGAGAATCTTCAAGCAGACTCCTTGTTGAGAGCAAAGCCTGATGCAGGGCTCAATCTCAGGACCCTGAGATCATGACATGAGCTGAAATCAAGAGTTGGCTGTTTCACCAACTGGGCCACCCACGTGCCCTGCCGAGATTTTTCTGAAATGCACTTTCCTGTGTCTCGTTTGGTCATTGCCACAGATTCTAGTAAAGTTGTGATGTTTTAGAAACTGTGTCATCATTTCTCAGTGTTTTCATCACACTTCATCTCAAAGAACGCCTTTATTCTAACAAGCTCATTTGAATGGGCAGTGACTAAAAGAAATAATTGGGCCTGTGGAGATCTGTCCAGGCACACCACTTCCTTCATGCCTAAGAAGCAGTCTCCTAGTATTCACTACAGAGTCTGCTTTCATCCTGTACAAAGAGGTAAAGTAAGTTAGTGGGAATAAAATGTAAAATTCATTCATTCATTCAAAGAAAAGTTTTCAAAGAAAAGTAGGACATTGTGCTAGTTACCACGAGATATTTAGAGACACATAAGACACAACTTTAGAGTTCAAGAGCTCCCTTTCTAGTAGTAGAGTCAAAATGTGGGCAAGAACATTTGCAATACAATGCCTAAGTGCCATAGGCATTCAGAACAAGGTCACAGGAAAAGGTGGATTCTGCACACTACACTCCATTGCCTGACCACAGATTCTAGAAGGCATGTGTAAATGACCCTCGAGAATACTTCATTTTCCTCTTTGATATGACAGCAGATAAGGGAAATATAGAAGACAAGAACAGTTGGGATTTATTGAGGCATTTGGCAACATGGCAAATGACAATTTATCCATTTATCTTATGGGAAAAAGATGAAGTAGGAGTTTGGTAGAGCTGGTTGACCATCGTTGGTGTCACTGTAGAGGGAAATTCTGAAAAAACATTAGGTTTTTTATCTTAATCCATGCACAGTTGTCATAAAGTCATATGTTGCAGAATATAGAGTTCAGCAGATTTTTATAAACCAAGGCAATGAACCAAATCTAACAAGACAAAATATAATGCAAGAAAATGGGATGTCTTGTCTCCGATCCAAAAATTCATCTGTGCAAACATGGGGGTTAGGTGAAGGCTAGACAAAAGATGTTTAGAGAGCAATTTTCCCCCAGATTGTGTGTGGATTAAGAATCATCTAGCATTCTTGTTTAAAATGTGGGTCCCCCCCCCAAAAAAATAATAAAAATAAAATAAAATACAGGTTCTCAGGTGTCCCCCTCCACCCCCGATTGTCAGACTCCACAAGTTTGAGGTGGTGCCCAAGATTCTCCATTTATCAAGGCTTCCTGGGTCTTTGTGAAATAGAAGCTTGTTAGGGACACTCTGTAAACCGCTATCTTAGAGATTTAAGTTGATACCAAGAGGATTCAACAATTGTATTGAGCAAAGTGTAGGTAAGGAGAAGAAAGGAGGTGATAAACCCTGCTCTACTGTGCTAGGTAGAGGAGCAGATGTAGACAGTTCATATTTAAATTTGGGACACCACCCTTTAAGAGAGTCAGACTGAGAATGAGGAGGCAAAGGACTCAGAATCAGGTCTTGTAAAGAGCAGCTGAAGGAACTAGTAGTGCCTAGCTTAGAAAGATCAGAAGAGGGCAGCCCGGTTGCTCAGCGGTTTAGCGCCGCCTTCAGCCCAGGGCTTGATCCTGGAGACTCGGGATCAAGTCCCACATCAGGCTCCCTGCATGGAACCTGCCTCTGCCTGTGTCTCTCATGAATAAATAAAATCTTAAAAAAAAAAAAAAAAGATCAGAAGAAGACAGCACAGAGGAAAGATTGTGCCAGGGAATTAGACTTGCTCTGGGTGGCCTCACAAGGTGACACAGGGACCAGTGGGCAAGAGCTACAGGAAAATCACTTTGTGCTCAAAATAATGGCCATCCTTCTCCAATAGTCAGAGCTATCCACAGGGTTGGGGGTATCCAGTCATGGGCCGGAGAACATGTTTAAATGAGTCTTTTAAGAAGTTGGCTGTAAATAGAAGGGGTTGAATGGGTGACGGAATCCGGGGAAGTTTTGTTTTATTTTGTTTTTTAGTAAGAGAGAATAGAGCATGTGTAGGTTTCCAAATATAAATGGGTTGATTAAAGAAAGATAGGAGAGTCATGAGGCAGGCATGCCATGAAGACAGGAGTAAGGAGAGAGAAATAGAAAGTGGGAGAGTGGAGATACCTGGAAAGGTCGGGCTTTAGAGCCCAGGAAAGATTTGCAGAAGTAAAGCAGAATAAGAGAGGAGGTAATGGGTAATGATACAAAGGCATTAGATAGTGGAGAAGAGGTTGCAGAGCAAGGCACTTCAAGGTAATGCAATGAGCAAGTTGATGAAATTGATTTCAATCATGGTTCCAAGACATAAGGGTTTGAAATCTTTTGCTGTACGTTAAGAAAGAGTGCAGTTGGTGGGAGATCGAAAAGGGATGGAGTAGCAGGTTTGGGGAATTTGTTCAGGAGCTAAAAACCATCCATGATTGGCAACTGCATTGTAGAACACTGTAGAGGATACAGTCAATTCAAGCTACTTACATCCCCAGCAGTGTTGAGCAATTTGGAGGCCAAAGTGAGAGGCAGGTAGCAGGGCTAACCTGGGCATCAGCATGGTGCACCCAAGAAAGGATACAGGAACTTAACTTTCAGGCTCACGAAGATTGGTAAAAATCAGGCTTTGTCCTGTCAAGGGCCACTTCAGGGGCTTTAAGCAAACATCTGTCTCCATTAATCTTAGAAAGCCCAAAACTTAGAGATAACCTAGAAATACCAAGAGACCTCAATTTCATTTCAATGAGTGGCCTTTGTGCTCCCATCTTGGTCTCTACAGAGTTGGGCCTGAGCTGACTTTAATGTTGTATACATGCAGTGTGGATTCTAGAAACATTGACTTTTTAATAAACTCTGAGATTTTAGGAAGTGTGCAGAACCTAAGGTAACTGTAATTTATGTTATGTTGTACATTTAACGGCTTTGACTTGTGTGAGACATATAAGATAGGCACGATCTGAAAATTTGCCTGCCTTTGGTCTTGAGCCCATTCAATTCAGAAATTCATTTGGATTCTATCTAAATCCATAGTAGAGATCTGGAAACGGGCCTGTCAAAGTAGAGTTCTTAAGCTTTGACCATTTGTTTCCTCATTGTTTTCAAATGATCAGCTTCAAATATGCCTTAAATACTGGTAGAAACACCTCTTTTTTTAAGTAGATTTTTTTTTGTAGGGCAAAGTTTTTCATAAGGGAATCTGTTATTGTTGGCTAAAATCATGGGAGAGTAACTTCATTTTTAAGAACTTGGAAAGACTGAAAAGAAGCAAGATTAATGCCTCTATTTTTAAAAAGCAAAGAGGAAGTTCGTAATGTCCTAATCTGGAACTTTACCTGGAAAAAATGATTGCCAAATCACTTCTAGAATAATCTGCAGTGAATACAGTGTTGGGAACTTATATCACTTGACAGAACAAGTCCTGTCAAACTGATTCATTTCCTTCCATGAAAAAGTAACAAGATTTTAGTAGATTGAGGGGAAATGATAAATGTAATCTATATTTTATTTAGCAAGATGCTTGAACCTGCTCCATCCAACATTTTGGTCGATAAATTCAAAAAATTGGGACATTGGCATTAATGTCTAAGGGGCAATTGAGCTCCTATCCTGGGGTCTGGATTTAATAGCACATCCTTTTTGTAACAGGGGAAAAGTTACCTGATCTGCTTTAAGAGGAAGAAATAGAAATGATAGTAACTTACCCCAAAAGGATCCTTTATGCTCTGAAAATATTTATCTGCTGTTTGTCATTCACGGTTTTGATTATTTAGATATGCTCAGAAGATTGGTTATGAATATATATTTTTTATAGAATAAAATAGATGCTCGCTGCTCACAGTCATTCATATAACCCATTTGTACATCCTCCTGAAAATTCCCCAAGAACTTCCTGACAGAATCGGTTCTCAGGCCTCTCTATCACCAAAGAAGGGGGAAAAAAATAAGAGGAAACAATAACTCTGAAAGCAAGTGAGATGTGTGGAAATAAATCTGTCATAGTCTGTAATTCCAAAAGGGAAAGATACTTCTGGAAATCTGTTTCTAGAAATGGTGACGATATTATGTTGATGATTATTCCTTGGATTTACATATCTCCTGTGCTGTACGGAGCCCACGCACCTTGATAACTTCTGTCACTTTTAACTATTAATCTTCCCAAAGCCCTCCCTGAGGAAGTCTGGTGGTTGCTTTCATTCCTCATTTCAGTAACCATGTGCCCAGAATTAGGTATATCAGGTACCTGTGTGTGCAGAAAACTTGTCCTTGATAATATAGCTTTATCTCTGCCCCATTTCCCACTATTTCTTTCCCCCACTATCTGAAAGTAGAGCGCTCCTGTGAAAACTTTCATAAGCCAAAATGGTGTAAAGCAAAGCAGCAATTACCATTAATTTATACAGGAAAATCTTTGAGTGTTTCCAGACCCCCAAAATAACCTCTCTTAGGCTTTTCTGTTACCTTAGGACACATCATTGCTAACGGATGCACAAAATAAATCGAGATAAAGCACAGATGCTCATAGACACAGTTCAAAGCTCTGGCAGCTGGTGCCGAGATGCTGGGAGTGGATTTAGAAGGAGCTTGGTGGGGCCACTCTGACTGCTTGGGGTGTGCGTTGCCTCTCTTAACGGCTCACTGCAAAATAAATGCTGAACGCTGTTTTTGTGTTTTGCATATATATATGTATATATGCATATGTATATGTACATATATACATATATATATATGTGAAAACTGTCTTCGGATTTCTTTCGATTAGCAAAAATAGGTAATAGGTCTCTTGTCAAAGTGAAGTCGAGCAATGTGAACTTTTGAGAGGCAAGGACTGTCTGTGCTGCCCAAGTGAGCCCAGAGCCCAGTAATAGCTGGAAAAAATGTCTTGGGTTTGTGTGAGGCTATCTAGCTTGTAAGGCACTTCCACAGGTGAGTGGTGTCAGGATAGTAACCATTTGTACCGTGTACCGGAACACCTGCCAGGTGGTAGGCATTACGACAGACGCTCTATATTAAGCATCTTACTTGATCTTCCAACAACCCTGTAGGGTATGTATTGCCGCCTTCGTTTTACAAGGAGAAAACACGGTCCAGCATTAAGTCGCTTCCTGGAGGCCCTCCGGCGCTCTTTGGTGGAGCTGGACCAGAACCCAAGTCTTTGGTGATCCTTACACTCTCTAGGTCTTAACAAAAGACTTTGATTTTTTTCCAGGTAGTTGTGGAATTTTTTCTTCTATCTATTTACTTTCCTATATGTTTTATTTATTTATTTATTTTACTTTCCTATATGTTTTAAAAACCATTTGTTGATTTGCGTATTGTGCATCACTGCGACGTATGGCTACTTCTGGTTTGCAGGCCTTTGTGCTTGACCATGATGGGTGTTTTTCTTGGGCTACCAGTATCGCCTCTCTGACATCCTTCCCCAAGTAGTTAGGAGAATGGATCTGTGCTCTAGGTGTTAGCAAAAAAAACTTTATGTCCCGTGGTCATTTGCTTTGAGACAGGGGAGTATTCAGCATCTCAGTCACAGTGATGATGAAAAGTGATTGCCAATCTACGTTATGTTATTGTTTGCCATTTTATCCCAGCCCACAGGCTAAGCAGTTGAGATTGCTTCTCTTAATAAGTAATGATGAAGTAAATATTTTTTTTAAAAAAAGAACCATTTCTCAGGAAGCACTCAGTGAAAGTCCTAAACTTTATTCATTCATTCTGTGTTTGTTGAGCATCTCTATGCCCAGAACTGTTTTCATCCTTGACTCATTATTAGCAATTTAGTGTCATCATCGTTGTCATCCTCCTCATCATCATCAACATTATCATTATCCTCCTCTTCACCACGGGCACATCACTGAGTACCAATTAGCACCGTGGGCATTTATGGAGATGCGTACAGTGTATACTCCATATGGTGCCTGTCCTTGGGGAAGCAGGTGGGGTAACACATAACATGAATACAAATGTATTCATAAGTGCATGTGCGTTTCCACAGCATCACAGGTATTTGAGCAGTGAAACAAATGGATCTTATTGATGTTATTTTGGTGCGTGTCAACTAATCCAGGAAACCAGGAAACCTCCCCCAGACCGCTGAATATGAGAAGCCAGGTGAGGTCCACTCCAGCCTCAGGTCTCCATACGAGGAGGTGAACCTGAGCTAGACTCAAAGACGGGAAAAGAACTTCCTGCACATCCTTTCCCAGATCCCTCCAAAGTTGAAAACCAGCATATTCAAAGACCTAAAATCCTCCCATATCTTTTGCATAATTCACCTCTCTCCACCACTCTGGGCTTTAGTTTGACAAACAATGATAATAGCTGGATAGTGTAGAATTCATAACAGAGGCATCTCAAACCCACAGGGATTTGGGAACCTGTGCTCCACCCTATTCTTTTGTGCTGTTACGTTAGCCAGGGTCCCATAAATATTCATGGAGATGATAAGAATGACATTGAGACTCTGCATACCACTTTATTTGGGTTCTAAAACCACAAAAATCATTTAATTGACCAACAGAGCTATCTACCTAATTGACA
Organism: Vulpes vulpes; assembly: GCF_048418805.1. NCBI lineage: Eukaryota > Metazoa > Chordata > Mammalia > Carnivora > Canidae > Vulpes > Vulpes vulpes. Next base: position 180,109,017 of record NC_132791.1, on the reverse strand, counting down.
ACTCAAAACAGCGAGTCCTTGGCCTATAACATTTGGAAGTTTAAAATTAGAACTTGCACAAAATATTTAAAGCCAGTAGAAAGTTCTGGATTCCCAGCCTGTCTAAAGAGGATTTAGATCTTAATATGCCTGAAGAGGCATATCTAGGACTGAACCTCCTCCAAAGACACCCCCATCCCCCCCTGGCTTTGTACATCGACCTATGAAAAGGTCTTTCCAGAAGGTGACCTCATAATATCTGAATTCTCACCTTACTGGCTGTCAGGGCCATTTAAATGTGTGCTGAAAACATTTTTCAAGAAGTAGGAATGCATCTGAATGTTGAAGAACAGTACTATTTTAATGTTGAAATCTACCCCTAGATTTTACTAGGGTCTTTCAACAGGATGGTATATTCCTGATTTTCAACATAAACCAATAGTAAACATTTCCACTAAAACACTCATGTCCTCCTAGTAGGGTTCCACCTTTATGAGAGTTGAGGATTATGAGTTCACACCTAAATAATGATTACTTAATGGTCTCACTCCTTTGTAAGAACTTTGAAATTCCAGCTAGCAAACAGTGTTATATTATTTTCGGGTGCACAATACAGTGATTCAACACTTCCACACATCACCCGGTGCTCATCAGGACAGGTGCCCTCCTTAATCCCCATCACCTGTTTTACCCACTCCCACCCCCCTGCCTGGTAACCATCAGTTTGTTCTCTATCATTAAGAGGGTTTCTTGATTCTCCCCCCTCCCTCATTCTCTCATTTTTCCCCCTTTGCCTGTTTGTTTCTTCAATTCCACATGAGTGAAATCATATGGTATTTGTCTTTCGCTGGCTGACTTATTTTGCTTTCAGCATTATACTCTCTAGCTCCATATTGTTGCAAATGGCAAGATTTCATTCTTTTTTATGGCTGAGTAATATTCCATTGTATATATTAATGGTCTCATTCTTGCATGACTTCACATGCCTCCTTCGACCTCCCGCCTCACCCCAAACTACAAGGTGTATGAGCTCAGGAGCCTGGGGTTGGGAGGTGGGAGAGAAAGGGTGGTGAGAGTCTGTTTTCTGCCCCTTTGCCAGGGGCTAGCCCACTCCCTTTGAAGGCCCCCGTTGTTTTACCCTCTGGCCTCACCACCTTACAGTCCACTTCTGAGGCAGTTTCCAGGGACATCGTATCTCCACCTTTCTGTAAAGATAAATAAACAGTTTGAGACTCCCCTGTCTTTATTAAACATTTCCTCTAAACTGCATGCTTTGGCTCTGCGCCCGCGGGCATCAAGCAAGCCTTCCGGGGGCAGTCCAACCCCAGAGCCCTGCCACTTGGTTCCCCACACAAATAGCCCTTTGAGCGGGCAGGAGGCACCTGCGCTGACCACTAGTCCTCCTCTCTGCCTCAAGGGTCTTCCCAGCTCCCTGGGCTGGAAGGGTCCTGAGAAGCCCACTCAGCCCCTGACAGAAGGAGGCGCAGCAGCAGCAAAGACCAGGAGCCAGATGCCGGTGCTCCCTCCACAAGAGGCCAAGAGCTGCTGGGACCTGTGGTCTGGCTGTGGGGAAGGGCAGGCACCCCATCCTGCAGCAGAGAGGAAGCGTGGGAGGGAAGCTAGAAGAAGAAAGGCTGCAAACAAATAAATAAAGGAGGCATGTTTGACCAAACCCCCAACACCTAAATCTCCAAGCCCACTGGAGCAGGAAATTGAGTGGCTGGACGAGGCAGCCTTGCTCTGGCCTCCCCGCCACCCCCCACCCCTCCCAACCATCCTGGGCCTCAGGAAGGGTCTCCAGGCCTTCCAGACCTTTTTTTTTTTTTTAAATAAATCTCCAATCTATAGGGAAAGAGGAAGTGTATTTTTAAAACCAGTGGAGACTCCATGGCCACAGATCTGAAAGAGATTGAAAGGGGACAGAGAGGCTGGCTGAGAGGAGGGAAGAGGATTCCCAGAAGTGTGTGCGTGCGCGCGCGTGCGCCCCAGCCGTGTGGGAGACAGCCTGCGAGGAGAGGGAAAACAAAGGAAAGGGGGACCGGGAGAGTCAGAGAAATAAGTGGGAGAAGGCGCGGGCGCCGGGGGAGGGGCGGCGGGGCCCGAGGCCGGGCGCGGGCGGGCGGGCGCACGTGTGCCAGGGGGACGGTGAGCTCAGCATTTCCTCCTGGGTCGGTCACGTGGGCCTCGCCAGGTAAACAGGCTGCACCGGGGCTCGGAGGAGGCAGCGCCCGCGGGGCAGGGCCTCCCCCCGTCCCCGCCCCCCGAGCTGGTTGCAGGCGGCGGCCAGGTGGGCTCGGCCTGGAGCGGCCTGGTGACCGCGCAGGCCCGGGACCCGCGGAGGCCCGGCTAGTTGCTTTTATAATTAGCTCCGAGGAGTTTAGAGACGTTTTGATTTTAAATAAGAACGGAGCTTGGGGACGCATGCCTGTCAAAGCTCGGATGCTGCCAGAGTCTGGGGCCCGGCATTGCTTATCCTCATTTGTCTCCTTCCAAGGTTGGGGGGAGGTGGGGGGGGCCCAGATGGGTGTAGATGAAGGATGGGTGGGGAGGCCGCAGCTGAGAAGAAAAGGATCAGGGGCGGTGATTATCCATATTAGGAACAAGGGAATGCTAACAGGCTGTAGGTGAATGTATTAAAGGACACAGCTCAGAATGTGACCGGGGTGCCCCAGGGAGGCAATGAGACCCGGGAAAGAGATCAGGGGACAAGAAGACGTTAGGAGCAGAGTTTCAAGCATGAAACTTTTGCTTTTTTTTTTTTTTTTTCAGGGTGATATAGAAAAGGGTCCCTAACCAAACTGCGGCGGGAGTTCTGGGCATTTTGGAATGGCAGAAATGTGTCTGGAAACTTTATCTGAAAAGCTGAGTGGATGGAACAGGTGATTTTTCCACCTGGAAAGCTCTAGACTCCAAAATGGGGGTGGGGGGAATGGAGTGTATGCCTCTTTCTTTGAATTCCTGGAAATAGGGCCTTTGCATCTATGATAAAATAGCTTATTTAGGTCATTCTTTGAATAATTTTGAATCAGAATGAATTACCTGGGACGCCTGGGTGGCTCAGCAGTTGAGCGGCTGACTTTGGCTCAAGGCCTGATCCCAAAGTCCCAGGATCCAGTCCCACACTGGGCTCCCTGCATGGAGCCTGCTTCTCCTTCTGCCTGTGTCTCTGCCTTTCTCGCTCTCTGTGTGTCTCTCATGAATAAATAAATAAAATCTTTAAAACAAAACAAAACAAAATGAATTACCTTATCTTGGTCATAATTTTCTACGCCCTTGTGAAAACTTAGCCAAACCTATGGGAGGGAGACTGACCCACCGTCCCAGTTTCCAGAGTTGAGGGGGTTCCCGGGATGCAGTTTTCCATCTAGTGCAGTGTTGGACAAAGTGGGACCAAGTTGGTCAGCTGTAGTGGGAGGCCGAGTCTAGTCTACAGAGAAATAAGAAGGTAACTCATGCCCACCCTGTTCCATCAACAAAACAACATCAACAAAAGCCCTTTCCTCCATTTCTTCTACTCTCTCCCCTCCTTTCTTGCTCTCAGCTGTTCCTGACCCATTTGAGTATATGGGACTCTGTATATGGACCTGGGAGCTGGCATATGCAGCTACCTCGAACAGTTGGCTTTTGTTGCTCCTGGGGGGGAAAAAGGAGAGGAAAAAGAAATGTGCATCCTCCCCCCCAGGCCCTGCCCATCCCACCCCAACCTTCTTCATTCGGGGGGGGGGGGGTGTGTGGAGTCCATCAGTGCCACGAATGTACTTTCAGCCCTTGGGTTGAAAGATAGATATTTGATACCCCTCTCTGCTAACTAAATACGTCACTCTGACAAGACTCCCAGCCCAGAGTTATTTTTGTGGCATTATGTAATTGGATTGCCTGGTCAGGAGTACTTCCTTAACAAGGCTTTCAGCAACCCCTCCATGTGGGCCTGGCCAGTCCTGCCCAGTTCCACACTCTAGCTTCAGCCCAACACAACCCAGCTCATGTCACTGACCCAATTACAACATCCCCTCGCTGCAGAAGCCACCGCCCTGCCCCTCATGGAGTGCTTCAGTACCTAGTGGCACAGGGATGCCAGGTTTGGCCAGAGTTGGCAGGAGACTCTCCTGTAGCCTTCCTCTAATAGCCACAAAGCAGGCATGTCTGTTCTGAGGGGGCTGCAGGACGCTTCCTGGCCCCCCTCCCCCCAGCAGTGTAAAACCGAGAGCTCCTGGGGCCAGCCCCAAGACTGACCAGGAGACCCTCCGTAGGCCTGCCATTTGGATGTCACTGCCCTCGCTTCTTCCCACTTTCTGAATTTCCTCACATTTGTTCATGAGTAATTGGTCATCTGATCATCCCTTCCTGTCAGCCTGCTGACTCACAGAAGTTAGGAACTCGTCTGAGCTTCAGACACAGAAAGAAAATTTACAAAGGAAAGCGAGAAAGGCCTGGTATGATCTTGCCCTGGTCTGGCTGGGGCAGGCCCACACCTCCAGGAGTCCAGGGGTGATTGTTTCAGGGTGATATGATGTTGCTGTCATCCTGGGCTGGGGGCCTGTTCACCTTAGGTTTCCTTGTCCTTTCTGTCTGTGGCCTTTTGAGGACAACCTCCATAACTTTCTATGATGGGTCTCCCAGCCCTCAATCCGTATCAAAACCAGAGAGCCCTTCTCAGAATCTATTTCTTTCCTTCCTCTCAGCGCATGTGCATTGTGTATCTATCTGTCTTTTATTTTCCCTGGAGTCCCTGGTTCTCCTGACCTTGACTAGAGGCAGACGGTGTAATAAAAATAGCTTGAAAGCCAGATGGAACTGGGTTCAAATTCAAGTTGAGCCACTTAATAGTTGTGTGATCTTCATCTCTCAGAGTCTGATAGTCCTCATCTATAAAATGGGACTGATAATACCAGTTTCCCAAGGCTACTGAGAGAACTGAATGCAATTCATGTAGAGTGCCGGCCACCCTTGAGTGCCAAGTAGGTGCTCAACAAATGTAGGGGTTTCAGGGAGGTAGGGAAGAAAGAAGAGGGCTGGTTTGCCAGACTCCCAAGAGCAAACCTTGTCTGCTTTACTACACCCCTGATCTCCAGCCAGAACACTCTTTTTAGGGGTGCAGGATTGATTGAATCTCACCATCATTTGGGGGATGGGGTCAGGAGGGAAAGAGCACCAAGAACACAGACCCGCATGGCTGTTCCTTTTGGAGAACCTTCCCAGTCTGACACTCTGGTCTCTACACACCCCCTTACTGGCAGCCTGTCCCTGTAGACCCTTCCAGGGCTGGGCACTCAGTTGAAGGTATTTGCTTCTAGTTTGCCTGCACCCAGAACAAAGAGACAAGGGACAAGAGTAGCTTCTCCCCAAGTGTCCACTTGTGTGATCCTTGCATCCTTGTTGCAGTGCAGAGTTCATTCCAACTCCACAGCAGGAACTAGTTGGAACCCATAGGTCAGGGATCCCGAGAGCAAAGTGAGGTACAAATAGCCACAGGCAACATAATGGGGGGCAAGGAAGGAGAGGTTCCCTGGAGGTGGGGGGAGATGGGAAGAGCCAGCACCTGGGGGCATCTCTCCCTGAAGTGCACAAACAGCAAGAGGCTCTGATGTTAGCTGTACCTGGGGGGAGAGGGGAGGAACAGGGGGAGGTGGAGGAGAGCCTGTGGCAGAGTGCCGCTGTTCCAGTTGGCAGGAAGCCCTTCCCTGAAGACTGTGAGTTTAACCTTTAGCATTCAAGTGTCGGGGCTGAAGTGTCGTTCTGAGCACTTCTTCCTGCTGCAGCGCTCCCAGACTGCAGAGAGGGTCGGCACCAATCTGCCTTTCCTTTTCTCTTCCCAGACAAAATGAGAGGGAGGGCGATACCCAGAACCAACCACACAGACACAGGCACCCCTCATGTCAGGCCCTTGCTAACCCTAAACATCCAGTCCCACCTCCTCAACCAGCCTAGTTTCTGATCAACCTTAGTGATGAGCAGGACCCCAGGGGGCTCTCCACTCCCAGATCTCCCTGGTCCATAGGGTGCACAACCATTCCGGACTGGCCTGAGCTGGAAGCCTTTTCTTGCAGGTGGACTCAGGGCTCCCAGCGGCCCCCCGTGGTGGCTGCTGTTTGCCCCCCTTGGTGTCCCACAGGACAGGGTTGGAGCATCTGTGTCCTGAAAGAAGCTGGGAAGCCCAGGGAGGGCAGTGGAGAGGGAATCAAGCCCTGGAAGCCCAGGGTGGGGAGTGGGATCAGAGCTGGATGTAGGCACGGGGCTTGGGCAGCTCAGCTCAGGCCTGAAGCACACCGATGACTTGCCCTCTCCTTCCCAGGTGGCTGCTGGGGCCAGGCCCCATGCCTGCTGGTTTTCCTGGGGGTGCCCTGCAGGGGCATAATGGGGTGCTCGGATTGTTCCGCAGGAGGCTATTTACTCACCCAGTTGAGGGGGTGAGGAGCCTTGCTAGGCACGCACCTGCGAGGGGCACCTGGGTCCCAGGGCAGCGGCTCTGCGCTGGCTTCGGCTCCCCAGCCAGCTTCTCCAGGGGCCTGAGCTCCCAGGCTTCCTCTTAGGAGCCCGGAGCCGGCAGGAGAATAAAGATTTCCCGAAATGGGGCTGGGTGTGCCAGACATTAAGGACGCAAGCCCTGGCTCAGTGAACTGTGGTCAGTGTCTCAGGAAACTGTCAGGATCTTTGAGATTATGGTTCCTGGGGAGGTGGGAACAGTGCCTGGTCCAGGCGATGCTGAGCCCAGGGGGCAGGAGAGGAGACGCACAGACGATGCGCCCTAAGCCAGGACCAGAGGAAACTGGCCTGGAATGTTCCTGCTGCCCCGCTGAGCCCTGGAATTAAACCGGGAGGTGGCCATGGCCACAGGGGACCACTGCCCTGCATGCTGCCCTGGCACGAGTCGGGCCCGCAGGACATCTGTGGGGAGCCCAGCTTACCAGAGCCCCGGCCCAAGAGCCCCGGGGTTGGCAAGCACCTGACCACGGGGCTGCGCCCTGCCCTGCCCAGCCCTAACCAAGCACTGGCCCCAAATTTTGAGCCATCCATGTACAGGAAGATCGGGTTTGCCTTTTTCTCTAAGAATTGGAAACAAACGAATTGGAAAATTTCTGCTTTGGAAAAATATCTGTTCGATGTCGTTTGGTGCTTAAATTGTCCTTGGAATTTTTTTTCAGCTTCATTTGAAAAAGAAAAGGAAAGTTGACGCAAGCGCCCCAAACCTTGTTTCTCTTTAAATTGTCCCCTTAGACGTACAGTTGGTTACTGCAGATGTTTTCTGGGGCGAGGAGAGCGAAATGGAATGGGAGGGAGGATGAAGACTGGGAATCTCTGATTTTAAATCCCATTATTGGCTTTGAGGAGAGGCGTGCGCGCACACACACACACACGCGCGCACACACACACACACACAAAATCAGGAAAAGATAGTTCGTCCCCCACTGATTTTCTTCACTTCAAAGATTTCCCTCGCCCCTTAAATCAGAAATATTATGGTGCTAGGTATTTCTCAGGGAAAAAAATGCACATGTTTCTTCAGAATATGTACACGGCATAGGTCCCTTTTTTACATTTCTCAGCAAAAAAAAAAAAAAAAAAAAAGCGGGGGGTGGGGGTGAGTGGGAAGGCACTCAATTCCCTGGCTATTAAACAAGCCATGCCTGCAAGAAATGCAGGCATCGGGGGATTGCTCAGCCGCGCATCCCTCCATTAGCGCACGCCTGCGTGTCTGCGTGTCAACAATGCACGTGCTACCACGGGCACTGACTCCCCACGCCAGCCCTAACGGGCTCTGTGCAAAGGGGCGCCAGGTCTCAGGTGCCCGCTCTCAGCCCTGCTCCCTAGCCCGCCGCCCAAGCCTCCCAAAGATCCCTTTTTTCCTGCCTCTGGCTGGCAAGTCAGAAACCTCCATCGTTCCCCTGGAAAGTTATGCCCTTGGAAATCCCCAAAGCGAACGTAGCCCAACCGAGGGTCTCTTGCCCTCAAGTTGTTCACTTTGTTGTGCAGAGACGAGGTTAGTTCTCTTCTTCACCTGCCCCAGGCTTTAGATGGGGTGCAAACTTCTGGTACCAGGTCACCAACAGGGAAGCCAGCGCTTGCCAGCGGTGCAGGCTGTCTGGAGCCCAAGAGAGCCACCAACTCTGAGACGACTCCTGCCCCAAGGTTGGATCTCAGATTTCCATTGCAAAGGAGCCGAGGATAGTGGAAATCGGACTCAAACCCTGGAACTGACTAATTGCCCTGCATTTTCACAGTGCGCCATGTATTGGGAATCAAGGGCAGGCTTTATCATTTGGAACTCTTTTCAGTGACCCAGGCGCTCTAAGTTTGGGGCTAATTCTTTAAAGGGTTTACTTCTGAGAAATAGGGAAGAAAGAATGAAAGAATGAAACATACCCACAATCCTTGTATTGGGGATGGCACTCAAGAGTAGGTTGTGGTCTCTTTTGAATCGGAGTTCAAAGAAAAAAAAAAAAGGCTTGTTCCCTCCCCCTTGCCCCAGGGATGAAACCTCTCTAGATTCGAGCGGCCAATTTGGTTTGATTTCCGTGGTTTGGAGGCTCTGGCGGGGTTAGGGGCGCCGGGGCTAGGAAGACAGACCTCAGCTGCCTACTGGACCAGCTGGTCCACTCTTGGCCGTGGAAGCAGAAGCGGAAATCGGGGTGATTCGCCCTCGCTCCGACAGCTGGAGGGAGCGCCTGGGGAGCGCCTCACCGAGCCTCCGCGGGCAGTGCCTTGTCTGTGGACACCCTCGTGCGCTCATCTCTCTACCCACTCTTAGCATCCCCCACCTGTCTTGTGTCCCCCCAGGGATCCAGTTCCTCTCTCTCTCTCTCTCTCTCTCCCTCTCCCTCTCCCTCTCTGTCATTTCCAGCCAGTTCTTTTCCCACCAAAAACTCCTTTTCCTTGGAGTAACTTTCCAAAAGAGCTGTCGTTGTCCTAAAGCCCAACCTGGTAGGGGGATTTGGGAAGCTCTTTCTCAATTAAAGCTCCTTTTGTGGGCACCGCGTATGCGGCCCACGGTGCCCAGGACGTCACCTGGGCACTGAGCCCCACAACCAGGTGCTTCCGTGGAGCGCCATAACAAAAGGGGACTTCAGACGCTTTGCTCTTTTCCAGTGAAAAGGCTCAGAAACAAATCTGAATTTGGGTTTTGGTTATCTTTCAGGCGTGAAAAATATTTTGACAAAAGTATTCTCCAGGCTGCCCAAGCTGGGGGGAAAGAAAGCTTTTGGCTGGGATTGTGGGCACAAAGCAAGAAGCTGCATGTAATGGACACCACTGTGTACATCCGCTTAGGACGATGAGGAGGAGCGGGATCCGAGTCTGCGGGGTTGGCGCCAACATCCAAACTCCCCCACCCTGGCAAGGGCACCCCTGTCTTCCACAAACGGGGAGCATTTTTTTTTAAACCCACACCCATCTGCTCACCCTCTGGTGCATTAAGAGCAAACTTTCTGATTTGGTGTTTGGGGCTTGGATAACAGAGGCTCAGCACTGGGATTGAGCTGGGGCTGGAACAATTCTGGACGCTCAGAAGGACCTCACCCTGCACCCCCAGGAGAAAGGGGAACTGTTCCATTTGTCTGGGGGTCAGAAGGTGGGCTGGGAGGTCGGGGAGGAGGGAACGGATGGATGGAGCGCCAAGTGCCGCGCCTGGCTGCCTCTCTCTCCTGTTTCTCCCTCCCTACCCCATCTTCTGCCGTTTCCAGAGGCAGGAGAAAGGTGATCTCGGACTTGACCCCTAAATCACAGCTGCTGGTGCCGGCACCTCGCTCCGGGGAGAGCGCAGCCCCTTCCCAGAGCTCGGGCGGCTTTAACCCTTTCGCTTCCTGGCGTGCAGGGGCTGGCGGCAGCAGAGCCTGTGACCCCGGACCCGGAGCAGCCCGCCTCCTCGGCGCGGCACCTTGGATCCCACCGGGAGACTACAAAAGGGCGAGACTGCAGGGTGCTGCGCGCCTGGGGCAAGGGCCGGCCAGCCCCGAGCGCAGCCAGGGACCCCGAGGAAGAGCCCGAGTCAGCGGAACGAAGAGGGATGTTTGGATCGTGTTAACTACCCAGACAGATGCACTTCAGCATGTCTGCATTTATGGGATCCATATGTTGTCGTGGCAAATGAAAGGACAGTAACATATACATACAATAGACTTAGAATAACAATACACATTCAAAAAGAGACCCGCACATTCTTCACCCTGCAACCCTGCTTTCAGATCTAGCTCTAGAGTTGTGCGCAGAGGCGTCCTTTCAACCTCCCCTGGCTCCTCACGGATTTTCTTTTTTTTCTTCCTCCTTCCTCCCCCCCCCTTTTTTTGTTTTTGTGTCCCCCAACCCCTCCCCCCCAACCAGAAGAAAACCCAAGGCCCAGAAGCTAGGCTCTTTGGAAGTGAGATCTCCTAAGATCCCCTTCACCTCTCTTTCTCCTTAAGACTGGCCCACGGCATCTTCAGCCCTGGGACCAAATAATATCTGCTCACATTGCAACCCAAGATTCTGAAAATTGCAGGGAGGCAGATTCTTACTCAAATTCACCATCTACATCTTCATCATTAAACCAACACTTCTATTTTATATTTGCAAAAAAAGTAGCTTCAAACAGATCTGCAAACAAAAACCCCCAGCGAGAGCACACGCATAGCTCTGTACAGTACCTGCATTTATGTATACCTTGTATATTTGTGTGCACATATATTCAGCACACACAGAGACGCAAAGACATCTAAAGTCATTCAAATGTATATTTATGTACCCATTTATGCATATATCTTTGTGTTTGTATCCATTCATTTGAGCGAGAGGCAGAGAAATATACACATCAATGCAATACTTAGCCTACATTCTACTTTCTGTCCCTACTGTAAATGTCTTAAAAACAGATTGGTCTAAAAAATTTTCTGCCCTCTTGCCAGCTAAATGAAGGATTTAGATTCTGAATTTCTTGGTTCCTTTTTTCATTTTGTACATAAAATAATCCATATAGATGCTGGATTATCGCCTAAGCATTATTCAATCATACAAGCTTGGTACCTCTCCTCCTTATAACGAATTCACTGAGTAAAATTAGCATAAGTATTTACCAGATTAAGCTGACATTTTCCTATATTGCAACATGAAATACATTTATATCCAGAATTTCCCCCAAATAGCCTATGCCAGTGGAGATACTGACTTCCTCCGCGCTGTTTTGTATAACAAGCTACAAGTTCGCTCCTAGTACTATTTACATTTTTAAAAGAAAATAAATACAGAGAGCATTAAAGTGAGTTTCCAAGATCTACAAGGAGAAATTTAATTCTGCTGCATCTTAAAAAAATAAACCAACAGAATTATGAAGATTTGTGAAGATAGATAAATAAGAGGCAAATATACTCCTGAAGGTCTGAGCAATTTTCCTTACCTGATGTATTATGGAAAAATTCAGAATTTACCAGTCTTCTTTCAGTCAGCTACATTTTACACTGACCTGCACTTTGGACTGAAAGGGAAAAAAAAAAAAAGATTAACTGTTGCCAATGAAAAATTTAAAATAATAATCAGAAACCGGACAAACTGAAGGTAAAAATATACAATGGTTACAATAAAGATAAATATTTATTTAATCAAAGTAGAAGTTGTGTTTGGACTGTAGGAATGTTTCATCCTTCCCTTAAAAAAAAAAAAAATCAAGAAAGAAAAAAGCCAGAGTCTTTGCAGGCTCCTGGAGAGTTCCCATTGTCCAGGGCTATCGAGAGCCCAGAATGGCATTAACCTCACAAAAGACACATTGTGCAGGGGACAAAAAAAAGCCCCTTCTTCTACAATAACTTTTAGCTTTTTTATTTTTAGAAAATGACAAAGGTTTTGCAAGCACTGACTGGTGAAACCTGTAGCAAGCCAGGCTGGACTTGGCTTTATTGATCAACTGTCCCGCATGGAAAAGCAGCCAGGAAAAGTTTGAATGGCAATCCAGATTTGGCTCATAGAGAGGAAACCCCCGATTTTTCTAAATGTATTTTCTTTTTTTTCTCTCTAAATAAAACAGCATTATTCCCAGAGTGAATTCACAAGGATTAGATGAGGTAACCCTGCAAAATCCTAAACCGTTTTCTCCTCCTAGTCCTGACTAAGAAGCTGCATGCTCTTAAGAGCATTGGAAAAAATCTCTCAAAATGAAGAATTCCTTTCTAATCAAATAGATTTCCCGATTAATTCCCCAATTCTTTCTAAAATAAGTAATCCAGTGAGGCTGAGGGAAAAAAAAAATCTTTTTTTCCCCCTAAGAAAAATAAGTTTTGGTGAGAGCTCTCTGTCTACCTGATGTTACAGGGTTCACTAAAAATACCTTCAGAAACATCAATGTTGTTTTTGCATTTGTTTGCAGATCACTTAAAGTGCAAATTGCATTTTATTTTATTCCAGACATTGTAATTTCAGTGGTACTAGTTCATATTTAGAACTTACATAAATACATACTTGTCATTAAAAAAAATCTATTGCATTAGCAGTGACGCTAAGGCTAGGATTTGAAAGAGGGGGTAGAGAAACAGAGAGAGAGAGAGAAGGAGAGAGAGAGAGAGAGACAGACTGAGACTCTTGTTCTTCCTGCGTTTGTTTGCTTGCTTTTTGGAGGTACCGTACACCCGCCTAAGTGATGGCTTTGATGTACTGGGAATCGGTACAGTAGCAGGGTCCCTGGCTGCTGTCTTTGATTCCAGGGATCTCCTTTGGGCTCTGGTGGGATGTACTGCTCCTAGTCTTTATCTGAAATCCATCCTCTCATTTCAAGCCCTTTGGCTTCGAGACTCTGCTCCAAACTCTTGGAGGAAGCTGTGAGACTTTTTTTTTTTTTTTTGGCATGAGGGAAGGGGTATATAATTTCCCCCCTTTCTCCACTCTAGACCTTTCCTCGCTATTTAAATATATTGGCTTTCTTTCTTACGAATTTAGTTTGAAATTATTTTTCACTGCCTTTATTACATCCCTGCTTTTGATGGCAAAATAGCTTCCTGTGTTTTGAAAACATCTGCTTTCCAGGTTTTACACGAGAAAATTGATTTTACTTTTCTCTTAGGTCCAAAAAGGTAGAAAGTTGGACTTGTTTCCAAGTGCAACTTTTCCTTTTCTTGTCTTTCCTTTAAGTTAACCCCCTTCTCAGTTCTGTTTCACTTTCCCCCTTTTATTCCTTCTAATCATCACTCCTGCTTCCCCTTCTCCTTCTAAAGAACCAGAGAAGATTGATTGCATCTTATTTCAGAAGACAAAATTAACATATCATATATATATATATATTGGTCTAGTCTATGGTACGTGCTAAAGTTTTGTCCATATTATCTTTTTTTTTTTTGTCCTCTGATTTTTTTTGGGGGGGGAGATAATTTTCCTTCTTGGGGAAAAAAAAATCTCAGATTTGCAATTTAAAGTGGCCTCTATTTTGTCTAGAGCTGCTTCTCTGCCTTTCACTTAAATCTTTGCTTTAAGCTGTCCCACTCCATTATTGCTTCCCCCCACCCTTGCTCCCTTCTTCTTTGAAGATGCTCTCTTCTTATTTAATTTAAACATTGCTGCATTTGTCAAAAGAGAAAAAAAAGCAAGAAAAAGAAAGGGGAAAAAATAAGAAACAAAAGAGAAAGGAAAAAAAAAAGGAAAGAAAAAATCTTAAAAAAAAAAAATCTTAGCCAGGTTCCTATTGTTGCTTCTCTGCATTTCACTTCTCGGTGTGTATGTGTGTGTGTGCGTGTGTGTCGTGTGTGTGTGTGCGTGTGTGTGTGTTTTTAATACATGCATAAACTTTTGGTGCCTCTCTCCCTCTTCCTGGGCTCTTCTCCCATCCTCTCTTCCTGCTCTCCTTGCCCTGCTCATCACTTTCCCCCGGTTTTTTTTTTTTCCTCCCTTCCTCCCCTCTGCCTCCCTCCACCTCCCCCTTTTCTTTTTTGCTGAATCTTATTGATCCAGAAGGTGGCTAATTAGCCCTTCCCGTCGTGCCTGGGTAATGAAGCACATGCGCACTGAATTAATCACAGCCATTTTTTGCAGGAAACTAATTAGCAGAATAAAGATCCAAAGACTTTTTTTTCTTTTCACTCATCAGCTCCCACTTCCAGCGCGTCCCCTCCGACCGCTGCAGCCGCCGCCGCCGCCGCCTCCTCCTCCTCCTCCTCCCGGCCGCAGCCGCCGCCGCCGCCGCCTGCTTTGCATCCCAATTACAGCCTAGAGCCGCTGCCGCCGCCGCCGCCGCTTCTCCTCCGTGGCCCCTGCCCGCTCCGGGGGCTGTAAACTCCCCGCCAACCATGCTGCTCGGCGGCAGCGGCGGCGGCGGCTCCGGCTCCCCGGCTGCGGCCGCCTCCCGCCCCGGGCTCCGCCGAGCGCGCTCCAGCTCCGCCGCCGCCGCCGCCGCCGCCGCCAGCAGCGCGTCCTCCGCCGCCGCCGACCCCCGCCAGCCGCCGCTGCTGCCTTGATGGGCTCCGCGGCCCGAGCGCCTCTTTTCGGGATTAAAAGCGCCGCCAGCTCCCGCCGCCGCCGCCGCCGCCAGCAGCGCCGCTGCAGCCGCCGCCGCCGGAGAAGCAACCGCGTAAGTGGCAACTTTTCCCTCTTTTTTTTTTCCCGCCGCCGCCGCCGCCGCCGCCGCCGCCGCCTGCTCCTCCTCCTCCTCCCGCCGCCGCCGCCCGGACGCGGGGCTCCTCGGGGCGCCCGGGCTGCTTTGCATGGGGCTCGTCCTGCCCCCTCCCGGCTCCCGCGCCCGGCCGCCGCCGCCCGCGCTCCCCGCGCCCGCGCCCTGCTCGCTCGCTGCGTCCCGCTCGCCTTCCCCCTGCGCCAAACTTTCTCTTTCTCTTCTCCTTCCTCCTCCTCCCGCCGCCGCCGCCGCCGCCGCCGCCGAGCCCGGGCCGCCCCCTCCTCCTCCCGCCGCCGCCGCCGCCGGCCGCCCGCGACCCCCGGGAGGGTGGAGGCGCCCGGGGCGAGGCCCGCGCGCCGAGTTTGGAGGCGCCGCGGGGCAGGGCCGGCCGGGGCGCGGGCCGAGGGCGGGAGGGCGGCCGGGGTCCGGGCGCCGAGACAAAGGCGGCGGCGGCGGCGGCGGGGGCGGGGGGCCGCGGTGCCGAGCGCCCCCGCCCCCGCCGCCCCCGGCCCCCAACTTTGCCCCACCCCGAGAGGCGCCGGGGCCCCGGGCTGAGCCGCCGCGCGGGGCGCGCACCCGGCCGAGCCGCCCCCGCCGCCGCCGCCGCCGCCGCCGCCGCCGCTGGCCGGGCGGGCGGGCGGGCGGGCGCCTTCCGCGGCGGGGCTCGGCTCGCGGGGCTGCGGCCGCCCGGCGGGAGCCCGGGTCCGACAGCGGCGCGGGGCGAGGCGGCTCCGCCCGGCCCGGTACCTGCGCGCCCCCTGCCCCGCCGGCCGCGCCGCGAGCGCCCGCAGGGGCCCTGCCCCGGACACTAGGGGCTCCCGGGGGCGCGGGGCGCGGGGCGCGGGGCCGCCGGCCTCGCTCCTGGACCAGCTGGGCCGGGGACCTCGCCGCGTGCCTGCTTCTCTTTCTTCGTTCTCCTCCTCCTCTCTCTTTTTTTTCTTTTTGTTTCTTCCTTCCCTTTTTCTTTTTTCTTTCTTTCTTCTTTCTTGCTTCCTTTTTTTTTTTTTTTCCTTACACGAATCTGGGATTGTTTACGTGCCATTCCCCACTCACCCCCTCGCCCTGCTTCACTCTTTGCCATCAGGCGTTTTCATGTACATCTTTTTTTTTTTTTTTTTGGCGTATCTCTTGGAGGCTAGATGTGAGTGTATTGGATATGCTTAGTATATTTAAATCGTGAAAGGACTCGAGGAGTCGTAGGTTTATTATGTTCGAAAAATAACATTTTACTTTACAAATTAATCTGTTGCTCGGAAGCTGACTTTTTGCAAAAGGTTGTGCAATTCCTTCGACTGGGGCAAATTCTTTGATTACAAGTGCTTCAAAAATCACCCACTTAACTTTTCCCCCTTGTTGCTTCCAAGTTAAGGGAAATATGACAATTTTTATTGGTCTCAATCATTGAAACGTGATCTAAGGACTATATGGAAGGAGCCTGATTGCCTTTTTCTGGCCTCCACTTCTAGTGACTTTGAAAAGGGGGTTTGTTAAGCACCTTTGAAGAAGATGACATACGGTGATCGCTTGACTGTAATGCAAATTGCAAAGCATAAATTCACTTTGGAATTAAAAAATCCTTTTGGGGGGGACCCTTGAGGATTTATGATGTTTTTTTAAAAATTGTTTTTTTTTCTCCCTACTTTGGGAGGATGGTTAGTTACACAGCAACTTATTTGGAGGTCTTCAGAAAGAGGCTTGGGAAATGGGAGAGGGGAAAAGATTGATCACAATCTGCATAATCAATAGGGCAGTGTGCTGCAATCGTGTACCTACATTTACTGTAAATTTCTACGATATCTGCAGTGTGGGTGCTCCAGTGCCTCAGTCGGCTTCTTAGAGCGGATTTAGAGGCAGTACAAGCAGAATTTGCTGCCCAGCTCTCCGGAACAATATAGGGGAAGTCCACTGGATAGTGGCTCATTTAAGAACTCCTTCATTTTACTGTACGTGGGGGGGGGGGCAGATCTGTTTACATATGTGGATTTCAGTAAACCCCCAAGGTGTGAGTATACTCTAGGTTGAGGGGAGTAGGAAGTATTGGGGGGAGGTTCGGGGGAGGTGTTCACTCATTGAATCACCACCTTGGGGGCCCTCCTCTCATCTTATGTTAGATATCTTTAGTGCAAATAATTTAGAAGTATGAATACGGTAGAGAGTAATACACCAGAGATTGAAGCAATGTCAAAAGTAAGGATTGCTGTGTGTGCATTTGAGAGAGAGAGAGAGAGAGAGAGAGAGAATACAGACACTTATCTTATAGTCAGGCTTGAAAGCTTGGTGGTAGGTGAATCCATATTTGGAGATGATTTTGAAATAGTCTAGCAAATGGTGCACGAACAGGATTTCGTAAAAAGTGTACATGGAGTCAGTTTTGAAAGGATTGTGGTTTGGGGAGATGAGGTGTGGGCAGGAAAACCCACTCTAGGCCTGTAGCCTTCTGCCTGTATGTCTCCTCCCTTCCCCCTCCCTGAGTTTTAGTTTTTAATTACTTAATGCTGAAACGCACAGGGCTTATATAAATATTTGCAAATGCTCTTTCCTATTGATTTCTCTGAATAAACTGCCCTGCTCAGGTCCAGAGAGGAGGCAATTCAGATCTGTGGACTTTTTAAACATATAAAGTCTCTGGAGGAGCGTTGGTCTGTGCATGCATGTGTTTATGGGTAGAGTTGTAGATACGAAGATTTTGGGGGGCTTTAGGGAGAGTTCAGGCTCTCAGCTGTGTGAGCTGTGAAAGCTGGGCTGGACCTGGCCCCACGGCCTGGCATCCCTGACAGATTGTGTGTGTGTGTGTGTGTGTGTGTGTGTGTAAGTACATAGTGTGTGGGTGTCTACACTGGGGGAGTCTGAATGCATATGCACTTACACTCCCTTCATTCCCCCCCCCACCCCCATTACATATGGAGCAGTTCCAGGGCTCGGTGACTGCCTTCTCCTCAGGGTCACATTGAGTTCGAATCTGACCCAAGGTGCAGGAATCCTGCAATAGGGAAATAAAAGAATATACAGAATGGGGTCAGGTCAGCTGCTCAGAGGCCAAAACCCCTACAGCTGCTTTGATTTTATTTTTTTTTGTGTATATTTTAGGCTCCTCCTGCCATGTTACAAATTGTGCCTCCCCCTCTCAGGTGTTTGCTCTGTAGCTTAAAGGCACCAGAGCCTCTTCCTGCGCGGTTGTCTGCTCCCAGCAAGAACAGAAAACCCACAATACCAAATCCAAAACAAAACAAGAGAGGAGGGGGGAGAAGAAAAACCCTATTGAGTTCAGGCAAATAAGGTTGGGTCTCCAGATCCGATTACAAAGCTGCTTTGAATATGCAAGACAGCACACAAGACCAGTTATTCCAGTTACAACAAACTATTAAAAAAAGAGAGAGAGAGAAAAGAAAAGGCATGTTTAGGTCGTAATTTGTTAGTACAAGGAAAAGAATCCCACATAAAGCTGCCCTCCCCCCCCCCCCCACCCCTTTGCTGGCTTCACATAGAATTCACTCACCCTTTTCCGATGAGTCTACTATATAGGTTCTTTTATTAAAATCTTTTGGGTTTAGGAAGATCGCTGCAAGCAACACATTTTCTGTATTTTTTTCCCCTTTATCTTAGAGGAGAGTTGGCAGGGGTTCTGTGGTTTGCAGTTACACAATATGTTATCATGTTTTTAATCACTAAATCATTGCAGTGGTTATAGATTTACAGTCTTGGGGTATTACAGAGAAGAGAGACGGCGGCTATATATATGCTTTTAAATTACACCGATGTAAACTGAGTGCGGCAGCTGTGAATATGGTCGGCAGACTTCGGCCCCCCCCCCCCCCCCGCCAGCTTCTTAGCTTCCCCCCCCCCAATTTTTTCTGTATTGTTTAGCTTTCTCAAAATAAGCTCCCCCCCCACACTCCTGCACCCCTTGTCTCTTCAGCCTCCCCCAATTCTCATTGCACACTTCTAACCCCAGATAGGTTAGAATTCAAACTCTTGAAATATAACTTGGGATCCAAGATGATCATAATGGCAGTCATAATAAAAAGAGTGGATTTCCTAAGAAATCCTTTTGGTTTCCCTACCGACCTCCTGTATAAGGATGGAGGGCTGATGGCAGACCGGGAGATGGGGGTGGGCAGGGAGAGGGAAGGGAAGGCGGGCTCGTAGCGCTTGCCTGCTTGGAACCTCCAGTGGCCTGTCACCGAGAGCCCACTTTCAGCTTCTGTTTTTCATATTATTATGTAACAGAATCCTTGGCAGCATTAAAAATTCAGTATTACAAGCTGATTGTAATGCTGCCTCATTAGACAGCACTGTCTGGCCTTGTATTAAGTGAAACACAGAGCATGGCTTTTAGATTATAAACACCAATAAATATTAAGGATCAGCAGAGGGGGGAACTCGTCAGCTGGGTTTTTGGCCCCTTCTGGTTTTCTATCTCCTCCCATCTTCTTCCCTTCATCCCCCTCTTCCTCCCCCCTCAACCCCCTCCCCCTTTGGTAACTGTCATCCGTTTTCTTGGGATGCTGATGTGTCGACCCTGGTGACATTTTAGGAGGGCTTTTTATA
Organism: Vulpes vulpes; assembly: GCF_048418805.1. Classification (NCBI taxonomy): domain Eukaryota; kingdom Metazoa; phylum Chordata; class Mammalia; order Carnivora; family Canidae; genus Vulpes; species Vulpes vulpes. The sequence continues at coordinate 180,089,936 of NC_132791.1, read as the reverse complement.
GAGTTATCTTGTATACACAAAAGGTTTGGAAGTTTGTTTTGTTTTGATCTGCAATAAACAGGTCCTTCACTTTGCTGATGTCATTTCCGTTCATATTTGAGTTGTTTATTGTGTTTCTTCGCTGGGCCCTCTCATCCCTACCCCCACCTCGCTTTTTCAGCCTGAGCCTGGGACTGACTGCCTGGGGAAGGGGGGGGGACGCGTTCCCAAGCTGCCAGGTCTGGGTTCAAAGGCTGAGGGGTTGCGTGTCACTGCCTCGTCCTAGGGTTCACCCGCTGGGGAAGATGTTTCCAGGTTAGAATCTGGTTAAACACTCTGACATCCACTTGCCCTGGCATTTCCATGGCATGCAGTGATTCATCTCAGCTTCCTTTCTTTGAAGCACCCCCCCACACCCACACCCACACACCTATGTCTTTAGTACAGCCTTATTGTCCACTTCTCCAGGCACCCCTCCACACCCCCCCCCAAAAAAAAACCCCAACCTCGTAGTGATGACTTTGATTCACTCGCAAATCTGAAGCTGGCATTAGCGACTTCATGCTGTGAAAAAAGAACATGTTTGCAGGCGTTGCCCCACAGCTTCCCGACTATCACCTTCTATCCCTATTCAGTTTTCCCCCCTTTTGCGTTTATTTTTCTACTCCCTGCCTTTCTGTAGACATAAAGGCAGTTCTCTGGTGTTACTAAAAATGACCACAATGTCCAGTGTCTCTTATTTCCATGTGATCTACAATTGGAATCCTCCCTCCTCTAAAAAAAAAAAAAAAAAAAAAAAAAGAAAAAAAAAAGAAAAAAGAAAAAGAAAAAAAAAGAAAAGGGGAAAAAAAAAGTAGGGTGGGGAAAGGAAAGAGGGAAAACTTTGTAGGTCCCCAAGGCTTTCCTCTAATAGGATGATGGGTTTTAGGTTTAAAAAAATATTATTGTTTTGTTCTTTTAGGTTTAGAAATAATAGGGGGAGAGGGAAAAGCAGTCATTAGGAAGTTCACTGAGCTGCTTTCCAACTAAGACGGGTGAAAAATGAACCTGCATTGACACTTGGCTCCATGTGAAAGCCCCAGTAACCTCTCCCCCCTTCCGTGGCCCTGGCCTTTTGTTCCTGGAAAACGGAGCTAAGGTGCTTTTTCTCCCAGACCAAAGGCAGCAGGCAAGGAGTCCCCTTGTGTGCGCATCGCCTTTAGATGGCCTTCTCATGGTTATTGTCAATGCAGACTCCCCCAAACAATTGCTCCAGGGAGACACAAAAGCAAAAACATTTGTCCTATTTTTTTAACCTCTTTGTTTTAGGTTTTGTTTTTTTTTTTTATCCATTCTTTAAATTTCACAGTTTCTATTTGTCTGCAGAGAGACAAACGAAACAGCATGAAGCACATTTTACCGTAGGCCTCACTGAGGATTGGAACAGCCTCAATAGAAATCCAAATTCTAAAACACTGGCTGACTTGGAGGATATGTGAAATTTCAGCTCTGGCTCTTAAGTCAGATTAGCACAGATTTCAAACAAAAACGCACCAAAATGGAAAGATAAGAAAATGGGATTCTCATTTGGGAAGTGTGAACTGGGTCATCTTTTGTTTATCTCTTAGTGTCCTGCCCCAAGAAGTGGTTGCTTGATAGGAAGGCATTGCAAAAGCTAAATGAAATTCTTCACTTAAAAAAAAAAAATCTGATCCTGGTTATTGTGCTCCTGGCATATTGCTTAATTGATTGTTTTAACACATGTGTATGGGAGCTGTTGGTACATACTATGGGATTGATGTTGAGATTGTTTTTTTTTTTTCAAACTACAATTAATATAAAGAGGCCACATCCCCCCCCCCCTTTCTTTCCTCTCCTGTTTGCTTTTTCCTTTCTTCTCCCTCCAACCTGCTTCCCTCCAAGAATTCTGTGGTTTGCATCAGGCAGAGCGCAAAGGGATGTGTCAGACAGTGGGGATGGCCCATGATCGAAATAGGAATCCACCTCTTTTTCCTGGCCCCAAACAAAGCGCTTCTCAACTGTAATGTATGGACTCTGGTTGCGATGCTATCCTTAAGCATCTGTCTGCCTTTTCATTAAAATTCTCAATTTCAAGGTTTAGAAACACAAATGTAAGAATCCCCCTGGGTATAAAAGTCTTGCATGGCAAATTCTCTTTGCCCTTTTAGAAATAATATTTTTGTTTAAAAAAAAGAGGGAGAGAGCAACCCCTTTACCTAATGCTTTAAAGCTGTTTTAAGGCAAGTTCTTTATATTTTGCAGTCTTAGGCTTTGCAACTTAAAATTAATTTGGAAAATCTTCCAATCAGTTTTTAGAAAAAAAAGGTTGCTCATTTGTGTCTTTTGCATGTGTGCCATTGACAGATTTAGGGTCTTATTTGGGGAGGGTGGGCAAGTAAACTAGATAATGCTCCAGCCATGATTTGGGGGTAAAAATTAATCTCTGGAATTAGCATTGTAGCAATAGATGGAAGCCTTGAGGTATGTGTCAGAGAAATGTGAATCAAAACATCTGTGCGTAGGCCTTGGCACACCAGCCTCCCATGGTTATGGAGGTGAGTGTGGGCAGTTCTGAGGAAAGCCTGTATTCTCTGTCACACCCAGGAGGGCCTGGTCACCCTGCAGGTACCACATCCCTAAATATAACTGCCTAGAAATGAAGGGGTGAATCCAGGGCATGGTGTGCAATTTAGCTCTAAATGACTTTTATTGTTTGTTTCAGGGACTTTTGTTTTTGCCCTCTCCTGGCTTTTTCTTTGTTAAACCCTCAAGGTTATTTAAGCACTAATTTTAAAATCCGTGTGAATGTATATTTTCATAAAAATACAGGGATCTGAAGGAATACACTAATCTCCCTGAAACCCAGCTGTGCTGTGAAAATAGAGTCCAGGTTTAGCTGGAAGTCAGAATGCTGACATTCACTGTGTCTCAGCTCAGAGATCATATTTACCTTTGCTGAAGTGAGGGGACACAGCTCTGGAGAATGAATGTGTGTGTGGAGAGAAAGGCAAGCCAGTTTGGCTCAGTTGGGATCACTGTGATTTACCAGTCAGTTAAGTGTTGGGGGCGGGGGGGGGGGGGCGGCTGGCCTCTGGCTTGGAGAGTGGGTCAGGGGAGGACTAGGGAAGAGGTCAGCATTCCCTGATTTATTTTTAAATATTTATCCTTTTGGCTGTTGCCAATTACGGTGTCCAGAGGAGATGAGACTGGTTATGGAGAACTGCCTTTTCTTCTGAGAGTGGGTTTATTTGTCAACAGTATCTAGGAGCCATGAACAAGCCAGGCTGCCTCTGCTGGGTAGGCCATGGGTTTAACTACAGGCATCTGCCCTCAGAAGGGCCAGGGCCTTTCAGAGCTGGAGGACAGGATTTGCGTGTTGTGTGTTTCAGGGAAACTGTTGATTCCACCCCTAAGTGCAAAAGTTTCAGAATCCCTCTGGAGAGGTATTGTTTTGTTCCTACGGATTTTAGTATGTGTGCTGCCGAAGCGATTGTTAATGGGGGAAATAAGTTTTGGTAGAGGTAATGCCCCAGCTTTTTGGCAGTCCTGTATATTCATAATGCTACAGAGGCCATGCATAGATTATTTGCCTGTGGATTCACCTGTTAAAATTTTGCCTGTAACAAAGGCAAGCTGGCCAGCTCTGAGCACATACGTAGCTGGTGCTGGAGTAAGATAGACCCACGGTCACTCTCAGTTCTACTTGTCAGGTGGCCGCCCCTTGGGACCCTGGCAGGATCCTGCAGATCCCCCTGGGGCCTTCTGTCCAGCACCTCCACATCCTTCCAGCTTACTTTAGAGCAGGTTCTTCAGCATTCTAGCTTTTATTTTATTGAAGATATTTATCTGTCGGCCCACCAGGTTCATGATGTCACCAGATTATGAGGTCATCCCCTGTTAATAAAAGTTAAGATAAAGCAGCAAAATTAGATTTTCTGGGAGTATAAACATTTTCTTATTGTCTCTATCTAACAGGCTACGGGGTGGCTCCCAGGTAGGACCCAGGAGCTTGGGAGTCCTGAGGTTCCTGAAGACATTTCCAAAGTCATATCTGGGTGGCGGGCGCCACGTTATTGGCGTTATTGCTAGCATCATCATCTTCATGTATTATTCATAGTGACTTTTTCAATTAAATTATTAATTGGTTTTTCTTTAAGGTGTTCTCAACTCCTGTGGCTAATATAAATAATAGTGTGTTTTGAAAACACCACCTGTTCTTGGGTCTAAAGTCAGGTGCTCTGGAAACAGCTCGACAGTGATCGCACTCTGGTTTGCAAAATCATCCTCCACTTTGCCTTTTTTGCTCTCCAGTCCCCCTCCCCATACAGTCTCTCATGTGTGACAGAATTTGGCTTGTGCTCTCCTTTGTCCCTAATCGGACATGATTCCCTAGAGGCAGTCTTTTCTCCCAGGGCCCTACCGGAAGGGAAAAAAAATTTTTGGAGTCTCTTTTCTGGACTAAAACGTTAAGATGTAGGGAAGGGGTTGTCTGTCCCCAACAGGTTGGATGTTTACATTAATTTGAACCCAAATTACGTTGTGCAGAACGCCTTCTATGCGGTGATGGGATAGTTTTAATCAGTCAGGCATCCTCTCTCCCCCTGCATCAGTGTGTGCATAGTGCTGATACGGTTCCATACCTACAGCTTTTTGCCTCGTGAGCTCATTATAGTTCTCACCCTTGCACGGGTCATTGTTGCGCAGTTGGACTCTTCGAGGCTGTGGGGCCAGCCTGGGTGGGTGGCTTTCAGCAGGGGACAAGCAGGTGCCTTTCTGTGCTGAGAGAATGGGGCGGGAGTAAAATCAGACAGAGCTGAGTGTGGGATTCTGAGAGGCAGGACAGGGGACTTCCGGTGAGCTTTCTGTAGGGCTTGCCTTTGCATATCAGAATGGAAAAAGGTGAACCTGGGGAGATATAAAAACGTCCAGCAGTTGGCTTTGACCAACTGGGGTGCCCCCCCTATTAAATTCGACCTGGCAGTAGAGTCTCCCCGGGAAGGGCCTGATGTATGCCTTATCTGAAATGATGTGGCTTTTTAAGGCAAGTCTTAAAAAAAAAAAAAAAAAAAAAAAAGAGTGCAGGCTTCCCTTGCAAGCTGCGACTTCTCTTCCCGTCTTCTTTCTTTCTCTCCCTTGGAGAACTCTATCCTTAAAGTCTCACTGGAGAGCAGGGGATGTTTTTCTAAGTTTCTGCAGCTGAAAAACAGAAGTGCTCTGTAAAGCAGTTAATAGGATGGGTGTGTGTGTGTGTGTGTGTGTTTCCAATAAATTCCTGTCCACATTGGCTGATGTCCCCGTGCTGGAGTGGCCTGGCTGTGACGTGGATGGGGCCCGGAGGCCGAGGGCTCGGGTTCGGAGGCCCCAGGCTCCCTTTCTTGTGGCCGAGGGCGCGCCCCTTTCTCCTCGTCCGATTCTAGGCCGGCCCCTGACTTGGGATGCGCGGGAGCGGGGTCGCGGCCCGGGAGGGACGGGGCTTTGTTCCCGGGGCGGCCCGGCCTGCGCAGCGCGGCGCGGCGAGCGCCCCCGGGGCCCGGGTCCCCGCCGCCAGCGCCGCCGCCGCCGCCGCCGAGCCCCGAGCCCCGAGCCCCGAGCCCCGAGCCCCGAGCCCCGAGCCCCGGCCTGCGCCCGCGCGACTGTAGATGTCAGGCTTTGCCCGGGGAGCCGAGCGGCGGCGGCGCTGGGAGTTTCGAATTAACCTTCCGCTTTGTTGCTGTGTAATGTGGATCCCCGAAGGCCCCCCGCCCCGCCCGCCCCCCTCCCCCGGGCGGTGAGCCTGCAAACTGCGAGTTGAGCTTCATTTACATAAAGCGACTCCGGGCGGGCGGCGGGCGCGAGCCGGGAGGGAGCGGGAGCCGGAGCCGGAGCCGGAGCCGGGGACCCGGACCGAGCGCGCCCCGGGGGGCCTCCCCGCCCCCAGCGCCCCCAGCGCCCCGCCGCACGCCCCGGGGCGCCCCTCCCCGCCCCTCCCCTCCCCCTCCCCCTCCCTCCCTCCCGGGGAGGGGCGGCCGCCAGCATGAGCCCCCGGCCCCGGCCCGCGGCCCCCCTGCACCTAGCCGGAGCCACCCCGGAGCCCCGGAGGAGGCCGCCCGGGCTGGGCAAGCGCGGGGCGCGGGTGCCGCTGCCGCCCCCGGGACCTGCGGGCGCCGCCTCCCCGCGGAGGTGCGCGGAGCCTTTGTGTGCCAGGTGAGTGCAGCCTCGCGCCGGCCGCGGCGGGCAGGTGCCGCGGATCTTGGCTGAACTTCCTCTCCGCGCGGGGCCTGTGGGGGAAGGGCGGGCTGCATGCACTTGAACTAGTGGATTCCGGAGCAAGCTACCTGGGGGTGGGGAGCGGCTCGGCTCTGCTGGGCCCCGGGGAAGCCGCCGCCTCCCCCCACCCCCACCCCCACCCCACCCCCACCCCCACCCCACCCCTCTCTCTCCCTCTTCTTCCCTTCTTCCTTCCTTATTTTGCTTTTGGGGCAGCGCTAGCGTCCTTTAAAAGTTTGGGTTCCCCGCCCCCCAAAATGCACCCTCTTCAGCACCAGAGAAGTCGCTGGTCAGTTTGAAACAATGTGAAGAATGCGCTTATTGTGGCGTCACTAAAGGGAGAACCGGGTTTGGAGCTGGAAGGCACCTTTGGAGAGGAGAGCCGCTCGCCCACCCTCTAACTGGAGTTTAGGTCGCACTCTGGGAAGACATTTCCGTGGGGAGAGGCGTGGAGAAGAGGGAGAGCTATGATGTTTGTCCTGTTAAAGGAGAGAGATTGCCCAAGTTAGGTCAACAGCAGGGGGAAAAAAAAAGTAATCATTGTTGCACACTTAGTAGCAGGAAAAGAACTTTCTGGAAAATGGTCTTAATGCGTTGGACATACCTGTCTTATAAGAATGGTGAAACACCTGGAGGGCAAAGACCATCCCTGGTGCCTGGTGTATTACAAGAGTGCCCTGCCTGGCTTTAGCGGTGCACAGGATGTAAAACTGGTTTAAATGAAAGCCATCAGCAGGTGAATCCAGGAGGGTCGTCACTGTCTCCACCCCCCCCCACCCCCCGTTTGTGTCATTTCACAGCCCTGGAAGACTCTAAAAGCCCCTGACAGATAAGCTCAGAGAGATCAGAGGGCCCCCACTTGGGCACAGGGAGAAGGCCTTTTCCTAGGGCTGGGGCCTGCTTGGTGGAATGTATCAAGGCACAGCAAGGAAAACAAACTTAAGCCTTGAAGGTAGATAGTGAGAAAGTTACACGTCATCCTATTTCGCCCCATGCTTCGAGATCCTTGGAGACAAGTCACTAAATAAATAGAGTATAATTTAAAGCTCGCTCCCACTAGTTGGGGAACTTTGTTTCTTTGCCATCAAGCAGCAGGTGCGAGTTTGTAGAGTTGGCCCCTTGAGTCCCCTCATTCCTAAATTCAGGAGGTGTCAAACCTTCGTGTTCTTTTAATGGCTGTGGTTTCTGGATAAGTTTCAAGGGGAAACCCTAAAAATCATGAGTTCCAGGAGGCTGGGCTGGAGAAGGAAGCCCGAGTGCTGGGGCAGAGACCTGCACGTGAGAGGAAAACCTACACCTTCCAAGGTAACCGATCCAGAGAGGCCAGGGCCTGAGCATGGCCTGTTCCTTGTTACTAGAACAGCCACTGGAGGCCTGAGATTCTGAATCCTCTTTACCCAACCCAGACACGAAAAGCAAGTAAGGAACAGAGGTGGGATGTGTGGAAAGTCAGGATGATCCACAGTCCTCAATCATGTAAGGGTTTCAGGAACAGAGTCCTCGGAGAGAGGCATACACCTGGATGTTTGCACACCTGTATTTTTGTTCATTCTCTTTTGCAGAGACCCGGAAGGCCCCCTTTCAGAGGGTGTGTGGCTGTGAAGGCCAAGAGAAACTTTTCCTCTCCCTCGTCCTTAAATTACAGGACTAAGGAGACTGTCTGCATTTACTTTCCAGCATGTTTTCAGAGAGCGTGTAAGTGCCTCTTGGAATGGGCTAGGGTCACACTTTGCTCTTTTATTTAATTGCCCAAGTGTTATTTAACAACATGGGGCAGATGCAGAAACAAGCACTTTTACATTTTAAAATCAGCCCTTTTGGAATCACAGGGAATTAAATGACTTGGAGACCTTCTGTCTTCCTGACATGGGTCACCTCTCTCTCCCAGCTCTCTTTTGAAGCGGCTGCACTTTCTCTGGGATAGAGCTGCTGTTTTCCAGCTCTCCTGAAAACAGTTGTGATTGACAGGGAACTATTGGGAAACACTTGGTAACTCTTCAAAAAAAAAAAAAAAAAAATCTGAGCTGCTTCCCCAACCACCTGAAACTTTAATTTTGGTTTCTTCCCTTCCGTCTTTTATTTGCACAAATGAATACTCAGGGAGGGTGGAAAGGACCCAAATAAAACAGTGCTCCCCGCAGGCCTCTGTTTGGCTCCTTCCAACAGGACAGCGAAGTGCCTTCCTTCTTGCTGCTTTGGGATTGGCTCGGACTGCCGTGTAAACTCGGTGCCAATTGGACTGCCAGTGGCAAGGAGCTAAAATAAACGAGATTTCACTTTTCATCATTATTACTTAAAATGATGATTGGTAGGCGCTACCAGGACAGGCCTGGTTCACCTTGGGTGACCCACAGGTGGAATAAATCTGTGATTGCGGAATCCCAGCGAAGTATTATCTGGGGCTCGTGATGATTTAGCTCAGTTACCTCAGTTCTGGTCACAAGTGGTATTCGGGGAGTGTGTCCTTACTTATTGTCACTGTGTGCTGTTGGGCATTGGAGTTTTTGTTTGTTTGTTGCTTCTGAGGGGTTACTGTGAGAGCCTGGAAGTGCTGGAGGGCCCAAAGCAGACCTTCACCTGGGACTTGCAGCAGCCTCAAGTTAACATGTAAATATTTAAGTGACTAAGCAACATTTTATAAAAGTGTGGGGAACCCTTCCGAACACTAGAAGGAAGAGTGACTTATTACACCCACTTTTTAGAGTATCTAGTTTGCTTCCAAACCTGAAGGGTTTACGCCTCATCATCTTGGTGAGATGACAGTGATAGTGATTCCAGCCTGAAGAAACTTGCAGGCTTCATCTCACACTTGCCAGGATTACAGGGATAATGCACCTGACTCCTAACCTCAACAAGCATGGTGTGTGCTGTGGTTTATGCTTTCATTTGTTATTAAAATGGTTACTTGCTCTTAGGCTGGCCTATTTCTGTAATGCTGGGGCCTACTGGCCTACTCTGCTTCCCAAGGCTCGTGTAATTAACCAGGATGGGGGCGTTACCATCAAAACACAACAGGAAGGCAGATTCCATTGCAGTGCACTTCACAGGGGTATCCAAATGCTCTGGTAGGAGAATTTGGTCATAATGGGGATTGTGAGAAATCCCAGCACAGCCCAGAACCACCATGCTCTGCCTGGGTTAGAAGCTGCGGTCCAGGAAATGGGGACCCAGTTTTAATGGAGCACGGGCAAGGGAATGCCTTTGCAGGAGCTAGTCTCAGCCAGACTTTAAAGGGTGCCTTTTCGGTCCAAAGCATGGTGTCCAGAGTCCTTAGGCTGCTCAAATGGAGAAACATACAGAAGCTAAGATTGAGTCAAATTGCCCCGAGGGAGGAACTCTGGCAAAAATCTTGGCTCATTGGCAAGCCACTCTCAAAATCCAGATTAAGGAGAAAAAGTACAAAATCAACAACTGTCAGGTTTCCTTTCTATATGATTTAAAGTTGGCTGCCAGATTGTCACTTTGCACATGTTCAAAGAGATCAATCAGATGTTAGAGGGTCCCCTCCCCCAATGTGGTAAATGTCTCCTGTATGGACAAGAACTGGGGAATTGACAGCAGCTTTGTGCTGAAGCTTCACAGCAGTGAGACAACTTGAATGTTTTTTTGTTTTTTGTGTTTTTTTTTTTTTCTTTCTGGTTTTCATTCTTTGGAGCAGGGGACAGGATGGTGGAGACAAGGCCGTGAGTGGTCTAGCAGTGATGGATGTGTTTCTAGAGAGTTCTTTGCCCAAGAAAGGTGCCTTAGCTGCTTCTTTGTGACTTTTAAAGGTGAATTTTTTTTTCCTTTGATGTTTCTTCCCTTCTTTCACCCTTCATTGCTGGAGTTTCTTGCTTTTGCTAGGATAGGGGTGTGAATAAAAATGGGAAACGAGACATAGAAAGTTTGCTAGGTGACAAAATTGGCTTCATTTCAGAGTAAGACTTCTGTTTTGTTGGTTTTAACCCCAGACAGGACCTCTTAGTAAAATGCCTGGGCTTAATCTGCCTTTTGGGTGAAGCCTTCTCCCTTCCTACAGGAGGGTCCTTATGCAGTCTGTCAATAGGAGGATTAATGGGAGGGGGGGTTGGGGGAAGTTGGTGCACCCCTCCAGAGGGGCCTTCCCTGTCCTTCTGTGCCCTGGGGGCAGGGGTCTTAGGTGTTTGAGCTGCTCATGCTTTAAATTTTGTCTCCCTCCAAGATTTTTCCATCCTCTCCCCTCCTTGAAGTGGGTGTCAGGCTGCCATGGAAGGGAGGAGTGGGGTGGGCTGAACCTGCACTCCCTTCCCGCCCCCTCCTCCCTCTGGCTCTTGCTGGCTTGAGACTGAAGCCATGAAGACCCCCCTGAGCAGTGAACTCAGGGAGTTGCCAACATCCATCTCCCCTTCTCTTCTGCTAATCACATAATAGCCTTAAAGGCTCTCTTAAATGATTATCTTGTCTTTAATTTTTTAAGTGGGCCTTTTGGGGCAACATTTGGGAGTTCATAGAGTATCTTCCGTCATCTGAACTGGGAAAACTGGCTCCGTTGGACTCTGTGAAAAGACAGTGGAATTTTCATCTGCTGCCGATTTCACGGACTGTCCTGAAAGTGATTTTGGCCACAAACCTTTGATCTGGGAGTGAGACACTCCCCCCCCCCCCCCCCCCGCCCCCCAACCTCAGGCTTCTGGAGGCAGAAATTGGAGACTGCTCAGATCTCCCTACTTTGTGTGTGTTAGTGTTAATGTGTGTGTGTGTGTGTGTGTGTGTGTGTGTGTGTGTGTGTGTGTCTTGGGGCAGCAACAGCCCTAGAGAAGAGCCGGGTATTTGGGTTATGGGAGTGATGGGAGGCTAAAGCATGGTAGGGGCTAGCAGACCAGGAGGGGGGACAGTGTGTAGACTTCCTGAGGGGTAAGGAGGGCTGACCTGCTTGGAGATTGGGGGCTGGGTGGGGGGAAGTGGGTGCAAGAAGACAATTTTGTGGTTTCTTGGTTATGCCCAGTTTCACCCAGGAATGTGACTGGAGAAAAACATGTCTGTGGCCTGTGCACACCTCTGCCGTGGGCTCTGCATTTCAGCCTTAAACTGCCGGTTCCCAGGCAGGTGCAGGACTTCTCTCTTGGATCTCTGGAGTCAGATGAGCCGAGGGAAGAAAAGACCGAGGGGCTTAATTTGATATTTGATTTCAGCCTTGCAGGCCCTCCCTGCCCTCCCCCCCCCGCAAGTCATGTAAGTGCCTGTTTAAATATGGAAGTCTCCCTTCAGTGTATAAAAAGCCCTTTTCAAAAGAGTTTTAACTCTTGTAAGTCTATAAAAAGTACATACGTGTAGACACGAACTTATTTGCTTCCCACACTTAACGGTCTCTGAGTGGCCTGTTTGGGACAACTTTTCTCTTCCTGACATCTTTTTGTCCGGTGAGAATGTGCTAAAAAAAAAACAAAAAAACAAAACAAAACAGAAAAACAAACCACGTGTGTTTTTTTTCTCCCTCTCAGCAACTTTCCCTTCTTTTTTTTCTTTTTTCTTTTTTTTAAACAATTTTTCTTAACTGCTCAAGAAACAATGCACGCCTCTTCCACCATTTCAGGCCCTGCTTCCTAAAATGCTCTTTGGCTCGGGGCCCTGGTTCTTAATGTACATTTGGCTTGTAGGGGGAGTGGTTTTTGCTTTTCTTGTAACAACTCTGTATTTCTCCGTGGAACATCTGCATCCTTGCTTACAGCGTCAGGTCAACTTCTGGATACTTAGGAAGCCTGTGGATTCACTGTGTGTCAGGAGGTTGGTGTCAGTGTTCAAGTGACTGTTGTTAAATACCACCTCTGTTTTACCAGCTTCTTGAATGGTGTCACTTTTATGTTCCATACATAGTTCTTGCCAGGGGACAGGCTCTGATAAACACTGTCAATCGGTGTACCTGGCTGTATGAACACTTGTTACCTGGGCCTACTTGGCTTCCTTTTAAAATGTATTTCCAGGGATCCCTGGGTGGCGCAGCAGTTTGGCGCCTGCCTTTGGCCCAGGGCGTGATCCTGGAGACCCAGGATCGAATCCCACGTCGGGCTCCCGGTGCATGGAGCCTGCTTCTGCCTCTGCCTATGTCTCCGCCTCTCTCTCTCCCTCTGTGTGTGACTATCATAAATAAATAAAAATTAAAAAAAATGTATTTCCAGGTAAAAGATGTGACAGTAGTGAAAATGATACAGCTCAACATCATTTGAGATTGAGCATCAACATCGCTGAGATTTTCAAAGAAGTTGGGTCTGGTTTTTCCTCCACCCAGAGGCAGAGTTGTCTTTAGGGAAACAGGAGAACTACATTTTTGGGAAAGGCCCGTCACTTTATTTTGCCCTGGCTGGGGAAGCTGGAACAGTTGTCCAGACAGGGGAGACATTGGGGAATAGACGAGATCCTAGTGCAGACGCTCAAGTGTCTAACTGGAGGGAGGTGCAGTCTTCTTCATTGGTTGAAGGAATGAGATAATTAGTAAAACCGGGGAGAGGTCACTTTAGGATCAGAGAGCGGCTAATGAGCCAGCCCTTACACTGGGGGTTCTTTTGCTCACACTCGGTTTTGTGGGAGAAGCGGAGGTGAATCAGAAGAGCCTGCTTTTTTTGGCAGGCTGGCTGGTGTTCTTCACCCTGCGGTTAGCGTGTACCTGTCTGCCTGCCGGGGTCACAGACCTGAGGCCCAGTTCTGGCCTGGCCTAGCTGTGTGACTGGACCAGTGATCGAATCTCTCTGAGCCTTACTTCCTTCATCTGTAAAATGGGCATAATACACACTTCACATTAAAGAGGGGGTTCAGCTCCGTAGAAAACCGCCCTCAAGGCAGTTGGCTTGGAGAGTGGCCTCTCCACAAATGATAGCGCCCATCCCCAGCCTTCCTCTTCCTTTGTGTTTCTTCCATTGTGGCCGCTGCCCTCTGCTACTTTTGTCTTTCAGCACCCTGGAAGAAATCAACCCAAAGGTCCAGCATTTCTTCGGCTCCCCCCTTAAGGGCTGGGAATAAGGCCAGCTCTTTTTGACATGCTGCAGCTAAATGTGTTTAGGAGTGAAGCAGACAGAGCGTCCTCATCCTCCCCAGCCCTCCCCTCCCCTCCCGTGCCCCCCACCCCGCCCCCTGAAACTGGCAGGCGGCCCTCTAAGTGAGCAGCCCACTCAATGACCCACCTAGAGAGGCCTTCCCGGGCTGGCTTGTATATGCTAATAGGCCTGACTTGTCCTGGCTTGTTTGTAGTGATTTGTGGAGGCATTTATATGCAAATACTATCAACTTGCTGAGTTAATTATCATGTGCCTCCCCCCCACCCCCCCTTCCTGCTTTGCCTCCCAGCCTGTCTCTGCGGAAGGGACTGTTCTCATTCATCCTCCGCTCTTCCTCTCTGGGCCTCGTCTGTCCATTGCCCTGTCCCCTTCCTGTCCCTGCAGGTTGGATCACAGCTCCTTGCTTCTCAGTCGCCCATCACTGGAACCTCTGAGTCAGGGGTGGGCATGCAAGTGGCTGGCCCGGTTGAAATCCTCCATGAGTGGGGTCATTTTGCATGGAGGGTGATCTGGGTCCCGTTGCTCTGAGTTTTGAGCCCCATATTTTTACCTACTAGTTTGAAAAACAGAGCTACCCAGACCTATCAACCCCTTGACACCGTCCTCAGACTGGTGAGAAAATGACTGTTGTTTTAACGTTATCACTCTTACTATTTTCACGTGCCCACATTGTTGATGCCACAAAATCTTGTGACCATCTCTAAGCATGCAGGCAAACCATTTTGTGAAGGGGTGCCTCCTCTGGCCCCCTGCCCCTGGAAATCTGAGTACTGAAAGGTGCTTGAGTGGACCTCAGTTCTAGTTCCTTCCTGTTTGGGCACTGTTCACATTTGGGGTTGGGTGGTTCTTCATTGGGGGACGTGGGGGATCCCTGACTTCTCCCCACTTAGTAGCACGTCCCCCCCGCCCCAAAAATGCCTCTAGGAATTGCCCACGGTCCCCTGGGGAAGCAGAATCATTCCAGGTTGAGAACCTCTGGGACAGAGATTGCATTTGTTCTGTTGGATAAAAAGATGGCAGATTCCGGCCTCCTCCAAGTCAGACATGTTGACCGGCCTCTGAGCTTGTGCTGTGACCTAGCAGATATCAGATGTCGCCATTTGCTTAATTTTCGGGTCTTTTTAGCATTTGAAAACTAAGAGCCTTTCCTTTTAGGGCATGGTAACAGGTTCCTGTTTGAGGCTTTATCACTGTTGTCCTCTAGAGTGCTGTCCCGTAGAAAAAGAACCCAAGTCCTATAGGCAATTGTACATTTTCTTGTGGTCGTGTCACCAGAAAGTAAAAAGAAACAGGTGGAATGAAGTTAAAATGAGGGATGTCTGGCCAGCTCAGTCAGTAGAGCCTGTGACGCTTGATCTTGGGATTGTGAGTTCAAGCCCCATGTGGGGTATAGAGATTATTAAAAAATAAAAGTGGGTATTTTATGCACCGCATGGTGTGACATTCTTGTTCTAGCAGTTGGGACGAGCGGCATTTCCAGTGCCCAGGAGCCCTATGTGGCTAGTGGCCGCCCTATTGGGACACCTCAGCAGTATCTAGGATGATTCCAGCCCTTGTCAGTGCTGAAATCACACTATTTTCTACTGAGTCTGGAAGAAAATTTTTTCCTTCTTTCTTTTCAAAAAAAAAAAAAAAAAAAAAAAAAGCTTTATGTTTATTCTCTGAAAAGTGGGGCCTTGAAGGCACAGCTGCAGCCACAGAGCCAGGCAGAGGGAGCTGGGCCTCTAATCTCTGGGGAAGCTCCCCCGGCCTCCGTGGGGGAGGCCCTCTGGGCAGTACCCTGGGCCGGGCCTGGAAGGAGGGTAAATACTCTGAGGGCTCAATGTACTCTCTCACACCGCACAGACTAATGGTTCGGGTTAATTTTGTGTACAAGGTCCCTTTTGTTGGAGAAGGGGGTGAAAGTCCGCAGCTGTGACCGGAAACAGGGCAAGGGCCCTACTGGGATGACCTTGTTTTGGAAAAGTCTAAATGGAACACTAATGGCAGAGATCTGAGACGGGTGATGTATGTATGTGTTTGACTGGGACTAAAGATAAGGTGAAGAGTATTTTAAAAGTTACTTTAGTGCAACCTTCCAGATAATCGCAGGCCTGGGGCCAGTTACAATTTATGGTGAGCTGGTAGTCAGGCCTGTATGTTGGCCTCATTTTATCTTTTGAGTCCAGGCCCTGTAACTTAACTGGTGGTGCACTGTTTGTTTATTTTATCTTTTTTTTTTTTTTTTTTGAGGGAGGTGGTGGGGGCTCATCAAGTTTTTCAGTGAAGCATGGCAACATTTTATAATGCATGGAGACCTGTTCGTATTCCTGCTCCCAAGTGCCTGGGGACACCTCCCTCCTAGCTGTCCCTCATATAATGTAAGCTGGGATATTAGCGGTAGAGTCTCCAGAAGCCTCGCCTGCAGGGCCACACCTCCCCCAGTGCCACCAGCCTGCTAAAGGTGCGAGCTAGGGAGGAGGTGTGGAGGCCTTAATATAGCTCCGGGCCCTAGGTTTCTTTCATGTCTGAGGTCAGCCTTTTCTTCTTGCCTCTCCAGTTACAGAAACAGCGTCTCTGGGCTGTCCAGCACACCCAGCACACTTTCCTGTCAGGACAGCTTTGGGCGGTGAGATCCCAGCTTGTTCTGGACAGCGGATAAGTAGGGGTGTCTTCTTTCACCCATGGTACCCTTTCATCCCTACACTGAGCCATTCCCTAAACACTGCCCTTCTAGAGTGAAGAGATCCCAAAGCTTACAAAGTCACCATTGATTTGATCGATGGATTTGCACAGGGACTGCATGCTCACCTTCCTAGGCCAGGATTCCCTAGGAAGCACCTTGCACCACAGAATACTCTCAAGTTTGATGCTCGGAGAAGATCTATTCCTCAGCTACTGGGGACTTTGCTTTTAATAATACATTTTCTATAACCGGGTTGTGGCACTTGGGTGTCGTTGAGTCTTGCATGGTTTCTTATTTGCAGTTTGACGAGGTATAGTTTGGTGTGTGTGTGTGTGTGGGGGGGTCTTTTCTTGGGGGATGGTAAAGGAT
Organism: Vulpes vulpes; assembly: GCF_048418805.1. Lineage (NCBI taxonomy): Eukaryota > Metazoa > Chordata > Mammalia > Carnivora > Canidae > Vulpes > Vulpes vulpes. Next base: position 180,073,670 of record NC_132791.1, on the reverse strand, counting down.
AAAATGGGAGGTTCTTTTGGGGTTTGGACTTACTTACAAAAATAACTTATTGATAGATTGGAGTATGTTTACAGATTTTTTGGGGGGTTGGGGTGGGGATGTGGTCTAAGATTCCTTCAGACTTTTCACTTTACCTCTCTTGTAAGCCACTGCCATCTGCTTTAAAAAATTTATTTTTTCATTTTAAATCCTCAAAGACAAAGGGACCTGGAAGCTCAGACCTGTCCTGCCACATTCCTGAGTAATTTGGTTTTGATTAACCCAGGGAGAAAAGTTGGTTTCTCCTAGCGACCAAGGGGATCAAAGCACCAGGAGGGGCAGTTCCCCCTAACACACACAGCGCCCCCCCCCCCCCTCCTGCCTCCTACCGCCTGCTCCCCTTCCCTGGGCTTTTCAACCTCCCGTCTTTAGAAAGCCTGAGCAGGAGTTATTTCCACTTTCTGACTCTCAGAGAGGTGGAAGTGTATCATAGAGCTTCGGATGGACAGACCAGGGAGAAATGACCCCCCCTTCTTTTCTTCCTAAACTCCCTTTCCCCCCACAAAGCTGCAAAGCACATTCCTGTGCTAATCCTGCTGCTGGAGGAATGCAAATGGCTGTAATTGTGTGCCCCAGGACGGGCCTTCCGCATCTGTGCGGCTTTTCTTCTTTGAGGAGGTGGCTAAAAAGTTCATTTACATGGAGAAATGAGACTGGCCTGTGATCCCTAGTGGTAGGATGGGCACTTTCTAATAGGGAAGGGGCCATGCCTGTGTTCTCTGTTGCTCCTCCTCCTCCCCCTTCTCTCCCCATTCTCTCCCCATATAAAGTGTGTGTATACTGGGGTGGGATGGGGGGGTAGGTAGCAAGCTCCTGCTGGGCATATTTTATGGGATGGGGAGGGCTATTAAAAGGGGAAACTCTGCTCCTGACAGTAAGAGATCAGGCTGGAGTATTAGGCAAGGCTTGGAATAGGCGATCCTTGCCTTAAACCACAAGAAACGACTTTTCATTATTATTTTTATTTTTTATTTATTTATTTTTATTTATTTATTTTTTCATTATTATTTTTAAAAGCAAACTCTTGGTCTCCGAAGTACTTGGTGATGTTTTGGAAGAGGTGCTCTATGCCACTGACCTTGTCTACCTTCTGTTAGACACCTGATCTGAACTTCCACCTTTTTTTCCCCCCTTGCAGTTTGGCAGTGGCTTATTTGGATACTAAGAATTTTCAGGGCAATTAGAAGTATCACTTGGGAGTCGGTACATTGTAGCTTTAGGGGGATGTTCAAAATAGACCAGAAAATTCTGTCTCAGTCATATTGAAGGACACTGAGCTCTTGGCTGAATCAGAAGGTGAGAGGTAGACCGAGGTTCTAGGACATCACTGTTCTAGCTGGAGACATGGTACGAGTCACATGCATAGCTTCAGATTTTCCAGTAACCACATTCGAGACATTAGAAAGAAAGTGGTAGAATTTTTTGAAACTTTATTGAGCCCAATATTCCTGAAATGTCATTTTTAACATATAATCGAGATAAAACTATTAATGAGACATTTCGCATACTTACAGGCAAAAAAAATCCTGTGTGTTTTCTACTTCCAGCACCTCTCACTAGGACTAGCACAGTTCATAGGCTGGCTAGCCAGAGGGGCTAGTGGCCACCTGTTGGACTGGGCAGGGCTGACTCAGAGGATGCTCCCTGGGCTCCTCCGAGGCATTCCACGGATGGAGCTGGGTCACCATTGTTTTTGTGACCAGCTACTTCCACTTACTGGAGTTCGGGGCGGGGGGGGGGGGGGGGGGGGGAAGGCTGCAACTACACACAGTTTCTTCTATAACAGCTGCCTGGCTCTCCTGACACCCTCATGAGGTTGCCAGGAGGCAAAACTCTGGTGCTGCTGTGCAGAGGTGGAAAGCAGAGGTAGAAAGCAGAGGTATCTGCCTGGCTTTGAAGGCCTTTCCAAACAAAGAATCCCAGCAGTGGCAGCAAGGTGGGCCAGACCCTAGTAGGAGAGGGGGTACAGCAGGACAGTGGTCATTGGCCTTGAGATGTGGTGTGTTCTTGACAACATTCTGACTGCTTTGCATGTCCTCCCCCCTCTATTCATGAAATCACAGGCTGGCAGACTGCAGGGCTCTCTAGAAGCCACCTGTTTCACCCTTTTCATGGTGGCTTACCAGCTTGTGGCAGGACTGGGGGTGAATCCAGGACTATGGATGAGTGGGTACCTGGTGCATGGTCCGCTCTGACATCATGCAGGCTTCCTGGCGAGTTTAATGGGCAGGTGTCGTTTGTTGCTTGGAGGGGCCCTCCTTTTGGCCTCTGCAGCACTACCCAGGGGTGTAAGAGCAGGAGCTACTGCTGTTGATCCTGTCACCTATCCCAACCCTAACACTCTTCTCCTTTTCTTCCCTTAGTGCTTATTTTGGATTTCTCATTTCTCACAATAACTCAGTGCCATGCACACACACAGCAATCTTTTCTCTAGTCTAGGGCTAGTGGGCATCTCTAGTTGCAGGAGGTGAAAGGCAGGGCCAGAGAGAGATAAGGAAAACCCAGAAACCATCTTGCATGTGAGGCTCAGGGATGTGATAGAGACACTAAGCCCTAGTCTAGACTTTTTATTTTTTTATTTTTTGTAGGTGAGAACAGAAGATTTTTTTTTCTTTTAGATTTTATTTATTCATGAGAGACACAGAAACACAGAGAGGCAGAGACACAGGCAGAGGGAGAAGCAGGGTCCCTGTGGGGAATCACACCCTGAGCCAAAGGCAGACTCTCAACCACTGAGCCACCCAGGCGTCCCCAGAGTTTTCTTTTTCTAAAAAATAATAATAATAATAATAATAATAATAATAATAATAATAATAATAATAAACTAAGTAGGCTCCCTGCCCAACATGGGACTTGAACTCACGACCCTGAGATCAGGAGTCTTGTGCTCTACTGACTGAGCCATCCAGGCGCCCCTAGATTTTTTTTTTAATAGGCTGTTAATATTTTTCCCCTGTTCACTTACGAGGTGACTTCTCAGAGCTAGGTGACTCGGTCCTGCTAACTTTACAGCTCTTAAGAGTGAAATAGCAAGGAAAGCTCTCCCCTGGCTTCTGCTAATAGAAAGAGCAGTGGTAAAGTGAGTCCCACAGAGGATGCATCTTCTTGCAGAGCCTCGGTGAAGGACTGGGGTTTTCTCACTATTGATCTTAGCATTCCTTAGTCGATGCGTGTGATAAGAACAGTTTCCCTTCTGCTTTGCCGTGCCCGGGGCACACAGCCAGCCTCAGCTGATTCTGGGGCCTCCTGGGGAAGGACAGTAGCAATTGTGCCCCCGGTAAGCCGAGAGGCGGGCACGGGTTTGGGGTTTTAGGGAGGGGGAGGTATCTGATTCCTTCAGCAGGCAGGAAAAAAAAACTGTGAAAGTGTGAGGTTGAGTGGCCCCCGGCGCCGGCCTCTGCTGGGGACGGAGTAGCGCAGCTGTCTGACCCCGGGTGAAAAGTTCAAATCTGCATTTAAAAAGAGTGCCAGGACCCACCCCCCTTCCCCAGTCAAGTTGAACCCGTTCACGTTTTAGAGGCCGTGGTCAGGCCTTGAGCTGGGATAGCCAGCGGCTCCCGGTTCCCGGCTGCCCTGACCCGGGGGTGCCGGAGGCCAGGGAGGGAGAGGGGCCGCCTCGGGCTCCCTCGCGTGCTGCTGTGCCAGGCGCCCACCACCCCTCCTGGAACGACAGGGAAGTTTCTTCTTCTGTCAGCCAAGGGGAGTTTAACCCCTCTCTGCGCACGCTCTGCTCTGGGCAGGGCCCTTCCTCCTCCGCCATCCTCCCTCCGGGGCCGCATGGGCTGCGTGGAGGTGCTGGCCGGGCGCCAGGGACCCTCCTGGGTGCGGGGTGGGGTGCAGCAAAGTGAAGTCTGGTGGCTGAGGTTCCCTTTCCACGGAGGGGATGCTCCCCTGTCTTGTGGTTGAAAATGCCATGCTGGGCTTGTTTGGGCTGGGTCCCCCGGCCCTTCCCTCTGTGCCACCCCGCTGTCCCGAATTCTTCTCCCACCTGCCACTGCCTGGGGGAGGAATTCTAGTGGCGCTGCGAGGGGTCAGGAGGGCTCTAGCTGGGGGGGGGGGGGGGCAGGGAGAAGGGGTGGGGTGGAAAGGGGAGCCTGGCTTTCTCGTCAGCATCACCCTCATCCCCCCCTGCCAAGGAGTGACTGAGAAGCCACCGTGTCCCCCTCCTCCCCTTGCCCCGTCCCGTGCCCGCTACCCACGCGGAGAACTATCTGGTTAGTGCCTGGCCCGGCGACCCCTCCCCGCGGCCTCTGATTAGTTTACTTCCACAGTTAGGTGAACGGAAACAGTTCGACCTCCCTGATTTTCTTCCCTAGAGGGCCCGAGTCCGAATGCCAACGGGGATCGGGGATCGGGCCCCTGCGGTGTCATTGACTCTCCACAGCCTCTGCCTCTGCAGGTTAGAGACCTGCCCAGAGGAGGATGAGGATACAGTCGCCTGCCAGCTGCCGGACTAGGGGCTGCCCCCGTCTTCTCTCCCTCCCCTTGGTTCTGAAGGCGGAGACTGGAAGAGCGATGGTGGGAGACCCCTGTCTTGTAGGATGGAAGAGCGCAGAGAGGAAAGCTTCTCTCGAGGGGGAAGTCTGGCTATTTTGATCTCTTGTTTGGGGAGGAAGAGACGTTTCCTGTGTTCCCCTCATTTTGTCAAATGTGCTTGTGGATTTTGACGATCTGGGTAAACTCCTCCTTTAGCACTGACCAGGTGGCATAGTCTACCTTTGTTTCATTTTGCCTGACTCCTCCTTCTGGTTTAAAGGATAATTAGGAAGTAAGGCTTCTGGACCTCCCGCCCTGTAAGAAGTGTGGCGAAGGATCTGTTTGGTCAGCGTGGCACATCTTTCATGTGCCCTTAGCAGGGTAGGACATCTGTATTTCTTTTTCTTTTTCCTCAGGGGGGGGGGGGGGGGGACATGGGAACTCAACATCTGGAGGGCCATACAGGGTCGCTTTTCCCACAGGGTTCCAGAATGTATGTTCTGTTAGGGAGCAGGCAGTCCTCCCCCGCCCCGCCCCAAAGCCCCAGGGCCTTCACTTCCCCACCCCTACCTCTTCTCTGAGCTTCCCCTACCTGCTTCCAGTGAAGTGCACCTGTCTTGGCAGCCAGAGGACCTCTGTGACCTGCAGGGGACAGGGTGCAACATCATCCCCCAGTTATATTTGCCTTCTCGTTCGTGCATTCAAGGCCCGGGCAGTTCTCTCTGGTGGCTCTGGTGGCTCTCAGTCCAGTCATGCCATCACAGGGGCATTTTAATTAGCAGTGCCTTAGTCATTAGTGAGTTATTGTTTTTGTCTGGAAACACTTAAGTACTGTTTACTCGATGTCTCAACGAAATGCAAAACAGCAATTAAGCAGAAATTTGTTGTATGAGGCAGGAACCAAAATGGATTGTCAAAAGCAGGTTGTGGTTCCTCCACACCAAGTAAAATCACTTTTCCTTTGGCCTCCTGATGACTGGAATGCTCCACATTCTGTGTCTTCATGTCTTCATGACCTGCTCCCCAGAGTTATCTGATAGAAATACTCAGGAACTTGATGTCTTCCTGTGTGTTCCCTTCCTTGGTGTGGACATTTAGGTTTGGTGAAGTGTTAATGTTTACTTTTTTTTCTTCCCTACCCCCTTTTTTTTTTCTTCTGGTCTGCTCCCTGGATATTTGAAAAGCCCTTTTCAAATGAAGATTAATTATTTGTGAAAACTCCTACATGACTTCCATTTATAGAACTTGAATGTATGTTCTTTATACTTCTTGAGATCAGGTCAGGTGCCACCGTGAGTCTTGATAAACCCTTCATGACCTCTTGAGAATGTTGAGGCAGTGGGATAGATACTCTTTTTTTTTACTTAAAATCTTATATGGATTCCTGGAAGAAGGCTCTAAAGCTAAGGTGGAGCTGGAGAGACACCAGAATGCTCTCCATTCCCCCCCCCGCCCCCCCCAAAAAAGTCTGGAGGATGTGCCCGTGCATCGACTGCCCACAACTTTTGACAGGGATCCAAAGCAGGGAGCTGCTCCTTGTGGAAACCAACAGCCAGCCGCCTTGGTAGCCTTGGTAGGGTTCTCATCCCCCAGAAAGCAAGGCTTAGGGATAATGCAATCACAGGACAACTCTAAGGGAGCTGTGTAAGGGGAAACAAGCGGACTCTGAATTATTATATCATGTTGGCCTCCTTTCCGGGAGACACTTTGGGAATAAAACTCTTCACACCAAGTTTGTCATCGGGGACCCTGGTTTCTCACTGCTCAGGCTCTTGTCTCACGCTCTCTGTCTCTTCTTTTTTTCTCTGTTCCCTTCAAACAATATCTTCTGACTTCCAGATTTCTGATAAATTGATAAGAGGCATTGCGTGAGTCAATAGAGCTGTAGACACTTTGCCAATATAACCCCGGCTCTATTGATCTGCCAGTAAATTAAAGTCTTACTTAGAGGCTGCCGATATTTCTAATCTCCTGCCTCACCAATTACATCCTCCCAGCTACCTGGAAGGGGACTTGAGCCTTAGAACCTTTTTCTGTTGTTTTACAAGGGGACTGCTGTCCTTCCAAGGCGTTGAGGACACTTGCTTTGCTCATCTGGTAGGAGAAAGGGGGAGCGTGGAGGAAAATGAACCAGATTAAGTCATTGTATGGGATCTGTTTTCAGGCTACCGATTCATTACTAAAAATTTCTGGAAAACAAATTCCATTCAGGTAGTTACGTACATTTTATAGTACATATAAGTCTGCATGCTCCTCTTCCTCTTGGATTTGCTCCAAATTTGGAGGTAAAGTTGAGAGTAGCTGCTATTGGAGACACCCTGGTGGTATTTTATGACTCTCACTTTTTATAGAAATATTTTATTTTTTTAAAGTAATCTCTGCATCCAGTGGGACTTGAATTTATAACCTTGAGATCAAGAGTCTCGTGCTCTTCTGACTGAGCCAGCCAGGCACCCCCCACTGTCTCTCACTTTTATTTATTTATTTTTATTTATTTGAGAGAGAGCATGAATGGGGAGTGGGGAGAGGGAGAAGCAGACTCCCCGAAAGGAGTCAGATGTGGGGAGGGGGGCTGGGGTGAGGGTGGGGGCGCGGTGGCTCCATCCCAGGATCTTGGGATCATGACCTGAGTCACTTAACTGACTGAGCCACCCGGGGGGGGGGGGGGGCTGTGTCTCAGTTTTAAAAATTGTTGATAGTCTTTGTCTTGGCAATGGAAGAAAATGTGAGGTTTGTTTATTTGGTTTTTTATTAAAAGCTGGGTTGTTTGTGTTTGTCACTTAAAAAAATGCTGCAGAGTTTGTGGAAAAGAAGAGATCAGAGAGGGTGCCCGAGATAGGAATGATTGGAGGTGTACATATGTGCTGGCTGCGTCTTGTTCTGTTGTCATTCTTCGTTCTCATTGCAGCAGAGGAAAGAGGGAGGGAGAATCCATTTCTTTGTTGTAAATTTTGCCCCCTCCTTGCCCCCACTGTCACAACTCTCTGCCCCTCGCTCACTGGTTTGAAGTTGAGTAACCATAACAACAGCTTCAAGATGTCCCTGCAGGTACAATGGGGCTCATAGAGTTCTCTACTGGGATGCCCACTTTCCGGCATGGCGGTTTGGGCAGATCATTCGTCTGATAAGCTCCTTTCATGTCCCGTTGATGTGGTTGGCTTTGAGAAGAAATCTCCAGATAAATGCTGCATTCTCTCTAATACTCCAGAGCGAAAAATCAGTGGGAGGGATCATTCTTTCCCTCGCCCAACACATACTCGTGTGTTTCTACCTTGAGTGTTAACTCAAAATGGTTTTTTAAAAGTAGGCTCCATACCCAGTGTGGGGCTTGAACTCACTACCCTGAGATCAAGAATCAGGTGCTCTACAGAATAAGCTAGGCAGGCACCCCTCAACCTTCTTTTAAACAAACAAAAAAATGCAGCCTGGAGTCCTGTCTTTCTCTAACATTGTGAGGAAGAAGTGTTGGGAATGGCCTGTGTCCCAGGTAGTAGGAAGAGCAGTGTAGAGACGCTGTGCCCTGGGCGTGTTTCTAGTCTTCCTCTGTCTTCTCCCTCCCTTCACCTCTCTAGTGGGAGAGGTTGATGGTCAGCTGGGGTCAGGTAATGTGGGAATTTTGCAGGAGGTGGGGAAGGGAGTTCATCAGCTGGCTGAGTTAGGGAGGGGAATGCAAGGTGCATGGGGGGGCCCAGGACCAGGTGTGAGGCATTGAGTGGCCTCCCCTCCTTAGCCCAGGCCTTGCAGAGCTGGCTGAGATGGCAGCGTGTCTGAGGCGGTGGAGGAAATCGGCTTCGGGGTGGGTTAGGTCTCCTTGCATCCCGGCCTGGAGACAGCCTCTCCACGCTTCCCTTGGCTCCCTTGGGCTGAGTGAGTGAAGGAGATGTTAGACAAGGAGAAGCCCCAGGAGGTTGGGATTGACTTTCCCCTTTGTTTGGATTGCATTGTGTTGTAGGAGGTGTTTAAATCTTGTTCACACCTGTCGAGGCTGAGGCCTGGCTTTGAGAGCAGTTTGTAACAAGACTTCTGTTGTTGTTGCCGAAAAGGTTTCTAGCTCACAACAGAGGAACTTTATTGTAGCAACTTGTTAATGTTCAATTAGGCAAATTCTGGGTGCCCCGGGGCAGTGGAAGGGCGTGCTGACTCTTCCTGGCGGCCCCTGCCCCTGTTCGTGGGGATGGCATGGGGAGGGGCAGGTCTGTCCACGGGCTCCTCCAGGGGCAGGTGGGGTGTCCGTGGAAGGTGAGAGACCCTCCGAGGCCGAGGGCGAGGACCGGGGCTCTGATGGCAGCTCCGTGCCTCCAGTTCCCAGGCTTCCCCTGTGTGTTGGCGCTTGTTGACTCTCCTGCCCGGGGTGGCGGTGGGGGGTGTAAGCTCATTCACGGTTGTGTATGCTTTGGGGGGGTGACCCCAAACCCAGCGTGCGGCAGCTTTAGCACCCCGCTGCTCCCGGCCCTGCAAGCCTGTTACTTTGGGAATCTGAGTCTAACTGGCCACACCTGGGTATGTTCTCTGGCCGTCCTTCTGGCACAAGTCGTCTTGAATGACCAGTCAGCCCCTCGATGGATGTCGCTTTCCACCTCCTGGGGACCAAGGTCCTGCAACCGTGGTGAAGGAGAACAGGAAGCTTATTTCTCTTAATAGGAGGCTTGACTTGGGGGCGTCTGAACACGTCTGGCGGACAGTTGTCTTCTCACGGTGGAAGAAGGGGGGGTGCTTGGAGGAGGGATCGGAGCTGTGCTTTAGGAAAGAACCGAAGGAGAAGCTCAGGCCGGACCCCGTCGGTCCTCCCCCTGGCCGAAGGTCAAGGTGCGTCTAGGACCTGCAGCCGGCCGGCGGAGGCAAGTGGGCACCCCGCTCCCCACTGTCTTGGGGAGTCCTCTGTCCTGGCAAGGCCTGGCTGTAAAATATTGCCCCCGTGGCAGCCTCACTGCACAGTGTTGAGCGATGAGGAGTGCGGGGCACCCGGCAGTGTATTAAACACTAGTTGAGCACAGGAGGGGCAGTATATCACAGGAGAGAGATAAGCAAAGTTCTCTGATAGTGGATCAATAAGGTTAGTGACATCATATCTCAAAGTGAGGGAACCTGCTTTCTGCACAGCCATTTATCAGATCACAGCCCTGGAAGGGCATTAACCCCTTTCTGGCCAGATTTTTTTTTTTTTTAACTGAACACAGACTAAAACTACTTCTTGGTGAGGGAGGGGTGAGGTGTCAACACCCACCCCCAACACTGTGTTTAAGGAATCTTCCAGTGCTGGTTTTAGGGATGCCTTTGCAGTTAGCATATTAACCCAGCAGCGGTGGCTTGGGCATGCGCCGTGTGTTTGTGGAAAGTTTCTTAACTTTGAGTTTTGTGCAAAAATTCTCGTAAAAAGTCCATGTTTCTCCTGAAGTCTTAAGATTATGTCAACATGTTATGGGTGTGCGGCAATATTGCTGTCAGAGACCTGGGGGCTGGGGTTTATGTTTGGTGTTAGAAGGTAAGCAGTTGGACTGGACTGATAATTAAAAATTGCAGTAGGCCAGGGAAACAGTCCTGATTTGTCTTTTTTGGCATTGCGGAGCTCTAGACATTTTCAGGTCCCCCAGTGGTTTGGAATTGGCAGGCTGCTGCCCATAGGCCTGCTTGTGTATGGTCTGTGAGCTCAGAATGGTCTCTACGTTTTTAAATGGCGGTGGTAGCAGGTTGGGGGGATCAAATGGGGGAAGGGATCAAAAAGAGAATGATATTTTGTGTCACATGCAAATACGTGAAAATCTTGTTTGTGTCCATAAATAAGGTCTTCCTGAAAAACAGCCAGCCCTGTTCGCTGACGTGCTGTCTCCGGCAGCTTTCATGTAGCAGTGGCACACAGCTGAGTACCTGACACAGAGACCATGCAGCCCACAGAGCCAAAAAATGTATACTTTCCTCTTTATGATAAAAGTTTGCCAAACCCTAGTCAAGCTTCTCATCTCAAATCGGCTGCGAACTAGCTGTATGACCCTGGGTAAGTCACTTTCTCTGTTTCACTGGTCTGTGTGATAGAATCTTGTCCCTTACGTGCTCCAGGGCGTTCGGGAAATCCAGTGAAAATGTGCGAAAGGTGGGTTTGCGAAATGGCTAGTGTTTGCACAGTGCTGCTTGTTAAGTCAGCAGACCCTTGAGAGTGTAAGCCCGTCTGAGGCTACTCGGGTCGTGGGGGGTCTTCATCCTAGACACCTAGTGCCCGGAGTGATCGTGTGAGCTTTTTGGGGGATTGTGTATACCTTGTCTCCTTCCTGTGTCGGGTTGGGTGAAGTTGGAGTTTCTTTGACTCCTTGAAAACTTGAAGGCATGCATCTTTCCTGGAGTGAACATCTTCTGCTTTGTAAGGGACCATCAATTTTCCTCCACGACTGCTGAGATTTTTATCCTTTAAGAGTTGGATCACTTTTCTTTCCTTCCCACTGGTGATTTATAGATGGAGAGTCCAGGCCTTTTCCTGTAGGTCTCCGACTGTTTATCTTTTTGGTTGGGCCCTGACAATATGCTGGCTGGAATATTCACACTGGCCAGGGTGTTTGGGGGCGAGATGCCAGTTGCAGGGCCCAGGGGTGGTTGGGGGGAGGAGGGAGGCTGGAGATTCCAGCCCAAAGCTTAATGGGCTGATGTCCAAGTGGAAAGTGTATTTTCATTGAGGAAGTGTAGGTATTAGTGGAGCCTGGATTACTGTGTGATTGTGCTGTCAATACTGCAGTATTGAGTCTGTGAGAGCCCGCACAATACAGGGAAACACTTAGCTCACTACTGCTGCTTATTGAGAAGCCAATAGCAATTTACTTGCTGACACTTGACATCAAATCCATTCCCAGAGGTGGAGCTCCTGCAAACTACCAGGGGAGCTGTCTTCCCTTCCCGGGGCACTCTCCTACCTTGGGGGTCCACCTGCGTGTGGCCTGCAGGGCCAGTGGCTGCCTCCTAGTGGGGGGAGGGAGTGGGGCAGGGTAGTAATGTGGGCCGTGGTCCCATTTAACTTTTGTAGCCAACATCTTCTTCTCTTCCTAATCACTATTGTACTTGTCTTCTTTCAACAAGTGCTTAAATGACCCTCTCTTCATCCCTCCCCGGGCTGTGAATTTTCTGCATGTGGGAACTTTCTCCTCCTCTTTCCAGAAAAAAAAGTTTGTTCCTTAAAATGGATACATGAGGAAATCATATGTGGGAGAGAGGCGAGGAGTGTCTCATCTCCAGAAGAAGGGCGGGTGTCTGTGGGAGCAGTGAAGGCTGGGAATGTGCTGTGTTGAGGGGCAGAGAGCCTCCCCCCCCAACCCCTGGGAACCCATGGTAGGGGAGCAGGGACTCCCTGTGGCCACGCTCTGGGGGCACGTGTGACTCCAGGGCTGCTGGGATTGGGCACAGCCAACACTCTGTTCCTTCTGCAACTACTCTTGTGGAGTCTGTCTGCTAAGTGTCTGGTCGCTTGATTTACAGTGTTTTCACATGGCCAAGTCATTTAGATGCCTTTAGACCTTGGATTATTCTCCAAATAGTCAGCTCACAAATTATGGTAACATGATTCTGGGAGGGCAGTCTGATACCCAGCGACTTGGGGGTGACCTGTCCATGGTTCCCATTGGTACCTTGGCTTCCCTGAATGCTGGTGCCATTTGAGTTTTGTCTCTGTCCGTGCCTTGGGACCCAGTCCAGATTTTTTAGTGTGTCTTACATGGGTTCTCTTTGCAACCACGACTTGGAGGTTGGGTGAAGGGAGAATCGGGCTGGGTTGTGAAGGTTGGGTGATCTCCAGCCCCATCACCATGGGACGGTGCCTATGGCTCGGGGTCTGGGAGGGAAGGCGAAGGAGGAAGACTTTGCCCGTGGGATGTCGTGAGGCTCCCTGGGAACTGGCCCTCGACTCCCTGGAGTCTATTGCCTGCAGCCTACCTTACTCCTCGCTGTCCCTCCCTTCCCCCACCTTTCTCTGCATACCCCCAAAGATTGGCTTACTTCATTCATGTCCGGCAAGACCGTGTGCCAGTGAGATGAGGGGGTTCTGTTTGACCTTGTATCCAGTGACCTTGACTGTGTCCAGAATTTGATGCAAACATGTGGGCAGCAGCCTGTGTGTCCATTGCCGATGGCGCACCAAACTGGGGATGGTGTGTTTTAGTTATCATAATGCGCATATTTTGTTTATAAGAGAATTTTCTTTGGGAAGGTGATGGTGCTCAAAGGAAGTCACTGTTCCCTGTTCATAGATGGGGCAATGAAAGCTGGTGTCCCTTCCAGTAATCCTGTCCTGAAATGGAGGTGTCCCTCAGAGCTTTGTTGCTTCTTGTCAAAGTCTAACATTGGATGGGGGCTTGGTGCCTTTGGACCAACACCATGGTGTGTGTTGCTGGAGCGTCCTCCTCCTGCTTACTCCAGCTCTGGGATGGCGGGTGGTGTCAAGATGACACAGAGCACGCATGGTGGGTTTGTGGTTTCACGATGCTCACACGAACCGATTCAGCCCCAGGCGTCTGTATCATGGAGAGAGCAGCTTGAAGGATGCTTAGGCGTCCTTCTAGTTCCACATTATCACGGGTAGGAGTCTGGGGGTGACTGAGCCTGTTTGGGCAGCGGGAAGTATTGTCATTTGGCACACTGACATTGCCCAGTTCCTGGAGAAGTGGATCACGATCCGGCTGCTCCTCGGCTGGTGGTTTTAGTGGATTGATTGCCAGGTTACCTGGGTGGCCGGGCTGGTTGCCGACCAGCATAAAGAGGTGGAGGCCTTGGCTTTCTCCAGGACAGTTTGCAGGCTTAGGATCGTGTGGGCATTGGCTCATCTGCCTTCTAGATTTAAGGAGGGGGCTCCTGGCTTTCTTGGCATCTTTAAGAGACTCTCCAAAGGCTGTGTTACTTTGGCACTTGTGAGAAAGGCCTGCATTTTAGTAAAATTTGGGGAGCTGTTCTGTGCTTAGCAGATTTCACCTTCAGTTTCTGGGATTTGGTGCTCTTTTCATCCCCATGCTCACAGGCCTAGCCTGGGCCCCTGTCCCCTTGTGTCCGAACTCCTGCTGTAAGCTCCTGTTTCTGTGCCGGAGATTGCAAGGCTGTGGCCTACAGGCAAACCTGGCCTATGGGTTCAGCACATACTATATTTTAAACTTCAGCATATTTCAGTGTAAAAATCTGAATTGGCGCCTTCGCTTGGAAAAAATTGGGAGATTTGGCACTTCTGGACCTCGAGGGCAAAGCCTGGCCCCTCTTAGAAGGAGCATGTGCTTTTTTTCAGATCACCAGGATAGGTCCCTGTTGTTCTCTTACCTTGCACCTGGCCAGCTTGCTCTTGTTGGTTACTTGCCTGGCCCTGGCGGCGGCGGCGGTGGTGGTGGTGGTGGTGTATGCGTCCTGTGATCGCTCTGTGTTCACTGCCCCTGAAACTATTTCACTGGTTCTCAGTGGAGGTGATTTGACCTCCGTCCTGTGCCGGGGACCTTTGGCAGTGTCTGGAGACATTTGTGGTTGTCATTACTGGGGTGGGGGTGGGAATAGGAGAGATGCACCTGACATCTGGTGGGTGGGAGCCAGGGACGCCTCTGAACCTCTGCACAGGATAGCTGCCCCCCCCCACCTCACTCAAAACTGTCCAGCCCCAAATATCAGTAACACTGAGGTCAAGAGATCTGCTTTATTATTTTCTTCTTGTTCTCCTGCCTGTAGCAGCTCCTTGATGCCTAGCATTTTCTACCTGCCTGTAAGGATTTGCAGACCCTGCTGCTGCGAGACCGGCTCTTCTCGCCCATCTGGCCTGCCCCACTAAAGTTCCTGGTATGGGTGCTTTTGTCAGGCTGCCCTCAGTGCTGCTGTTTCCTCTGGGTGTCAGGCTCCTTTTCTGCCCTTGACCTTTTGTCCACTCCTTCGTCAGATGTTGGAGAACTTGCTGTGTGCCAGGTCCTGTTCTAGGTGCCAGTGATAGCTCAGTGCAGCAAGGGGAAAAAAGAGAAAAATCCTCACCTTCAAGGAGTGTATCCTCCCCACCCCCCAGCCCCACATACTTAGTAAACTGTGCTGTTTTAAAACCTGTTCAATGCTGTGTGTGGGGGGGAAAAAAAGCTAAGGAAAGGAAGAGGGAGTGCCGAGGAGGATGTGGTTTGCAGGTTAAGTGGGGCTGTGAAGGCACATGACAAGGGCTGCTTTTGAGCAAGGACTGGAGGAAGTCCGTGATGGTGGAGGGTTCTGGACAGAGGGAAGAGCCCTTCAAAAATCCCAAGTGGGAAGTGTTTGGCATGTCTGAGGAGCAGCAGGAGACCTGCTTGGCCAGAGTGAGGGTGTGAGGGGGAAGGAGCAAGCAGGTGGTTTAGAACCTCAAAGGCCACGCTGTGCATCATCCTCTGCCCCATGATGGGAGGGATTCGTATGCAGGAGTGGTGTGACCAGATGGGGTTGGCAGGCTCCCTCTGGCAGCTGTGCTGGGCTTCGAGAGGAAAGGAGGGGACCAGGGAGAGGGGATTGCACCAGCCAGGTCACGAGCGCCTCCAGCCAGGACCCTTGGAGTGCGAGGGTGAGGAGGGGTATATTAGTTTCCTCTGGCTGCCATAACAAAGTGTTGTAAACACTGGCTTGAAACAGCAGAAATTCATTTTCTCTCATTTCTGGAGGCTAGAGGTCAAGAAATGGGCAGGACCATGCTCCCTCTGAAGGCACTAGGCAAAGATCTTTCCTAGCTTCCGGTGGCTGTTGGCAATCCTTGGCCTTCTTTGGTTTATGGCTGAATCCCTTCAGTCTCTGCCAGTCTTCATGTCGCCTTCTTCCCTGCGTGTACCTTCGTGTGCCGTCTCCTCTTTGAAAGGCACTAGCCGTTGGGTTTAAGGCCCACCCTAATCCAGCACAACCTTGCCTTAACTTAATTGTACCTGCAAAGACCCTATTTCCAAATCAGGTCACATTCTAAGGCTCTAGGTAGACGTGAAATTTGGAGGGGCACTTCAGAAGCCACTACAAGTGGTCACCCTCTGGGATATATTTTGCAGGTGGGATATGGGGTAAGAGGGCAGGAAGACTGAAGGATGTCTGGGGTGACGGGAAGGATGGGATTCCTCCTCAGAGGCCCTCCCTCCTTTGCCTCAGAGCCACCAACCCCACCTCTTCGGTTATGACTTTGCTCACCTAAGTGAACCTATCGATCTTTTAATGAACTACTGCATGTCTACTCAGTATAACTGGTTAGGCCTCTGAGTTAGCCACTCAAATATTTAACTTTAATTCTAAATAAAAAAGAGAGGTAACAACATATCTTTCAGAGGACAACTGGACAGGAATTTAAGAGACTTGGTCTTCAAAGCCTTGGAGCCCGAGCTATTTCAAGTCTTTCTCGTGATTCTGTAAGGTGGGCAGGGTTGGGGTCGTGTCTTAGATGAAAAAGAAAAGAAAAACAAAACACCTCAGTGGCTAAGTGTTTTAAGAGGATTGCCTAACAGTTGGTTTAAATCTGAATTTGAACTCCAGTGGGCAGGCAAGGCACCACCACTGATGGGTGTTAGCCAGTGGGATGGGGGTACATTATAGGGAGACATTCTTTACTCCTCCTCCCCTGCCACCCACCCACCACCCAAGGTGGGCTGAGGATCCAGACCGAAAGGGGCCCCAGAACCACCTGTGTGCATGTTGGGTGCTCGACCTTTGAGGGCCTATACAAAGGGAGGGAATGGGCTACATGCCTCTTGCTGACATGGGCAGGTGTTTCCCTAATAATTTTAAGAGTGTGTAGAGAGAAGAGGGACAAATTGAGTTGAGCTCTTTGGCAGAAACTATTTCTTTTTAAAAAAATTTTAATTTAAAATTCAATTTAGGAAACATAATGCTGTATTATTAGTTTCAGGGGTAGAACTTAGTGATTCATCAGTTGTATAGAACACCCAGTGCTCATTCCATCAAGTGCCCTCCTTAATTCCCATCCCCCCACCCACCTCCCTGGCAGGAACTATTTCCTATATAAACCCGAATCTGTGGTCACTGCTCATGCTTAATTTGTTGGCTGGCACACGGACTAGGGGCTTGTGCCACCAAAGGCTCTGGTCACGGAAAAACCGGGGACTGGATTCTCGCTCTGATACTTCCTAGCTGCGTGACTTTGGAAAAATGATTGGGACTCTCTGGGCCTCCTTGTGGGCAAAGCAGAATCGCTACTAGTACCCATCTCCCCAGTTGTCAGGAGGGTGAAGCAACGAGTGCAGGTACAATAAAGACAGACCAAGACTGGTGACCATACTTGTAATTCCCTGGCCTTCCCTTAGACCAGAAAATATTTGAATGGAATAATATCCAGAACACATAGGGTGTTGAAGAATCTCGTGGAGTCGAACTCGGCTCCAGAGAGCTGAACTGATGAGATCCACTGGGGTTCAGCCTCTAGAACTTCACTGCTGAGTCATGGCTGACAGGCGCTGCCAAAGTCAATACAGTGGGTCCAGCCTGGGCAGCTGGATTCACGGCAGTGTGTCCCACGTGACCTACATTTCCCATTTTCTGTGTATTTCAGAAGCTCTCCCATATGGTGAGGCCATTCTTGGACCTTACAGGCGGTGCGGGGGTTGTTCTGCTTTCAGAATTTAAGAGGCAGACCTTTTGTTTTGAAACTTCCCGTAAGAAATCAGAACGATATCTTTACTTTTTTGATAGAATGATAGCAGTGTTCACTCCTTTCACGGTTCCCCTGGGCAATCTCCCTTTGATCTGATCTGAAATTTGATCTCGATTGCTAGGAAAGTGTTCTTCCAGTGTCGGGTTTCTGGGATGTGGTTCATGAAAGTTATTTTTGAAAAATTTTAAGTGAAGTATCCTGGTATCTCGGGAGAGTGATGGATACTGGTGCCGCGTGTACTGGTACCGGCGGCCTTTCTCACGTTCTTGGTACACCCCCCCCCCCCCCCCCCGCCCTACCCGTCTACCTCTCTCTTAAACGCTCAGCTCCCAGACCAAGAATGTGAAGGATCCGTGTGAGATGTTGCAGGGTGGAGTGGATTTTGTCTTTCAGCAGTGATAGGGTGATAGTTCCCATGGAATGTCTACAGTTCTTTCAGAAGGTTAAAGGGCTCAGGACAGGACCCAAGCAAAGTCAGAAGACATTCTTTTTTTGTTTTAAGTGTTTGTGCCCTGCTAAGAATGGCAGATGGCGCTCTCTTTTTTTCTTACCAGTGGGCTAAACAAATAAACAGTCCTGGTTGTGGGTAGATGGAAGAAGAGATCCCGAGAAGGCTCTAGAGAAAGGTCATGGGGGTGGAGATGCCAAGCACATTATGTGATGCGGTGGGGTGGGGAGAGACCTGAGACATCTCTCTAGGAACTGGCTCAGGTTCTGGATTGAGGAGTTGCCTCCTGAGAGTATCGATGACTCACGCCGTGCAGGTTCAAGCCCTCTTACAGCAGGAAGAGCTCCACGGAGAAGGGGGGGGGGGGGGGGGGATGCAGGTGCACGCCGGGCGCGGCGGCCACCCAGGCTCGGCCCAGGTCTGGGACAGGAACGTACTGCCTCTTCCCTCCGCGTGTGGCTGGGAGGGGCCTGGGGTCACGGGGGCCCTCAGTGGACACAGGAAGGGGGGGATGTGTGTTCAGATGTGGCGGGGGGTGGCCGCCGTACACCACGTAAGTCCTTCGCATGTGCTCGCGGCACTGCTGGAAGGCTCGAAGGCCCCTCTGGGGCTTAGTGTTGTGCTCAGGCCACTTTCCTGGGCCTTAAAGTGGAGCAGGGAGCAGACCTTTGCTCGCTGTTGGCAACTCCGGCGGCATTGGGCCGCTGCCCGCGATGAACTGGCCACAGGGTCTTTGCCTCCGAGGACTCCGTGACTGGAGACAGGCTGAGAAGGTGCCAGAAAGCTGTATTGCTGTTTTATCTCCGGTCCGACGACAGCTCTCAGGACGGCCGTGCGGGGCGTCGGGGGAAATGTAATGAGGGGAATGTGCTGGAATGCCGGGCTCTGTCTCTTGGGGGCCTGGTCTTAGAAAGCTGGGCCTGGGCCCTTGTGCAACCAGAAACGTACACGGCCACGAGGGCGCCAGCGGAACTGGACCCCGAGTTCTGGAGGGTTGCTTGAGGGCTGTTGGCCCTTGCATGAGAAGAATTGTAGCTTTGGGGGTAAAATCGTGGTGGACAAGCATCGGGGCGATGGTTTGGCGCACTGAGTCCACCATTTAGAGTTTATAGAGACAGACTTTGGAGTCTCAAGATGAGCACGTGGCAGCGTACACCAGGCGTGGGATGGTTTAGTTGAGGAGCCCCTAAAAACTTCACTTAAAATTCTGGCCATTTGTCGCCTAAAGTTAATATTTTGAAACAAGATCAAAACCCATGAAAACATAAGTCTTCCCGCCTCCCCCACGGAAAACTCTAGAATTTTCCAGCTAAATTGGAGAAGACCTTCCCAGAAAAGAAGAGGGTAAAAGCGTAGGGGCAAGAGGAGGATCTGTGGAACTGGTGATGGGACAGACGCTGTGGCCCGAGAGCCCGCCAGGGCACAAACTCTGTGCGGCAGCGGGTGCCTTGGCTTGTTGGGTTCCCTGCTCACTGCCATCCCTAGCCCTGCGGCGATCCTTATCGTGCCGTAGCCACTCGGATACCTGAAGGCGTGGGTGGACAAGTCCCCGGACAGGCTCTGACTGTGGGGTGCTAAGATGCAAAGGCTCTTTGTGGACGACTATGTTTTCTAGCACCGTGGAATTGGAGAAGTCAGCTGTTAGGTTTGTGCCATAGACCAGAAAAGCTCGGGGTAGCCTTGTAGAAGAGGAGGCAGTATTCAGATGTGAGGGCAGCCAAGCGACGTGGGCGGGGAGCCTGGGGAAGTGTGGCAGAGGACGGACTGGTAAGGCTTTGATGGCCTGGCGAGGGGAACCTTTGGGGTGGACGGAGGGAGGGTTGGCAAAAAACCTGGAGAGCTTTCAGATCCAGATATCCCTTTTAAGTATTCCTGCTCCTGTGGCCTGCAGAGGATGTTTTCTGGGACATCTCCCAAGCCCTCTTCCCTGATTAAAAACAAAATGAAGACCCCTACTCCCCTTCTTTCTCAGTGTGTTAAGTAAACCCAAATCATGTCTTAAGATTGCATGCTGATTGCTGACCCAGCGATTGGTATTCCTTTGCCTTTTTAAGAGAAAAGCTCATTAAAGCAAAAGGAGTATTTGAGTAACTCTCTGGGGGCTATACAGCCCTACAGCTGCACTTGGGTAGGGTCCCAAGTGAGCTTACACTGTAATGGAGAGATTCTGCTCCAGAGCTACCCGGCTCTCACCAGGGCGTGATCCCACATCCGTGGGAGGCACGGAGAATATTCTCGGTTCATGCAGAGGTTACAGAGTGGCTGTAAATGGACATTCATATAGAAGAGGAGGAAATTACTGTAGTCAGAGCTCTGGTGCAAGGGCTTTAAGAGAAGGCCATAAATTAGTCATAAGCGCTAAGGAAGATGGGATTCTATTTCTAGGGCTGGTTTATTTTGAGGAGGGCATCAGAAGCCATAGGTAAAGGGAAACTGGTCAAGTAGCAGAAAAATCTTGACTCCTGGGTGGGTTAGCTGCCTGTTTTGCCAGAATTCACCTTCTCTTAGACTTTGAATGTTCCGAGTGATAGGTTTGTCAAGCAGGATTGCTGAACGAGAGCCCTTAGCGGAAGGTTGGTTTATTTATTTATTAACGACTTTACCGTGTTTAAAGGAGCACTTTGGACGTGCACACTGAAATTGCATGTCTAGATCCCGTCGAGCACTCCTAGCTGCCCCAACTTAAAACGTCACGACATGATACTTCATGCTGATGGTTGTCATAAAGGAAACGGGCTAGCCTGGGAGCATGTAGACAAAGCAGGGGGTTGGTAGGCTCCGGGGAATGAAGTAGCAGTTGGGTATGATGGGTTAGGAAGACAGAAGGCCTGACTTGTGATGGAAAGAAAGGTGTGTGAGACTGGAGTAGGACCCTGGTGGGATTCTCCTCTACATAGTAAGTGAGAAGAATGTTCTTTGTGCAGAGGCTGACGTGAAACACAAATGCATTTAATTGCTCTGCAGCAGGAGGTCCTCCCCTCACCGTCTGCCCAGACCTGATGTGGGACCTTCTTCAAGGCTCCATGGCCTGGTTTGGTCAACAGTGGCCTGTACCTGTGTGGTTTGTAAAACTAGTCCTGGAAAGCTGGCTCCTGCGGAGGTGTTGGGCAATTGGGGCCGGCCGACAGCCAGCTTCTGATGTGGTTGGCTGCCTGGCTCACACCTCTTAGGTGCTGGCGAGATGGCAAGATCCAATGGCCCCAGGCTACCACGGAGGTGGGCAAGATGCCATCAACTTCCAGAGCCTTCCTCCTTTCTTTGTCTTCAGGGGAGCGATGGGCACAGGCCCTGGTTTTCTAGTTCCTTAGGCTAGCTGCCTGGCATCACAGTGAGACTTTAGGCTAGCCCACCCGTGGGATCTGTTGGGCGAGGTTGGGTGAGGTTGGCATGTCCTGGCTCTGTCCATTTGATAAAAGGAGATATGGATCTGGTGATTCTTCCGTGTAGATTTTCTTTTTTTAGTCCAATATCTGCTATTAGATAAAATAAAAATGTACGGATATATTCTTTGTTTAAATACTGTTTCTCTGTTGTCCCTATGGCTCATTATGGATATTTATGAATCTGGGATGTGACAGGCTAGTATGGGAGGCTTTTTCTGTCTACTGCTGAGATGTCCCACTGAGCACCACCCACAGGACACAACTTCCTTATGGCATTGAAGACCTCTGGTTCTAATTTCTGATGATGGGAAAGAGAGGATTTGGATGGCTCACAGAGCCTAGGGGGCAGGGCTGTGTAGACCTGAAGGAGGACACCTCATCATGAAGTTCAGGGATGTTCCCGCTTCTGTGTGTTCATTGTCACCATCTCCAGAAGGGTCATGTTCATTTCCTACTGATGCTGTAACAAATTGCCATGACCTCAGTGGCTTAAAGCAACGTAGACAGGTTGTCTAATAGTTCTGGAGCCCAGCAGTTGGAAATCCCTTTCACTGGGCTAAAGTCAAGGTGTTGCCAGGCTTCATTCCTCCTGGAAGCTCTGAGGGGAGAATCCGTTTCCTTGCGTTTTCTAGATTCTGGCATCCACCCATATTCCTTGGCTCCTGATCACTTTCTCCATTATACTGCCTCTTGCTCCTATCGTCATGTCTCCTCTGTCTCATTCTTCTCTTGTGTCCTCTTTTTTTTTTTTTTTTTAATACCTAGTTCTCTGGCACTATAGGGACCCCTGTGATTATATCAGGCCCACCTGATACTCTTTCACAAGATCCTTGGCTTGATCCCACCTGCAAGGTCTCATTTGCCATTAGAGGTGACATATTCACAAGTTTCCCCGTAGTAGGACATGGATCTCTTGGGGGGCTGTCCGCACAGGAGTCCTGTGGTGGAGTTAGTGCAGTTAACTGGGAGGGAAAGGCCCATGTGGGCCTGGAGTTCAGTAGCAGGGAAGCCAAAGCTAAAACAAATGTTCCTGTGAAAGCTTAAAGCAGTGTACCTGTTCTGGCAAAGGATTTTTCTTTGGGAAGGAGGGGAAGGCTTTGAGGGGGAAATTGGGTAGCCTTTCTCCTCCCCAAATAACACGATGTTGTTTGGTAAAATTGTAATGTAGTGAGGCACCAAGAGCAGTCCTTGAGGCAGAAAGAGTGTTTCTAAAGGGTTTCCTGAGGAAGAATCCAGGCATTGTGAGAGTAAGAGCAGAGTCTCAGGGGAGTCTGACAGCACTTGAGAGGTCAACTGCAGGGTACCTGGAGGCAGCCTCCAGTGGTGGGGGGGGGGATGGCGGCCTCCTCTCTGTGCTCCTTGGACAGGCGCCTCCCCTCCCTGAGTGGCGGGTCCGTGACACGTCATCAGAAATGGTTCTGGTGTGCCCAGGCAGTATGTCCAGTCACTGGATATGGACTTTTTTGGCAGTCCAAGAGGAGGGCACGTTCATAGCATGGGTATATGTTTCTAGAACTATCACGGATACATTTTCTACCAAAAGTCTGTTGCAGGTGATACTTCATTTCTTGGCCTGGCCCCTGGAAGTATTAGCGTGAACTCTGGAGTTGTCCCTTTCGGATTAGAGTAATTAAACAGCATCATGGAGGAATGTGTTTGGTTCTAGTGAGGATCTTAAAGGCACGATGTTTGGAACGAGGATAGGTAGTTGGTTGCCTATTTCATATCCCACGTGCCAGGATCTCAAAACTCAAGAGAAAAATGATTTTTTTAATCACATTCTTTTTTTTTTTTTTTTAATACCCAGTTGCCAAGATTATGAAAAAAGAGGTTCCAAGAACTTGTGGGATGGAGGCCAGGTGCTTCATGGCTCGCGGCCCCCGTCAGGTGTCGGCCATGGGCCTGGGGCCCTGTTGCAGTGCAGAGGTGGCACCGAGGCGGGGTGAACTGGAGTGTGAGATTCTCCAACTGCCCTTAGACACACCTGTTCCATGAGGCGAGGTGGTGCTAGAGACCTGAGATCACGTTCTCAGGCAGCCGACACCACAAGGCACAGCTAGGAAGACTCTACTTCTCCACACGCATCAGATTTAAGTAGCTCTGGCTGTGGTTGTAGCTTGAATGTGCTTTAGCTCCATGAGCTGATAGCAAGCACTCCTTTTTCTGAAGACAGTGTTTCAGTACTGGTGGAACAGGCTGCCGCCTCCTTGGGCCTGCAAGGCAGCAGTTGGCTTCTTCTCTGTGATGGAAACCTGCCCAGTGCCCCCAGGATTTGTATCACACACCCAGGGAACGAACACACACACACACACACACACACACACACACACACACACACAAAGGGCATCCCACCAAACCTGAGTTTAAGGGCACCATGCTTCACCCCAGCATTATTTCTGGAGTGTTAGCTTAAATCTTAAAAATGCATTAGGGGACTTGTGATATTAGAATGTTCCATGCTAGCCACTTGGTTTGAATGCCTCCTTGATTTGAGTAGAGCCTGTATGGGGGACAGTCCGGCCTCGGAGGGAGTGGTTTCCGAAGCTGGACACAGAGCATGTCGGCTGACTGGAGACTTCTGGCTGCCAGCTCAGGCCTTTTATGGGGTGTCTAGAGTCCACTCCCTGGAGAGAGGAGGAGGCTGAGATGAGGTGACCCGGTTCTGCAGGTCAGCAGGGGAGGTTCTGCCTTGGGGCGATGTGCCGAGCGCTCTGATAATGCAGCATTTTTGCTTTCATGCATCTTAAACGTGGATTATACTATTAATTACTGCTGGACAAAAGGATTAGTGCAGCTGGCCTGCTTTCCCCTCTGCACTTTTACACTTCCCCTTTGCTAGGGGATGGCCAAAGGGCAGGAGGTTTTCCTGTCATCTGTCTTTTGTTTTAGCAGCAGTGGCTGCTAAACCTTCTGGGCTCACCAGGACAGTGGAATGAATGGGGCACAGTGCAGAGTCTTGAACTCCACTTGGCCCGTGGGAAATCAGTGGAAGTGGGGCTCTTTCCTTCCCCAGAGCTGGACGTTCTTCGCCAGGCGTCTGGATGGCCCTTCCCAGCAGGGAGAGCTGCCCTGCAGCCTCTTAGCTGTCAGAATGCCTCCTAAGTACTCCTTTCTCAAGGGGCTGCACCTGCATGGGTGCTTTCAGTGATAGTCCTCAGGTGCTGTCCCTTTAAGAGTTTCTTAAATGATCAAGGAAAGTACAGCTGGGACTCCCACTGCTGGTCCCCTCAAGGCATCCCCCCCAGGTTGGAATTGGAATTTTGGTAACCAGCCCTGAGCTAATACCATGTAATCTGAGACATTCTGAGTTCCTAACCTTTACTACCACCTTCTCCTTGCATATCTGGTATGGTACAGATCTTGAGGGATTACATTTTATATTATGTATTATATAATATATGTTATATATGATATTAATGATTACTTCTTATGTCTTCCCTGTATTCAGGCTAGTGGACTAATTATTCATCCATATGGAATATTTTTTTTTAATGAGGCATTAAATAACATCTCTGTAGTAATACTCCTAGGAGTATATAACTTGGTAGTGTTTGTGTTATAATCTGTTGTGTGTGCAGGCGTGTGGCTGTTTACTGGCATCCTTCATTATACGGTAACACAATATACAGAATTTCCCAGTCCCAGGAATTAGAAGGTGGGAAACAGATTTCTTCAGCGTCAATTGGAAAACAGATTAATGAGTTTGTTTTTTCTTCTAAGAAATTTGACATTGCAAAATTGGTGGGAAGGACAGTGGCATAATGCTTATAATCACAAGTTCTTTGAATTAATTTTGGAGTAAAATTCATTTTAACTAATAATGGAAAAGTCTGCAACAACCAAGAGGCACAATGTAGAGCCTTCCTAAAATGGGAAAGGCTCATTTAGGGCAAAACTGGGAATTTTACCATCTTCTCAATTGTACATATATGAATGAATTCAGATTTCAAAATGGTAGTCTGGTTGAAACCTGATTAAACTTTTTTTTTTTTTTTGGATACTTCCTTTTCCTTGAAGCTCTTAATTCTGAACTTGAAGGTTACAGAACTAGAAAAATTTTTTTCCTCCTCCCTTCTCTAGCCACAGATGTTTATCATTTTAGAGCCAAGTTCTAGCTCAATGAAACTCATTTCTAAATTTCATCAAAGAAAGTATGGAAATATACTTGGTTATATACTTACACAGTCTATCTGAGATGGTTTAATTCCATTTATTGAGAGATGGCATTGCTTTTTAAATTAATTTTTAAAGAGGCAGTACATGCCCATAATAAAATTTTCAGAAGGTACAGAGGAGAATTCCTCTCCCTCTCTTCCTGTACAGCATGCAGTCACTTAGTTCCCCAGAATCACCTGCTCTGTATCCTTTCTAGAAGGCATATATTTGGAGAGGGCTGTCACAGCATTATAGAATATCTTTTTCACGACTTAGTGTTTTCTGTCTAAAAGATTTTTTTCCCCTTTGTCAGAGTTTCTTCTTTCAGAGATGTTTTTATCCTCTACAGACTACGTAATATTAAAAACATCAATGAAATCCAGTTACTTGGAAATTTAAAAATATTCTCCTGAATCAACTCAGGTCAAAGAGAAGATGATATTACTGTTAGAGAATCATTGAGAAATACTGAGAACTCTGTACACATAAACATCTGAGTTATTGCCAAAGTTATATTCAGGGGCACATTCATAGCTTTAAATCTTTTTGTTATTACGGAGGAGAAAATGAAAATAAGTGAATTTAAATGTTCAACTCAAAGTTGGAAACAATAAAACAAGCCCAGTGAGATGCAAATTATATTAACGAATTAGAAAACAGACAAAACTACTGGCGAAGTTGCAAATCTGAGAGCTATATATTTGGGGAAAAAAACTTAAGAAAATAGAGCAGACCTCATGCTTCATTAAGAAAATAGAAAACCCAAATATACAAAACTAAAAATGAGTTGATGTGATGGGAAAAAAAAGTAGCAAATTATAAGTTGTATTTGAAGTAGTTATTTTATAACAAAAATAAAATAACTTAAAATACAACAATTTTGAAAATCTCAGTTGACATGGCTGTTCTAGGGAAATGACTCACAAGTTTGAAACTTGAAGTAAGAAACTGGAGAAGAAATTGAACATTAAAAAAAATACTTTGAAAAAGAACTCTGGATGCAAGCAGTTTAATGGATGAGTTCTTTTAAACTTTGGGGGACAAAATAATTGCCTGCTAAACAAACTGTTTCAGAGTGTAGAAAAAGAGATAAAGCGTTCCAGTTGATTTTTACAAAGCTGGCCTAACTCTGGGAACCCAACATCATTATAAAGATGACACAAAAAGAAGGCTGAGGACTGTGCTCAGGCATGAGTACGGATGCAAAAACACCATATAAAACAGTTGCAGATTGAATTCAGTGGCATTTTGAAAGAATCATGACCACATAGGGTTTATACCAGAATTGTAAGAAGGGCTTAACATTATAACGTCTGTTCTTCAATACATCACCTACATAGAACAAAGAAGAAAAACATAATATATATTAGGAAAAAAAAGACATTTGGTAATTTTCTACTCTTATTCCTAGTTTGCTTAGATTTTTTTTTTTTAAACCAGCCTATAAAGAGATTGCATTAATTTGATGAAGAAACCGACAGCCCTAGCCCTCTCAGCTGGAAACTTACTGATGAACGGAGACAACAGAATGAAACTGGGAACAAAAACATAGATTGCCCAATGTACTCAATTCTTTTTTCCTGCCTTATTGAATTGGCCAGAACGTACAAACCAGAGTTAAATAATGATTAAAAAGAAACAGGAAAACTCATTTGCACGTGTTATCTTCCTAGAATACCCATTACACATTTAAATTGAATTAAGCGTAGAGTTCAGTTACGAAGTAAAATTTAAAAAATCATTAGCTTTCTCATATACCAGGAAAACTCAGAAAGTAATATGGAGCCCACTTAATGCAATGGAATCAAATAGAAACGTGTGTTTGGTAAAAGTAGCATTTCAAATAAGTGAGAGGAATTGACATAATAAAAGCTTATGTTTTTCAGTACTTCTAAGTGCCAGGCATTATGCTAAACACTTTCACAGGAACTTAGGTCATTTGATCTATATAAGAACTGTGTGAGGTACTCACTATGAATAGTTCCATTCACTTGTGTTCAGAGAGTTTAAGTAACTTGCTCAGAGTCCCTCAGACTTGAATACTGATCTGATTGACAGCAAAACCAGTAGTCTCTGACACTGTGCTTTACTGCCTGTAGTATTACACAATATTGTATATTGTGCAATAAATTGTTGTAGTGTGGTTAGATAACCAAATAGGGAAAAAATTAAGATAGGGCCATTCCTCACAGCATGTAATACCGTAAATTCCAGATAAATTAGAGAGGTAAAAAGAAAACTGAAATCATGAAAGAGCTACAAGAAAATACAGGTTAATATTAATCTTAATAGGGGATGGGGAGAGATACTAGACCTAGTTCTTCTAGTGAAGAAATAACAGACTGATTTGCTGTATTAAAAAATTCTGTGTGCTGGACACTAACAGCAAAATGTAAAGGCACATGACACACCAGGAAAAGATGTTGGAAGCACATATAGTTGACAGAGTTAGTCCTGAATATCCTTAACAGGCAAGGAGCTCTTAAAATCAATGATACACAAAGTAGAAAAGTGAGCAAAGTGGGGCATGTGACTGACTCACTTGGTGGAACACGTGACTCCTGATTGCAAGGTTGGGAGTTCAAGCCCCATGTTAGGGGTAGAGATTACTTAAAAATCTTTTTAAAAAAATGAGCAAAGAATATGAATGGGTAAGAAAAAAATATGAATGGGTAACTCATGAAATATAAATTCAGGTTGCCTCTTCCATTTGAAGAGTCAAATAGCTCCTTAATTTATTTAATTGCTAGTGAGTTGAGCTTTTTTGTTTCTTTTTTTTAACCAAGAATTTATTAGAAAGCAAATACCCTGTTATGGTAAAGGGATAGAAAAGTTGGTGCACACTTTCTGAAAAGTAGTTGGGCAGTATGTGTTACAAAGCTTTAAAGTAAGGTGTATTTAGGGACGCCTGGGGGGCTCAGTGGTTGAGCATTTGCCTTCAGCTCAGGGTGTGATCGCTGAGTTCGGAGATGGAGTCCTGCATCCAGAACCTGCTTCTCCCTCTCCGCCTGTGTCCCTGCCTCTTTCTATCTCATGAATGAATAAATAAATCTTAAAAAAAAAATTGAAATAAGGTGTATTTAAATTTGTAAGTTTTCTCACCAAAAATTTGATTCTCTGTATTTTGTCTTGCCTTTTTTACCATAGCCTATGTGACCTAATAAAATACTATGTAATTTTTAAAAAGATTTTTATTAATGGAGAGAGAGGTGTGTGAGCAAAGGAGAGGGGCAGAGGGGGAGGGAGGGGACAAGCATACTTCTGTGCTGAGTATGGAGGCTGTATGTGGGGCTCCATCTCATGGCCCCGAGATTATGACCTGAGCTGAAATCAAGAGTTGGATGCTTAACTGACTAAGCCACCCGGGCGCCCCTAAAATACTATCGTTACCTTTAGTACCTTGGATTGCCTTTCCTGCTGAAATATTGGCCTCACAAGGGCAGGGATCTTTGTCTGTTTTTCTTGCTAATTGTTGCCAAATTTCTAGAATAGGACTGGTAATCCAGCCCCTTCATTTATAATAAAAAATAATCATCAGTTGTGCAAAAGAAATTTATAAATAAAGACTTTATTATAGACATTTATAATAGTGAAAAATGGAAACAATCTAAATCTCTCACAGGGGATTGATTTAAACTGTGGTGCATCCATATGGCAGATTCTTATGTGGCTATTTAAAACTCCTGTCTCTTGGTTATGGATGTGGGAAAACAGTGATGTTCAAGTAAATTAAAGGGGGCTGTGTGTACCTTAGAACTTCAATTTAATTTTTAAAATACGGAGAGGGTAAAGAATACGTATAATAGGATAATAACCACTGAGTGGTTATTTCCAGGTGGTAGGAGTGCAGGCTACTTCTAATATTTTGTTTTCTGAACTCTGAATAGTGAACATCTGTTACTTCCATAATAAACCATACGCATGTCTAAGAGTTGGTGAGAGCGTAGAATCACGAATAGCACTGGTCTATAGCCATGTCTGGAAGACTTGTGGAGATTATTCAGTCTTGAGAATTAGCAAGAGCCTAGTTTAAAAAAAAAAAAATTAGCAAGAATGCTTCACAAAACGTCCTTAGGCTACTCAGTCTTAAATATTTATGCTCTTTAAGTGCCCGGAGTATGTGTTTGTAAAAATATTGGAAGTCTTAGTCAGTGACGTGCAAGCTGGTGGAATCCTGGAGGTGGCGAGAACTCCTCTGCCCCGGGTGGGTTTTCCTGTTGGAAACGCGCTGTCCTCTTCCTGGTATGTTGTAGAATTTCAAAGTAAATTTACGGTGTTGCCTCAGCCTAAGCCAGGAGTGAGGATTTCCATTCACACATTAACCAAGAGGCACAGTGTCTACCTGTTGTGACCCATCGCTGTGCAGAAGGATTGGGGGACAGGTGTAGGAGAAGCTGCCAAGTGGGAGGGTGAGGTGTGGGGACGGTGGGCCACCATCAGGCCACCGCAGGCTGGAGCGAACAGCAGGGTACCAAAGAGGAGGTTGGAGCTACTGAGGGGATTTTCTTGGCCAGCAAATCAGAAGTATGTTCAGCATGTTTGGGCTGAAATTTCCCAGGTCCTTAGAGTCATGTGGCCTCTTAGAGCCAGCATTTGAATCCTTTCTCCCCTACTTTCTGACTCTGGGTCTCAGTTTCTTTTTCCGTAGGAGGAGGAGGTTAGATTAGATCGTCTCCCTGCTCTTTCAGATCTGACCTTCTAAAGGAATCTGATGTCTTTTTATTGTTAAGGTGTGCGTTTCTTTTTTTAAAATTCATTTTAAAAGTTTACTTACTTATTTTTAAATAAGCGCTATTCCTGGCTCGGGGCTCGAACTCATGACCCCGAGATCAAGAGCTGCATGCTCTTCCAGCTGAGCTAGCCAAGAGCCCCATTGAGGCATGCATTTTAGGCATCTCTGTGTCATCCGTGGTGATGGAGAGGCCCAGCGAGTACTGTCACTTCAGAGCTCCGTGGACTGAAGCATAAGCTGGTTGGTAGCTGAAGTTGCAAGAGGAGGGGACAAGTGGCTGTGACTGGTGCACCTGCCCTCAGTTGAGAATCCCAGCCTGGCCACTTCCTCCTCCTCCCAACCTTCTCCTTTTCTCTTTTCTTTTCTTTTCCTTTCTTTCTTTCTTTTCTTTCAAGATTTTATCTATTTATTCATGAGAGACAGAGAGAGAGAGAGGCAGAGACACAGGCAGAGGGAGAAGCAGGCTCCATGCAGGGAGCCTGATGTGGGACTCGATCCCGGGACCCCGGGATCGCGCCCTGGGCCGAAGGCGGCGCCAAACCGCTGGGCCCCCCAGGGATCCCCCAGCCTTCTCCTTTTCATTCGTGAAACGGAGGGGCAGGAGGGGCAAGCGTTCGTCTCTCTCCTCGGTGACAAGCGAGCCGGGAAGGCAGTGGCTCGCTTCAACACCCGCTGCTTCCTCGGCGCTCTGCGGGGTGGCCGGGCCGCCAGCCGCCATCCGAGCCGAGGCCGCGGCCAGCTCGGTCACGCGGTCCCCTGGGCCGCGGGGGCCCCTGCCCAGGGCCTGGGGCCCCGCTGAGGGAGGAGAGGGAAGGGAGCCCCGAGCTATGCGCAGCCTCTTTGTAACCTCCCCTCGGAAGTGACTGGTTCTGCCCTAGACGCTGTCAGAAGTGAGTCACGCGGCCGTGGGATCCCAGGGGCCCGCCCACCGGGGCTCCTGAGGCCCCAGAGACGCGCTTCGTGCCGTGTCAGGCCCCTGCTAGATGCTCCCGGCCCGGTCGGGGCCGGCGGGGGTCAGGACCTCGGGGGGCTCCCCGACGGCGGGGCCTGGGCTCCAGCGGACACGCGGGCCTTGCGGTGCGAGCGGCTGGCAGCTCGGGCTCCGACTCCTCACCCCGTGTCTGCTGGGTGTGGTGTGTCTAGTAATTTGAGAGGGAAATGGGCGTTTGGCCGATGAAAACGTCCAGTGTGTGTTTCCGTGGCTTGGGCGGCTATTTAGGGAAACGCCCGGGAGCCCTCCGGAGCCGCCGCCCGGGGCCCAGCCTCCCTCGCGGCGTCCTTGCGGGCCTCTGGACGCCCCCACCTGTGAAGTCCAGGAGGTCGGCCTGTGCAGCCTCTGCTAGGGGACGCTCCACTGGACAGAGCCGGGTGCCAGACATTGCCACAGCCCTCGGAAATGAGTAAGAACAAAAATTGAAAGCAGCGACCTCCCCCTAGAACAAGCCGAGCTTTGTGCAGAACAGGCTCCAAATATGAAAAGGCCATTGTTCCCGGATGGCTTTTTAATTAATGCTCACCACTCACACCCATCGGCTCGCCAAGAAGAGCTGCCTCCTTCCTTCCTCTCCACGTGCTTTTGGCCTCCTGCTTCTCCCTGCCTGTTGCCTGGGGGACAGGTCGAGGGACCCCTGGGGATGGGAGGATGCCAGCAGACAGCGTTGAGGCAGGGCGCTTTCCCCGTCTCTCCTGCCCAGCGTACTTCCTACGGGGAGCCCCCACCTGTTGGAGCATGACCCCCCGCATTTCCAGGCTCAGGAGCCAGGCCTGGGCTCCTGGAGCACACACTGTGGCCTCAGCGCGCTCGGTTCGCCCTCGCAGGCAATGCTCGCACTTTCTCTTGCCTCCGCCAGAACTCTGAACTGCTGCCTGTGCATTTTAGTTTCCTCTTGGTCGTAGCGCCGTTAGAGCTGAATCTGGATGGATGAGCCTCCGGTAGGATCTGGAGTTCGGGTGTCACTTTCTAGGCCAAGTCCTCTGCTCCTCTGGGTAGGGCCGACGTCCGTGCAGGGAAAGGGGCTGATGTGGGAGTTGCTGCTGCGGTGATGTGTCTGGGGGCTCTGTGGAACCCTGCCCTGGCACAGGAGGCGTGCTGGCCCAGACCTGACTTGCATCAGGCTCACTCTTTGGCAGAATTGGGGTCCTGCTGGGGCTCGGCGCTCGGGACAGATGTATCATCCCCGAGCTGTTGTCCTTCAAGTAATGTTGTGTCACCCCTGCCATCTAGGCTGAGCCTACGGGGCTTTCTGGTTAACTGCTGCTGAGAACATTGCCTCAACATTTTATCTTCTGTGGAAAAAATTTTCTTCTGTTTATAGCAACTCCCAAAGTGATGGGTTCATCCCGAGTCTTTTGGTGTCTTAGGATCCCCGCAGGCACAGCCTCGGTGGATTATTCTCAGTAACTCTGTGTCTTTGGTGTATGGACATCTTGTGTGACCAGGGTAGAAATAACACACTGTCGATCAGCGTGATCTTGAGTTCGAAGTGGAGTCTGTTGTACTTGAGAACACACCAACGTGGAGACATTATGTGGCCACTACAGGGTTAACTACATATCCTCATGAATTTTCAACTTAGAGGGCTGTGAGGATTTTAAATTAAGAAACCCCAGGGGTCTAGTTGAATGGTGGACAAGCCCTGGAGAGAAGATCTGATTGACCAGATAAGTTGTACGGGATTCCTTGAAAATCTGTTCATTCCAGGCCCAGCCAGCTTAACTTCTTGACATGTCACCCAAATATAATTGTAAATGCCGTGGGAAAGAATCTTGAAGTAGGGGTGGGTTCTGTGAAGTCTGTGAGTGGGAAAAACAAGCATGAATTATTACAGCGAGGCTGGATTAGAGTTCTGTTTTAGGTTCTCATCAGCAGAGGAAGCCAGTGCTTCAGATCGCTGTAATTTGGTAGCCACCAGCCACACGTGGCTGCTGTGCCCCTAAAATGTGGCTGACCCGCATTGAGCTGTGCTGTAAGTAGATCAAGCACCAGGCATCCGGGCTTTGGAGGAAAACAAGGGGCAAATATCCTAATAAAATTTTGATGGATTACATTTTAAAAAAGAATTTTAGCCATATTCGAATTATAATTTCACCTGTGTCTCCACTACACCCCGCCTCCCTTTTTAATGTGGCTAAGACATTTTTTTTTCCTTGTTGGAATTTTAAAAACATTTTTTATTTAAATTCAACTTAGTCTACATACAGGCTACTAAGAAATTTTAAGATTACATATGTGACTCCCATTTTAAAGATTTTATTTTTTAAGTAATCTCCACACCCAGCGTGGGGCTTGAACTCAGCCTTGAGATGAAGAGTTGCACGCTCTGTCGACTGTGTGGCTCCCATTGTAGATGAAGGATGGCTGAACAGAGGAGACCCCAAGATGTGCTCATTGTCGTTCTTGGTCAGGAGTACTACGATGAATGCTGTGGGAGACAGTCTGTGTTTGCTTTTTGCATTTACCCACCCCGGACAGAAATTTGTAAGACTGTGTCCCTCCGGCCACGTTCTGACTGTAAAGTGATGGGACGGACAGATGCCATGGCCAGAAGAACAAGTCGCCCCACATTCTTGGGGAGGCATGAGTGCCATTAGATGCACAGGGGCTGGGGGGGGGGCCTTACCATGGTGAGCCCCGGGGCGGGGGAACACTATTGCTCAAGTGCTGGAATAGCACCCCTTCCCACCCACCCCCAGTAAAGAATTCTTACCCAGTGGAGGGACCTTGAAAGGAAGACTCTCTTGCTCAGATGGACCCTGGACCCTCTTGGTCCAATTGCTCCAGGCCCACGGGCAAGACAGCACCATCTAAATCTTCAGGGGTATTAAGACCTTATCTCTTCATCATTGATGGGAGCTAGAGAGCACTTTCACATGGAGCCTGTCTGTGAAGAAGGGGTGCCTTTATATAAAGCAAAGTGTAATTTATGTTGGTCATTTCCTTTCCCATGTTGGTTTGGGAGCATCCTTTTTTCTTTTTTTTTTTTTTTTTTTTAGCAGGGCCCTACTGTTCTCTTTTAAGAGGACCAGATCTTGCCCTCATGCACAGAAGAGAGAGGTGGGGAGGCTTTATTGGCAATAAGGAATGTCAACCCTCACTGTTGGCGTTTACCAGTGGAAGGGTCAAGGGTTCACCGTACCAGTTGTCAGTAGTAATAACTAGAGGGCTAGCAAAACGAGATTGACTCTAAGTTGCTTTTCACTGTGTCTTTCTTGTGATTCTGTATCCAGGGTACTGGTTAAACCAGTCTGTATCTGGCTGATTATTATCAGTAAAGTAAACTTAACTCTATGGCCAGAAATAGTCTCAGCCAGCAGCTTGGGTTTACCAGGTGAAACTGCCATAATGACTGTGGTTTGCTTTTCACAGAGGGCAGTCCGTCTTCGTGTGAGAAGTTGGGACCCATCTGCCCATGGGGGTGGCGGGAGGGGTTAGGGGGAGGACTGGAGCCCCCACCCCCACCCCTTGTACGCTCACAGCCAGTTATGAATGTTGTTATGAGGTTGGTCTCTTTCCGCAGAGAGTTGATGAATGGTTGTTAGCATACTGGTCCTTGAGAACGAGTGGGTAACTGTATGATTTGTAGATTTTGACCCTTCGCTGGGAACCTGCTACGTGGCGGTCGCATGGTGTTACCGAAGATAAAAAGCCACAGCCCGTGCATGTAAGGAAGCCATGTCTAGTTGGACTAGTAGTTACCCCCACACATAATTACCTACATTTAGGGGCTTAGGAAAAGTAGAAGAGCCTATGAATAAATAGTCACAGGTAAGTGGAAGACAAGGATGGCACAGTGCCTCTTGAACAGAAAATTGAAAAATTCTGGAGCTCAGGGGCTTTGGTGGCTGGAATAATACAGACGTTTATTTGCATTTTCGGTTTGCACTATTTTCATATGTGCTCTTTTGACCCTCTTCACAATCTCAGAGGTCGTTTGCCCAGACCAAGATCTTTCCTGGGTTCATGGTGAGTTGCCAAGGCCCTGTGAACTTTCATGGTTCACCTAAAGTCATGCGGATAGGGAAGGGCAGGGCTCATTGAGGGGCTCGGGGGCTGATTCGTGTGCTCTTGCTGCACACCGTGCCGTGTGCTCGCCTATAGTTTCTGCAGGAGCTGGGGATGACTGGTAGCCTTTGTATGTTTCATCTTCGAGGAATTTGGGGGCTGGCCCTGGGGAGAGGAATATGGCAGCTGTAGTTGTGGATGTGACTGGAGGGACAAAAAAAAGGTGTCTATCAGAGAGGTCTGTGCCAGCGGCTTAATTTCCTTTATTTCAGGACTGGAAGTTATTTAAATTACTTTATAGACTTCCTGTTTCCTTGCAAGAGCTCATTAAGTTGCCTTAATGCAGCCATTAGACCTGCAGTTCCCATTTGAGCCTCTAGGACACCCGGGTTGGAGAGGTCTGTGCTGAGGAAGGAGGTGAGTTTGGTAAGCTCATTTATGGTGACCCTTTCACAGACATCCAGTGATGACCGGACATCAGTGGTCTTCCTTAAGGATAAAGAATTGCCCAGTGCTCTGGACACTGGAGACAATTTTCTGGACTTGTGAATTTTACCCATATATATTGGGGATGAGGCAGGCACATCTCATCGGGCCATAAGACCAGGCACCCTGCTTAGATTTTTGGCTACTGGAGCACAGCCTTGGACTAGCTGTGGCACTGGAAGCGGATGTGTGTGCTGTGAAGGCTGAGGATTTCCCCAGTGATTAGGAACGTGTGTGTTGGTATAAATGTGGATTACCTTTACCCTGTGTTTTACTTGATGGGAAGGCTTTCAGACGGGGGTTTCAGAATCGCGCCACAGCTTTTGAATTGTACCCAAAGGCAGCTCTTGAGGAGATAAGTATTTGACTAGATGGTTTACCTTTAAACTCACCAACAAAATAATTTTAGGTGACCAGGAAGTACCCCGCCCCATGCACATCTATAATTGATCCATCAGGGGAAACCTGTCCCTGCGCTCTCTCTCAGGCCTGGATTTGTTGCAGAGTGCTAATTAGAAATCATAGCAACAACAAACAGGTGTTATGAGGGAGCATAAATGGTGTCAACATCAAGAAGCTGTCACTGGCTCCCTGTGGATGCGTGGGCCAGCTGTGATGCAGGGAAGCCGTGCTGCTTACCTGCCATCCACCTGGGGGAAAGTAGAGATCGACTAGGCTGCCGCCTTCCTTGACTCCGTGACTTTTACTCCTTGACTCGAAGTCCTTCAACACATGGTTATATCCATTTGGTCCTCAGTACACACTCAATCTCAGCTGGTCCAGAAGGTCTTGCAGGGACCCCACCGCAGGAGGCCAGGAAGGGCATCATTCCTTACTAACAGGCAGGTGAGGATCTTTGTAAAGACGGAGGTAATACGGTGACTTAAATGCATAAGAGTCAGACCTGCGTGTCCCAGTGAATGCTGAGTCTTAAATATTCATTTACAACGTTAAAGTCTGTAATTTCTTCATAAAGAATTCTCAAATGATAAAGATGACCTGGTAGGCGTCAATTCACTTGTATTTTCGAAAAGCTTTTGAAAAGGTCCCTCATAAAAGATTAAGAGAGAACAAAACCCCAGTGTGGTGTAAAGTCCTTGTTGTGGATTAAAAAATGATAAAGTGACAGGGAACAGAAGGATCCTGGTGGAGGCCCGCTGCTCGTGGTGGGCCCGGGTTAATAGAGGGGTGTCTGAGGAGTCTGTAGTTGGGGCTCTAGTTATTAAGTGCATTAACTATTTGGAGAAGGAAACGGAGGGTCGGTCAGTGCAATCGGCTGCCATAACCCTGGTTTTTGTCGCGGATTCAGCGCAGAGTCTGTAGCGCCTTGAATGCACCAGGGGACCGGGCGCGCGGGGGCAGAGGAAATGAAGTTTGAGGAAGTCTGGAGCGTAATTCAGACTGGCAGAAAATCTAGTCCATGCGGCCCCCGAGGAAGGAGGCTCAGCAGTCATCATGGGCAACTGCGGTCCAGTCGAGTGTTTTTTTTTTTTTTTTTTTTTTTAAGGACAAAGCAGATCAGGACGGGGTGGGTTGAAGAACGAAGGGCTTCCTTAGGGGAGGAGGGGGCGTGCTGTGGTGCTGTTGGAATCCTACTGTCCTGCTGGACGTAGGAAGGAGGGACAGTTCTCGAGAGTCTTTCTGTCCGTGTTCTCTTTTATGCAGTTGTGTTTCTTTTCAGTCACGATGAGGGCAGCCTGCTGTACCTGGACATGCTGCCTCTTTATTCCTCTGTGGGGACCTGGCGTGCTCCTCTGACACACACTACGCATGTGTCTCACAGCGGGGGATCCTACGGCTCCCTTAGGATAGACCACGCAGCCGGCATCTCAAATTTTCTAAGTACAAAGTGGGGGCGGCCGAGCTGTTTGTGGGGGGGCAGGTGGCTGTGGTTGAGTGGATGAGGGGCTGTCCTGGGGAGGGGGTGCAGGCTGGGCAGCAGAGCAGTGCAGTGCCTCCTGCCTGCTTGCAGTTCTCTTTTGCTGCCTCTTTAGGACTCCTTGCTGTGATCCTTCTGTGGCTGAAATGAAAGTTCCTTGTGCATGAACATCTGTCTTGAGGGCTTGTACATTCCTGAATGGGCTCTTCTAGGCAAGCCATGGATTTCTTTCTTAGTTGCCCTTCTTTATTTACTAATTTCCTTTGGTAGCTGTCTCCTTACCCGGGTCCCGCTTTAATTAAAACCTGGAAAATGCTGGCCTCCCTCAGAAATGTTGCTGAGTCCCTCCTTTTGGCTGTGAGCAGATGCCTCTGTGTGGGTTGGGGTCCCCAGCAGGCTACTCCCCCCACCCCACCCCCTGGGAATTTCTTCAGTCTTGATCCCACATAGTTAGAAGCTGCAATTACTACTTGGTCGCTAATTACCCAGCCTAACATTAGATCGGTTTACAGGGGAGCTGGGAGCCTGTCAGCAAAGGTCAGCCTGAGGTCCTCCCACTAACCAGCCCTCTTGTGATCGCAGTGCAAGGAAGAAGGCATTATCAGGGAAGGCTGGGGGGTGGTGGGCGGCTCCTGGCTGTGGGGTCCTTGCTGGGGGGATGGGAGATGGAGAAGTGTGCCGCTGACGAATCTAAAGGGGTCAGGGAGGTGCATAACCCTTCTCACAACCTTTCTCAGAGAGCCCGGAGGGGGGTAAAGCCCTTGCTTTCATTGAGAGGGCGGGATGGATGCGTGGAGCAAGCCAGGATGTGCCGGATGGTGACTTTCCCTGGTTGAATCTGTTAGAAGCAACAGTCCAGCCAGAGACTCTCAGGGGGAGCAGCAGGGTCTATGAGAGAGAGCTCCCCGAACCTTTTATATCTTCTTACCACCTGTATATACTGTGTTGTTGGCTTCATTATTCTTCCTTTTCGTGGCTCTCCTATTAAAACCCTGAATACCCGCTCTAGCATTATCCCAAGCAATGACCCTCGACCAATCACAGCTCTGGACTGGTTGTATTGGTTCAGATATTACATAGATAACGATTGCAATTTAAACCGTTCATCCACATACTACCTGCCATCACCCAGCCTCTGGCCAGTGGAGCTTGTAGTACATGCTGGAAAACAGCAGTGGCAAAGACACTGGACTGGAAGTCTGAGTAGAGCTTGCTCTCAGGCGTGGCACTGCTTTCTCGTGACCTGTGGGACTGTGGGTGAGTCTCTCTGCTTCTCTAAGCCTTAACAGGGAGGCTCATCCAGCACCTACTGTGCTAAATACTTTGCTGTCTTCTTAACCCTTACACCCCCCTGGGGCAAATACGATCTTTACACCCATTATACAGCTGAGGAACCCAAAGTGGCTTAAGACCTTAAAGATTTTAAGTGGCCTCTGTGCTGGGATGCCAGCTGAAGGCACATGGCTTGTGGCCTGTTCTGTGCTGTCTTGTGTCTTTTTTTTTTTTTTTTAAATCCACCCCAACATGGGTCTGTCCTGTATCTGCCTGTTGGGCGCACTGTTAGAGAAAAGTCTATTGAAGTGGGCAGGACTGGGAAGGAAAGAAGGCTCAGCTTCTCACGGGTGGGTCTCTCAACTCCCGTCAGCAGCTGTGGCACAGTCCTGCGTGCTCAGTTCCAGTTGTCTGGCCCGGCCCTGGTTGGGACAGGCCTGGACTTCCCCTGCGTGCTCCCCCTTCCCATCAGGGTGAGATCAGTATGTGGTCAATGGGGGCCTGGGAGGCAGGGTTACAACGTGTTACGTTGATAAAGTTCTTGCAGCGCAAGACACAGCCTCAGAGCAGATTGAGAACTCTTTGTTCAGTCTTGTTGCAGGTACAGTGAGTCTCCCCAGCACTGTCAGGACCAGGGAGGACTCTATGCCGTCCTGACCCTCGGAAATGGCGGGGGGGGGGGGGTGGGGGGGTGGAGACACAGCACGGGGAAGGGTGGCAGCGCTTGCCCCTCCACTGCCCTAAGTGGAACAGCTGTTCCCCTTGCTACCGTCCTTAGGGGTGTGTGCCCCTCTTTGGACCGAGTCTGAAATGTTTGGGCTCAGACCTAATACTTTTAATTAATTAATTAATTAATTAATTCATGAGAGACACACAGAGAGAGGCAGAGACATAGGCAGAGGGAGAAGCAGGCTCCCTGTGGGGAGCCTGAAGCAGGACTGGATCCCAGAACCCTGGGATCACGACCTGAGCCAAAAGCAGCTGCTCAAGCACTGAGCCACCCAGGTGCCCCGGACCTAATACCTTTTGAGAGGTGTAACAAATGTTCAAAAAGGAAAAAGACCCTGTGCTGTTTTTTAAGTTCAGAAGGTTTGGCTGGAGGGGTCTAGCAAGTGGCCTATGGGAAGTTGTCAGAGGAAGGTTTGGAACCAGAACCTGGGCCTATGATTCCTCTTCTTTTCCTGTTTCCTGGGCCCAGAAGCCCCAGGCCTGTGCATGAAAGATGCTTTACAAAACTATTTTTCTGAACTTCCCCCTGCCCCCCCCCGCCCCGCCCCCGTGCTGACGAGCACCGCTCCCCCCATATAACTTAACGTTCTGGTAATTAACATATAATTTGATACCTAGAAATTCGTGCTGGGTGGAGCTGGAGAGGATTACTCAGCTTTAAGCAATTTAGACTCTTGGGTTATAGAACTCTATGTGCTGTGTCCTGGCTCTCCTATTACTGCTAACTTGTTTTGCCAACATCCTTCCTACTTGTTTCTTCCTTCTGTCCTGTGCAGATGAGTGAAATGATGATACGGTATGTTTTTGCGTTTAAACAACTGAAGGGTTGTTGACCTCTACACGTGGACTGCCTGCTTCTCCAGTATGTGTGTCCTCAGCTCTCTTCTCTCACTGGCTGGTGGAATTGGATGGTGCCATAGTTTATTTCACTTGCTGCTTCTTCATCAAGGCGGTGCCATCAGTATTAAAAAATGCAGTAAGTAATTATCAGGGAAGAATAAAGATGAAAAATTAGGACGATTTTGCAATTTAAATTTATTTAGAGTGTACGCTGACGGTTATAAGTTTTGTTGGAGAGATTATTTATTGTGTTGACACATGTATTAATGTGCGTGTGGAGGGGGATGGATCCTCGTTCTTAATGTATGGGTTAGTGGCCCATTTAAAGATATGAAGACTAGGTGAACTCTGACCTGGAGCTGAGATTCAGCATGGTTGAAAGCCCATCAGGATATTGTGAAGATAAATCTGAATGTCCCCACTCTTTGAAAAGAGGACATTTAGAGCCATGCAGATGGGAAATTGTATATGCTGTGAACTCAGAGGAAGGAGCGAATCCCTTAAAGAACAATGGTAAGTGGGTTCTGATTTGCGGGACAGGCTGACTCTCCCCTCTCCAGGGTCACAGCTTCTTGAGCCAGTGGGTTGAGGAGGATCTTGAGTCCTGGTCCCAGCTGAACATGCTGTCATCACTGGGCTACAGGAAAGGTAGGAGCCAGGAGAGTAGCTCCAAGGCAGCGGATTTGTTGCCTTCAGTGGACTATGCTCTGGAGTCTTCAGGGTTTGAGAACTTGACTTTGGAAAGCTTCTAAATTTGTTCCTAGTGGGTTGATTTATTTTGTTGAGGTCAAATTAGAGCTAATGGCCCTAATGGTTTACAGTGCTCCTAAATGGTTCTTAGCACTTAGGCAGGCTCGGCTGGCCATTTTGGGCGGGTTTCCAAGTGTGGACCATATCATTTCGAGGGTAAATTTTTTTTGTTCGGGTTATTGTTGCGAGTACTACCTATATGTGCAAGCAAAGTTAAAAGATAACAGCAGAATTAGTCACACTGAATATTCAACTTTCTCTTGGTATCAAATGCAGGAATGTATTTGTTCACATGGGCCTTGTGGGCATATGGTGAGTGAGCATGGCGTCCAGCTGGGAGCTCAGGAGTTGGTGATTGTTATCTGCCACTTTGCCTAGGAGTATATTGTTCATGAAATGCAGTAATAGGGAAGCCTCAGATTTCCTTCGACTGTTCCTGGTTGCCAAGTAGCTCTTGTAAGAGCAGGTAACCAGGTTAAACTAATCTTGGTGCATCCCTTCCAGCCATGCTGTGATATCTGTGAGTTCATGGCAAGGTCTCTGGCAAGAGGATTTCACTCTGCATAAAACTGGCTCCAGTCTCCTGATTTCTGTGTGATTGGGAGTGGGCGGGGCAGACAGGTGTCTGCAGAGGAGGTGCGAGTCTCTGCTGGCCCACGGAATTGAACCGTGCATACGTATGCATGGGCAGGCTCTGTGGGCACTGAGCTCCCAGGGCTGTGAGGTCCCGCCCGCAGGGGGAGAGAACCCAGAGCCTAGGGGTTTCACTCTGTAAGGCGGAACAAGGTAGAGGAAGGAGCACTGGTTCAGGATTTCTCCATGCTTGCATTAGGAAGAAATAAATCAGTAAAAGCTTCCTTCAGATCATCTTTGGTCCCTGAAATCAGAGTAGTGACTCCTGAGTCGCCGATGTGGCCCTGAAGGCCAAGTCCAGTCGGATTCTGTTGTGGGTAACATCCTGTTGGCCACCATGGACTGAGCCAGAGCTATGATTGCAGGTTGACTATGGGATGGGGGGTTTTGCCTTCTGATTGCTAACAGGATGGCTCCTGGGTTCTTCGCAAAACTTGGGCTCCTTTATCCCCTCTTGCGTGCTCTGAAGACCCCCGTCTCAGTGTATCTGCGAGCTCCGCTACCCCTTACTTATTCTCGAGACGCAGAGCGTTTTCCCTTGAGCACGCTGAAGAACGTAATGCCACCGGGGAGGTGCCTCCCTCTGAGAAGTCTCCCCATCCTTCTAGTTCATCTGGGAAGTAGTACCACACCGGCACCAACAGAGCTGGGCTGTTAATCCGGGGCTTGGGTCTCAAGGCCCGTGGTGGCCGTTGGTGACCAAGAACGAGTTCACCTCCGCCGTGCATAAAACGAAGCTTTCTCCCGGGGCAGGACAGGACTTGAGGGGTGAGCCCAGCGTGGTGGCCCCGTCCCCGTCGCCGTCCCCGTGGGCTGTGCCTGTGGACGCGCTCCCTCAAACCAGCGTCTGACCCTGTTCAGTTGGTTCCATGGCCACCAAGTTCTCCAGAGAAGTTTTAATTACAAACCAAGGTGATGTGGTTTTCTTAAATGTGTCGTAACAAATGGATGTTAGTCCAAGTAGCCCTGCGCAGCCCCTCCGTCAATAAAACCCCGTAATTATCACCCGGCGGCTGCTCCGAGGAAATCTCCGCGCCCTGAGCGTCTGGGCGGCGGCTGCGCTTCCGGCTTCCCTTTCCTGAGTTGGGGGCGCGGCCGGGGAGAGGCCTCTCCTCGAGGGCCCAGGCCGAGGCTGGCCCTGGCCCGGGGGGAGCCGTTAACAGCCTGGGGGGGGCTGCTTTTTTGGTGGTGGGCCAGGGGTGGGCGTGGGGGAGGGAGGTGGTTAAAATGGAAGACCTTGAAATGGCAGATCTTTATTAGTTTTGTAAACAGCTTTAGGAAGCGCTGGGAGCATCTTGCAGGGACCCTGCAATTATCATAATAAACAGTTTTATCATCTGCTTGGCAATCAATATTGTGGCTTATGCTGCTTTAGTATCTCAGTGGTATTGATTACCTTAACAACTGTGCTGCGGTCAGCTTCCATTAACCCGTGCTCTGCCGGCAGGGGCCTGCGCCGTCCCGGCCGGGGAAGCCTGCTCTGGTCCCAGCCGGGCAAGGGCCGGCATTTGACAGCTGGCCAGAGTCAACCACAGCTTTTATCTCAAGGCAGGGAATCCTGAGGCTAATGGAACTTTTCAAAGGCATTTTCTTTTCTCTTCTCTTGTTTTTTCTCTTCTTTCCTTTCTTCCTTTCATTTTTTTTTTCTTTTTTTTTTTTGGAGCTGGTGTATAAAACAATCGTATTGCTGGGTTTCAAATGTGACTCAGGAATTTGAATGTTAGGAGTGAAGATTCTCGTTCTTCCTGCCTGGCTCCATCCGGTGCTCCTCTCAGCTCCACCTCCGCTCTCCCCAGGGGCCGATGGGCAAGCGCGGAATCGCGCTCAGAGCTGCGGTGCTGACGTCCTTACACAACAGACTCTGAGCGTTTGTTTTGCGATCTGCATTTTACTTTTAGAGAGAAAACGCTTATTTGGGGGCATCTAGCTCTAGGATGCAGTGGGTGTCTGAGGTGCGTTGGCCAGTCAGAAGGTGGCAGAGTGCTGGAGAAAGGTTTGGGTGATGCTATAGATTATATCATGCTCACTGGCTGTCCTTTGTGTCTGGTCTGCTGAATGCTTATGTTCCCCTTTTCTTCTGATGAAACAAAGGCAATGGGGACACTTAGCTCTCAGAAGCACCTGCGGTAGAGTCCCCGGATCAAGCCAGTAGTTAGGGACTAGGTAATAGTAGGTCACAGTCATCCAGAAACTTTAGAGACAAGATCTTGCCAGCCGTAGGGGTGGTGGTGTGTGTGTTTGTGTTGACTTTCTATGTTGGCTTTTTTTTCTTTTAACTTTTCTGTTTTGCTTTAAATATGTATATGTGTGTGTGCATATGTGTATATGTAAGTAAGTATGAAGCTGGGGGTGAGCTTGCCCACCATATCCAGTGGCTCAACCCCTTTGGTCTAATGTTAGTGAAGACTACCATAGGGGGTGTTCAACACCACATACTTGACAACACAGGTGCCGTTGGACCTGGGTGCCGTTGAACCTGGGCGACGTTGACCTCTAATGAGAAGCCAGCTACCGCATGTAAGAGTCAGTTTGTAAAGTTGTTAAGTGTCACGGTGTCGCTGGGGAGTGGAGGAGGAAGAGGAAAAAGCAGAATCAATAATACTTGGACTAGGAGGTGAACAAACGGTGTTAGCAGCTGCCACCTTCCTGCCCTTCTTGCCAGGCTTCAGTCTGTGGTTTCCTTGTCCTTCATGGCTGGGCAAGAAAAGTCGGGAATAGAAATTTATCAGATGGGGAGGAGGCCAGTAGGTATGTGATGAAGGTGAGGGTTGTGGGCTGAGCTTTAGGAAGGTGGACGTAAGCAAGGGGGTCATAGGTATATGGAATTCCCAGCCAAGGGATAAGAGTCCATATAAGAAAGTATCGGGAAGTCAGGCCAGAGTCTGGGCAGAAGAATGTAAGGC
Source organism: Vulpes vulpes (assembly GCF_048418805.1). Classification (NCBI taxonomy): domain Eukaryota; kingdom Metazoa; phylum Chordata; class Mammalia; order Carnivora; family Canidae; genus Vulpes; species Vulpes vulpes. Next base: position 180,029,351 of record NC_132791.1, on the reverse strand, counting down.
TTTATCTGGTGAGGCCCAGGGTAGTGATAGTAAGACTTGACCTTGGCATCAAGCTGCAGGTTTGATGGGCAGGGCTGAGCTTGCAGATGGCATGAGTAGATAGACCTGCGCAGATGAGGGAAGGGTCCCAAGGAGTCTTTTCTGTCCAGAGGGGAAACTGGTGGGACTGATTCTCTATGTGGTTGGAGAGTCTGCACAGGATCATGGCTTAAGCCTTCCCTTCTGACCTTACCTTATCAGGTCATCCGCTCTGTGACTGGGATGTCAAGGGATCCTTGTCCCTACTGTCTTATATTCTGGACCCATACACTTCTATCCTCATTCTCCTTCTGCCCAGACTACATTGGTTCCACAAATTAGAAAGTTTTATTTTAAGCATAATGTTCTTCCTAAAAATGTCACATACCAATGAGGCTCAGAGGGTGGGTAGTAGCTATAAAGTTAACCCCAATCCCATTGCTTTCCCTCATGATAGGGACTGTAGCTCATATGGCTCCACCATGATGGCAGGGGGTGTCCTAGACTGCTCATGACCATACAATGTGCAACATTTGTGATAGGAATGAGGCTAGTTCCCCAATTTTTGGTTTCATGTAGATTTGTGCTTGTAAATCATGAACATGGGCCATGAAGCAGTAATACTGTGGCCAGTATCATTCTTTACATTACCCTCTGGGGTCTTAATTTGAACTCTGTGTTGGTACCAACTGTTCTAAATCTGACCTCATTCATGAGGATCTCTTAGGCATTTGTAGCATTTTACTCTCTTCTTTTCACAAATAGCTTCTTGGGCCGAGTGGTCAGACTGTTGCAGGCAGCAGGAGTATGGTCTGTGTGGTCAAGAGCATTTTAGAGGGAGTTGCACTCTGTCTGAGAGTCTCACTTCAGCATTTGGCACTTTACTAGGTGCTTTTCCAAGCTCTGTAACACTCTGATCTATGTTAAAAATTTGGGACTTAATGTCTTCCATCAAGGTTCTTGGCTGTGTGGCACAAGCCAGTATTTGGTATTATTTATAACTCTGCTTTTTTAGGTGTGAGCAGTGAAATATCTTTTCTGGGGATTTTTGGTGAAAAAAAATTTTTTTTCAGAAGATAAAACGTGATTTTGGAGGGTTTGGAGAAATGATTCTCCTTCAGGAAGTGGTATCTTCACAGAGGAAAAAAAACCACTGGAGTAGAAACAGGAGACCGAATCCTGGTCCCTGATCTGCTACTTACCAGCTGGTGACTTTGGAAAAGAATTACGTATGGTTGTTACTGTAATGTGTGATGAATCTCTTTAAACCTATAGGATCTGAATCGTGATTCCCATTCTGTCTACTTAACAAGACAAGAGTGCTGGAGGTCGAATGAGAAATGAATGTAATAGTTTGAAAAAGTAGAAAACATGGTGTAAATTGAGGGAGCATTGTTATTTGTTCCCGGGGAAGGTTGATGCTGGGTGTGATTGTTTCCTTGGTCAAATACTAATGCCACTGTGGAAAAGTCCATTGCGGAGAGTATTTCCCAGAAAGCTGCAGCACGGCGATGGGTGTGTATGGGCCCACATGTGGCAAGAAGCCGACTTGTCTTTGGGCCATCCTACTTGCAGCTGAGCCCAAGAGAACCAGCCCAGTGGGAAGCAGCTCAGTTCAGACTTTACAAAGCAATTAAGGTGACTTATAAAACATTCATACTGAGATGAAAAATGATGAAGTCAAAAACAATGGTTGGCAAATATTGCCTTATTTTGTAAACTCACTGAAAGTGTTTAAAATTATTTTTTAACCCTTTAAATAATAAGTGGAGGCTTTTAACTGTCGGTGGATGTGGTTTTCTTAAACAGAGTTTGGCTTCAATCTCTTACGGCATCTTAGGCTGTGAAACAGGGCCCATATTGCTCGGGGATGGTGATAGTTACCACATGTCAGTGTGTACGGACCGAGCCCAGAGTGTGATGCAAGCTGTCTCTTCTGGTAGCGACATGGTGGTGCTTGGTACCTTCTAAGGGTAAGAAAGAGGTGTGGGGTCACCAGATGGTAAGTTTTGAAAGCAAGATATAGAGATAGCTGGGGCCTGAAAAGGACTTCTTGGGAAGCCCTTCAGCTTTGTAGAGAAAGGAGAACCCATATTTCTTTGGCAAAAGCTTTAGCTGGCCATGAACATGTCAACTCAAGGCTGAGGGGCTTGGTTCTGGCCAATGCTGTGCTCTTTTGTAAAGTTGCTCCTGAACTGCGTAACGACTGGGCTTGCTTCTTTTAAAGAAAAACATGCATTATGTAAACATGGGATAATAGAACGCACCCATCATCTAGACTTAACAGTTCACTTTTTGTTAGATTCGTTTAATCATTTTGCTCACTGGCTTGGATTTTAAGTCCAATTAAAGGTATCATGTGACTTTACTGTTTTTTTTTTTTTTAGGTGACAATAGTACTGCATTTACATAGCAATATTAACAGATTCTTAACATCATCGAATCCTAAATCACTTTTTAGAATGATCTGACTGTCCCCAGAATGGCTTTTTACAGTTGGTTTGTTAAAATTGGTATCCATAGGAAGTCTGTGTGGTGTATCTGGTTTCTTAGGTCTCTTTACCTGGGGACAGCAACCACCCCCCTGCCCAAATCCAGCCTCCATATATGCCCCGCTTCTCCCGTCCAACCAGCCCACGGATTTAGAGGGATAATGAGGAATAGCTATGTGTGGTAGGAAGAGCATTGTTAGTATGAAGATAGACCCAGGTCCTCTTCCTAGCTCTGCCACTGACGAGCTCTCTGACCTTGGGCAAACCACCAACACCCTCTGGGGTCATTATTCTTGTCCATCAAAGGAGGCCGTAAGACTGAATGGTTTCCAGCTCCAGCATTCTCATTAGGACCTCTGCAGAGAGTCACAGGGCTGGAGGCCCCTTCGCTACCAGTCCTTATCCCAGTTTCTGTAATTGAGAATTTATTGGTGCTAAATATTGAGCGGTTGGCTTGTTCTTTTTCTTTTGGCCACTATGAGTGGTGTACCTAAAACAAGGTTATTATGTTTGTGTTTTGTTTTTTTTTTTTTTCCTTTCTGGACTTAGAAAGTTTAGAGACAAATCTGTTGCCCAGTGTGCTGGTTTATTACTCTATACATACATTCAAGCTTCATTTTTGGCTCACATTTTCTTCCATTCTTGTTTTTTTTCCCCTTTCCTCTCTTGCTCTGGCCTCAGTTTTGGCTCTGATGTTGTATTGTACATTCTTGTAAGCAGTATAAATAAATGACTGCGTGTGGGGTGTTCTTATGTGACTCTGAGATTTAGTTTCTATGCTGGTGGAGGCCAGGGGCCCCTTTCTTATGTATCGTTTGTTTTGTTCAGCCACAGGTTAGATGCTCAGAAAAAGCTTACTGATAGATTTTGGTTTGACCTCCTGTCATCGCTTTTGCATTTAAAAGTTTCCTATTTTAGTGGCCAAGCGTTGTTTGGAGCAGTGTTAATTTTGTGACAGTCCCCCTGGTTCTGCTCTGATTCACGATTCATATAGCAAAACAGTCAAAGGAAGTCTGGTAAGCCACTCAGCTGGTGATGTTTTTCTGTTTGTTTTTGTTTTTGTTTTTTTATAGAACTTGTCTTCCTAAGTAGCTCCTTGATATGTGTGTGTGTGTGTGTGTGTGTGTGTGTGTGTTTCCATAGGCCTTTGGTGAGTGAAGCAATATTTGCTGGGCCAACAGTTGGGAGTGGGGGGATCTTAACTGCTAAAACAGTAGCCATTCTATGCATTCCGAAGTTCACTTCTGGTTCTGGCCCTGGACACAGGGCTGTTGTTGGGACGTCTGGGATGATGGAGATGGATGGATCAGAATCTGTCAACTGCCATCTCCAGAAAAAAAAAAAAAGACTAGACAGTCAGATGTGCTGCAACTTCTCTTAAGACTCTAGTGTGAGTGTTTTCTCACCGACACTCACTCAGCCTTCCCTTGCTAACCCTCAGTAAGGCATTGGTCCCCGCTGGCTCTCTCCCTCCCCTCCCTGGAACTCTGCCTCCTTGACTGTCCAGGAGAGAAGAGGGATGGATGTTTGTCCTGGAGTGTGAGGGGAGGCTCAGAGTTTGTACGTGCTGGGCACCTACCATAGTGCCTGGCACACAAGTAGGCGCTCAGAAATGGTAGGTGCCTTCAGGAAGATTTCCACGAGTGGTTGGGGATTATATTTAACTATTGTGTAGTGGCCTTCTCTTTTCTTGCTGGTTGACACTTGGGAAAGGATCCTTTCAGCATTGGCTTTGAGGGGCTTTGGAACTTGACGTTGAGCACTCCTATTCAGGGTCCCTGGGAAACTTCTCTGTAATTGATAAAGAAGAACTGAGATGTCCTTGTTGGCTGAAGGAGTCCTGTTGTTGGTCCCAAGCCAGCAGCGTGGCATTTATCTTCATTGCCACATTGAAGAGAGCGCTTCAAATCCCCTGCTCTGTGCGGACTTAGTCCAGAGGAAGGCGAGACCCCTGGGGGGGTCTTGGGTGTGGCAAGGAAGTTGAGGCTCATGGCTTGCAAGTTTTCTTCTAATGGAATTTCCCATCACTTACTGCCCTGCTGATTTCTGATCAATGAAAATGAAATTGCATCACCTCCTCAGAGGCTCCACGTACGCCTGCTGCTTCCAGCTGTGTCAGTTCCGGTAAAATAATCTCATCAGGCGTGCGAGAGGGTAATAGGAAATAAAAATAAAAACCCACAATTAGCAAGAGGCCTTGCAGCTGAGTAACACTTTCCATCCCGGAGGCAGAAAGGACTGGGTAGTGAATGCTTAGGAAAGATTCCCTTTACAAAAAAAAAGAAAGAGAGAGAGAGAGAGAGAGAGACTCCTAGTCTTTTTTCTTCGTTCTTTTTTTTTCCCCTCTCACATCTCCCTGGACAGTCTCTCCACCCCTTCCATGTGGATGATTTAAAATTATGCCAGGGTTTTTCCTGCCCTACTTCTGAGGTCAGTAGACTTGCTGTGCGCTAGGCATATTCTGGGGTGGCTTTTGTTTTGGTTTTTTTTCCCTTTCCTGAGAGGCCCGCAGGTAGACACCAGAGCAATTCCAGGCGCTTAAGCATCTCCCACTGGCCTGCGACAAGGAACCAGATGGGCAGGGAAGAGCTGGAGGCCGAGTTAAGGTTGGTGACTAGACTTTGTAAAGCTGGTTCATTCGAATTCGCAGATTTGATGCTTTAGTTTTTATCGGTCATATTGAGAATAAGACCTGCCCCTGTGGACTGCAGTGAACATGGGCAGACACCAACCCGAGCACCTCTTGATAAAGATTGGGAGAGAATGAACACTGCCTCTGGAACATTCTCCCACTTAAGTGTGTGGAGCTTATAGAGTCATTGAGTCTAGCCTAAGGAGGAGCTGAGGCCAAAGAAACCAGGAAGGGGGGGAATAGAAAGGCCAGGTGAGGATATAGGAAACCTGTTAGATCACCTGCGAGAAGTGGCATCGTATCATCTCGTATCACCTTGACAGCGTCAAAGGAAAATAGGTGCTTGTGTGAAGGCCATTGCATTGGTGCTGGCAGTTTGGCATGCCCTTCATTCCAGGGGTGGGGACAGTTCCGTGCTTTTGGGAAATGGCTGATCTCAGACACCCCTGCTCTTCCTTTAATTGCTGACTTCCGTGTGGATTGAGGGTGGGACCCCCAAGAGGGGAAAGTGGGGGCTGCAGTGTCTGCAGTGCTGTAGGGTCTCAGGGCAATGGCACAACTTGCCAAACCATGTGTTGCAATAGTCGAACCATGGCTTTAAGTGCAGTGGACATCAGAGATCATCACTGAGCCCATCTGGTTAGTAGAAGGACAGATTCTGGCAGGAGAGCAAGAAGAATCTGGAATGGCGGGCGGCAGTAATCTAGATAATGGTGTTGATAGGGTGAATCCAGTGGCCATGGGAAGTGCCGAATCTCTCCCTACCAGTGTCCCGATCGTCACTGTCCAGGTTCTTATCTCCCACGCCTGGACTCTGATGAGAGCAAGCGAGTAGGACTCTATTGCTAGGAAGGATGCTGTGTATATTGTAAGCGCTCCATAAATATTTGTCATGTGAACGAGCAAAAATCATTAGAGCAGTTAGAGAGTTTTGGGCTAAGCATTCTGTGCAGGAGCTTAAAACTGAGACCTGTAGAGTCAGAACCCCAGTAGCCTCTCTATTATTGTGGTCCGTTTACTGGCCAGGTTGGATTTCCTTGATTTTAGCCTGACTTAATATGGGAGATCTTCTGGAGATGCAGGAAGAGTATCTAGAACTTCCTCTTGCTCGAGTGCTGTCCAAGATGAGGACTCCCGTCTGGAAGTTTTGGTGGGATGAGCGCAGTTCTCTCGAGGGGCGAAAGGAGAGGTGGTGCGTGGTCAGGACGGAAGCTGATGTTCGTTCTTGCTAATGTGCATTCTTTATACATTTGTGTGTTTGTACAAATACGTTTCTCCTCTCTCATCTCAGACACTCAGCCCAGGGTCTTGATCTACATTGATCACATTTTATGACTTGAACTGGCAATTCGCCCCTGGGGATCAGACCTAACCAGGGTGTTCAGGAAGCCATTAAGGAAAAATATATAACCACACTCATTCCCAAACTCAATTGTTTGGTCTTAGCAGTGCTTGGAAAAGAGACTTTCAAGCATAATTAATCCAAGGACTATTTAACGTGGACGTTGGTGAGGCTTCACAGCAGCTATTGACTCAAAAGCAGATTTTGGAGTAGCAAGAGGAGAAAGACCATCTGGGAACTTTTTTTTTTTTTTAGCTGTGTTTGAGAGGGTGTAATTATTACCCACAGTCACTTAGTTCTTGGGGTGGCTTCCGGAGGGTTAAGGAAGTGAGAACTCTTGGATCCTTGTACTTGAAGAAGAAATTTCTCTTTGTTGTTCTGCCGAATTCCCAGGGCCACTCTTTGAAGTGGCCAATGGTAAATGTGTCTCAATCTGTTTTTCTTGACTAAAAGTAACAGTGCGCATAATGGATTTCCAAATACCACGTGGGATGGAGAAGGGGCTGTGAAAAATAGGACGTGTCATTCGGTTTCATACCCACCCAACTGTGTTTTAAGCTATGGAATTTGGAAATGCTTCAAGCCACCTCAAAGTGCAAACAGACGGCACCTCTTCAGGCTGCCTCACTGTCATCCAGGGTCCCGATGGCTGCTCTTGCTGCTTTTCTACTCCGCCCTAAGGAAGGGAATTGAAATGTGCAATAGCTCCTCTGGCCGCCAGGATTCAAGGACTACCCAGCATGAAATAATGCGCTTCTCACATCTCCAGTTGGGTAAGATGGAGCAGCTGAGGAGTAATTCTGATACAGAATCACTGTCTACATGTGTGCCCTCCAAATATGAAGTTGCGGGGGGATGCTTGGCAAAACTCACCCAGGAGAGGAATCTAAGGGCATCCGGTCAAGACACGCCCTTCCTGGGACAACCTTCGTGGCAGTGTTGCCTTTGCATGGTGATCCCCTCTTCATGCCCTTGGCCATGGCTCTGCCCTTTAGTTTCCATTCCTGCCCCTATTGATGGTGCCTCTTTGCTCCCTGCCACTGAAAAAGCTGTTTATGCTAACGAGCCAGGGAAGATCTGAAGAACTTGCTGTGAGGGCATTGGTGAGAGGGCTGTGTGTGTGTGTGTGTGTGTGTGTGTGTGTGTGTAGCCCCATAATGAGCCTTCGAAGGGCAACTCTTGTTTGTCTTGTCATGATGCCAGTTCCGGAGCCTTGTGCCAGAGTGCACTGCTGCTGGTGAGCCCCCCCACCCCCCCACCCCCGCGGCTTTCTTCCTGCTAGGAGGGAAAGACACTCCTTTTACAGAGGCATTTTAGAGATGCTCGTTGAAGGGACCTTTCTTTCCCCAAGGCCACCACTCACTACACCTGTACTGAGCTTTCTGATTGTCCTGGCTACAACAGGCGGTGGCGGAGTTACTGGAGAGCATGGCTCTCCTCCATCCAGGAAAGCTGGGTGGTGTTTCCTAGGTGCTGCCACAGACCAGAGGAAAGCAGCTGTGACGTGGAATTCATCTGTTCCCACATAGATCAGATCTGTATAAAAGGAAGCTTAAGGCCCGTGGCTGCTTCTACTTGCATTCCTTTCCGAAACAGCAAGTGCAAACAAAGAATCTGCCCAAGTTGGTTTCTCTTGGGTCTGTGCAGCCCTGAGCTACAACAGGTACACCTGCTCTTCCAATTAAATGTTCTGCAAAGAACTCCCTAGTAAGAATTCAAGAACCCTAGTAGATTCCTTGTCCTAGTAAACTAGTGAGCATGGCTCTGATAACACTTGCCATGAGGCAGTAACCTTGTATGCCGTCACTGGCATATAGTCCATGCCTGACTCCCCCTCCCCCTCTCCCCTCCCCCCAAAACAATTGTACTTAGGGATTTGCTTGGCTTCCTGGATTTCTGTTTCTTGACCAACTGTTTAAGGGAGCCAGAATGAGGCTGCCTCTGTAGATCTCAGGCCTTCTACAATTCTGGAAAAGGAAATTGACACTATGAACCACAAAATGTAAAGTACTCAAGTATTTGCCTGAGGCTTTGCCTGAGCCTCAGAATTAGGATGATTAGGTCCTTGGTGATTAATTCCATGTCACATTGGGATCAACATGCTCCTGCTGTTACTTCTGGTGTTTCCTAGAAAGAGAAAGGGTGCTGTTTATCAAGTTTTTGTCCATATTGCGTGCTCCGCATTGCGCTAAGAGACAAGCAGTAATACAGCCGATTTTTGCTCTCAAGCGGATTTTTGCCCTCAAGCCGCTTATGGTTAGGTTGTAGAGCTAAAAGCGACCCTGGTGAAACAAGGAGCGACAGTGCAGTGGCAGTGTGGTGATGATTGACTGTGGTAGTACCAAGAGGAGACAGAACTTCATGGGCTCCAGTGATCAGAGAGGGTTTTATTGCCTGTGTAGTGGAACTTAAGCTTCTTAAAGGATGTCCAAGGTTCGGGTAAATGTTGAGGAAGAGAAAACACATCCAAAGGGCCTAGGGCTGCAGGGACAGCAGCAAGAATGCATAAAAATGTGGAGATGATGGGCAAGAGACTCTTTTCTTCAAGGGAAGCCAGAGAGATGATTGAATAGTGGCCTCGGGGTAGATTCTAGAGAGTTTGAAAACCAGTATGGAGAGTGTAAGGATGAATACTTTGGTGGTTGGCTCTTGTGGGAGAGAAAAGCACCACATGGATATGACATTGGGAAGGCTAGACTGATCATTCTTTTCTATTTTCTGGAGTCAAAGATAGTACCAGGAGGGAGCAAGACCAGACTGGTTGGTCAGTGAGGGGCACTTCCTTTCAACCGTGTTGAGCCCTGCTGAGTGTCGAGTAATGGGAGACTGGCCACTTACAGACATCTTGTGGTCTGCTGAAAGTATGAGGCCCATATGCAAGCGATAAGTCAGGAATGGATATTCTTGTTTGGGGAGTCAACAGATAATTTCAGTAATTGAAACCACAGAAGTAGTTAAGGTAGTCGATGTACAGAGATAAGAGCAGAGAGCCAAGGAGGGTGGAGAACGTGATGGTTAAATGCTGGAGGAGAACGAGAGGAGAGGTTTCTGTGGGTTCAATAATAGGGAATCTTATCAAATAAGTGGAAAAGTGCAGAGCTGTAGGAATGGGAAGAGGGACAGGCAGTGAAGAGATCAGAGAGGAGGAGAGCCAAAGAAGCATGCCAGGGAAATGAAGGGGTGATCTCAGGGTGGGGTGGTTGGCAGTTTTGAATGCAGGGAGAGATTGAAGATGTTGAAAGTAGAAGAAGAAAAGCCACTGGCTGCCCTGAGGAGGGCATCAGTGACCTTGTAGAGAGGACAAAATCTTGGAGACATAGGGCCTTCTGACCCACCTGACGTGATGTCCAGAGAGCCCGTGATCCTGCCTTCTGGGAGGGCCTGGCAGCCGTGTGTACCGTCACTGAGCTGCACAGTTGGATCCATTGTACAGCAGAACTTGAGAAGTGCAGTAGATGTCTCTCTAAACTCATAGAAGAGGAAAAACTCATCTGGCTGTACAAGATTGGTGTGGGGGGAATGAAGCAGAAGGCAGATTCCACTTGTTTGAAGGAGCTGAGGACAGATTGTTGGAAGCAAAGGGAGAGTGTTGTCTGAATTGGCGATGCAAGTGGGTCAAACTCTCATCCAGGAGCTCAAGGGTAGGGGAATATGGTAGAGAGCCGAGCAGGAGATATTTCCAGTAAAATCCCACAAAGCCCTCTTATTAATCATCAAAAAAGGACAGTACACCCCTGCAGTAGAAGTAACAGACAATTCACAAAAGAAATACAAATGGGCCATGTCTTATAAGCAAAAAATCTAAGTTAAAATGAGATATCATTTCTTGCCTGCCAAAATTATTTTTTTTTAAAGCAAAATAATGCCCACTATTGATGAAGGCGCAGGGAAATGAATGCTCATGTGCCATTGAGCATGAGTTGGAAGGGCTTTCCTAGGGGGCAGACTGGGAAGCCTTACCTATTGCTAGCTTTTAGGCCAGCAATTCCACTTCCAGAAATATGTCCTAAGAAATAGAGGTGTAACGTCACAACTAAGATCCTAGGTTTTACAACAGGAGGAAAGGCTTACCTACTTTCAGAGGCGACTTAGCTAGTCTGTGACTTACATAAGCTACTTCACCTAAAGCCACAGCTCCTTCCTCTGTAAAATGGGTTGTTGCAAGGATCAGTGAAATGATGTGTATTTTAAAAAATGCTTAGAACCATGCCTGTCCTACCAAGTGGGAAGCAGGGGAACTGTTACTTATTTGTATTATTTTGTTAACATATTTACAAAGATTTATAAGAATATATTGCAGCAGTAACAGCAAAGTACTTAGGAATTACCTAAAAGTCCAGTAATAGAATTTGGTTAAATGATGCTATGTCCAGAGGCCACAGTGCCTGTGTGGCCATTGATGCCAATATACGAAGGATATTTAATGTCATGGGAAACTTTTATGCAAGCTGAAGTTAAAAGGGTGGCTCACATAAGGAGCAGTGTGATCTGAGGTTGGCAAAAAAAAAAAGATCTGCATCTCTAGGCATGCAGAGGAAAAAAAAAAAAACCCTAAAAACTATGACTCTCTGGCTGGTGGAATTATAGGTGATTTTTCTTTTAGCTAGTGAATCTTTCTGCACATATCCATTTTTTTTTAATAATGAACTCACACTACTTTAATCAGGAGAAATTATTTAAAATGAATTTAACATCATGAGATGCCAGATTGAAACTGTAATGCGCCCAGATGGCACATTTTTACATCTTCTCCTAGCTTTTGCTCTGCAGCCCAGCAGCAAGAATGGAGAGATTAGAAATAGGATCTTTTGAGAGGGATTTTGAGGAAATTGGGAGGAGATGAAACGTTTGGGGTGCTGGCAGAGAAAACAGTGAAGTAGTTGGTTACAGTTAGCATGGGACGGTATCCCATTTAGCTGGGAAGACAGCAGGGGATGGATAAAGATGGGGTGGGTGCGCTGTGTACCTGCCAGGTAGGAGGGGCGGCTGATGCGGTAGGATAGTAGGGTAGCTGCTGTGTTTGGTGAAAGGAGGTGCTGTTTGACATTTGGGGCGGGGGGAAATCAGTGCTTCATTAAATCTAGATCAGGAGAAAACCATTCAGGCCAGTGATGGCCAAAGATGCTAGTCATCTGTCTTCAAGATATGGTGGAAAGGCACAGGGAGGATGGGCACTGAGGTTAAGTACCTAAGTGCTGGGATCCAGTTACTTGAATAACAGGTTGAATTGCCCCAGATAATTTTTCAGAACAAGCGTTCTAAGGAACAGTTGGGTAGTTTTGCTTTTTTATTATTGTGTTCATGGCTTTGGTCATTGTCACATTGTGTATGCGTCCACATAGTTGGTAAGAAATTGTATTCCTCAAGTACCAGCTCATTTTTTCCCTAAACAACAGAGTGGATTCCTCACCTGCCTCTGCTTCAGATCTTGCAACGCCATCTTCCTCCCCTCTCCTCCCCTCCACGACTTGACTGTAACCAGAATATCGTGGTAGTTGTGGATTCCCTGTAGAATGGACTGAGCTAGCAGTTTTCACTTCCAGGCTGATTTATGTTCACGCTGGAAAGAGCACAGATGCACTCATTAGCAAACATGAAGCCCAGGGCCTGGACGACTCTGTGGGCCTTACATGCAGTGGACCTCCTGCAGCACGAGGGACCTGTTCAAGCACGTGTGTGTTCTCTGACCTTGCCATAGTTACAGAATAATTCTTAAGGCTACTGGGAAATTGCTACCAAGCCGATGGAATCTCACCGTTTCATAGTTTCACACTTACTGACTTCTACACAGTGGCAATATACAAATACAGTTATTGTAGAAAGCATAGAATGGAATTGGATATGGTTCTTCAGTAGATTCTAAGTTAAACAGATGAGGGTATTATTTCTTTGTCCCTTGAATGAGTTTCCTACTTATCTCAGAATCTGGGTTGCCTTTGGGTGTTTGGCGGGGGGGGGGGGGGGGGGGGGGGGAGGGAGACGTGGGAATGGTTTATTCGTTGCTGTGTATTTTTCTCTCCCGCATGTTTTAATCTAGATTTATCAGTGCTCACCGTCTGTAGGTTGTGGGGGTTCTTTTTTACGGTGGCTGCCCTGGTCTTTATTTTTAGAACAGCATTCACCAAGTTAGGGAAATCTGCCCTGATCCAACATCACTGATGTCTTGGGTAAATGTCTATCAGCGTTGTGTTAGTTGAAATTCTGCCCAAGTTAGAATGGTCATTGGTCTTCTCTAACTGGAAAGCTCTGTCTAGATCCTCTCTTCTAGGGGAAGGGAAGCCCAGGTTTCTAGGTTTGTCTATACCTGTCAGTACCTTCCTGTCTAGCCTTGCAGCCTGCTGCTTGCCTGGAGATGTGCCAGCAGTGAATTTCACATGAAGAGAAAGATATGGGGATCACGTGTATTTTTGGTGGTTCAATACGGAGAGTCTTGCACTGGACAATCACTTTTTCCTCCTTGTTTCGACATAATTTTAGATGTACAGGAGAGTTGTAATAACAGAACAAAGGATTCTCGTATACCCTTGAGTCAGACCTCATGTTAACGTTATCTCATATTCTATCTATACGTACGTATGTGTGTATATACACACACACGCTCTCGCTGATTTCTCCTAAGCCACTTGAAAACTGAAACATCATCTCTAAATAGATCTGCGTGTTTTTTTTCCTAAAAAGAGACATTCTCGTGTATAACCACGCCATAGTTACCAAAACTAGAAAATTAACAGGCATCTACAACGATTATCTGACCTACAGACCTTATTCAGATTTTGCCAGTTGCCCCAATTATGCCCTTTATAGGGAAAAGAAAATCCAGATTATGTGTTGTGTTCATTTGTCATGTCTCTTTAATCTCCTTTAATCTGAATCTTCAGTCTTTCTGTTTCATGTTGCTGACATATTTGGAGAGCATAGGACATTTTGTAGACTGTCCTCAATTTGGATTTGTCTGATGTTCCCTCATGATTAGATTCAGGTTTTGCATTTTTGGCAGGAATGTCAGGGAAGGGATGTTGTGTTCTCCGTGTATCCTCTCGGGAGGCACATGAAGTCTATTTGCCTCATTCCTGGTGATGTTAACTTTGATCATGTGGTGAAGGTGGTGGCTGCCAGGTTTCTCCACTGTAAAGTTATTGTTTTTCCTTCTGTAATTAATAAGTGTCTTGTGGGGAGATACTTGGAGACTGTGTCAGTATCCTGTTACTATGCAAACTTTCATCCACCAGTTTGAGTATCCATTGATTCTTCCCTGAGTGGATTATTATGATGATGGTTACCAAATGGTGATTTTCTAACTCCGTAATTCCCTCTGTATTTATTCGTTGGATTTCTGTTCGAAGGAAGAACTTTCCCTAATCCCACATTTTCAAAAAATTTATGAAAACTATGCAATTACGGATTCTAATTTTTATACGTTGGGTTGTAAACCCTGGCTCGCATCATCTTCTTGCTCAAATTGTCCCAGTTTGAGCAAGGGAGGGCCCCTCCAACCCTCTCCTGTGACCTTTTTAGCATACTCTCTTCCTTCTTAGGGCACTTCCTTAGGTTCTTGCTCAAACAGATGCTTCAGGCTCATCTTGCACTCTCCCTGTCCCCAGGCCAAGAACTGGCCATTTCTTCAAGGAGCCCTAGATGGGGCTTCAAAGAGGCCATTTAGTGGAGAAAGATACTTCTTCAACTAAGAGATAAAGAAACAGAACATGTTCAGGGATCATCTTGTTTTCTCCTCTTCAAGTATTATCATTTCTCCCAACACCTTAATTTTCCCTACAGTTTTTTATTAAGTACATATTACGTCTTGGATGTGGAGAAGACAGAGATGGATGAGATATGGAACAAATGAGTGGCAGAGGGAAACCAGCCAATGGATTTACAGCAGGGTGATAACCCCACAGATGCTGTGTTTTTCCATATGCGAAATGCTTCTGTGGAATCACAGAAGAGGTTATAGTTGACTGAGGAACCCATTGGATGAGCCACACATCTTCACTTTTCACGGGACTGAGAGGCTGCCCGATGGAACCTTCTGGCCACAGCAAGATCCCCTTCTCCATTCATGAAACCAGAGAGTGCGGTATTTCACAGAGTCAACATTCTGTTAGAGAACTTTAATAATCTTGAGAAAGACTTTCATTTCTCTGAAACTGACCTCGAATTCCTCTTAAATTCCTCCTCATTACCCGTAGTTAAATGCTGAAGCTAGATAGAACACATGTGACTAATCCTCACTGTATGTAGCAGGCGTAGTTGAAGAGAGCTGCCTTGCCCTATGATGGGAAGTTCTCTCTTCTATTCTCTCTGAGCCTCCACTGGTCAGCCACTTGACCATGCTTTGCTTTGTCAGCACCCCTCTTGAGTGGATCATAGCATTCTTCATGCAGAGAGAGAGAATGCTGGGGAGGTGAATGCTGCTGAGTTTCCACCGGTATGCTGTGGTCCTACACCCGGAGGTCACATCTCTATCTTTGGCTGCCAAGTCAGTGTGTTGCTTCCACTGAATTCATAGGGAAGTAACACCCCTGGGTAGTCTTTGCATGAACTCTGGTTAATCCAAGTCTCTTCCAGTCTCTGTTGGTTTTACTGATTGCATGAACTTAAAATGCAGGGCTTCAGGATTTCATCTTGTCTTTTGGGGCCAGTCGTTCCCCCTAGCTGAGATCTTACTTTGAGTCCGGATGCCACCATTTGGTGTAGGACTTAGTCCTCTTAGCTATATGTACTTCACATCATGTTGCATGTGCTTGTGTTCGTCTATGAAGTTGTTGGTGTGAGTATAGGGAACCAGGGACAAGACAGGATGTTGAGGCGTGCCACTACACACGCTGACATTTGAGCGGATACTTTAGGTAATAAATAGCATCTTCCAGCTATACAGTCAGACAGACTTTATTATCTGAAAGACATTCTGGTATCCTGGATACCGAGATATGATAAACTTTGGGATACCTTATTAAAATCAAAAAGTTCTCTCAAATGCATTTCTCAGATCGTTGAATCTCTGTGAAGCTATTTTTCAGTTTATGTGAATGGTGCTTACTGAAGCTACAGCTAATCGCTAATTTCCCAGGACCTCTTTTTAAAAAAAAATTTCCTCCTCCCCCCCCCCCCAGATGCTATTCAGCAACCATTGAGTCTGTTCTATAACTGTGGGGAACTTGCATTATATAATCTGCAACATATCTTTTAAAATCTGATATCACTTTATCCAAAATATGTAATTCTTTCCCCTTCTCTTGCTTTATATTATTTCTGAGCGTTTTCCATCACTTAATGTTCTGTTTCTTTGTGGTCTCTCCCCGACAACACTGTACACTGGATCCTGTTTGTTGTTGATTCCCTAGCATCTGTACGTAGTAGGTGCACAGTGAATAATGAATGAATACATTTTTCTGTTTATGGTCTCTGGAATCTGCCTCTTTTTCTTAAAAAAAAAAAAATGTCAGGATAATGGGCCTGCCATTTAATTCCTTAGAACACCAACCCCCACTCTTGTTACCTCTTCTGTGTGAAGACCTCCAGGTGACTCTCCATCCCTCACCCTACCACTCCAAAAAAGGGGCATGTGTGTGAATAGGCATGTAGTTTTTACATAGCAGTCCTAGACTCCCGTGATCTTTGAACAGTCCCAGGTAGGTAAAGATTGAATTTGGGTGTTGGATATAAGGATGTTCTGGAGTTCTCTTTAAAAAAATAGGCTCAGTGGTTTAGTGCCTGCCTTTGGCCCAGGGCGCGATCCTGGAGTCCTAGGATCGAGTCCTGCATCGGGCTCCCGGCATGGAGCCTGCTTCTCCCTCTGCCTGTGTCTCTACCTCTCTCTCTCTCTCTCTCTCTCCCTGTCTATCATGAATAAATTTTTAAAAAATAGACCTGAAAGAAAAATGTCATAGGGGTGGCTCAGAACACAGACTGCACAGCCAGATGATGGTTTTAGCTTTTAGGCTATATAACTTGTACAACCTCAGTTTTCCCGTCTCTAAAATGGGGATGTAAGCAACACCTGCCTCACATAGCAGTTATGAAGGTGGTGTAGTACCCACAGGCTTTGACGTGATGCCTAATTCAAGAAGTGATGGCTTCCCTTACGATGGCTCTAATTTTAAAAAGCTTCAGGAAAGAAAGGCATAAAGGAGGAAATGAAGTCACCCATAATCTCATCCCCAAGCAATGACCGTTTTAAAAGTTATGATACAAATCTCCTTGTTTCCATATGCAGAACTATATGAGCTTCATTCACTTAGCATCTGCTGTGAGCATTTTCCCACGCCTGTAAGTAGTTTCTTTAAACAGTGATGTTTTATAATGTCTTATGGAACTCTATGCACTATAATTTATTTGGAGAGCCCTTGTTTTGCCAGGTTTTAATTTTTCCTGTTAAGAATGTTATGATGAGTAATATTTTATCTCTGTGCGTCTCTTGGGTCATTTCCTCAAATGGGGGAATTGCTGAGTCAAAGGGCATGTGCATTTTTTGAGGCTGTTGATACCTATTGCCAAATTGCCTTCAGGACAGCGATGCTCCCTGACTCGCCCTCCAGCAGCGCGGGTTGCTTCTGGAGAATCGTGCGCCTGCTGGGTCACTTCTCTCTGGCGATGCCCATGCCGATGCCCAGTGGGTTACTCACAGAGGCAACAATTTCTCGCAGTCTGGATTCTCTTGTTTTTCCTTTCTTCCCTTTTGTTTCTTTTCTTGGTTTTCTGCCAAACAGCCTCTTGTGAAAGGACCGCCTAATTAACCCTGTGCTAATTAACAATTTAAAATTACACAGTGTGACTGTTCATGTTTAATTCTCTGGGAGCTAGAGCAACAGCAGGAACCCCCTCCCCTCCCTAATAACTATATCCTGCCTCCCCTGCGCCCCCTCCAAGCTTCTCAGTAACTGTTGCATTATACCCAGCCCTGTCTCCTTAAAGGAATGTAACAAAACTGTCCTTTCACATCTTCTCAGTAGAAAGAGGGAGATGAATGACTTTGTTAGTCGTAGGCCCAGTGGTATGGAGTTTTTTCATTTTTTGAAAAGATTTTATTTATTGGACGGGGGTGGGGTAGGGTGTGTGGGGGGAGCCCAAGCAGGGGGAGGGGCAGAGGGAGATGCAGACTCCCCACCGAGCAGGGAGCCTGATGTGGGGCTCCATCCCAGGATCCTGAGCTGCAGGCAGATGCTTAACCCACTGAGCCACCCAGGTGCCCCAGTTTTATCGTTTTAAACAATCTTTGGAAAATAAAGACTGCTGTTAGCAAAGATGCAGGGGGCTTTACAGATCGGTTCCAAGGGAATGGTAACTTGTGTGGAGTAAGCGTGGGGGCTTTGATGAAGATGTTGGAACTTTGCTGTATAAGATGACTTCTCAAACGGGAGATTTAAACATGAAGCAGAGAGAATGAATGGGAGAGAACTGGATCACTCCTGTGTCTCCCCTTTGACTGTCTTACAGGAAAGATGTGCTCTTTTGAAATTTAACTGAATTCTTAAAACCCTGCACATAAACACAAAAACCATGTTGAGTACAACATGGGGGGAGTCCTGAGTAGAACGCGTCTGTGTTTATAAGGGAATTTGGGGTCATAAGCATCAGAAGAGAAGCAGGCTGCAGAGTTGTGGGTTTGTGATGTGTGAGCTGGCCCTGGTGTGAGTGAAGGATGAGGAAGGGGGTGCAGAGCCAGGGATGGGTGGGGGTGGGAGTCTGGAGAGAGCTGCTGCTGGGGCTGTGTGGGGACCCTCTGGGTTCCCAGGCTGCCCTCTATAACTGAAGATCATTGATTTTACGGGAAACCATGTTTACAGACAGAGTGCTGATCGACCTGCCGAGTTGACTTCTGCCTTCTTAAGTAAGAACTACCTTTTTCTTATTGACTGGCTGATAAACAGAGCGAGAGGGACAGCTGGCTGGGTGGGGGAGTTCTGGATAGCCTGAGGTCTTTAAAGGATTGGGCAGGTTTAAGAGATTTCTTCATCTCTATCCTCAGGTCCCTGCTGGTCCACCCCATCCTTACACCTCCCTGGGACTGGTGGGGGAATCCAAGATTGGCCCTGCCTGGTTACCTAGCAGTCCAGGCACTAAGCATGGAAAAGATGGCAATCTGGTGAAGATGATGTGAAGCAAAGAGCATCTCAAGCTTTAATGCCTGTCCCCAGGGGAAACATGTTAAAATGCAGATTCTGATCTGGAGTGGGGCCTGAGGGTCTGCATTACACAGGCTCCCTGGTGAAGAACGCTGCTACTTGTCCCCGAGCCACATTTTGCTTAGTAAGGTTATAAAAGATTCTGCTTGTCGTGGCCAGCAGGCATTGAATTCAGGAAGCTCTGATCCTGAAGTGGGATCCTTCTTTCCCACTGGTGTCTTAATGGGCTGTCGCCACTCCTTGTGAATGAGTGGTAACTCACGTGGCCTCTCTTTGGGGCAAGTGTCACCACCACGGGGTCATCTGTCTTTCAGAGGTGGCCCCAGTGTCATCCTTTCATGACACTTCTTGCTTGGGAATAGAAAACCAAGTTAGGTGAGTTTTTAAAAGTCCCAATCATTTAGCTGGATGAGGAGGAGGTGGTGGTGGTAGGAGAGAGCAGAGCAAGAAAAGCCCACCAATTAATTGGTAAACGCTTGCAGGTTTCTCTGGCCTAGCCCAGGCTGGAGAGGAGATTGGCTTTGCTGTCGATACACAAGTCCCTAGTGAAGCATCAAAGCTGTTCTCCTTTATCAATCGTGGCCTCCCCTTCCAGCATGTTCCTGTAACTTACCAAGCATTTATGACATTGATTTTACAATCGGGCTGTTAACCCTCCCGCCCCTTCAAGCCTGCCAACCTTTTGGGCCCGAGCTGTCAATCAGATGTCGTCCAACCAATCAGGTGCATCTTTAAGAAGAGCCACCCTGGATTCTCACCTGTATCCCAGCTAAGCCTTTTGAAGTTCCACTGCATTTGCTGTTTGGTTTGGTTTAGTGTAGTCATCTTTGTTTAAAATCAATATGCCTTTTCTAAGGTACGTGGAACTTTGTTGTTAATGGACTTGGAGGTTATAAGCTTGAGAAGTGGAGTGTCTGTGTGTTTGTGTGTGTGTGTGTTTTGAACAAAACAGGACACGTTCTTCCAAAAAGTTATTTTTTCCAGACTTTTTGGTAAACCTGCCTTCCCTGTCTTTTCCCGAGGGGGAGCTGTTGGCTCACTGTGCAGTCAAGAAACAAGAAATGAAAAAAGAATGGGAAGATGGGGGTGGGGTGGGGGAAGAGAGAGACCAAACTCAGCCAAAACCTTCATCCGATGTGTATGAATGAGATGTTGGTGGAGAAGCAGCCAAGTGTTCTCCAGGAAGGAGGCGTGGCCTGGGGAGGGGTGGCAGAGGGAGAGTGGCCTGGGGATTTGCAGGCGAACAATCAGGGCCATTACAAGAGGCTGAGTTGCCTGTGGGATCCGTGCAGGCATGTGATGATGTGACCGCAGGAGCAGAGAGGTGGCTGGTGATCTGATGCCTCCCTCCCCGGGGATGCAAAGTCTCAGAGGGCAGACTCGGCTCCATGGCACTTCGGAGCCCGAAACAGAAGAGCCCCGGGGCTGAAGGACAGCTGCTTGAGCAGCTACTAATAACTGCGGGGCAGGTGTGGAACGGGGCCGGCCGAGCCCAGCTGCTGTCTCGGCTTGCCCCTGAGATCCCCGGCAGCAGAAACCATCACCCCAGTGGTCACTGGGCTCCATCCAGACAGGGCAAGAATGACGCTGCTGGAGGGGCAGCCGGCCAGTCGAGTCTTCCCAGATAAATCAAGCTCAGATTTTGTACCATCACGTTTTTAGTCTGAAGCCAGCTCACAAGCAGGGGATGTTCTGTGGGTTTGGGGGGAAGAGATGGGATTTTGGAGATCTGCCTGCTGTTTCGGTGTCCGGGTGACATTGGGCCTGATTTTACATTCAGCTCCTCAGTTTTACTGCTTGTCAGTGGTATGGTGCTTCCCAGACCCGAGAGGACGTATGTAGCCACAGGTCCTGTTCAGGCTTGCAGAGCACGTCTGAGCATGCAGCCCTCATCACTGCCCTTTGAGCTTCTCAGACTAGACATGTGGCCGGTAAGCGCAACAGCAGCTCCACCTCTGAGTCTGCCAGCGTGCCCCCACCCAGGCCTTGTTCTGGGGGTACACGATCCTCCTCCTCTCGTCCGTCCCTTCCTGGTGGTCCCTTGGCCCACAGACAGTGCGGTCAGCCAGCAGTGACTCGGTGGTGGCCAGCTGTGTGCCATCGGCCCGCCTCTCTGTGTCCTCGGCCCGGCCTGGCGAGGTGACACCATCCTCTTCTTCCACCGTGACTCGAGGCCGGTCCTCACTCGAACGCTGTGCTTGCAGAGAACGGAAAGTTGAACTGGTCTCTCCGGGGGTAGAGCAGCCGCCAGTCCGAAGACAAAGAGGGAGTCTCCTGTGTGTCCCCCCTGCCCCGTGCTCCCCACTCGTGCTGCAGACCCTGGCCTTAAAGACGCTGGTGCCACCCGCCTTCCGCGCGCTCGCTGGACGGCGTGGGGAGATCGCTGGGGTCCTCGCGGTCTCTGTTGTGGGTGTGGACGGAAACCTGTTAGAGTGCTCTGTGCGGGACCTAGCCTCGGCCCTCCTAACTTCTTTCCTTTCTCTCTCTCTTCCCCCTCTCTCCCTCCTCTCCCCCCTTGCCTCCGCTCTTCAGGTCCGATCCGTACTGGGTGCAATGAAAGCTCCACGCAGGCCTTACCATGGAAGGCTGTGACTCGCCTGTCGTCTCGGGGAAGGACAATGGGTGCGGTATCCCTCAGCACCAGCAATGGACTGAAGTCAACAGCACCCACCTCCCCGACAAACCCAGTAGCATGGAGCAGTCCACAAGCGAGACCCACGGGCCCCTGGACAGCCTGAGGGCCCCCTTCAATGAACGCCTTGCGGAGAGCAGCGCCTCGGCCGGCCCCACCGCCGAGCCCGCCGGCAAGGAGGTCAGCTGCAACGAGTGCTCGGCCTCCTTTGCCAGCTTACAGACCTACATGGAGCACCACTGCCCCAGCGCGCGCCCCCCGCTACCCCTGAGAGAGGAGAGCGGGAGCGACACCAGTGAGGAGGGGGACGAGGAGAGTGATGTGGAGAACCTGGCTGGGGAGATAGTGTACCAGCCCGATGGCTCGGCCTACATTGTCGAGAGCCTGAGCCAGCTGACCCAAAGCGGGGGCGCCTGTGGCAGTGGCAGTGGGCCTCTCCCTTCGCTCTTCCTGAACTCTCTCCCCGGGGCGGGGGGCAAACAAGGGGACCCTTCTTGTGCTGCACCAGTCTACCCACAGATCATCAACACTTTCCACATAGCCTCATCCTTCGGGAAATGGTTTGAGGGCCCAGACCAGGCTTTCCCGAATACCTCAGCCCTGACGGGTCTCAGCCCCGTCCTGCACAGCTTCCGCGTTTTTGACGTGCGACACAAAAGCAACAAGGATTACCTGAACAGCGACGGCTCTGCCAAAAGCTCCTGCGTATCCAAAGATGTTCCCAACAATGTGGACCTGTCCAAATTCGATGGCTTTGTGCTCTACGGCAAGAGGAAGCCCATCCTGATGTGTTTCTTGTGCAAACTCTCCTTCGGGTACGTCCGTTCGTTTGTGACCCACGCGGTGCACGACCATCGAATGACCCTGAGTGAAGACGAGCGGAAAATTCTTAGCAATAAGAACATCTCCGCTATCATCCAAGGGATTGGCAAAGACAAGGAACCCCTTGTAAGTTTTTTGGAACCAAAAAACAAAAACTTTCCACACCCTTTAGTCTCCACAGCTAACCTCATAAGCCCCGGACACAGTTTTTATGGTAAATTTAGTGGCATTCGAATGGAAGGGGAGGAGGCTCTCCCAGCCGGCTCTGCTGCTGGCCCCGAGCAGCCCCAGGCTGGCATCTTGACCCCCAGCACCCTCTTGAACCTTGGCGGGCTCACCAGCTCAGTCCTGAAGACCCCCATTACCTCAGTCCCCCTGGGGCCTCTGGCCTCGAGTCCTACCAAATCCTCAGAGGGCAAGGACTCTGGGGCAGCAGAAGGAGAGAAGCAAGAAGTGGGTGATCCCGATTGCTTCTCCGAGAAAGCAGAGCCAGCCGAGGAGGAGGCGGAGGAGGAAGAGGAGGAAGAAGAGGCGGAGGAGGAGGAAGAAGAGGAGGAGGAGGAAGAGGAGGAGGAGGAAGACGAGGGTTGCAAAGGACTCTTTCCAAGCGAGCTGGACGACGAAGTGGAGGACAGAGCCCACGAGGAGTCTGGGGCCGCGGCAGGTAGCAGCAGCAAAAAGGACCTTGCTCTCTCAAACCAAAGCATTTCTAACTCCCCCTTAATGCCTAATGTGCTCCAGACCCTGTCGAGGGGCGCAGCTTCTACTAGTTCTAACTCTGCTTCTTCCTTTGTTGTCTTTGATGGTGCGAACAGGAGGAACCGTTTAAGCTTTAACAGTGAGGGCGTCAGGGCCAATGTGGCAGAGGGCGGCAGGAGGCTGGACTTTGCTGACGAAAGTGCCAATAAAGACAATGCCACAGCACCAGAACCAAATGAAAGCACAGAGGGCGACGATGGGGGCTTTGTCCCCCATCACCAGCACGCTGGCTCCCTCTGTGAGCTTGGGGTTGGGGAGTGCCCCTCGGGGAGCGGCGTGGAGTGCCCCAAATGCGACACGGTCCTGGGCTCCTCCCGCTCGCTGGGCGGCCACATGACCATGATGCATTCTCGGAACTCATGTAAGACACTTAAGTGCCCCAAGTGCAACTGGCACTATAAGTACCAGCAAACTCTGGAGGCACACATGAAGGAGAAGCACCCAGAGCCGGGGGGCTCCTGTGTCTACTGCAAAAGTGGGCAGCCCCACCCTCGGTTGGCGCGAGGCGAGAGCTACACGTGTGGTTACAAGCCTTTCCGCTGTGAGGTGTGTAACTACTCCACAACTACCAAAGGCAACCTCAGTATTCATATGCAGTCCGACAAGCATCTCAACAACATGCAGAACCTGCAGAATGGAGGCGGGGAGCAGGTGTTCAGCCACTCGGCCGGGGCGGCGGCCGCAGCTGCAGCGGCGGCGGCGGCCGCGGCGGCCAACATCGGCAGCTCCTGCGGGGCCCCCTCGCCCACCAAACCAAAAACCAAACCCACCTGGCGGTGCGAGGTGTGCGATTACGAGACCAACGTGGCCAGGAACCTGCGCATCCACATGACCAGCGAGAAGCACATGCATAACATGATGCTCCTGCAGCAGAACATGACCCAGATTCAACACAACCGCCACCTGGGCCTCGGCAGCCTGCCCTCGCCCGCCGAGGCCGAGCTCTACCAGTACTACCTGGCCCAGAACATGAACCTGCCCAACCTGAAGATGGACAGCGCCGCCTCGGACGCCCAGTTCATGATGAGCGGATTCCAGCTGGACCCCGCCGGGCCCATGGCCGCCATGACGCCTGCTCTAGGTGAGGCTGAGCGCGCGTGTGTTTGTTCTGATGACTTGAGCTTGGGGAGAAGTGAGGATAGACTGAGGTCCCCGTTGATACGGTTGGTTCTGTCAAGTCCTGTGGATGCAGCTGGTTCTTAATTCTCTCAAGAGTTGTTTGGTGTGGCCTCGAGTGTCTGATGATCAGATATTTTTCTCAAGGACACCCCCCCCCCCCCCCCCCGTGTGCATCCAGCAGACACGGTTCTACTCTGGCTCCCACAGGCCGGGATGAAAATTTAAGTGTTGCCTCTAGTTTTTGGCTTCTGGTCTACTCTCCTTTCTCTTCCCGTCCTCTTTTCCTTCGTCCTTTCCCAGTTTGAAAGCTCGCCACGATTACCTGAAGCTTTGGGGCTCCATTCGATGTTCACTGTAACTTACAGGACACTTGCAGCTCGAGTTTTAAATGGGGGACGGTCCTCTCCGTAAGAGCAACTCAAACCCGTAGCGTGCCTTATTCAGATAACTAAAGGCTGGGTCTGTGCGGAGCAGGGTGCCATCCAGATACGTTGCTCAGAGTTCTCCAGCGTGTTCGTGAGGATCTTGGTGAAGGAGACCTGTTCCTTTCCTTTTTTGTTTTGCATGAGTTGTCAATGATAAGTATAGTTGGGAATTAAATTGCCCTGGGAGTGGTGTGCTAGATGAAAAATGAACAAATTCTAAAGTTGTACATCAAAGAAAGTGAAATTTTAACATCCGTTAGATGCTGGTTGGCAGAGCCTTTGTTACCATGACAAAACAACCCATGTTAGGGAAGGTGAGTTGGCTGTGTCCAGATAGAGGGTCTTACCAGCTGGTTTCATAGATGTAGAATGGGATCAAGGGGATAGGATTTGGATGCCAAAACCATGAGTCTTTGCATGAGAAGCATCGTGTTCACTTTTAGGGGGAGAGCTTCTGTAGCAAGAAAATGTACGGGTCAGTTTCATGAGGACCATGTGATGGTTGGGCCCTTCCTGTCCCCACCACCTGTCCTTCAGACAGGCACTGCCTGGGTCCCTATCCCCTGCCCCTGCTAACCTCCTGGGACCAGTGGTAGCGTTGGCCTGATTAAACAGTATTCCCTTACCAACGTGGGAGTAAGTTCTTGGCAACAAAGTGTGAGCGTGTATCTTGATTCTGACATGGTTTAGGTTAACGCCAGGGGCCAAGCCTCACCAGTCGGCATGTCTTCGTGTGGTGCTTTAGTGCTATTTGCTGCTGCTGAGTTATATTTTATAGCATTTAATTTGTTTTTTCCTGCTATGCATTTAAATTTGAATCCTTGCTACTTTAATCTTGTTTTCTATTTTGGAATATTGACCTGTGGATCCTTTATTACCAAACGATTTGAAGATGTTTTACCAACTGGTTAATAATGGATGCACAGGGATCAATCATCTTATTCGTCCCCAGAGTGAACCACAGGGGATACACACCAAAGGGTGGCATCGTACTGTAAGACTTTTTTTTTTTTTTAAGCCTCTGGGAATTGGGGTTTTCTCATCGGGAGATTTAAAATCTTGGGGAGGCAGATCTTGGAGTAAATCAAATATAATGTAAATGGAATGAAGACACAGAAAATGGATGGGTTCATACTGGGTCAAAGTGAGATATTTTTAATTATCTTGAAAACCAGTAATTCTGACTAAGGCTTGAATTAAGGTGGAAAAATACCATGCTTTTACACAAGTGTCTGTGAGTCTGCAGGGCATCATGCATAATGGGCATATGGCAGATGTAAAAGAAACAGAAGAATGAATCCCTGTGTTCTGGACGTGCATAGCCGATCCATACTTGATTTTTTATTTTTTTTATTTTTTATTTTTTTAGAGGTTTTATTTGTTTTTTTTTTAATTTTTATTTATTTATGATAGTCACAGGGAGAGAGAGAGAGAGGGAGAGAGAGGCAGAGGCATAGGCAGAGGGAGAAGCAGGCTCAATGCATCGGGACCCTGATGTGGGACTCGATCCCGGGTCTCCAGGATCACGCCCTGGGCCAAAGGCAGGCGCTAAACCGCTGCGCCACCCAGGGATCCCCCATACTTGATTTTTTAAAGCTAGCAGAGCTTTTTCTTCTAAGGACCTTACCCAGGTCAGCCAAGCAAAGGCCCTTCAATTTTCAGAGTTACTGCCTATCAGCCAAGGTCAGTCTCTGGAAACCTCCTGGGCCCACCTCAGGCCACAAGAGCCGCTGAGATGGAGCGAGAATCACAAGTACTTTATCCTGAGTGGGTGAGGGTACGAGAGCACGTATCCAAAGGACTTACGGTGTAAGTCGGATGACCTCAGTAGGAGCCAACGGATGCAGACGTGAAAGAGCCATGACATTCAGTTCTGTCTGCAACCCTACTGATCTTTCCATTAGGCCATTTGTGAGAAGGCTGTAGGTGTTAGGAGGTATTGCTGGGCTCCGCAGGGGGAGAGACATTTTTGTGAAATACACTCCTGCTTACAAAGTTACTGTTGGCCTACTTCCTTTGACAGAACCTTCTCTTTTGTGATATCAAGCAGATGCTGATTCTGGGGATGCCTTCTTTCTGGAGGGCTCGAAGGAGAGGGTCGGCACCCTTGGATCTGGTCTGGTTGGTTTTGCTGCCATTTGTAGATACGATATTAGGCTTGAGGCCATCTGAATATCCTTCCAGAAAGCCCTTTAGATGATAGAGTTTATTTATTTAATTTTAAAGATTTTACATATTTATTCATGAGAGACCCAGAGAGAGAGGAAGAGAGACACAGGCAGAGGGAGAAGCAGGCTCCCTGTGGGGAGCCTGATGCCGGACTCCATCCCAGGACTCTGGAATCACAACCTGAGCCAAAGGCAGATGCTCAGCCACTGAGCCACCCAGGTCCCTGATGATAAAGTTTAGAACAGCGCTGAGAAACGGGTAACTTGCAGGGGCTTCTGCCTGTTTCCCAGAGAACCAATTGGCTGTAGGACACCTGCGTGAGGTTTAGTGGGTCCTCTGCCTTCTGTCTTTGAGTCTAGAAGGTGTCTTTTAATCCACAGCCTCTCTGAAGGTGTGCTAATTCACAGACTCTTGTGCCAGGGTGTAAATTCTAGTGCTAGACGTGGGTGCCCCCTCGAAGACAAGGTGATCTCTCCAGCGTAGCTCAAGAGTAAACCTCTGTTGAGTTCTCACTCACAGGGGGCTCTCTTCCTAACTTTCTGTGCACTGGGCTAGGTTCCTCCACTTTTTCTTCTTGGGGGCTGAATTAGTTCCCTCTAGCTCTACAGAATTGTAGGATTCTAAGCCTTGGGTTTGTTCCTCCAAGGTATAGTTCTCCCAGGGAGTTTTGGCTTGCCTGTCGCCTTCATTTCACTGCTTCTCTGTGTCTGTCTTTGATTTGCATTTCAAGAGCTTGGAATGGGAATAGGGACTTATTTCCTCTGTATGTTCTGAGGATTTCTCATTTTTACTCAGGCATCCAGCAAGTGACAGCTGAATTTCTCTTTAGAGCAATATTGATGTGCTGAGGTTAAGTTTAAAAAGTGGAGACGATGTGATGCTTCAGGTGGTTGGCATCAGAAACAAATATATGTTTGCTCCTTGTCTTACCCTCTGGGCAGTTTCCGCTTTTACTGAACACCACGTGTGTTTCATGGATGCTACTTGGCCTTCTTCCCCATTAAGGGATGGAGCTTTTAGGCTTTTTTTCTCTTCTTTTTCTTGTCCTAAAAAGAATGTCTTAGTTACGGCTCCTCTCACCAGGGGAGATGGCAAGGGAGAAGACAAGTAGAAAGCTTCCTGAGCCTTGTGGAATGCACGTGCAAAAGATTTCTGTGGCTTGCTAGAGTGTCCACAGGCTTCACACACAGCCAGACTGCTCAGTAGAACCTGTAAGTGATCTCACTAGACGTGCCTTGTGTAGCATAAATAAGAAAATCATTAAAAAAAAATCTTTTATTTGATTAGTCACTAACTTGGATTGTAATCAGTCGTTTAACAAAAAAATAACCTCAGTCCAACCACATGTAAAAGGTCAAGTCTGAGTATCACTTGGGGAGGGGCAGGGGCAAGCATAATAGCTCAAGTGTGCATGTGTTTGGGGGAGAGGTAGAAACCAGAAGCCAGTGCTCAGCGTCCTGCTTGACCGTATGCTGCTAGGTAATGGAATGAAGATTGTGGCGTTTTTTTTCCTTTTGGCGTTTTTCATGATACAAGTAAGAGTTTGCAGTATTAATTACCACTGGTGAATGAGAGCCCATCCCTTGGTTAATGCAGGGCACTGATGGGCTGAGAAATAACAAGGGTGGAGAGGGAGGAGCAGAGCCTTCTTCACTCTCTTTGGGAACTGTTTAGCTGACCTTTGCATTTCATTACTCATCTTGACCCATTTCCTTAACCTGTAACATTTTGGTTCCTTTTTAACCTTGTGCTGCACAACATTTGTGCAGGAGCCTGGGTACTCTCTAGAGGCTCAGTGAGGAGAAGTCTGGACTCTTGCCCTGAAGAGGCTCTCTGTACGAGTCTCTGCCTGTGGCTGATGACAACAGAATGTGACATGTCCCATAGCAGACCTATGTTACATGCATTGTGGGGGCTCAGAAAAGGGAGTGACTGTATTCTTGGGGAATCGTGGGAGGAGCTGGCACTGTTGACGGGCAGTTAGGATATTAACCTGAGAGGTGTGCCAAGGAACAGGGGAACCGTCCCCCAAATCTCAGATTTAGAGCTACATTCTCCACTGCAGTAGCCACTAGCCATATGTGGCGATCTAAATTTGAAAGAATTAAAAATAAATAAAACTAAAAATTCAGGTTTTTGGTTGCAATTTAGCCGTGTGTCAACTGTTCGGCAGCCATGAGCACATTAGACAGGGTGGGAAGTTCTGTTGGGCTGCACTGCGGTAGATACATTCTGGGCCTGATTCTGATTTACCATGAAGGCTTCATATCTCAGATTACAGCTGGAACTAATTTCCAACTTTTAGAATTTCTGATTTTGTTGTGTCCAGTGGATGATGTTTATTCCTATCTTTTCTTGGATTTGAGTGAGGGACCGAATTGAAATATTCAAGAGAATATGGTTCTAGGTGTTCTTTTTCCAAAAGAAAAAAAAACCCCACAACACCATGAAGCCTTCTACAAATTTCAGAATGTCCATAGGAAAGATCTGAACACATAAAGTTGAATTTTTTGGGGGGTGGGGTGGGGGATGGTGTTTCCGCTTAGCAGCACCTTGCAACACTTTAAATGTGATCTTTCTTCTCCTGGAACCTGGGTTGAGGGTGGGGGAGGCTGGGTGGCGCCTGCATTAGGGCCGCAGCTGTGAGCCTAGCCTCTGATTGTCTTCTCCTCTCCTTCCCTGCAGTGGGCGGTGAGATCCCCCTAGACATGCGCCTCGGGGGCGGGCAGCTGGTGTCGGAGGAGCTGATGAACCTGGGCGAGAGCTTCATCCAGACCAACGACCCATCGCTGAAGCTCTTCCAGTGTGCCGTCTGCAACAAGTTCACCACAGATAACCTGGACATGCTGGGGCTGCACATGAACGTGGAGCGCAGCCTCCCAGAGGACGAGTGGAAGGCTGTGATGGGGGACTCGTACCAGTGCAAGCTTTGCCGCTACAACACCCAGCTCAAGGCCAACTTCCAGCTGCACTGCAAGACGGACAAGCATGTGCAGAAGTACCAGCTGGTGGCCCACATCAAGGAAGGCGGCAAAGCCAATGAGTGGCGGCTCAAGTGTGTGGCCATCGGCAACCCCGTCCACCTCAAGTGCAATGCGTGTGACTATTACACCAACAGCTTGGAGAAGCTGCGGCTGCACACGGTCAACTCCAGGCATGAGGCCAGCCTGAAGCTGTACAAGGTAAGACCCGGGCTGCCCCCTGGAAGGCGCACGTTGGGTCCCCGGGACTTGGGGATGGCCGGGCACGGATGACAGCCCGTGTCACAGCGGATTCGGTGCCTGGTTGGTGACCGGGTGTTGGAAGGGGAGCTGGCATCCGCTTCCTCATGAAGCCCCAACGTGGTGGCAGCTTCTGGTGACTGCAAGTTCTCTTTGAGATGTGCCCCATTTGGAGGGCAGCCTGATACTGAATCCCTCGACTCTTTACAGTTGGCTTTTTCCCCGACAGTTGTTCGCTGTGGCTTTTGTGTACCTTTGCGTTCTGGTGCTACCCCGTGCCCTGCGTGCTTCGTTTTCTCCTCTTCTGTCTCGTCCACTCCCCTCCCCCTTTTATCTTCTCTCCTGGACGCCCCTGGAATTCTTAGTTCATTTATTTGTTGGTTCATTGATTCGTTCGTTCACTCCTTCAGCAGATACACGTCGAGCACCTGCTCGATACCAGGAGCCGTGCTGGATGCACAGAATAGACCAGGAGATCCCTGCCCTCATAGTGCCTCCGTTCTTCTGCAGGGAGATGGGTGATAAACACGATGAATAAAATACGGAGTTGGCTGGAAGGTGGCACATGCCGTGGGGAAAATTTAGGATCATTTGATGGGGCTCCTTTGTTCTTTGCCCCTCTGCTTCCTTGTCCTGTGGCCCCTTCTCTTCCTCATGTTTACATTTCCTCTCTCCTCTTCCCCTGGGCCTCTCCCATCCTCCATCCTCCTCCTCTCCCACTGTCCTCTCTTCCTTCCTTCCTTCCCACCCCTCCCTGCCCCCTCCAGGCTCTCTCTCAGTCTATAGACAGTAACGGTGAGGAGGAGGTGCTCACATACTGTAAATAGTCCTTTCACTTGCGAGGCAGAATTGCTCCAGACGTTTCTATTGATTTTCACTGGACTTAAAGCCTCACCTTTTTCTCTAATCATCCCATAATGGCTTTAGTATGAACAATCAGGTACAAATTGCCATAAATCTGCCCAGCCTCCTCCCACACACCGTCCATACCCTCACCCTCCCTTTGCATTTTCTCCCTTTTACCATCACCCTCCCCTCTTGTTGCCTTCCACGCCAGTTCCCACATCTTTGGGCCAAAGGAGCCTTTC
This sequence comes from Vulpes vulpes, assembly GCF_048418805.1. NCBI lineage: Eukaryota > Metazoa > Chordata > Mammalia > Carnivora > Canidae > Vulpes > Vulpes vulpes. The sequence goes on along the minus strand of NC_132791.1, from coordinate 179,998,507 downwards.
TGTTGACCCTGACGTATAGTTTCATCCCCTTCCTACTCATGGCGATTTTAAAAGGAGACTCCAATGAAGGAAGACTTCAGGTCCTTTCCCCATATCAGTCTCTGCCGAGGTTGGTAACTGTGATTCATTTTACAATTGCTCGTTTTCAGCTTGGTGGGAGGCCTGTGTAGCATGGGTCAGAAACCATGTTAGGGAGAGGAGGAGAACGCCGAAAGAACAAGGTAGTGGGAATGGAAGGTTCCGGAATTGACTGCCGACACCAGTGTGGATGGGCTGGTGTGGTGCAGTGGGGGAAGGTCTGCACACCAAGTAGCCCACACCCTCGTTCTAAGTGAGCAAGAACCTCCCTGGATGGATTTGTTTTGTGCCCCCATTGAAAGAAAAGGCTCCTTGTGGTCAGTTTACGTTAAAAGTCTGAAGTGGCCATTGGGTGCTGCTGATGTGGTCAAGAAAACCTGATGGAAAACCCATAGAAAAAAAACTGTTTCCAGAGAACCTGACTGAGCAAAATTAGTTCAGTGCTCCGTGTGGCCATGGAAGATCGTATGCAACTCTGATGGGGGTTGTTGAGAAGTGACAAGAAGCCAGCCTCTTCCGTCCGAGGGGATTAAAAAAAGGCCCTTTAGATTATAAAAAGTGCATGGTGATTAACTCTCCACACTGCATCCTCCAATAAGAGTATATATATAAATGTATACACCACACCCTTGGCTTTGCTTCTGGAGGGCCTGGACGTGGTGGATTCACTGAGATGATCCCTTATGGTCCCCAGACCACTTCACAGGTCACACCTAACGAGTCAGGTTGAGGCAGTTTCTGAGGTGGATGTAAGGGAAGCAATTTGTGTGTTTCCATATGTGTTTGGCTGAACTATGGACACTCATCCTCCCCAGCCTTATTTCTCTCTCTCTCTCTCTCTCTCTCTCTCTCTCTCTCTCTCTCTCTCATTCAAAAGATGGAGAAATCTCCTGCTTAATAAAAGGCAGGTGGAAGGGCCATAGATACTGGGGTACAGGATAGAACTTGGGAGCTGGTGCTTCACGGAAGTCCCCCAACAATGTGCTTGGCTGGCACAATCCCCGGGGATGAGCACCCCCCGCATTCCGAGCAGAATTCCCTGTGTCAGGAGCCGTGGGTCATTAGTCTGGTCTCATTAGTCCTTGGGTAATGAATGTCCCTTGGCTTGCTGTGGCTCTGCTGTGGGGGCGGGGAGCTCTCACCCACTCCCGAATGACAACACAAATAGGCTCATTCTGAGACTTGAGCCAAGCCTTTCTGGCCCACAGTGCGACGAAAGCAGGCTTCTCTTGCCACTGAGGGGCTCACTGTCATGGGGTGTCACAAGTCTGGAGATTTGGGGTGGGGACTGGAGGTGGTTGAGAGTCAGTTTTTCTCTAGGCCCTGGTGTGGCCTGTAGTAAATGGAGATTGATTGCATGTTATTTTTCCTCTTGCTAATGTAATCCATTAGCCCAGCACATGCATAATCAGTTTAGAGCACAGTTAACTGGATGTAATCGAGTTCTTTACTGTCTGCTAGAGAAACAGCTCCAGATGCTGCTGACCTGGGGAGGGCACCAGGCTTCTCACACAGAGCCCTCCTTACTCACCCCTTCCCCATGGCCCACCCTCACCCCCCACCCCCAACCCCCTCCCGTCTTGGTCCCCGCCCTACCCCATCCCAGGTCTTTTGGTGAAGTATTCATTATTGGCCAGGGCAGCTTCCAAACTTGGTTTCTGCGGCACCTGCTCAAGCAGCCATGATGTAGTGGACTTCCTAATGGGTCTCCCAACCCTCTCTTTCAACTGAGGTCTTTCTTCCCTCCTCTTCCTTTTTCATGTTGGAGGACACAGAACAGCCGTCTCAGGAGATGCAAGCAGAGGCGTAGCTTTCTGGTGTGTCGTTTGACCTCACTGGTCCAGAGTCCCTTCTCTTGGTGTCATAAATGCTGGGACATATGTTGCTCTATTAAGACTGAGATGCTTGAAAGCATGAGATAATTTCTCATCCGGACTGAGAGAGGGTTTCGTTAATCCAGTGCCTCCATTCCACCTCCCCAGAGAAGAACAGAACCAGACAAAAAACCCTGGTGCTATTATCACCCTTGCATGGAATTGTCAAGTTTTGATTGTGTGAGAGCCGTTTTTAAATCAAGATTCCTGTCCAGTGAATTCTTCCTCCCTGCCTCCTAGAAGTGGAGGGTGTGTGTGTGTGTGTGTGTGTTGGTGAGGGAAGGGGCCTTGAGCTGGGGAGCCCCAGGCATTGGATGGAAGCTGCTTCCTTTTGTCTGGGCCCTTAGGTCACTTTGTGAAACACTCAGGATTGAATTCCTTGACAGTTTTTTGGTGTGTCTTCAAGAGTGGTGGGCTCTGGTCCAGCCCTTAGTGGTCCTCTGCCCATACTCTCACGCCTGCAGTTACTGGGCACACTGTGATTGATCCAGCCAGTGGGAAGGCCAGCAGCCCAGTCCAGCTTAGAGGCTGCGCTCCTGGTTTCCATCTGCAGTTATTCACCTGAGCCAGAATGGAAGTGTGTTGTGGGAACGGTCTTTGTCTCCCATCAGGGCTCGAGCTCCAGAATGTGAATTCTGGATCGTTTGCTTTCCCATGTATGTGGATCCCTCCTCTCTTTGAGGACCTGCCCGCTCTCCCTCTGTCTCCACCCACACAGATGCGGCATGCTCTTGCCTACCTTGAACAGAGGAGTGGCCCACACTGCACCCTTCTCCATGCTAGCATAGGCCCTAAGTCCCCAGCGTGTGCGTTCCAAGCTGGTGTGGGCTCTTAGGTGTTTATGTGGACTTCTCCACTATGTGACGGCCATGGCGAGCCCTCTGAAATTCGTAGTGTCTTCTGCTTGGGGGAAGAGTACAGAAAGGACAGTTGGCAATCAGTGCACACCTGCCAATGGTTAGAATCTGGTTTTCCCTTTGATATTTTTCTTCACACCTGAGAGCCATTGGACTGGAAATCCATCAACCTTAGCAGATAGATTAAGACCCCACCAGAGTCTATTACTGAGAGAGTTCCCAGCTGAGATGCCTTTGATTGGACCAAGCCTGAAGGTTTCATATTAATCTTAAATTATACCCAAAGGAGGTCATCTCCCATGGAGTTGTGTCTGGGCCCCATGTGAGTTACCTTGGGCCAGCTGGGCAGAGGGTGAGACATGAGCTCTACTTGGCTGAAAGCAGGAAGTAGGGTATGACACCAAGTAACTAAAAACACCCCCCAGCCCCCACCTAGTGGACTTTAACACTTGCCACTCTCTTGGGATTCTGCAAGGTGAGAGGAAGTAGGAAACCCTCCATCAGACTCCGCATGACTTGAGAATCCATCTTCTCAGTTCTTTCCCTGACTCATGAACTCATTAGGGCTCACTCCCAGCAGAGTCTTTAAATTCATCATAGGGTGGATGGACAGATCAGAATATGTAGAACAAATCCGACAAAGATTTCATTTACAGTCTTTATTCTTTGTGTGCTCCTTTATGGTTACACTTGGGGGGCAGTCTGTCTTAGGAAGACAGCTGCATGCTTCATGCCCATAGGTGGTGACTGGTAGCCTTTGTCTGGCTATGGAAAGCAGAAAGCATAAATCCTCTGGTGAAGCTCGCCTCCCTCCCTGTCCTCTCCTCCCTCGCCCTGCTGTGTGTTTGAAGCGCCCCGGCAAGTGTCATCTGGTTTACATCGTCATTCTGGAACTGGTTTCCTCAAATCTTGTTTTCTCATTAGGTTGACTTTTTTTTTTTTAAGTGCATACTTTTGCTGCCTTCTTCTCATACCTTGGTGCCTTCATCCAAAACTGAAAGGAAGGGAATGTTTTCCTGTGGCTGATTTAGGAGGTGTGAAAAGCCAGATGTTTTGGTAAATTCTAGCCCATTTTGTCTCTGTGCCCTCTGTCTCCGAGAGCAGCTAGGTGTCTGAAGTTCATTTCCCTCCCTTGATTCCTGGGCTCATGGATGTGAGCCTCCTGGAGCAAGGCTCAGAGGTTGCACGCAGGCCCCATGGTCGTTCCCGCGGGGACTGAGTTGGCTCTGGTGGCATTTCTGACCACCGGTTAACTTAAAGGGGTCCCTAGTAGGAAGCTTGAAAGGTCACATCTTTTTTGGAGGGAGTGCTCATGCCCTGACAGAGTTAATCCTTCACTGCTGTGGTTCTGTGGCCATTGTATTGCCAGTGTATGCAGTGTGAATGCACTCTGTGAAGAGGTTCCCACGCCCTCCCTTCTTAGAACGGCCCCACCCACCTTGATCAGTATCCACCTACCCACCCTCCCTCCTCCATTCCCTGCTCTCCACTCCCCCCCCACCCCCTCCAAACCATGGGTATCACTTCATTCAGAACATTCATTCAGTGGACTGGCTGGCTTTATGCACAAGCTTTGCCTGGATCGCTGTGGTTCTAGTTTTGTATATACCCTCATGTCAAGACGGTAAGGTCAGTGTTATCTTTTGGCTCTGTGCTTTAGGTGCCACTTAACTGAAATCTTATTAGATGTGCCTAGTTTTAAAAAGTCCAGTATTAAATATGCCACCATTGAACAACTGTGACAGCAACACGCTTTTCTTTTTTTTCCCCCAAATGCTTTTAATAGTTTTGTTTTCTCCCTCCCCAAATCTTTTTTTTTTTTTTTTTTTTGTGCCTGGTAAAGAGCTAATAAGACCCTTTTAGAATATTATTGCATTCTTAATTATTTCTTAGTAGACTGGCATTCCATGTTTACCTTAAGTGGAAGCTAATGATAAAATGTGGATTCCTTATATTTTATGGTAAAAATAATTAGTATGAGTAATGCATGTTCACTGTAGAAATTATGAAAAATTCAGGCAAACACAAGAGGAAATAACTATCAACCCAATCCTACCATACAGCAATGTATTTTTATTTTCTTCATTTTGTGTGTAACAGGCATTTTACAAAATTGGAATAATGTTGCATATGTACTTTTCTAATATTGTATAATATATTTAAATAACTTTTTAAGTGGAATTCTTTTTCCTCTCCAAATCACTGTTAGGTTTAGATTATATCCTTTTAAGCTTTTTTCTCTGCTTATGCTGATAGAAGTGGGTACATGTACATACTATTCCCTTAAAAAAGCTTTATAGACACAGGTTGTTGCTTTCAGCTTTTTTTCATGTAACTTTTTATCATGAACATCACTCAGGTCAGTACATACAGATCTAGCTCACTCTATTATGGCTACATAGTGGAATAGTAGTATTCCACGTATTAACTGTCATGAAAGCTCACCAGCAGAAATTCTGATTCCCTCACTACAAGTTTTAAAAAAATCATCAAGTCTTTGCAGTTTAGTAGGAGTTGTAAAAAAAAAAAAAAAGAAAAGAAAAGAAAAAAATGCATAGCAGTTTTGAAAAAATTACTACAGAGTCGGTTTTGTGCAAAAAAGAAAAGAAACAATAAAAGATCTCGGTCTCAATGATGCACAGGTAGGTTATGTGCCTGCCGTGTTTTGATACTATAGACAGTGAGGTAGGGAACAGATGGGTACTTATATCTGTCTACACTTGTGCTGTCCCAAGAAGTGGGGTCTTTGGATTCTGGAATGTAATGCCAGCAGATATTTTTTTACTGCCTCTTCGGACAGAAGGTGACCATTTTATCCCCTCCCTGTTAGGTGAGGCCCAAAGCCCCACACAGTGACCGACATAGTGTTGTTACTTTCCTAATTTCGTCCAATTGGCAAAACTGTTATAACATGGGACCCTTTAATTACTAGATAGGGCGAATGTTTTTCCATGTATTTATTGGTCATTTGTTTTTCTTTGGCAGCATCCTGTGCACAGCCTTTGCCCTTTGTTTTTCTTGGTTCTTTTTTCTGATTGATTGGCAAGAGCCAGGTGTATCAGGGCTGACCGTCCTTGTGTGCTATGGACATTGCATTAGTTTCTCCTGGTCTTTCATTCACCTTTAACTTAGCTTATGAGGCATTTTAACATCGAGGAAATTTTCGTTTGTATGATGTCCAATCTGTGCATCTTTTTCCCTTACGTTTCTAGCTTTTCTGTTTTCCCAAGGAGGCTCTCTCGGCAGCATTATGACATTATAAAAATAATGGCACCTATACAGCATTAATTCCAAGCTGGGTTCTATTACTCAAGCTTTCCATATATTAATTGATTGAATCACCTGTTAATTCACCTGTTTTTAAGTGGGGAAAGCAAGGCAGAGGGAGGTTACAAGTCACAAGCTAGTGAGTGTTGAGTATTATTGGAGTGAATGTTCAGACCCAAGCAGGTTGGTGCTACTTGACCGATATTTTCCTCAATACTTTCCCTCTCCACTTAAGTCTTTAATCCATGAGGAGTATATTTTGTGTACGGTACATCGTAAGGACTCTGTTTTTCTGTCTTGTGTGATTGAGGACTGTACTTTCTTTCAAAGTGGATAATTGATCGTCCCAACAATTTCTTAAATAACCATCCTTTTCTAGCTGATGTAAAAAGCCATGTTTATCGTCCCTTTTTGTCTAAATCTTACAGAGCCGATTTAGATCAGTCTGAGCATATTTACCAGAGTGGTGTTTGTTGAAAGCGCCGTGGAAGGAAAAGAGGGAACCGAGAGAGACAATTACAATTCTCTTTTCAAGACATGTAAAATCCCGTGGATGAAATTTCTTCCTCCTACCTTTTCCTGTTTCTCTCCAGCATGTTCCCCAGGGTGAAATTCCTTGGATTGATTACCTTCATCAAATTCACTAGGATGAGGGAGTCTCCAGGAGAGACCAGATTTGGGAGAGGGACTAAGTTTCTTATCGTTCTTTAATGGAGATGGGGCTTAACCAAGTATCTTAAAAAAAAAAAAAAAAAAAAAAGAGAACAAATACTGAAACTTCTAGAAGTTCTCTTTTCTGAAGTTCTTACTCAGATAACAAGGAGACAGCCTAACTCTGTCCACATATTTCCAGTATAAACTGTTTTCAACTACTGGTGCTAAGTCTCCTTTTGATTTCCAGAGGTGTGCCAGAGTTCCTGATTCAGGCTGAGAAGCAGGGAGGTCTCACTCCAGATAATCTAATAGCTACCGCATTGTCAAAATACTTGAAAGCATCCACCCTCTCAGTCCTCAAGCCCAAAGCCCTAGATCTTGTTGTGAGAGGAAAAATCTCAAACTGTCAGTCCCCTCCAGCCATGGAGAAGAGAAAGTCACACTTGGGGAATGCTTTGCACGAATGCCATCTGGTGTCCTAGGGGTGCTCTGTAACCCGGAGGAGAGTTTTGCTGCGGATATTCCATTGCCTCCACATTCCAGAATAATTCCACACATTACCTTCATTCCAGGTAGACCCACTGTAGCAGGAAAGCAGTGCCGTAGAAGGGAACAGAGGTGCAAACCCAATTTCCAATCCTTCTAACTGGCTGAGGACCTGCTCTAAAATGACATATTTGAATACATTTAGTCCCAGCAGGTGTTGCTGGGGTGTTTGTTTGTTGTCTTTTTAAAGATTTTATTTATTTATTCACGAGACAGACACACACACACACACACACACACACAGAGAGAGAGGCGGAGACACAGGCAGAAGGAGAAGCAGGCTCCATGCAGGGAGCCCGATGTGGGACTCCATCCCAGGTCTACAGGATCAGGCCCTGGGCTGAAGGTCATGCTAAACCGCTGAGCCACCCGGGCTGCCCTGTTTGTTTGTTTTGAAAGGGAAATTATAAAGGAACAATTAAGCATTGTCAGGAATACTGTCAGGAACAGGCAAGAGTTTTATTTAAATAGTGACATAATACCCCTGAACCATAGTCTTAATCCTTGTTCTCTTCATAACTTGAAACTGCAGATGCGATGTTATACGTGTGGGGTGGGAAAGGCTGTTACTCTGAAAACTAGCAGTGAGTCCTTTTAAATACTTTAATATTTAATAAAATCAGTGGGTTTCCAGCACTTGTTTTAAAGAAAGGTAATCAGCATGTAGGGTGAAAGGTAAAAATGTTGGACAGAAAATCTGTTGCTCACACCCATGTTGGAGATTATTGAGACCAGGGAGGGACATTAGGGTGGTGACCCCGAGAACTGAACAACCATAGTGGAGGCCTCCAGGGAGAGGCACCAACTTTAGCAAATAAAAATGTGAAATACCCAGTTACATGGGAATTTCAAACAACAAATAGTGTTTTAGTTATACGTATATCCCACAAACTGTCATTTCATTGGCTTATCTGAAATTCCCATGTAACTGGGTGTCCCGCGTGTTTTATCTGGCAGCCCTGCCTTCGAATGGTGAAGGAAAAACTCTTTCACAGCATTGTGCCAACAGGCTCGACAGGAGCATCAAGAGAGATAAGTGGCTTCCTTGTTGGTAAACCTCTTTTTTTTTTTTTTTCAGTGATTCCCAACAAAAGAGGAAAATGACAAACGCCTCTAATGATGATTTCCAATTTTTGTTATTTATAGAAAACTGTCATATCAGATTTTCACATTTTCTGCATTAAATAAAGTGCTTTTCCTATAATGAAATCTGAAATTTTCTCCAGAGCTATTTGTTAAAATTTGCTTTTCAACAATTTTTTCATTATTTCCTTTTACTGAAGTGCTTTCATGTCACACAGCGAGACAGACGTCAGAGTGCCCAGTTGAATCCACTGCAGCTGTGCCAGATGCTTCACCTCCCCTTGCTCACGCTTGGGCTCGTCTGGCCTCCCTGAGCACTTGTTATTTGTATGTAGGTGTTAGAAATTCACAGCACTCGAGCCCTGGCCGTTGTACACAGAAGACCCCAAGTGCTTCCCGTATAGAAGATGCTAATAGGAATTCCTGAAAGTAGATTTGGACTGGGACTAATCATCAAGAATAATCAGGGAACTTTCTCTAGGGCCCACGTCCTCATCTTATAAAAGGCAAACTAGTTAGAAGGTTAGTAATGTTTATCTACTGATAGTGTTTAGTTTGTAACCTGTTAATTAGCAGGGCAGCTTCTCAGCCCCAGAACGAGGCCTCCAAAGCATATCTGGTCTCTTAGGTCAACAATTTTAACCATCTTCTAGTTCGCCAGGACAGCCTTGCATTGGACTTGTGGGAGGGATTTCTCATCCACTTGCTGTGCCCATTGAGTCTTGCTCTCTCTGGTGACAAGCTCCTGCCTGAGGAGTGTTGGGTGTTTGTAACCACACCTGAGCTGACATATTGTACCAAGTAGGCCTTGTTTCCCTGTCCCTCAGAACGAGGCAGAAGACTGGGCATGGGTACCTGTGGTTCTGTGTTGGGATGTGTCCCTGGACCTGTCACTGTCATTGGCTTTCCTCTTGCTGGTTCAGGCTCCAGCCCTTTGGATAGCATTCCCCTGCATGGCCTCTGGAACACAAATGAACGGAAAAAGAATTTCTCCCTTTGGGTCAACAACATTTAGTGAGTGCCAGTTTCATGCTAGGCTCTGGATAGGATTTTGTGTAGACTCAGGCTAATGAAATGTGTTACTTTTTTTTTTTTTAAACCCAGTTTGTGTGGGGTGCTCTTTATGAGTAGTATGTGCCAGGAGTGTGTTTTGCCTCCCATGTCTGTGCTGTGCTCTATGGTGACCTCCGCCACCGGCTCCTTATTTCTGCTCGCAGTCTTCTTGATCTGCCTTTGGGCCACAGAGTGCCCTTTGGCCAACCAGGGGGAGATGAGCAGATAACCGGGCGTGGTGCTGAATTAGGCAAAGATTATTCCTCCCGAGACTGGGGGCCTGGGACATTTTCCTGATACGTTCTTATTCCTGTGTATCTTCTTGCAGCCCCCCAAGGCAGGGCAGATGACACAAACCACCGCACCCTGGTGATACCTTTGACATTTGAGGAGGACAGACTCCTGAACAACCTCACGGCTTTTCTAACAGGATTCTGTTGCCCTTACATGTCGGAGGGGCAGCGGCATCACCAGGCTGGTGGTTGATGGAGCAGTCTTGGTGCACACATGTAGTTTTCAGCCACTTTGTTCCTGGCTCTTACATAGGTGCGCCCTTGGGATGGTGGGAATGATGTTGGCATTTTGTGTTGGTTCCTCGTTTCCCAGTGGCCCTTCCGAGGGAGGGAGCACGGGTCACTGCAGAGGTTCTGCAGATGAGATGTTGGGGCTCCTGAAGATCTTGGAAAGGCTCTGATTTTATTTAGGGCAGAGACTGTCCTAGTGGGCTGACCCTGTCTAGCATTGGAACTCCCATTGCTGGGGTGCCTGGGTGGCTCAGTTGGTTAAGAATCATCTTTCAGCTCAGGTCATGATCTCAGGGTTCTGAGGTTAAGTCCTGCATCAGGCTCCCTGCTCAGCAGAGAGTCTGCTTCTCCCTCTCCCTCTGCCCCTGCATCGGACTTCTGCTTTCTCTTGATATCTCTCTTTCTCTCAAATAAATAAATAAAAATTTTTAAAAAGACCCATATTGCTGATTTAAACTAGGGCTCCCACGAGCTCAGTGCTCCACATCCCAGGCTCTTAATGAACCAGTGGCTACCGAGGGCCAGGAAGGTTCTCTGAGCAGTATTGGCAGGTGTTTTTCCCATGCCTAGGGCAACTCTGTGCATATGTGTGGCGGTGCATAACGGTTACCGGCCAGCCCTGGAGTCCTCCACGCCGAGGTGGTTTTTCAGCGTCATCTTCCCACCTCTGCTGGGCCTTCGTGTTTCCATATTGCCCTCTCCTACCACCTACCAAAAACAGATGGTTTTTGAAAATGATTAAAGATAGAAGGAGCTGCAGGAACATTCTGAGGCTCTTCCAGGCGGCCAAGCCAGGAGGCGTGGGTCCCGGGACTACCATTTCCTCGGTGTCCTAGACATTAGTCTGCCAGCGTGACTGCAGCCAGCTGTGCTTGAGGAAGCGCCGTGGGGAGCCTTGTGGCTGGAGGCATCTGCCTGTGTGTTTGTTCCCTTTCTGGTCCTCAGATTAGGATCTCACCAGTGTTATTATTTTTGCCCAGACTGGGTTCCCGTTAGTGATGGCCATAACTGCCAGGAGAGGAAGACTGAATGGCTTCTCCGGGGACAAGAAATCTATACTTTGTCCGGTAACGTGTCCAATGTCAAATCCAAACGCTGCTCTGTCCATCTCCATCATCTCGCTGTGATAATTTGCACCTCTGAGCCTTTGGTGCTTTGAGTTTATCCAAAGTTCGGACTTTTCCTCTCTGACTTTGTAGCTCCCAGAGGATCCCAAAAGTCCCTTTGATGCTTCTGCCTTCTCACTGCCTCCCACAAACACTGTCACATGCTTTCTTCTTTGCCTGGCCTTTTCTTTATTTCTCTTGAAGTGTGGCATTTGGAATAAAACCTCACCTGAAGAAGTCTCAGCAGTGACAAAGCCCAACTCCACCGAGGGGAAACTAATTACACAGCTAATTAATCCAACAGATGTCATCGTAAGTGCTCATTTCTTTATAATGTGGATGCACACATCCCGCATTGCTGAGATGGGCTTCGGGCCTATTGCAAAATGTATTTTTTTATTTTTTAATCGGACTTTAAGGATGAGTCTCTTACCTGTCCCACCTTTATGTTCTAGTGACATGGCCCTGCTGTTCCAGAAAGCTTTCTCCTTCTCCTGCAGCCACAGATGGTATCTCTGCCCTGAGCACATGTCACAGCATTTGGCACCAAGCTGGTCTGCATGTCATGTGTTAGTTTGTTTCCCCAACAGGTTTGTAAAGCTCCTCCGCTTTACAAAGAGGCAGGTATGAGCTGCCTCTACCATCGTGGGTATCTCTCGGGAATACAGCACGAAGCAAGACACGTAGACACCAGGAGAGGGTACAGATTTCTTTCCCTTCACCTCATTGTCTTTCCTGAAAGCAGGTTCATTCACAATGAAAGTAGCCAAGGCACGTTTGAAAGGAGCAGTTTTGCTGTCAGATGGTTAAAAAGTACAGAACACCCATGATTTTGTTAGTAGAATTGAACAACTTGTGTATTCTTGGAGGGTAAGGAGGCGTGTCAGGAAGCAGGAGGGAGATGGTGTTTTCACCGCCCCCCCCCCCCCCCCCCCCGACTTTGGTTAGGTGTGAAACAGGATGGCAGGATGCACCTGGGGGTGTGGCTGGTGGCCGTGGAGCTCAAGCCAGCATCCTTTGCCAGCAGGCTCGGACTGGTTCCTGGTGGGGGTAGTGGCACCTGCCCAAGGCCATGCTGACCGAGTCTTGTTGCCAACAACTTCCTTGCACTGTGTCATACCCACCCTGTGAGTGAACTCACAACGTCCCCTCCCAATTACTGGACCTGGAAATGACCTGTTTTACCACTGCTGTGACACATCACCAGTGGCTCCCACGTGGCCAAATCCATTGGCCATGTTTGAACCCCATGTGACTTTTCAGCACCCTGTCGCCCTTTCTCTTCCTCCTTTTCCCTCTGACTTCTGTGATACCAGGCTTGCGGTTTGTCTAGGCCCCTCTGGACCTCCTCTGTAGTCTCTTTCCTGGCTTCCCTTCTTCTTCTTCTTCTTCTTTTTTTTTTTTCCTGGCTTCCCTTCTGTCACTTAATGGTAAATACTGGTTTCCAGGGCTTGACCCAGGTGCCCTCCTTTTTTCCTGAGTGTCTTGTTTTATCCACTGCTCTTAAATGTCTACCTTATGATGACACTCGAATCTATATTGTGAGCCCTGCGCTCTCTTTTTATCTATTTCCCTATAGGATCTTTCCATTTGAATGTCTGATAATCAACTCCTCAGACTTAGCATGGCCTAGGGAGAAGTCTTCATGACCATAACCCCCAGACACCTTTCTCCTTTAGGCTCTCTCAGTTTGGTGAGGGCCACTGCCAGTCTACCATGAGCTCAAGCCAATAAGCCAGAAATTGTGGGTCATTCTTTCTTTCACTCCCCTGCAGCCAAACCATCAGTATGTCCTGTTGGCTCCACCTTCAGACTCTGTTTCACTACTCACTCCATTGTCTCTCACTGTGTCAGTTCTCTCCCTGCTTCTGCTTTGGCCCCTTAACAGTCCACCATATATGGTGATTTTTTTGAAGAGGAAATCGGATCCTAGCACTCCCCTGCATTGCCCCAACAGTGGCCCTCCATCCCACATAAAATAAAAGCCAAACTTGTTACTCTGGCTTACAGGCTCCCCTGTGATCTCTGCTCCATGCCAGCTTCATTGTGTAACACCTTCCCTTTGCCCACTGCACTTCAGCCACACTGGCCTTCTTTGTCTACATTCAGTATGCCATGCTTGCACCTGCCACAGGGCCTTTGCAGCTGTGGCTCCGCTGCCCAGAATGCTCTTGACCTTGGCATTCAGCTTTCATGAAATGTCTGGTCCCCAATTACCTACTCTCAAGTCACCATCTTTTTACTTCAAGTTTATTTGTCTGCGTTGACAGTTACTACCTATTTTTCTTGCTTGTTCATAGATTTGTCTCCTAGAAAATCAAGGACTATCATTGTCTTCTTAGTGGCTATATCCTTGGTGTTTGGAAGAGTATCTGTCAGCAGCCCAATAAATGTTTATGGGAGTGACAAAAGTACTAACAGAATGTGTCTGTGCTTCCCAGAATGTGGTACAGCAGCCCTGTCTGAACAACTTGACTTTACGATTCAGAGTCCAAAAGCATATGTTGGAGCAAACCAAGGGCATTCCAGAGCTGTTCATAGCCATGTTCTTTACCATCAGTTCTGTGCAGAGCTATCTTCCTGTGTTGATCCCCAAGAAACCGTCTGGTCCAGTTGTATAGCCTAGGTCCAGGTATTTTGAAAATTCCCATGTGCTGCTGGCTTTGGCCTGGTATCCCAAAATTCTGCCGATCCAACTCTTTCTACTCAATGGTCCTAGAGATTGATGTTGTGGTAGGAAAATTAATGATGCCTTGCCCCTTTCGCTTCATATTACAGTCCATTTTTATGATGGTCTTTCTCCTCATCTCAGTTATAAGACCCTCAACAGTAGGATCTGTTTATTCTCATCCAACCTTATGTCTTTCCCAGTGTCTAAGAGATGTTAGGTAGGCAGTGTCAGCTGAAGATTTAATACGCAAAGACAGAATCTTAAACCTAGAAATGTGCAGATTGGGTTCAGCCCTGAGAAGCCTCCTCTTATTTCTTTATAATCTCCTCTGCTCCATTTACCCTCCTTCTCCCTGGGCAAATGTCCGTGTCTAAATGACGCTAATTAGTCCCAGATCTGGTTGTCCCCAAGAGATCCATGAGCCCGGTGGCAGAATGTATTCCCCGTAAGAGAGGAGCTCTAGTCTGTTTCTCTCCTCCTGCCCCCCACGTTCAAGCTGCACACCTTTGAGCACCATCCGTGAGGGGGCCTATGTACGAGCTTCTTCAGGGCTGTGGTCATAACTTTGTAAATTTGGTTGACTATGATTTCCAAAGAGATCGTTTTAGTTCGGTGACTCAGCTTATACATATATAGTGAGATTTCGTATATGTCATTAAAACAACAGTTTTAAAATTGTTTTATCCTTACCTCATGTGCTGCATTATTGATATTTTCATTCTACCTGCTGTTTTACACAAGTATTCGTTCTACCCACTGCAAGGATTTGAAGATCCACTAAGGCAGTGATTCACAGCCCAGGGAGCTTTAAAAACAAATGTGTAGGCCTGGCCCGACCCAGCCCATGGAGGTTCTGATTTAGTTTACCGTGGGCTTCTAAGGTGTAGCCCTGGGTTGAAAACCATTGCAGCAATGGATCACAACCCACAATGGGAAAATGCAGGGTACGAAGGGGGTGGTGGTGTTTGATCATTGAGTAAGAAGGGTCAAATGTGGACACAGAGTTATCGAAGTCTGAAGGAAGGTCGGGGAGGACCTTGCATCCAGTTGGTTAGATCAGAAAAGGCCTCCTGAAAGAGAGGGACGCTGGACTTTGGGCAAGATTTGAAGAGGGAATGCTCACAGATGGGTAAGCTGGACAAAGCTTTTGGATAAGCTTTTCTCCTTATCAAACCTGAGGGATATTACTAAACTGAGTTTAGTAACTAGAGTTTTCCTTCATGCACTTGTGGCTACTGTACCTCTTCAAAGAAAATCAGCTATGAGCTAATAAACATTTCATACTAATAACTCACTGGAATTGGGGCCTTTTTAGTGTTCTGCTAGGAAGGAGGTTTGCGTCATATGATGAAAGGTCTGTTGAAATAATCAAAATACTTAAAAAAAAAATACCCCAGTATTAACCACAGTTAATGCTGTACATGCTGAAGTATATACGGTCTGCAGTTTACTTCGAAATACCTTAAGAAGGTAAGCTGCATTGGATAGATATATAGCAAAATATCAGCTTTAATATCAGGGTGGTGGAAATATCGGTGTCTACTAAGTGATTTTTTTTTCCGACTCTGTAACTTAAAAAGGTTTGTAATACAGTGTGGGGGTAAAATGCTAAAACCTAATGGGTAGGTGTTCTTTCAGTATGAACTCAACCACGTAGAAGTTTTGTGTTCACTGTGAGTTCTTTTCCACCCCCACTGTCTCCTCTTTGCCTTCCCATGCCATGGGAAGAGTAATAGTGATGTTCTCTTGTATCTCTGAAGACAGAGCTCAGGTGAGTTGTTGCTGTTTTTTCCAGGTAAGGGCATGCATTTCATTGGAGGCTGGAACACGCCCCAATTGAGAGCATTCAAACCATTGCAGGAGAGGTGGTGGGAGTCCAGCAGGCTCTTGGTCCTTCCAGAAATTTTAGATGCTCATCCGATACCGGACATTGAAAACTTGAACGCTTCAAGATATGTCCAAATATGTTCAGGGAAATCAGGGCAATTCTTGGAGTGTCAAAGAGAGAAAGTCTCTCTGGTGTCAGGCTGCCTAGGTTTGAACCCTAGCTCCTGTCTTTCACAGTTGTATGGGTTGGACAGGTAGCTTATTCCTTCTGCATCCTTCACTGTAAAATGAGCTACTAAAAAAAAAAGTGCCTGGTAGTGCTGTTGAGTGAGTTAAATGAGGTAATACATGGGATGTGTCTGCAGTGTAGTCAGCATGTGGTGCAAAACACTGCATTAGTCAGTCTTTATGAATACTGTTTTTCTGCATTTGATTTTCCATTGTTTTAGGCAGATCATGTAATCAAAGTCATTTTATAATTTGGTTTTCCTTAGCTTTGAACCTGATGCACTTCAGGTTTTGAGGACAGCAAGTTGTGTGTGTGTGTGTGTGTGTGTGTGTATGTGTGTGTGTGTGTGTTTTGGTTTGGAGGACGGAGAAAGAATTACTCTTGAGAAAAATGTGACCAATATGTAGGAAAATGAGTTTGAGCAAGTAGTTAACCTTGGCCAGTCAGTCATGGCCTGATCTCAAGAATGGGGTGCTTGGAGAGATCACTGAGTTGCCTTCAAGCCCTGACTATATTCATAACTTTGTAATATTGCCCCGCATAATCTGGGGGACTTCACTATTTGATTTTTTTTTTCTCAACAAAACTTCGCTGCAAGCCACCAGCATACCCGTATTTCCCTTATGTGACCAAAATTAGATATGCAAGTAAGAATATAGGCTTGGAAACGGGGACGGAGTACACACCACACTCAGAGAACTTCTTTTTCTTATATTTCAGAAACATATACATATTTCTGATGAAAACTAATGCATATGCACCCCCCCTCCCCGGAAGAAATTAAAATTCACAAATGCACAGCCTGGAGGGCAAAGGTTGGAAAGGGAAAGTTATATTCAAGTTAACCTAGAGTGCATTTGGTTTTGGTGTCTCTTTATGATTTTGGTGTCTCTCTATGTTTTGTATTTGTGTCTGTTTACGTCTTGTCACCTTGGCAATACCACAGAATATCGTAGAGGAGGAGCAGCTTCTGAACACAAGTGAAGTATTAGCGCTGCAAAGCTGCTATACCCACCTTGCCTAAGTGAGTTCATTTATATTGAAAACCACAGTGTTGGTGGCACGGATGACTTAACATTGCCTTAGGAGTCTTCTTTTAGTGTTTACATTTGTGTCCTTGCTTGTGGCTGTCCCATCCCAGTCTGCATTCACTGTAGGGAACACCTGCAGTCAAGTATGCAAAACTGTTTCCATGGCAACCCTTTGTTATCCATTAATTTAAAAATATTCCAAAATTTTGCTTCAGCTGAAACTTTTGCTTTTTTAAACCATGCATTCCTCCTCTTCCCTTATTTGTACATTGCAAGTTAATCTTGGCTACTCAAGTTCTGGATGTTTTCTCTCTACCCTACCTCTTTTGAGAGCTGATGTTTTTTTCTTTTTGTTTTTCTTTCTTCTTCTTCTTCTTTTTTTTTTTTTTTTTTTGGTTTAATGAAATAAATGGCTAAACCCAGGATCTCTGATTACAGCTCTGAGTCAGTAAGTGGGAGGAGATGCCTCCCTCCTTGATTTGAGAGAAGCAAAACTGAATGCGAAACAATCTTTAACATCTGAAATGATGTGCAAAGTATGTGCAACAGAAAAATCTCACCAAGCTCATTGCCTGCTTGATGATTAGATCAGCATGAGTGGATCTGGAAAGTATTCTTGAGAAACAGAGCAGCTCTTTGTCATTTGAATGGTGAATTTAAAGGCCACTCTGAGAACTGAGATGTGGCAACAGGAGTTTCATGCTGGTGTCAAGGGGTATGTAAGGATCATGTCCGGGACTTATGTTTGGAAACACCTATGAAATGAAATGCAAATCAATGGCAATAACATGCTAAGGTTGCAAATTTGAACCCAAATGAGGAAATGCAAAAAGAAAGCTTTGCATAGCAACACTCATTTCACATGCAGTAATTATTACTACCAAATATGACATTCTAATGTCCAGGGCCTGAGACATGAGCATGTCCAACAATTGCTACTCCTTGGGCAAAATTTTACAACTATCGTATGCACGTCTTTTGCATTTCTGACACACTGAGTGAAGGTAATGATTCTGTTGTTTCCTGCCAGTATAATCACAATCGTCCTTACTTTAGCAGTGTACAGACATTATCTTGTTTTTTTCCCTGGTCGGTTTTATGGGTATTTCTAAATGTGTCGGTTCTGAGCTGTGGCAGTGGCAGGTGAAGGCAGGTGCTAGTTTGGTTTTGTTGTCGTTATAACTTGAATTACTGTTGTCTTCCTAGCTGTTGAGATTTTGCACTGCGCCTGCTAGGCCATGTGCAGCTTGTATCCTGGTCATTTTGGGTGTCAGGACGAAGGACCTTTGTTGGCCTCCTTGGCCTCAGTGTACTTTGGACTTTAAGAAAACCTGTCTGTCAGAGTACATCACTTGGATCTCATATCTTCTCCCCTGCCCCTTTGCAAATAAGTTTACTTTCCTTTTTCTTTTCTCCCAACTCTAAGTAGTTCGGCAAAGACTTTTTAGTTGCAGAAGAATCTTGGAGTTTATCAGATACCACCGCTCCCTCACCTTGGGGTGACAGAGGGAACGGGCAGGAAGCTGGTTTTAGCGGGAATGAGTGGGCCATATGGGCGGAGTATGTGTCACGTCTACTTTTTTTATGGTACAGGTTTCCTTTCTTCCCCCTTTTCTCATGTTGGGGGCCTGGGAGCCCAGCATCCTTGTGATTGCGCTTGATTCAGCATAATTGATGTGGTCTCATTTCCCACAGCTGATGAGGATTATATCAGCTTGGTTTAACAGTCTCATTTTCTGCTCCCAGTGCACACTTGTTTTAATGTGTTTCAGTTAATGAGGTAGAAGAGAGAACGAGGTGTTACTGTTTATACACAGACAGTGAGCTTGTGCACAGAGCCCCTGCCACAGCCCACGTGGCCCCGGTGTCCTCAGGGGCAGGTCCCACCGAGCGAAACCACCTTTTTGGAACGTGGGTTTTTTGGGGCTAATGCAGATAATGATTATTACCCATAAGCTTTGTCAGATAGTCTTATTAATACCGTTTCTCTTTTCTCGATGTGTCTCGTCATATGCCATCATCAAAAGACTGTAACTTGGCTCAGAGTTTGGGGCATGGTTGAGGGAGTCAGTCTGCCTGCCTTCCACCAAAAGCCTTTTCCAGCTCTGCCCACCCCTTGAAGGAGGCCTCCCGGAGGCAGGTTCGGAGCCATCGAAGTAGCGCAAGTGAAAGTTTTAGAAGCTCCAAGAGGAACCATACCCTTGAGTGGGGACTCCTGAGGGTCAGAAACAGACACCCTTGGTTCTGAGCAGTGACCCTGGTAGGAATGGTCAAAGGGCTAGAAGAAACGTCCGGGGTAATTCTCAATGAAGAGGGGTCTGGTTTGGGGTCATGACTTCGCTCTTGCTCCTTTGGGGTTGGAGGCCATTGTGCTTGAGGTACAGATGGTGCTCCTCCTTCCTAGACCTGCGTAAGGGTCCCTGGGAAGCCAGGGCTGGGCGGGCCTTTTGCCTGCATTCGAATCCCTAGCTTCTGGATATGTGAACAATAAGAGGAGTACCAGAGGGTACAGCAAAAGGGACCCTTTCCTTCTCTGGGACCAGCCTGAGCCACCTTGTCAGCTACATCCAGACTTGCGGACAGACACGCTCGTAAACCCACTGGCCCCTCTCCTACCCTATTCACCTCAGCTCTTTCTTTTTCTTCCTTCTCTCTCAACGTGGAGTGCCCTAAATGGTTAAACTGAGTGCCTGGCTTTGGCGTGGTGCCAGCCCCGTGGGGCGCTGCACAGACCGGAGGCCCCCAGCGCATCCCAGCTTCCCGAAGGCGCGGCGGCCGTGGGTTTCAGCAGGAATTAAACAATTACTAAGTCTTAGTCCTCCCCACCTTCCGTGGATTGACTCTATAAATTGTCAGCCTGTTGACATTTTAATGCGAATTATGTCATGTGGTATCCCCTTTGATTTCGACATGCCTCAGTTTGTAAATACATGAGCCACTCAAAGGCTTGTGGTTAGCGTACACTCCGGAGGCCTCGGGGTTTTTGGTGGGGGAGAGAGAGCTCTGGAGAGCACACAATGCTGGGAGTGTGCCTGGCGTGGAAAGCCTTTTACAGTTACCCGGGGTGGCTGTGAGGGCGGGCTGGCCTTGCAAGGGGCCTGCCGCGAGCCCCAGCGCTGAGCTGTTCACCTTCCTGTCCCGCCCCGGGGCCCTGGAAAGTCCCCCACCTTTGGGACCGTGTCACAGGATATTTTTACTGGATGCAATGATGGCTGAGTGTTTCCCCTAAGTCACCGTGCAGCTCTGTTCCTCCTGCTGTGGAGCATGAGGTCACCTCCCCCCATCACCAGCGCCTGGAGCACACACTGGATTGACTCTAGATCCCAAAGCAAACAGGGAGGCCAAGAGAGCAGTACCTGGTAGCAGGTGTTTCCTTCCCCAGGGCTTGGCTATCCCCTTGGGAGAATGGATGGGAAAGGATTCTGAAGGATGTGACCGATGGGTGCAGATTGGGAAGTGGGGGAAGAAGGGCAGTGCAGGGTAAGGGTGGTGGTGCCTGGTAAGGATGGGGCAAGGTGAGGACGGTGCATGGGTAAGGATGGTGCCTGGTAAGGGCTGTGCAGGGAAAGGATGGTGCAGAGTAAGGATAGTGCAGGGTAAGGACGGTGCAGAGTGCGCTACGATATTCGGAGGAAGAAGGGAAGGACTGGTCTTTGTGCAGTAGGGGATCAAAGTGGAACATTGAGGAGTCTGCATGTTCAGATTCTCCAAGTCAAACTCAAGGGAGGAGATTTTGAAGTGGACTGGAGGAGGAGTTCTCTGGGGAGAACAACCATGAAGCTCACTGGTCCCAGCACCCTTATTTCTTAGCTTCTCTTCCCCTTGTTTGAGACTCTCCTTTAACATGAGTAACTCTGGAGGAGCTAGTTTCCTGGTGGTCCTTTGCATGTAGAATATCAAGGCTCAGAAAAGTTGGAATTAGCCATTTTGAGATTCGATGTGTTATGTCCAGAGGAGTTTGGCCGGGATGACATTGTCAGTAGTCACATAAGAATGGACCAGACGTAGGAAAGTTGGTTCCTGCTTGGCACAGAAGGGGCACACGGTTGCTTCCCTCTTCTGAACACAGCAACTGCTTGGCCTGCTGTCTGTGTTGGAATTTGGCTGACTTACAAAAATGTCATGGGATCTCTAATGGCCATGGGTGGTCGGGACCTCTTTCCCACGTGCTGAGTAATTCCAGTTTCATGTGTGAATAATGCCCAGATTAAAGCAATTAGAGCTACCCATAATCTGAAAAGGAAGAAGGGACCCGGATTCCTGTTGATCAGAGACACTTCTACCTCGTTGATTTTCTCGGGTAACTTCCATAAGTGCTCAAAAAATTCTTTGAAAAGTGGGTAATCCCAACAAGTGTGTTTGCAAAGGGGGTTGCTGCAGATGACTCTTTTTTTGCTGCAGATGACTCTTCTTTTGCCTCTTCTGTGGATTTATTTGGCTTTTATTACTTGGGGGAAGGAAGTGAGTGGGAAGGTGGAACCAAATGAGGGAGAGAAAGAATACACATTGCCTAAGAACACTGTTTAGTTGACTCCTATGAGAAATTTTACCTGGTTTCTCTTCCACATCTAGTCAGAGTTTAGTTGTAAGAGTATACATGAAATAAAATGATAAGACATGAAAACAGTTGAGGCTCATAAGAACATTAATCTTTGTTAATTAAAAAATGATCCGGGTCGCCTGTGGGTGGCTCAGGTCATGATCCTGGTGGTGTCCTGGGATCGAGTCCTGCATCAGGCTTCCCTCAGGGAGCCTGCTTCTCCCTCTGCTTGTGTCTCTGCCTCTCTCTCTGTGTCTCTCATAATAAATAAATAAAAACCTTAAAGAGTTCCAATTGATATTTATATTTTTCAAATTAAAACAAGCACTGACTGCCCAGGTAGAAAATGAGCCCTGTGCTTTGTTTAAAAAAAAAAAAATTCATAAACTGTGGTTTACAACATGTACATAGGCCTCAGTTACCTAATTCCTCGTTACTGAAGTGAATCTAAGTTAATTGTTGGTAACATGCTTTCAGACAAATTTAGGGTCCCTTTCAATAAATTGAAATGTATTTCTCTAACTTGCTAAGGAGTGGGCAGGAGCAGGCTGTGTCTCTTTTCATTTATGTCTTCCAGAGGATATAAAACTTGTAGTCGCTGCTGCCCTTGGCTGGCACCCATTCCAGCCCCCTCACCAGTGGTCAGAGGGTGACACTTGGTTTCTCAGCCTCATAAAGGAGAAGAATTCTGGATGATTGTAGCGTTGAAGGTGGGGCAAATCAGTGAATTGGCTTTCATTCCCTTTCCTCCTTCTTCGCCCTTATTCCTTCAAAAATAAAGGCAACTTAGGGTTACCTGGCTGGCTTAGTCACTAGAGCATGTGACTCTTGATCTTGGGGTCATGAGTTTGAGCCCTACTTTGGATGTAGAGGTTACTAAAACAAATAAAAAATAATTTTAAAAAATCAACTCAATGTGTCATGAAAGGTAATGAAGAAACACAGGAGCGGGGTAGGTGCTTACAGGTGTGGGCCGTGTTTTGGGACAGCTGGGAGATACATCATCAGAATCACCCATCCTTGACCAGTGGCATGTGTACTTAACTTTTGCCTCTATTGTTGGGGGTGCTTAATCTCACCTGCAACGTGCTCATACTCCCTGAAGGTTCCTGACACTCGGGGCTTTAGAATTTGCTTGCCCTTAATAGAATTAGAGGTCTTGAGATTCTTTCTATTGGACTTTATTAAAATAAGCATTGCTAGCTAGCTAGGTGATGGAATAAATAACATCAGAGTAAAAAATGTCCTGGACTCAGTGATGGCCACGTTGAATATGAAACTGCACTGGTGGTGGCCAGTGCTTGTTCAGAAGGAAGAAGTCAGCTAGATTATGGGCAGCAAGGCCAAGTGGGCAGCCGACTAACCCATTTCTATAGCACAGCAATGGCTTTGTGTTAACTCCACATTCCAACTTGTTCCAGCCCTACAGTTATTTGCATAGCACACAAACAGCGGATTGTACAATGCATACAGGTATCGCTGGCATTGGCAGTGGACCACGGATATGAATGGGACCTGTGTGTCCCTTTTGTAAGACCTTCCCCAAGCACCCCTGCGCCTGCCTGGAAGAAGTTCAGTCGTGCATGCGGTGTGTGTGTGTGTGTGTGTGTGTGTGTGTGTGTGTTGGGGGTAAGGTGTTCCTGGCCTATCTGCGTTCTCACTTCTGGGGTCTGAAAATGGACTTCTAGAAAGAGCAGGAGGAGATGGGATTACAGTCCCATAGGAGAGAAGTACCTTGAGGAAGAAAACCCAGGAGGTTCATTTAATGAGAGAAAAACGGGGAAGTTAGAGAGAGGTGGGGGGGGCAGTGATGAGAGTGAATGAGAAGGGTTTCTGACAATTAACTAATTCTCCTTGCTCCAACCCATGACAGAATTAATCACACATTAACACACTGACAGCAAAATTAATGTCATATGCAAATTAATAGTGCAGGCTTGGCATTCAACAGCCTGTTGGCTTTTTAAGGCTGGCGTTGTAGTTACACCCCCAGCCCCAGCCCATAGGCTGCTGCATCATTGCCACCCCACCCTTCTTCTCCTGGAGAATACCCACCGCCACCCCGGAACAGAGCGACATCCTCTCGGCCGGCTTGAGACCACTTACGTCAAAACCTTATAAGCAGTGGCGCGAAGTCAGGAATGAGAAGCATTGGTTAGGACCCTTTGGGCTCTAGTACTCTTTCCGCCACCGTAGTTTTGTCATCGATGGCTATTCTTACAGGTAAGCGGGCTTATTGGAGCTCTCCCAGGAAGCCACCACACTGTTGCTCCTGAGGTGTCATCACTAAGAGAGGCGTGGGGTCGGAGGGAAGAAGGAGCGTTGAGCATTAGCTTGGTGGAATCTAAAGTCATTCGGGTTTTTGTGATGAACTACAAAGTGAAAATTGTTTTCTGTGGCTTCCAAGAGGCTTAACCTGTTGAAACCAGCTCCAGAAGAGAAACTCCGAGCCTCTTCCTTGAGGCTAGAAAATAAATAAATAACCAGAAGAAAGAATAGTCTGTTTTAGAATATTCTGCAGGCTGAACTTGCGTGCCTGGGGCAAGTGCGAGCTAGCCCCGTTACGGCCGATGACTAACCCACTTGTGAATTCTCCATCCGGGATAATTATTATTTTGACACTTAATGAGTAACAGCGCCGTGAAGCAGGCGTTATACAGAACATAAAGACGTGATCCTGCCCCGGAGGCCCTTCGGGAAGGACGAAAGCAATTCAAAGTAGGATAAAAACAGTCAACTGTTTATGTTGATCTCGAATGAGTATTGGCATTTTCTTAGCGGTGCTGATTTCCTTGGCTTTTTCATTAGCTCCCACTTCATCTTCTACCGAGGAGAAGAGACTTGAGATTGATGAGGTCAGGACAGAGATCTGGAAAGCCGTGTCGCTGGCTGGGGAATAGTTTCAATTCCGGGGTGGCCGGTGCTTCTCTTTGTTGTGGGGTGTCTGAAACAGCCTTGGACACCAACTCCCTGGCCAAATTGGGGCAGTAGAAATTGGGACCCTGGAAATCACGAACATAGTATTTTAATTTTATAAATGAAGTAAGGAGTTCTGATATATCAAAGATAAGAGTACATCTGTCTGTAGCTTTTATCTGTGACATCCAGGTGGATAGATACCGGCTGATGAACATTATAGGCAACATGTATACGACTTAAATACACATATACAGGATGCCTGGGTGGCTCAGCGGTTGAGTGTCTGCTTTCGGCTCAGGTTGTGAACCCAGGGTTCTGGGATCGAGTCCCACATCAAGCTCCCCACAGGGAGCCTGCTTCTCCCTCTGCCTGTGTCTCGGCCTGTCTCTGTGTCTCTCATGAATAAATAAATAAAATCTAAAAAAAAATACACATATACATATAAACTTACGCACATATACATAGATGTGTGTATATATGTGCTGTAATTTTTTATATGGTGTAGTGTCTTAGACTGTAAGACACTGCTAATTTCATCAGTCTTCTAGTGGCTTTATCACCTCTGGGTGATAAACATGCTAAGGACCCTGGTATGGACACAACAGGAAGATGGATCGGAAGGTGGGATTCCGTTCTGTTCCTAGGTCCGACATGTACCAGCCCCTGAACCACGGGCCTTAATGTCTGTAAAATGGAGCTGTGTGCCTCCCGGAGTTCATAGTGTGGGGTATCCTGATAGAGGTGAAGAAGTTATAAAAACTGCATAGCACATAGTATTCTAAAGTGAACGTCTTATGATGAATATCTGATCGCACAGAACAGTTTCATAGATAAAAACCAGGCAGTGGGAGAGCACGTGGAGTTGGCAGTGCATTATCTAAGGACATAAAATGGGCTTGGCCACACACATGTGTGTCTAGCACTTGGTTTTGTTTTGTTTTTTTAAGATTTTATTTAGTATTGGAGAGAGAGAGAACAAGAGAGCAGGGTGAGGAGGAGTAGAGGGGTAGGGAGAAGCAGGCCCCGTGGGACTCAGTCCCAGGACTGTGGGATCATGACCTGAGCCGAAGGCAGATGCCTAACCAACTGAACCACCCAGGGGCCCCACCAGCCCTCATTTTTACTCCAGTCCCTGTGTTGAAGGTGGCAAATCAGATGGCTCTCCTTGCTGTGACTCTAAGGCTGGCCTACACGTACCATACACTAAGGAAGAGTTCTCCTCTCACTTGTCACCTCCCACTTGGCATCCTTGGCATAATGGATCGAGTACAATGTGATAAAGTCAGATTGAGAGAGAAGGAGCAAGGGACGGTGGTCAAAGGGAAGGTTGTTTGTCTGGAACAGGTGGACCTGGGCTGGCAACATGGGATGGGCCTTGCAGTCCTACTGGGGTAAGTGGGGGGATGACTGAGAGCTAAAACCCATTGAGAAGCAGGTGACACCAGTGGGAGTGGGCTTGTCCAGGTAATTGCAGAGAGAAGAATTTGGGTGCAGGGGAGAACAGTTAAGATAGAGTGCTCAGTGTCATTGCTCGGGGTCTGAGTTCTCAAAAGGACCATCAGATGTGCACTTGGGGTTACCGCAACCTTGGGATGTGGAAACTCGTCTGTTGTTTCTATCCTGTGGGGGCGGGGCAAGGGCTCACAGGTGTGGCTGTGCTCTGCACCCCCTGCAGAGCTGGGGAGAAGCAGGTACAACCACCTCCATAGTGGATCCCCAAAAATGCCCTTCACTGGAGCTTGGATTTGGAGCTGCCTCCCCGATGGGAATTGGGCCTGCTTTAAGTTTTGCATCTGTGCATGTGGCCGTTTAAAATTTTCCCTAGATGGCCTTGCCTCTGATGTCGCCTGTGAAGGTTGCTAGGAAACCAGCAGAGGCCTGCCGTCTTGCTCAGGACAAGGCCCCAGCCAGCTTCCTGGGGCCTGGAACCAGCATGCATCACAAGCACATGAGGGCTGGAGCTGGGCCAAATGCCCTGGGCCCTGGGCCTCTCCCTCAAAACACCTTGACTCCTTTCTGCACGTTCAGTGGCCATTGGCCCCATGGAAGCACTGGGGAGAGGCCATGCAGTGTCTGCATCTCTGTCATGCCTGTCCTCTTGGTGGCCAATGACTTTATTAGGGAATAGAGATAGCCCACGATCCAATTGAAAATGAGATTCCCTCTGATGTGCCCCCCCCCCTTTGTCAGGTCACACCTGGGCAGACCAAATTCCCTATCAATTCTCTGTCCTCTTTGCTACCTGCCTGGTCTCTTGCCTAAGCCCTGTGTGTCTCCTACTTCCTGAGCAATGCCTCATGCCTTTTGAAGAAAAGAAAAAAGCTGGTTATGTTTTTGGCCGTGGAGTTCTGGAAGGAAGTAACCATGGTCACATTTCCATGAAGAACTTGTCCAAGTTTCTAACAGCTGCTTCTCCCAGAGGCTTTACTCATCTCTTGCCCTGTTTCCGTCCTGCTGTCTGAGCACAGTGGTGGGGTGTGATGGAACGAGGAGGATGGGGGACGGTAAGTCACAGCTGGCCTCTGTGGTTAGGAGGCCAGAGAATTGTGGCACATTCTGTGAGGCGTTTCCTCTGAGTTTTGTTCGATTGGCTTTACGACCTAAGCAAATTGTCTTCTTCCTCTTGGGGAAACTGCTCCGCAGGTAACACACACAGTGGCCCTTTCCTCCCTAGATGCTTATTTTACACTGATCCTGTTCCTAATCACGAGGGAATCCCGAGGCTCATTCCTGTGTCCTGGTGGGGAACACTGAGCGGAGTGTCATGTTTTGCCAGTGCCTATCCAGATGCAAATTGGGCTCGTTGTTTGGTGAGGCCCTCTGACTTGCCGGCATTGATAAGTCTGAAACACTCTTCATTGTTAATTTGTTTTATTAATTTGGTAAGATGGTCAGTTGGACTGGTTAAAATGACAGCAAGTCCTGTGGATTTCTGTGCAGCTATTAAAGATGATGGTGCTTCTGTAGTTTTTAGTGGGAAAGATAGATGGCTCTAACATAGGAGAAAAGTGTTCTCTATACGGATTATTCCAGGTATGTAAAATTGTGATAGATTGTATGTATAGATTAGAGGTGTCAAGACGGGCATTGGCCAAAAGTGTTTACCTCGGTGATGGAATTTGGTGATTTGTTACCTTTTTTTCCCTTTCTATGTTGCCTTAAAAAAAAAAACAAACGAACAGCAACCAGATATCATTTCTTAAAATCTATTAAAGACATCACCTTCCCAAGAGTTCCCTGATGAGAATCAGGTACGGGTTCTCATTCTTTGAAGCAGAGATTCTGGGGTTCTGCCCATGATTTGAGTGTGTGGGCTGGGGAAATACAAGGGATCTGTGTTTCTAGCAAGCTCCTCATTTACCTTGGCCTTGAAGGGCATTTAGGAAATATTGATGCTGATGAAAGAATATTTTGTAAAAATACTAATAAACAGGGGCGCCTGGGTGGCTCAGTGGTTGAGCGTCTGTCTGCCTTTGGCTCAGGGTGTGATCCCGGGGTCCTGGGATTGAGTCCCACATCAGGGTCCCCGCATGGAGCCTGCTTCTCCCTCTGCTTGTGTCTCTGCGCCTCTCTCTCTCTCTCTCTCTCTCTCTGTCCCACGAATAAATAAATAATACTTTAAAATTTAAAGTATTAATTTAAAACAATACTTCTAAACAGTGGTCTTCAAGTTTCTTTGAATATTTTCCACCTTTTTTTTTTTTTTTTTTTTTTTAACATCAGTGAGCCTAGGGATACCTCTCATTGGGAAAAAATCCTTTCTGTTGGGGTAGAGTCTGTTTCCTTCCCTACAAGGGCAGAGACTATTGTTTGCTGTTCCTCTCTGGTACCACAGTCTTCCTGATGATACTATTATTTTGTAGAATGTAAATGATACTGTCTGTATCATTTGCTTTTTTAAGTGGCTTCTTTAAACTTGGCTCTGTGTGCTTTTCTGGATGTCACTTAATATTTTTATACTGCGTGATTGTTACCAGCTGCACAGTGTACCCAGGTGTGAAGGTACCATAGTTCATTTCGCCAAGGACCCCACCCTCTCTTGTCAGTTGTTACTGTTGCAGGAACCCTCTCTATTGGACAGAGTACACATCCCTAGCATTTGTAACTGATTCTTGCTATGAAGCGGCTTCCAAACTCCTTAGCATCCCCATCTCCTAACACTGAATTGCGTGTCTCCTGAGTGATGGTGCTCCTTATGGGATGTGGTGTTCTTACTGAGACCTCACTGTTTCATTACAGTCTTTCTCCTTTCTTGATAAAGATGCTTAACCATTGAGATTTTATTCTTTTCTTAAGAAGCCAGATCAAGGGGTGCCTGGGTGGCTCAGCGGTTGGGTGGATGCCTTCAGCTCAGGTCGTGATCCTGGGATCTGGGATCGAGTTCTGCATTAGGCTCCCCGAGGAGCCTGCTTTTCCCTCTGCCTGTGTCTTTGTACCTCTCTCTCTCTCTCTCTGTCTCATGAATAAGTAAATAAATCTTAAAAAAAAAAAAAAAAAAAAAAAGCCAGGTCAGACCCTTGGCTCCAGTGGAACCTGCGGTCCCCTGAACTGATCAGTCTGGTCAGTGCCTTCGTTTTCATAGAACTGACAATTAAACCGAGTCTCCCTGTCTGCCAGCCCTGAGGACACAGGACTTAATGTAAATTGCTCTTTCTTTCATCCTGTTTATTGTGCTGTTTCAGTGCATTAGTTGGCCGCCCTTTCAGATGTATCCTATCTGGAAATATGATAGGAAAGTGGTTATATTTACATATTTTTAAAATTTATTTTTATTTTTTTATTTTTGAGTTCAGAAACATTCCTTGTCCATTGTAAAACAAAACTTCTGAAAATGTGGAGAAACACAAAAAAGAATCATCCCTAATCTCACTCTTCAAAGATGGCTCTAATTTTGAACATATTAGCCTTTTCTGTGCACATGATAATATCTAGTAGAATTTAAATGATGGTGTATGTATGTCTTGTAAATGGCTTTTAAGAACTTCACGATGTTTGTTTTTTTTGTTTTTTTGATATCAATATTTTCCTACCATATGATTTTTAATAGCTTCACAGCGCACCAATGTATGAAGGTGCCATGATTTATTTAGCTTCCCCTCTGTTTGATCTTCAGGTTATTTTCAGTTTTTCACTAGTAAAAAGAAAATTTTAGTAAATACATAATATACATAAACAGATTAAAAGTGCCCTTTTGATATCAAAGATGTGAAGCACATATGTGCTCTTCCTTTTTTTTTTTTAAAGATTTTATTTATTTATTCATGAGAGACAGAGAGGCAGAGACACAGGCAGAGGGAGAAGCAGGTCCATGCAGGGAGCCCAACGTGGGACTCGATCCCTGGCCCCCAGGATCACACCCTGGGCTGAAGGCGGTGCTAAACCGCTGAGCCACCCGGGCTGCCCTGTATGTGCTCTTAGAGTTTCACAGCCTCCTTCACCCAGTCGTGGTCTTGTACTGTTCATGATAGGAGTTGAGATTTCAGAGTTTAATATTTTTTACCTCGTCAGATCTTTTCATTTCTGCTTCCTTCCCTTTTGTTAATCTTAGAAATCCCTTTACCCTGCCAAGATCAGGTTCACTTATATTCCCATTTAGTTCTTTTGTGATTTAATGTTTTGACACTAAACTCCATAATCCATCTGGAGTTTGTTTTGGTATATTTTGTGAGGCAAGGATTCTTCTGTGTTCATTATTTTTTCTCAATTAGTTGTCTATCCCAGCCCCATTGACTAAGCAATCCACCCATCTTTTCCTGCAGTATTTAGAAATGCCACCATATCCCACGCTGAAGTCGTATTTGGATCTGATCCTAGACTTTCTCTTGTTCCATTAATTTGCCTTGACTTGGGACCATACAGAACTTATTTTAGTGTTGTACTGCCTGATGTTAAAATATAATAATTCTCCTTAGTCTCCTTTTTAAAATGTTTTCTAATTTATCTATTTATTCTTTCCTGTGGCTTTTAGAAAAGTCTTTTTGGTTATTGACGGGGATGACTCCTGTCTCTATGCACATCTCATTAGAAATGTTAGATAAGAGAAGTCCAGTTGATAGTGATGATCCCCTATAGACGTTTTGCTGCCCCAGGTTGACTTTGATGCATGATCACTGTTCTTTGGGTTCGTATCCTGAGATGCAGAGACACCTCACCATCCTAGAATCACATCCTCTTGGGACACCTGGGTGGCTCAGCAGTTAAGCGTCTGCCTTCGGCCCAGGGGATGATCCTGGAGACCCGGGATCGAGTCCCACATCGGGCTCCCTGCATGGAGCCTGCTTCTCCCTCTGCCTATGTCTCTGCCTCCCTTTCTCTGTGTTTCTCATGAATAAATAAATAAAATCTTAAAAAAAGAAATCACATCCTCCCATCCACAGACTGTTCACAGGGATGTCATGAGAGACCACATGCCATGTTAATAGATCCCCTCTGATAGTCCCCTGACCTACCAGTTCAATATTAGTAATAGTGGCAGTAAGGGCATTATTGGGAGGGAAGAGGCAGAGAGGGACAGTGTTAAGGAAAGAAGTCAGTCTATTGTTCTGTACTTGGTGAACTTGTGTTTATTTCTAGGGATTCATTGCGTTTCTCGGTGCTTACGAATATCTGCTCAAAGACTTTGGATTTATTTATTTTTATTTTTTATTTTTTTGCCACAGATAATGCTCCAGGCCATAATTCTCAGGTTTTGGCACCACTAAGAGTTAGGAAATGTGTCCCTCTTGAATGCTGCTTTATCTTGTCTGGATGATATAAAACACTGAAGTGTAGTGTGTGATAGAGAATACATTGACATGTCAAGGAGTTACTTGTGGGGTGGTTGGCACTACATCCTGTTTCTTTTTAGAACAGTCCTTCGATAGAACCGTGCTTGGCATGTAGTGAGCACTCAGGTATCAGCTGCTGAGAGCAACTCTTCTCTGCACTTAATAAAATAGGTATAAGGCTTTTATGTTTCTGAGACTCTGTCCTGAGAGAAGGCAGTTGTCTTCCGTAAGCTCTAGCTTGGTGGACATGTTTCTCAGAGGCCAGCAGTGCTGACTGGGACACTCAGCTCGAGGCGAGCCGTGGGACGTCCCCACTGTTCTGTGATGCTAGGCAGTCGTGGATGATCTGCTCTCTGCCCACTCGTGAGGTGGGTTTGCTGTGGGGGTAGAATAATATGTGTGTTGTCCTCCTTTGTTAGTGCCATTTTATTTAATTTTTCTTTTAAGATTTTATTCATCTATTCACGAGAGACACAGAGAGCGAGAAAGAGGCAAAGACACAGGCAGAGGGAGAAGCAGGCTCCATGCAGAGAGCCTGACGTGGGACTAGATCCCGGGTCTCCAGGATCATGCCCTGGGCCGAAGGCGGCGCTAAACCACCGTTGAGCCACCCGGGGCTGCCCTGTTAGTGTCATTATAAAGGCACATATTTGCACTTGAAACAAAGAACAAACCAAGGCAGGCTTAAGACCAGGAGAAATGAATGCCAGATATTTGGAGGAGACTGTGGGGTGGACATCCAGGAAGGGGGCAGTTATTGCTTCCTGCTTACTTCTTCATGTTTGTTCTGTGTGGCAAAGGGTAATGGTCAAGATCAATGTGGGAATTGAATCATGTGGGTACTTGGGGGGAAGTAGCCGCTCTTATCCACACTTCCCTATTTTTCTAGAAGTAGCTCATTTCCTTGTTTCTTTTTGATGTCAGAATATGAAATCGTTAACAGTTGGGATTAAACCAGCCCATGTTACAGATCTCGGGGGCTCTTGGGCTAAGTTTCCCCACCTCTGACTGGGCTGGTGGTCTCTTTGTGTCTTGGCATCTTTTCTCTACACAGACAGACAGACTTGCTCCAACTCTGCCCTCTGCTTTGTTGCTGTCTCTGTCACCGTGAACCTCAGAAGAGATTGTTACTGGAGGAGACCGTTCCTGGCTTGGTCTGTGACAGGGGCTGGGGTAGTAGTAAGCATCGTGGTCATTGGATGTTGAGCATCTTGCATACCTATTGATGGGGAGTGCAGAGTTCAGGGGCTCTGTATTTCTTGCCACACTGTAAGGGTGAAGGATCACTGCCTTCTGTTGGAGACTTCCTCCGAGCATGCCGGATTTGTCGATGCCCTGAATGCCACAATGAGTGTGCCTCTCTCTAGAGAAGCCTCTGTCCCATTTGGTTCTTGACATCTTACTCCCGGTCACTCTGTGTTACACTTTGCTGCTTCATTTGACTAGCTTGAAATTTTGGAATTGTATATGGAGAAGCAGGAGAGCACAGAGCTCTTAAGACAGTACAGTATCTAGAGCCAAGAGGCCTGTGTTTGAATCCCATCCCTGTGACGTAGTGACTGTGTTAACATGAGCAGGAAATTTGACCTTTTTGTCAAATTTGCCACATTTCCCGACCTGTGATTTGGAGTTGATTGTTGTAATGTTGCCGCCACATCCTCTTAATCGGGGTGTTGAATGAGATAATATTGCAGTTGACTTATTGCAAGGACTCTGCAGCTGTGGGCATTGATTCATCTATGTCATGGAGAACCCAAGGGTTCAAAACAATGGCAGCAACTCTCCAACTTTTGAGACACATTCTCACTAGATACTTCTTTTTGCCTGGAGAAGCTTATCTGTGTTACAAGATATTTTTATTTTTATTTTAACACCATCATAACCAGAAGCTGGGAGCTTCATTTCCCTCCTCTTGAGTGTGGGCTGGACCACATGATTCACTTCTGATGAATACAATATGGAATTGAAAAAGGGGTAACTTGCCCATGGAGGAGCCTGGGAGGAAGACGCCCTCCTTCACTAAGTGATGGAGGTTAGCATGAGCACAGATCAGTCCTGTAGATGTCACATCGGCCTGAGACGATGCCGTGGGAAGGGTACTTCTCCAAAACCCAGAACCTCGCTGTAATCCCAAGAAAACATCAGATAAACCCAGAGTGAGGGCTGCTCTAGATACCGGACCAGAGGTCTTTGAAGGTGTCCGGGTCCCAGAAGACAGAGGAAATGTCAGGGATTGGAACAGGTGCAGCAGCTAAATGCAGTATGGGATCCTGGTTTGGATCCAGGGACTAAATGGGGGTGTGAACAGAAAAATGGGTGGAATCTGAATAAAGTATGCTTTTCAACAATAGTATTGCACCAATGTCTGTTGGTTTTGAGGAGTGTCCCAGTTGGCCAGACCTAAGATGTTAACAGTACGGACACTTGAGTGAAGGCATGTGGGAACTCTTTGTACCTCCTCTCTATGATCTCAAACTAAAAGGCTTAAGAAACCAGACAAAAACAACTAAAAACCTCACAGTGTGTGCTCGTGTGAGAGGTGTCTCATCAGTGCAGAAGAATATGAAGCCCCAGCCCTCCGTCCCCTCATCTGTGATTGTACTTCTCCAAGGCAACGACCTTTCACAGTTGATGTACCTTCCAGACCTTCTTCTAAATGCATATAAACACTTTTACTAAAAAATTTGAAAAGCTTGAAAAAACCCCCAAAACCTCCCATTCTGATTATCTGCCTCAGACGTTGCAGAACTTTTTCATTTTAGTACAACTGTTTTCCAAATAGAATCCTTTTCAGACATACTTTGGCTCTTCCAGAAGACTTACTTAAAGCAATGTTTGTGTAGCCAGTGCTTCATTTTATTTTCCACTCGTGCTCCTAACCCATCCAGGTCCCATTTATATTGCCTCTGCCCTTGCCAGTCTTTCTAAAGCCGCCGAAATTAGCATCATCTGAGAATTTAATTAACTTGCTGTTTACTAACCCTCTCCTTTCAAGATAATTAATGAGGATGTGAAGTGGCACTGGGCCTGACACCGCTCCCAGTGGCACCTGAGCTGGCCCCTACCGAGCGGGCCTCTCGGGGCTGCCCTCTCCGCCTCTGTTTACCTGCAGCCGGCCCCAGGCTGCGGGGCCACCGGGGTGCAGGTGCTCATGGCCAGTGTTTGCTTAGAATCAGGCTTCCCTGCCTTGCCTTTTACCCACTCGCTTTCTGCTTTGTTAATTAAAAAGCCTCATTTTACTTGGAATGGAATGCTTATTTTTTGTGTTATTCCCTAGACGGAGTCTACCTTGCAGGGCTTGAAATTAAACTGGCCCAGAGGGTCAGGTGTCCCAAGTCCCTTTTGTTGCCATGAAGATGGCAGCGTAGCATCTCCTGCATTCCCCTGCTCCAGACCCCTCACCCAGCTTTCTGCTCAATCCACAGAGCAGATTGCCCAGAGGTTGCCCTGGGCCTGGAAGTCACGGCTGCCCGCTAGAACTTTCTGTGATGATGGAACCGCTCTGTAGCCGTGCCGGCCAGCATGGTCCCCACGAGTCACCTGGGTTCCTGGAGCACCCGAGATGTGGCTTGTGTCACTCCTGATTCTATTTAATTCTATTTAATTTAAACATACACAGTGCCCAGTGGCAAGTGGCTACCCCCTTGGGCCACCGCCCTTGGCGACGTGGTCTGCCTCGGGTTATCCGTGGTGGGCCTGGAGCTCCCGCCCGCAGACAGGGCCCCCCGCGCAGCCTTCTTCTTTGGCAGAGAAGGTAAACTGATCTCACCCTCACATTCGGCAAGCTGTAATTAGGAAGGTAAGTTTTCCGAAGGAAAAAGATGTTACTTTCTAAATCCAAATGTAAATGACTTGGATTATCCGTGTCACTGAGCGCTTCATTCATGCAGATAATTGAGAATTGACAGTGTCCTTTTCCCTCAATTACTTCCTGATAGTTCCATGTGTTACAATGGGAGAAACATGGAGCTGTTTTTAAATAGCTATGTTAATGTCCTCATTAATTTTACCTTTTTCTACCAATTAGCCAACATTAACTCCTTGGCAGAATTAAGCCGCCTTCCCTCACGGAGCCACGTTCACCCCGAGCCCCCGCGCGGCGCGAGGCCGGCCGAGCTCACTCTCGCCCCGTGTTCCGGGGCGCGGCCCAGGGGGCCCCAGTTTTCGGGAGGGTCTTCGTACGGGGCCGTTCCCAGGGTGCCAGAGGACGGCACGACCAGCTCAGAACCAGGCCCGGAGGCCCGGGCAGCCCGGGCCCAGCTTCCCCGGCCTCCACGCCCCAGCCACCCTCCCTGGTGGCGCAGGTGCCCGCAGGGGCCACGCGGGTGGCCTTCGTGGGCGCGGGGAAGCACCTGTCCTGCCTTAACTAGGCCCAGTACAGCCAGATAGCCCTTTGTCATTTTCTTTTTTTAAAGAGCTAAAAAAAAAAATCTCAATTGTGTGGGAAATTCACAAGATTTCTCAAGTGTTAATCATTAATGAAGAATTTTTTGAAGTGAGAGCCACACACTTCATACCTTCCGGCTCCCCCAGGGACTGCCCCTTGGCTATCCCCGGCTTCCCCCCTCTGTCTCTCTGTCCCAGGAAAGGCATCTACCTCCCCTTAATTTCACAAGGAGGCAGTGGTGAGACTCGTTTGAACTACCGAAAAGCCAAACCGTTTGAAATCTCCGCAGGGCTAGATACACAGGGATGGTGTTATTGAGAAAACACTCAAGTATTTTATTTTTTTCTAAATCCAGACTTCCTGACCCACCCTCATTGTTAGATGTGGGGATCGTCGCTCGCATTCTCCTTCCCAGAGACGCTCAGGAAGTAAGAGCAGGATGAGCAGGGAAGACACACGGGGATGAGAGTGACCTATTTTTCCCCCTTCTCATTTCGCTCCCTTGCTTTTCAAACCTGCATTATTTTCAGCTACTAGACGGCACAGAAGTAACCGACCCTCTTGCTGTTAGTAACTCCTTCATCAGCTTAGTTAGAAGTTGACTCACACACAGGTATTGTTTAGTTCTGAATAAATGGATAACCCTGACTTACTCATGCGACATTATTAGACGTGTTTGCAGAATGAGATGCAGACTTTGAGAAGGAGTGCCACGGGTAGAGAACATACCTACACACAAGTTCTTACGTTTGAAAGCATGAAAACAAGGGGGTGAAGTTTAATTGTCCTTCTTTCTTTCATAAGGGCTGAATTTCTTTCATAATTCCCAGTTAAATGGTGCTTGAGTTACTGTTGGCCTTTGGTTGGAAACTGCTTATTTTAATACCAAGTTTGCAAGCCTCGCTCTTACGGTGTTTTGACAAGTTGCAAGGAACTTATTTGGCTCAACAAAGTATGTGTGTGTGTGTACTTTTCTCTACTCTTCTTTCATACTCCAAATGAGTAAGTTTTTCACAAAGTTTTTCATCAAGGGTCAGCACGTCCCTGCCAGAGGAGGGAACTCAGCCAGCCCCTGGTTTTTATAAATAAAGTTTTATTGGAACATGGCCACATGTCTTATTTTACCTATTGCCCATCACCACTCTTGTGCTAGAACAGAGTTCAGCAGTTGCTGCAGAGGCCATATGGTCCTCAGGGCCTGTTTAAAATAGTTACCATCCAGATACTTCCAGACTGCTGGGCTAGATGATAGACACATGTCTTTGAGGAGATTGTGTTTTTCTGAATTGTGGGGAGACTGTGGACTTCTAAGAAGTCGTTCTACCCAAATGCAGTTGTTGTCAGCTCACTTGGCTGTGGTTTATTTCTGTGATCTTAAGAATCTGCTTATTAGATGTTGAATGCAATGACCCTGGTTTCATGGTAACTAGACCTGCATCAGCTTCTCGCTAATGTACTGCTAGTCATTTTGTTCAGTAGACTGAGTAGCTTTCAACGTTTCTATGGGAAGGACACTGCTCATTAGTGGATGTGTTCAGCCTTCAGCTTAGCTAGAAATCTGAATGCTTCCTCAACCTGAAACCGTGGGCATTATTCTAAATGCTAAGTAATAGAGCTCTCTACAAAGACAAAGTGCTTCCTGGTCATTATTAGCCATGTGCCATCGCCGTTCCTCACGATGATGCCACAAAGTAGGTTCTTAGTACCGCCATCCGGATTTTATCAGTGAAGCAGGAAAGAAGGGTGACTTGCTGAAGGTCACATAACAATAAAGCCCACTGGCAATTTGTGTCATCTCATGAGTCATGTTGGTGCTGGCGAAGGCAGCTGGCACCAGCAGCACTCACCCAGAGGCAAGCCAGTCCTCCTGACAGGTTCTTCCCCTGAAACACCCGTGATTTCGTTAGTGAGGTAAGTGAACAGGCAATCAAGTAATTAATTCACCTTCGTGTAGACCTAGGACCCCAATGAAATCAGCTGGTGAGGAAGGCTTTCTGAGTCTTCAAGTGCCCCTTCCAACCAATTGTCATCACCTGACCCCTTTTTCAAAAAAAAAATTGGCCACTTAGGAAGTACATTCCCACTGATGTGCTCCCGGGAGTCTCATGGCTCCTCATCGTGAGGTGGTGTTACTCCATTTCACTGTCGAAGGAAGGGAGCACTTAGACTTAAGCCCATGTTCTTGCTATAGAATAACCTGACGCTTGTGTGGCCATGGGAGGGCGCATGGGCTCTTAATTCAGGAACCTTCTAGTCTCATTGGAGAATATGCCTCAAACACGATGCTATTACCATACCAGCATCTAGGGTGTCCGTGGGGAAAAGATGTGCTGAGAGAATAAGTCTCTGAGTTCAGGAGGGAAAGAATCACTGTAGACAGAAACAGGGCGGGAGATGGGACATACGGCTGGGGATCGCCTCCAGGGCTGTGGAGATGAGAGTTCCAGCTTGGGTGTAGTGGGGAAGGCATCCAGGTGGCCCTGCCATCTCCCCACCTGCAGAGCCTGGGAGATGGGATGTTCAGAAAGGACGGCAGGATTTGGCTGAGCTGGAATGGAAGTATGTACAGGATGGAATGGCAAGAACCAACTGTCCCAACACACACACACACACACACACACACACAGACACACACAGCAGACCACTGAGGGACACAGGAGCAGACAAGGGTGGTACAAGGGAGTGATGGGTGCAAAGCACTGTAGTGGACGACCGTTCTTATGTACAGAGAATGACCATGATGTTTAGAGATTAATCATTCCATCATTGTTATTTGAGGAAACCAGAAACAGGAACGTGGATGGACAGATGGGCAATGAATGAATCCAGAGCTGAAAGAAAGGCCACTAAAGGCCATAAAAATACAGGTTTTACCAGAAGCTGGAACTGCCTGTCGGTTCCTTTGGCTTCATGTCATTATAATGTAATCTGGAAAGGTCGTTGAGAAATTGATGTTTTAGGACTTAAGCCTTTAAAACACCCCCTAAAAAAGTATCTGTAGTTTGTATTAATACTTGCAGAGCAGGTTACTGGATTTGAGATTCCAAAGACGTCACCCGCCAGTTGGTGTTGTCAGTTGGCTTCATGCTGTATCCCCAGGAAGAAAGCACTGGCAGGTTTGTGTCCAGATGTCACCATACACCAGAAACTAACTGCTAATGTGTGTAATGCATGCAGTGGTATCCGAGTGCCCCAGAGCTGGAAATCTTAGCAGTCTTCTTGCTTACCTTACTTATCTCCAGCCTCCTCTAAACCCTGTGCCATTTTGCTCAAAAAAAAAAAAAAAAAAAAGTTTCCAGTGCTGTCTTCTTAAATGCAGTTTTCTGGAGCTTAAATTTTACTGACGAAAATGGCACCTGGTTCTCTAGCAGGATTTGCAGACTGTCATCTGTCTGGAGCAAGTCTTTAATTGGGGTCCTTCCCACCTCCTCACTGGTTGTTGGGCCCTCTGAAGCAGAATGAACTTGTTGACTCTAAGGGGAGGATGTCTTGATCAATGTGGACTGGCTGAGGAAAAACCTCCCCATATTTCACTATTTAAAATAAGCTGAAACAAACAAAAAACCCACCTCTCTGACCCCACAGCCACGTTCAAGGGGGGCTCAAGAGCAGCTCTGGGGGCGGGCCCTCCCAGCACACACCTGGAACCTCTGGGGAGGGTCTTCCGGGAGCTGGGCTGGCAGCAGTGAGCAGGCTGGGAAGCCGGGAGTTTGGGCATAAACCAGGAAGGGCCAGCAGCCCATCGAAGCCCAGGTGGAGAATGTTCACTTCTTCACAGGTCTCAGAGTTTGGAAATACATGGAAGTAGACGTAACCCGTTTTTTTAAGGGAGCGACGAGAATCGAGGGTCCCTGCAGGAGCAGTCCTCAGCAGCCGTCAGCTGTAGAGGAAGATGGGAAGTTTGGAAAGAAAATGAAGAGGAGCCTCTGTGTGTATGTTTAAAAAACAAAACAGAGTCCTCATTCCGACTTCCCCACCCCGGGGACAGTCCCACTACTGGGCCTGTGTCCCAGGAGCGCCCATCCAGCCATTTCCTTTTGGGTGTCTGCACCTTGGTGCTTGGAGACACTGCACGTTTAGAGCTAAAAGTCATCCTCGATTGTTTTTATCTGTAAAGACATAGCAGATCTAGCAGATGCCGCTGTCTCATCTTCAGGGTCCCGACGGCTTGAGTGACTCCCCCACCCCGGGAGGCATTTGCGGACTTAGCTTTCTGTCCCTGTTGTCTGTGATCTTCTGCTTAGATGCTTCTCAGCACATCCAAGTCTTGCAGTTACTTGTCAGTCAAATAGTAAAGAGCTCTCCTGAAAGGGCCTGTTGGGGGTTAAAGCTGTGTAAATATGTAGACAAAATGGAAGGATAGAGTGCTGGTGACCAACTAAGTTGTTGTCTGGCTGGGGGACACGTCGGCAGATTCGGAGTGGGCGAGTAGAAGCACTTCTGCGATTAGTATCCTGAAAAATGAAGTCACGGCCTACAGCCATTTACAGTAATTATATCCCGCCATGAAATCTTATTCAAGCAAGTGGTAAATATTAGCAAACATGTTTCTTCTCTCAGTCCCAGCCTCCTCTCTTGGTCATCAAGGAATGCAGAGCCCACGTGGAACCAAGTGAAAGCTGTGCCTGAAAGCTATTAGCGGGACACCAAGCTGGGGATCACCTCCAGGGCTCTGGAGAGGAGGGTTCCAGCTTGGGTGTGGTGGGGAAGGCATCCAGATGGCCCTGCCATCTCCCCACCTGCAGAGCCCGGCGGCCTTTCAGCAGGTTCGAGGCAGGGCTTGGGAGGGTTTCTAGTCAGGAAAAGCCCCCCGAGACCAGGGACCAGAAAGAGTAGGGTTGGTGGGTGAGGTGGGCAGTACCAGGAGGCTAATTGTGTGTCAAGTGTGGGACGGAGTGGAGGATTGAAAGCTGAGGTGGAGGGATGGAGTCTGGGCTAGAATGGAAAGGTCTACAAGCTCAAGACCAGGAGTCACAATGAAGCATTGGAGGATTTTTCTCGTTTGTTCAGACTTTCTGCCAATAATGTTTACCTACTGTAGGCCAGGAGCTGTGCTGAGACAGCAAGATACAGTTGGGTCTCCCGGCCTGTGAGTTGCTGTTCATGGGGCAGCAGAGAAGCCAGCGGTGGTTCGTAACCCAGTGAGAAAAGTAGAGCATGGAAGTTGCTACCGGTGGGCAGGGGGACCCAGTGGGGGAGAGATGGAATCTGAGCGTTAGGGAGGCCTTGGGAGAGGGAATGGCCTGTGAGCTGGGCCTTCGCACCAACGAGGGGTCTGATTTCTCCAGCTGTGTAATTATTGTCTTCTGTTCTGCTCACCCGGATAATCTATAAAGACCCGGTTATTCTCATTTTACTTCAATCACGTTATGAGACTGTTGACGTTTGCAGTTGGGTGGTATGGGCCACTCCGTGATCTTTCCACACTAATAAAATAGACTTCTCACAAGCGCCTCCTCATTCCTTTGGTGTCATTAGTGCCAGAGGCTTCGCATTCTGGAGCAGGTGGGTGGTGGGCGCTGATCCAAACCTCAGCGAAAGTGTAGGTTTCTAGCTGCATCTTAGACCCTGAGCTGTTACTGATCCACAGGAGACCAGCTTGCTGACTCTCGGCAGTCTTGTGGTCCTCCCTGCTCAAAGCTGCCTTGCCTGACTCACCCTCTGAGTTGGTGACCCTCACATGGGCTCGTGTGGGAATCACCTGGAGAGCTTATTAAAACCCAGATGGCTGGGCCCACGCCCAGACTCCTGTGGGTCTGGAGGGGTTTCTAGGGAGTGCTGATGCTCTAGGCCCAGGGGCTGTACTTGGAGAACCCCTTTTTGGGAAACCCAGCCACCGGGAAAAGGAACTGCTACAATGTAGGTGAGACCTTCCCTTAGTGTGGCCTTTCTCACAGACTTCGGCAGGGCGTGCTCTCCACAACCAGTCAGTGAGAACAGATGTGAAGCCCCACTGTGGCTTCCGAGGGAGGGGAGACCGCTCTTCCACCACCCCCATGGAGCCCTCCTGGATTATCCTTTTGAGAACTCAGCTTCCTGCGGCGCCTGTGCTGTTGGAAGAGGGTGCTGGGCCACATGAAATGGGATTCTGGATTCTTGACTTGCCGACCCTTCTGTGAGGGAGCATCCGTTCTTAAGATCCAGACTTGATCCCAAAAACCAATGCCAGCTGGGAGGGGTAGCAGGTTTTCTTCCTGCCTGTCTTCAGTTCCTGGCCCCCACAGTCTGGCAGTGGGACTTGAGGATTCCATCATGTATTCATTCTCTCCTGCTGGCTGGTGCGGGACCCTTCGGTGAGAGGCCCTCCCCTTGTGATCTGGAAATGGTGTTGAGGAGATGAGGGTGCCAGTATTCAGTGACAACTGAGGCAGGCTAGCAGACACCCAGATACAGTCCAGTCCAGCCCAGTGAGGGCTCCTGGTCTTTGCGCTCATGCCCATTGGAATGATTAATCGACGTCCTCCACTCTGCTGGACAATTAAGGAAAGCAGAAGAAGGAGGGAAAAGTCTTCAGTTAGACCTAATTTGGCACCATATTGTTTTCTGTTAATCTATTTTGTTTTCTGTCCGTTGGTCCCAAGGGATGGATGCCTTGCTGCTTGCTGAAGCATGCATAACTAATGTCCTCATTAAGGGCTGATCTGTTTATCAGGGCCATGCGAGGAAGCCGGCCTGCCAAACCTAGGCACAGGCTGGGGGCCGTTACCTCCCTCTGGGCCTGAGCCCCACCTCATTAAGCTGGTCCGGGCTATTGATTGGGAGCCTGTGTTTGGAAGAGTCTTACTTACTCCATGCATTATCTTGACAGATTGATCAGACCTGATTGAGAACCTCTTAAAGGAACGAACAGCTGTAATGGGAAAGTTGGACTCTGTCATCCGTTAGGATGATTCTGGGAGCAAGAAGAACAAGGCTGACATCTTGGAGCAATTGTATTTACAATTAACATGGCTGAAAACGATTGCCTCTATTGATCCCCCCTTCCTGCAATTACAGCCCCATTGTTTACATTCCAGCACTTGAGTTATAAAAAGGAAATTCAATAATTATTGCATTATTTAAAGTTAAAGTGCCACAGAGTTTGCTGGCTACGCTTGCTGGTTGATTTAACGTTCAGTAAAATCCATGCTGAGCTCTCCATCTTGAGGCCGAACAGTATCGGCTTTTAATGAGACCTAAAAAGGGGGGAGGGGGTGGGGAGGAGAGCACAACCCCGTGCACTGGGTGTTTGTCTGGGTTATTTATGGGGGAACCCGAAAGCAGGGCCGAGAAACTAGCCGTGTCATCCTTCGCAAAACTGTATCCCCTCCTGCCACGTGGCTGTCCCCGCTGCAGCCCGGCTCCTGGCCTCTCAGACTCGGCTCTGCTTCCTCCAAAGAAGCGTCTCCTCTTCGCCCTCCCTCGCTCCGTGTCCCCCTCCCACGAGCCTCACCTCCCCGGCTTCTTTAGCCTTCAGCGGGATCCAGGGAACGGAAGAGAAAGGGTCGAGTGCCTGAGCGGCCAC
The DNA here is from genome assembly GCF_048418805.1 of Vulpes vulpes. NCBI lineage: Eukaryota > Metazoa > Chordata > Mammalia > Carnivora > Canidae > Vulpes > Vulpes vulpes. The sequence goes on along the minus strand of NC_132791.1, from coordinate 179,955,590 downwards.
AGTGATCGACATCAGAGGCATTTGTTTAGAGGGGACTTGCACCCCTGCCTTGCCACCTTCCCATTTTCTTTTTCAGGGGACAAAGAAAATAAAAAATAAATGAAGCTCCTCTTAGAAGGAAGAAGTCAGCCCGTGTGTGCTCCCTGCCCCCCTTCACTCCCCCCCCCCCCCATTGTCCATCTCACGCTGGCTGCCTCTTGTCTTCTCTCATAATGAAGGTGATGAGGGTATTTGTCAGCGACTCACAGGAGATCAAGACAGGCCTCTAGGTTTGAGCGCCAAATTCACGCTCTCAGCAGCAACGGCCGGAAAGTTCAGGAGCGTGGGAGGAATTGTAAAGACCGTTTTGTTTTTCTCATATTTGGTTGAAATTCTTCCGTGGGCTCAGTTCCAGCCAGACATCTGGACAGGTGTGCTCAGCAGGGTGGCGAACTCACGAGGAAAAAGTGATGCCTCATGCTTCGCCATCAAGAGTCACGCTTTCAGCGACGGCCCCAGGAAATTTCAGACTGCAGGTGCAGAAGGGGCGAGGGAGATGAATAGGGCCAATTCCTACTTTTATGAAGTATCTGGAGCAGGCCAGTAGCAGGCAGCTGCTTCCGTGTGACTTTTGCATTAAAGAGGTGACTTCTTGTGTGCCGGCATCGCATGATTTATCTAGTGCAGTTTGCTAGAATCTGAAATACTCTTTGGGAAAAGGTGGGTGCAGAGGTTTTAAACTCTGGAAATTTTTCTTCTTCCAGGGCACTGTCTCCATGTTTTCTCCCTGGGGTCTCCGCTATGTGGCAGTTGCTGTCCAGAGCAGCAACTCTCAGAGTGTGGTCCCAGACCAGCAGCATCAGCGTCTCCCTAGAGATTGTTAGAAATGCAAATTCTTGGTCCCCACCCCAGACCAGGTGAATCAGAAACCCCTGGGGTGCCTCCCTACAATCCTAGCATAACACGCCCTCAGGTGCTTCTGGTACACGTTCCAGTTAGAGAACCACTGAGCTAGAACACCATCTGTATCATTAATAACCAAGCCCATGGGGTTGTACCTGCCAATCAGGAGCAAGGAAGCAAAATCTGGGCTCAAGGTGGAAAGATGACGGCCTGCCAAATACTTGGGTAGTCCTTCACATCCTCCGAAGGATTTGCACGTTTGTTTTCTCATGTGGTTTTGAAAATTGCCTCTGAGGAAGACAGGGCAAGTATAAACATCTTCACTTTACATATGAAGTAACGCACCTGTTTTGACCAGCAGGCATGAGTTTTCTCTGCTGTGTTGACTGTTACGGGATTGGAGATAAAATAAATCCTTCAGAGCAGATTTAGGGCATCAGGGGCGTGTCGATCAGCCATCTCAGCTGGGTTCTCCTTCCTTTTCCTGGTCATCACCTGGGATGTTGGCAGACATGATAAAGAATATGGTTCTTGATTTTCATTACACTGTGACACCCTGATGGGCAAAGAGACCCGGTAACCAGATACAGTTCTAAGGCAAGGGCATGGGCTGGAGGTGTGGATCCTGGCTGTGCCTGCAGCAGTAGCATAGCTTTGGACGAGTGACTTAAAATTAAGTACAAGGAAGGAGTTTTACAAGGAAGAAGTTGGTCCTGTGTGGTTCAATATCTCCTCCATGTTATAATTTCTATAGGTCATAGATTCTTTACTATCGGCTAAGGATTCCTCTTTGGGGGTTGGGGGTGAGGGTCCCAGGGAGTGCGGGACAGGCACGGTTATATGGAGAGAAGTGTCAAATAGGTAAATTCAGTAGTACTTCATTTTTTTTCCCATTTCTATCTCTAATCGCAAACCTTAACTAATTTGAAATATATAATGATAATAATGTAGCCTTATTATAAAGGTTAACCGTAAAAAAAATAAAAAAAATAATAAAGGTTAACCGTGCATCAGGCACTGAACTAAGTGGTTTATATGGATTATCCCATTGAATCCCCCCACCAGTGCTCTCTGGAAGGTCTGTTAACCATCCCAGTATTGCATGTGAGTAAACTGAGGCCCAGCAGTGTATATAACTTGTCCGAGGTAGCACAGAGTTAGGGTTTTCCACCGGGTTGCCTTAATTCACCTTAAGTGTACCTTAAACCACCAGCATTGGCAACATTTTGTCACGGAGCTGAAGGAGGACATGCTAGAGTAGTGCGTAGATGGTGGCCCATATTTTTATTTGGGAGTTGACATCTATGGGAGCTGGAAAGTAGTACTAGCAAAGAAATACATCTTAATGAGTGGGGAAGGTTCTGTAGCCAGTGTGTTATCCTAGCAAAGGGGTAATTTTCAGATCCTATGAGCTTTTGGTAGATTCTGGAGGGTGGTCAGTTTGATGTTCACCTTGTGGAGCCCACTTTGTGATTTCACCCACTACATAACCTCTTTCAGCTTCCTTGCTCTGTGTCTAGATGCTCATTTGACCCTCATGGAAACTAGCCCTCTTTTGGCTTATGACCTCATGTTCTGATGGGCCCCCCTTGGTTCAGGAGAACTCCTGTATACCTAATAAGCTCCCTCTCCTTTCTGGAGTTTGCCCTAACAGAGGGGAATGAAATCTGTTATGTGAAGGCATCAGCATTCCACAAGAGGCCATATTTGGATTTCTCGTTGTTAGTTTCCCTAGAGGATGTACTGTATGTCTCTCAAGGAAACGCTAGTATGGAGACTTCTGAATCAGGAGATGTCATTCAGGTAGGGGGAAAAGACACAGGGATGGGAAGTCTCACCTTCGGCCTCAGAGCTCAGATACAGAGAATGAACACTCATGGCTTGTCCAGAGTCTGGCCTAGAAACCAGAAAATAGGTCAGAGTAACATTAAATGGATTGATCTAAGGGAACATTTTTACTTCCTTTCACTTTCTCTTATAAATCATGGTTGGGACTTGTATCTTATGGTGTCTGCAGGGCTCCTACAGCGAAATAGGACTAAATTAGCATGTGCCAAGGATGAGGGCATGAGTGGGTGAAAAGCCAACATTAAACAGAAAATACATATATATTTAGGTTGACCTTCTGGAAGGTTTCCTAAGAATGTGACATTAAGTTTGAATCTGTAACACAACCACTGATTAAAAAATTAACTGCCTCCATTCCCAGTCACATTATACCTGCAACAATTTCTTTTTTCAGCGTTCAAGGGGGGAATACCTGGGTTTGGGGAATCTCATGTTCCAGAATGCCCCTGCAGTCAGCGCCATGTAGTCAGATGGCTGTGGACTTGGCATCAAGCCTCAGCTTCTAGTCCTATTTCTTGTTCTTGAGACCTTCAGGGGAGGCCCGCCTAGCTGCCCTTGCTTGGATGCACTTCACATGCACCTCAACAAGTGTTTTGGGGTTCACTCTGCATGCCTGCTATGGGGATGCCTCTCGGTTTCTGGTATCCCCTGGGGTAGCCCCTTTGCTACCCGAGCTGCTCCACGCCATCCATCACAGGGCTCCACATGCTCAAGGAGCAGAGATTTGTTGGGTGCGCAGAAAAGCGTGAGAGGGTGGGTGAGGGCGTGCTTATAGTAACAGGTGTTACTCCCCTGAGGAAGCTTCATTATGAGTCCTGTGTGTTTTCATTTGTGAGTATGTGTCTGTGAATGTACTTTGTCCATTTCTGCTTTAAAGGGAAGGCTTTGACAAAACCTGATCAATATTTTGCATTCCATGCATGAAGAACCAGATGTTAGAAGTTTCTATCACTGGGGAGGAGGAAGGAGCAGGGCCCCACCAGATTTACAGAAATCAATGTTCTCTGACAGAAGTTGGTTAGTTTTCCTGGGAAACAAGTAACAGGAACACATTTTTTTGATTTTCACGATGAATTATTTTCTAACAAGAGCCCTCTTTTCCTCTCTTTGACTTCCAGTTGTTGGCCAGGGTGAACGAGCACCACATATTAATGGCGTAGAGTCACAAAGTAACACAGGCTGCCTTCTTTCCTCTCCATTCTTTTTTAATTATTAATTTGCTTTTTGCACTTGGATTTATGTACCAGGCTCATTGTTGGAGGTGCTTTTTATTACAGGGAGGGGTTTTCTTTCTGAGCCTTTCCCTCTCCTCCTCCCACCACACCCAAGCTAGACCCACAGGGGAAGATGGGAGGCCAGTAGGTGTTTCCATGTCCATGGCACAGGAGTGTCACCTTCCAGCTAAACCGAGATGGGACGAGCATTTTAGAAGAGCTCCAGCAAGACCAGGAAGAGGCTGGGGAAGAGGTCCTTGAACAATCTAAGTGAGCCCACACTCCCTTGTTTTCAGGAAAAAGCACTGGCTGCCCGTGTGTGTGTGTGTCAGGGACCTAATTGCTCACGGTGAGGACAGTCTGTTATCTGCTGCGTGGTGGTAATTTGGAGAAGTCAGAGAATGTTGGGCCCTTCTACTTCCATTGATGGTCAAACTAGATGCTTATTTCCTTCTTAGGGGTCATTACACTTCTTTGAATCTTCAGAAAGTAAATCGTGTTGCCAAAGCATGGAGGTCTCTGTTTCTGGAAATGACTGAACACTTCACACACCCCCAGTGTCTTGCAAGCACTTTTTAAACCAGCCAGTGACATTGAGGAGAATCAAGGGAACCCTTGGGCTGGTTCAGGGGGTTATAGGTCACAGGTCTGAGTGAGTTTGTGTAGACCTCAGTTGCCACTATTCTTGAGCTAAGTTGATTTTTCTTTCTCGATTTATTTGTTGGTCTTGCTGCTGCTTCATCGTTATTAGTTTGTGGGTAGATGGCAGTGTTTCTTGAGTAAGCCAGTGATTTTCACTGGTCTGGCCAGCATAGTCTCACAATGATAGTCAAGCCAAGTGATGTCTTCCCTCCTATCCCCTTGGCATGTCGTCCAAGTCACCACGGTCATGGTCTTAATCATCTATAGATTAAGGGCCTGGGATAGGGCATGTTCTGTGTGTGTGTGTGTGTGTGTGAGCATAGCCACTGAGGTGTTAACAGACGCTTAGAAGGGAATCAGAGCCGACCTTTGCCCACGGTGCACAGCAGCCGCTTTTCTTGGAGTCCATGGGTACCATGCATGCTTCACAGCACACTAGGCACTGAAGTTGTTGGGTTGTTCTTTTTTTTTTTTTTTTTTTTCAAACTGTGCACCTGACCTGATGGAGGTAAACAGTTAAGAATCTTACCTGCAGAGCACAGAAAAGTGGAAAAAGTAAAGACTGGGTCCACCCATCCCCAAGGATGGGCGGTCTCTGTGGTAGACAGAGGGCTGGAGAGTCCAGGATTTGTGTGGGAGAAAAATTTCCTGCCTGGCGAGAAGAGCAAGAATTCTGAAAGGAGGCAGCTCCTTTATTGAGTGTTCCACTGGGACTTGTGCCTTGGTGGATTCTTCATATATTACAGTGAATTTAATTAAATACATTGGGATCCCAATTGAGGGTATTCTAATTAGCTGGGTCAGGAACAAATTATACTCTCTCCTTCTCCAAATGAAAACATCTACTCTCTTCTGCAGGGAAAGCATGTCCTTGGCTGACTGGCTTGCCCTAGTGGAGCCCTCACTGGTCTACCCAGCCCCACCTCCTCTTACTGCTTTTTATTAGGCAGGTGCCAGGGGTGGAATCCTGGGGTTATAGCCAATGCCACTTGGGAGGGAGAGGGCATCTGGTTAGCAGGTTGGGGCATTGACCCACTCAAGACCTGGGAAATGACCAGATGGTGCGGAGAAGGTCACAGAGGGCGGAACCCTGCTGCTAGCTTTGGGTCCTTGTTGGCTCTAGTTTGGACAACTTGAGGAAGTATTGAGAACTTACAAAATTCACTTAAGAACAGGATCTTTGATAAGCACATAGACTCAGGTTGTGAGCCTAAGTTTGGGTTGAGATGTAATCAATAAGCAGGTTGTTCCCTGACAACCAAAAAATAGTTTATTCTGGATTTTTTTTTTCTTTTTCTGGCTTTCAGCTCAGAATTTTGAATTGAGCTTTTGTGTATAAGCCTCCGAGAGAAGACCCTAAATGTTCCCTAGGCCAGACTCAGGGGAAGAGGCCTTGGCTCTATTTACCTCGTTTCCTCTACCATTTGTAGTGTGTGCCCATTTCCCTTCCAAATGGCTTTCAGATGTCAGACAGAAGAACTCCTTGTGGCACAAGAGATTGCCATTTACCACCGTGAGTTTGTGTAGAGTGGTTTTGGAACATTTTGGTCATACTATTTTTAAATCAGGAGTCCCCAGTATGTTGTTTGTGTCAATGCAGGATTTATATAGTTCTATTACCCAAGAGCCCGTAGATTTGAGAACAAAAGACATTTGACATCTCAACTCCCATCCAACTCTTTTTGGCCACGCTATCCTCTCTTCTGGCTCAGAGATTGGAAACTCCAGCCATTTGGAAAAGAACCTTCGTATCCATATTAAAATTTTATGTTTAAGATTCAGTGCCTTAATGCAAGGAAATTCTCTCATAGGAGGGTGATGGGAATTTAGGGGTGAGGCTTTAGTGATTCTTCCTCTGACTTCATAGTTGATAATACTCCTGAAATCCCTTGATCACACTTATTGCTCTGGATTCCATGCTTGTTTTCCCTGTTATCTTTTATTTCATCAGTTATTGTTGAAACTTTAATAAATGTAATACTTTTGGTCTTAGTGATCCAATACAGTGTTCAGATATGTTTCCTTGTACTGGCTCTTGTACAAGTGTCCTGCTCCTTAATCCCAAGCCAAACCCTTGCTCCCAGGAATATCTTAGTCCAGTTTTTGGCTTTTTGGAGGGACTTTGTGGAGAAGTCAGGGAGAATGAACATGGGCAAGCTCTTCCTATACCTTCACATCGACCCCCTAGACCCTCTTCTTCCCAGGGTTGCAACCTCTGGAAAATAGTGCTTTCGTGCATCCCATCCTCCTGAAATCCTCTGCAAGGAGCCTTGTCTCAGACCAGGCAAATTGAGGATAAACTAATAATAATAAAAAAAAAGCTCAAATGTATTTCAGAAAAAAGTAGGTTTTCATTATCAATCGTTGTAGTTGCCTTAACAGTTAATAACGAGCTTGCTAGTTCTTCAGACCCCTCTGTTTGTGAAAGTGCTCTAGAATGGCTTTCACTGGTTGGAATACCGCTTTGTTGCAAATCTCTGCTCCTGAGTGTATCAAATCACCCATTTGGGGCGAAAGGAGGGATTGTTCTCTGTTGATACCTATGAAGCCCTTCACGTTTTTACCTATATGTTGGCCTCAGAGCAAGCGTGTATTATGGAAGAATGGTTTAGCCAGTTTACACAAATGAGAGCCTGGGCCTCCCCTTCTCCTCCCCCACAATGATTTTTCTGCAACCCTCCATTGGTGCATTCATATTTCCTCTTCCAGTAAGGCTCGAATGTGCTTCTAGAGTTTTCATACTTTTCCAGCGAACAAAGAATGTGTACACGTGTGATTTGATAGGAAGTGCTGGTAAGGCCAACCCTCTGGTATTTTTAATACTGGGTGGAGCACAGGACATTTTAACTGCTCTGCCTTCTCAGTGTCTCAGATTATCATCTGGACAAGAAGCCCATCCAAGCAGGATGAGCAACAGTTTTCAAGGCTTGGACGCTGAATGGGACAAGTAAAGGTCAGAAAGGAGAGGAACAGCACAAAGTAGTTCCAAAGCATCTTCTGTGTCTTTTGTGGAGGTCCTTGGAGCAGGCTCTGGGATCTGCGGATGTGGGTGCAGAGAAGGAGGGTAATAACACAACGGCTATCTGAGTTTCCTCCTCCTAAAGGATGCTGGGGGATATGAGACCCTGGTGCTAGTTCTCTCTCCCACTGCTAACTAGTTGGGTTACCGTGGATCATTTGCTTAGGTTTTTTGGAGTTATTTCTTCTGCCTTCTATGCAGCCAATGGAAAAACTTCCTCTTCTCCTAAAATGGGTCATTTGTAAAGAAGAAGATATCCTTTCCATACCAGGAGCAGGTCACCCAGCTGTTAGGAGAAAGGGTCCATGGCTTTCATCATATTCTCAGAGAGGCACAAAGTCTGTGAATTTTGTCCTTGGATCATCTCTGAGTCTTCTACACACAAGAGAGTATGGGGTCTGCTGACTGTTACTGTGACCTTTTCTGTTCTTGCACCCCTAACTTTAGGTGCCTGCTTTCTGCCAGCTTTGGGGCTTCCTTGTTCTGGAATCAGTACTGTGTCTACACAAACACAACCAAAAGTGTAATTTTGACCATCTGATGCACTAAAGCCAAATGACCTTCAGATGTTGACAGGGAACCAGTCTGGAGAAGTTTATTTTTTCTGTCATTTTTTTTTTTTTTTAATTCAAAGGAAAATCTAATTTTAGGTTCTTCTAAAAGACTGTGGTTCTAAATATAAAAACTTGACCTGTCATTCCTGTGAAAAAGTCAGACAGCAGCTTTGGCTTGGTGTTACTGACCTAGGATTCCATACAGGGAGGGTGACCATTTGGCCATCACCTAAACTAGGATTTGGCTAACTTTTTCAGTCAATGACCAGATAGTGATTCTGGAGGCTGTGTGGGCCATCCTATCTCTCCTGCAAGTACTCAAACCCTGGTGCTTTGAAAGCTTCCCTCGACAACACACAGATCCATGGACGTGGCTATGTTCTGTTAAAACTTTATTTACAAAAATAGGCAGCAGGTTGGATTTGGCCTGCAGGCCATTGTTTGCCAGCCCTGATCTGCATAAAGCAGGGTGTGCTGGAGAGTGAAAGGGGGAACCTTTGATTACTGTGCCAGGAAGACCCGTGTGACATGGGGAGGGTCCGATCCGTCAGCAGCAGCAGCAGCCCCGTGAAAAGCCACAAGGGGAGGAGACAGCCAGGGGTGGGGGGCAGATGGGAATGAGAGTCCGCTGGCTGCCGGCCCTTGAAGAACTGCTGGGGGAAGGTAGGTGGGAGAACACAGAGCAACCCCTCCTAGGAGTCCGAGCACTGGGCTGTGGCCGGTCCGGGGTGGGCTGGTGGTGGCGGCGGGCTTCGAGTAGCTTACCCTCTCCTCTGCCCTCGCAGCACCTGCAGCAGCACGAGAGTGGAGTAGAGGGCGAGAGCTGCTACTACCACTGCGTCCTGTGCAACTATTCCACCAAGGCCAAGCTCAACCTCATCCAGCACGTGCGCTCCATGAAGCACCAGCGCAGCGAGAGCCTGCGCAAGCTGCAGCGGCTGCAGAAGGGCCTGCCAGAGGAGGACGAGGACCTGGGGCAGATCTTCACCATCCGCAGGTGCCCCTCCACTGATCCGGGTGAGTGGGCTCTCGGTGGGCCTGGTACGGACCCCCAAGGGCTGTGGTTTGCTGCCGCTGGTCCTCGTGTCCGTCCCCGACCTCATAGGTGACACACTGTGTTCTGGAAGGAGTATCGTGAGCATTCTTGCCTTTTTTTTTTTTTTTTTTTTTTAACTAAAGGAACTTAACACCGCTTTTCATCAGGTGTTACGGGCCACTGGCTGGTGAGCAGGACAACTGGAGATGTTTTGTCTTCTATCCCCAAATTCCTCTGGTTATATATACTCAACGTTTCACTTTATTACTTTGGATGCACATAAAGCAAATGCTAAATCATGTGTTGCTCAGTGGTAAGAACGGGCTGTTTGCGGCCTCCAGGCCGGTGCAAGGATGAACGTCAGAGGGGATCAGCATAGCTGGCACTGGTTCTAAACATTTTCTTGGGTTTGGGGACGTGTCTGCAAGTCGTGATCCCGCGCCGCCTGCTTCTCTGCAGTCAGGGCCTTCCAAGGGGACCTTGCCCTCTCTGCCTTCCTATCTGTGCTCCTACCATGGCCGCTTCCTTCTGGGCCATGCCTCAGCCTGTCCCCGTCATCCAACCACCCTTGAGAGTTCACCACTGACCTCGGATGTGCCCAATCCAGGAGCTGCCTGCAAAGCCTCTTCTTTCTGCGGTCTCTGAAAGTATTACATGGTTCCATCCCTGAAGTTCCCTTCCCTGAGCTTCCAGGGTGTATTTCTCTCTTGTCTTCCTGCTTTTCTTGACAGTCTTTCTGTGCCCACCCCTGGCTCATGGTATTCAGTCGGCCCCACATGCTGACATGAGCTGGGCATCAGGCCCTGGCCCTTGGCTCCCAGCCTTTTAAAGCTTTGATCTCCTGGCAGTACCAGATGCACTTGAGACAGCTCCCTGCATTTCTCGTTGGTGCCACGTCATGGGCTCTGAGCTCACCACTGTGTCCTCCAGACTCCCCTCTCCTGGGGGCACAGTGTCCCACCACCTGGTGCCACTGGAGACTCAGGGCCATCCTTTGTCCATTCATCGCTTGTGGCACTGTCCGCCCCTGAGCTGTTGTGGCTGACTGGGGGTTTTTAATCTCAAGTTTACCAAATTTTTCATTTTTTCTAGTTTTTAAAGGCAACAAATTATAGAAACCTAATGAAAAAATGGCATGACCCTCCCACATCCCATTGCCCAGAGCAGTATTTCTTAATGTGCTTCTACTACTGGTTCTTGATGATTTTTTTTTAATGTTTTAGACATTATCTATTGACTTTCTGCTTTGAAAGAAGGGGATTTCACTAGTACACCATTCTACAGACTACACACTCATCTGCTCACACGCACCCCACCCACAAACTCACAGACACCCCAAACTATACATGCACACCCTGTGCCCTTTACACCACATTCCCCAGCCCCCCTGTCTACCCATTCTTCCCCTCCCTCCATCATCCATGATGATTAAATAATAATTTTGGGTTATATTAATATTCAGTGTTTTCGTTATTCTAACTCTATAAATATTAATCATAGCTGAGCCATGTAGAGTTTTATAATTTCATTTACCTTCTTGTACAACTTTTTATTTTCCCTGGTTTTCTAGGTACCTATGATTAATTCATGGCTAGCCCTCTGCCAGAGTAGACATTTCTAAATCTCTGAAGGCCCAGCCAGATTGCTTGTTCACTGAGCTGCGTTCCCTCCTAGAGGCATCTCTCCTGTGCCTTCCAGAGCCCTCTGCCCCCTGGCCCTGTCCCCAGTCCCCCCCCACTGCTCCTTTGCCCCTCCCCCATGTAAATGAAATGACTGGATATCCCAAGGGGGCACAATGTGTCCTCCCTGCTGGAGTAGCTGAGGTTTCATGATCACAGCAGAAAGGCCAATCCTCCTGGCAGGCTGGGTGACTCATTTCTTCCAGAACCCAGGATAATTTCTTGGGTACCAGGATAATACTCGTCACCTCTGGGTTGCTGCACAACTGTCCTTTCCCGTATTTTTCAAATGCGTTTTCTGGTTAAAGTTCAAATGCTGTAATGTCCGGGTCTCCTGCTTGGCGTGTGACCCCGTCCCTCTGCATGTGAGCACTCAGGAGCAAGGCATGAAGCCGGCACCCGCAGACCCATCTGTGCCCAAAGACTGAGCCCATTGTGCCATCTGGCTGTGGGGGTCCTCATTTTGGCCTCTGTGTCATTCTGCCATTCCCATTATTTTGCTGTGGAGTCATTTTACAGGATTCTCCTTCCTCCGCCAATAAATGCTGACCTATTTATTTTAGGGTTGGTGGGGTTTTTTGTTTTGTTTTGTTTTGTTTTAATTTTTTTCTTTTCTTTTTCTTTTTCTTTTCTTTTTTTTTTTTTTTTGGCCAGCTCTGCATACGTCATTGTTTTAATCTTCTGTTAAAAGCCGGTCCCTTTTGCCCTTCAATTCTTTCTTTCACTCTACTCAGAATTCCCTTTTTATTAATGAGGTGCCCCAAACTAAATAGTGTACAGCTGCCATTTCACCCGGGGTCTATGGACTGGAACAAACGGTTCCCTGTTTTATAATGTAATACTTCTATTTATGCAGTCCGCTCTGGAATTGCTTTCTTACACCATTGCCTTCTGGGTTTCTCTCATTTAATGCGTATTAGAAGTTATTTTTCCCCCTGAAGTGTATGAGCAACTTTAGTCTAGATGATAGACTTCCTTTCTGTATTTCAAAATCCTTTTGTATTGTCTTTGGCCTGAAGTCCTGTTTTGGCTCTGCACCCTCCTCCCTCCCCACCCCCCCGCCCTCCTCCCACTCATGCTCTGCTCAGGCTAAGTCCACACTCTTCGCTAACGACAAAAGGACAGATTATTAGGTAATAGTCACATTGACATTAAAAGTAACTCGGTGCCCTTTCAGAAACCCCTTTACGACAGCTCATCTTAAAATATATCCTCCCTCCCCCCAGGGATTGGCTTTTAACTTCTTGAAAGAATGTTTTTTAAGAAAAGGAACATTGTGGACCTCATAGAATGAAGACACGGAAGGTCATCAACTTCAAATTTATCAACAGAGACTTGATCACATATTCTCGATTTTCTCTTCTCTCACGTAAGGGTCAGGACATTGATCTTTAGCTGGAAACATCAGCTGTGTAGCGTGAAGAAGCCTCAGGGAGTCTTTGAGCACCTTTTGGGGACCTGCTTGTTCTGCCTGTAAGCTGCTTGTAAATGGTGTGCTGTCTGGAGTGTTCTCTATGGGCCTCCTGTCAACATCTAGTTAAATGATGGTGTTCTCCTCTCCTTTTCCTCCTCTGTTGTTCATACACCAGAAAGTGTTACAGAAGAAATAACTTCCTTTTCTTCTGTGAGCTCAGGACCTCCTACCCCAGGCTCCTGTTGTTCTCCACCCCCACCCTACCCCCCCACCCGCAGGTACCCAGGCTTCCCTTGCTGCAGCTGGTGGGGAGAACTCCGGGAGAGTTTCTTCCCTCTGGTCGACAAAAGTAGCTCTTCAAATTTTACCTGTTCACTTAGGTCAGTATGTTTTCCAAACAGTCCAGTTCACCACATAGCCTGCCAACCCTGTGTGAATTTGGAAGTATGGAGAAGGAAGAACTGAAGTTGTCTGCTGCCCTTCACAACTCTGCGGTCCTAGCCAGAGTTGACACCTGTCCCTGATTGTGTGATCCCCAGAGAGGCCTCATGGCCAAACATAAAACCTTTAGGTCCTGCCCTGCACCAAAGGGCTAACTAAGTCTTTTGGTTATTGGAGGTGTGCTAATAATTAGGCCACTGTCCTCTACATGGTCCTGCTTGTGGTCCAGTTTTATACCCTTATGTCAATGGACAAGCCAAGTCCTGTATCATAGCATCCTTAACCTAGCATGACAGTTCTGTGGTTATGCTTAACAGCCTCACCACTACACTAGACAGACAGACAGACAGACAGACACACACACACACACACACACACAGAGCAGGGCTTCCCATTTCAAAAAATGACTTGGAAATACGCAGCTCCGAGAAAACAGGTCACGTTCCCTGTCACACCCTGACCCTGGCCTTGTTGTTTGGTTATTGACTTGAGTGCATGTTCTGCAAGACTAAGTGGTGTCTTGACTTTGTTGGGATTTGGTCTTTTCATTTCATCCTTACAACCAGGTGGAGGTAGAGAAAGCCCATTGTTACGTGCTGACGCACCGGGTTCTCTCTCTCAGCTGCTGGCACTGGCTATTTACTTCCCCTTAGCTGACCAGAAGATCTTGAAAGATGGAAAGCTCTCGCAGGTGGGTCATGTGTAGGATCAGCTTCCCTGTTTGCTTATGAAAAAGGCATTTCTGGCTCCCGGGTGAAACTGTAGTTAATTTCACTCTCCCGGTGCCCTGAGCTTCGAGGAGACAAGAGGCCTTTTGTGTTCCTGCTGTCTGCCTGCGTCCTCCTCCTCGTCCTCCTTTTTTTTTCTGTCTCACCCTTGCCTTAACTACTTTTTCCTTCACGTAGTCCTGGATCTCCAAACTTCGTCCAGATGTAATTTGACGGTTCTTAATTGCATACCGACTTTGCATACAAGACTTTGCATAAGTTGAGGGACGCCGCTGACGACGTCTCCTCTCATCTCTTCATGTGGATTCCCTGGTGGATAGGCCAGCCCAGGCATTCGAGGCAATCAGATGATGACTCAGTTTACAGAGATAACAACTGTTCAGAGTCTAAGAGAATATTTTGTTTGGAGCGGAAGCTGGCATCCCCCTTTCCTGACACATCTTTGGCGCTCGAGATAGCGAATTCCTGGGGTCGGGAGGCAGAGGCCAGCCAAGTGATGATGTGGATTTGGTGACAACCTGTACTGAAACACTCACTGGCTTCACTTGATGGATTATTTTTTCGATCAACTCTCAGGGAGTTTTGCCTAACTTTTACAGCCTATGAGAGTAAGAAAATGTTTTTTCAGCTTTCTCATTTTTGTTCCGTTTTTATATTTCAAAATTGGGATAGGGCTGCCCTCTAAGTATGAAGTACATGATTTTTTTTTTTTTTTGTAAGTAGCTAAATTATATACAATTGTAGTATAATTTTTCTCATAGCACTGAAATATGTTATGGCCAGTTCTGTAATTCTGAAGCACTGTTTTTGTAAAACCGAACAGCAGTGTTCTTTCTTTTTTCCTTTTTAGTGTATGTCTCGTTGATGGGACTTGGGAAAGGCATAGGGGTACCATATTTCTAACTAAAGACGTGGAGTGTAAAGAGCACATCCAACAAATCAGAGTGAGTGAAATTTTAAGCACTTACGGAGGAGTGGAGAAAACAGGACTTTATCTGTTTTAAATACATTCCCTGATAAGGACTATTGGGACAATAGAATTGTAAACTTCAGTGTGCTTTTTGGAAAGGTGTTTTACAACACACAGATAAAGAGATATCATTATATATCAGCACGAAAGGGAGCATAATACCATTAAAGGAAAAAATGGAGTTTAGGGAATGACATGATTTGGTTCTGTTAGTTTGATTACTTTGATTCTATTTTTGAAAAGTATTCTTCTTGAAGCTTTTAACATAACCAAGAGTTTGTAATTGGCGTCTCTGGCTGTTTCGTGGGTTGGCTCTACTTACGTAGAGTCTGATAGGGTGTCAGGCACACGGCAGGAGCTCACATATCCATGGTGCTTGTAGCTGGAGAGACCAGCATGGTTGCTACCGGTATATATACCAGGGAGTAAGTCTTGGTTGCCTTTTGTTCGTGGAGTTAGTTTGCTGTTTGTCACTGGAAAGTGTACGGAGTTTGATTACAGTCTGATCCTCTTGCATTTTGCATCTATGTGGAGAGGACAGGAGTAGTCTTCAGGGTGTACACTGTCTTGTTTTTCTGTTGGAACAGAGTCCCTGATTTGCCTTAATTAGTCCTCTAACAATCTACAAAGGTCAGCGCCAATTGCCTGTTCATTTACATTTGTAATTGTGATGGCTTCTGATTACATATTCCTTGTCCTAGTCCTTCCTTGGAGTATGTGCCTGTGTGTGCTCCCCTCCCCCTCCTCCCACACCCCCGCACACGCACCAGGCCATTGTGGAAGCCGCGGATCTGACTCCCCGTACAAGAAACCTTGGTGGTGAGGACCCAGCCTTCTCTCCAACTTCAGCATCTGTTCTAGAAAGACGTCTTCAAGAGGTTATTGCTTCTAAGTTAGGAATATGATGAAGCCAGAGTCAGGCAAGCAAATTATGTCGATACCAGGCAAGAAATCTGAGAGCCATTATCTAGGAGCCTTCTTGAACTGGGTAATTAAGGGCAATTAAACTTTTCTGCTTGCTCTCTGCAAAATATGCTGATGATCTGGTCTGTTGGAAGGTGGACACGTACAAAGTGCAGTTTTGCTGCTGTCCCGTGCCCCTGGTCTGGAAGGGTCTCTCCAAAAAGGATAGGACCACCCCATTGTTATCGCTTGGGCAGTAGGTCCAGAGTCTCCAACCTCCCGTATAATCTGTTTTCTCTCTGTCTTCTCCAGGACAGACTAACATCCATACCAAGACATTGACCTTTTATTTATTCTTTTTAAAGATTTTATTTATTTACTTATGAGAGAGACACAGAGAGAGAGAGAGATACTGAGGGGGGCAGGCAGAGACACAGGCAGAAGGAGAAGCAGGCTCCATGCAGGGAGCCTGACATGGGACTCGATCCCGGGTCTCCAGGATCAGGCCCCTGGCTGAGGGTGATGCTAAACCCCTGAGCCACCTGAGCTGCCCGGACATTGACCTTTTAGAAGTTATTTAAAATCTGGCTGCGGTTGGCCAAGTTCAGTGATTCTCACCACCCTTTCATATTCTAGATCTGCCATTCACCAGTTAATTTGTTTTTATGGGATGATCAAAGCTACCAGGGGTTGGTTGGTTTGTTTTATATCAGTATATAAAACTAGAGCATATACTGCCCCGTACAGTGAGCTGTACATGTGGCCACATGCTGCTGGGCTCTGTAGCCTTGTTCCTGGTTGGTGGCTCTCGGTTGCCCTCCATACTGTCCTCTTAGGGAGGTAGCAGATGTGCCCTTGTGGCCACCCAGTGCTTGCTGTGTGTTCTGAGAGGCAGCAAAAGCATGGCCACTCCCTTCCAGGGAGGGTAATAATAAGGGGCACTGCAAAAGAAAAGAAAGAAGAGAAAAAAGGCACCTGTTGGGGGTTATTGGAATTAGGAGAGATGTACACGTGTGTGTGTGTGTGTGTGTGTGTGTGTGTGTGTGTGTGTGTGTGTTGAGGGTCAGCATTGGGTGGTGCCCTGTTTAAGGGAGCCCCAAAACACAGGAGCCCCCAGGGGAGACTTAGAATGACATACCATACCAAGTGTTATTTTAATGAAACCTTTATGCCAACTCACCTTTAAAACTGGATGTCCAAGGAACTTGAAAGTGTGCAACATGACCTTCAGTGAACATCGGTTGTTAGCCAGCGAGTGGGTGTTCTGTACCTGGATTTCATTTGAGGGGAGGGGCCTTGTGATGACAGTTATCACAGGAGATGGCAGCCGCATCATGTGTGCATATCCCTCATCTTGGCCTCTGCACTTAATACCTTTTGGGTCGCCCAAATGTATTTTTCAAGAGCAATAATGACTTGTATTTGTTTTGCCCTTATAAATGTGCAAAGAATCCCTTTCTTGAGCTACTTACATTCTATATTAAACTTGTTCCTGACCTTGGTTGGGGGCCGGGGAGGAAAATAGAACATGCATCTCTTTGCTTACAGAAATAGCTCAAAGGCTTCTCAGACTTAGAGATGTTAAGGAACCCCCTTCAAACTGTGACCCAATTATGAGAATTATAGCCACATATGATTTTTTTAAACATTGACTAGAAGTGAAAAGTTTTGTGTCCTTCCAAATCTGTATAAGCACTGTCCATAGCTCCCTGATTGTTGGGTTTCTAGATCCCTGAGAGCAGCAAGGCAACTCCTCTACATTCGTTGCCTGCCTGTCCAGTATTATGGTAGCTATGGCTACATGTGGCTGTTGAAGTTTAAATCAATTAAAGTCAAATAAAAATTTAAAATTCAGCCTCTGTGTCATTCTAGCCAAATTTCAAGTGCTTAATACGACATGTGGCTCCCAGCTACCTTGGTGGACAGTACAGGCTCAAAGCATAGTTGGGAAGGTTCTTTTGGACGGTGCTGGATCCTCACTGGCATCCCTCGGATTTCTGACAGGCCCAGGCTGGATTTGAGCTGCATTTTTCTATAGTGTTCTTCAGCTTCCATTTTAAAGAGCATGGTGCCCACCCACACTACCTGCTTTCGGTCATCCTGGGTGGGTATATTCTTTATTGCTTTCCCATCTCTCTTTCTGCTGCTTTTTCCCAGTATGAGAGCAGATAGGCTTCAGATAGGCACGTAAGCATCTTAGCAGTGTTGAGGGGGTTTGACCAGGCTTTCTCAAGATGCGTCTTTCAGAGTACATGCTGACGGGCTTTTTATGGTTCACACCTCAAGACTATCTTGAGACCTTTGGTGTATATGTTAACAAAAGGAGCTATTGATTGCTTTTTAAAAGATCCTTGACCTTTGCTCTAATTAGAATATTAAAAATTGGACAGTGTGTGATTTTTCTTGGAACAAACCTGTGGTTTTAACTTAAAATTTTAGCTCAAACTGTCATCTTCTTATAAAGCCCAAAAAAGAAGAAGAAGAAGAAGAGGAAGAAGAAGAAGAAGAAGAAGAAGAAGAAGAAGAAGAAGAAGAAGAAGAAGAAGAATCTGTGTTCTTTTCTTCCACTGTTTTCATTGGTTTAAAATCCTGAGTGTAGGACAGAGTTTTTCCTTCTGGACTGCCTTAGTTTGCTTCGGGCTGCCACACCAAAATACCATGGACTGAGTGGCTTAACCAAGAGAAATTTGTTTTCTCCAAGTTCCGGAGGCTGGGAGCCCAAGATGCAGTTATTGGCAGGTTCCATTTCCCCCGAGGTGCATCTGCCCGGCTGCGAGGCTGCTGCCGCCTGTTCCCACGTGGCCCTTCCTGTGTGTGCACCTCCCCGGTCCTCTGCATGTCGAGCAAGGACACCAGGCAGGCTGGCTCAGGGCCACCTGAGCGGGCTCCTTGTGCTCGATCGTCGTTTCAGAGGCCCTCTCTCCAAACATAGTCATACCTGAGCAGCTGGTGTTAGGGCTTCAATGTCAGAGTTGTGGGGGGACACAGTTCTGCCTGTCGCGTGGGCTTTCTGAGGACCCCCGAGGCCTGTGGCAGGTTCCTTTCCCCTTGGCCCTTTGGAGAGGAGGGAGGGGGAGAGTAGAGGTGGACGCGGAGGTGGGGGGAGGCCTGCCTGTCCCCCACGGCTCCCACCCTCCATCCTCGTTGAGGCCCCGGCGTGGCAGGACCCAGGGCCAGCTCCCTGGAGGAGACTCCGGAGGAGGGCGGAGGTGCCCAGGACCCTCGTCAGCTCAGGAGCACCATGCCCGCAGAGCCCGCATCACCGGGGTCCCTTACCTGTCCCGGCCCAGCCCCTTGCACACCGGGGAGCCTGGGACAGCCGGCCCAGTGCCCTGCGCAGCGAGGCTCTCCAGCTCCCGAAACCTGTTTCCAGGTCTCAGCACCAGTAAAAATCGTCCTTGGGGGGGGCGCTCCTTCTGGGGCTTGGGGAGAAGGTTTGGGCAGGAGGGATTTATAGCCATAGCGACTCCTTACCATCGCCCACTGGTGCTTTCGGGGGCGAGCAACACTCACTGGGTTTGTGGAGAGTGTTGGGTAGCTCTGGTTTTTGTTTGTTTTGTTTTCTGTTGGGGTAAATGCCCCCAGGGCCTTGTCATATTCTATGACTTGTTATGGTGGACAGTTCTGTAGGGTGTCAGTTGGTTGGGCTTCCATCCAAAGGATTTAGATTGCTGGAAGTACCCGAAGGATGTTTTATTCTTTGCTTTCACCCTCTTCCGTGTTGAATACTCCATGCTTGATGTTATAGGAAGGGCCCAGTGCAGAGGTTTTCAGCCTTCATAACTTGCATTTAGGGCCTATCTCCATGTCTGTAGGGCAGGCGCATCCTCATCCCCAATTCCGATCTCAGTAAACATG
The DNA here is from genome assembly GCF_048418805.1 of Vulpes vulpes. NCBI lineage: Eukaryota > Metazoa > Chordata > Mammalia > Carnivora > Canidae > Vulpes > Vulpes vulpes. The sequence goes on along the minus strand of NC_132791.1, from coordinate 179,936,402 downwards.
AGCCGGGGATGCAGGCTTTAAAGCCAGCCTCCAGAGGGTCTTTACTGCAGCAGCATAAAGCAGAAGCTCTTCACCCCTTCACAGGCGACTGTCGATGTCTCGAGGCTCTAGGTTCCCAATGTTCTGGGTTGTCTGTGCTCAGTGCCCTGTGGGACTCGCGGCTGCCATATTGGACACTGCAGACAGCAGACATTTCCTTCCCAGCAGAATGTTCTCGTGGGCAGTGCAGCTCTAGACAGCATCAAGGCTGCTGTCCGCTCAGGGCGATGCTCTACCTGCTGTGTCTTCCCTCATTGCTGTGGGTTGGCTGACTCATCCAAGGGATAAGTAGTGCTTTGCCCCAGGGACAAGGTTTTTGATATCTAGAAAGGAATGTGGTCCATTGCTGGATTCTCAGTATGGAAAGGAAGAAGCCTGTAAGACTGAGGTGAGAGAAGGGGCCACAGTGATTTGTGACTCTGCACACATCAGAGTGCAAGCCTGGGTCTCCTCTGATGCTTAGCAGTGGTTTACATGGTCTTCCTAACTTTCAGAGTCCTCTGTGCTTCTCTTGTGTGAGTTGGTTCCAAAAGCATCGAGAAACCCCAAGGAGGCAAGGGTAGCTCTAATCCGGTCAGCTGGGGCAGGGGTCTTCGCTGGAGTGGTTCCAGTCTGTCACCAGCACAAGAATCTTGTGAGACCCTGGTGTGATGGGGATGTGGCCATCCACATCCTGGCCATCTGCCATGCAGACTGCTGTCCACCCCAGGCATTTTTATGGTAATAACTGGAATTTTGTAGTAGACATTAGCTGGAATTTGGCTTGCTGGGTCTTGAATGATTAACAAAGCAACAGCAAAGGCTCTTTGGCAGTACAAATCAGAACAAAATAAAGACTGGGCCACAATTTTTTAAAAAGAGTGGGAAAAGGACGCCTGAGTGGCTCAGTGGTTGAGCGTCTGCCTTTGGCTCAGGGCGTGATCCCAGGGTCTGGGATCAAGTCCCACATCGGGCTCCCTGCATGGAGCCTGCTTCTCCCTCTCCCTGTGTCTCTGCCTCTCTGTCTCTGTGTTACTCATGAATAAATAAATAAAATCTTTAAAAAAATAAAAAGGGTGGGAAAGTTTGGAAGGTACAAGGAGGATGGGCATGTGCTAAAGACTTGGGAAACGAAGAGGTGAAGATACGGTATAGGTAGGGAAAAGACCAGATTTGACCTTTCTTGGTTTTAGAAGAGAACTGTGGCTGGTGAAGATGTGACTGATTTGAGTCCAGAAGTCAAGTTCTTTAGCCCTGCAAACACAGACGTGTCCTTAGTATGGCCAGGCACCTCTCTGGGCTCTGGGGAGGCTGCCAGCAGGAGGAGAACACAGAGCCCGGACATTCCCGCCCGTTGAGGGAACAGACACTAATAAACAGATAAAGAACATCAGGTGTGCAAGGTGCTATAAGAATAGAGCCGGGCGGGGCTGAGTGAGATAGTAGAGTTGTTTTTATAAGGTGCCCTGGGAAAAGTCTCTGGAGAGGCGACCTTGGAGCTGAGGAGGAAGGCATGAGTGAGAGCGGTCCTGGCAGAGGCCCAGCGAGTGCAAAGCCCCTCGGCTGGGGTTGGAGCAAGAGGGCAGGCAGAGGGCTTGGCGCCGAGGCTGGCTGCTGGGAGATGTAGTTCAAGCAGCCCCATCCCTTGGGCCCTGGCCAGGCGTGGGGTTTTGAATTTTGCCCCCATCAATATGGGGTCATTGGCAAGATCTGCGTAGGGGAGGCGACAGTGTGTGACTTACACTACTAGTCAGGTTGCTATGGAAATTTGCATGTCCAGCAGAGTTCAAATATGAGTTGTGTCCTTCCCCATCACCCCGCCGGGCAGGGAGGAAAAGGGTGACTGCAAATAGAAGGGGTGCCACTGACCCTGAACTGCCCCGAGGCTGCTCCTGGGCCCCAGCATAGCACTTTGCCATCCTCTGCCTTAGCCCCGAGGGTCAGCAGCTTTTTTCTCCAAAAACAAAATCCTTAACTGGTGACTCATCCTCTAAGTGTGAAGCACAGGAAAGACTTGTCCTTTTGACTTGAGGATGCGTTGTCTCTACTACAGTGTAAACACCAAGCACAAGAATGAGAAACTGTCTCTGGGCAGGGTGTGTGTTAGGATGACCAAGGCAGAGGATCAGAACCTCCCATCTCCAACCCTCCACCTTCTTTCTGATGGGCACTGACAGTGCACAGAACCTGGTGGACAGGATTGCCATGTGTCTGTCTTTCTTTCTTTCTTTCTTTCTTTCTTTCTTTCTTTCTTTCTAAGATTTTTTATTTATTTATTCATGAGAGATACAGAGAGAGGGGCAGAGACACAGGCAGAGGGAGAAGCAGGCTCCATGCAGGGAGCCCAATGTGGGACTCGATCCTGGGTCTCCAGGATCATGCCTTGAGCGGAAGGCAGATGCTCAGCCATTGAGCCACCCAAGTGTCTCAACCATGTGCATTTCTAAAACAAGAATTTCATTTCACTGCCTGCTGCTGTACTCTAAACAGGACTCAGTGCCCCGACACCTTTGTCATCTTGATGTCTTCGCTGCTGCATGTCCAGAGGTCATTATCCCACTCAGGGGGGCCAGTGACCCAGCTCTGATTTGCGTGCCTACGCAGCCTTTCACAGCCGGGCCTGATCTAATTCCACAGCCATTTTGTTCTCGGCGGACATGTGCCCGGACCCCAGGCGGGTCTGAAGACTTCCTCAGAACACATAAGACCAGGGAGATTTGTGCCATACTGTACTGTTTTCTCTGGGCTTTGCTTTAATCAGGAATGCAGACTGGTGTGTGTTTGTGTGTGTTTCCAGTAGATGGTATGCAGACACGGGGCTTTTGGTCCCTTTTGTAAGACACGGGACCAAGTTTTACATGGCCAATTGGGGAATTGTGACTCATTTTCAGTAGCTGTTTTAGGGCCACTCCAGCCCCCTCTGGGTCCCTTCCCCTTGGCATTGTCAGGCTCATGTTGAAAGATCCCTGGAGGGAAGGATGTTGGTATGTATCTTGGGTATTTGGAAAGAATTTTTCAGCCACACCTGGCCGCCGTGTGTGAGGACAAATTTAATTTATTTTAAAAATCTGGCCACAGGCGGTCTGTTCTGTTTGTTTCTTTGGTGGGGGGGGGGGAGGGGGGGTGAATGGGAAGAGGAGCAGCAAGCTATGGTTTGCGTTTGTTTTCTTCCAGATTTGACCAGCCAGCAGGAGAGATAATCTCTAAAGGATATGAAAGGTTTAATCATTTTAATTTTGTTTTTATTAAAGTTTATCATAACTTTTTTTTCCCCCAACATGCCCTGGAAGAACAGAAGGGAGAGAAGAGGAGGTAACATAAATATACACAAACCCTCAAGCATTTGGTTCATAAAACTCTCTAATGGGCGGCACCACGTGGGGAGGAGGTGGTTGGAAGGCTGGGGACATCGGGCTGACCAGGGCTTGCTGTGACAGCCCCAAAACGTGGCTGGTATCTCAGAAGCTCCCCGTCCACCTCCAGCACACACTCAGTGCAGGGAGCTCACGGCCTTCATTGCGCAGAAAGAGCTCCAGCGCCAACTGTTGTCCTGTTCTTAGTTCTCAAGTGGGCCGGATCCCTAAGCCGTTTCTAGCTGGAGAAGGCCACACGAACAGAGAACAAGAGAACGTGCTTCTGTTGGACTCCTCTAACCTCGTATCGTAACAGTGAAATACTGAAACCTGGAGAACACGAAGACTTGCTTTAGGCCAAAGCCTCTGATGTGGCGTGCTTGCGTTTTATGAAACACCAGCAGTCTTTAGTGTTTGAATAAGCCTGTCCCATAAATTACAGTAAAGCAGAGCAGATAGGATCCTAGTTTAACAGTTCTTCTGGCTCATTTTCCCCGTCGGGCAGTAAAGTTTGTGTCAGAGTTAATTGACGTGGCCAGCGTGGCCAGGGTGTGGGCTGGAGCCACTGCAGCCCCGCGCCGGACCCCGTCCTCTGTGGCTCGGAGCAGGGGCATGAGTGTTGGGGTGTCGGAGTCCTGCTGCCGAGACCCGATGGGCCGGGCATACCCTCCCGCCCCCCCCCCCCCCCCCCCAAGGGATGAAATCCCGCTCGCCGCTCCGTTCTCACGAAGCCTGGAAGCTCCACTTGCCCACGTCGGCCGTTTCTTTAAGCAGCAGGATTAAAGCTTTGTCATCTCGTTAAACCTGACTTGACGCAGGTAGTTCACCTTCACTGAGGCCTAATGTCTGCGGGTCTTGAAGTGTTGGTGCATTAGAGCTTCGAGTACTCTGTCTGCTGTTTCTCTGGGGGAAATGGTTTGGTCCTCGGGGGCAGCTGTGATGCCAGTCCGCGCACCGCGTGTAAACCGCCCCGAGGCTTCTGCCAGCTGCTGCGTGAGTCAGCGGCCTGGTCCCAGCAGGCTTTGTGGTCGTGGGTTCCGTCAGGGTTCCCTTGGGGGCTGGGGACCCCCTGGGCTTCTGGGCTGTGCCTGGTGGTGCCGGGGCTTCCGTGAGGAGGCGTGTTGGGGGGAAGGCTTCCCTGCAGGGCTGCGTCCACACCTGGCCAGGGCTCCCCACTGTGAAAGAGACCCAGACCCAGACGCCGCTCCAGGCTTGCAGGCATCTGCCACGCCCAGCTGGCCGTGCTCCCGACGCGCGAGTGCGCCAAGCAGTCTAGCAGCCTGGGACTTTGGAATTCTTTTATGGGAGTAACTTGAACCAGCGAAGGGCAGCTTTCTTGGTCACTCTCAGCTGGAGCTGTAGGAACAGTGGAAGCGAACAAACGCCCATACCTTTCCCCACGGGCTTATTGACTAGGGCTGGCTGTCCCCAGGTTAGGCCGCCCTCACTGCCGGTCCCCTGTGCCGGGCTTCTGTCTCGGGTTGATCACAGAAAATCTGGTTTGTATAGGAGGGCTTGATCCTGTATTTTTTGAAGTTAGATAGACTACGAAGATCGTAGTAGGTGGGGAGACAAACAGACAAAACTACTATTTTATCGTAGCATTCAGCTGTGACTTACAGGGACACCCCGAGAGTGGCATCAATGAATTAGAGTTTTCGTTTTCCTTGGCATACTGACTTGAGAGGCGCACAGTCCAGTGCAGGAGGGAAGGCCCCACAGGATGAGTAGGGACCCACCTTCCTTCCATGTGTCCAGACGTCCCTGGTGGCTCCAGCACCAAGCTTCTTCTTGCATCTCATTGCCTGGAACTTGGTTGCATGACTCTTCCCACGCAGTGGAGCCTGGGAGCTGCAATTCTTAGCTGGAGGTACTGCCTCCCCAAATAAAATGAGTGCTCTGTTCACGAGGAAGAGCAGTTATTACGAAGGCAATTAGGAATCTCTGCCATGCATCTTTTAAAGATAAGGAGAGGATTAAGTAAACTGTTATGATTATGTGGTGGAAATCTGGATAGCCATTAAGAATGTTCTTGATTAATATTTAAGGATGTAGAAGCAGTTCAATAGACAGGGACGCAAGTCACGAGATCCTATGTGATTGTCCTAGTTTCCTTTAAAACATATATAAATATACTGAGATGGTTATGGGTGATTTTTATTTCCTTCATACTTTGTGTGTGTGTGTGTGTGTGTGTGTGTGTGTGTGTGTGTGTGTGTTTTCAAGATTATCAACAATAGGCACTTACAGCTTTTACGGTGGGGGAGGGTGGGAATAGCAAACTTTAAGTGTAAAGAGTAGAGAAGTTGGTAATTACTACCTCACATTTGAAATACACTTGATGGAAAAAATAAAATGAGTAATAAAGGGGAAAATCTATAAACACGTAATGATAATGGGATGGTGATGGGTAACGGTAGTGCTATGGATTCATCAAGAACAAATCCCATCATCCTAATAAGATGAAATGAAATAATGTATGTGAATTCTCATTGAAACGGGAAGCTGTATTGTACAAATGCAAACTTATATTCTGGGGACTCTCAGTGTACTTCAGAAACACTCACCTCCCTCTCTAAGCATTTTTTTTTTCAAGGTTACTCAGTGGTAACTCTCTTCCTCGTTCTTGCACTGGAAACTCTGGAGATGTGTGGAGCTTTGCAGCTGTTTCTTATGCACCTGTTAGTTGTAAACACTAGTGTCTGTGAGGGATTATAAGAAAGTAGAGAAGTGATCCCACCTATGATCTTTTTTTGGTGATAAGAGACACGGGCACACACAAGATTTAACAGGGTTCAAGATGACCTACTGTAATTACCACATAGTAGGTCATGGCAATAAATATCCTGCAATTCTTGAGTAACTGGGGAAACTCTGAGGAGCAGGCTAACCTGTTCCTGGAAGATGAAATGGGTGGGAGCAGGCGGAGGAAGAGGACCCAGGGGCGTGGGACGAAGTGCATGGGTTTGGATGGAGGGGTTCAGGAGCCGGTGAGCAGGTAATTCTAGCTGGAGAGAGGATGTAGGGCCAGGATCAGCATCAACAATTGGAGTCTCGTTTTCTTCCGTTTGTCTCTAGCTTCCTCTCTTTCCCCTCCACCACGATTAGTCTGCTCTTTTGAAAGACAAATAGGATTACAAGTGTGAATATCATAGACTTATTAAAAACAAACACATAAAAACTCCCCTGTTCCACAATCTGATCAGACTCAGACCCTAAAGAGAAATTTTCGCATGTTGGAACTCGACTAAAACAACGACTAATAAATAGGAATAATGTATTGATTTTTGGGCTACTGTGTGGAGGGCAACTCCAAGTGCTGGGGACAGCTCTGTTTTTATTTAATATTTTCATTAGTCACTTGAAAACAATAAATAGTAAATAAAATTTCCATATAGTCTAAAATGCTTCTGTAGTAATGTGTATGATTGCTTATATTTAACAATAGGAAAATTAAGTAATTGCACTAGGGGTGTTAGGAATCTTACTGTATTTCATTTTAAATTTGCATTTAAAATTTTTTTATTTTGATACATGTTTAGGCTTACAGAAAAGTAAAGAGTAAAAGAATTCTTATAAACCTTTATCCAGATTCCCCAAATCTTAACTTTTACTGCATTTGCTTTACCAAGCTCTCTGTTTCACACCCTCTCATCCTCTACATACACGTGTAAAATGTATATGCGGTTATGCACATTGTTATTGTTCCTCTTGCTCGTTTCAGCCATGGTGCCCTTTGATCTCTAAATATGTTAGTGTGTATTTCCTCAGCACAGGAACACAGTCTTAAATAACCACATAGAAATTACCCAGATCAGAAAATAGCATTGATACGAAACTTCTTGGTAATCTACAGATCTTGCTCAGCTTTTCCCAGTAATGTCCTTTCCATGAAAAGAAAATCCCAGATCACTGGTTGCATTCAGCTGTCCTCTCCAATGCCCTGTAATGGGGAATAGATCCTCAGTCTTTCCTTTTTTCTTTCACACTCTCAAAATATTTGATGATGAATACAGGTGCATTATTATGTAGAATGTCCTTCAATTTGGGTTTGTCCGGTGTTTCCTTATGATTGGAATCAGCCTTTGTGTTTTGGTAGAAATTCCAAAAAAGTGGCATCATGCTCTTCTGAGAGCATCCTCTGACAGAGGGACATGATATGGATTTGTCTCTTCATTGATCACTTAGTTATAGTGATATGTGATAGTTGATGGTGAAGCTTGTGTAAAGTAAAAGATGGAGGAGGCTCTGGGCTAGTGGAATGAGGGTTTAAGAGTGAGGCATTTCCTGCTCTTTAGGTAGTTCTATCTGGAAGAAATCGGGAGAAAGCAGCTAAGTATGACTGCAAGGTGCCTGGTGTGGGTACCGAGGTGGGTTCTAATGCTCCAAGTGGGAGAGACTAAGTTGAGAAGCCAGTGTGGGGAGAAAAGAGCATGAAAAGGATGTTATTATTGAAGCCACACATTCTTCCTTCATCTCCCACTTTTCTAAGGAAATATATCACTTAACTGGTGCCACAGAGCCTTACACATAATTATAATTATGTGCTGTTTATTTATCTCATATTGTTCCAGAAAGGTTTGATAGCCTCATTTGGCTATTTAACATCTTCTTACTCTTCATCCCCAAAATCTTAAACCTCCACGGAGCTGGCGGTGTTTCTTAGGCCACTGTGATGGGTAGCACCTGACCCAGGACCCATCCTGTTGATCAGTAGCTCAGCCAAGGCCATGCTTCTTTGGGTGCCGTCTTGCTAGATTCCTATGGGCCCCGCAGTGGGCTCTGAGACGCCGTGTCCCACACGCTTACTCTGTTCTGTCCTCTTTGCTGTTGTTATCTCTGTCCTGGTCCACACTCATTGCACCCTTTTAATGACTAGTGAGAAGTAGCCCAGAAAAACCTGGAGAGGTTGGTGCATGGACCAGGGTTATCCTTAGAAAAGGAAAACTGCCACCTTGAGAAACAAATGCCTCTTTTGTTTCCTGAAAAAGTTCATGCTCTTTCTGGGTCTCTTGCCTTTTACCTTGGCCAGAAAGTGGACAGGAAATGACTACAGGAGCAAAAACAGATAATCCAACCAAAGAAGTGTGGATTCTAGGTTTCAGCTGGTGTCAGCAATAAATGGAAGAAGAGTCTGATGGCTCCTTGACTCCAGAGGGCACTAGCTCATCGGATCGCTCCTGACGGTCTTCAGATTTGGGCGTGTTTTGTCTTCCCAAAGAGGTTTCATGTGTCTTTCTATCCTCTGGATAGAAGGGGTTGTTGGGGGGGAGGGTCAGAGGGGACACACAATTGAGAAACAGTCCTTGTCTTCCTACTCTGGATGCCACGAAGTACACCTCTTTGTTTGATACCGTGCACATTTCCAGGGTTCTGGTGTCTGGGTGATGCCATTCTGGACTTTGCCCTACCCTGCTTCAAAATGCTGGTTTTTCTGAATTTAGTGTAACTACTCAGGGAGTTCTCATAATATGCTACCCTGCCATCTCTTGCTTTGTAGAATAGAATTAAGGGTTTGCTCTCTCAGCAGGGGCAAGGATGACAGGTTTCTGGTATGTTCGAGGCTGGTGGTGAGATGCCAATGGATGATCTCATCTGGGTTAGTGACCCTCAACACTGGACCCTCCAGGTCAGTTTTGCTCAGCTCATTGCTGGGAAACATCCATGTCAATGAATTTTTAAATTCATTTTTAATTAGTGTATAGGCAGCTCCCCTCCAAAAGGGAAAAAGCAGTACATGCTTATTATGTCTTAAAATGCCATGTGTGTACGAGGGGTTGAGAAATCACACAGCCCATGAGTACAAGACTTCCGCCTCTCCAAAGATAATGACCTTTCATATTTTGCAGAACTTCCTTCCAGAAAGACTGTAATTTACGGAATGTGGCTATTTATTGCTTATTCTCTCATTGCCAGATCATTTTTTGACATCAGGTAAAGCCGTGATGAGGTTAGTGGGTTTGGGCCTGTGTCGGTGATGGATAGTGCAGCCTGGTTGGGCTCCATGAAAAACCGTCACTCCTTGACATTGAATGTGTTCAAAAAGGTGAAATCACTTAGAAGACCCCCTAGAATAGACTGGAAGGGCCCGTGCATGCCCTCAGACATTCTGCTGTGACCTGGAGTCCATCCCATTTTCCTCTGCGGCCTGTCAACTCTGAGGAAACCCCTCTTTGGTCCTTTTCCATCCTTTCCCATGCAGTGAACATTGGCAACTCTCCAATCAGACCTGGTTGCAAGAGCTTTTAAAAGTTACGTGGGAGTTTAGATCTTGGCTTTTCTGAACTGGCTGACATTGGTCGAGTTATATCCCCCAGAGATTCGTGACCTTTTCAGGTGGTCTGATGAAGGAAATGATCCTTCACCTGAGAAAAAGGCATGTATACAAAGATTTCTGCACATTTACTTTGGGCTCCCGACTGCGCACCTCTAAAGCATCAGTTCTCTCATCTGTGAGAGGGGGTGGCCACGCACCTCTTGGGGGTCGGTCTCATTGATTCTCATATGACAGGTAAGTGAGAGAATGTACGTCAAAGTGCCTCATGTAACCTGAAGCCTGGCACATTCTTTCTGAGCTTCAGCCTCTCCCATTTCTCTCCCTCTCCTGTTCTCTCTCTCTCTTTTCCAAGCGCAGTGCCTTGACCTACAGTACATTTGGAGGGAGAAAAGTTAGGCTCATTTCATTTTTGGAACACTTGCTAGGACAGAGGCCTGCCAGATTTTCATTTTATCTGTCCACAATGATTTCTTTGTTCCTTTTTTCCTCCCTCCACTTTGGGCTTCTCATGGCCGGAAGCTTCACATTATCTTTCTGGTCTGAGCGTCAGTACACTCGCTTCCTTCCCGTGGGAGGGGTCCTGTGCTGGTTGAACTTGGGGAAGCCCTGGGTCTGCCTCTCCCACTTACGGTTGCCTCGGAGCTTTGCAGAATCTTCAAGGTGGCATTTCCTCTGTCCTTGGGGGCAAGGGAAGCCCCCTGCTCCAGATTCCATGCTTCAGACAAGCACGAGTAGCATAACTACGTCCTTGGCCCACAGGACACTTGGCTCCCCAGGGGGCCTTCCCGGCAGATACCAGGGCCTTCATCAGTGGTGGATTTGGGAGGAGCCCACTGCAATAGTTGAAGACTTTGTTGTGGGTTGGAGGTAACCATGAACACAGTGGTGACTTGCCTCCATGGCCAGTCATAGGCAAGGAGAGGCCCTTTCTGCCTGCCTCTCTTTCTCTTTCCTGTACCCTACCCTATAGACAGTGGGTCTTGATTCCGGCCCTCAGATCGGGACACTGGGTGGGGACAAGGTCCGAGTTCATTTTTGGCGCTCACTAGAGAGCAGTCGGGGCTCTGGTGCCAACAAAGGTTTGTGACAGCCCAGGTGGCTGGCATGACCCAGCATGGAACCACTTTGAGGGGAAAGCTCATCTGAAGACCCATGGCCTAACTCAGGACCTAGTGTGCTTGTGGAGTGGGGGCCCTTGGTGAGATCGTGCCACAAATGCCTTTTCCCCATCTGCCTGCCTGGTCCTCAGGCCAGTCCTCGGTCTTGTTGTTTAATTCCAGCTCTGCCTGGATACATGTTGGTCCCCTGAGAACATTCGGTGGTAGGAGTACTTCAAGTCACAGGTTCATTTTGAGAATGGGAAAAACTCTTTTAGGTTCTTATGCTCACGTTCCATTTTTTATATAAAATAGTTCACAGAGGTAGTTGAGCTGGCTGTTGCCAGCCTAAGGGTAGGAAAAAATGCAGAATATATTCTAGGATATTCTGGTAGGCAGACAGATGTTCGTCTCACCTAGCATCTGCTCAGGATCTCTGAGCTGGAGGTACACTCACCCTCATCTTATCCTTAGGATTCCAGAGACCGTCAGTTTTCAGCCCACATCATTGTGACTCAGAAACTGAACACCACTTCCATTGGATTGCCATAGGTTCTATCTTCAGACTGAAACATCTGGATATTTCCAGACAGCTTCCCATGTGGGTGACTGATGGCTTTCATTCTTGGTTCAGATTCTGAGTTAGGCCACAGCTGTTGGAGCTGGAATGGGTAGCCCCAGTGTACATCACCAGTGTGACTGGGGACATGGGTGGCTGAGGAGAGGCTCAGGGGAACATGGGCCACCTGAGAGGTCAAGCACCTCTCTGCCCTCATGAGTTGGCACTTCATCCACAGGTTTATAGGAAGCTTTCAAAGTTTTATGTGTGTTCATGACAACCTGTTTCCAAGACCTAACATTTAAACTATTGGAGTGGCATGGGAATACTTGGCATCTTTCTGAGACATGGGGTAAGCACCCCCTCACAACCATGTACAAATACATGGGAGCATAGTACTTTGACTTACTACTAAATAATTGATGTGGCTGTGTGTGTACACGTTCCACGTATGCTTTCTAATGTGTATTTAATGCAGCTTCCTCTGTGCCACGCATATCCGAAGCCTTGCAGGCATGGTCATGAACATGGGTGACACACTGAGGGCCTAGCTGGTGCAAACGTCGTGGGGCAGTAGGATGGCCAGTGGGGTAGGCGTGTCCTGGGAAACAGGAGGCAGGTAGCAGAGGTCACTAGACCTACCTCTGGAAGCAGAGCCCAGAGTTTGGGGTTTTTGAATGCTCTGAGAGGAGGAGTTTAAAAGTGGCTTGGGATGGTTGGACTCACCCACAGGTTGCATGGCTTATACCTTGTCCTACATTCCTGTGCACATAGAGGCTTTGTCTCAGGAAGTGGAAGACACAGAAAATGAGGCAGAAAAAGTTACATCTATTCTTGTGTGAAATGTTTAAATCATAAGTACTTTCGCGTTCTTGAATCTTCTGCATCTTGGTGATGTCACTGTTTCAGAGTTTTCTGTGATGTCTTCTTCTAGTCCCGGACTCTGATTTGCAGGGCAGCATTTCAGTCTTCCTTAGGGGTGTTGAGTTGTTCTCTTGTTCTCATAGGACTGAAATTCTGATGGTGTAAGGAGTCATTGGTGTAGCAAAATGTGTGTGTGAGTGGAAAAACATTTTCTTTTTACGGACTTTGAGGACTAATCCAAGATCCAAGGTAGGACTCACTTTTGCTCCCTGGGCTGCAGGGATGCCCACGTGGTGGTGCTTGTGCTCCCCTAAAATGGGGTGGCCTGTCTGCATCTCAGTTGCTGTCTCTTCTCGTCCTGCGGGTTTTAGGTTCACTCTGCACTATTACTAATGTGAGAGTCTCCACCAAATGCTTGGAGGAAAGGTCTCATGCCCCTTTGTCTTTGATGTTATTATTCTTCATGTAGAGGTTTAACTCTGCAGAAGCAGGACATGCTGTTTGACATCTGGTGCAAGACAGCCCTGTGGCCATAGGGGATCTTAGGTACCAAGGCACTTCCGGAAGAGAAGCATAGACATACGGAGGATGGAGGACATGCCTGTCTGCCGGCTGGACAGCTAGTGGGTTGGTGAAAGAAGGTACAAGAGAAGAGGCATAAGTGGACTGTTTGCTGTTGGCCAGGGAGGACAACAAGATGAGGGGAAGTGGTGAAAGTAGTGTTTGTAATTTGGAGAAACTCTGAGAGTTTATAATCATTAGTTGATAGACAAGGGATGAATTTTCAAGAGACGGCAAAGCAACAGCCAGGCTTGGGTCAGGATCTGGAAGGGAAGGGTAATGGAGGATTTAGCTAAATCCTTGCCCAGCATGTGAGGGAAGAACACAGAGTGGCAGCTCCAAAGGTGACCTAGAAGTTTGTAAATTATGAAGGAGGCAGACGGGGACAAGTTTTTGGTGTTTGTTAAATGATGAAAAAGGGAAAAAAGTGTACTTTAGCAAGTCTTTTTTTAATAGCTGCTAAATATGTGGATTGGCAGCTTCCCACGGGAACATGGAGACCTCAAGGACGATCCCCTATGAAACAGGGAAGGGCTGTTTGTGCACCGCCCCAGACCCACTGCTTTAGGGGCGACCCATGTTTTCCTCCCTGCCCTAAACAGAAGATCAGTTTTCCTGGATGGGAATCTGAATGTATTGAAAATAATTGGCAACGAAAGCAGCGTTAGATATGTGAGTGTGGCCCCCGAGAGGGAGGACTCCGTCCTCAGGGAAAGGAACATGGTGCCCCAGCTCCTGGGACTCTGGCCTCCCCATCACGCCAGGACCCACAAATATCCATCACCCCAGGAGGCACCGAAGTAAGAACTCTCCACCCTTTGGAGACGTCCCAGTTGCGACTTTTGAAACAAGCTCCTCTTTTCCCTGTTTTTGTTGTTGGTCCCCCATTTCTGAAAACCAGACTCAGAATCTTGTGGCCTGGCGGCACAGCTGCCATCAGGAACACTGTTGCAGTTGGGTCCTCTCTAAATAAACTCCCTGGACTTCAGAAATATGAACCAGGAGTGGCCAGACAGATGTGTCCTTATGTCCATAACCAGAAGTGGCTACACCGCACTGTCCCCTTTCATCACAGCACCGTGCTGTGATCTTGTGTAGCTGGGCAAGTCTTTGTAGAGCAGAGACTGGTGCCGGCACAGCTCACATCCACCCTGGCCTCCGCCTGAATTCTAGTGAAGACTGTGAGCTGCAGCCTATGGTTTCTTCTGTTGTAATGCGGAGGAATTTAAAACTATATTCTAAGTTCTTGGAGGTGTTTTTTCTCCCTCGATGGTAGGAAGAAATAAGTGGGGTCTTGTGTATGAACCAACAGATTTTTCTGGAGACTTTTTTTAGCACACGGAAGCTAGGGGAAGAAAGCCGAGGTGGTGATGGGGAGTGGGGTTTTGTCTCTTGCCTCTCTTTGGCCTCACTGAGATGATAATGGTTGTCACAGAAATCCACACCCATAGACACAACCTTTGACCCATTTCCACCCACAAAGAATGGAATCCAGAGAACTTTCCTGCCTTCTGGACATGAAGAGAATGGCTAAGTTGGTAAGAGGGGAAAAAGAAAGAGAATTGGCTTAACTGTTTATTTATCTGAGCTGGTTATTTCTAGAAAGAGTAAGTCAACATCATCTTTTTGGTAGAAATGCCCTTCCGTGGATTGCTTCGAAAGAGAAAAACAACTGAAAGATGGACGTTCTGTTCTCTTTTTTTGGAAACCTGAAGTTGTGTCTCGCCCAGTCACTGTGGGGAGGAAGGCTTGCTGCAGACTCAGGAGCCAGCAGGGAGAGGACGCAGAGGTAGCCTAGGGATGCCCCTGCCGTGGCCGGCCCAGCTCGCCCGCCAGCTCGGTGGACGCAGCTGCGGAGCGTGAGAAGCGGGCAGAAGCTGGAGTTGAGCTGGGCATGGCCTTCTAGATTAGCTCCCTGAAACTCCCCTGTTTGGATTGGCCCGGAGCGGAGCAGGAGGCCCAGCCAGCTTTCCGAAGGGAAGCCGGCCTGCCCGTGCGAGTGCCCTCCTACCTCGTCCAGGTTGTGGCAGCCCGTGCATAAATGGGGCAGCGTGTCCACATCTCTCCTTCCCTCTGCACAAATTGGAAATGACTAACCTTGCCATATTTAGTGCAGCGCTAACGGCCACTCGCCTCTAAGGGGTAATCATGCAGGCATAAATTCGGAAAGTTGCTAAGCTATGAGCAGTCTTATGAGCATTAAAAGTGTCCTCTTTGCCAGAAAGGTCATTCATAACTTGGCTACCCCGCTGATGTACAGCCAGTGATATTGATTGATTAATGTATAAAAGCACTGGATCCATTTGCTTCTATGAAAGAGAATAAAGTGCAGTCGACCCTCTCTTTATTTTCACCTCATCCTTTTGTTTGAAGGACATTTTTCCCCTTCTTTTTGTTTTGCCGGCGAGGTTTAAGGGGGTTACAAAAAGCCAGTTTCTGCCAAGTAATGTGTTCACAAAAAGAACATTGATTCACATCACTGTCGCTTGAATTACCCTTAAAGGTTTGCCAAGGAGTTGCTCTTATATTAACCTTCTGTTCGCGAAGGAAGAAATAAATAAATAAGTCATAAAGTCAAACCCGTTGCTCTGGGTTTGGTTTTGGGCTGGCTCTCCAGTCATCTCTTCCATGGCTGACTGGTGGAAAGGCATTGTCCGGCACGGCCCTGGTTAGTGTTGGGGGATACCAAGGGAAGCGAGTCCCCCACCCCCGCCCCACCCCACCCCAGTGCCTCAGCCCTCCTGGGTACCAGATCCTGGAAGAAACTGAATTTACTTCCAGTGCAGAGATTAGTTCTGATTGGCTGCCCCGCATTCAGACTGAGGAGCTGCGGTTCCCTTTCCTCGCTCTCTCAGGCAGTTCACACAATCAGGTGGTGGAAAGGGCAAGAAAAACCTTTCTTTGTCTGGGAGATGAAGGATTCTGGTGGGGAAGGCAACGTGGCTTTTCTGCACCGACGGAGGGAATTCGTTATACAGCCTACAGGGGCGCCCTGAAATGTCCCAGTTCTTGACAAACCTAGCGGGGCCGCCGCCTGCCGTGGGGGGAGGAGGACTCCTGTGCGTTTTTAACCCTCAAACTAGGTCTGTTTAGCCTGTGTTGTTGTTGTTGTTTTAATTTTTCTGTGATCGGATGGTCTGAAGATTTTCCTGTTCTTGAAGAACCAGAATGGTGCGGGTGGTCCCACAGGCTCACGTGTATTGATGGCCGGTAGTGTGGTAAGGCCCGGGGCTTCTGCGGGACAGAGCTGAGCCCTTGCCGGCGAACACGCTCCGTGACGAGGTTTTCTTTTCAGTGACTGGGCGAGCTCGGTGCTGGGCACTCGGGGGCCGCCGGTCAGCCTGGCCGCCTTGGGCCGTGCAGTACGTGTCCCCGGCTGGCAGGCTAGGGGAGTGCGGGCTCACGGCGGCCGAAGGGCACGACCCCCCGGGGGTGCAGTCTGCGGCCTAGGCCGCGGGTGTCGGGGAGGTCTCCAGGCTGGCGGCCCTGCCCGTCTGCTCCTGGGAGCCCCGGGCCGCGCACTTGGCAAATCTTGACCTGGCGCTGAGGACGCCCAGGCTGCTCGTTCAGCGGGGCCCAGCGGAGGTGGCTCCCCGACAGCCTGTTCCGTCGGCGCACGGGTCTTGAGAAGGGAGGTGGTGACGGCCGGCAGGCCCAGAGGACGTGCTTCTGTGCTTCGGCAGCGCCTGTGCCTCAGTCGCCCTGGGAGCCTGGGCCCTCGGATCCACGCGCACCTCCCGGCTGCCCCCTGCGGTGCTGGAGCGGGGCCGCCGCCCCGGCCCCCCGGTGTTGGAGGTGAAGGAACCCCAGGGCTCTCGTGAGCCGCCCACACCTGGCTGAAGCGGGTCTCTCCTGCAGGGCAGCCGTGAGCCGTGCGGTTCACCGGCGGTTCAGGTGTGACCGCAGCGCCGCTGCCCGGGCCGCTCACTGGCTTCTTGGTTCTGGAGCGTGGAGGGGACCCGCAGCAGCCAGGCGGCCGGTAGAGCCCGGCCTTGCGGTTCCCGGTACTGTCCCCAGCTCCCTTCCTTCCCTTCACGCCAGCTGCAGCTCCTCATCCCCACGCTGACCCCGAGACGCAGGTGAAGTGTTGGCCCGTGCAGGGAGCCAAACTAACTTCCTGGAATTGTTTCATTAAAACCTTGATTTTTGTCTAATTGCAGTCTAAACACAAGTGCCTTTTGTTGACGAAAGGCAGCGTGTGTGCTTGGTGCTCTTCTTGTCCATTTTTTTCCAGCTTGGAAACCGCCATTTCCAGGCCCACCCTCCGGCAGGGGCAGGGGGGTCTCTTGCCCGTGGGGGAGATGTCCCGCGACTCCTTTCGTCGGTCCCTGTCGGCATCTTACCTCGGTCGTGGTCACCCTTCTGATTTCCTGTTGCAGGGAAGCACATTTGTAAGCCCCTTCACCTGCTAGAGTCGTCCAGAAGCCAGAGGCAAACCGCAAGTTTGTCCAGGGTGAGCATTATTTTCCAAATCCCCGGTGCAAGACTGGACATGCACGTGTTTTAACGCTGCCATTTAAAGGGCGACACCTTTCCTTGACTGCCAGGTGAGCCATGCGCTCCGTTCGTTCCCCCTCCCTCTGCCAAGGTGATAGGAGCCGGCTCAGAGGATGCACTGAGATGAGTCCATCTTCTTCCCTCTGTCGCTGCAGAATAAATTAGAATGTGCCTGACTTCATAAAATGGCTTCATCTCCTGCCGTCTTCCCCATCTCCAGGGTACTCCCTCCGTAGCGGCGGGCTCGGCTCCCAATCCTGGCCGCCGCGCACCCCCCAGCCTCACGCACACACGGTTTCACACGCGCGCGTACGCACCGGCTTTGGGGCATCCTGATGCCTGAAGGTGTGGAAATTGGTCACTAGATCTCATCTTCCCCATTGTCAGGCGTGATAGTTATAATTGATGTAGAGGTCAGTGCAACTCGCCGTCCGTCTGCCATTAACTCAGCCTCCTGGAGTTGCTGCGACCACAAAGTGGAATATATTTTGGGGGGAAGGGGGCGAGGCTGACGATGGCGCGTTGCAGCATAAATCTCCTGGCTCTGCCCCGGCCCTCTGTTTAATTGGAACCTGTTTATCTCTGGGGATGCTGGAGCATTTTGCCCTCTCCCCGTTGCTCTCAGATGGACTGATGGGAGTTTGTTGTTTGAATTGGGAATGGTTTTTCCATTTGAAACACCACCACTCCCTTAAATTCGTGTTTTAATTCTTATTTCCTAGGTTGATTTCTTTTCCCCCCTTTCCATCCTGACACTAATTATGCCAGCCGCATTGGGAGCCCTCGCTGCTGGGAGGTACCCAGATAAGGGTTAAGAAGGGTTTTAAAAACAGGCTGAACTCCTTCTTAATGAGGCTCAATCGGGCTCTCCTCCGGGTGGTTTTGTTTTGCTGATCTGTCAGTTTTTCAAGGATTTAATTGCACTTTTTTCGTATTAGTCTTTGAAATTGGCCTATACCATCTTGCTATAAAATAACATTAAAAAAAAAGGCAAAAAGTTGGTGGCTTTTGTCCCCTCCTCCCCTCTATAGTCGTTGGGGGGTTTTATTTTTCACTTTCTCTCTCCAGGACTGTCTTTCTTTCCAGTCACTCTTGGGAGCTGGAGGCAGAGAAGAGCCCAGGCTGGGAGTGACAGCAGGGGTCACGGAGAGCTGGAGTCTCCTGGCCTCCGAGGCAGCGGCCCCATTTCTAGGCCTTCCATGTTTGGGGCTTCAATGATGTGGCCCGGCCTATGGCTATCCTTTTGGGTCTGCCCGGGATCGGGAACAGGTGGGGACAGGCTTCCTGCGCACATGCACCAACTGTGCTATAGGCATGGGAGCCACCAGTTCCATCAAGTGGTGCCAGGCCAGCTAACCAGCATCTTGGGTCCTCCCTCAACCATGGGAGGTGAAGAAAAGAAAAGGTCCAAAAGACAGAAGGCAGAAGTTGCCAGGCAGGGGCGGGGGAGGGAGGCAAGGCCATATCCTTTATGCTATTATCTTTATGGCATAGAAAACATGCTCGAAGCAATCAGCATGAAATTCTTAATTGCTTCGCTTACTTCTGCTCTTCTCATGGGACAGATTGTGCAAGTGCTGGAGCTGCCAGGACCCTCATGTTAGCACACTGTCCCTGCTGCACACACTATTTTTAACTAGTGCTTTGTTTTGCAAAGATGCACAAAGCTTTTTCTTTTCTTTTTTTTCACCCCCTTCCCTTCCCGAGGATGCTAATAAACAGCAGAGGCAATAAAGAGCCGCTCTAGCGGCCCTGACAGCAGCTACACTTGATGAGGCCGCCCGCCTCCTGCTTCCTCTCTCTGGATTTCGTCATTCCTTCCCCTTTCAGCACAAGTTTGGGCTTTTAAAATTGTTTCGAATTTTTGCTTCCACGTCGCAAATCCTGGGAAGAAACTGAGTCTCCTTCTCCCTCCACCTGCCTTCCTGGTGGTGCCGTGCTGCCTCCCTGTGCTCCTCACTCTTCTGATGAGCACCTCTTCCTCTTGGAGATTGCTGGACCCCTCTGGAGAGGGTGTAAAATCCAAGAACCAGATCTCAGAGATTTCAAAATAAAATAAAAGTAAACTCTGCTTAAAAAACACTTTAGCAGGAAAGCCAGGCTAATTGTAAATCAATGGGTCTTAAAATGCAGCATCGATCTCCAGTTAGAAGTTTGAAGGGGAAAGCGGTAATTACTGCACCAGAAGCTAGTCTTTCCTCTTAGTAAGTTCTGGGCAGAAAGAAGGCTCATTAGGGCCGCGCTTCGGAATCCGAGTAATTAGTTTAAAAAGTACTTTTGTGGTGTTATTCCCTTGGCTAGAAATTATTGGAGTCTTCACAGATTTATAGCTCAATTCTGATAAGATTTGATTTATTATCGCGTTTGGAGTGGAAAAACCTGGATACATAATCACCCAGGTGAAAGATTCGGGGACAGAGTCTTGGGAATGAGTCTTTTTAGAGTGGACGGGGTCAGATTCTGTAGTGATTCCTACTGTTCCCAGATAGAGGTGAATGTGACCAACTTAGAACCCTAGTGTGGCAGCCCTGTGAAGACACTGAAGGCCAACCTTGTTACCTGTCCCTCAGGTGAGCAGAGACCTAGGAAAAGGGGTGGTGGTCTTGTCCAAGTGCATGCTGACAGGATGGTTCAGTGGCAAGATTGGTTGTAAGGCAGCCCCTCCTCTGTCACCCATGGTGGGTCTGCTGGAGGGTAGATCCCGTGGAGGCAGGAATGTGCCCTCCTTGTCCAGTTGACTCCACGATGCCTAGACCCTTAGTAGGTGTACGCTAATGGATGTGGTTGATGACTTGGTGAATCCATCAGTGAATAAATGTGACAACCCCTCTTTCCTGTCTTGGAGAGAAAGCATCTAAGCCCTTGTCTTTGGGAGAGGAAACAACCCTGGAAGCTTTCCCTCTGGTTCCAGTAGTAAGACAAGGACAATTGTCATCCTCTGAACCCACCTTTGCTGAGGAATCAGGCGACTCTTTTTTTTTTTTTTTTAACATTTTATTTATTTATTCATGAGAGACACACAGAGGCAGAGGGAGAAGCAGGCCCCATACAGGGAGCCTGACACGGGACTCGATCCCTGGTCTCCAGGATCATGCCCTGGGCTGAAGGCAGGCGCTAAACCGCTGAGCCACTTGGGCTGCCCAGGCAACTCTGTCTTAAGGGGACTTGACTTTTGCTTCCATGGCAGATCGTGAAGACATCCTTCCCTTTTTATTGTAAAGCAAATACACAACATAAAACAGTACTTTTAAGCCAGCTTTCATCGCACTGTGGCACAGCTGTCTCCATTTCGGCACGTTATCTTTCATGTGCCTGTGTAGTAGTGCCAGTGAATTAGCCGTGTGTGTGCGCATGCTTTGTCAGCTGAGGGCTGGGAGTTTTTACATTCTTACTCGAAACTTTAAATTACCCATATTAAAAAATAAATAAATAAATAAATAAATAAATAAATAAATAAATAAATAATCCATGTTGCTTTGAAGAGAGGCTCTCCAGAGCGCGCACTCCACTTTTCATCTAGAGTGATACGTCAGACAAAACAGTGCTTTGTGAACTTTTATTAGTAGAGCTCTCTTCTCTGAAAAGTCAAATCTGATTTTCACCCAATATATAAATAATTTTTCTAGAAAAGCTTTATAAAGTGAAAATAAAGCAGAGGTGATCAACATTTTGATCAAAATGAAGAGTTAGGGAAAGGTAGTTAAATAGGATCAGCTAAGCTTCTGTTTTGTTTATGTATTTCGATTTGGCTCCATTATTATGCAAATCTTGTTCTTGTGGAAGTAGTTCCAAGTGCTAACTGTTTTTATAGCATTGTGTCTTGCAATCTCAGAAGAGTCTCCGATAAAGTAGGGAGGGCAGGTTACTCTGGGGTCCACGCAAAATCTTGCGTGGCCCGTCCACCAGTGTGCTGAATTTTGGCGTTTACCATATTTGAGTAGGCTTTATTATTACAACATTTGGTAATGACCAGTAACTTAATACACAGCCGAAAATTGGAATCAAACTGTGCAGAACCCCTGCAAGCATCACAGGCTTTGGCAGAGAGCAGTTTGGACGCCGTCGCAGTGCGAGAGCTCTGCTTGGAAGTACGTACGCCCCAACTCCGCCCCTGGAAGGCCCAACAGCTGCTCTTACTGAAACAGTCACCGTGGAGGGGAGCGGCTGACCCAGGGCCCCTCATCTGGGTATCGCCCCGTCTACTGTGTGGGGTGACCACTGCGGAGGGTGTGCAGCCTTCTGCTCCACGTGGTGTGGCTTTCCCGGTTAAGGAGGTGCTGGCTTCCCTGGGAGGCCTCCTGCCCACCGGCGGGGCGTCTCTCTCTGGCCCCCGCCTGGTCTGTTCAGGACTTGCCTCTGTCCTGTGAATATGGAAGTACTGATGGTCCACGTGGAAAGATGTCACTTTCTATTTATAAAACAGAGGAAATATTTCTACTGTTTATCCTAGAAGCCCCGAGCTGTGCTTCCAAATGCTGAGAATTACATCCCTGAGCCGTGGCCTTAGTCACCCTCCTCTGCTCGGTCACTGCTCTCCCAAAAGCAGCTTGCTTTCCCACCCTGTCTGCTTTTTACCAATTCTGGTTGCTTATACCCTCTCTCCTTGAATTAAATGTTTGTGCTTGCAAAGTTTATTAATAGTACTGGCACCGCTGAGTCGAGTAGTGATTTTCTTCCCTTTTTACATTTAATTTATTTTTGGCTTTTAGAAACAAATCTGGAATAATATTTCAAGCATCTCCCTTTTGGGGGGCAAACTGCAGGTAATCCTTTTAAAGCATGTCTTAGGGGTCAGGCGTTCCCCCACTTACCCTCCTCGAGCCATAGGTCTATCCGCGCATCCCCTTTGCCAGAGCGTTAATGCCCTGGTGTTCGCCAGTCGTCAGTGAAGTCCAGCTGTAAATCCTTGGTCCTGTGGATCCACCCACACCCAGTCTCTGAGCCTCTTCTAAAATAACTGAAGACGTGTTGCTGCCCAGAGAAATTTTTCCCCAGCTGTGACTTTATAGGGATGTAAGTGCTGTTGAACAGATTTATCGTATGCATTTCAGCAAACATGAGAATGCCCCTATGTGCACAGATTTACTGGGCACATGGCGGTTCCTAACATGGAACGTCCTTTTTTGGTGCCGGAGCTTGGGATTTAAGACGAGCAGGCGAGGTTCCCCTACAGGCCCCATCAGTGGGCGGCGCCGACCGAGGTGGATGCCACTAGGTGTGGTCAGCAGATGCCACTGTGCGCCCAGGAGGCTGGGAGGTCTGGGAAGGCTTCCCCGGGCAGGCAGAGGGCTGATGCCTGTGGTTTGTGTTTTCGGGCCTGTGTGATCATTGTCCAGAGGCCCGTCTGGGGACCGGATCGTTTCCATCAGGGTCCAGTCCAGAAACATCTCCTGATTCCTCCAGCCCTCCTATATAAGAGCCCCCAGGCTCTTCCCATTTTCCTTCTAGCTTATGTATCCTGCACAGAGTAGCACTTTTGTCACGAGTGGAACATGGAAAGGTGATTTCCAAGTGGAAGGATAGGTGTGATATTTTCCCACCCTGTGGATAGATGAGCCCCAAGTGGCCCAGAAGCCACCTGGAAGTCAGTTGAGAATTGGGAACTCAGAGGGAAGGCACGCTTGACATGGCTCTGTCCCCTACCCCTGAACACCCAGGCAAGCGAATGGCAGCCTCTGGCCAGGAATTGATTGCATTAATTGATATGCCAATAAGAGAGCTTGTTATATCCGCCATTGGTTAGGAGGCCAGCTAACAAGTCTGCTGATCAATGGCACCAATAAAGATTTCATCCATTAATGAGCAACATGGTAATTAATGTTATCCATAAACCAATTAGCCTGGCGAGCTAACGCTCCGGCTTGCCTGGGAGCCGCTATGCCGAAAGTGGGCAGGTGCCCACCCATCCGGTGTGGAGTTGGGTCTTCAGGCGGTTTTGTGGGGCCTGACTGAGCCTGAGGCTCCAGGGGCTTTATTCCAAGTGGAGAATGTGCAGGGGCAGGGGGTGCACACCTGCTGAGAGGAGAGCGGGACCCTTTCTCTCCAGCTCCTTCCTGCGCAGCCGGCATTCCCACGCCAGGGGCTTAGGGGTTCAGGGGCTGTCAGGGGCCATAAGGGAATGACCGTAGGCCCGGCTGGGCACGCTCCCCAGGGACACCAGGGCGGGGGGGCGGGGGACACTCACACACACTGCCATGTGCCCTCCTGGAGGGCGGGCCGAGGCCTCTGCTGGGAACCCTGAACTGCGGCAAAGCCGTTAACATCCTGCCAGCCCCCTGCCCTCCTGTTTCATTTAGGAAGAGAAATTGTGTCAGAAGAAAGAAAGAAGGAGAAACAGATGATTTGAAGCTGTGCCTTTTCCTTCCCCCCGCTGGTTTTTTGAAATGACATCAGTGGGTTGTTTGCCAAGCATAACCTGGCAGCCTGGCGGCTCTGCCTGACTGCCTGAGATTTCTGGGGACCGTGCAGCTCGCCAGCTCCAGCCGTGGCAGCGTGCCAAGGTGACGTTCCGTGACTAAGCAGAAACGAGGGAGAGGGAGAGAGGGAGGAAAAAGGTATGTGTGACTGGGGAGCTGGGGGAGCGAGTGGTCCCGGGCCTGGGTGTGGCGTGGGAGCCATGGAGGCATGTCCTGGGGCATCCGGTCAAGAGGGCGGGTGTCAGGGGCAAGCACTGGCAGGCCAGGGTTCGGCCCTGTGGCGCGGGGCGTGGGGGGGGGGGGGGCGGGTGGCAGGGGAGTTCGGGGCAAGAGCCCCACAGGCAGCCGGGGAGGCTGCTGACCTGGGGGTCTGACTTAGGAGGGACCTGAAGGAGCTGAAGTGAAGGTGACAGCCCCGAGGGCCTGGAACTGTTGAGAAGGAGGCTTAGGGAAGCTTTTATCAGCATCAGGCCCGATACTCCTCAGCAGAGTTTCCTTTGCATTGTTAGGTATTGACCCTCAGAGACCCCTTGTGGATTCCCTAATTGAAAATTAATACTAGATCAATGCCATGGGCAATTTGCATATTGATCATAAACAACTTTGAAGGCACCGAGTGTGCAGCAGATCAATAGGGCTCCTGGATAGGCTGCGGAGGGAGCACCTCCCAGTACAATGCACTCCGGGAAAGGTTAATGATTTGGGAAGTTCCTAACTGCTCATCGCTGGGAGCGGCCCCCACACCGCACAGCATCCGCAAGAGCAATTAGTACTGCGAGCTGCCCACTGCCCCCAGCCCTGCCCGCCCCCCACCCTTGGAGGGAGGGCGACTGCTGGTGTGAGGGAAGGGGCGGCCCGAGTGTTTTCACAGTTGCCTTTTTTGGTGATGGATGAAGTCTTGGGACAGTTTATTCTGGGAAGTGCGCTGTAAAAGGCAGTAACCAACTTACGCTCCCACAGTTGTTCTGGCCCCTTCCCCAAAACACAGTTCTCCTGATGACGGGAATGGAATTGACTGCAGAAGGGGACCCCGGCTCCCCAGGCTTCCGGTCACGGTCACGGCGGAAACCCCAACTCATGTGCGCTCTAAGCCGTCCTGGGCTTTGGCCCCTCGTGCATCCTGTTCCGTTCAGCTCCCAGCTTTCTGGGTTTTGCCGCCCGCTCACCGTCCGCGCTCCCTGCGTTGTGCCCCCTCGTGCCTCCCTGGCTCTCGGCCTGGCTCTCCGGGCAGTATGGGTGGCTCCCGTGGGGCTGCTCTGGCCGGCGCCCCTCCCGGCCCCTCATGATTGCTTGTGTTTTCTGCGGGGGGCCCCTCCCTCTGTCCCTTCTGGCCGAGATCCAGCTCCTCTGGTCTCCTGGCCGCCCTGTGGGTGCTCCGGGCCCACCGATGGTGTTTGACAACAGAGCCCGAGCCCCCAAGGCCGTGCCCGCTCCCTCTGCCTTGGGGGCCCCCGGGGACTTGGAGACGGCTGGGCTGAGGACCGGGGAGCCAGGGATGCCTGCTGCCTGGACCACAGGCAGCCACCTGGCTCCAGCAGAGGGTGGTGGCGGCGCCAGGGGGGGGTGTGTGTGCGTGGGTGTCACGAGGGGCAGACACCTCTTGTGTCGTGCTGAGTGGAGCAGACTTTTTCCACAGCAGCCGGTGTAGGAAGAGCCCGGCGTCCGGTGTCCACGTGCCTGGGAGGGCGGCCCACAGCCTCGGACCATTATTCCGTTTGCCCGGTGCTTTGGAAGTCGGTCTGTGAAAGGGCAGTAGGGCTCCGGGGGGCCGTGCAGGGTGCCCGGGGCTCCCGGCCGAGCTCCCGTCCCAGCCCGCTCCTGCTGCCGACGCTTCAGCCTCGCAGGGAGGTGCTCTGGGCCTGGGTGTCACGGCGGCCCCCGCGGCCGAGGGGTGTCGGGGCTGCCCACCCGTTCTGGAACCCGCTCATCGCCGTGGGCTCCCCCCTCCCCGGGAAAGGGCCGGGCTCAGGGAGACTGCAGATCTCTCGCACACATGCACACACACGCACGCACACTTGGGGAAGCCCCCTCGAGCCTGTCCTGGGAAGCCCTGGCGGCGTGAGTGCGTGGAGCTGTGCAGGATGTCTCGCCCACGCAGTTCTCTGCCGACGGGAGGAGTCGTCTCAGGCTCTACTTCCCAAGCAGGGTGGGGGTGTCAGGGCCACGTCTGCCCAGAGGAGGGCAGGCTGAAGGGGAGCCCCTTGCGTGCTAGCAGGGCCCGCGCCCCCACGACCTGTCTGCGCGTCTCCTGGCCCTCCACGGCCTTGTCCGGGGGGTTCCTCTCTGCCACCTGGGCCCGAGCCTCACACCCTGCGGCCTGCAGGTCTGGGTTCAGTGTCGCCCGCTCTGAGCTTCCAGTAGGAAATGACCCCTGGGATTGCTTTGTCCCCCGTCCCTACTTTCTCGTCTTTGCCCATCAGCAGCTGACTTGGAGTATGTTCTTTTACTATCTATCCATCTAACCCTCGCCCCCCCAAGCCCCTGTTTTGGCCTTTGCCCTCCTCCCCTTTTAAAGAGTTTATTTATTAATTGAGAGACACAGTGAGAGATGCAGAGGGGGAAGCAGGTTCCCAGTGGGGGGAGCCCCAATGTGGGACTTGATCCCAGGACCCTGGGACCACGCCCTGAGCCACCCAGGTGCCCCCGCCCCTTGTCCTTTGAGAGCAGGGAGTCTCCTGCCTTGTTCCCAGATGTGTTGTCAGTTTCTGGAATGGGTGGACATGTGGTGGGTGGATGGACAGATGGACGGCCTGAGCAGGAGTTGAAGTTCTCATGGGAAGGCCCCACAACAGCTCTGAACGTGGTTGTGAAGAACGTGGGCCTTGGCCTCAGCTCTCTTACCTCTGAGCTGTGTGACCTCTGCCACTAATGTGACCTCTGTGAACCTCAGTTTCTCCCTCACCCCTTAGCAAGGGAGTGAGAATAGCATCTGCTTCAGTTGTGTGACTGCTGTGTTCCACCGTGACTGCTGTTATCAGATCCTAACGACTCGAGCACGTGGAGTCCTTGTAGGCACACGGTACCGGCTTGTGGGATCAGGCTCTTTGCAGGGAGGGATTTCCCAGGTAGGAGGGAAGGGAAGCACGGAGTGTTTTGTACCGACCAGCCCCACTTTGCCAGCCTCTCCCTTCCTCCTCTTCACGGTCAGGGCATTTGTGACTGGGGCGCAAATGGCACCCGGGCTGGAGGCTCCTGGGGCACGCTGGGGGTGGCCTGACAGGGAGCGCAGGAGCACACGGGGTCGGGGGAGGCCTGGAGAGCCGATGTCAGCTTGATTCAGGGCCCAGCGGGCAGGTGCGGGGCCATCCCCGTGCATGTGATTACTTCATTATGGAGCTTTTCATTGACTTGGCTGCGCTGTGCTGATGAACTGAGACTGGGGACAAGGGCGCATAATTGAGGGAAATAAATTCCCATCACAGGCCTGGCTGCAGCCAGGAGGAAGCGTCCACCTCCTCTGGGTGTGTGATGGGGGTCGGGGGGGAGGGAGAGGATGTGCGCAGGTGGTCGTGTCTTCCCGGGATGCACCTCCCCTTCCCTCCTTCCCTTCCAGAACCTCACGGGCACTGGCTGCAGGCCTGGTGAGCAGTGTCTTTGCAGACCTGCCTCTGTTTCCCCTGCTTGGAGCTGCTCTTCCAATAGCAGCTCTTTGGCACTTGGTCGTGACCCTCTTTTGATTCTCTTCCCCGGGATGGGAACCTGCGGGGCATCCCTCCATCCCTCCGCATACCTGTTCTTCCTCTCACCCAGTCCATCTCCCTTTGTGCATTTTCCTCTCATCCAGTCCATCTCCCTCTGTGCATTTGTTCCTCTCACCCAGTCCATCTCCCTTTGTCCATTTGTCCATTTGCCTTCCACTCTGTGCTCTCCCTTAGCTCTCCATGAAGCCAGAGGAGGGGGAGGCACTGGTGCTGCCCTTCTTAATTGAAATCCCATTTTATTCATCTGGGAAATGGGGGGGGGGGGGGGGTGGGAGGCAGTTTTCCCAAGCAGCCCACTCGCAGCCCGTTCATTGGCCATGGAGCTGGGCTCCAAGATACCAACATCGTAAGAAACCAACTCGGCAACCAGAGTCATTTGCATTCAGCTAAACCGAAAACCACACAATCAGCCACATGGTTTAACCACCACACACACAGAAATGTCGTAGTGCAGTGCATTTTTCTCAAAACCAGGAAATTAGTGGCTCAGGTCACCAGAGCCATCTGAAGTTGGTCATTACTAATCAGTTGTTTACAGCAAAGAGATTTTTTTTTTCTCCCCTAGTGTTTTCTAGGCCTTAAAAACATTTCCTGGAATCCTGACTGAAGTCAGTGTGTGCCGTGGGCTGGTGATACACATAATGGCTGGGCTGGGGAGGCAGGTTGCCTCAGTTACAAAGAAGCATGGGTGGCGTGAAGGCAGAGTAGAAAAGAAATGGAGAGCCCTCACTTGACACCCTCTGACCTCAGCCGGTGGAGCTGAATGCTAGAGAGCCAGGACTGAAATTGCAGTCACTTTAGATTATTTGGAGCGAGGAGAGGCAGGGAAAAAAGGGTCTGTTGACTACAGGAAGCTGAATTCTTCCTCTGCTGAAAAGCTTATTAGTGGAAGGGGAAAAAGCAATTACTTGGCTTTTGCTAGTTCTCTGCAGCGGGGATTCGGGGCTGCATCAGCCCCTTGGACCTCACCCAGGATCCAGAAGATCTCTGACAGGCTCTGCCCTGAGCCGTTTGGGAGGAGTCCTTCTGGGACAACCCCCTTCCAGAAAGAGCATGAAGGGAGGAAGGGACAAAGTCTGAAGGAGAGAGCGTGCGTGTGTGTGTGTGTGTGTGTGTGTGTGTGTGTGCGTGTGTGTGTGTGTGTGTGAAAGAAATTGTGAGGAGGCAGGGCAGCAAGAGCTGTGGCTTATTGTGGCCTTAAATGTGGTGGTTTTATTCTGGGTACCACGTTGCCACTGGGCAGGAAGTGAACAGGATACTACTTGCCTCAAAACATGGATTCTGGATCCTTGGGGGATGGTGTTTGGTCTGTGTTGGGGCTGTCAGCCCATCCTTACCCTTGCTGTTAGGCCTTTTGTGTCCGAATGTAAAGAAAAGCTGGATGCGGCTCTGAACAACTGTGGCACCACTTAGAATCCATTTGCCTCAACATTCTGGCCTTTCCACAGGCCTTTGCTTCTTTCTCTGCTCGTGTGACCGCGTGAGCAGCACCGTGGCCACCTGTTCCCTTCGCCCTCCTTTGGATGTCCTGACCCTGTGGGCTTTAAGCTCCCCCTCCCCTGGGGAGGAGCCCTGGCTCTTCTGGTCTGGAAGATCAAGGCGCTTGCTGTTAGTAGCTTCCCCAGATCCCTCAAAACAAAGGCAGATCCCTCTGATGACCACGTTGCTGCAAACAGCCAGTAGTTCTCCTGCATTTGTTGACTCGTGCCCAGTTTTCTGTTCTTCCAGCTTGTCACCAGTGTCTTCCAGGAGTTGGATCCATTTGTAGACTCTTTTGAACTGGAAATTGACCTTTTTTCTTCTGCCATCATTTATATTAAATTTAAAGATACAAATTGTGTTTTTTTTTTCTTTTTTGAAAGTTGCTTGCTGGTTACTGTCGAAATCCCCCTCTTCCCTCTCCTCTTCCTCCTTGTGATTTTTAAAATTGTTGCTCGGCAAGTGAGAAATCACTTCTTCTCTTCCCTAATCATGGGGTGGTGCTTTTTGGTTCCCTTCAAGACTGCACTGCTTTTCCGCTGCTTCTCATTCACACCTTCGGCTGGCTTTACTCCTTTCCTTGCCCGAATGTTGGCCTTACAGAGTGAAGCAAAACAGTTGACTCTTACAGGCTTCATTTCCATGCTCCCTCTCTGCCCAGGGTCTGTATTCCCACAGGAAAGAGTTGTCTACTTTCGGAAGTTTGGGGAGGATTCCAACTTAAGAGATTCCCTCCAGGAGCTTCTAGTCCTTTTTCGGGCACAGCTTACACACTGAAGAGTGTAAACGTCCAAAATTTCTATGAGGTGTGACCATGTACTGTCAGTCACCACAGATCCCTTATTCCTACCTGTCCAGTTCTTGGTCGCTGAATTCATACTTTCTGCCCAGATCCTTGATGACCTGCTCATCTCTTGACAACATTGCCTTTCCCTTTGGTTTCGTGTATTAGTTGTTGTCGAATGTTCCCACCATGGAAAAATATGGGTAAGGATCTAGAATTTAAGTTCTCTTATTGAGTCGTTTGCCTCGATGATTATGACTGCACTTCTGTGCCTTCAGAAGGTACATTACAGTGTGAGTTTGGGGACGTGTGGTGGACTGCATCCCCTTTCCGGGGGTTCTAGCCTGTTCTCAGGTGGAAGAAAGCTCTCACGGGAGGAAGGCCACACAGGTGCACCTGGTCCTGAGGCCGAGACTCGGGTACACTTAATAGCTCTGGGAGATTTCGAGATGGGTCACTGTAGCTAAAGTCATCGCGGAAGGGCAGGTGTGCTGCCGGTGGTGGTATTTGGTCCTGCCCTAGAGAAAGAACGTTGCATTGTACAGGATCCAAATTTTTAAGATATAGAGGTTTTGTAGGCAACCACTGGCATGACTTTGGAACTTTCTCAAAGAGAGGAAGGAGATCTAAGAATTTCCTTTCTCCCTTTGGGCACAGAAGAGCTGTACAAGGTGAATGTTAGAAATGACAACATTTTAGCAATCCCATCTGCTTTTTCTCACATGGATGCAGGAAAGCTCTTGAACATAAACCTTTGGATTTTCTCAGTCCCTCAGCTTCCTGCTTCACTTTCTTTGCAATTTCCTAGGAAATGTCAGCTGGAACGTGCTGCTGCTGCTGCAGCCGCCGCCACCGCCTTAGTTTTTCAGGCTGAAGTGAACTTGGGACTTGATGGTTTTGGAGAACGGCCCACGTTTTTACTTTCCCTGCATAGACACATCCTTAAATGTCTCAGGTGTGACTGTAAATGCTTCTGGCAGAGGCAGGCTCTTCCCCGCTATACCAGGCAGTGAGTGCGTGCGAGGCACCTACAGACTCCCCTGCATGCTCGCAGGTGTGGGACTCGGTTCCGGGCCATCTCTAGGGCCTACGTGTGTCCCGAGCGTCAGACTCTGTCGTCCAAAGTGCCGTTGCATCTGTGGTGGTCTTCGTGCATGCCGGGGTCTGGCCAAAGGAGAACAGGTTGAGCCGGTGTTTTCTGGGTGTGGTGTTGCCTGAAGTTGGCCAGATGTCTGTTTCCTAGATTTTGGTTTGGAAAGTGTAAGCCTTTGTGCTTTATTTTTATGAATCAGCTTGTTTTACCAGCTGTGCATCTAAGTGGCTGACGATCATGCAGGATGAAGCTCATTGACAGGCAGTCCGTCACTCTGCTGTCCACCGGTGGGAGTAAACTGCTGTTTCTGCGTGCACTCTGTGCTCTGTGGGGGACAAGGCTGATTTCTTAATAGGCTCCAGACCCTTTGGGTGCTGTGGGCATAAGACCGAGGCTGTCAGCAGGCTGGGAATTCCAGCCCCTCACTTGTGCCAGCCTGTGACTTAGTTACTGGAGTCATGGCTGGATTTTTCTTGGTGGCGTGCTGTTTGTGTTGATGGCCAGGAACAAACTGCTCGCCTGTTTCTCTTTCGTTTTGCTTTTTTTGCATATCCTCTCCCCAAACAGCCCATCATTCCTCTGGGCACGGGCACATCATGTCTCCCCGGTGTTGTAAACGCCTTAGGTCTATGCAGCCAGCCCTCCACCTTTCATTCCCATGCTGTCATCCCTGTATAGATCGCATCCATCAGCGTTCGACATTCCTGTTCAAGGAGCCATCCTGCAAGGTCTCACTTATACCCATTAGGTTCTAATCACCACCATCTAATATCACTTCTGGTACATCCTGTTCATTTCCCATACACCGTCATTTGTGCATAGATGCTTAAGTACACTTACAGGCTTTCCTTGACTCTCTTCACCCCCGTATTTCCAACATTTTCCAATTAAAAATAAATAGGAAATTATTATTTTTATTATTATTTTTTTAATAATAATAATTATTATTTTGCATTAAGCATAAGACCTCTCCCTGACTCACCAAGTGAGTTTCAACTCAGGAGGATGATACCGGTCTTGTTAATGGAAGCTGTTATTTATTTATTTATTTTTAAAATTTATACTCTATCACTCATGTGTGTTTATCTGTCCTGTCTTCTCCCCTCCGACCATGGAAGCCTGGCAGTGTTTATTTCAGGCAGAGTGTTCTTGAAAGACAGATGCTGGTAGGGACTGCCTAGGCCTCACACCTGGGATGTTAGAAAGCTTTCAGGCACATCTGTTTGGGTGAAAGATGTCCTTTTTTGTAGAGGAGGGGGACTAGGAGGGAAATGGTGCCCCATCAAAGGGGCTTCCCTTCCTCATCCCGTGTGGGCATAAACCCCCAATTCTGACCCTATTTCCAGACACCTTAGATGATACTTCCAAATCCATGAAGTGGTCTGTTGTGCTGAGCAAATGCATGAGGGCCCCTTCCTCCTCCGTCTAATAAGGCCGTCTTTCTACCAGCCTTGGCTTTTCTCACCTTTGCCCGTCAAATACTCTGTCATCAAGACAAGACACCATGACTCACTCTGTCCCCTTCTCTGCGCATTCCCAGTAGCATATGGAGTTTGAATCAGTATTTTCCTCCACTACTTTGTTTTTACCAGAGGTCGGAAATAAAACACCCTTCTTGGTTTCAAGGGCCTTCTATTTTGCATGCCTCTTCTTTCCAGAACATTCCAGTTTGGTGTGAGGTTAAACTGTGCAAAATACTGTTTGAAAGAAAGGAGCAAAAGAGAAAGGAACTTGTCAAAATGCATTTGTTAGATCACATTTTAAATGAAGTACAATTGAAGGTAGTTTTTGTCCAAAGAAAGGAAAAACCCCTGCAAATCCGCTGAGCTCCCAGAGAGCGCGCCTCCTTTGTCGTCGCCCTGACATTGAAGTGTAATTTTTCATGGTTATTTGGACTGGAAAATGGGGGGGACGGGGAGAGATGGGTCTGCGATTATTTCCCATAAATGACAACACAATCACATCACGCTCCGCTACAAACATGCTCGGGGAATTTGCCTTTTTACATTTCATGTGTGAAAGCAAAGCAGCAATCCTGGCTCCGTAGAAATCCAGGGGAGCTAATCCCCGCTGAATTCCCTTTCCTTCGGAGTTCGGGACAGAGCCGGGCTTCTTGTTCGGCGGTGGATTCCGAAGCCATTTCAGGGGTGGGTTTGTGTTTTACAAACTGGAACTCGCATCTTTCAGTTATTTAAAAGAGACAGAGAGAGAGAGAGAGAGAGAGAGCTAGAGAGCGAGCTAGAGAGCGAGCGAGAACTCTCCCCGTGAATAGCCACCAGGCGAGTCTGTAGACATATTTAGTCCTGTGTGCTTTGTCACCGCACATTGGCTTTCATCCTTTCTGCATTTCTGCAGGAGGCAACCCAGGTGCTTCTGCTAAGAACACAGATAAATGGAACTTGTTGCAATCCTGGCTCGAGGCGGTTCCTCCCTTTCTCTCCTCCCGTGACCCCCACCCACCCCCTTAATTTTAGCGTGGTTTTGACAGACCGTTCCGACTGACCAAGTGGCCCTGCCCAGGAGAGGGACGGTGGCAGGACCTGTCCCTCGCCACACAACGGCGGTACTTTCCACGTGGCGTGGGCCTTCTGCGCTGCGTCAGAAGGGGGCACGTTTGCTCCGGGAGGCCTGAAGAGGCCATAGCGCTCGGGAGCTGGGAAGCGCTGTCTCCGGCCCATGCACAGGCCGGGCCAAGTCAGGTCAGCAGCCGAGGGAGACTCCAGGCCTGCGTCGTCGCGGGCGACCTCGCTTTACCCAGCGGGGGCCGCACACACAGGCTGCAGCACGCCCGGCCTTCCCAGGCTCCCTCCCGCCACACGATCCCCATTTTTCTTGTTTCTATAAACAGTGGCACGATCTTCAAATATACAAAAGCATAAATGGTCTCTATTCTCCAATTATTCATTTTAATAATACCCGGAGTTGCCTTCAGCGTGTTGATTCTTTCAGCCTGGTGCCAAGAGGCAGGGTCACCAGGGTGGGGGACGGGAACAAGGCCGGGGGAGGCAGCAGGGAGGCAGGGTCCTTCGGCGCCGGCCTTGCGCGCTCTGTGGCCCCGGGTGTACTGGTAAACGAACACCTAGTGGCCACAAGAATTCTTGCAGTAAACCCTTCACCTCTGAGG
The DNA here is from genome assembly GCF_048418805.1 of Vulpes vulpes. Lineage (NCBI taxonomy): Eukaryota > Metazoa > Chordata > Mammalia > Carnivora > Canidae > Vulpes > Vulpes vulpes. The sequence goes on along the minus strand of NC_132791.1, from coordinate 179,902,579 downwards.
ATCCGCGTGCACCCGAGCTCATCCCTGGCCGAGGGGCGTGTGTCTCCGGCGAAGCGCGGCCCCCAGTTCCTCTCCTGCTCACGTCCCCTTTGTCTTGGGGGACTGAAATCCACGTGTAGAACCATCGTCTTCTACGAGGCAGTTTTGTTTAAAACAACTGGTTAGCACTATGGCCACGTTATTTCTTAAAAAGTGACCAGGGTGGGAAAACTGCCCGCAGCAGCCCCAGGCCAGCCCCAGCTGCTCTCCCCGGCTGGCAGAGGAGGGTCCTTGGCTGGACGGCTCAGCCTGGCACGGGGCTCAGGGTGGGAAGAAAATCGACAGGGCCACAGACGGGGGCCGCCCGGAGGGGAGGCCTCCCTCTGCTTTTCCCGTGCTCCGGCGCTTCGATCTTGTGCAAGAGAGGGACTTGAGGGAGGCCAGGGCAAGCAGGAGTGTGCAGGGCCCGCCTGCCTGTCGTCTCTGTGGGGAGTGGGCTTCTCACCAGATGCCTTGGGCTCTGCTGCTGCTCTGGAGCCCTGATGTCTGCTGGAAAAGAAATGTCTTACCCTGAGAAGGGGGGGGAATATTATACTTCTGCTGGATAAATGAATGCCCTAGGCTTGAAGTCTTGGAGTCCTTGCCTGCTTTACCCACCGACCCCCCCCCCCCTGCTCCCCACACCCTTACCCAGCCTCATCCTTCGCCCCTTTAAGGTTTCCTGCCTAGACTGTGGCAGTTGCATTTTACAATGTTCCACTTGCCAGTGTCGGTTTGGATTCCTGGACCCTTTGCTTTGTGATTTTGCATTTCCCCTCAATCTATATACCCTGTTAAGATGTAGAAAATAGAATGGACCAATTCAGCTTGCAATTAAAAATACTATTCAGGTGATTACACACAAGGCACTTCAGGGGAGACTTTACGTTTCCCATTCCGTGTGTCGGCATGAAAACACGCAGTCACGTTCACCAAGATGCTGAGTATATAAGGCAAGTTAAGAGAACGATACACACTTGTGGTAAGCAAAACCACGGTAACTTACAGGAAAATTTCTGGGACTGCCGCATTGTTGACCAGAAAACCTAATCGCTCGACGCTATGCCTCGTGTAGTGTCCAGCCACATGGCCAGGGCTGGAAAGAAACCGCCGGGAGAAAACCCCGAGTTAAATGTTCCCGAAAACGTGCTTGGGAATGTAGCAGAATGGATTCTTGGGTCCTGGATCTGAGCGTCACTGGACAGTTGGGAGAGCCCCCCAGCGGTAGGACCCGTGGTCACCATGTGGTGAGATCATACTTGCCAAAATGTCATGGAGGGAGAACAGCATCGTTCATCCCAAGCGTTGCTGCCATTTATCTCTTCCTGCCCGGCTTGGAGAGGGAAGACAAGAGTAGGGGTGAAGAGCCGGGAACAGCAGCGCCGTCGATCGTATCCTATTACGAGTTTCTGTTGCAGGAGAATTCTGACGCACTGGATCTTATTAGAAGGAGCGGTCTAGGCCTTGGGAGTATCTTCTATATGGTGGAATCTGATTTGACTTTATTTGCAAAAGGAAGCACGCATATTCTGTAGGGGACGTACGGCCAGTAGAGGTTTCCTACGGATAACAAAAGGCCAAGAGGACTGGGCACATTGGAGCGCTCTACCCTTTTCAGTTGTGCCAACCAACATTTCAGAAGGGCAACAGATGGACCACAGTGTCCTACGCTGAATCTGTAGCCACCGAGTCCAGCAACTGCGCAGGACTCACAGCAACAGGGGACCAGACACCATCATGGAGTCCCACCCGCTACACATGCGGAGACGCCAGCGTATGTGGCTGCCACGTTCCGTGGTCCTCCTGCCGGTCCTAAGGTTGCAGGCCTTTCTCACAAGCTTCTGTGGTTGTTGTTGGTTAATTAGGTTGAAAATGGAGAAAGGAAAAGCTTTAACCCTATCTTCAAAGTAGGCAGATTGGTTATTTTGTTTTTCAGAGAAGAGGTCCTATATACAATTAAAACTTGTTTCTGGTAAACCTCGTTCCAGGAAAGATGAGCTTTTAACAAAAGGCTTTTGACAGCTGCAGGCTATTTCATTTTTTTTAATGCCGAATGAAAAATCAATACATTTTTCTGGGTTATACATATTCAGAACAGGCCTGATATTTCCATTATAATGGAAAGTGGGTGTCTGTGCACATCTCGCCTGTCAGAGCTGCACCACCGCATTTTCCAAGCCACTGCTAAATATTTCAAACCTGATTTGATTGTGGTTCATGACAGCTAATGTTTCTCAGCTCTTGAGCCTGCCGACAGGCGAACGCACTTTATTTCACCCTCACCCTCAAATATGGCTCACCCCAAAGAAAAAGGAAAGAACAATTTCATTCTTCAGGGATCCCGGATTGTTGTATTATTTAAGTAACGCGATCGCCTGAGAGCCCTGGCGATTCTTAGGAGAATTTCTAAATTTCTATCACACCAAGGTACTCCGGGGCTTTTGTGGGGCTTGGGGGGAAGGTTTGAGTTGATCTACATTGCCCTGTGAAGAGTTTGGAACAGAGGGACTAGTCCTCGCCATTGACCGACTCCCCTTCCGCCAAGTCGGAAAGCGATTTGTGAAGGACACCAGTGGACGTGGCCCTTGGCCCCGGTGCCGTGGGAGCGGTATTGTGTTCTCGGCAGCTGCCGCGTTTCCTTGGGTAACACGCTGGGGGCGTGCGTGCCGTGGTAGCCAGGCGGCCTTTACGGTGAGGCCACCTCCGCTCTTGCCGCGGCCCAGTCCTCCTTTCGTACATCAGTGTCCAGGTGGTTCATAAAATTTTTGCAAATCAGCACGGGGCTGCCAGGTGGCAGGGACCCCTCCTCCTAGAGCAGGTGTCACCACACGTTGGGGAATCACACAGTCGCCCTCGCCAGCGTTAGCTGTATAAGGTATGTGAAGAGAATCATTGGCCTTGGTGGTTAGCGAAACCACCCTGACTGAAGGCAGATTTTCTGTAGCTGCGGCATCATCACGTCAAAAGCGTGAGGTGCCCCAGAACGCTTCCCTTTTAGAATATATTTCTCTGCTGAAATTCTCACACCTGCGGGCTCTGCGCTCCGCCAGGAGACAGGAGCGAGCAGCCTGGGTTTGGCCCGCGTGCTAGTAAGTGCTGTCTGGGAGAAGCGGTTGTAAAAGGGAGGCATTGATGGAAATAGATTTTTGTTTTTTTAAAGACCTTCAGCCACTGTTTTATGGAGAGGCTGAAGGCAGAGGGGTAGCAGGAAGACCTCCCAGTTATTCAAGGTTTGCTTCTGTTTCCTCATCCCTTTACCGTAAAAATACATTCAAATAGGAGGGGTGCCCTTGCCTGAGGTCCCTGGGGGGTACCCATCACAGCAGCCTTCTGCTCTAGGGTTCGGAGCGGCACCTCTCTGGAGTCTTCTGAGAAGCAGACGTGCCGCCCGGGTTGTGCTGGGCCTGCTGCCCCCTGCCAGGACCAGGCAGGGCATCGGGAGCAGACCTGACCTCCTCGCCCAGAGCCTGGCTGCGCCCTTGAGAGGACGTTCCTGGCGAGGAGTTCAGCTTGGTTCTGGACTATGACTAAACTCTTGGGGAAAAGTGGTTTTGATTTGTCTGTTTCAGCCTTAAAAGTAGCGCAGTGGCTGCCGTGTGTCTTACTAAAGGGAAGCAACTTCATCCACTGAGGGAAAGACAGAATTTTCCAGATAACACTGGATCGTCAGTCCATCAAGTCTTTTCCTACCGTCTGTCAGTTGCCGATACTATTTGGGGGGGGGGGGGAAACCAACTTTCGTAATGACCCAGCCAGTTGCCACTGACTTCCGGGGTGGAAGATGCAATCTGTGAGAAACTACCCTCCTGCCTGCTTGCTCCATCAGCATGTGGGTGTCAGATAGCAGCCCCAGGGGCGCAGAGGGCTGAGGCCTTGCTTCCCGGGTCCCCACGTGGTTCCCGTTGCAGCAAGACCAGGCCCTTTCTTGGGTGCCAGAGGCCTGGGTCTCAGTGAGTGGGGTTTCTCTAGGCTTGGGGACCAATAAAACACCGCCCACAAAACATTACGGGTCTGAGCTGTCCAGACAAATGCATAGTTTGTATCTCTGTTTTTTCATCATTTCTCTACCTTTATTGGTATTCAGAGCTCACAGTTTTCTGGTTACTGTCAGCCTGGGCTTTCATCCATTTTAAAGAGCAATTTTTCCTCTTGCTGTTGATGATGATGGTATAAAGACAGATGGTGTAACTGCTTATGAATGTCCTATTTTATTTCCCCGGGACCAGACAGTTCACTTGAAGACGTATATTATTTCCACATGCTCAGGTTGGGCCGCCCAGACGCTGTCTGCTGGGTTCAGCGAGCTGCCCTTCCGGGCCTCGCCATGCAGAGGGCGACACCTGTAGGTCGTAGGTGGAAGTGCACCCTGCTCGGCTGCGGGACCGGGTGCTTAGGTGGGGGTGAGGACGCCGAGCCCCTTGTGAGGGAAGCTGTCCGGGAGGTTCCTGAGCATTTCTTCTTCCACCAAGCATAGAACAGCCTTTTGGTGAATGAGTGACAAATGATAATATGAAACCTAATATGAAAAGAAGAGGTTCTGGTTTCTAAACGTTAACAATAAAGAAAAGGAGCGGGAAGAGAAAGTGAGTTTCTGAATTCACGCCTGTCCCCCGTCCACTCAGTAGAACTCAGCTGCCTTCACTTTTCTGCTTGTAGCAGGGCAGGGAGGGAAGAAAGCCAAGAACCCAGGAGGCTGATAGAACGAGGGCTCAGGAATATCCACAAAGCCCTGTGCGGTTTCCTTGCTCGTAGTAGCGATGATGTGCTTATTCTTCACACCCTGTGTCTTCTGAATAAGACCTATTTGGAAGGGCCCGGAGAACTGGGGTCAGTGAGAGTGACTGTGAGTTCCCAATTCCGAGCTCCGATGGCTGTGGCCCACACGATGCGCTGACCTTGGAGGTGGTCTCCCTGCGGGCCCACTCCTTCCTTCCCGCCTCTGCAGAGCAGCACCGCAGCTGCTGTTCTCCACATCAGGGTGTTGTCTGTTTCATAGGTGTCACACTGTCTGCATCTAAGGTGAGTGTGTGTGTGTGTGTGTGAGAGAGAGGTGGAGAGGAGGGGCCACTCGGCCATCTCTGCATAATCAAATGTGATTAATATCTACACTACTACAGATAGTTTGTGTCACAGCATGTACTGGGGCGAAGGGGTGTATTTTAAGAGCCCTCGCTCCTTTGGGCAGACCCAATTTAATATTGATTGACTGAATTCTGGTATCACCATTCAGGAAAGGATTTTATAATTATAGCATTGAACGGTTTTATCAAAAGTGTAAAAATACGCATTGAACATCCTGGTTCAACATAATTAAGATTATGCATACGTCATACTGTGTAGTTTGGTTGTTATTCTCTACTAACACTTGTATATAAATTTTTTTCTCTACTCAGTGGTGTATAGTGTTAATACGGCACTGTATATCAGATTGACTTCACACCATGGTTGCCGGTTGCCATGATTTTTCTCTGAACTAAAGGGCGTATGGGGAGACCTGACGTTAACTTCACTATGTCGTAAGACAAACAGGAGATGCAGAGATTAGATGGGGAGGCTTCTTAATTGGGGATGAAAATAAGCACTCTGTTATTTTGCCTATGTTCCCCAGGACTGCCTCATAAATCCTGGATTGGTGGGAATGAAGAAAGAATGTTCCCTGACCCCCGAATTCAGTTTTCCAGTCCTTGGACTGCCATTGTTTTTCCGGGAAGAATTAGGAAAATCTGACTTGAAGTAGATACTTTCTTCTTCAGGTGTTTTATATACCCTCTGAGGTCATTTTACACTGAACTCCTCTTACTTCCTTTGCATGATGAAATTTAGAAGCTATTTTCTGCAGGTTTGGGGAGGGTAATACCCTGAAACATTGAAAAAGTAGGGTAGCAGCTCCAGAGACCTAGAGTGACACCGGTCTGAGCCCCAAGTCCCAATACTCAGTTCCTGTGCATCTGGTCTGGCACCAGCCCCATGTAATCAATGCAAGCAGCCTGTTCTCGTGTCCCTACATCCAGGACAGTGTGCTCTTCAGAGTCTGCTAATAATTTCGTCATCAGCCCACCTCAGTTTGCCTGAATTTGTTAAATTCACTCATTTAACCCATTCTTAATAAATGTTTTGGGTAATGATCCAGAGAGCCAGGAGAACAGGAGAGAAATCTCTTGCTCCCTTTCCATCAACATCTATAGGGTATCTTATAGCCTCTTCCTTCCTACTTGTGCAGGTGTTTTATGTCAGGAGTAACAAAATGACCATGTTGGAAATGACCATTCTTCTGTCTTCACCCAAAGCATTCTGTATTGAGCTGGAGAGAATTTCCATGGCTAGTTTTAAACCAGTGTTGGGTAAAGAATGGACTGGCTTCAAAAGAAAAATATGTGATGCTCTTAGAAATTTGTTTCCCTTTCTCTATAAATCTAGCTTCTTGCCACTGACGCCTGGCATGCCTACAGATGTTGTTTGTACAGATGTTGTTTGTTTTCTAGAACTCTTCACATTAATGAAATCCTATCACTGATAGTCTATGATCCTTGAGACTGTGAGTAATTGTTAAAAAGCAAGCAAACAAAAAACCAACAACCACCTCCCGCCGTGGTCTGGCACGTGCACACATACTGCGTGGCCTCTGCAGGGTCCATGGTAGGATCTAGCCTTGTTCACATCCAGGACGCACTGGGGTCAGAGCTAGGCAAGACCCAACATGTGGCTCCCTTTTTGCATTTTCAATTGTAAAAGACTTGCATGCAACTTCAGGAATTTAGATGGGAGCTATTTCTTCAACAGGATTGGCTTTACGATATTAAAAGCTCAAATGAGGCATTCAGAATCCATCTGGAAATACCTAACATCCACACGTCTAGAGCGAGTCTGTCTCCTGCCAGTGAATGGGGAAGGGAAAGACCTCGGCACCCCTGTGGTGCAGGCAGCCTTTCGGGGGCCACGAGGAGAGAGGAAGGACCATCATTGGCATCGGTGTATTGTGGTTGGTAATTTTTTGGAGTAGGAGTCAAGAGTCTTTCATCTGATCACTTTTAATCCTTGACATTTTGTTTTTCTTCTATTTCAGAAGAAGCCATTGAAGATGTTGAAGGGCCCAGTGAAGCGGCTGCTGATCCAGAGGAGCTTGCTAAAGACCAGGAGAGTGGAGGCGAGAAGGACCAGAGCAAGTGGACAGGTAGCGTGTGTGTGTGTGTGCTGCCCTTGAACCCCTGACCTCTCTCCTCTGGAAGAGTGAGGCTGACAGGTCAGGGAGTAGATGCATCCTTAACCTACCCAGAAAAACTGTTCTGTGTACTTGGAGAAGGGTCTGGGTTTTGCTTTCTTGAGTGGCCAGCTTCATTCTCCTTCTCTTACGTTATATGAAAGAATTTTTAAAGCTTTTCTTAAATGGCCCCAAAGCCAGCTTGTTTATTAGAGCATCCAGGTGTCTGGCTCTATGCCAGGGGCTTCTGTGTTTCTGAGGTCACACTGCTTTCCGCAGCTTCTCTCTGGAGCTGCTTCACCCTTGATGGAATTCTTCCTCCATTGAAGGTCCAGTTACCTAGCCCTGCTGCCCCCAAGCCCAGTGGCGGAGTTTGCCCTGTGCACCTTGACTGGGAGGTCACCCATGAATCTCCAAGGAGTCAGCATTGTAGAGCGGGCTATGTTCCGCACACTGCGTGTCCCACCTTGCCCCTGCGGTGAGCGCCCACACCCTGAAACGCACCCAGAGCGGGGCAGGCAGTGAAGCCAGGCATAACGACATGGTACCAAAACCAGAAGAAGTTGATGTCAGGAAGGGAAGTGCTATTTCTGGAAAACTTAGTGTTGTGAGAGGGGGAACAGCTATCTCTTGTGATGATAGGATTGCTGTATTGGAGGAAAGAAGAGCCGAGACTGAGAAGAAAAGCTTAGAGGTGTTTTTGTTGTTGTTGTTGTTGTTGTTGTTTTGGAGGAGCCAAGTTGTTTCTGAGAAGAGTTCTCAAGACAGGTAAGTCTCCCAGAAACCACCACAGTTCTTAGAGGAAATGGTATGACAAGCAAAGGAAATTATTTTATTTGGTCAACCTAATTCGTACTGCCTTCCATTATTAATATTGTAATACTTTGTGTTTTTTCAAGAAAATATTTACCTTCTAGAGTCTGTATTGGTTGGGCCTTTGTTACTTTTCCAGGCACGACTGTTCTTAAATCATGTCAGTGTTGGCCTTCTCTATTTAAACAAGATACAGAATCTTGGAGAGAGGCCAGGGGAGAGCAATGAAAATCACTGAAGGCTGAGAAATATTGCCTCTGAAAAGAGGCTGAAGAAATTGGGGCTGTTCAGTCTGTAAAGGAGAAATTCGAGAGGCAGCTTAACAGCTTCCAAATTTCAGGAGGGATGGGGCGGAGTAGGTGATGCGCCTGTTCAGTGTTTCCTGGGACAGAGAAACAGGGTGTCACGGCTGCTGAGTGAGCGACTGGCATGCTAGGTGGACTTAACTGTCCTTTTTTGAACTGTGGTGGCCAGAGGCCTGCACTTGAGAGATGCTGAAGGACAGGGCCGAGCACCCTAGGAGGGGTTTGCCAGGGCAGGCTGGGAGCAGGACACGGATGTCTGTCCTCAGAGGTCTTGATCACGGGAGGATCGCGCTGTGTTGCTTGTCACACTGGGTTTTTCCTGTACTGTCAAAGCGAAATGGACACACACTTTGCAGACAGAGAGGATCTGGGCAAAAGGATTTCACACTCGCTGTTGGAAGGCCGAGTAACCTTCCAGGCCATCTGTCCTTTGTTTTCCCAGTGTGGGTCCCTGGTTTCTAATCCTGGCTCTGCCACTTATTAGTTATGTGACCTTAACCTTTCTGTGCCTCTGTTTCTCATATGAGATGGGGGATTAAAAATAGTACCTGCTTTCAGGGGATCGCCGTGAGGATTATATGAATATGGGAATCTTAGAACAATGCCTGGCATATAGGAAGCTCTATGTTAGTAAGGTTTTTGTTGTTATTTTAATAATTTAGTTAGATGAGGAAAAGTAGTAGGGGTTTCTCTTTGGGTCCTTTCCTATGAATGTGAAACTGTTGCCTGGCAGGTGTGGTTTCTAGGAGTTTCGAGAAGCTGAGGGGAGGAACAGCATATAAGAACTTAGTAGGATCACGCTGATAGTATGTGATGTGCATTGCCTGCATTCTGTGTGCTACAGACACTGAGTAAATGACAACATGTAACTGCCATTTGCAAAATTTCCACTGTGCGCCAGGCCCGTACCGAGCATCTCACACGTGCTCCCCTAATTCTAAGACTAGTTGAGGGCAAGCTCGCTCAGTTGAGGGTAAGCTCGCTCGGTTGAGGGTGGTTTATTTAAATCACATTCAGAATGTTGAGAATTCAGTGGGAGTGTGTCCTTACAGAGCAGTGGACATGCCAGGCCATCAGGAGCACCATAAATATGAGCTCTTTAATAAAGCCCCACTTTCTCGTTCGTTCGTTCGTTCATTCATTCATTCATTCATTCATACAACAGTCTGTACTGTATCTCCAGAAGATAGAGATGAGACAGAGAGAGAAACCATGGATGAATAACTCAGAGGTGCCCCTTACCAGTCACGTAGTAGTAAAGTGAGAAGGGACAATTCTTTCCTGACTCCTGCAAATGATCCTCTTTTGACCCGAAGCATAATTTTGTCTATGTTGTCTGAGTGTGTAATGACAGGCTTTATTAAGGTACTTGAGCCGATTTGATCTTGGAATCGATACAGGTGGCAGCAACCTCTTCGCAGCTTTCTTTGGGATCCTTACTATTTTATAAAAAAGAAATATCTGTGTTTGTTCCATTTATGCCCTAAATTGAACTGTTCCTATCTGATTAAATGTGATGGGGAGTGCTTCCTCCTAGCAAATAAATAAATAGTGATTTCACAATTTGTACTGTTGATTAGTGGCCGCTCATGGTGCAGATTAATAATATTTCAAATGAGCCTGGATAATTGACATTTTCTCGGCTATTGATTATGTAGTTTGGGGTTTGTACAGGAATGGATAATCTTTGCTAAAAATTTTTAGTCATTTATTTTTATATTGGAATGGGACTCCTGATTTCCTTTTTGGTGTCCATTGGTCATCCTCTTCGGGCTTCTTTATTTAGATGTCAGGTCTTTGACCTCAAGTGGCAGCAAGGCAAGATAGTGGTTTGAATCACAGCAGCATCGATTCCACGGCCCGTGGCTGGATCCCAACCATGAGCAGGGCACCGGGCAGAGTTCCACTGATCACAAGTTCCATGATGACAGGCCCTGCCTTCAGGGAGCGTAGCACTCCGTGGGGATTTCAGGAACAGACCTAACCATCAGAACCGTGTTCTATAGGCCAGTGCTGCCCCTTGGAACTCCCTGGGCTGATAAAAAGGTTCTGCCTCTACACGATACAGTACGGTCGCCCTAGCCACGGCGGCTGGTAAGCCCTTGAAGTGTAGCTTGTACCACTGAGGCAGTAGATTTTATTTCATTGCAATGCATTGAAATGCAGCTCTTTACACCCTGAAAGTGCAGCTGTAGATAATCAAAAGGAACAAAACTACCCCTGAAAGGATGCACCCCAGATACTCTAACTTCCCAGTTATTGTTAAGGCCATATTAAGCTTTACCTGTGTACCAGGCCCCGTTCCAGGCATCACACCTGCTTCCCATCAGGCATGCCAGGAGTCCTCACAGGTGCACAGGTACTGATCCCTAGGGCCCTTGAGTTGGCCAGATGGGGCTGGGGGCTGCTGAAGCAGGAGCCAGTTGCATTTTCATCTGCCCACACTAACTTGCCGTCATTTTCTGCGTACACCGTGACACGAAAGAGAGTTGGGAAGCTCTGCTTTACACACGTTCCCGCCTCTCGCTCTGTGAGATAAATGCTGTGAGTAACGACCACCCGCACCCCTTCCTCAACCCTCTACCACTGTGCAGAGCAGCAAACTGAGCCCGGGAGAGCTGAGCCTGTGCGGGGCGCCAGAGGCACACACACAGGTTCAGATTTGCAGACTGGCTGTGCTGCTTAGGACAGAGCCTGAGTTCCTACTGGTATACTGTCCCATCTCTCCAGGAATGGGATTTTTCAGCATGATCATTTGATCTTGCTTTCATCTCCATTTTGGAGAGTAGCATTCTCTAAAGTTGTACAGCAGCAACAGTAACATGACAGTGACTTGCTTGTGCAAGAATGAGTTGGATCGTCCACCATGAATATACTTGGTAGTAAGTCCACATCTTGCTTAGTGAAGTGGACCGCTCAGCTAATGGCCTTGGTCTCTGGAGCCTCGGGCATCTCATCTGTAAAACATGGACAGGTGACACCCACCATCACACCCTGGGGTCCGTGATGAGAGTTCTTGAGGGTTCCACGATGGCCAGTGGTGGCACATGTACAAATGGCGGCCTTTGATAAGCCCTTCAGAGATCGCATCCACGCACAGTGAGTGTAAAGCACTCTTGTGGGCCAACGGAGGGTGCAGGAAGGTTCTTTGAAGCTAAGTCTCTTTCCTAATGCACAGCAATTTCCACCGTCCAACTTTGTGGTTTTCTCTTTTGAAACATGAAAATGATCCCTCGTTCTCTTTTAGCAGTGTGTGGATTTAAAAGTGTGTGTTCTAGATTGAAGAGCCCCCAGTGTCGGCAACTGAACAATAATTAATGCAGTGATTATCCAATCAACCATTAATTGCCATAAATTAAGTGATATACAATTAATGTGATGCTTTATCACCAATAATTAGGGGAAAAAATTGAACTCTTGGCAAAGAATCATAGCAAGATGGTTATTTAAATCCTGTAGCCGCCATGGTTTCCAGCCACAGAGCACTAAACTGGATCTAGTTAAGCTAATTTGAGACAAGATGACCAGGGGGTGTTGGTGCTTTAAAAAACAAAGACAGGGCCACAGCCCAACTGAAAATGCCAACATGATAATGCTCCAGAAATCTCTAACTGATGTCCATGTCTCTATTTTTGGAAGATTTTGAGTTATAATTGTAGTTCGAGTGTTGTTTTTCTAGGGGAATGGCCTGAAGGGATTTTATTTTATTAATTTTTTTAAAATCCATGATGCTCACCTAACACAGAGCAATTAGTGCAGTGGAGCGTCCCTGATTTGAATCCATGGAAGATTGCTATTAAAGGAGGTATTAGCAGGCCGGCAAGGTCTGGGCGACTGTGAGGGAGAAGTGTGTTTATGGAATATGGTGCTGGCAGGCATGATTTCAATCTGGTTTGACATGTTTAACATAAATGTATAGTGTACGGCTCTTGCTGCATATGAATAATTCCTACAAACCCACTGCCTTTCTAATTACTGAGGTTGAAAAAAAGCGGGTCAGGCACATCCTGGTGGAAATCTATTACCAGCCGTCCTCCTATTCTCCCTGTTGTTTACAGCTTTGTATAAATAGGGATGCCACTGTATGGAGAACTTAGTGCCTCATTCTCTGTGACAGAGAATGGAAAGGGGCTGGAAAGAAATACCTTTTTTTTTTTTTTTTAATTGAGTCGATTAAGATAAAAAAGAAAGTATATGCTGAGAGGAAGTGTTATGGGTTTGGAGTAGCTCTGGCCAGTTAGGAGCCAGAAGCCCCAGGCTCAAGGCCTGGTTCTGCCACGGAGATGAGCCACATGACCTCAGGTCTCTGGTCCATAGTTTCAAAATCTGTAAAATGGCAGGTTTGTACTAAATAGGTTCTTGCAGTTCTGGAACTCCTTAAAGATAGAATTGGGGGAGGAAGAGTTGCACAGGAGAATCTTGGAGAATATAAATTTCTAAAGTTGAAATGCTGGTAAGTTGCCAGGATTTCCCTAGTCTCCCACCAGTTGCGATGGCGTGGGCCAGGAGTCTGCATTGAGTTCACGTAGGCCCCTTTGGCTTTTTCCATGAGGGTCGAACCACGCCAGGCCGCCTTCCTTGGTGGGGTAGCAGAGCTCTGCATGCTCTCACCTGGTCCTGTGTGACTGGAGTGCATCACCCTGTGTCGTCAGAGCCCCGTGTGATGAGGACATCAGGGGAGGAGCCCCTGGAGATTCATGTGGGTGCCTTTGAGTGACCACCCATCCCAGCTCTGTTTTTGGCTAGAAACCAGGCTGTTCACCACCAGCACCATACCTCTCTAGAAATCATTTCAGCCTAAATCTCTGTCCTTCTGGCATTTGGTTCTATTTTTCTACCTCACCCAAAAGTAAATGTGTCTTTGCAGTAGGGTGTGTGTGAGGGAATGCTGGGAGCCTGGCTCACATGGCTCCTTTGTGGTTCACATTCCTGCCAACGGAAACCGTTTTTGGTTTTACGTTTCACACACGGATGGGAATTGTGCAGCTATGTGGGCTTTTCCAGAGTCCTCTGTTCCCTTTCTCCACCTCCATTCCCCACTCTCTTTTTTTTCTTTCTTTCTTTTTTTTTTTTTTTTCCAGGCCGCTTTCAGTATAACTTGGCTGCTTAAAGTCACTGCAGGCAGAAATCTGCCTCACGATTGGAAACAAACCATTCGAACTATTTTTATGTTGGGAAGCAAAAATAGATACAGGGTGTGGTGTATCTCTGGACTCGCCTGAATTCCAGTAATTCAGAGGTCTTGGCTTTGAGAATTTATATTGTAAATTCTAAGAGAGGGAGAGGGACCACATCAATTGAGCAAATATTTTTGCATGCAGTAACAAAATTAGCAGAGGTAATCTAAGGCAGATACAGGATATGCAAAAAAGTAAGGAACTCCCTTTTTGGGACATCATATGTAATCACATAACCGTGATACAGTATGATGAGAACACTCATCCAAGGTATAAAGGGCAGTAGAAATGGAGATTAAGGACCAATCATTTTTCATCACTGTAGAAAATACCTTATAGATTTACATATTACTTTTGCAAGGGGGCCCATGTGAATCTTGCTCTGTTTCAGTTTTAGCTTTTGTGCTGATGGGGGAAGCACTTCTGTTATTAGGATCCTATCTTAGTATTTGATTAAAAAAAAAAAAAAAAAAACACCATAGTGCCTTTCTCAGAGGATATCTGAACATTTCATTAGGCTTTCGCATTCTTCCTGGCCCGACATTCTGTTTTGTAGACTAGAGAAGTATGACACATAGATGGTGAACACCTGGGGGCCAGATTTGTGATCAAATCACAATTTGCCTTGTGGGTCCGGGACATACTCCCCACATCATAAAGCTAAAGAACACATAACATGGTAGCTTGCTCTTATTATATGAAGATTGGAGAAGAAGACTTGAAAATCCTGTTCCTCTCGTTTTCAGACAGGATTGTGAGTTCTTTATGATCTGAGTTTTGTGGTATTCATTCATTTGTGTGTGTGTGGGGGGGGGTTGCTTCATAAGACTTTCTTTTTTAGAGAGCAGTTTTAAGTTTACAGCAAAACTGACAGGGAAGCACAGAGATTTTTCTATCACCCTCTGCCCCCACGCATACATAGCTCCCCCCGACAATCAACATCACTCACCAGAATGCACTTTTTTTTTAACCAGTGATGAACCATTGACACATCAGAAATCACTCCAAATCCACAGTTTGTCTTAGGATTCACTCTTACTGTTGTACATCCTGTGGGTTTGAACAAAAGTATACTGACATATATCCATCATTATATATATTTCCACTGCCCTAAAAATCTTCCGCGCTCTGTCTCTTCATCTCTTCCCCATGTGGCATTCATTCATTTCTATAATTTCCAGCACTTAGCAAGGACTTGATACCGTTTGAATGTTTGATTAACAGTCAGTTTGGTTAAATAACGTGACCATAGACATTTTCAAGTCCAGGACATTCTACTTTCTGCTTTTTAGACATCAAACCTGTGGGTTAGTAGGATTGCTCCATGTTAGTATATAGAAAAGGCAAATTTTGGTTATCTGTGCTTCTTTAACAACCAAGCCCCTCATGGGCCCATATTATGTCCCAGAGCTCTTTCTAAAAGGAAACCACAGCAAGCAGCGTTTGAGCTCTCACTGTGCGCTAGACTCTGTGGAAGGCTTTGTATGTCCGATCTCTTGCCAGCCTCACACAGAAACCCCGTGAGTAAACACTGCCATCCTACTGATGGATGAGGAAACTGAGAGCTCAGTGTAGTCAAGTAAAATGCTCAAGGTGACACCGCCAGCTTGGGAACCACGGTGTGGTGAGCACTGCAAACCACCGCGATTCGTTACCCAGCAAGAGGGGGCTGATGTCTTTGTATAAAGGGAACTCCTGTCACAAGAAAACATGAGTGTAACATCAGCTCTCAAGAAGTCCCTCAAGGTACACAAGAGCCACATCCCCACCCCTTTGCACAGATCATTCATCTCCGCCCTTTGGAATGCTATGCACAAATCATACGTGGGACTCAGTGGGTACTGAGAGAAGCATTGATATAAATGTGTACGCGGTTCCCCCTCTCTCTACTGTGAGAGGACCACGACCAGGCCTTTCTAGTGGTCTTAATACTTATTTTCCACCCTCACAGGAGCTTGAGTGATGATGTCTTTCTTCCCTAAGTACAGATTCTCACACTGCCCTGCCAAACCTAAACTAGCAAGAACAAAACAAAACAAACCCCCAAAACAGACAAACAAAACAAAAAACAACCCTGGGCAGATCACGGGGGAAGTCGATATGAAACGGTGCTGAGAAGTTCGGTTCAGAGCTCTTGGGACCTGCCACCAAGGCTGGGCCTGGATTTTATTGTTGATTTTCACAAGTTCACTTCTATTCTAAAAATTTAATCTTTTAGGAAGATGGGTTTGGAATGGAGAAAAAACTGGAAGAGTATTGTTACAGTCCAGTCTCTGGGAATCTATGCTGTGTTGGGGCTCAGAGACCCTAACTAACCTAATTAATATTTGATTTGATGGGGACTGGATGAACGTCTGTTAATTAACTTTGGCCTGGGCTCTGAATGACCCACAGTGCCTCTTTGTTTTGCCCTACATCTTAAACCTCTGAACTGTTTCCTCTGTCATTTCAAGGGTCTCGGAGGTCCTTTCCACTCTGGTTTTCTCCAAATCCCTGGTCTTCACAATCCTGTAATTAGGCCAGGGGGCAGAGTGATAGCACAGCTCCTACCTTGCCCCCTGACCATGGCCATCCATCCTCAAGGACGCCGTGACCACAGATGGCACCTGGGCACAGCTCAGGAGGCTGTGCCAGAGGGAGCCGGCAGACTTTGGGGGAAACTGACAAGAGGCCAGAAGTGGGCCGGCTGGTTAACACCTCAAAGTGAGGGATCAGGGCTGGCACACAAGCCAGGCTCATGGTGACAGCCCAGTGTGTAGAAGTTATTAAAGTGACAGCCAATATTGGTCTAAAAGGTGGTCGCCGGTGGCTCTGTTTTGTAAGGGTGGCTCCTTCTCAAACTTGATACACAGGGGGCAAGGTATCTTGAAATCGAATTGCGGGATGGCCCTGGGGGAGCTCAAATCAGTACAGTTAAGCAGCCTTATACATATTTCAATAAGGAATTAGTGTAACAGATTGATGCCTCTGATGTAGGGCTTAGCACTATTTTTTCCCCAAAGATGCAGAGCAAGAGCAGCAGCCACTAGTCTGCATGGGGCCACCATCCCACCTGAGGCTGCTTACTGGGAAAGCAGAGCCCCCCACCCCCAGCCCAGTGTGATCTTCCTTTCCCAGATTGCTGACTTGAATGCACAGGGGCTATGGAGGATCTCTGCGTCCTTCCCAGGGGGACCCTGGGTTGATGAGGCCCGCTGGTGCCAAGACCAGGCAAGCCAGCACTGAAAAGAAGCCCCCTCCTCCGGCAAAGTGGAAAGAGCCCACAAGTGTCTGCCCCCTTTTCACTGAAATTCTGACAGATAGAAAGAACAAGACTAGCGGGCCCACCACCTGCTGGGTCCCCTCATTTAACTCTGGTCCCCACCAATTACAGAAAGCATCGACTCTGATGGTGGTTTTCAAAATATGGTCCATGAGCCATCAGCATCACTCAGGAACTCACTCAAAATGCAGATTCTCTGAATCAGATGTATTTTGGGGGGTGTGGCCTGCTATCTGTGTTTTAACAAGGCCTCCCAGGGATTTCTGACACACACTTGAGTCTGAGAACCTTGGGGCTATGATCTTAGGACATGCTTTGAGGTTTTGAGAACTATTTCTCCTCTAACTGAATGGCAGGTCTAAGCCCCTGCTGGGTGCAGTAGGTACTGAGCTCTCCTGAAGGGCTGTCGTGCCTAGAGAGAAGAGGCACAAGTCCTGAGTTGGGCAGATATCATCTCCTACAGCAGGACTGGAAGGGAGAGAGGTTTGGTCAGAAAGACTGGTCACAATGAGGAATGATTCAAGGCCTAGAAATCGTTCCCTGATACTGGCTACAAGTAATAGGAGGGAAGGGGACACGGTATCTTTGTACTGTTGCAATCTCCTGTGAATCTATAATTATTTTCAAATAAAAAGCAAAATAATAATAGCAGCAACAGCAATACGTAAGGTCTTCTGCATTTCCAAAGTGCTGGCCTGTCGAGTTCACATCTGACTTGGAAGAGAAAAATAATTAGCTGTTCCCTGAGTACGAGTTACACCCATCTGTAGTATTACTCAAATTTTCTTTGAAGCCCTTTATAGAAACAGAAAGACATGTCTGATAAGTTGATGATAACAGTGTGTCTTACTCTACACATCAAGGCATATTCTTACACTTCTTGAGTAGGTGGTTGCACTTCTCTAAAATGCTTTCTAGGGATGTATACAAGTAGCATAACTTGCACTTAACAGAGAATTAGACTGTGTCTGAACAGAAGGTTCTTTCGTAACCCCACTGGGCTGGAGTTTGAGACATATCCCACACCTCTGGGGCAGGGAAAGGAAAGGAGCCCCAGCTTTGTTTTAGCCACAGCATGGAGACCACCCCCCCCCCCCCCCCGGGTGCGTGTAACCAGTGCGCGCCTCTGATTCCTCTTTGAACCATCTTTAAGTGCTTGGAGGCAGAATGAGACCATGCATGTTTAAAGACCAAGTTGGCAGCAAAGCAAATCCTTTAGAGGAACTGTTGTTGAGTATATTAGGGGAGGAAGAGAGTTTAGCCAGATCTCTGGCCACTTATGAAGTGCAGTAGTTCCATAGGAGATGCGAGAATGAAATCCTAGCCTGTCCTCTGGGGAAGGAACTGCCAGCAAATGCCAAGAGCCCCTCCACTTTCAGTGACAGTATAAAGGTCACAAAGTCCAGAAGCACAGATTACCCTGTGATAAGGTTGCGTTTTTGTTGTCTGGAGGAAGTATGAGGCTCCTGAGAAGCTGAAGGAGAAGACCTATGGAAAGAGCACACTGTACCTTTCATTTCATTGTCATTATGAGCTGAAATGACCATTTTCAGATCTAGTGAAGCTTCTGAGTCCAGTGTGCTGGGGTAGTTATCCCAACTCAAACACTGATAGGGAGGTGTGTGAATTTTTTTTCTCCTAGTCAATGGAGGTAGATGAAAGATTGCTGTAAATTTCTGGGGCAGGTGGCAAGCTGGTTTACCGAACGCAAGGCGATGAGAACCTCTGGCTTACGGAAAGTAGCATGAATTAATAATCATTTAATTGGCTCCTCCATTATGTTGCTGGTTTGGGAGATGGAAGTTTAGATGGAGGGGCTGTCAGTGGTACTTTAGCTAAGGGTTTGACGGTTGAGACGTGGAGGTGGCGGCTGCCTTTGACTTCTCCACAAGGAGTAAATGTCTGGCAGCAGCCAAGGCCCTCGGTGGGCTCACCTTGGGGCCCCCACAAGGTGGAGGATCCAAATGCCACCCCACCATGAGGAGAAGAAATGCAGAAGAGAACTCCCAGCAACATGAACAGCTCAGTGTGTGCCCAGGAGCTCCCTGAGGGGGGAGGTCCCCGGGCAAAGGGAGGTGGCCTTTGGCACAGAAAATCTGCCAGGCCAATAGCCTCATTGGTGTGTTGAGTGATGAGATGAATTTTGTTTGTGAAATATAGAAACTACTTCCAAGTACTGTAGTTTTTTGGGAGGACAAGTTGATGTCTTGGCTGATAGTTGGAGGAAGCAAAAACTTCTACTTTATTTCCTATTTTTCTTAAACTTTCTTTTTCATGACTCAGCAACTCCATGCCTTACCTGGCTTCAGAGTTGTACAGACCACATCACCAGATGACAAATGGGTCATTAAGTCCACTGGTGGTCTATTGTATTGTGAGTACATCTTTCAAGCCTTTTTTGGCCAAAATTTCAGTGACTCAGATTTTAATTCATTAGTGAGAATTGGAAGACTGGTTCTATCAGGTGACATTATAGAGGCTGTGTTTTCAACCATTCTTGGCCATTCTATAAGCTCCCTAAGTTTATACTATTCTTACCTCTTTTTTAAAGTAAGTCACTTCATACATGAAACTTTATTCGGCTTGTTTTAATTATTTTGTGTGCCTAGAACTTAAGACTATTTTTTGAAAATTGCAAGCAAAACCTGCATGATTTCAGGTAGGTGCTCCTCTTCTCCCAACTTCCTCTAATTAAGTATGACAAGAGGGGTACCTTTTTAAATAATTATTTTTAGAGGCTAAATACTTTCCAAATATGTTAAAAGCATGAGTAATCTGGAAGTTGATGTCTCCATGCATAAATGATCCTTACCCCACCCCCCACCCCTTCCCCAAGGAAGCCATGCCTCAACAACTGTGTTTCCTTTGGGGATAAAATTATTTTGCCTCATGTGTAGAGAATAAAATAGTCATGAATCAGGTCTGCCTCTCTTAGTATTTGTCTTTGTCAGTTGTGGTGGCCAACCCATCACAGTTCAACAGGAAATGGTGGCTTTTGGCCTAGAAAGCCAACTTTGAATTTTTCGTACCCTATAAGGAGGACATGCCAGTCCTTTCTGTGCCTCATCAGCAAG
The DNA here is from genome assembly GCF_048418805.1 of Vulpes vulpes. NCBI lineage: Eukaryota > Metazoa > Chordata > Mammalia > Carnivora > Canidae > Vulpes > Vulpes vulpes. Next base: position 179,882,732 of record NC_132791.1, on the reverse strand, counting down.
TTGGGTAGGACAGCCATAACCCCTAACAAGCAAGGCTTTTTCACTCCTTATAGAAAGTTGTGTGGCAAGGAATGTACAGCTCACATACTATCAGGTTGTGGTAGGGGTTTGACCCACCAACCCACCATCACTGTTCCATCTGCCTAGCTTTATAGAGTATGAAATCTGTAACATATGCACTTCTGTGGTTCCTTGCCACATTTCTATCCCCCCTCCAAGTGCCAGGAGCCCAGCATGTTGCCCGTGGAAGATTCGTTGAGTTTTAACACATATTTTTGTATGACACAGCTGCCAAAATGAGAAAATTGCTTTAACCAGCAAAGTTAAAAAAAAAAAAATACCACCTGATGTTTTGCACAGTATGGATCCAAATATCAACGTTTTCATGGACAGTTGAATTTAAATGCTGAACTATTTAATTATAATATTAAGAATAATGTAACTACCTGGCAACCTTAGAAAATGGGAAAATGGTCCATGATTCCATTACCTAAATACAACAATCATTTTCTTCTAGTCTTTTCAAGTACCTGTTTTTTTTCCATAGCTATATCATGGTGTAATGCACATTTTATCTTATTTTTTCTTCTGATAAGCGTTCTCAGTATCTTTCTAAATTGGTTCACAGCTATCATTCTTAATGTCTCTAGTATCCAGTAGAGGAAGCTATACCATTGTTTACTTGACCATGCCGTGATATAAGAGACCTAGATTGTTTCCAATTCATATTGTCATTATTATAAAAACCACTACAGGTAGTAACCCTTCAAGTTGTTTGACTTTATGTTGCCAGTATAAACCAAAAGTTCCAGGCACTGTTTAAACTAAGGCTTGTCTCTGAAGTGTATGTATTTTCAATTAACTACTGTGATGTCATAGTGGCCTTAAAGTGACCAGTAATTGATTCTTTAAATAGTTTCCTAGACTGTGACATCTCTCCTAGAATTTAAGTTAAAGTTTAGAGAAGTCTTCAAAGCAGAAAACCACAGTACTTTCTCTCTTGGTATTCATACAACCCCATTCACTTAGGCCTACGATGTATGCTAGTGACAGAACTAAAATAGAAATTGATTTTGAGACTCGGGCCCTTTTGAAGTATTTCAGAGAGAAGCAGCTTGAGGAAGCCTCAGACTGTGGCCTGTAGTCAACCTTCATCCAGCATGCCTGTGGAGAACTTGCACAACTGTTTGCACGTCTACAGAAATTGTGTAAAAAACGTCGGTGCCATGTCTTGATAGGGATCAATATTGTAATGCCTGGGGTTAAGCTAGGAGGGGGGCTGTCAGGCTAGTTAACCTAACTCTTAGGAGCAGTCCCCACATCACCCAGGGAAACACAATGGGATTGTAACTGGGTGTTAATGGAATCTATTACAAGAGTGGCACAGCTTTATCTTCAGGGAATGAGCTAGTGAGCTGCAGGTGGCTGATGTCCACTTCTAAACAGATGAGATCTAATAAACAGTGCAGGGTGCCCAGGATAGAAGGGAGATGAGCCCCAGAAGTTTTTACACCAGTGGGTTCAGTATATCATATAATAGCAGGGCTGATGTGTTATTGCAGAGAAAGAGGAATGAGAGAGAAAGTGCTGATTTTATTTTTTAAAACACTTCATAAGACACGTTAGCTTGAGCTCACAAAGGAAAGTTTAGAATTCCAGAGCAGGGCAGTCTCGGTGGCTCAGCGGTTTAGCGCCGCCTTGAGCCCAAGGCGTGATCCTGGAGTCCTGGGATCGAGTCCCACATCAGGTTCCCTGCATGGAGCCTGCCTCTCCCTCTGCCTGTGTCTCTGCCTCTCTCTGTCTCTCTTTGTGTCTCTCATGAATAAATAAACTCTTTAAAAAAGGTAAAAAGAAAAAGGGTAATAAAAGTTCCCTGCTCCATGCAGGGGGAAGGAATAGTGGCTTCTGAAGCCAGAATTCTCACCTCTGTAACCTCATCACAGTTCACTGTGCATGGCACATTGAAGGAAGAGGATGGACTCTGGTCAGATGAGCAAGCTGACACCACACTCGGCTACCCAGTATTTGTCTTGCAGTTCCCAGTGAGTGAGATGAGTTGGCTGATCTATCCTCTGCTCATCCACTCACGCAGCCGGGCAACTGTGCAATCGACCACCTTTCCAAAGGGGGTTAGTGGCGGGCTGATTGAGAGCATTTACAGGATAGTGGTATGGTCCCATAAGAGAGAGTGCTGTTTTAGGTCAGGCAGACTAACAAAAATTGGGGACTGAGTGTTTGGAATGGCATCTCTATCTTGGTTTGCCTCTAGTGGAAGGAAGAGCAAATAGCAGCTCTTTCCTAACTAAGCACAGCCATATTCAATGCCTATAGGTTGCAGGTGGAAATGGGGAAGGGGAAAGGAGGCTATAACAAATAAGCATCTCCTGATGCTTCCACTCACCCCATCAGTAGAATGCATTTGAACTATTAATATAGAGAGGATAACCAATAAGCAAAAAATGAAAAATGGAGAAAAAGGAACCTTCTGGGAGTGGGGGGCGTTTAAGTCCCTGAACCATTAGTTAAGGACTCCTGTTGTGGGAGTGTTCAGGTAGGAGCCCATGACACCGTGAGGCCAGAAACCTGCGACATGGGGTTCTTTGAGGAGCCGAGAGATGGGAAGTGGGCCACGGGGAAACTGGTCTAGAATGTTACAGCACCTAGTTAATCGGCAGCCAGTCCATCACATTAAATATCCAGCCGTCATGTATTACCTTTCAAGTGAAAATGAATAACTCCCATTAAGAGCAAAATGGGTTTGAAGTCGATTCGAGACAGATTAAAGTACTGTTATGAATGTGTGTGTTGGGAGGAGGAGGGGTATGTGTATAAAATGCTTGTCCTTGTACTTTTTAAATAATAGATGCCCTACAAACTTATGTAGACCAGGTTACCAAGATACTGGGGTTTAAAGGTCACAAGATGTGCATTCTGGGAAGAGCATCAACTTCCTGGAATATTTCCTGCATTTAGCAGTTTTTTAAAAAAATTATTTGGGCCTTATGATTTTAATGAATAAAATTGATTTTCTAAAATTGTTCATTAAAGCACACATCTATAATGACAGCATCTTGGTATCCGTGTCAGAACAGATTTCAATGTTGAGTGTAAAGTAGAAACACAAGCTAGGTGCTAGACTGGGTGAGACAGCTGTTTCATGAAAGGGCAAAAATTAGGCTTTCTAAACCAGTGGCCTCAATGCTGGTCAAATTATTTTTCAGTGAGGGGAATGGGTATATATTTCTCATTACCATTTTCAGGATTTTAATAATCACTTTTAGCAAAATTATGAAAAATGAAGTTGTATCCAAAACAAGTGAACTAATTAATCTTCAAATACGGACCAGGTTTTGGAATAACCACATCTAACCATGTTGGGATTTGTGTTTACACTGGAGAAACCCTATTTATCCTGGTTAAACCCTTAACCCAGCAGTTTTTTCATCAGAATCTTCCAGATCCTTTTCCAGAGAACTCCTCTTACCTATACTTCTGTACCCACTGTTTATTACTTAAGTCTCATGTGACTCTACTCACTAATTAGTGTTTTGTTTTTTTGGTAGAATAGGGTTTGTTTTGGGCAAGCAGAGAGACCTTCCCCCTTACCACCCACTCTGAAGACAAACACTGGTGCCTGGAGCATTGGCTAGATTATAAGTTGGATTCATGTCCTACCTGTTCCATTCTCCAATTACTTTTTCCCCAAAGCAGGTTGCTAAACCCAAACTTGATTTTCCCCCCACGTATTTGTATGCAGATATCTGTGTGAACCTTTCTCAGGTCACATTTATTAGGTCTCCTGTGATGTGCTGTGCTGTGATTCCAAGCACTGGAACAGTAAAGGTGGGAGCACATAGTTGATCACCTCTGTGCAAGCAGAGTGTGTCTGGTACTCAAGTTGACTGGTGGTCGGCAGAGCGACTGGTGAGACTCTCCCATCCACTCTCAACCCTACTGCCCTCCGTGGGCCAGCAGGATGTGTGTTGTTTGGGGGAGGTCAGTACACTGAATTTAGATTAATCCACCTCAGAGCATTTTAGTCCATTTCTTTATCTTTCTTCCTTAGTGAGGAAAGAGGAACACTTGCTTCTTTTCCAGCATGCTTGAGAAGTCAGCCCGGATGCTCATCCTACTTGAATTTTGGTGTTTCAAGAAAATCCTGTGCTATAAATGAATGTTGATTTTCACCCAACACAAACCCTCTGGGAGCTGGCCTGGCCTGGCTGCTATATCGCATCTTCTGCTTTTTCTTGCAGCGTCGTCCAGCCAGGCAGAGAAGGAGCTGACAGATTCTCCTGCAACCTCCAAACGCATCTCCTTCACAGGTAGCTCGGAATCTCCTCTCTCTTCAAAGCGACCTAAAACATCAGAGGAGACCAAACCAGAGCAGGTGAGACCGGAAGGGGCCTTGCTGACGGTAGGGGGGAGGGGAGTGTTTTAGACACCAGCGGGAAACAGACTCTTGGGTGGGTGGGCTTGGGGCAGACAGCAGGCACTGATGGGAACTGAAGATTCAGCCCGGGTGGGTGTGTCCCCACAGATGTACCAGTGTCCCTACTGCAAGTACAGCAACGCCGACGTCAACAGGCTCCGGGTGCATGCCATGACGCAGCACTCCGTGCAGCCCATGCTGCGCTGCCCCCTGTGCCAGGACATGCTCAACAACAAGATCCACCTCCAGCTGCACCTCACCCACCTCCACAGCGTGGCACCTGACTGCGTGGAGAAACTCATTATGACGGTAAGGCAGCCAGCAGCAAGACCCGAGGCTTCTCTTTTCCCAGAGGTCAAAGGTGACATAGGAGCGTGGACAAGATCCTGTGTTGTTGGTTGAGAAAGCCAGTATAGAGTTGGAGATGTCAAAAATGATCCTAGTTTTGTGACCTTTGTTCTTCTGTATCTTCCTTAAACGTGGCACACCATGGTGTGACTGTGGCCAACGGCATGAATATGTTTGTGTTCTCCACTTTCCCTTATTCTCCCTCCTGGTCTGGAGCAGAGGTCTAGATGAACTAACCATTTACATGAAGAAACTGTTACTTGGACTCTCCAAACTTTCATAAGTAGGTTGTGTTCTTGGTTGCTCTTAATCTCATTTCATCCTCACAACAGCCTTGGTTAAGAGTTTGACCTGTTTACATTAACAACAGAGAAAACCGAGACTCAGAAAAGTTGGCTACCTTGATGGCACTTGTAATGTCAGGGTTGAGATTTGAACCCGTATTTTCCAACTCTGAGTGTGACCCTGTAATGTGAGAGTTTCTCAAGTGGATACTTTGATTCTCAGAACAGGAGGATGGTCAGTGGGATAGCACGTGTTGATTCATGGATAAGGGCTTTGCATTTTGAACGTGATGTTGCTGCACCTGTAAGTTTACCGTAAAGATTTAAATCTAATTGTACTGTGAAGACTTTTCAAAACACTACAGGTGGATACATTCCTGCTTTTCTCTCTGTGGTAGGGCTGCTATGCAAGCCCATTTCTGATCACTAGTGGAAAAACTACCAGAGAATTATTATTCTCACCTCTAACTTATTTCAACAATAGAGTAATAAGTTAATTTGATTGCCTTTTTGTCTGAAGATTCCCAGAGAGGTATTCTTTCTAGGGAATTCCATGTTACAATGTGCAGGTCACAGATACATAACCTCTAGGCATTTCCCACTCCATTTGATTATGCAAGATTAATGAATAATGTTCCAAGTGATGTTTAGTCATGAGGTACATACAATTGATAATGCATCCAGACAACTTTAGCGGCCATTGGGAAACCTGAAGGTGACCTAGCATAAGTTTCATTTCAGAAATCTTTTCAAGTATAAATTCACTTTCCGTGGATATTTTCAGATAGATGGGTGAATATCGTGAGAAGATTGTGAGTGGAAACCTTTTCCTTTGATTGGATGAGTTTCTATAGGTATTGGCATTCTCACCAGCCTTGGAAATAACAATGGTTATTTCTCAGGCCTCGTCATACTTCCCACCGATGGTCTGGAACCACAGGACCTGAAGGAACAGGAGATGTGGGAAACATTTTCAGTACCTAATGATATTTTTCTTTTGCTCAGCTGAGTATTTCTCCTGTTTAATATAAATCTGGTCTAGGAGATGTGGGTTTATAGTAATCCATGAGCTTATATTAAATCTGTAATCTATAGTAACTTGAATTTATAGTAATCTTTTTGGAGACTCCAGTGAAAGTGATTCTGCAGCCTTACTGAGTTATTCTCTGCACAGTAAAGTTGGACAAACTCTGTTAAGACCACCATTGAGGATTCTGCATATACAAAATTGTGTGTACAATGCCAGGGAGCTGAAGAATACCTTCAAATTCATATATGGAACCAGGCTAATAAGTCCTGTTCTAGAAGAATCCCTGACAGCATAAATATGGAGGAAAAATGTACTCCCTAAAGGGGTTACACTTGGTACCTTTTACTGAAACCCCTGTGTACCTTATCTTCCCACAGCAAATAACAGGAGAGTTTTCTATAGAAGTGGAGACTTTTACGTTTTACAGTATAGTTAACAGGGTTATAGTAGTTTCAGGTGTACAATATAGCTATTCAGCAATTCTACACGTTAACTCAGTGCTCATAATGATAAGTGTATTCTTAGTCCCCATCCCCTTACCCCCATCTGGTAACCATTAGTTTGGTCTCTATAGTTAAAAGTCTTTTTCTTGGTTTGTCTCCCTCTCTTTTTTCCTATTTGTTCATCTGTTTTGTTTCTTAAATTCCACATATGAATAAAATTGTATTTGTCTTTCTTGGATTTATTTTGCTTAGGGTTACACTCTCCAAATCCATCCATGTTGCTGCAAATGGCAAGATTTCATTCTTTTTTGTGGTTGAATAATATTCTGTTGAGTATACATATCACATCTTCTTTATCCATTCATCTGTTGATGGACACTTGGTCTGCGTCCATAGTCTGGCTATTGTAAATAATGCTGCAGTAAACATAGAGGTGCATATAGCCTTGCAGATTAGTGTTTTTGTGCTCACTACCCAGTGGTGGGATTGCTAGAGTCTATTTTTAACTTTTTGAGGAACCTCTATACTGTTTTCCACTTTGGCCACCAGTTTGCATTCCCACCAACAATGCACAAATGTGCCCTTTCCTCCACATCCTCGCCAACACTTTCTCTTATGATTTTGATTGTAGCCATTCTGATAAGTGTTAGGTGGTATCTCATTGTGGTTCTGATTTGCATTTCCCTAACAATGAGTGATGTTATGCCTCTTTTCATGTGTCTGTTGGGCATCTGTAGGTCTTCTTTGGAGAAATGTCTGTTCATGTCTCCTGCCCATTTTTTAATTGGTTTATTTTGGGGGGGAGTGTTGAGTTCTCTAAGTTCTTTATATATTTTGGATACTAACCCTTCATTGGATATGTCCTTTGTAAATATCTCCTCCCATCCAATAGGTTATCTTTTGGTTTGTAGATTGTTCCTTTGCTATGTTAGAAGCTTTTTATTTTGATGTAGTACTGATAGTTTATTTTCTATTTCCCTTTCCTCAGGAGACATATCTAGAAAAATGTTGCTACAGCTGGTATCAGAGAAATTACTGCCTGTGCTCTCTTACAGGATTTTTAAAAAAAAATATTTATTTATTTTAGAGTGAGAGAGAGAGAGTGCAGTGGGAAGAGCAGAGAGATGGAGAGAATCTCAAGCAGACTCCCCACTGACCTTGGGGCTCCACCCTGACATTATGACCTGAGCCAGACTCATGAGTCCAACACTTAACCGGCTGAGCCACACAGGTGCCCCTCTCTTACAGGATTTTTATGGTCTCAGGTCTCACATTCAGGTCTTTAATCTATCTTGAATTTATTTTTATGTATGATGTAAGGAAGTGGTCGTTTCATTCTTGTGCATATTGCTGTCCAGTTTTCCCAACACCATTTGTTGAAGAGACTTTTTCCCATTGGGTATTCTTTCCTGCTTTGTTGAAGATTAATTGACTGTATAACCATTTCTGGGTTTTCTGTTCTGTTCTGTCGATCTGTGTGTCTTTTTTGTGTGTGTGTGCCAGTACCATACGGTTTTGATTACTACATCTTTGTAGTATAACTTGAAGTCTGGAATTGTGATACCTCCAGTACTTCCTTTTCAAGATCGCTTTGACAATTCAGGTTTGTTTTTTGTTTTTTTGTGGTTCCATACAGATTTTAGGATTTTTTTTTCCAGTTTTGTGGAAAATGCTATTAGTATTTTGATAGGGATTACATTAGATTTATAAATAGCCTTGAGTAGTATAGACATTTTAACAATATTTGTTCTTCCAGTCCCCTGGCATGGGATGTCTTCTCATTTCTTTGTGTTGTCTTCAGTTTCTTTCATCAGTGTTTCATAGTTTTCAGAGTACAGGTCTTTCACTTTTTCAGTTAAGTTTATTCCTAGGTACTTTATTATTTTTGGTGCAATTATAAATGGGATTATTTTAATTAGAAATGTATACATTTCTGAAAAGTGTGCAAATTATGTGAAATGCACTGATCATAGGAAGTCACTCTGCTAGCAACAAAAGAAAGTTGATGGATTCAGAAGCAAGTTGAAAGTTATGAGAAATGTAATCATATAATAGTTTCACTCTTAAAGGTACATATAAGGGTGATTTGCTATTCTCTATGTGAGAAGATGGAGTTCCTGCATGGCTGTCAGTATTGAATTGGCTTTTCAAGCTATGTGGATAGTTTGCAGTGAAGTGAAAAAGCATTTCCACCTTGATCCTTTAGTTCAGCAGGAAAAGATGAGCAACCAGGGTTAGAGGGGAATTTGTGGCTGTAACTTAGGGTGAACCCAGAATCCTGTTTGAAGATTGCAGTTTGCCCTGATGAATCAAAACAGATGTCACTGTTCTTTCCTTGGAAAGTTTGGTGTTAAAATGGAATTTTCAATTGTTTTACAACTAAGTGATTATAATAAACTTGTGGTTAAAATCATGCCCCTGGAGGGTATTTTACTGTAATTTTATTAGAAAATTGGCCATGGGAAAGTATTCGTTGGGCTTTCTGACTATACATCTGCTTGTTCCTGGTCAACTGGAGTGGGAAACTCTGAAAACAGCATAATGAGAAATGCCCCTCAAATCAGAGCTCCATTTTTAAAAACACATCATGATTAAGGAATAGCCAGTGTATGGTCATTCATCCTGCAAGAGGAGAAAGTTATGTCTGCTTTGTCCCTGAGTGGCTAGGATGAATGGCAGTGAGAGGAGTGAATTCTCCTTCCTTGCCAACTGGTTTGACTGTTAGCTGTGGTCACCTGCAGAACAGGAAAAGCCGGCAAAACCCAAATAGACAATTCTTGGTAGACATCGGGTATGTCCAGGGTATCTAAAGCTATAAATTCTGATAAACATTTTCTGCTGTCTGGGTCCAAGGTCACAGGATTTGGCTTGAATTGGGTTTCAGTCCTTCTAAAAGTAAATTTCACCCTGATAAATGGAAATAGATTACTTTCTACACAATGTCTTTCCGTTCAGTTGTAAATGGAGAGTGTTTTGAGGAGGCTTCATTTAATAATACCTTATCAGACAGCTTTCAGGAACCTGCAGTGTCTAATATGTCTGTTGCTATGGTAACAGCTGCTTGCTTATGCTCTGCATCTCATATCTGTGTCTTCCATGGGCCCCCTTCTCTTTACCAATGAAGGGGCTTGAAAAATATTCTCCACTGGGAACAATTGCAGCTCTGGTCCTCCACTGTGGAAACTGCACCCGCAGCACTTCATTCCGCTTGGCCTATGGAAGCAGACCTCCAAAGAGTGTCTTTATACACGTCATATGAAAGAAGGAAATCTATAAAGCCTAAGGGCGATGAGACAAGTGCCCCTCCTGACCTAACCGAGCAGGCTGCACCAGTGTCAGCTCCACAGAACTCTCACCTACTTACAGAGAAGTTAAGAGATTTCAAATTGCCAGTGGGGACTAGGAGCTGCTTTTCTGTGCCCTCATTTTCCTACTCTTTTGGGGAGGGGACATGGTTCTGGACATGGTTCCATGAATGGAAAAAGACCACCTATCATGCATTTCAATACTCTTAAATTGTTCTAATTGATCACTATCCTTCTAAGTGACAGGACATACCACTGGGCTCCTGGAGTATTAATATAGGGAAATTATTTTTGTTCCTCAGTCACTTAACAAAATATGATCTCATACTGGAGATGGGATGGGTTCCTACGCAGCCTAGGAACACCGTTTTTCTGGCCCTTTATCTTTTCTCCCTTTGGTAGTTCTTAATTATCCTGTATTTTCTGACACACACAGATTTTCCTTCTCTGCTCCTGGCCCTGCACCCTGCACTGCCTGCAGTTTTCTCTCTCTCTCCCCACACTCAGGAGCAATAGTTTATCTCCTGTGATTTTTTTCAGTCATTTTCTGTGCCTCCCTGTGCTCTTGTGCCTGTGCATCTGAGTTCCTGGGACAGGCTGGCTGGCTGGCCCCCCCCTCACTGGGGCAGTGGGTAGCCACTAGCCCTGGGGCTTTTGCACCTGCGTGGGTACCGCTCTCACTTTGTCTCTATCTCAGAGGAAGGTAATGAAAATAATCGGGCTTCATTAATTCCAAGCCCTGTGAGATGATAGCCATTTGGAGCCTGTTTGCCAATTAGATGGTCTAAATTAGAAGTGACCTTGGTATACTGCCACTGCTTGCCTCTCTGAGTCTAATGAAGCTTTTCTCTCCAATCCATTCTCCTTTTCAACTCTCTTTTCTGTTGCCCTGTTTGTATGTATCAACTGCGCCTGTGTTTTCTATTCTTCCATTTTACCTCCTTATTATTATTTTTTTGTCTTTCTCATTCAGTTTTAAAACTCTGGTTAGGACTGTGTTGGTTTCTGGCTCTGTAGGGTTTTTTCCCATGAGTTTTAGGTTAAAGAAAAAGAATAGACAACCACATAGAAGACATTTAGAAAGGAAACAAGCAGAAAAACTAGGCCTTCTAAATAATCTCTGTGGTCCAGTGCCCAGCCTGGCACATTTGGAAAATAGTAAAAAGGGAAAACAACTTTGAAACCCTGCTGCCAAGAGGTGCTCTGGTTTGCTGGCTGCAGAAATACAGAGAGCAGCTAGCAGGCCCAGCGGCTGGCTAGGTGCAGAAGTGCGCAACCCACCTTCCACTGTAGCCTTTGGATACACCACTAGCTAGAATGTTTAGCTCTGGAATCAGTTGGGTTTTAGCTTCATATTTTTAACCTAACCATTTCCTTACAAAGATGTAGAGACTGGCCAGGTCTGTATCAGGACAGCCTGTCTGAGGCTGTCTCTTTTCCCTTCCACCTGAGGTTCTTCATTCATTCTGTTGATTTTCACTGAAAAGTCAAGGATGTGAGGCTTTCTTGGGAGTCTAGGTTTTGGCAAATGAGTTTTTTCACTTGGAATAGTGAGCCTTTTAGAAAGATACCCTAGTTAGGTGAGCAATGTTAACTAAGGCTGTAGGGATGAGGGTCTCAAAGAAACTAGATTCAACATATTTTCAAAGAAAATACCTTTGCTTTCCAGCATGTGGAACACATTGCTTGTATCGATCTAACCTGAGACAAGGTGGCTTTGAGAAGTCAATTTGCAGGGACAGACCCATGAGAACTTAGCATGGTATACGTACCTCTTGACTGCTCGGGGTGCTGTATTTGACCACTCCACATCCAGGACAGGAAGAGATGAGGGCTTCTTATAACTCCAGCTGCTTTTACCAAGAAAGATAAACACTAGTGGCCCCTCCCAAATGTCATAATGGGGACCAGACCCATATCCAAGCCTCTTGGTTTTATAGGGAGTGTCTTTGGGGCTTTAGGGTCCACTTACTGGATAGAAACCTGAAAGGCATCAAATCGTAATCCAAAACAATGGTGAACCAAACAGCGGTAGGAACCTAGGTATTTATGAACCTAGGTCATCTCTGGGTGACTAAAGATCGTTAACTTCAGTCCATGGATTTTCCCTTAGGGAGCCTGTGATTTCCTGAAATTATCTACAGTAGTCTCTGTGTGAAAGTATTTCTTCAGGTGTCTGCAGCCTTCATCAGATTTTCTGAGGTTATGATCTCTGGAAGGTTAATTATTCTGGCTTGTGAGTTTTTTGGGCATAAGGACAGTGTCTCACTGTATCTTACAAGCATGTAGTACAGGGACTCTGTGCAATATATAGTGAATGACGGTCAAATGGATGGGTGAGCAGAATCACTTGAGGCCCCTCCTCAACACTAAGCTGTTTTGAAATTGCTTAAGCTTGAAGACTTTTAGTATCAGTGTGGAATGCTTTTATTTCTATTGTTATTTATGAGAACTGTTGATACTTGAAGATTTCTAGCATCAGAACTCCACATTTCTCTTACATACATGAGACCTGTAAGTTAGAAAGATACCAGAGCTACTGTTTCCCAACTCTCAGCACCCCAGCTCAGATGATTGTTTTTCTCCTATATTCCCATCAACTCTGCATACTCTGAGGAGAACAAATGTGGCATCTATAAGATTACCATGGAATTGCCATTTGCCTGGCTAAGGCCAGTCTTGGAAGACCCAAATTGAGGAAATAATGGCTCTAATCAATTGAATTTTCTTACTAGAGCAAGGTTTGTTTTACTTTTGGTTAAATGTTTGTTTTTAAAGATTTGAGAGAGAGAGAGATTGTGTGTGTGTGTTTGTGTGTGCGCGCGCATGCACGCATGCAGTGCATGCACATGGTGGGTAGGGACAGAGGGGGAGAGAATCCCAAGCAGACTCCTTGCTGAGCACAAGCCTCACCACGGAAGACTTGATCCCAACACCCCAAGATCATGACCTGAGCCAAAACCAAAAGTCGATCACCCAACCAACTGTGCCCTGTGGGTGCCCCAAAAGTCTGTTTTAAACAGTCCCACGTCCCCTCTATACATTGAGTATTGGGGACATAATTTAACATATTTTATGTTTACGAGTGTACAGATTAAGAGAAGAATCCATCTACATGGATGGTATAGTGAAATGTAGAAAGTATAGTTGTGTGTATCCATTATATATTGTCATCTGGCCAAACCTGTAACTTTTTGTTTGGCTTCTGAGCCTGGGATGGAGTAGAAGTGGGGAGAGAGAAGACGGAGGGAGGAAAGAGTGTTTCCAAGCATGTGTTTTCTTTGGAGAGGAAGGTGATGCCATCCAGTTATTGGAGGGCTTCTGAGCTTTGGCCACATCTGGGATGGCTGTGGTTATGCTGCAGTCAGGTTGTGTCCTCTTGTACACCTACATGCTCCAGTGCACCTAGCGAAAGGGAAGGTCTTCATAGAACTGTGCTTAGTACACTTGAGTGACTGCCCTTCCCATGACCTTCAGCTGTCCATCAGATGCTGTGGCTAGAAGAGTCTGAACCTTCCACACCATTTGGTAACCAGATAGGACTGGAAAACAAGGGGGATGCCAAGGCAAGTGTTGAAGGAACTCCATGTTTGGCAACTCTCCTTTTCCTTGGGGAGCAGAACTCCTCCATGAGCTGTTGGCAGAACTCTATGGCTCTTTACAAAACCTGCAAAGTTTGAGTGAAAAGCTTTGGAAACTCATAGGAGAGGCAGGCCTAGACAAAGGCATGGAAACTTTAGTGTCTGAGGATCACCATGGGGCCCTCCAGTAGCCTGTGCAAGAAAGAGGCTTCCGTTCTCAATCTCTGTTGAGACACATGTGCCACCAGAATTTCTAGATCCTCAGGATTCCCTTTAGGGACATTCCTTTTTGCCCCCTGGGAATTTCTTGCCCATCAAAATTTTATATACCAAACCCTTTTAGCCCCCAGAGGGAATTTGGGTACACTGCAGATGAGAAGATGCAGGTAGATAAAAGTAATTACTTAAACACATATGGGGCAAGACTTACAGGTTTGGAGGCCCAGATTAAGATGCAGAGGAGCATGTGAGGTTGATGATTATATTTCGGGAAGAGTTAATTGATGGAAGGTGAAGGCAGACAAAGAACCTCTGCTTACTGCCTTCTTGAATCCCAATCAGGAATTATGATTAAAGTCGCGGCGAGACAACAGAGGGCTGATGAATTGGTGTCTTTTTTTTTTCTTTTTTGCCGTCATTCACACTTGATTGACTTCAACCTTTCAAGTGCAAAAGTCTCTCTTTTCCATTATTATTCATAGCCATCTGAGTTTTTCTAATTAAAGTGTATGAAAACAATTACTGATCCGTCGTACTGAGTCTGTTAGAGGGGATGTCTGCCTTACTGTAATGCGTATAAAAAGCCCACAGTTTTCTATAATGATGTGCAGCTGAGGTGTTAGATAATTTTATTCTTTTTTACTCTGTAGGGCTTTTTTTTTTTTATTTCTCATGATTCATTTTTCATAATTCCTAAAGATCCCTGGAAAGGACTGATCCTGCAGCTACAACCGAGAAAGGAGGTGGGGGGGAAGTCTTTTTTCCTTTCCCTTTCTCCCCCTCCTGCCCCCAACCTCGTGCTCCCCCTTGGCTGAGGACTATAAATTAATCGGTGACCTTTCACTTCTTGGATTCCCGCTGGACTCCCCAACCATACTGGTCAGAAATGCTTTCTATTAAAAAGAAAATAGATGGAATGAGTTTGGCAATCTCTGCTCCATTCCTAACGATTCATCAACAGCTAGCCTTAACCAGCTGCTGACGAGCTTTGTGTGAGGGTGCAGATGTCTGTGAGCAGGAATTCTCTGTCACACACATTCACCTGCCATGCACCTGCTCTTCAGAAACACGAGCTTTCTCAGAACCTTTCTCCATAGTGCCTGTTGCTTAATTTTTGTACCTACAAGCATCTGGGTTGCTGAACCCCTAAATGTACTGAGGAGTTAGTTACCTTTTTGGTGTTCATGGGGACAGCTGTCTGGGTTTCCCCTAGCACTGGAGCCTTTCACCGATGCTTCTAGGGAACATGTCAGCAAGCTATTTTGAGCAAGTCCAGGATCTTCAAACCATTAAAAATTAATACTAATTTATTTAATTTTAAGCAGTAATCTAGATGTTCCAATCTTTGCAACAGCAGGTGAAGATATTATCAAGATACCTGAGTTTGATGGGAAAATTATTCCTTCAGGTAGGGCTGGATACCATGTAGAAAGGTTAGTGGTGTGAGTGAAGTTTCTGTTCAGTTCATTTCTCAGACTGTCATCCAACAGGAGACCATTTCTTATTCATTTAGCAAGATCATCACCTACTAGCCTTCTACCCTATAGCAGGCAAAGGAATATTACTTCTTTTAAAATGAATCTTTAATTCTTATGTTGAATTTGAGGGCTGCTTATCATGTAAATGTGGAACAAATGATAACTTCTTCAGACAAACTTCTGGCCACATGTCAGAGAAGCCTAGAGAAAAATATCCAAGGATCTAACCTGATCCAGGCTGATTCTGGAATTGCCGTATTAGCAAACAAACAATAGCCATGGTCAAGGTGGGGCTTCCCTAGTGTTGAATGCTGTGCAGGGCACCCTTTGTGGCTGGGACACTGGCCAGACGCTCCCTCTGATGCTGAGCACCTCAAGCAAAGATTCTAGAAGAAATTCTGGTTGAAGTGAGCTGTAAGAAATGTTCATTTGCACTCGATCTAGCTTCTAAAGGGTTACAAAATGTTGTTTCCTGGAGAATCTGCCAATGTGTCTGCGTGTCCTTAGCCTTCTCTTTGTTCTCTTCTTTTCTTCTTACCCTTTCCTTCGCTCTTATTCCCCTCCTCTTCTTGCCTGAATACATTTTGAAAACAGTACTACAATGCTCCCTGCTTCAAGATTACAGTGTACTTTACTAGGTATGATTTAATTAGGGCCCTTATTATGTTTTCAGCAGCTTAAGGTGGGCCTTTCAACTTATCTACCTAATTGGTTGCACAAGAAGTTTCACAGCCCATGACAAAACATTGTCAGTGATCAAAGTCAAAATTCTGCATAAAGGAAAAATATTAATAATAAGATTATTCTTCAAGTGTGCACTGCTAATTATGTCCAGAATGTAACCGTAGAAACACTTTTGACTGATGTGAGCTTTGTCTAATAAACATGAATCTTCAGTGAGCTATGAAAAGTGACACTTCCAGCTTTACCCTGGTGAAGGCTAATTTTGCTTATTAAATAATTTTTACACATTTCCCTATTTTGTGTCTCTTTCCTCTCCATTTGACTCTCCTCATTTCTCTGCCTCTTACTCCTCAGGTGACCACCCCTGAGATGGTGATGCCCAGCAGCATGTTTCTCCCAGCAGCTATTCCAGATCGAGACGGGAACTCCAGTTTGGAAGAGGCAGGAAAGCAGCCTGGTTAGTGTCATTCTTGACGCCTAGAAATGGAAACAAAATGAAATATTGGGCCAAAATATTCACTGAGCAAGAGTGCCAAGAATCCTTACAGTCCTCCTAAGGTGAATGTAACTGATTAAGAGATAAGGGGCACTGGTGTCACCTACTTTATACTTTGGTTCTTGGCATGTATTTGTACACTATTTATATAGTTGAAAGTGGAAAGAAAATAAGGTGAGAGCCAGTGGGATTTTGGTGGACACCTGTTCCCCCCAGACTATACATTTAGGGAGTGAATAACCAGAGACTCAGTTAATAGAGCCATGACTCACCATCTCTGAGGACTTTATTAAGGCCTTCTAGAGCATTCAAGGCATTTCAGGGCACTGATTTAGCTGTCTCTCTCCAGGAGCTTCCTCTGCACAAAGTTCTTCTTTGAGTCTTCTGGGATTGTCTTGAGCTCTAGCATAGAAGTACATTTGGAAAGAACATTGTTTTAGACATGGATGCTGGTGCCCTGTGGTGGTTCCTAGCTAGATGGGTCGTTAGACCTCCACTTTAGAGGCTCTCCTACATCTTTCACCTTTTGTCAGCAGCTGAGATTTAAACTGGGAAGACTTGAGCCCCACTACTGCCCCACACCTTCCTCCGTAATTTGTCCATATTAGAAGGTAGATACAGCTGACTTTAAGAGGGTCAGAATGATGATACCACTATAGAAAACAATTTTGATGTATTTTAATGGCCACTGAATGTTCGTTTCTTAATAGTCAAAAGTAATATTATAACAAAATAAGCTAAAAAACATATTCTAGAATTTCTTATATTACAATAGCAGTTATCTTAAATTCCCCACCATTTAGGATAGCATTAAATCACATATTTTATACTTCAAGTCCATGTTAAAGGAGAATCCAGTCTAAGATCACAGTTCTTGAGAAATTTAAGATTCTGAATTAAGCAACTGAATGGTGTGTAAAGACCATGATATGATACAGACCTATTATGAAGGAAACTTTTGTATTTCCTTTTAGTCCCCTCTGTTCATGTGCATTTGCTTATAACATGCA
The DNA here is from genome assembly GCF_048418805.1 of Vulpes vulpes. Classification (NCBI taxonomy): domain Eukaryota; kingdom Metazoa; phylum Chordata; class Mammalia; order Carnivora; family Canidae; genus Vulpes; species Vulpes vulpes. The sequence continues at coordinate 179,865,422 of NC_132791.1, read as the reverse complement.
CTCTTTCTAGGGGGCTTTATGGAGAGTCTGTGTTCCGATTGGGTATTTCCCTTACTATAAGATTTTGTATTCATGAGGACTTGCTAGGTAGATAGTTCTGGTGCCATCCTGAAACAAAGCCTTCTTTATCACTGGGCTTGGTTTTTGTTTTTGTTTTGTTTTGTTTTTACAGAAACCTCAGAGGATCTGGGAAAGAACATCTTGCCCTCTGTAAGCACAGAGCACAGCGGAGATTTGAAACCCTCTCCTGCAGACCCAGGCTCTGTGAGAGAAGATTCAGGCTTCTTATGCTGGAAGAAGGGGTGCAACCAGATTTTCAAAACTTCTGCCACTCTTCAAACGCACTTCAATGAGGTTCATGCCAAGAGGCCTCAGCTGCCTGTGTCCGATCGCCATGTGTACAAGTATCGCTGTAATCAGTGCAGCCTGGCTTTCAAGACCATTGAAAAGCTGCAGCTCCATTCTCAGTACCATGTGATCAGAGCTGCCACCATGTGCTGTCTTTGTCAGCGTAGTTTCCGAACTTTTCAGGCTCTGAAAAAACACCTTGAGACAAGCCACCTGGAGTTGAGTGAGGCTGACATCCAGCAGCTTTATGGTGGCCTTCTGGCCAATGGGGACCTCCTGGCAATGGGAGATCCTACCCTGGCTGAGGACCACACCATAATTGTTGAGGAAGACAAGGAGGAAGAGAGTGACTTAGAAGACAAACAGAGCCCAACAGGCAGTGACTCTGGGTCGGTACAAGAAGACTCAGGCTCAGAGCCAAAGAGAGCTCTACCTTTCAGAAAAGGTCCCAATTTCACCATGGAGAAATTTCTAGACCCTTCTCGCCCTTACAAGTGTACCGTCTGCAAGGAATCTTTCACTCAAAAGAATATCCTCTTAGTGCACTATAATTCTGTCTCCCACCTGCATAAGTTGAAGAGAGCCCTTCAAGAATCGGCAACTGGCCAGCCAGAACCCACCAGCAGCCCAGACAACAAACCTTTTAAGTGTAACACTTGTAATGTGGCCTATAGCCAGAGTTCCACTTTGGAGATCCATATGCGGTCCGTGCTGCATCAAACTAAGGCCCGAGCAGCCAAGCTGGAGGCTGCAAGCAGCAGTAGCAATGGGACAGGGAACAGCAGCAGTGTCTCCCTGAGCTCCTCCACCCCAAGTCCTGTGAGCACTAGTGGCAGTAACACCTTCACCACCACCAACCCGAGCAGTGCTGGCATCACTCCGAGCTCCAATTTACTGAGCCAAGTGCCCACTGAAAGTGTAGGGATGCCGCCCCTGGGGAATCCCATTGGTGCCAACATCACTTCCCCTTCAGAGCCCAAGGAGGCCAATCGGAAGAAGCTGGCAGATATGATTGCATCCAGACAGCAGCAGCAGCAGCAGCAGCAGCAGCAACAGCAGCAGCAACAGCAGCAGCAACAGCAGCAGCAACAGCAACAACAGCAAGCACAGACACTAGCCCAGGCCCAGGCTCAGGTTCAGGCTCATCTGCAGCAGGAGCTGCAGCAGCAAGCTGCCCTGATCCAGTCTCAGTTGTTTAACCCCACCCTGCTTCCTCACTTCCCCATGACCACAGAGACCCTGCTGCAGCTGCAGCAGCAGCAGCATCTCCTCTTCCCCTTCTACATCCCCAGCGCAGAGTTCCAGCTCAATCCTGAGGTGAGCTTGCCAGTGACCAGCGGGGCACTGACACTGACGGGGACAGGCCCGGGCCTGTTGGATGACCTGAAGGCTCAGGTCCAGATCCCACCACAGAGCCACCAGCAGATTCTGCAGCAGCAGCAGCAAAGCCAGCTCTCTCTGGCCCAGAGTCATTCTGCCCTTCTCCAGCCAAGCCAGCACTCTGAAAAGAAAAACAAATTGATCATCAAAGAAAAAGAAAAAGAAAGCCAGAGAGAGAAGGACAGTGCCGAGGTGGGAGAGGGCAACCTAGGACCCAAGGAATCGCTGCCAGATGCCTTGAAGGCGAAAGAGAAGAAAGAGTTGGCACCAGCAGGTAGTTCTGAGCCTTCCATGCTCCCTCCACGCATCGCCTCAGATGCGAGAGGGAATGCCACCAAGGCCCTGCTGGAGAACTTTGGCTTTGAGCTGGTCATTCAGTACAACGAGAATAAGCAGAAGGTGCAGAAGAAGAATGGGAAGACTGAGCAGGGAGAGAATCTGGAAAAGCTTGAGTGTGACTCCTGTGGCAAGCTGTTTTCTAACATCTTGATTTTAAAGAGTCATCAAGAGCACGTTCATCAAAACTACTTTCCCTTTAAACAGCTGGAGAGATTTGCTAAACAGTACCGAGAGCACTATGATAAACTGTACCCCCTAAGGCCCCAGACTCCAGAGCCACCGCCACCACCTCCCCCACCACCTCCTCCACCCCCTCTTCCTGCAGCACCACCTCAGCAAGCTTCCACGCCAGCCATCCCTGCATCAGCCCCACCCATCACTTCACCCACGATTGCACCGACCCAGCCATCCGTGCCACTCACCCAACTCTCAATGCCCATGGAGCTGCCCATATTCTCACCGCTGATGATGCAGACGATGCCACTGCAGACCTTGCCGGCTCAGCTGCCCCCTCAACTTGGACCTGTGGAGCCTCTGCCTGCAGATCTAGCCCAGCTGTACCAGCATCAGCTCAATCCAAGCCTCCTCCAACAGCAAAACAAGAGGCCTCGCACTAGGATCACGGATGACCAGCTCCGGGTCCTGCGGCAGTATTTTGACATTAACAACTCCCCCAGTGAAGAGCAGATCAAAGAAATGGCAGACAAGTCTGGGTTGCCCCAGAAAGTGATCAAGCACTGGTTCAGAAACACCCTCTTCAAAGAGCGGCAGCGTAACAAGGATTCCCCTTACAACTTTAGCAATCCTCCTATCACCAGCCTGGAGGAGCTCAAGATCGACTCTCGGCCCCCTTCACCAGAACCTCAGAAGCAGGAGTACTGGGGAAGCAAGAGGTCTTCAAGAACAAGGTTTACTGACTACCAGCTGAGGGTCCTGCAGGACTTCTTTGATGCCAATGCTTACCCAAAGGATGACGAATTTGAGCAACTGTCTAATTTACTGAACCTTCCAACCAGAGTCATAGTGGTATGGTTTCAAAATGCCCGACAGAAGGCCAGGAAAAATTATGAGAATCAGGGGGAGGGCAAAGATGGAGAGCGGCGTGAGCTTACAAATGATAGGTATATTAGAACAAGCAACTTGAACTACCAGTGCAAAAAATGTAGCCTGGTGTTTCAGCGCATCTTTGATCTCATCAAGCATCAGAAGAAGCTGTGTTACAAGGATGAGGATGAGGAGGGGCAGGATGACAGCCAAAATGAGGATTCCATGGATGCCATGGAAATCCTGACACCTACCAGCTCCTCCTGCAGCACCCCAATGCCCTCACAGGCTTACAGTGCCCCAGCACCATCAGCCAACACAGCTTCTTCTGCTTTCTTACAGCTCACAGCGGAGGCTGATGAACTGGCCACTTTTAGTTCAAAAACAGAGGCGAGTGATGAGAAACCAAAGCAGTCTGAACCTCCCAGTGCACAGCCAAACCAAACCCAAGAAAAGCAAGGACAACCAAAGGCAGAGCTGCAGCAGCAAGACCAACCCGAGCAGAAGACCAGCGCAGCCCAGCAAAAGCTCCCACAGCTCACTTCCCCCACTTCGTTACCACAGCCTCCTCCACAAGCACCCCCACCTCAGTGCCCCTTACCCCAATCGAGCCCCAGTCCTTCTCAGCTCTCCCACCTGCCCCTCAAGCCCCTCCACACGTCGACTCCTCAACAGTTGGCAAACCTACCTCCTCAGCTAATCCCCTACCAGTGCGACCAATGTAAGTTGGCCTTTCCATCATTTGAGCACTGGCAGGAGCATCAGCAGCTTCATTTCCTGAGTGCACAGAACCAGTTCATCCACCCCCAGTTTTTGGACAGGTCACTGGATATGCCTTTCATGCTGTTTGACCCTAGTAACCCACTCCTGGCGAGCCAGCTGCTCTCTGGGGCCATACCTCAGATTCCAGCCAGCTCGGCCACTTCTCCTTCAACTCCAACCTCCACGATGAACACTCTGAAGAGGAAGCTGGAGGAAAAGGCCAGTGCGAGCCCTGGAGAAAATGACAGTGGAACAGGAGGAGAAGAACCCCAGAGAGACAAACGTTTGAGGACAACTATTACACCAGAACAGCTAGAAATTCTGTACCAAAAGTATCTATTAGACTCCAATCCAACTCGAAAGATGTTGGATCACATTGCGCACGAGGTGGGCTTGAAGAAACGTGTGGTACAAGTCTGGTTTCAAAATACCCGAGCCCGGGAACGGAAAGGACAGTTCCGGGCTGTGGGCCCAGCCCAGGCCCATAGAAGATGCCCATTTTGCAGAGCACTCTTCAAAGCCAAGACTGCCCTCGAGGCTCATATCCGGTCCCGTCATTGGCACGAAGCCAAGAGAGCTGGCTACAACCTAACTCTGTCTGCAATGCTTTTAGACTGCGATGGGGGACTCCAGATGAAAGGAGATATTTTTGATGGAGCCAGCTTTTCCCACCTGCCCCCAAGCAGTAATGATGCCCAAGGTGTTCCCCTCTCACCTGTGAGTAAAACCATGGAGCTGTCTCCCAGAACTCTTCTTAGTCCTTCTTCCATCAAGGTGGAAGGGATTGAAGACTTTGAAAGCCCCTCCATGTCCTCAGTTAATCTTAACTTTGACCAAACCAAGCTGGACAATGATGACTGTTCCTCTGTCAACACAGCAATCACTGATACCACTACTGGAGATGAGGGCAATGCAGATAATGACAGTGCGACCGGAATAGCAACTGAAACCAAATCCTCTTCTGCACCCAATGAAGGGCTGACCAAAGCAGCCATGATGGCAATGTCTGAGTATGAAGATCGGTTGTCATCTGGTCTGGTCAGCCCAGCCCCAAGCTTTTACAGCAAGGAATATGACAATGAAGGTACAGTGGACTACAGTGAAACCTCAAGCCTTGCAGACCCCTGCTCCCCGAGTCCTGGTGCAAGTGGGTCAGCAGGCAAATCTGGAGACAGTGGGGATCGGCCAGGGCAGAAACGTTTTCGCACTCAGATGACCAATCTGCAGCTGAAAGTCCTAAAGTCATGCTTTAATGACTACAGGACACCCACCATGCTAGAGTGTGAGGTCCTGGGCAATGATATTGGACTGCCAAAGAGAGTTGTTCAGGTCTGGTTCCAGAATGCCCGGGCAAAAGAGAAGAAGTCCAAGTTAAGCATGGCCAAGCATTTTGGTATAAACCAAACAAGTTACGAGGGACCGAAAACAGAGTGCACTTTGTGTGGCATCAAGTACAGCGCTCGGCTGTCTGTACGTGACCATATCTTTTCCCAACAGCATATCTCCAAAGTTAAAGACACCATTGGAAGCCAGTTGGACAAGGAGAAAGAATACTTTGATCCAGCCACTGTACGTCAGTTGATGGCTCAACAAGAGTTGGACCGGATTAAAAAGGCCAATGAGGTCCTTGGACTGGCAGCTCAGCAGCAAGGGATGTTTGACAATGCCCCTCTTCAGGCTCTTAACCTTCCTACAGCATACCCGGCGCTCCAGGGCATTCCACCTGTGTTGCTCCCCGGCCTCAACAGCCCCTCCTTGCCAGGCTTTACTCCATCCAACACAGGTGGGTTTTGCTCCAGGTGATTCTTAAAGCATTTAAATTGCTGCCCCATTAGCATTCTGTTCTCTGGCTACCACCCAAACCCTCTGAATGTTGGACAGATAGGAAGAAGCTTCCCTTTCAGGTTTTCTAACAGCAACAGAACTTCTGGTCCCTTTCATCGAGTCTCCCTAGTGCTGTGGTGTATATGGTTCTAGGACTTCCCTGTCTCAGGGATGGGATCCTCTGGTTGGAACAGTCTGCTCTGAAATTCTCCTCTTGCCCGATGTTCAGTAACAACCAGGGTGTATGCTACAGGGAAGAACTTGAGGGTCCTGGCATCCTAAATCCTGGGGTGTTTTCAAGAACGCGGTTTCTAGCAGAGACCCTTTCAGTCAGTCTTTGTGAAACTGCCAATCCCCTCTAGATATTTGTTGAAAATAGAAGGCATTTGAATATCCTAGCTAATTCTGGATTGTGCTCTATGGAAACTGGTTTAAGAGAACTTAAATCAAGTCCTTGTCCTTACCTGTGGTCCCTGCCCCTGTTTTTAGAGAGCTGTGCTGCCAGAACTGCTGTCACAAAGAAGCTCTCATAGATGGATCCTGACTCCTGGCCTTCTTCCCTCGCCAGACAACAGTGGTTACAGTAGTTCTTAATGAGACTACCTTTGTACTCGAACGCACTGACTAGGAATCTTGTATTGGGCAGTATGGTTATGAGTCTTCAGACAGACAAAAAACATTAATGCTCATTTTTAGGATCTTCAATCACCCCTTCATTTCCTTTTGCCCATCTCTTTCTTGCTCCCCCCCCCCAGCTCCCTAATTCAGTCATATACTTGGTACTCTTATTTTTCTATTATTAATAGGGAGTTTGATAGTTCTTCCTGTGTCCTCTTGTTCCTCCTTCTCTGCCGCCACCCCTCTTCTCTGGAGCCAGCTGTCTTTCCTAAACTGGACCTCCAGGATCCTGTGAAACTTAGGTGAAAGTTAGGAAGTCATGCCCCTCCCCCATCCCACTCAGCGCCTGCATTGACCACTGTACTTTTACCAAACAAGAGCCTTTCAAGTGCCTCCTTGCCTTCAGAATGTGTCCCCATTCTCAGGGGTTGAAGTGGTAAAAAGGTTAAGATGCATAAGTCATTGCTTACCATTGTTGGCAAGTAAGGTCACAGAATTCTGCCAAAGCCAACAAGACATAAGGCAAGAATCAAGCTATGGAACGTGTCTAGGCACTGAATTGCCTTTGCAACCCAGGACCTTGGCAGAAGGGCTTGGTTTCGTAATAATGTGAAAAAAAAATTAGAATTAGAATGTCTGATCTATTCCCCTTGTTTTACAGATGAGAAAACTGAGGGCCAGAGAGGTCAAGACCATTCAGCAAGCTAGGGTAGGAGCCAGAGCTCCCACCCAGGCCTCCAGGCTCCCAGTGCTATGTGCTCCTTCCACAACACCCAATATGAGCCAGTCAGTCAACAGGTATATGTTTAGTGCTACTCAGGTTCTGACCACTAACAGTGGACTCAAGATAGAAAGGTATGCTCTTAATTACTAGAGGCAGCCAGGTGTGCCCCAGTTACTACCACCTGACTGTACCACAGCTCGCAGGAGCGCTGGATCTGGAATGGGGGAAGGAACTTGTATTTAATATGTCAAGTACAATGGTAAGCTCTTTCCATATGACCTTCCATTTAGTCCCTACAACCATATATTATGGAAAGTTGAGGTTCCATGCAGTCAGTGGGTGGGCATAAGGCCAAACAGCAGCTGTGTGTCAGACACAATCCTTACAGCGTCAGTCTGACTCCAGAGGCACACGTCAGGTATCGGGGGATGAGATGCCTTATTAGTGGTAATTTTGCAGATGAGAAAACTGAGGCCACGGAATTATTTTGAGAATATATTGAGCTACTACTACATCATATATGGCTAATACAGAAGTTGGTAAATATAGCAAGGGTTCTGTAAATAATTCTTAACCATTCCTTTCTCTTCTATTCAAGATACAGAAGTCAGTTTAAGGCCTTCTGACCTGGATTTTTCTCCTGAAAGCCTGATGCCACAGAGATGGAGAAATCTCTAGATGTTTTCTCCTTGCCTCACTGATCTTTTGGCTCTGTCTGGCTCCAACCTATAACGTGGAGCAGGCCTGTTGCCTAGAAGTACATAGAGAGAGAGCCATGTCCTAAGTTGTTGAATTCATAATCCATTCGCTCTCCATCTTGTGCGTGCCAGTTTAACCAGTGAACCTTTACTGGCTTTTTCTGAGTCACATACTTCTTTGTGGTTTCAGTTCCTTCTGTGCATTGAGGAAACTGGATGACTTCATTTCAGTAGTCCTTTTCTGCTGTTCTGAAAGAGTAAATTAATGCTGCTCTGTGAAGCCAAGGGAGGCATCCCCCTTCGCTTTCCAAACATTAATGGCTATTTTTCTGGGATTGGCAGCTTGAGGCAACCTTGTCCTCGTCATCTGAAGTTTGAGGTTTTTAAATGTTGCACCAGTGTGAAGTCAGCATTGTTTTCACGCATATCTAGGCTTCTGTGTGTTTTCTCATAAGGACAGTGTCATGTTATAGAACACACCCCCACAACCCCAGTTTTTGGCAGAAGGTGGTCCAGATGAAATAGTGAGGAGCTGTGGAATTTTATTATTTTACATTTTGATGCCCTCCAAAGAGAAGGGATGAATACGGTCTAGTTTCTTAAGTGTGATGAATGTAATGTTCTGAGGTCCACTGCCTGTGAATTCTTCCCAGCATCTCCTGATTCAGCACATCTGGTCTCCCTGCCCCACATTGCTGTCCTCCACCACCACCACCTTGCTAGTCTTTTTGTTTTGTTTTTTAAAGAATTATCTATCTATTCATGAGAGATACACAGAGAGAGGCAGAGACTCAGGGAGAGGGAGAAGCAGGCTCTGTGCAGGGAGCCCGATGTGGGACTCCATCCCGGATCCCAGGATCACGCCCTGAGCTGAAGGCAAATGCTCAATTGCTGAGCCACCCAGGTATCCCCACCTTGCTAGTCTTGATGCACCTATAGCAATGCTGTCTTCCATACCTGGCACAAAACACTCAGAGTAGGGGAGAAATATGAGTGAGGATGGATATTAAGCTCTGGGCTGAGTGAAGGCTTTATAAGCAGAGTGTGACTGCAGATGGGTATCTACCCCATGCGGGCCTGTTGACTTGGTCAAAAATCTTTACTACCCATAAGTATGAGTAGGTTGTGATGTCTTAGGAAGCACTGGTACCAACACACTGGGCTGTTCCCATTTCTGATACTGCTTTTCTCCTCTTCTTGGGGGTGGTTTCTCAAGCATCTGTATGTCATTCCAATGGGTAGGAAGAGCGAATGCTCATTTCTCCAGTAAACTTTAGATTCATATGCCTACACGGTTACATTTTTCAACAGATTTGTTAAAGTGCAGATTAGGTGAGCCAAGGTAATGGGGACAGTTTTCTCTGAATAGATCGTTTTTATTTCTTCCCATTGTTCATCCTCCTCTCTGCCCTCTTAACACATCCATTCAACTATAGCAGTGGAGACCAGAAAGGCACATGTGTTTGTTCACATGGTCTTGGGGCTTGGTCAGGTTTCTTGCTTTTGCTCTTTTCTCCAGTTACCTCTGTCCTCTACAACTTCTTCTGGTGGGGCCTCTTAGCTATACTGTTTCTGTGGAGCTTTGATGAAGGACATTGGTTCAAATGTCCCAGCTGTAAACAGCTAGTTTGGGGAACTGGGCAAAGAACATATGAATTAGTGGGTGTGGCATGTGTGGCAGGAAGGTGTTAGAAGTTGTTTAACTGAAAGGGGAACTAGGGGAGCTGACCCAGGATTGGGCCCTGATTATAGAGTATAAGGCTGTCCACCCCTGAGCCTGGTGAGACCCCTCTACTGAAAATGCTGGTTTGGAGAGGATCTTTCAACTTTAAACCTTGAGATCTCAGACTTCATGCCAGTGACACAAGTAAAAACATCTTGAGCTTCATCCTCAGCACCCCAGACTGACGTATGGTTCTGTCTTCGTTTCTTTCAGCTTTAACGTCTCCTAAACCGAACTTGATGGGTCTGCCCAGCACAACAGTTCCTTCCCCTGGCCTCCCCACATCTGGATTACCAAATAAACCGTCCTCAGCGTCGCTGAGCTCCCCAACCCCAGCACAAGCCACCATGGCGATGGCCCCTCAGCAACCCCCCCAGCCCCAGCAGCAGCAGCAGCAGCAGCCACAGGTGCAGCCGCCGCCGCCCGCAGCTCAGCCACCACCTGCACCACAGCTCCCACCGCAACAGCAGCAACAGCAACGCAAGGACAAAGACAGCGAGAAGGTAAAGGAGAAGGAAAAGGCACACAAAGGGAAAGGGGAGCCCCTTCCTGTCCCCAAGAAGGAGAAAGGAGATGCCCCCACAGCGGCCACAGCCACGATCTCAGCCCCGCTGCCCGCCATGGAGTATGCAGTGGACCCGGCACAGCTGCAGGCCCTCCAGGCAGCCTTGACTTCGGACCCCACAGCGTTGCTCACGAGCCAGTTCCTTCCTTACTTTGTACCAGGCTTCTCTCCTTACTATGCCCCCCAGATCCCTGGCGCCCTGCAGAGTGGGTACCTGCAGCCTATGTATGGCATGGAGGGCCTGTTTCCCTACAGCCCTGCGCTGTCGCAGGCCCTGATGGGGCTGTCCCCGGGCTCCCTACTGCAGCAGTACCAGCAATACCAGCAGAGTCTGCAGGAGGCGATCCAGCAGCAGCAGCAGCGGCAACTGCAGCAGCAGCAGCAGCAGCAGCAGCAAAAAGTGCAGCAGCAGCCCAAAGCAAGCCAAACCCCAGTCCCCCCGGGGGCTGCTTCCCCAGACAAAGACCCTGCCAAAGAATCCCCCAAACCAGAAGAGCAGAAAAACGCACCCCGTGAGGTGTCCCCCCTCCTGCCGAAACTCCCCGAAGAGCCAGAAGCAGAAAGCAAAAGTGCGGACTCCCTCTACGACCCCTTCATTGTTCCAAAGGTGCAGTACAAGTTGGTCTGCCGCAAGTGCCAGGCGGGCTTCGGTGACGAGGAGGCGGCGAGGAGCCACCTGAAGTCCCTCTGCTTCTTCGGCCAGTCTGTGGTGAACCTGCAAGAGATGGTGCTTCACGTCCCCACGGGCGGCGGCGGCGGCGGCGGCGGCGGCGTTGGTGGCGGCGGCGGCGGCGGCGGTGGCGGCGGCTCGTACCACTGCCTGGCGTGCGAGAGCGCGCTCTGTGGGGAGGAAGCTCTGAGTCAACATCTCGAGTCGGCCTTGCACAAACACAGAACAATCACGAGAGCAGCAAGAAACGCCAAAGAGCACCCTAGTTTATTACCTCACTCTGCCTGCTTCCCCGATCCTAGCACCGCATCTACCTCGCAGTCTGCCGCTCACTCAAACGACAGCCCCCCTCCCCCGTCGGCCGCCGCCCCCTCCTCGTCCTCCGCTTCCCCCCACGCCTCCAGGAAGTCTTGGCCGCAAGTGGTCTCCCGGGCTTCGGCCGCGAAGCCCCCTTCTTTTCCTCCTCTCTCCTCATCTTCAACGGTTACCTCAAGTTCATGCAGCACCTCAGGGGTTCAGCCCTCGATGCCAACAGACGACTATTCGGAGGAGTCTGACACGGATCTCAGCCAAAAGTCCGACGGACCGGCGAGCCCGGTGGAGGGGCCCAAAGACCCCAGCTGCCCCAAGGACAGTGGTCTGACCAGTGTAGGAACGGACACCTTCAGATTGTAAGCTTTGAAGATGAACAATACAAACAAATGAATTTAAATAAAAAGATTAATAACAAACCAATTTCAAAAATAGACTAACTGCAATTCCAAAGCTTCTAACCAAAAAAAAAAAAAAAAAAAAAAAAAGGAAAAAAAAGAAAAAGCGTGGGTTGTTTTCCCATATACCTATCTATGCCGGTGATTTTACATTCTTGTCTCTTTTCTTTTTTTCTTTTAATATTCAAAAAAAAAAAAAAAAAGAACAAAAAAAAAACAAACAAACCCTTAACCCTGTTACATTGTGTCCTTTTGAAGGTACTATTGGTCTGGGAAACAGAAGTCCGCAGGGCCTCCCTAATGTCTTTGGAGCTTAAACCCCTTGTATATTTGCCCCCTTTTCAATAAACACCCCACGTTGATAGCACAGAGGAGCCCGGCATGCACTGTATGGGAAAGCAGTCCACCTTGTTACAGTTTTAAATTTCTTGCTATCTTAGCATTCAGATACCAATGGCTTGCTAAAAGAAAAAAAAAAAAAAGAAATGTAATGTCTTTTTATTCTCAGGTCAATCGCTCACACTTTGTTCTGTTTTCAGAATCATTGTTTTATAATATATTATTTTTTCAGTTTTTTTTTTTTTTTTTTTTTGTTCCAGAAAAGATTTTTGTTTTGTTAATTTAAAAACGGGCAGAAAGTATTTGAGAAAAACAATGTGAACTGCTTTAGCTTTCTGGGGATTTAAAGGATAGCTTTTCTGCTGAAGCCAATTTCAAGGGGAAAAGTTAAGCACTCCCACTTTCAGAAAAAAAAAAAAAACAACCCACACACAGAGTGTTGAGGACTTGTAGCTTAAAAAAATAAGTTTTAAAAACTGACTTTCTGTATTTATGATAGATATGACCATTTTTGGTGTTGAGTAGATTGTTGCATTGGAAATGAACTGAAGCAGTATGGTAGATTTAAAAGGAAAAAAAATCTTTTGTGTACATTTAGCTTTTTGTATGGTCCAGCTGACAGCTCCTCATTTGATGTTGTCTTGTTCATTCCTAGCAGATAGATTGCAATCCGTTGATTCGCCTAAGCTTTTCTCCCCTTTGTCCCTTAATTCCACTTTCTCCTTCCTCCTCCCACCCTATAATCTCCCACTTAAGGTAGCTGCCTTCATTTCTTAGAGGGTAGCTACAGAATTATTTTATAAAACTAAAGAAAGAATTTCAAAAGGTTCTAGGGGTCATTAGGATCCTCACAGATTATTTTTGGTTGGGGAGTTGAAACTTTTTAAAGGCATATAATTCTAGTTACCTATGTCTGTAAGCCTTGTGCCATTTATTTTTTATTTATCCTTCCTTTAGCTTTTCTTTTTATCCCTCCTTTTCTTCCTTGTTTCGTAGATGCTTCAAATATTCTTTTCCTAAACTAAAGCATTTGTTTCGGTTTGTGTAATTGGGCTGTGTGCTTTTCTTTCTAAAAAAGTTTTTGGTTAGGGGTTTTGTTTTTGTTTTCTTTCCTCTCAGAAAAAGAAATTTCATGCTTTAAATAAAATCCAAAGACACACCCTTTCACTGCTGATGCAGAAAAAAGGGAAAGGGTTCTTGTTACTTGAGAATTTGTTTCTGATTTAAACAAACAAGACTTAGTTTAATAAAAGAAAGAGTAAAACAAAAGATTCCCAGGTTGTTATGTGCTTCTTCTGCAAGCAGAGAGGCAACTGTTAATGACAATTCCATATACCAAAAGACACATTTTTTACTTCAAAGTTTTGTCCTTGTGTTAGGCAGTCTGAGCGGCGAGTGATCCAGAGTGCAGCCAACAAAGAAGCAGATAGCAATGTACAGAGAGCAAAAAAGGAACCGTATGTGAGGCACTTGTATTTATGTTAATATCTGTATTCCTGTAACACATAACACAACGCAACATACACCCTTTCTCATCTTAAAACAACGATCTGAACTTTGAAAGGAAAACTTTGTGCTGCTAAAACGTAGATTTTGGAGACAAATAGATGCTTTGCTGTTTCACTTTCATAGCCAAACATCAACAGAAACAATCTCCCCTTACCCCCAAAAGTGTGAAATCCTTCTCCCCTTCATTCTCTTCCTTATGTTTCAAAAGGGAACTTTGAAGACTGTGAATGCAGGTTCCATTGGTCATCTTTCAGGCTTCTTTCCCCAGTGCTGAAGCCACTCAACGACTTTGCAAAAGACTGGAGCATTCCAAGATCTGAAAATGGATTTCTTTTTTTCTTTTTTCCTCTTTTTTAGCCGGGACTATTTTATTTTTATGAATTTGTTTTTGGTTTAATGAAAGAGTAGATCCTGAACTGTTGTATATATTTCTAACTAGGCTGATGCACAGTGCAAATTCCTTTTTTTTTAATTTTTTAAGTAGAAATACTAAAGAGTACCATCTAACTATTCATACCAATATCCAGTTGTAGCATAAGGTGTCAAAAACAAGTACACAAAAAACATTTGCTGTTTTAACAAGCTGTTTTCTTTTAACAAGAATTCTTGTATTTCTCCCTGTGTTTGAGATGAACATTTTTAAATTTTAAAGTTGTACAGTTTTTTGTTTTCCATTATTTTATCGTTTGTAACTCTATGAAATATATATATATTTTTTGCCATTTAACTGTTGTATGTTACTCTGTGTCTGTATCATATAGAAAAAATTGTTTTTGTTTTTGGTTCTCTATGTGATACCAATTAACAATTTAACACTAGCTTTACCTGTCAAATTCTGCTAGGTTTTTTTTTTTTCTGAAAACTTTGTTTTTAAAAATGATATTGCTTGGTAATAGTGCAATTTCTATCCCTTTCCCTCCTCCCTCAACTTTAAGTTCATTTCCTTGTAATTTTGCCACCCCCTCCACAACGGTGGGGGTTTTTTGTTTGTTTGTTTTGAGCTACTATGCCATCCTCCCTCTGTGCGGCGGAGTGACTGTCAGTGTTTTGTGAAGCCATGCCTTGACCTGTGGGTATATTTGGCAACAGCAAGGTGGTTGGGTAGATTGGCTAAGCATGCTTCCACCCACCAGTGTTTCTCAGAGGGGTTATGTGATTGTTTCATCCTGGAGTGGGTTGCACATTTGATGCTTTCCTCTACAACTCTACCACCCACATATATGTTCACTCAAAAAAGAAAAAAAAATTCTCAGCATTAACTCAGAAGTAGCAAAGCAGTCAGTAATGGTGACAATTAGAAGCCAAATATGAACTAGTTAGATGTTTGTGGGTTGACATCCACTATGGCTATGACTGGTATCATTTACAAAGCATGAATTCACTACAATGCTCAACTGTTTAGATTGGTCTCACTAGAAGAATTTAACTCCTGTCTGTTGCATAGTAGGTAGCTGAATAGGATATCTCAAATCACTTTTTAAATTAGTTCTTCACCTCTACTGACACTTCATGTTTTGGTTGGTTTGGTATTTTTCCCCCCCAAATACTCCTAAGTGTGGGTTGGCACTTGACACCATTCAGTCATGGCACCATATGAACCCACCAAATGGAACTTATTTCAACCATCCTTCCTCCATCCTTCCAAAAAGAAACTTAAGAAGGAAACACACACAAACACACACACACGAAAAAGTTTAAGTCTAGGAAATTTTTTTTTAATTAAAAGTTATTTAAAGAGATGAATGTGGCCAAAGTTTTACATGATTGAAAATAAAGTAAAACAGACGGCATGTGTTTAAACCTGAGTTTATCAGGCATGGCAGGAAGTTGCAGGAGAGAGAGGCAGTGACCCAAGCCAGTGCACTTGATGTTCATGGACATATATTTTTTTTAAATAAATTAAATTAAAACATTTTAAATATAAGCATAAATTGAGTTGGTTGTTTGTTGGCGCTGAGATACTGCCCACTGTGAAACAAAGCTTTGACTAGTTTTTTTTTTGTTTGTTTACTTTCTGGGGGGGAGGGGGGCAAGTTTGGGTAGGAAAGAAAGCATAAATGAACGTGACCCTGAGGTGAAGAGGTATATGAACAGCCTTTGCAATGTACAAAAAACAAAAAACAAAAAAAGAAAAAAAAAACAAAAAAAAATAGAGCAAGTGAAACCAAAAATGATGTTCTTGGTGTTTTTCTATAATGTAGTCTTGTTAGCTTTTTTGTTACTGTAACAATGCTGATCTCGAACTGTACCAAAATACATGGAGACTAACAAACAGAACCACATGGAACTTTCAAACTGAAAAAAAAAATTTGTCACAAAAACTTTGTTGTCATAGTTAAGTTGATTGTAGATGGTAATTGAATATACTCCTTTGAAAATATTTCATCAAGTATGTTTCCTGCTCATTGTGATACATTAAAAAAATATGAGCAAAAGTTCTTGTCTTATGCCATCAGATTTTGTGTGTATGCGCATGTGTGAGAAAGGAGACCGATGACTGGCAAAATATAAACAGTATCCTGAGGTTGCATATACTTATTCCAAGGTACACAGCTCTTTAGTATTTCTAAATGTCCATGTGTTTCCCATCTCTTGGTGTTCATGAAAGTGCAGCAGGTTTTCACTGTGGTGAATGAATTTCATTCATTTCTCAATGAAATACCCTTCTCAGTTTATTTGAGAAGGGTAAGCCTGACAACTTGGATAGTATTTGACCCTCAGCCCTAATGGTGTATGTGTGTGTGTGTGTGTTTTCCCAAATGTTTATATGAAAATCTTGGACACTTGGTACAACCACAAGCAAGTTAGTTTTGCTGGTGGCCGGAAGAGAGGTAAGTTAAACTTTTCTGAGATGGGAATTGGATCCAATGTTTTTAACAGAAGGATATAAAAGGTAAGTTGAACTAAGTAATATTCACTACATCTACCTTTCCTATCAAGGACTTTTCTAAACCCCTTTTAGAGTGGAATTTGAGATAAGAATAGTCTGCAAAATAGTAATAATGTTAGTCATTCCTACATATGAGAGAATACTCAGTTCTCTTACCAAAAAAAAAAAAAAAAAAAAAAACAGCACAAAATGCCTGAAATTCATTAATAAGGACTATATCCAAGATCAGGCTCAAAGGCCTTCCATTCATCTCTAATTTATAGTCACAGCTGATAAATAATTTACAAAACTCTAGTAGCTGGGCTTGGATAGCATTGCAGGCGCTATGTCCTTGCAAGGTCTGCAGCATCTGCCCTCGGCCAACAGGGGTATTTTCTACCTCAGGAGTTAAGCTATGAAATCTTGTCCTATTGCATCTGACAGCCATTGTCAAGTCTTTTTTCTTAGTTCCTGGAGCAGGAATTGAAGAGGCCTTTGACCCTATTGGCTAAAAATGTCAGAGAATTCTACAACTGGCAGAGGCATTGCTAGTGCTTAGAAAGGAAAAGTTGGTTCCCTTGCCGATGCTAGAACCTCTATGCCAAACAAGTAGCATCACTATCCCTAATAAAACCCTGATCTTTCCCCACACATTGTACCTTTCTTTTGGGTGTTCCTGCAGAAGCACAAGGCTTCTATGTCAGTATGTTTTCTTGGCACACAGTTATGTCACTGATCCTTCTGACCCCACAGAAAGGTACAGTATGATAAAAACTGTTCAGACCCAAAGCCACGTCTGCCTTTCTAAGCTATAATTATTTTAGGATCTGGCAGGATCACATTGAAACATTTTAAATTGAACTATTTTGCAGAGAAGTTTTGCTGTCTCAGCTCTTTAGAGGAGGGTAACTACAATACAATTCTTCTACAGATAAATTTTTAACAAAATAAGACCAAAACTTAGTGATGGTTGAGCCCTTTGTATCAGAAAAATCTCTAAGCACCTGAATTACATTGCAAGAGGTTTGGGCAAGAGACTTGGTTACTAGAAAAGCTTTTTCTTAAAAGAAAAGAAGGCTTCCAATCTGGCTTCAATATCATGCTCATGTGGATATTAATCTCCTTGGAATTAATAGTACTACCCCCCCCCCCCCCCCGGAAAATGTGAAACGGCAACATCTTAAAACGGGTGATAGGTGTTAGGTAGCTGTTTCTAATTTTGCTTTAAAGAAATGTCTGTAGTGCCTAGCTCCTGTTATGGACTAATGACCTTCCAAATCTCACTTTTAACAAGTTTAGACTTTAAGTTACAAGAGCACAAGCAGTTTAAGAGTCAAGTTGAAGGATGAGAAGTTTGCACCTGCTGCTTTGCTCTGCAGCCTTAATTACAGCAGGACACATGTGCTCTCACTCAGTCTCTGTACATTACTGCTGGGGGTGGACCAGCCAAGGCTCTGGCAAAACTTGTAAAGGAGTTAGTGCTCTCAGGGCCATTAAAGTAGAGGCAGCTTTCCATTACTTTTTACTTCACAGCAAAGGTGGGTATTTTCTTTCTTTCTTTCCTTCTTTCCTTCTTTCCTCCCTCCCTCCCTCCCTCCCTCCTTCCTTCCTTCCTTCCTTCCTTCCTTCCTTCTTTCCTTCCTTCCTTCCCTCTTTTTTTCATCCTCTTTTAAATTAGAGGCACATATTTTTAAGATGTCTTAGCCAATTAGATTCCTCTCAGTCTATCTTCTTGGGTTTTTAAATTATAGGTGCAAAAATAAATTTGTTCTTGATCTTTTATGACTGCCTCATTTCTTATCCTGTATGGAACAAAGAGACTATGTAATCCGATTTATGAGTCCTTTAACATGGGAATAAGAACTTCAGGTGAACGGTTTCAATCTTGGACTAAGAAATCAGTGCAAAGAAGCAGCTGAGAGTAGCAAGTGAGGTAGGCTTCAGTAAATATTCTCTGTGTGTAATGCCAAAAACTTCCTTTTGACACTCGCTCTTGTTTTCTTATTCTTTGTACACTACTATTTCTTGAGCTCCCTCAACTCAAATGTTACTATTTTTTGGATGTCTTCTATAACACCTTACATTTGCATGACACATGAAAAGTACTTTTGTAAAGTTACTTGCTTGTTCCTCAAAATGATCTATAAAGTAGGCAAAGTGGGTGACATCACAGGTGTTCAGGGTAGGGAGGTAACGAGGGGAGAAGGCACTAACCATATGTTTAGCCTTTGTCCAGTGTTCCTTCTTCCCCTACACACCCCACATACTATTTCCTGAGAGACACTAAGGAAAAGTGTCTGAGAGAGTGGGCTCAGGAGTCAAGACTAACTGGGTTTGGGCAGCCTGGGTAGCTCAGCGGTTTAGCACCGCCTTCAGCCCAGGGCGTGATCCTGGAGACCCGGGATCAAGTCCCATATCAGGCTCCCTGGCATGGAGCCTGCTTCTCCCTCTGCCTGTCTCTGCTCGCTCTTTCTCTCTCTCTCTCTCTCTCTCTCTCTCTCTCTCTCTCTCTCTCTCTCTCTCCTCTGTCTCTCATGGATAAATAAATAAAATCTTAAAAAAAAAAAAAAAAGACTAACTGGGTTCATTCTGGCTCCAGCACCGTAACCTTGATTCTGTTATTTATTCCCACTGTAAAATGAGGATAATGGTACCTGTTTCACAAGATTGTTGCAAAGATTAAATAATATATGCAAAAATGTTTTGAACACTGCCTGGTACATACTGAGTGACAAACACCTGTTGCTAATATTTTTGTCAGTTTTAACACTCCACATCTCTTTTGCTGTAGGTTCCTTGGGACTGCAGCTTTCTAAGTCCTGCTTTAATTCGCAGAGGGTTGGCAGGGGGTTGGGGGAGCTGCAGCTGTATACATCAGTCCCATTAAGCCCTTGCCTTATATTTCTATTCAGATGCTTCCCTGTCCATAAATATCTCAGACGATCCAGAGGACCCTCAGGGAGATTCTGCTCAGAACTGTACAGAAATGCGGTGCAGGAGCTTGCATTTCACTCTTTCAGTGCCCCACTTCTAATGATTAATTCAGTTAGAAGAAAAGATGGCTTTAATTTGTTTTTGTTTGCAAGAGTAAACATAGTCCTGCTTTACCATCCCTTGACAGGTGAGCAGCTTAAATGTCCGGGGTTACAGAATAGAGAAAATGGAATAGATTGTGACAATTTGCCCACTGCCATGGCCTATTTTGAGGTGATTCAGATACACAGCTTAGAAACTAGCTTCTAAAATGAAACTGTGAGAGTGAATGAACTGTATGTGAGACAAAACTGAAAGAGTATCCACAGAGGACTGTAGCAATAGGATTCTTCCACCCCAAAGCACAGGAAGAGTTTTTAAAATACTATTATTCTAGTAAACTACAAAATAAATATCTAGAAGAGGCATGGGAACAAGGGAAAAAAATATTAGCACAGAGTAAAGGTTTGAGTAGAATGTTCCATGATTCCCTCTGCAGATAAGAACTTATCACTGATGTAGGCTTTATGTGGGTATAGCTCCATCTGTGAACTTTCTCCATTTTTAAAAAACAGTGATGGTACTGGAAAGAAGAGTGATATTGGTGTGAGAGGACTAGTAAAAGCTATGGAGGATGACTGGTGAGTGATTTTTCCTTTTCTCTGAGGATAATAACCTATAAATGTACTTTGACGTATTGCCTATAGATAAGATTTCATTATAAGGTGTCTGCATTTGATTCGTTATAGGGTTCTAACTTTGACAGTGAATAATTTTCAAAATCTGACTTGTATTCAGCTGAATTGATTTGTTTTTTTTCTCACAAACTGTAAAATTGCTGCACTGATGCCTCATCTGAATTGTTTCCAATAAGAAATCTGCTGTCATCCTTTTTTTAAATAATTTCTTTTCTCTAGTTGCTTTTAAGATTTTGTTCTTTATCACTAGTTTTATCACATCATGTTTTGATTTTAATGTACCTTGGCGTAGTTTTACTTATGTTTCTTATGCTTGGGTTTTGTTGAGCTTCTTGAATCTTTGGGTATTACCTTTCATCAAAAATGGAAATTCTTGGGCAGCCCTGGCGGTTTAGCGCCGCCTTCAGCCAGGGCGTGATCCTGGAGACCCCGCATGGAGTCCCAGGTCGGCCTCCCTGCGTGGAGCCTGATTCTCCCTCTGCCTGCATCTCTGCCTCTCCCTCTCTCTCTGTGTCTCTCATGAATAAATAAATAAAATCTTTAAAAAAAAAAAGAAAGAAAGAAAGAAATTCTTCAGCTATTGTTTCCACAAAAAGATTTTTCTATCCCCCTTCCCTGTAGGGACTGCAATTATCTGTTAGGCCATTTGAAGTTAACCTGTAGCTTGCTGATGCTCTGGTTTCATCGGGGAGGGGTGTTAGGGAGAGGACAGGAGGTTACTCTTTTCTTGTGGGTTTCATTTTCCATAGTTTCCAATGCTGTGCCTTCAAGTCCACTTACCTTTCTTCTTTATGTGACATTAATCTCATCCAGTGTGGTTTTACGTCTCATATCTTATAGTTTTCATCTCTAGAAGTTTGAGAGTTTTTTAATATCCTCCATGTCTCTATATAACTTTTGAACAGTTATAATTGCCTTACTGTCATCCTCTTCTAATCCTCATATCTACATAAGTTTTGCATCAGTTCAATTGAGTGATTTTTCTCCTCATTATGAGTTGTGTTTTCCTAGCTCTTTGCATATTTGGTGTTCTTTGATTAGATCCTAGTCATTGTGAATTTGTTTTGTTGGATAAATATTTTTGTATTCCTATAAATTTCCAGTTTTTTATGTGATGTACTTAAGTTATTTGGAAACAGTTTGATGCCTTTGGATCTCATTTTAAATTTTGTTGGACAGGATGAAAACACTATTTAGTTGAGGGCTAATTATTTCCCACAACTGAAAAGGACCCTTTCTGAGAACTCTACTCAAATGTCCCATGGGAAAAAAATGTCCATGAACTTTACCAATCTGTGTGAGCATCAGGTGCGGCTCCCTCTAATCCTTTGGGCTAGTTCTTTCTGTCTCACAGTTTCCTAACATGCAAGCATTGGTCAGCACTTTTCTGAATACTTGTTGGGGTCCCTGTAAACATCTCCAGAGGTCTCTCTTTACTGTACTGTGTCCTGCAAATTCTGGCTGCTTTGGTTTCCCCAGGATCAGCTTTATTTCTTTAAGCCACAGTCTGCTGGGTTCTACCTATGGATAGGTTCCATATCCTATGCTGTGGCCTAGAAACTCTCAAGAAACTAAGAGGGAATAATCAAAGGGCTCACCTGTTTATTTTTCATCTCTCAGCAATCACTGTCCTTCACTGTGTGACGTTAAGTGACTGGAGAACCATTCTTTCATGTATTTTATCTTGTCTTTTTAGTTGTTTCAGCTGGGAAGGTAAGTCTGGTCTTTGTTACTCCATCTCAGCTGGAAGCAAAAGTCAAATTTAGTTTTTAGATATATGCAAGCAAAGTCCTATATACATTTCTACAGTGCTACCTACACT
This sequence comes from Vulpes vulpes, assembly GCF_048418805.1. Taxonomy (NCBI): domain Eukaryota; kingdom Metazoa; phylum Chordata; class Mammalia; order Carnivora; family Canidae; genus Vulpes; species Vulpes vulpes. The sequence continues at coordinate 179,843,807 of NC_132791.1, read as the reverse complement.
TAAAAATTTCCCAAAAGGTTTGATATACATAGGAGTCTTATTTCCCCAGCAGACTTCTCTGAACATGACATGGTACTGAATCGCTCTGAGGATAAGGATTGTAACTTATTCATCCTTTTGCTTAATCACAATAATCACAAGTGGAAGAAGGGTAGGTAAACACACAAATTCTTCTAGCCACTTTTTGCCATACCATACTGCCAGATAGAATGGGAAAACCACTTCTAAAGTTTCAAAGTCAGCCCATGGCAGCAGAAATATTTCTGATGGTAAAACACTATTTTAGGTCTTCCCTTTTAACTATAAGGGCTACCACTATTCATAAAGTTATTTAAGTTTTTAAAGAAAAAAAAATACCACAACACTTCCATTTCACTGTCTTGTTTCACTCAGATCATTTTTTAGGACACCTAAGTGTGGCTCAAGAGATCCATTTGGAAGCGTAGTTCATACTGTGAGGTGAAATCATTGCACAAATACAGAGGAATAATAAAAATCAGGCCCTAGTAGTGAACTAGAAGTAGTTATTCTTGCTAAACTCAAATCGTGGGGTTTTTTTTTTTTGGTATGTTTGTTATTTTGGCAAAAATTTATTTCTAATTGGGAATATAATACATAATTCATGAAATTCATAGAGTGCTGACTCATTACTTGCTTTCAAAACTCTCAATATTTGTTCCAGGGTATCTTTCCCACTATATTCCCACTATATTTATTTGCAAATAATCTACTCCACTAAAACTAGCCTACCTACCAAACACACCCTGTACTTTCCCCTCTACATTTAAAGGCTTAGAAATGTCATTTATTCCATGACTCTCATCACATCTTCCCAGGCCCTTTTCTGACCCCTTATTGTAGCATACATAATGTGTTTTTGGCAATGATACATACATGTGTTTTACCCTTAGATCACCTGCTATCCTACATATACATTTAATGTTTGAGTAAATTAAAGAATGAATAAAGGAAAGGGTAGTCATATTCATCTTTATGCTTCTTAATAGGAAGAGAAGTCTTAAAATGAATGAGTATAGATCAAATTATATATCCTTAGGATAAAACACTAGAAAATTTTCAGTCCCAAACCTGTAAGTAAGGGAGATATTTTTCAGCAGATAGTAAAGGAGAATAGAAATTAATGAAAAAATCAAATGGGACAGGATTAAAAACTATATTAGGCAAATGTTTGCTTTTTAGGAGAAAAAAATAATTGCAATAAAAACAGCCCAGGAATTTAGAAGTACCAGTTGAAACCCTTTGTAGCTTTCAAAAAAAAAAAAAATATGAAGGAAGGTATTAAGTAGTTATTTGAAGAGTTACATGGTTATGTTTTTCTAATCAAAATGGAAAAGTTTGTAGAACATTTGAAAAAGCCAGGCCTCACACCAAACCCAGAATGAACATCAGAATATAACCCTAATAGAAATCGGCAGCCCAGGTGGCTCAGTGGTTTAGCACCGCCTTCAGCCCAGAGTGGGATCCTGAAGACTAGGATTGAGTCCCACATCAGGCTCCCTGCATGGAGCCTGCTTCTCCCTCTCCCTGTGTCTCAGCCTCTCTGTGTCTCTTATGAATAAATAAATAACATTTTTAAAAAATAACCTTAATAGAATTAAATAATTATGAAGTCTGAAATTTGCCTTCAGTTTTCACCAGCTGGTTTCTTTGGTTTACCCATTAGAAAAAAAGATAAATGGAATATTTTTATGATTTTTCTGTCTGTAAAATCTCATACCAATGAAGATATTTCCATAAGTTATGTATAAATGCAATATAATGAAGTATAGAAAAAAAAGATGCAGATTTTAAAGTTCCTCTTAATGGATGGGTCTGACTTAGAGTATCCCATATAACTTTAAAACATTCATTGCTATCAAAGACCTATAAAAGTAAACATCCCCTTTTCCCCCCACAAAAGCAGCATGCCCAGAATATTTCATGGGTAACTTTCACCAAACTTTTTAAGGCCACTGCAGAGGCAACTGCAAAGCCACTATAGAGGGATAGGTGGATATAAAAAGATATGTGAGGGGGAAAAAACTAAGTACCCAAATCAAAATTCTAAATCACATGAAAAAACTTTACCAAGATAACCAAGAACTTAACAGTCAGTAGATGGATTTACTTAAAATTTAATGGCCTATGATCCATTAATTACTAATTATGAAACAAAAGCAAGCAGGTATAACCAAGAAAATAAATTAAAATATATGGAGGTGCCTGGATGGCTCAGTCAGTTAAGCATCCGCCTTCCACACTAGGTCATGACCCCAGAGTCCTGGGACTGAGCCCTATGTTTTGTGCTCAGCACAAAGCCTGCTTCTCTTTCCCCCCTCTGCTACTCCTCCTGTTTGTGCTCTTTCCTTCTCTCTTTCTCACTATCAAATAAATAAATAAAATCTTTTTTTAAAAAAGTACTATATATGAAAAATATAGAAATTGATTTCAATAATAAGTGACAATCAAAGAAATAGTTACATGGTTATTTTTCAGAATGGAAAAATACTTTTCAGATTGAAAGTACATGTAGTGTACTGAGGATGAATGAAGTCCATACTGAGACACACTCCAGTGAAATTATAGGTAATGGGTAAGCTATTTTTCTCCTTGGTGGCTTTTATAATTTTTACATTTATTATTTGGTAAAGATAAAATAATTATCCTGTGAGCAGATTTTTTTTTATCAGCAAGAAAAGATAAAGGAGACAAAAGAACCACAGCCAGGAGGTGCTGAGAGAAAAGCAATAACAATGTAGATTTCTATATCCAGCTAAATTACCATTCGAGAGAGGATAAATAAATTCTGGGAAAATTCTAATAGAAGCTAACTTTTAAAATCTCACATAATTACCCCCATGAAAACCAAATGACTAAGAATAACAAAACCCAAATCCACAAACAAGATCTACCAAAAAACAAAAACAAACAAACAAACAAAAAAAAAACAGGGTTAAACACCTTCCCAAACCCTAAAATATGAATAGAAACAAACCATCAAAGCTACATGTGCTACATGGCATTAGCAGTAAATGTCTAAGAAGTGTCAGATGACCTTGAGTATAGAGAAAACCCTAAAATAGCCAATAGGTACTCATGAGAACAGCTGAAACTAGGAGAGGTTCTGCATGCTTTATATTTATGAGGTGAGGAACCTGAGGAACAGGGCAAGGTAAGATCTGAAGGACTGGAATTTCAGTTCCTTTTAGACAGAACACTCCAATGAGAAGAAATGGTGATTGAGATCATTCAAATTGAGCAAGACAGGGATAATAGGGAGGGGAAGATGAGAGGGGAGAAAGAAGAGAAAGAAAGAACATGTGAGACAGCTAGTGTGCAAGCAAGCAGGAGCACAAGATAAAAGTGAGGAGGGAGAAGAGACCAAGAATTCTCCTAGTATGAGACCATATTTTTTTTTTTTGAGACCATATTTTTGAACACTTCATGAAAATAATGTAATAGGGACTGCTAGATCCAGGAAACTAAAAAAGTTATCCCAACTGATCTACTCCTGAAAGTTCAGGAAAACTAATTTCACATAAAAATCATTAACAAGATAGGATGGTAGTTGAATCCCATAAAAAGTAATTATAAAAAAATGAAAGACACATCCATGAATAGATGAACATTATGTAGCTTAACATTTCAAGATGAGCCAAAAGGAAACTTTTGAAAAGATACTAGATATAAAAGAACATTAGAATAATCAGAATTCAGATAACTTGGAATAAAATTAGAAAAGTTAATTTTTAAAAATGGATGTGTAAACAAAAATCCTTTAAGTGGAAACTGAAAAATTTTAAGATTCAAAAAGAAATAAAGAAGTTTTTTTCTCTGCTTCCCATTAAAATGTAGAAAGCTGCAGATTCTCACTCCCACACAATGAAAAAAATGGATTATCTACAAAATTATTTTTCTTGAGTTTACTAGAGAGTTGAGTTAGATAACAATAAAGTAATCTGGGTTCCAAAGAACAACAAGCCCTTCCAAGGATAGAAGACTCACGACTGTCTTGCCTTCAGCAGAGCACAGGAGAAAGAAACCAACTACAAATTTAACAGAATGCTAACGGCCAAGTGACAGGATTCACTTGCAATCCTTCCACATGCCTTTACTAACTAGGTGCTCTGAAGAAACTAGTACAGACCTGTGGGAGATAATCAACTGCTGCTGGGAAATAAGCACTAAGCATTTGCCTGCTTCCCCAGACCCTTCTCTACTCCAAAGTAAAAGCATTAAAGAGGACTTTTGCCCCAAGTCACAGGCAAGAAGTGGCTAGAGGAAGAGGTAGAAAGGGGGGAAAAAAAAACCTACATCCCTGGTGCAGGGACAGTCAAAGACCTTGGGCCCAGAATCCTGTATTAAGCAGATATATGCTACCACTGAGGAGGAAGCAGAAAACTCCTGCTCAGGGCCAAATACATATGACAAAGTAGAGTTTGGTTGCCAAAAGGAAAAGAAGAAAGAGCAAAAATGCTGATGAACTTCTTCCAAGTTATTCAGGGACTCCCTAAAACTAAGGCTGAACCTAGACAACAGAAAAACCCTCGCTGCTCCCACCATGAACCTACCACTAAGGGATGAGCAACAATAGGATTCCTTCTTTAGAAAGACTCTTTTCATTGTGTAGACATACAGTAGAGCAGCTGAAAGCCCAATGGAAGAGGAAAAACACTGGGGAAAAAATCCTGATACTCACACCACCAACCTAAACACAAGGCACAGCAGTACAGAATTAAAGGAATTGGAAGTTCATGATGTACTGATCAATTCCTGATTTTTATTGACTCAATCCTGCAACAGAGAAAAGGCATGCTCATTTCTAAACATAAATACTGTTTACCTTACTCCCTACTATTCTATACCACCAAGAAAGCAAAAAGAAACATTTTGAGACTACTTATGGAAGTAAGTAGTCATTCACAATGTTACCTTGATTAAAAAATAAGAAGAAATGATCAAGTCTCTAGATGCAACTAACTACCAATTCTCCAGGTGTTCTTTTTTTTAAGATTTTATTTATTTATTCATGATAGACACACAGAGAGAGAGAGGCAGAGACACAGGCAGAGGGAGAGGGAGAAGCAGGCTCCATGCCAGGAGCCTGATGTGGGACTCGATCCTGGGTCTCCAGGATCATGCCCTGGGCCAAAGGCAGGTGCCAAACCGCTGAGTCACCCAGGGATCCCCCTCTCCAGATGTTAATCATGTCCCCCTAAAATTCTTATATTGAATTCCTAACCTCCAGCACCTCAGAATGTGACTGCATTTGGAGATAAAGTCCAAATTAAATTAAAGATAAATGAGGTCAGTGGGCCGGGCCCCATTCCAATATGACTGGTGTCCTTAAAGGATAGGAGATTAGAACACAAAAACATACAGAGGGAAGACCAGGTAAAGCCGCTAGAAGAGGAGGACCATCTACAGGTCAAGAACAGAGGCCCTTAGAAACCAATCCTGCCAGTATCTTGATCTTGGACTTCTAGCCTCCAGAACAGTGAAGAAACAAATGTGTAACATGTTTAAGTCCCCCAGTCTGTGGTGTTTGTTATGGCAGCCTGTGCAAACTAATGCACAAGGTATATGGAGAAGAGAGATACACACTAAATTATAGCACAGAGATGCAATAAACAAAAAATAGACTGCGAGAAACTCTCTAGATCAAACAGTTCTTTATCAAATAAATTGCAAAGAGAGTGAAGAAGTTGGAAACAAAAATACCTATGCATTAGAAGATACCTAAAAGTTATATTAAAAACAAGGTGGCAACATGGATTTATGTGGATCCTCATTTGTATTATTATTTAAATGATGATATTTGAGAGAATTAGAAATTTGATCATGACTAGGAACTTCATAATATTAAGAAACCAAAAAAAAAAAAAAAATTAAGAAACCATCACTAAGCGTAGAAATTAAAGCTCAGGACTTCCAAAAAGAGGATTTAATAGGAGACACTGTTTAGAATAAACTAAGACCACAAGAGACTATAACCTTAGGATTTGGGTAATCTAGAGGTCGGACAGGCCTCTCACAGGTTTACAGTCCAGGTTCAAATTCCCTAGAAAGCCCATTGAATCTCAATCTTTAAACTTGGTTGTCTGGATTGACAGGAGCTAAAATTAACCTGACACAGCCAAAGAAGAAATCAAAATATACCCTGAGACACATGAAAATGGAAGAGCAATACGTAAAAACTTATGAAACTTATCCAGAAAAAAGCAGTTCTAAGACAGAAGTTGTCAGCAATATATACTTACTTCAAGAAACAAGAAAAATCTTAAACAATCTGGGGTGCCAAGTGTGGCTCAGTTGGTTGAGCATCCTCCTCTTGATTTTGGCTTTGGCTTGGGTCATGATCTCAGGGTCCTGGGATCATGCCCTGCGTTGGGCTCCCCACTCCCCACTTTGCCTGTCTTCCTCTCCTTGCATGCAGAAATAAATCTTTTTTAAAAAACCCAAATGCTAAAAAAAAAAAAAAAAAAAACCCTCAATCTAACTCTATGCCTCAATGAATTAGAAAATGAACAAATGAAACCCAAACTTTGTAAACATAACAAAGATCAGAGTGGAAATAAATGAAATAGAGACTAAAAAGGCAATAGAAAAGATTTATGAAACAGCAGGTTTTTTGAAAAAACAAACCTTTAACTAGACTTAGCAAGAAAAAAAGAGAAAACGTAAAATGAGAAATGAAAGAGGAGATATTACAACTGATATCACAGAAATACAAAGGATCATGAGACTACTATGAACAACTATACACCAATAACTGGACAACTTATAAGAAATGGATAAATTCCTAAAAATATACAACCTACTAAGATTGAATCATGAAAACAGAAAATCTGAACAGATATATTACAAATAAAGAGCTTGAATCAGTAACTCAAAACTTCCCAACAAATGAAGTCCAGGACCAGATGGCTTCATTGATGAATTCTACTAAACATTCAAAATAGAATTAATATCAACCCTTCTCAAATTCCTCCCAAAAAACATTTTACAAGGCCAGCATTGACACCAGAAGACAAAGACACCACAAAAAAAAAAAAAAAGAAAGAAAGAAAAGAAAAGAAAATTACAGGCCAATATTGCCAATGATCATAGATGCAAAATGTTTAACAAAATATTAGCAAACCAAAGTCAACAATACATTAAAAGGATCATACACCACGAGCAAATGAAATTTATTCAGGGATGCAAAGATGGTTCAACATCCATAAAATCAGCACGATATACCTCATTAACAAAATAATGGGAAAAACACAAATGATCAGCTCAGTAAATACAGAAAAAGCATCTGACAAAAATCAACATCCATTCATGATAAAATTCTCAACATAGCGGGGTGAAGAAGGAATGTACCTCAACATAATAAGGGTAATATATGACAAGCCCACAGCTATTTAATGGTGAAAAACTGAAAATTTTTCCTCTAAGATCAGGAACAAGACAAGGATTCCCACTCACTTTTAATCAACATAGTATTGGAAATCTCAACCAGAGCAATTAGGGGAAAAAAAAAAGGAAAATAAAAGGCATCCAAGTTGGAAAGAAAGACATAAAACTGTTAACTACTGCAGATGATATGATGTTATACATCGAGTACCCTAAAGAGGGCACCTGGGTGGTTCAGTGGTTGAGTGTTTGCCTTTGGCTCAGGTTGTGATTTAGGAGTCCAGGATGGAGTCCTGCATCAGGCTCTCCACAGGGAGCCTGCTTTTCCCTCTGTGTCTCTCATGAATGAATAAATTCTTAAAAAAAAAAACAAAAGAAAGAAAGAAAAGAAAACCCTAAAGACTCAACCTAAAAACTGTTAAAACTAATAAATCAATACACTAATGTTGCAGGATACAAAATCAATACACAAAACTTCTGCATTTCTATATGCTAATAATGAAGTATCAGAAAGAAATTTTTAAAATCCCATTTTCATTCTTATCAAAAATAATAAAAATTTTAAATTCCTATTTTTTATCTTCTCAAAAAGAATAAAATACCTAAGAATAAACATAAACAAGGAGATTACTGATAACTGATAAGACACTTATGAAAGAATTAAGACAAATAAATGGAAAAATATGCCATGGTCATGGATTGGAAGAATTAATATTGTTAAAATGTCCATACTACCCAAAGCATTCTATACTTACAATAGCCAAGACATGAAAATAACCTAAATGTTCATCACTTAGCATATATTTTGGTATAGGAATAGGTACACACACACACATACAGAGTGGAAAGTCATTCATTCATAAAATGAAGGAAAACTTGCCACTTGTGACATGAATGAACTTTGAAGGCATGATGCTAAGTGAAAGAAAGAAAAATACTATATGATCTCACTTACATGTGGAATCTGAACAACAACAACAAAAAAAACCCAAAAACAAACTTACAGAGAACAGATTAGTGGCTGTCAGAGGCTGGGGTATGGGTAAAATGGAGGAAGGTGATCAAAAGATACAAACTTCTAGTTATAGTTCACGATATTGTATTTTTGAAGGTTGCTAAGACAGTAAGTGTTAGAAGCTCTCATCACAAGAAAAACAATTATAACCTTGTATGGTGATGAATGTTTTAACTAAACTTACTGTGGTAAAATCATTTTGCAATAGATCACATGTCAAATCATTAAGTTGTACATCTAAAACTAATACAGTGTTATATGTCAAATACATCTCAGTAAAAATAAATATATTAAATAATTGTGAAGTTTTAAAAAATGTATGAAATTGAAATATTCAATATTAACATTTAGATTAGAAGATATCGAAAAGAGTTAAAAGCTTTTAAAGATATTGTATTATCCAGGAAGGAAGTAGAAGTACTGATTACCATTCGAGTTTTATATGTAAAGAATGATGGTTTTAAGTTTTATGCATTTATACATTTGTATTCAGTAGTCAAAATTACAAGGCAAATGCTGAGTTGAATGTTTTATCAGTTCAATAAGTAGTCTATTAACTGAGACATTCTTGCCATAGAGGAGAAATCAGCATTCCAAAAAAAACCAAACATTTAAGTTTTTAACTTTCAAGATTAGCAAAATAATTTATCTACTACTAGCTAAGCCTCAAACTCTACTACATTTAAGAAAAAAAAAAGTCTTTGAGGGAAGCCCAGGTGGCTCAGTGGTTTAGCACCGCCTTCAGCCCAAGGCATGATCCTGGAGATCCGGGATCGAGTCCCACGTCGGGCTCCCTGCATTGAGCTGCTTCTCCCTCTGCCTGTGTCTCTGCCTCTTGATCTCTGTGTCTCTCATGAAAAAAATAAATAAAATCTTTTTTTAAAAAATATTTGAGTACTAAAGCCTTATTTTTAAATCAGACTACTGGTGTAATCATATATCCAGTAAAAATCATCCTTTTTAGGTGTACGGTCTTATGAGTTTTGACAAATCTATGTATTGTATATGCAACACCAAAATCAATATATAGAATTATATATTATTACTGTCTAAAAGCTCCCCGTCCTTTGTTGTCAGTCCTCTCGTAATCCCCAGCCAAGTCACCACTGATTTGTTTTCTCTCCCTTATAGCTATTATGCCTTTTATAGAATGTAATATAAACAGAATTATATAGTATGTAGCTGTCCTTTTGTACCTTCCTTATGTCTGGCTTGTTTCACCAAGCATGACTGTCTTTGGAGATTCATCCATGTTATTAGATTTATCAGTTCCTTTTTATTTTGGAATAAAATATCATATATATATACATATCATATATATATATGATATGTATATATCATATATATATGTATCATTATCATATATATCATATATATATATATATTATATATACCAAAATTTAGTTATCCATTCACCAATTGACGCATATCTGGATTGTTCCCAGTTTGGGATAATTTTTAATAAAGCTGCTATAAATTTTCATATATAGATCTTTGTGTGGATACCTATTTTCTTTCCTCTTGAGCAAATACCTATCTGGGTCATATGGTAAATTTAACATATAACTTTGTTATGAAGATACATATAGTGGACAGATTCTAAGATGGCCCCCAATTATTGGGATACCTCCTGGTATCTATGCCCTCTTGTAATAGCAGAATCTTGTAAAGCAGAATCTGCTTCTAAACAATAAAATACAGCAGAGGTGATAAGGATGTCACTTCCATGATAATGTTACATAAAATTATAATTTTTGTCTTGCTAGAAGACCTTCTCTATATATTCCCTTCCTTCTTGATTCTTTTTTAAAAAAGATTTTATTTATTTATTCATGAGAGACACACACACAGAGAGAGAGAGAGAGAGAGAGAGAGATAGGCAGAGGCAGAGGCAGAGGGAGAAGCAGGCTCCATGCAGGGAGCCTGACATGGGACTCGATCCCAGGTCTCCAGGATCACACCCTGGGCTGAAGGCAGCACTAAACCACCGGGCCACCAGGGCTGCCCCCTTCTTAATTCTGATAAAATAAGTTGCCATATGTAATGGTCCATTAGCAAGGAAGTGAGAATAACCCATAGCCAGCAATGAACTGAGGCTCTTAATCTCACAGCCCACAAAGACTGTTGTTCTCCTGTCAACAACAACATGAACTTGAAAATAGGTCCCCATTTAAGCCTCAGAGGAGACCCCAAATATGACTGACACATTGACTGAAGCTTTGTTGCAGACCCTAAGCAGAAGAGGACCCAGGAAAGCCCTGCCCAGAATTCTGACTCCTAGAAACTGAGATAATACACATGTGTTGTTTTCAGCAGTTAAATGTATGTAATTTGTTTGTGGCACTTGATAACTATACACAGTCTGTTCTCTAAAATAATTATACCATTTTATATTCCTACCAGCAATAAATGAAAGTTCCAGCTGCTCTGAACGCCCACTGTACTTGGTAGTGTCAGTTTTTGTAAATTATAACAATATTAAAAGGTTTGTCTACTGGTATCTCATTGTAATTTTGTGTTTCCCTTATGACTGATAATTTGTGCTATATATTCATGTGCTTATTCGCCATGCATATTTTCATTTCATTAAGATTTTATACTGAAGAGCAGAAGCTTTAAATTTTAAGTCAAATTTGTCAGTTCTTCTGTATTATATACTTACTGTGCCTTAGTCAGGAAATATATGCTAATCTAAAGTCACAAAGACTTTCTCCTTTCTTTTCTTGTGCAAATCTTATCATTTTAGGTTTTACATTTAAGACAGGGATTTATTTTGAGGTCTCTTTTTTTTGTATGGTATGTGAAGCATGGATTGGGGTTCATTTTTTGACATGCAGGTATCTAATTATTCCGATACCATTTGTCGAAGAAAAGACTATCATTTCTCCATTGCATTACCTCGGCATCTTTGTTGAAAATCAATTGACCATATATGTAGGTAGCACTGAACCCACTAATCCTAAAATTTGTATGCTACTATTGTCTAAATGTTGAAAACCTAATATCTCCAGTGATACTATTAGGAGGTGGGGCCTTTGGGAAGTGATTAAGTCTTAAAGGCAGAGCCCGCAGGAATGGGATTCATGTTCTTATAAAAGAGGCCCCCAGAAAACTACCTCACTTCTTTACCATGTGAGGATACAGTGAGAAGTCTGCAATTCAGAAGAGGGCCCTCACACAACTATGCTGGCACCCTGATCTCAGCCTTTCAGTATTAAGAAATGGGATAAATTCCTGCTGTTGAAGTACCCTGTCTATAGTATATTGTTATGGCAGCCCTAACAGACTAATGTATATGGAAAATACAAAAGCCCAAGACGAACCACAGTGATCTTGAAAAAGAAAGATATCTGGTAGAATGTGATATAAAGCTATAGTAATTAAAACGGTGTGAATAAATACACAGATGGACAAACAGAACAGAGACACAACAGAGAGCCCAGAAATACACACACATATATATGGATAACTAATCTATGATAAAGTTTTCTTTTTTAAAGATTTTGTTTATTGATTCATGAGACACACAAAGAGAGAGGCAGAGACACAGGCAGAGGGAGAAGCAGGCTCCATGCAGGGAATCTGTGAAGTTTTCTTTTTTTTTTTTTTTTTAATTTTTTTTTATTCTTTATTTATGATAGTCATAGAGAGAGAGAGAGAGGCAGAGACACAGGCAGAGGGAGAAGCAGGCTCCATGCACGGGGAGCCCAACGTGGGATTCGATCCCAGGTCTCCAGGATCGCGCCCTGGGCCAAAGGCAGGCGCCAAACCGCTGCGCCACCCAGGGATCCCTGTGATGAAGTTTTCAATTGTACTTGCATGCAATATAAAAATGTCCTTCCTAGGGCAGCCTGGGTGGCTCAGCAGTTTAGCGATACCTTCAGCCCAGGGCCTGATCCTGGAGACCTGGGATCAAGTCCCGCATCGGGTTCCCTGCATGGAGCCTGCTTCTCCCTCTGCCTGTGTCTCTGCCTTTCTCTCTCTCTCTGTCTCTCATGAATAAATAAAATCTTAAAAAAAATAAAAAAAATAAAAATGTCCTTCCTAGCAGAACTTTTTATAAAGGCCCAAACTGAAAACTTTTTTATTTATTAATAAATACTCACATAGTGAAACTTTAAAGAAAAGAATGTAATTTCCATAAAAGCTACGACAGTGGTTACCTCTGCTCTAAGGGTGTTGATCAAAAAGGGGCTTGTGGATAAAGGAACGTGCTTCTGGAGATGTAGGGTTCTATTTCTTAACATAGATGATGATATTTCCTTTATGTATATGATTTAGTTAAACTATACTTTTAAGTTTTAAAAAACCTTTTTTTTTTTTTTTAGATTTCTAAAATTTATTTATTCATGAGAGACAGAGAGAGGGGGGCAGAGACATAGGTAGAGGGAGAAGCAGTCTCCCTGCAGGGAGCCTAATATGGAACTGGATCCCAGGATCCCAGGATCAGGCCCTGAGCCCATCAGCTCAAACACTGAGCCACCCAGACATTCCTAAACCCTTTTCTATATATGTGTGTTTGCCACAATAAGTTTTAAAATATATGAGAGGTAGAACAGTTTGCATAGTATGCTAGTATTTGTATATAGAAATAAATAAATTTTATTTATAAAGTGCATATGTGTATATGTGTGTGTGTCTCTCTAATGGATCCATAAGACACTAGTAGCAGTGGTTGCTTTAGAAGAACTAGGGGCCAAGGGTGGAAGAGAGACTTAATTTTCATTATATTCCCTTTCTGCTGTTTGAACTTTATACCAAGTATATTACTTTTACAAAACGTGTTTTAAATGTTATATAAAACATAAACAAGATGGCGAGGAGCAGGGTCCTCACCTCACCCGGCCCCACCAACTTACCTGGATCACTGTCAAACCATCCTGAAAACCTACAAATTCGACCTGAGATTTAAAGAGAGAACAGCTGGAACGCTACAGAGAGAAGGGTTTTTGCTTCTAACGAGGTAGGAAGGCGGGGTGGGAGGGTGGGAGGGTGTGAGGGGGATAAAACAGAATTGGGGGGGCGAGGCGAGGAGCTGGGCTAAGGCGGGGTGGCGAGAGCCTGGGGACAGGAGAGCGCCCCCCCAGAAGCTGGGCCTCTAACACCCCGCCCGGATTCCTCCCGGAGGGCAGGGCGCTCAGCAGGGACGCTGGGCAGAGCCGCAGGAGGGGCGGTGGAGCCCCCAGGTGCCCGGGGTCACTGACAGGAGGGGCGCCGGGGGAGAGCGGGTGAATGGCTGGAGCGCCCGCGGGGCCTGGGGAGAAGCCGCGGGTCAGGCGGGGCTCCGGGCGGGGGGCTGCACCTGCTGTCTTCGGGGCCGGGCTGGGAGCTAGATTCCAGCGGCGCAGGCCGCGGAGCCCCGGAGCCCAGGGGACACAGCCCGGGATCCTGTGCTCCCCCAGGACGGGCGGAGGCGGGGAGGGCCCAGGACAGTGAGGACGCTCCTGCCCCAGGCGCCCCCGAGCTGCACAGGTCAGTGCCCCCCGCCTCGGGTGCACCTAGGCCTGTGCGGACTGGGAGCTGAGGTGGTTACCTGGAGCTGACTCCAGGGCTGGAGACCCGGCTGCCAGTGGGGTTGTTCCTCCTGGTGCCACCCTGTGCCGGGGAGGGGTGGGGCCCCAGGGGACTGACATGGGACTCGATCCCAAGTCTCCAGGATCACACCCTGGGGTGAAACTAGAAAATTTCTAGTTTCTGACCTCGAGAATCATCTAGGGCAAAACTTACTTAGGTTGTGGTTGATATTCTTGACTCAGCCCATTCATACAGCCACTCTGAGCACTGAGCAAAATGGCTAGAAAGAACTCACCACAAAAGAAAGAATAAGAAACAGTACTCTCTGCCACAGAGTTATAGAATTTGTATTACAATTCGATGTCAGAAAGCCAATTCAGAAGCACAATTATAAACCTACTGGTGGCTCTGGAAAAAAGTATGAAGGATTCAACAGACTTCAGGACTGCAGAATTTAGATCCAATCAGGCCGAAATTAAAAATCAATTAAATGAGATGCAATCCAAACTGGAGGTCCTAATGATGAGGGTTAATGAGGTAGAGGAAAGAGTGAGTGACATAGAAGACAAGTTGATGGGAAGGAAGGAAGCTGAGGTAAAAAGAGAAAAACCTTTTTAAAGGTAAAAAGACCTTAAGGAAAGGTTAAAGAAAATAAATGATAAAAAAAGGAAAAATCTACGTATAATTGGGGTTCCAGAGAGCGCCGAGAGGGACAGAGGGCCAGAAAGCATATTTGAACAAATTATACCTGAAAACTTCCCTAATTTGCGTGGGGGGGAAGAGGCATTCAGATCCAGGAGATAGGGCTCCCCCCAAAAAAATCAATAAAAACCGTTCAACACCTCGACATCTAATAGTGAAACTTGCAAATTCCAAATATAAAGAGAAAATCCTTAAAGCAGCAAGAGATGAGAGATCCCTAACTTATATGGGGAGAAATGTTAGATTAACAGCAGACCTCTCCACAGACACCTGGGCAGGCCGGAAAGGGCTGATAGGATATATTCAGGGTACTAAATGAGAAGAACATGCAGCCAAGAATACTTTATCCAGCAATGCTCTCATTCAGAATAGAAGGAGAGATAAAGAGCTTCCAAGACAGGCAGAGACTGAAAGAATATGTGACCAGCAAACCAGCTCTGCAAGAAATATTAAGGGGGACCCTGTAAAAGAAAGAGGAAGCCCAAAGAAATAAGCCACAAAAACAGGGACTGAACAGATATTACGATGACACTAAACTCATATCTTTTAGTAGTAACTCTGAATGTGAATGGGGTAAATGATCCCATCAAAAGGTGCAGGGTTTCAGACTGGATAAAAAAGCAAGACCCATTTATTTGCTGTCTACAAGAGACTCATTTTAGACCTAAGGACACCTACAGCCTGAAAATAAAAGGTTACAGAACCATTTACCATTCAAATGGTCCTCAAAAGAAAGCTGGGGTAGCAATCATCATATCAAATAAAGTTTATCCCAAAGACTGTAGTAAAAGATGAAGAGGGACACTATATCATACTTAAAGGGTCTATCCAACAAGAGGACCTAGCAATCATGAATATTTATCCCCCTCATCGGGGAGCTGCCAAGTATATCAATTAATAATCAAAGTAAAGACATACTTAGATAATAATACACTAATAGTAGGAGACTTCAACATGGCACTTTCTGCAAATGACAGATATTCTAAGCACAACATCTCCAAAGAAACAGGAGCTTTAAATGATACACTGGACCAGATGGATTTCACAAATATATACAGAACTTTACATCCGAATGCAACTAAATAGACATTCTTCTCAAGTGCACATGGAACTTTTTTTTAAAGATTTTATTTATTTATTCATGAGAGACAGAGAGAGAGGGGGGGGCACAGGGACACAGGCAGAGGGAGAAGCAGGCTCCATGCAGGGAGCCCAATGTGGGACTCGATCCGGGGTCCCCAGGATCACGCCCTGGACTGAAGGCGGCACTAAACCGCTGAGCCACCCGGGCTGCCTGCACATGGAACTTTCTCCAGAATAGACCACATACTGGGTCACAAATCAGGTCTCAACTGATACCAAAAGACTGGGATTGTCCCCTGCATATTTTCAGACCATAATGCTTTGAAACTTGAACTCAATCACAAGAAGAAATTTGGAAGAAACTCAAACATGTGGAGGTTAAAGAGCATCCTGCTAAAAGATGAATGGGTCAAACAGTAAATTAGAGAAGAATTAAAAAGATTTATGGAAACTAATGAAAATGAAGATACAACCGTTCAAAATCTTTGGGATACAGCAAAAGCAGTCCTAAGAGGGAAATACATCGCAATACAAGCATCCCTCAAAAAACTGGAAAAAAACCTAAAATACACAAGCTGACCTCGCACCTAAAGGAGCTGGAGGAAGAACAGCAAATAAAACGTACACAAAGCAGAAGAGAGTTAATAAAGATTCGAGCAGAACTCCATGGAATAGAGACCAGAAGAACTGTAGGACAGATCACCAAAACCAGGAGTTGGTTCTTTGAAACAATTAATAAAATAGATAAACCATTAGTCAGCCTTATAAAAAAGAAAAGAGAAAAGACTCAAATTAATAAAATCATGAATGAAAAAGGAGAGATCACAACCAATACCAAGGAAATACAAATGATTTTAAAAACATTAAAAGCGGTTATATGCTAATAAATTAGGCAACCTAGAAGAAATGGACACATTTCTGGAAAACCAAAAACTACTAGAACTCGAACAGGAAGAAATAGAAAACCTGAACAGGCCAATAACCAGGGAGGAGATTGAAGCAGTCATGAAAAACCTCCCAAGACACAAAGTCCAGGGCCAGATGGCTTCCCAGGGGAATTCTATCAAACATTTACAGAAGAAACAATACCTATTCTACTAAAGCTGTTCCAAAAGATAGAAAGGGATGGAATACTTCCAAACTCGTTTTATGAGGCCAGCATCACCTTAATTCCAAAACCAGACAAAGACCCCAACAAAAAGGAGAATTATAGACCAATATCCCTGATGAACACATATGCAAAAATTCTCAACAAGACACTAGCCAATAGGATCCAGCAGTACATTAAGAAGATTATTTACCATGACCAAGTGGGATTTATCCCCGGGATGCAAGGCTGGTTGAACACTCATAAAAACAATCAACATGATAGATCATATCAACAAGAGAAAAAAACAAGAACCATGTTATCCTCTCAATAGATGCAGAGAAAGAATTTGACAAAATACAGCATCCATTCCTGATCAAAACTCTTCAGAGTGCAGGGATACAGGGAACATTCCTCAGCATCTTAAAAGCTATCTATGAAAAGCCCACAGAAAATATCATTCTCAATGGGGAACCACTGGCAGCCTTTCCCTAAGATCAGGAACAAGACAGGGATGTCCATCCGAATTGATGGACACTCACCACTGCTATTCAACATAGTACTAGAAGTCCTAGCCTCAGCGATCAGACAACAAAAAGAAAAGGCATTCAAATTGGCAAAGAAGGAGTCAAACTCTCCCTCTTTGCAGATGACATGATACTGTACATAGAAGACCCAAAAGACTACACCCCAAGATTGCTAGAACTCATACAGCAATTCGGCAATGCGGCAGGATACAAAATCAATGCCCAGAAATCAATGGCATTTCTATACACTAACAATGAGACTAAAGAAAGAGAAATTAAGGCGTCAATCCCATTTATAATTGCACCCAAAAGCATAAGATACCTAGACATAAACCTAACCAAAGAGGTAAAGGATCTATACACTAAAAACTACAGAACACGTCTGCAAGAAATTGAGGAAGACACAAAGAGATGGAAAAATATTCCATGCTCATGGATTGGAAGAATACTGTGAAAATGTCAGTGCTACCCAGGACAATCTACACATTCAATGCAATCCCTATCAAAATACCATGTACTTCCTTCAGAGTTGGAAATAATCTTAAGATTTGTGTGGAATCATAAAAGACCCCAAATAGCCAGGGGAATATTGAAAAAGAAAACCAGAGTCGGGGGCATCACAATGCTGGATTTTAAATTGTACTACAAAGCTGTGGTCATCAAGACAGCGTGGTACTGGCACAAAAACAGACACATAGATCAATGGAACAGAATAGAGAACCCAGAAATGGGCCCTCAACTCTATGGTCAACTAATATTCGACAAAGCAGGAAAGACTATCCACTGAAAAAAGGACAGTCTCTTCAATAAATGGTGCTGGAAAAATTGGACAGCCACGTACAGAAGAATGAAACTAGACCACTCTCTTACACCATACACAAAGATAAACTCAAAATGGATGAAAGATCTAAATTTGAGACAAGAACCCATCAGAATCCTAGAGGAGAACACAGGCAACAATCTTTTTGAACTTGACCACAACTTCTTCCAAGATACATCTATGAACGCAAGGGAAACAAAAGCAAAAATGAACTATTGGGATTTCATCAAGATAAAAAGCTTCTGCACAGCGAAACAGTCAACAAAACTAAAAGACAACCTACAGAATGGGAGAAGGTACTTGCAAATGACGTATCAGATAAAGGGCTAGTATCCAAGATCTATAAAGAACTTATTAAACTCAACAGCAAAGAAACAAACAACCCAATCATGAAATGGGCAAAAGACATGAACAGAAATTTCACCAAAGAAGACAAACACATGGCCAACAAGCACATGAGAAAATGCTCCGCATCACTTGCCATCAGGGAAATACAAATCAAAACCAAAATGAGATACCACCTCACACCAGTGAGAAGGATGAAAATTAACAAGACAGGAAACAACAAATGCTGGAGAGGATGTGGAAAAAGGGGAACCCACTTGCACTGTTGGTGGGAATGTGAACTGGTACAGCCACTCTGGAAAACTGTGTGGAGGTTCCTCAGAGAGTTAAAAATAGACCTGCCCTACGACCCAGCAATTGCACTAC
Source organism: Vulpes vulpes (assembly GCF_048418805.1). Classification (NCBI taxonomy): domain Eukaryota; kingdom Metazoa; phylum Chordata; class Mammalia; order Carnivora; family Canidae; genus Vulpes; species Vulpes vulpes. The sequence goes on along the minus strand of NC_132791.1, from coordinate 179,824,947 downwards.
TGGGGATTTACCCCAAAGATACAGATGCAGTGAAAAACTGAGACACCTGCACCCCAATGTTTATAGCACAATGTCCCCAATAGCCAAACTGTGGAAGGAGTCTCGTCTTGAAAGATGAATAGATAAAGAAGATGTGGTCTATGTATACAATGGAGTATTACTCAGCCATCAGTAATGTAATTTGCTTCAATGTGGATAAAACTGAAGGGTATCATGCTGAGTGAAGTAAGTCAATCAGAGAAGGACAAACATTATATGGTTTCATTCATTCGGGGAATATAAAAAACAGTGAAAGGGATTACAGGGGAAAGGAGAGAAAATGAGTGGGAAATATCAAAGAATGTGACAGAACATTTGCTTTTGTTAGACCCCTAACTCTGGGCAACGAACAAGGGGTAGTGGAAGGGGAGGTGGGCGGGGGGATAGGGTGACTAGGGGACGGGCACCGAGGGGGGGCACTTAACGGGATGAGCACTGGGGGTTACAGTACTATATGCATATCGAACTGCAATAAAAAAATATACAAAAAAATAAAGTTTGAGAATAGGTTGAAAAAAATAAAACAAACAAAACAAAAAGTACACGTTATACCACATGATCCTGATATTACAGTGGGACAAAAAAGAATGTCCATCTCAGAGTTGTTCAGTGAAGAAAAGATTTAGATACAAATGCAGCTTACCTCTTTGGGGTAAGGTTTTAAGTGTTTTGGTATAGTCATACATCTCTGGTTTTAAGTGTTTTGGTATAGTTAACACCATAGCAGAGTTTTATACATTAGTGATGAAAAAGTCACTTTGGTTCTAGGAACAAGAGAAACTAACAGGTGACTGATTGGACAAGGCTTAAATTTAAATGTGTGTCACTTGGGAATGAAGGCATTTCTCTCCCATCGACCTGAAGATTTACTTCTATCCACATCACTTGAATATAATGGCAAAGCAAATCTGCAAGCCAATGCCTAGAATCATGAGGTGGCTAGCACAAAACAAACAGTTCTAAGATTTTTCTAAAAATGTTCTGTTCTTTTGGGTTTTTCTAAAAATGTTCTGTAAATAAATCACCATGTGCTTTTTAAACACTCAAAAAAAAAAAAACTCTTCTGTATGACAATACTCACAAGGAAGGAAAACAGACAATCAGAAGGGAGTTCTTATTTAGTAATGTGTTATGTAATTTTGCAAAATTGTGGTAATTTTAATAACATTTTAGAGCTAGGAATATGAAAAAAAATTCTATGCAATAGTTAAAACTCATTCAGCAAAGAGTACTTCACTGAATTCTCTTTCCTGAAGGCCCATTTGTGTATCTTTTGTTTTGTTCACTAGGTCATCACTAGGTTCTAGTGTCTTGCCTACCTACTCTTCAGCTTGTCTCAAATTTTAGAATGAGGGCTACATGTACATACTCCTGAGCTTATTTCCTTTTCCTTTCTTTCTTTCTCCTCCTCTCCCCTCCCACTCCCTCTCTTCCTTCTCTTCTCCACATACATGGAAATGTATGTGGAAATGTATGTGGTTTGGGATTCCATCACCAGTGACTGATTATAAATGCCCTTCCATACAGTAAACTGAGGAAATTACAGGACATCTTTTCCTCTTCTATTTATTTTTCACAGTAAAAAAATTTCAAGCTAAATAGTCACATTGCTCAAGCATCTCTTACCTTGCTGAAACGTTCTTCTGGTAAAACATACTGTAACACAGTACGGTAAAGATAAATGAAAGACATTTACTAAAGGAAATGAAATATTTTCTGAAACTTCACTTTTTTTTTAAAGAATAATTTATGTCACAGCTTTTTTTTTTTTTAACTTAAAGGTCCATTAGATATAAAGACTGGCTATATTAACACACAAGAAATTATGATTCTCTAGCAAGAGTTTACAAATTATTTCCCACATTTTGATATCTAAATGCAACCATTAGAGCTAAAATTTATAAAGGTATGCACTCAAGATCAAAGCATCCTAGTTTATTCAGTTTTAGGTTTGGACTCAGCACTTTAAAGCCATGTTCTTTACTGAATGCCAAGAAGAAGTGAATCATTGAAGATTCCTGGCTGATACGGTTGTGAATTCCAGCAGTGGTCATTCCTCATTTAGTGACAAGCAAGACTGAAAGGCCAAGTGTATTTTTATAAGTAACCACCTTTCCTTATCTTCTCTACCATAACTATGAGAAACAGTAAACAGTGTCAATCTAGAATATAGCCTTCTCTGATTACCCAAGATGACAAGAATGTAAACCCTGGTGCCAATAAGATATTCTAATCTGTAAAGCAATGAGTCTTTCATGAGTCTAGGAGAGACAGCTGAAGGGATGTCAATAGGAGTAGAAGGTAAGACATCTAGTCCAGGACATCTAGGACATCCACTCTGAGTTAATTTGATAGCTCTCTTAATAGAAGAAAGTATTAAAAAAAAACAAAAATAAAAAATAAGCCAGCAGATATACTAAGGACAATGGAATATTGTATCTAAAGATGTGGTAGCCTTTCTAGGAATATCTAGTTGCCTCCCCTCTTCAGATAAAAACTTCTTTGAATTCTTAATGTGTTTTGACAGGATACCTATCTGAAGTCTTGGAAGACATCACTGAGAAAAATCTTCCCAGGTCCTTGTTAACAAGTGATTTTAATAGTTGTCAAATGCAAACAGACTAATTTAGACCTTGCTGCTTTTTGTTTACTTTTTGTTTGGGTCAGTTTTAAACCTTTTCTAGGATGTATCAACTGCTCAGCACCTTTCAGTTTGTGCAGAGAGGAAGGGTAGAGCAGTGGAGATTCTTTTAAGACACAGTTGTTTCCAGAGAAGTCTGAGTTTCTCTGTTTATAATCGTAGGCAAAGGAGCTTTGAATTTGAGAGACTAAAACTCGACAAAGAGTTTGCAGTCTGTCACATCCTGGTGCTTGAGGCTCTCAAAGAAGACATGAAGCACATCTGACTATCCTCCAACAAAGATTGCCCTCTGATGTGTCTAAAAAGAAAACTGACAATCATAATCAGACTCTTCATGAACTGGTATTCTATCTGGACAACTGCATAATATCTAGATTGTTGATACCTTGTCTGAGGATAAAATTTTGTCAGCTATATAGGAACCAAGTTATCCTAGAATACAGTGAAATAAAACATCAAACTTTCCTTTCAGCTTACCAAGCAGAGCAAATGATATTGCTTTAAGTTGGTTTATTTCCCTTTTCTCTTACCTAACCAACTTTTCAACCTGGCTCTTTAACTTGGGGCTGGAACTGACTGGAACTTTAAAATGCTTTATTACCATTTATGTCTTCTCATAAGCACACTGGTTTATTCCCTTTTGAGGAAGGGTCCTGGTAGTAATGAGTTGATGCTTCTGTTAACTCTAAGAACCCTTAATTATTTCCACCATTTTCTCCATGTGTTTCTTTCACTGACTGTGTGGATCAGAGGCAGGCTGCTGCTTGTCAGAGATTGGTAAAGTCACTGGCCTTCCCTTTTGGCCAGGAACTCAATTCTGCAGTATCTACATTTGTGGACAGAGTATCCTGTCTCAGAGTTTGTGCAGCACCTTCTGTTTTTAGTTTACTGGTGATCGGGGCACATCACAAGAACTTGGGAGTGCAGCTAAAGCCAAATCAGACTTGACAGAAAATTATTAGCAGGGTACAGAAGGAAAAAAGATCTCTCTTCCTTTTTGTAATCAGGTTAATATGTGCATGGAATGTTTCACTTAAAAAGGTAGTGTGTTTTGGCAAAGCTGGTTTCTTAAGTAGAATTTCAGTTCCCATTATGCGAGGCTATCCATTGCTGCTCTGGCAGGGCCTTTGATCAGTGAACTCAGTGGGGGAGAAGGGCATAGGCATATTAATAACTTCAACATGTGGCCCTTCGGCCCAGCTGTACCCTTGTCTTGGAAAAAGGCCAACTGGAAAGGGTTTTCTTAACACAACCTATGTATGCATATTTTACAAACGGGTAAAGGGAAGATAGGGGTTCAAAGAAGGAAATACAATCTGGTTTTATGGTAGTTCTTTCTCTTGTCTCTGTTCCCCATTTGGGCTATCTGCTACTACATATTTGGATCCTATGGACTTTGGCTCCATCCACAACTTTTACTATCTTTGTTTCTTCTGCTATAACATTATAAAGACAAAAGCTGCTGGTTTAATTTACATACCAGCTCAAGACAAGGTTAGGGAGGCAGGAGGCTCTGTAAGAGTCTATAAGGATGAGAGATTAATGGGAACCAGGTGCCTGAAATAGGAGCCCAGGGTCCATTTTGCCAGGACTGTATCTTTTGCCCTTTACCCCTGCATTGGTATTTTTGACTGTTTTATTTTAACAATCACAGGCTTTAGGACTCATTAAATTACTGCCATAGACTACAGCCCAGCCTGCTCTTTTTCTGTGTTTCCTTATATTATTTCATACTGTTCTCCTTTCATTTTCTTCTTCTGAGATGTTCATTTGCCATGTATCCCTGTCTGGTCCTGAAAAGGTTCCCGAGTGACTCTTCATCATAGTCACAGAGAGCAGGCTTAGCTTGTTGTAAGTGGCTTTCCAATGATGACCCCATCTGACATTCATCTCTTGTTCTCTCTCTTCTCCTCTTCCTCCTTCAATTTTATGATAGTGTTATCACTTCCCTGATCCAAATCTTTTATGCTTCTAATTCCCTAACTGCTTGATACTAAGTTGTAACAATGGATTAGCAGGGAATGATTCCACAGGTGAAATGATACCCAATGGTATATGTCAATTAATATACAGATTTGACTTCTGTAACAAAGGCCAAAATAACAATGGCTTAAACAAGACAACAGTTAATTTTTGTGTCATATAACAGTCTGAGTTTGGGAATGAAAATGTGGCTCCATTGTTTCCGGGATCATAGCTCCTTCTATCCTGTTGCTTTCTTATTCTCATCACCCAGATTCCATCACATTGTCCAAGATCATTTCCCCAGCTCCCGTCCCCAGATTCCCATTCCTGCCAGTAGGAAAGGAGAAAAGGGAGGTGAAAACATGCGCCTTCCATTTTAAAGGTGCTAAGTTGTATTTACTACTTCCCATATTCCACTGCCTGACCACTTGGCCACACTTGGCTTCCAGAGACTGGGACATGAATTCTTCTGCTGCTGGTCTTCTTTGTCACAGAAACCTGCTTATCATTTTGTTTCAGACCACTATTGGGATTGTGAAATTGTTAGATAGCCATAAACTGAACTAGCACATTATGCTGACTTTTTGGAGAAGGTAGAATTATAAGAAAATGACATGTTTTTTGTTTGTTCTCTGATCACCTCCACTCATTTGTTCACTCAATAAAGTGAGCATGCCATGTACTGTGGAAGCCTTTGGGCCTACAAAATTGCTTTCAAAACTCCTTGCCTTTATACATCTTCCCACAGGTATGTGAAGGAGTCAGAAAACAATGCCAATGTATATAGATATGGGACCTTGGTGGTACTCTCCCAAAAAGTATGTTCAACAAATGAAAGGAAAAAAGCTAAGTAGAATGTGATAATAAAAATGTGTCAGAATAAGAAGATTCAAATTTATCCTGAAAAAGGCAATCGTGAGATATCAAAGATAAATTATCAAGAAATAACATGAATAGATTTCTTTTTAAGGGCATGATTCCTCTATAAAAAAGATACTTGATGAATACAACTATATGAAGATTTTTAAAAAAAGTCTTCGTAGGAGGTGTCTGGGTAGCTCAGTCAGTTGAGCATCTGCCTTCAGCTCAGGTCATGATTCCTGGGGGTGTTCTTGGGATCTAACCTGCTGTCAGGCTCCCTGCTCAGCCAGAAATCTCCTATCCTTCTCCCTCTGCCCCTTCCCCCTGATCATGCACATGCTCATTCTCTCTCTCTCTCTCAAATAAAAATTTTTAAAAAGTCTACTTAGCATAAGCATCATGAAAAAAATCCAAAGATAGTGACAAAATGAGAGAAATACTAACTACATGTATGACAGACAAGAGGCTAATTTCCTCATATAATACAAAAAAATAACTCAAAATAATAAATTTAAACACCAGTAATACAAGAGAAAACTGCCCCCAAATATGACGGACCCTTCACAGAAAATAAGTTACTAATGACTTTCAAATATATGAAATACATTCAAACTCTCTTAAAATAAATTAAAAACTTGACATATTACATCTAAAGTTTACTAATGTACTTTATTGGCAAAGATTACAGGAAATAGGCACTCAGGGCAAAAAAAATTAGTCCAAAGTAAAAGAAGTACTTTACAATAATAATAGCAAAAGGGTATACCCCACTATGGTAAACAGGCAGGCTCTAAAATAGCTCCCAATGATACCTGCTTCCTAGTATTGATGACTTTGTTTAATCCTCTCCCCTTGAGTGTAGGCTGGACCTACTGACTCTCTTCTCACCAAAAAAATATGACAAAAGCGAGGAGATGTTATTTCCAAGATTTAGTTTAAAAAGGACTCTAGCTTCTATCTTGCTCTCTTTCTTGCTTTCTTCCTTACTAACTCTGGGGGACACCAACTGCTGCATTGTAAGCTATCTCTAGAGAGGCCCATTTGGCAAAAGCTGATATCTCTAGCCAATATACCCAGTGAAGACCTGAGGCCTGCCAACAAGTGACTGAGCTTGGAAGTGATTTTCCCACAGTAGAGCATTAAGATGGCTGAAACCCCAGTCAACAATTTGCAGCCTTGTCAGACTCTAAGCCCAAGGACCATCTGGGCCATGCCTGATTCCTGACCCACAAAAACTGTGATATAATATATGTTTGTTGTTTGAAGCCACTAAGATTTGGGACAGTGTGTTACAGAGCAATAGATAACTAACCAATACAGGTTCTCATATCTGGAAGTTGACTGCTGCCTTGGCTTTGGAACCTGGCAGTGAGCAGAAGCTGAAAGTATTTTGGAGGGCATTTTAGAAAATGGGCATTTTAAATGCCCTTAATGGAGTAATTAGTCAAAATCTGGACTTTGAGGATGTTGCCATTAAGGACACAAAAGAAAGTGAAGAACATGTTATTGGAAAGTAAAAGAGGAATCTTAGTTATGTAGCAGCAGAAAGCTTAGCAATACTAAACTGACTTGAGTAACATGGAAAACAATACATGTTGAAAAAAACTGGGTGACCTAGCTGAGATCCCCAAACAAACTGCTAGAGTTACCGCTTTTTTCTTTTTTGTTTGTAATTAAAAAAAAAAAAAAGAAGAAGAAGAATGGTTAAAAAAAAAAAAAGGAATCAATATTGAGGAATTAAGATGGTGGAACAGAAAGCACTAGTTATTCATCTCCCTACCTAAATATTTGTTAGGCAGAATTTTGGAACTCTGAAGTCTATTCAAAGGCTTGCAACTTCTATGAGGAATCCTGGACAGTAAATTTAGTTCAATGTTAACTCTTAGCTCAGTAGCAGCTACCCATTGCCCTCTCCCTAGGTGGGTGGCAGGCATCCATGTACATGATCCAGGAGCAACTTGCATGCAGCTTGGCAAAATCAGGGTAGGTGTGTGTCCTCCAAATATTGAGGATCTGTGATCCCTGGCAGCTGCTTCTTTTTAAGTTTTTATTTGAATTCTAGTTTGTTAATATACAATTTTATATTAGTTTCAGGTGTACAACATAGTGATTTAACACTTTCATATATCATCAGGTGCTCATCACAACAAGTGCCCTCCTTTATCTCTACCACCTATTCAACCCATCTCCCCTAATAACCATCAGTTGACTCTCTGTAGTTAAGAGTCTGTTTCTTGGTTTGCTTCTTTTTTTCACCACTTTGTTCTTTTGTTTTGTTTCTTAAATTCCATACATGAGTGAAATCACACTTATTGCTGCTTCAGATTACAAAGATGTAGACATAGGGATAGGCAGCCAGTGCTGCAATCCTCACTGCCATTGACGAAAGCTCACTCCCTCCAACTGAAGCAACTTGAAGGAGATTTAAAGTGTGTGTACATTTACCCCCACTTCATTTTTCTCTTCGTCCCCTTGATGGAGTCATACATTTAAGACTATTATATGCAAAAGCAACCACATATGCAAGGGAATTTAGGAAGTCACTTTACATACAGGCTCAGAAAAGACCTGAGTTGGCCTTAAGTTTATATCTCAGGCTGACTCCTGGAACAGAGACAGCCTAGAATTAAAATATTTTTTAAAAAAGCAAACCTTGGAAACAAAGACTGTTTAATTACTTCAACAGAACTATCTATTGAATCAACATAAACTACCTCTCACAAAGATCAGATTGCAGATGAACCAAAGATTTTATAATAATTGTCTTAAATATGCTAAAAGACAGGAAGATAAAATGTCAAGGAAATGATGTACAAACACAGTAGAAATGTCAATGAAGAGAAAGATAACATAAAATCAAAAAGAAATTTGGGGCTGGAAAGTACAACAACTGATGAAACATCTACTAGAGAGATTTGAAAACAGATTTGAATAAGCAGAACAAAGAATTGGAAAACTTGAAGAAAAGACAATTGAAATTATCAACTCTGATGAACAGAAAGAAAAAAGACTGAAGAAAAGTGAATAGGGTCTTAAGGTACCTGTGAGATACCATCAGGTGGAAAAACATATGCAGCACAGAAACCTCAGAAGGAGGGGCAGCCCCGGTGGTGCAGCAGTTTAGCGCCGCCTGCAGCCTGGGGTGTGATCCTGGAGACCCAGGATCGAGTCCCATGTCGGGCTTCCTGCATGGAGCCTGCTTCTCCCTCTGCCTGTATCTCTGCCGCTGCAGCCCCCCTCCCCACCGCTCTCTGAATAAATAAATAAAAAATCTTAAAAAAAAAAAGAAATCTCAGAAGGAGAAAAGACGGAGAAAGGGGAAGAGAGATTATGGGAAGATTCACTTAAGAAACAATCATTGAAAATTTCCCAAACTTGATGAAAGCAATTAATATTAAAAAGGCTCAACCAACTCCAAGTAGGATGAATTAAAAGAAACCACACCAAGACACACTGTAACCAAACTGTCAAATTTCAAAGACAGGGTTCTAATCCAATATGGTGACATAGAAAGACCCTGAACTCACTTTATCCATGGAACCAAAATATGCCTATTTATAGAATTCTTCCAATAGAACCAAGGGCTGACTGAACAGTCTGAATAATCAAAGATAGATAACAGCAAGAGAGATGAAGACATGCCACAGTTTAAAAGAGTAACCAGCATACAGTGGCCCAGCTCCAGTCAGCCAGCAAGTCTCCAAGCATATATCACCTACACAGGGGACACCATATACAAGACCATTCCTTTAAGTTTAGGAGAAGTAGTCACTTCACCTAATCTATAGAAACAAACAGAAAGTCAAGCAAAATGGACAGAGGAATATGCTCCAAAAAAAAGAACAAGAATAAAATCTCAGAAAAAGAACTAAATGAAACAGAGATAAGCAACATGCCTGATAAAGAACTTGAAGTAATAATCATAAAGATACTCACCATGCTGGAGTAAAGACTGGAAGAACTCAGTGAACTGTCAATAAAGAAATAAAAAATATTAAAAAGAACCAATTGGAGTTGACAACTGAAATAAAAAAATATACTAGAAGGAATCAACAGATTAGAGGATGCAGAAGAAATTATCAGTGATCTGGAACACAAGGTGATGGAAAGCACATAAACTGAACAGCAACAAGAGAAAAAAAAATTTAAATGAGGATATATTAGAAGACCTCTTAGAAAATATCTAGTGAGTATTTGCATTATAAGGGTCCCAGAAGGAGAGAGAAAGATGTAGAAAATTTATTTGAAGAATAACTGAAAATTTCCTAACCTTGAGAAGGAAAAAGACATCCAAGTCCAAGAAGCACAGAATTCCAAACAAGATGAACCCAAAGAGGTCCATTCCATACACATAATAATTAAAATATCTTAGCTTAGGGCTCGCTTCAGAAGCACATATACTAAAATATCAAAGCTTAAAGATAAAGAGAGAATCTTAAAAGCAGCAAGAGACAAAGAAAAAGTTCCCTTAAAGGGAAAACCTATAAAACTATGAGCTAATTTTTCAGCAGCAATTCTGCAGACCAGAAGAGAGTAGCATGATATTCAAAGTGCTGACAGTAAAAACCAACAAACAAGAATACTCTACCTAGCAAGGTTTTCATTCAGATTTGAAGGAAAGATAAGGAGTTTTCCAAACAAAAGATAAAGGAATTTATCACCACTAAAGTAGCCTTACAATAAATGTTAAAGGGACTTCTTTTAGTGTAAAGAAAATGGCCATAATCAGAAATAAGAAAATTATGAATAAAAAGATGTAAAATATGACAACATATACATAAAATACGGAAGGAGCAAAAAGGTAAGAAAAGGGGGGGAAAGCAAGTTTTTTTCCCTTTTCCTGTGTACGTTTTAAGAATGATTGAACTTAAATAACCATCAAGTTAATATAAACTGCTGTTTACTTATGATGCCATATAAGAACCTCATGGTAATCAAAAACTCAAAGCTTATGATACACAAAAAATAAAACCAAACATAAAATTATAGAAACGCATCAATCACAAAGATATACAGCAAGAAAAGAAAGAAGAACTATAAAAATGACCAGAAAACAAAGAAAATAGCAATACACACATACCTATTGATAATTACTTTAAATATGACTAGATTAAATGCTCCAATCAAAAGACAAGGGGTGAATGAATAGATAAAATATCAAGACCCATCTCTATGCTGCCTACAAGACACTCACTTCAGATCTAATGACAAATACAGATTGAAAATGAAGAGATAAAAATTCACTATGCAAATGGAAGTGGAAAAAATGCTAAGCTTGCAATCCTTATATCAGAAAAAAGAGACTTCAAAACAAATAATGTAACAAGAGACAAAGAAGGGCATTACAAAATGACAAAGGGACCAATCCAAGATATAACTATTATATGCAACCAACAAAGGAGCACCTAAATATATAAAGCAAATATTAACAGACATAGAGAAATAATAGTAATACAATAATAACAGAGGACTCTAACACCTTGCTTACATCAATGATACACCATCAAGAACAAAAATCAGTATTGAATTAATGTCTTTGAATGACACATTGGACTACATGGACATAACAGATATATACATAACATTCCAACCAAAACCAACAGAATACACTTTCTTTTCAAGTGTCCATGGCACATTTTCCGAGATAGATTACATATTAGGCCATAAAACAAGTGTCAGTAAGTTTAAGCAGATTGAAATCATACCATGCATCTTTTCCCATCACAATAGCATGAAACTAGAAATAAATCACAAGAAAAAAAATTGGAAAAGAAAAAACAAATGTGGAGAACAGGACACTGAACAGATAGATCAATTAAGCAGTCAAAGAAGAAATTTTAAAAATACTTGGAAACATACGAAAATGAAACTATAATGATCCAAAATCTTTCAGACACAGTGAGAGCAGTTCTTTTTTTTTTTTTTTTTTTTTTTTTTTTTAAGATTTTATTTATTTGAGAGAGGAAGTAAGAGAGAGACTATGAGCAGAGGGGAGGGCAGGGACAGAGGGAGAGAAGAAGGACAAACAGCAGCTGAGCAGTGAACCAGACATGGGGCTCAATACCATGGGATCACAACTAAGCTGAAGGCAGATGCTAAACCGACTGAGCCACCCAGGTGCCTGTGAAAGCAGTTCTAAAAGAGAAGCAATGCAAGCCTATCTCAAGAATTAAGAAAAATCTCAAATAATCTAAACTTATACCTAAGGGAAATAGAAAATAAAAAACAAAGCCCGAGGTGAGTAGAAGAAAAGAAATACTAAAGATCAGAGTAGAAATAAAGTCATAGAAACCAAAAAAATGATTTTAAAAAAAATCAATGAAACCAGCAGCTGGTTCTTTTAAAAGACAAACAAAATTGACAAACCTTTAGCCAGACTCATCAAGAGCAAAACGACTCAAACAAATAAAATCAGAAATGAGAGAGAAGTAACAACTGACAACACAACACCACAAATATACAATTGATTATAAGAGAATACTATGAAAAATTATATGCCAGAAAAACTAGACAACTTAGAAAACTGGATAAATTCCTAGAAACATATAATCTTCCAAGAATGAATCAGGAAGAAAAAGAAAACCTAAATAGACCAATAATAAGTAACAAAACAGTAATCAAAAAACCTACCAAAAAATAAAAGTCCAGGACCAGATGGATTCACAGGTGAATTCTACTGGAATTTAAAGAAGAGTGAATACCTCTTCTCCTCAAACTATTCCAAAAAATACACAAAACTCTAAGAAGAACACATAGGGGGAAAAAGATCCTTGACATTGGTCTTGGCAATCATTTTATGGAAATAACACAAAAAACATAAGCAACAAAAGCAAAAATAAACAAGTGGGATTGGATCAAACTAAAAAACCTCTGCACAATAAATAAATAAATAAATAAAGCCAACAAAATGAAAAGGAAATCCACTGAATGGTGACAATATTTGCAAACTGTATCTGATTTATAAATGGGCAAAGAAACTGAATGGATATTTTTCCAAAGCAGATATACAAATGGTCAACAGGAACCTGTAAAGATGCTCAACATCACTCACCATCAGAGAAGTGCAAATCAAAATCACAGTGAAATATCACCTTATAAAAAAGATAAGAGATAACAAATGTTGGCAAGGCTGTAGAGAAAAGGGAATCCTCATGCACTGTTGGGAATGTAATTTGGTACAGCTACTATGAAAAGTAGGGAGTTTCCTCAAAAAATGAAAAATAGAACTGCCATATGATCCTGCAATCCTACTTCTGGGTATTTATCTGAAGGAAATGAAATTAATATCTTGAAGAGATACATGCACTGTGGCATTATTTACAGTAGACAAGACATGGAAACAACCTAAGTGTCCATAGACAGATGAAGCAATAAAGAAAATGTGGCATGTATATGAGTATATACACACATACTATTCATTTATTGATTCATTGAAAATAAGAAAATCCTGGCATGCAACAATATAGAGGAACTTTGAGGACATTATGCTAAGTGAAACAAGTTAGAGAGAGAAAATACTGTTATGATCTCACTTTTACGTGGAATCTAAAAAAACCAAACTCCTAGAAACACAGAGTAGACTGGTGGTTGCCAGGAGCAGGGGAAATGGATGAAGGGCACAAACTTCCAGTTATAAGATCAGTAAGTCCTGAGGATTAAGTACAGGATGGTGACTATAATTCACAATACTGTATTACATACTTAAAAGTTGCTAAGAGAGTACATCTTAAAAATTCTTGTTACACACACACACACACACACACACACACATATATATACATACTCAAAATTGTAACCATGTGGGATGATGGGTGTGTTACTGCTTTACTGTGGTTATCATTTCGCAACATACACACATCATCGTATACTTTAAACTTACATGGTGTTATATGTCAACTATCTCTAGAAAAAACAGAAATTGAAGAAGACATAAATAAATGGAAAGATATCCCATGCTCATGGATCAGACACTGTGAAGGTGTTGGAACTATCCAAAACAATCTTCATATTTAATGCAATCCCTATCAAAATACCACGGACTTTTTGCATAAATTTTAAAAATCCACCCTACAGTTATGGAAAATCCTAGAATATGGAATTTCATTGGACCCAGAATAGCCAAAAATATCTTGAAAAAGTAGAATAAAGTTGGAGGACTCACACTTACCATTTCAAAATTTACTACAAAGCTACTATAGAACAGTGTAGTACTGGTATAAAGACAGACATATAGACCAATGGAATAGAATAAAGAGCCCAAAAATAAAACTCCAGATATATGTTCACCATGGACTTAACTGTGTCACTTCTCCTCCATTCAAATGTTCGAGCCCTAACTGTCCATATGATTTTATTGTAAAGAGGGCCTTTAAGGAAGTATTTAAGGTTAAATGAAGTCATAAGGATGGAGCCCTGATCAGTTAGAATTGGCACCCTTAAAAAAAAAGGAAGAGACATCAGAGCTCCTTCTCTGCCCTGTGAGGACACAGTAAGGAGGCAGGAGTCTGCAAGCCAGGAAGGTAGCTCTCACCAGAAGCCAACTATGAATGCACCCTGATCTTGGATTTCTAGCCTCCAAAACTATGAGAAGATAATCTTTACTGTTTAAGTCACCCAGTCTATATGGTATTTTATTAAGTGTATTTTACAATTTAAAAAATTAAAGGCATTCAGAACCTGATGATTTTGAAAATTTGCAGCCTCTTCAGATTTAAAAGATGCTAACATTAAGAAATAACTTCTAAGAAAAGTTCATACAGTAGCACTACCAAGGGAACCCTGGTCTAAAGGTGACACCAAGGGTATGACTAAAACTTGTTAGACTATGAAAGATAAAAGGTGCAACCTTCAAAGCACTATGCAGAGTCACACAAAGGGCCTTTTTAAAAGATTAAGGGTGCGCCTCACAGATCCTCTCAAACAATAGGGTCTCTAAGAAGCTCAAGAGCTTTATCCTACTGACATCTAGGAGCCTAAGATAAAGAAGGACTTATCTAGAAGAGTTTTCTGGTTGTGACTTTTATATAATGGAGTGGACCCTAATGAAATTCACAGGGAACCCACACTTTTTTTTCAAAAATTTTTTCAGCAAGAACTCTGCCAGCTTCAACTGAAAGGGACCAAATGAAAAGTTCAGTAAAAAAAAAAAAAAAAATGTTTTTAAAACCAAGAGACCCCCTCAAATTCTACTGGTAGAAAAAGCAGGCCGAAACAACTTTTAGACTGTAATGTAATACTTTTCTTTAAAAAGAAAGGATGACTCTGAGGGTAAAACCAGGGGCCCAGAGAGCTGACCCAAAGCTATGAAGAAGCATTCCTAGGTCTTGAGACCTAATAAGGGAACTTATAACATTGGTCCAACTGGATTTCAGAATTGCAATGGACCAGGGACCCTTCTGTGTCCCCCATGAGCTCTCTTTGTGAACAAAAGTGTCTATACTGGTTATCCTATGCCTTCCTCACTTTTACATTTGTGTGGGTAAGAGAAGAGTTTTACAGATTGAGAAGAACAGCCAAGAGCTGTAAAGAAGAAACTATACCTGAGGACCCTCATTTACAATTGGATGTGATTTTAGATGATGAGGTTCTGAATTGTGAGTTGATACTATAAACTGGGTGAGACTCTGGGGGATCTTGGAGGGGAGATGAGTATATTTTGCATACGCCAGGCACATGAGTTTTCGAAGACATAAAGAAAACTATAATAAATAGCCTCTAAAATGGTCCCAAATGCTTCCTGCTTGTGCTTATACCTTTGTACAATCCTTTCTTTGAGTACAGGCTGTCCCTACTGATGCTCTTCTAACCAAAAGATTGTGGCAAAATAATGAGATGTCATTTCTGAGATTAAGTTACAAAAGGACTCTAGCTTCCATCTTGATCACTCTCTTGCTTTCTCCCTCACTTACTCAGAAGGACATCAACTACCATGTTGTAAGTTGCCCAGTGGAGAGACATATGTGACAAGGAGATGGTATCTGTAGCCAATAGGCCATGAGAACTTGAGGCCTGCTGAGAGCCAGGTAAGTAAATTGGAAGCAAATCTTCCCCTAGTTGAGCCTTAAGATAACTTCAATCCTGGCTGACACCTTAATTGCCACCTTGTGCAAAACCTAGAGAACCCAAATATACCGTGTCTGGATTCCTGATCCACAGAAGCTATGAAATAATAAATGTCATTTAATGCTGTTAAATTCAGTGGTAATTGGTTATACAGCAAGTGATAACTAATACATACATACTAAAGATCTAACAATCAGTAATATTATGTTCAATATGTAACTAATATACATATTATATTGAAATACAGTGTACATAATGTATATAATCTTTTTAAAAACCTTGGAACATTAAGAAAATGTTAATCATGGGCAGCCCTGGTGGCCCAGCGGTTTAGTGCCACCTTCAGCCCAGGGCGTGATCCTGGAGACCCAGGATCAAGTCCCACATCAGACTTCCTGCATGGAGCCTGCTTCTCCCTCTGCCTGTTTCGCTGCCCCTCTCTCTGTGTTCTCATGAATGAATAAATAAAATCTTAACAAAACAAAAAAAAAAAAAAAAAGGAAAGAAAAGAAAAAGGCAGAAAATATAAATATAAAAAATAAAAATGAAATAACATTTTGTAATATATCTAAGTCACAGTGTATTGACTGTGCACCTTAAACTTATTCGTTTAAGTTATATCTCAATAAAACTGAAAGAAATGAGTAAATATAAAATTATAACAGATTACTATTTAATTCTATGTATTGAGAATATTATTGAAATGAATGGTATTTTAGGAAAATACAAATCATAAAAATGTGCCTCCAGAGGAGAGAACAAACTTTAACAGATTAAGTACCATAGAAAAAACATTCTTTAACTACCAAAGAGCTACCATTCCCCTTCAAAAATGTACCAAGCCAAGAAGTTTTCAGTAATTTACTTTCCACCACAGAAACAACCTGAAAACTAACAAAACAGCTCTTCCATAGGTAAAGACATAAAGAAAAAGCCACATAGAGAAGGACAAGAGAAGTGAAGTTGGGAACCAAACTTCTGTCACTGGTGACCCACAAACAGGAAGAATGTCCCACGTGTGGAAGTCCTGAGTGAGGGGATCAAGCCCCACATCAGGCACACCCAACCCTGGCGATCTGTACTTGGGAAGATGAGCCACCGTAACATATGGCTTTGAAAATCAGCAGGGCTGGGCAGTCCCGGTGGCGCAGCGGTTCAGCGCCGCCTGTAGCCCAGAGCATGATCCTAGAGACCTGGGATCGAGTCCCGCGTTGGGCTCCCTGCGTGGAGCCTGCTTCTCCCTCTGCCTGTGTCTCTGCCTCTCTCTCTCTCTCTCTGTGTCTCTCATGAGTAAATAAAAATAAAAATCTTAAAAAAAAAGAAAGAAAAGAAAACCAGCAGGGCTTAACTCTGGGAAAGCAGGAGGGCTATAGGAAACTGAGACTATACTCTCAAAGCACCAGGGTGCTATATCATGCTAAGGCCCAGTCCAAAGGCAGCAGTTTGAAAATCACCTGGGTTATTCCTAAAGGAGATTTATTTACTAATTCTAGAGCATGTGCCTGAGAGCCAGAAATCTGTAGGAACTTTCTCTAGGAATAGAAATGCTGGCCAGCACTTTCCCCCCATCTTTTAGTCTAGCTAACCAGATTCTGAAGGGAACCAGTTCTGACATATACCTAGCTTGCTAGCACTTTCACCCTTCTCTGGCATTTCTACGCAAATGCATCTCACCCAGCTTGCCCTCTCTGGCAGCCACCCTCCAAAGTGGTTCCTGCCCAACCACACCTAGCACATAGCTTTGGTCAGGACTAGCATCCCTCCAAAAACAGCTCCCATCTCAGCACAACTGGCAGGCATCCCCAGCCAAAATCCACACCCCTCCAAAGCAATTTCTGCCCTAGAAAGGTGGGGGGCCCAGCCTCACCCACCAGGACACCAGCAGTAGTTGCAGCAGGTCCTTTTAGCCAGCTACATCAGAGGCCAGTGCTGCACACTAGGGTGTCCAAAGTCTTGGCAGGTCATTGCTGTCAACAGGGCTGGGGGCCAGCCCTGCCCACCAGTGCACCATCATCAGTCACAGCCCAGTCACAACAGGAGGACCCACACAGCCCACAGAGGTGATATGCCTGGAGTGTATGGTTCTCGCAACCTTGGGAGATTATGCTACTGAGCTCCCATAGAATGCTTCTATGCAAGACTGCTGCTTCCAAGACCAGGAAACATAGCTAACCTATGTAATACAAAGAAACAAACACAGAGAATCAGACAAAATCAAACGACAGAAGAATATATTCCAAACAAAAGAACAAGACAAAACCTCGGAAAAAGAACTAAAAAAAATCAAAATAAGCAATCTACCTGAAAAAGAGTTCGAAATGATAGTCATAAAGATGTTCACTGGACTCGAGAGGACTGGATAAACTCAGGGAGAACTTCAACAAATAAACAGAAAATATTTTTTAAAAAACCAATTAAATTGAATACAATAACTGAAATGAAAAATACACTACAAGGAATCAATAGCAAATTAGAGAATAAAGAAAAATGGATCAGTGATCTGAATGATAGAGTAGTGAAAACCATCCAAACTGAACAGCCAAAAGAAAAAAGAATGAAGGGTTAATAGGTAAGTAGGGTTAATATATAGGTTAAGAGACCTCTGGGATAACATTAAGTGTACTAATATTCACATTATAGAAACCTCAAAAGGAGATAAGAGAGACAAAGGGCAGAAAACTTGTTAGAAGAAATAACAGGTGAACACATCCCTAACTTGGGGAAGGAAAAAGACATCTTCAGGTCCAGGAAGCACAGAAGAGCTCAAAAAAACGATGAGCCCAAGACAGAAAATAATTAAAAATTGCCAAAAAATAAAGAAATAATCTTAACAGCAGCAAGGGAAAAATAATTGGTTACATACAATAGAAACCCCTTATGGCTGTCAGCTGATTTTTCTGCAGAAACTTTGTAGGCCAGATGGGAGTGACCTGATACCTTCAGAGTGCTGAAAGGGAAAAACTCTAAATCCAAGAATACTCTATCCGGCAAAGTTATCATTCAGATTTGAAGGAGAGATAAAGAGTTTCCCAGACTAATGAAACTTAAAGGAATTCATCACCACTAAAATGACCTTAAGAGAAATGTTAAAAGAACTCCTTTAGACAAAGAGACCATAACTAAAAATAAAATTATGAAAGGAAAACATTTAAGTGATTAAAGCAAACATAGTAAAGGTAGCAAATTAATCATTTATAAAGCCAGTGTGAAGGTTAAAAAACAAAAGTAAAATCAATTAGTTTATAATAATTAATTAGGGTATACACAAAATAAAAAGATGTAAAATATAACATCAAATACATAAAATGTGGAGAGAGGAGTGGTGCTTATAAGAATGTTTGTGAACTTAAGTAACCATCAATTTAAAATAGAGTGCAATATATATGTTTACACACTACATACATACACACACACACACACACACACACACAAACATACATATAGAACTATATAAAGGACTTTATGGTAACCATAAGCCAAAAACTTTTAAGAGAGATATACAAGAAGTGTAAGTAATCCAAGCATAGCAGCAAAAAAAATCATCAAATCACAAGGGAAGGGAGCAAGAAAACCCAGAAAACAATGAACAAAATGCCAATACGCATATACCTAACAAAAATTATTTGAAATGTAAATGAACTAAATGCTCTAACCAAAAGAGACAGGGTGAATGAATGGATAAAAAAATCAAGAGCTATCTATATGTTGCCTCCAGGAGATTCACTTCAGTTTAAGGCCACAGTGAAAATGAAGACATGGAAAAAAATATTCCATTCAAATGGAGTGGCAAAAAAAAAAAAAAAAAAAAAACTTTAAAACAAAGATTATAACAAAAAACAAAGAAGGATATTATATAATGAAAAAGAGATCAATCCAATAAGAGGATATAATAATAGAAAACATCTATGCACCCAACATAGGAGCACCTAAAATGTATAAAGCAAATATTAGTGGACATAAAGAGAGAACTGATGATAATACAATAATAGTAGGGACTTTAACACCTCACTTACATAAATGGATAGACCACTAAGAAAGAAAATCAATAGGGGAAACAGTGTCTTCAAATGATACATCAGACCAGGTGTACCAAGGAATTTACAGAACATTCAATCCCAAAACAGTAGATAGAATATGTACACTTTTCAAGTGTACATGGAACATTCTCCAGGGCAGACCACATGGTAGGCCACAAAACAAGTCTCAATAAATTTAAAAGACTAAAATTTTATCAAGCATCTTTTCCAACCTCAAGGTATAGAACTGGAAATCAATTACGGGAGGAAAAAAAAAAAGGAAAAACACAAACATAGGGGCTAAATAACATACTACTTACTAAACAACTAATGGGTCAATGTAAATAAATCAAACTGGAAATCAAAAAAACACGAGGAGACAAATAGAAAGTGGAAACACAATAGTTCAAAATTCCCAGGATGCAGCAAAAGCAGTTCTAAGAGGCAAGTTTATAGTGATACAGGCCCACCTCAAGAAATAAAAAAAAAAAAAAATCCCAAATAAACAATCTAACCCTACACCTAGAAAAAAAAATAACAAAGCACAAAAGTAGTAGAGGTAAAGAAGTAATAAAGATCAGAGTGGAAATAAATCAAATGGAGAGTGAAAAACAACAGAAAAAATCAATGACTTCAATACCTGTTTCTTTGAAAAGACACACAAAACTGATAAACTTTTACTCACACTCATTGAGAAAAAGAGAGGACTCAAATTCTAAAGCGAAAGAGAAGTTACAACTGGCATCACATAATACAAAGGATTGTAATAACTATCATTAAAGCTTACGTGCTAACAAACTGGACAACCTAGAAGGTATGTATAAATTCCTAGAAACATACACTCTTCCAAGACTGAACCAGAAAGAAATAGAAAATCTAAGCAAACCGCATAACAGTAATGAAATTCCACTGGTAATCAAAAAACTCCAAAAAAAAAAAAAAAAAACAAAAGTTCAACATAAGACAGTTTCATGAATAAAATTTACCAAACATTTCAAGTAGAGTAACACCTGCTATTCTCAAACTCTTCCAAAAATTTAAAGAGAAAGGAATGCTTCCAAGTTCACTCTACAAGACCAGGATTACCCTGATTCCCAAACCAAAAATACTACAAAAAGGAAAATTACAGCCCAATACTGCTGACAAACACAATACAAAAGTCCTCAAAAAAATATTAGCAAAGTGAATACAACAATACATTAAAAGGATCATATAAATCATGATCAAGAGCAATTTGTTCCAGGGTACAAAAATGGCTCAATATCTGCAAACTGATCATAATTTAAAAAAATGAAAGATAGTAATCCTATGACCATCTCAATAGATGGAAAAAATCTGATAAAATTCAACATCCATTCATCATAAAAACTCTCAATAAAGTGAAGACATAGGGAACATACCTCAACATATGAAAGGCCATATATATATAAACCTACAGTTAACATCATACTCAATGATGAATAGCTGAAAGCTTTTCCTCTAAGAGCAGAAATAGGACAAGGATGTTCATTCTTGCCACTTCTATGTAACATAGTACTGGATGTCCGATCTGTGGTGATCAGATAAGAAGAAGAAATAGAGTATCCAAATTGGTAAGGAAGAAGTAGAACTGTCACTATTTGCAGAAGACATGAAACTATATATAAAATACCCTAAAAATTCCACCAAAAAACTACTGGACCTAGTAATTCATTAAAATTGCAGGATGCAAAATTAATATACAGATCTGTTGTGTTTCTATATACTATTAATTAACTAGCAGAAAGAAAAATTAAGGCAATAGCCCCACTTAGAATTACATCAAAAAGAATAAAATAACTAGGAATAAATTTAACCAAGGAGGCAAAAAACCTGTGAATTGCAAACTATAAGGCACTAATGAAAGAAACTGAAGATGACACAAAAAAATGGAAAAATATACTGTGCTCACAGACTGTAAGAATTAATATGGTCAAAATGTCTGTATTACACAAAGAATATATAGATTCACTGCAATCCTTATCAAAGTAACAATAGAATTTTGGGTGGCGTCTGGGTGGTGCAGTTGGTTGTGTCCAACTCTTGGCTTCAGCTCAGGTAATGATCTTGGGATCATGAAATCAAGTCCCACATCAGCCTCCCGGCTCAGCATAAAGACTGCTTAAGATTCTCTCTTTCCCCCTCCCTCCTCTCTAAAAATAAATTAATAAATCTTTACAAAATATATCAACAGTACTTTTTCCAGATCTAGAATAAATAATCCTGTAATTTGTATGGAATTATGAAAGATCCTGAATGGCCAAAGCAATCTTGAGAAAGACCAAAGATGGAGATCCCATTCACAACAGCTAGTACCAAAGAAAGAAAGAAAGAAAGAAAGTATTGTCAAGAATGTAGAGAAAAAGGAACCCTCAAGCATTGTTGGTGGGAATGTAAATTGGTGCAGCCACTATGGAAAACAGTATGAAGGATTCTGAAAAAATTAAAAATATAAATACTATGCAATCTATTAATTCCACTTCTAGGTATTTTCCCAAAGAAAATGAAAACACTAATTCAAAGAGATACATGCACCTCTATGTTTATTGCAGTACTGTTTATTATAGCCAAAATATGGAAGCAACGTGTCCATCAACAGATGAATGGCTATTGAAAATGTGATACACACAAACATATACACACACAAATAAGCCACATAATCAGGAATATTAATCAGCCATAAAAAAAAAAAATAAGATCTTGCCATTTGCAACAGCACAGATGGACCTACAGGACTTAAGCTATTTATCAAAGAATGATAAGTACAATGATTTCTCTTATATATGGAATTTAAAAAAAACAAACAAAAAATAAAAATAAACTCATAAATACAAAGAACAAATTGGTAGTTGCCAGAGAGGGTTTGGGGGATGGGTAAAATGGGTTAAGAGGATTAGAGGTACAAACTTCCACTACAAAGTCAGTCAGTCACAGGAATGAAAAGTATGGTATAGAAAATATGGTAATACTGTAATGGCTTTTTTTTTTTTTTTTTTGTAATGGCTTTGTATGGTGACAGATAGTAACTATACTTATTGTGGTCTTTTATAATGTATACAAACCTTGAATCATCATGTTGTACACCTGAAACTAATAATATACTGTATGGCAACTATATTTGAATTATAATTTTAATAAATGATGATGAGGATATAATTCTAAAACAAACCAACCAAGCAGCTTCTGGGTTAACACTGGGACCTTACAGATCAAACATTTGACCATAGGACAGAACTATGTTCAGAACTACTGAACACAGGTCATAAAGTTAAGTAGGTCTACCAGTAACCCATTTTAAGATAGAAATATTACACATAGGATAATCATGAGGAGGACCAGACGGTACACAGTAGCTGTTATGAACATGTAGACCAGAGAGCTTTATCATTCACCATCATTAACAAGAGCCTCTCCTTCAGTTCATATCTGTGAGCTTTGTATAACACACCTATATACAATATACCTCTGTAGATCTTATGAAGAAGATATTTATCTTCTACATTTTAATCTTCTTATAGAAGAATGTATCTTCTTGTAGAAGAAGATATCTTCTTCTACATTTTAAATTTTGATGTAATGAATGGATTAGACTTAAGCCAAAAATGGATGGCAACTGCATTACAGCTTCATTCAGGAGTAGCCTTGAAAGACAGTGGAAATAAAAAAATCTTCCCAACTGTCAGAGCTTCAGGCAGTGGTCATCCCCTTTATAGAGAAGAAGTGGCTTGTGGTCAAAATATGCATGGATTCATGGGCAGTGACAAATGGCCTAGCCTACTGGTCAGGGATATGGAAGATAAAAAGTTGAAAGACTGGAGATAATGGAGATCTGGGGCAAAAGTATAATGAAAGGCCTATTAGAATGAAGGCATGAAATGTGAAGATCTTTATATCATACATTTATGTTTACCAGGAAACATCTATCATGGAAGGAATGTTAAACAACCAAGTAAACAAAAAGACTTGGTGATTAATATTAACCTATTTTTGTCATTGGCCATGCAGCCAATAGACTTCTGAATGAAGTGATCAGGGTGGTAGACATAGGGTATACATGGACCCAGCAGCATAGACACCCATTAACCAAGGCTTATTTAGCTACCATTGTCTGTAAGTGTCCAGTTTCCCAGCAAAAGACAACAGTGCTAAACCTCAAATATGATAACAAGTCATGGAATGCAAAGTTGATTACATGGGGTATCTTTCATCCCAGAAGGGCCAACGGTTTTTTTCTCATGGGAATTGACACCAATTCCACATATGAATTTCCCCATTTTTGTTTCAGGGCCTCAGCCAGGACTGCTGTCCAGGGGATTAAGGAATACCTGATCCATAGGTATAAAATCCCACATAATAAAGCATCAGCCACTTTACAATAAAGGGAGTGTAGACATGGGCCCATGGGATCCCCCTGTTAAACCATCTAGAAGTTGCTGGTCTAACAAAGCATTGAAACAGACTGCTGAAGGTACAGCTGAAGTATCAGCTCAGAAGCAAAACCCTTTAGGGACGGGGAGCCATCCCCAGTTCATCGTATACACACTGAATCAGAGACTTCTATGTGGTGCTGGTCTCCTCAATAGGACACAGCATCCAGGAACCAAGGAGTAAACGTAGGATAGGGTTCCATTTACATCACTTCCAATGACTTATCAGGGGATTTTGTGTTTCCCAGGTCCACAATTCTGGGCTCTATAAAGTTAAAGGTCCTGGTCCTCAAAGAGGGAATACTTTCACCAGGAGATACAGCATGAATTCCTTCGAACTGGTATTTCTGAGCTACAGGTCAAACCTACCCACATGAGTAATCTGGGCTACTTACTTCTAAGAGGAGTCACCACCCTGTCAGGGGATAAAACCATAGGCACCAGAAGAAACTTAGGGTTTCTGCAATATCGCAGGGCAGAAAAGAATATGTGTGTAACTCAGGACACAACTGGGCATTTTTTATACTTTCTTGTCCAACTGTCACTGATTTGACAAGGCCAATCCCTAGCCTGAGAATATTATGGTTAGCAAAAACCCAGACCCCTCAGAAAAAAGAGTTTGGGTTAACCTTGCCTTACTTGCCCTATCAGGCAAGTCGCTGAGACAAGCTAAGAGTGAGAGGAATTTAGAATAAAAGTGGAAGATGGAGATTGACAATGAGTATCTGTTGTGATCTGATAGAAAGTTGCAAGAGTGAAATTGCTCACCCTGTAAATTTCCTTATTCTAAGATTACTCTCTGGAATAGAGGTCCACCAGTGTCCTAAAGGAGCTGCTACCCTCTTGAGTATGAAAGAGGAAATCTACATCATATGAGGGTTGAACTGTGGCAGACATGGAGATGTACTGCTTAGATCCCCTTATATGAAAGGATTTGGTGCCCAGGTCTGAGCAGTATGGTTAGTTGTCAACACGGCTATTAGTTTCAATAGGGTCTGCTTCAGCTTTTGAATTGTCATGCATTTTTCAGTGCAGAAGCTGGAGAATGACTGAGCAAGGGAGCAGTAGCTGAAAGCACATTCTTTTTGGGGCAAGCCCAGCAAGGACTCAACTACGTGGAGGTACCAGGGCCTAGCTAATGTCTGACAAATGCAGGACTTCTCTAACAGAGAATCTTTGCTCTGGAGTGACTCATTGGGCTGACAAAGACTGAGTCAGGCCAGAATTGTGGACTAATCCCTCTCTCAACCCAATTGCGCTTCTTTTTCCTTCCAAAGGTGTTATTTGCACTCCTAAATCCATCTCAGTAACTGCTTCCCAGAGAACACAATCCAAGTTACTGAGGTAAGCCTGATACTTCTTTTCATTATAAGTAACACAGTCTTTTTGCGTGAATGAAGAATTCATTATTTTTGGAATCTAGTAACTTTACTATGATAAAGTTTGTTTTGACTATTTGGGGTTAATTTTGTTCAACATGTTTTGACTATTTGGGGTCAATCCTGTTCAACATGCATTGTGTAGCCCTTTCAATATGTATAGATGCAGAACTTTCACTTTGGGAATGTTTCTTGAATTTTTTTTAAGATTTATTTTTATTTATTTATGATAGACATAGAGAGAGAGAGAGGCAGAGACACAGGCAGAGGCAGAGGCATAAGCAGGCTCCATGCCGGGAGCCCGACGTGGGACTCGATCCCAGGACTCCAGGATTGCACCCTGGGCCAAAGGCAGGCGCGAAACTGCTACGCCACCCAGGGATCCCCTGTTTCTTCAATTTTATCTTCAAATATCTGTTCTATTTTCTTTTTGTTCTTTTCTTCTTAGATGGTAGTTATGCATGTTTTAGAACATATATAACTTTGTTTTGTACATCTTTTTCTCCCAAAAACTCTTTTCAACTAATTACTCATTTTTATTTAATGTTGTTCAATTTCCTCATTCCTATCCTCTGTTTGCCTTTTTGAATACTTACTCTGTTCCTTTCAAGGTTCTCTTTATCCCATTATTTTTTCACACTTCTTTCCTAAGTAATTATATCCAGTGCTTTATTTCCTCCTCCCATTTTACCATCACTTCACTGTATTCTTGCATTCTTCGCGGACTTCATTCTAGAAGTAATTTCTTCGTTCTTCATCTTTTTTTTCATTGAAGCCATTCCTTATTTATCTCCTTTAACAATCTAAATATATTTTACTTTAAACTCCCAAGAAATTGATTGTTTGGAGTAAATTCCTACTCTGATTGTCATTTTGGTTAGTTTCTCTTGGATAATTAAACTTGTTTCTCTGGAATTTTGAGCTATTTTGAGGTTTATTTTCCCTGCCTCTTTCTCTTGCCCAGTGTTCAACCCAATCACTAGTCAGGTAGTTTTATGTTTATCTCCATCTAAATCCTGATCGCTCAATCCAGAATGAGGTCTGATAATGGCATGTTAGGATTCCTGTTCCAAGTAGACATGGGGGATACTATCCCCTGATGCTGTCACAAAGCTCACAAGCAGCTTGGTTCTATTCTAGTTATGAGAACCTATCTTCCTTCAAATGTATCCTAGTTTTCTGAAAGTCACAGCCCAACACAGTGACCAGAAACTTTTCTTCCATCAGCCTTCTTTCATGAAAAGGTCCCTTACCATAGCCTTTGAATTCATGAGGTAATGAGGTACTTGCACTCCTGAATCAAATGAGCACTTAAAGTACTCCTTGTCTCATGGGAACCTAATAACCCTCCTTTGGGGCGGGGGGTTTATTTGTTTTTTGGTTTTGTTTCTAAAGATTTATTTATTTATTTTAGAAAAAAAGAGAGAGCACAAGTGTGAGGGGCAGAGGGAAAGGAAGAGAGATCTCAGCACAAACCTTATGTAGGGCTGGATCTTATGACCCTGAGATCCTGAACTGAGCTGAAACCTGAGTTGGATGCTTAACTGACTACCCCAGAAAGTCTCCCCTGCCCTTTTGGTTTTTTTAAACTCATAATGAGGAAGGGCCACTGACTTCAGTTTCACTTACTATTTTGCTTTTCTGTTCTATATCTGGTCAACAGAGATATTTATCTGTTTCTCACTTTACCTATGTCTTTTGGTGTTTTAATATTTTATTGAACACTGTTAAGTAGTAGAGTGTTTCATATCATAAACTTGTGAAGTCACTGTGATGGAAACCCCTGGCATTTAAAATATGAATTATTTGGGGGATCCCTGGGTGGCGCAGCAGTTTAGTGCCTGACTTTGACCCAGGGTGTGATCCTGCAGTCCTGGGATCAAGTCCCACATCAGGCTCCCTACATGGAGCCTGCTTCTCCCTCTGCCAGTGTCTCTGCCTCTCTCTCTCTCTCTTTGTGTCTCTCATGAATAAATAAAATCTTTTTAAAAAAAAAATAAATAAATATGAATTATTTTTTAAATTTTTTAGACAACTGAAAGAGCATTTGGAAAAGAAATAATTTGGATCCCTACCTATATCTCTCATGAAAATAAATACTTGATGAATTAAAGATATAAATTTTAAAATGAAGCTACTAAGTATTACAAAGATTTTTTTTACAAAGAACACAAAAAGTGGTAAACATAAAGGAAAAAAATGGATAAACCTGACATTAAATTATAAACTATTGCTCGAGGGACGCCTGGGTGGCTCAGTGGCTGAGCGTCTGCCTTTGGCTCAGGGTGCGATTCTGGGGTCCCAGGATCGAGTCCCATATGGGGCTGTCTGCTTCTCTCCCTCTGCCTGTGTCTCTGCTTCTCTCTCCATGTCTCTCATGAATAAATAAATAAAATCTTTAAAAAAAATAAAAACTATTGCTCAACAAAGACTCCATTAAGAGTAAAATGCAAGCCACAGAGTAGGAAAAAATATTTGCAATATGCATATCCAATAATAGACTCCTAACCATATACATATATATTTTTAAATTACAGATCAGTAAGATAAAAAAAATTCAATTTTAAAAAAACAGGCAAGAGACTGGAACAGGCACTTCACAAAACAGGATATCCAAGAATCTAAGAAACATATGTAAAGGTGCTAAATAACACTAGTCAACAGAGAAATGCAAACAAAAATCACAATGAGAAGTCATCATCTACTCACCTGAAAGTTGGTGAGGATGTGGAGAAACTGGAACCCTAAAACACTGCTGCTGGGGGTGTAAGTAAACCCACATTGGAAGACAGTAGCCCCCAAAACTCAATATATCAAAAGTGAAACAGATTAAGTCACAGCCCCTTTCAAAGTCATATAAAAAGGAAGTGGAGGAAATTAGTTCTATCTGATGTCAGCCTTTGTTCTTTACTGCTACCCTGTCTTACAGCATAACCCACATCTTCAACAAACACACCAATGCCTTAAATAAACTTTATTTCTTTTTTTGGTTCAATGTTATTTGACTCTGTTTAAAATGGAAACCCTTATCATAGCCTGGCCCTTGGTTGATTGTCAGAGTTTACTAAGCATCTTAATGGAAGTCTAGAACTGAAATACTCGATCAGGATCAGGAGTAGCAACAAATAAACCTTAGAAGCTGTTATTTTCTGATTTCAAGTGCAGTAAAGTCCCTCCCAATATACATCGGAGTTATTGTTTTAAACCAGTTTGCTTTGCTATAATTTCTCTGGATTGTATCCTTATTGTTCAGAACATCCTCACTTCCTGCCCAAAATCAAAATTCAAAGCCATGGTCTTGTCTAGTATTTAGTTTCTGGTGTCTTGGGTCTATTATCTTAGAGTCCTATGTAGTCTCATGTTTGTGGGTCTACTAAACCTGATGTTTTATCACTCATCTGAAATCAGTTACCTGAAGTTCATCCCAGGTTTTTTCTTCTAGAAAATGTTTTTACTCCTTTTGCTTACTAGGATCTAGTAGATCTGCATCATTAGACTAAAATTTGTAATCCCTGCAGTCAAAATTGTTTAAAGCTTTTCCAAATGTTTGTCTTTTGGACAACGTTAAACTGCTTTCAATGCCAGTGCTTGAGTGTCTGACCATACAGAAGCACCAAACCTGGACATCTAAATTTTCTTGTGATAATTAATATTGCCACACTGATCTGTTAATGTGTCTTACTACTATCATATTGGAACCTAAAAGGCATACATGAAATACTCCATTAAAAAGCAGCAGCTTAGAAACCTCAGAAGTTCAATTTGTGCTGTTTTTTGTAATAGTAATATTCACCCTAGGCTGCATTCCCTCAACTAATTAGGAATATTTTTAAAAACATTTTAGGAATCCTTTTTAAAACATTGAAAACTTTTAGTACCTAAAAGAGAGAATGAAGACTCAAATTTCAATAAAAAGCCTGAATATTTCAAACAGTTTGCTGGAACAAAGTGAAACAAGGAAATCTCCCCAGATGTCAACCTTTTTCTCTGGAGATCAAGAGGCTTGAGCATGGACACGAGCAAGGAAGAGTATACTTCTGAGCTATGAATCTGCAGGAGAGCATTTTCTTGATTGATTAAAGAAGAAGAAAAAAAAAAGCTGAGCATTAAAGCAATCTGGCCAAACGAGAGAACAGGTTTGTAATGACTTTTTCCTCCTCAAGTCATTTTATGACAATTCTGCACATGTGGGAAAGTATAGGCTTCTATACCACAATTTTCATTTCAGATTCAGACTCTGAGACTGTGAAGAGTTCTTCAATATGAACAACAGCAATGAAGACTAAACATTTTACAGAGAAGTTAATGTTGATTCAAATAAGTCACAAATAATTTCAAATATTTAATAATATGCATATTTTTACATATGCATATTACGATGGATTGCTTTTCATCAAAGTTTTGTTCATATTGTGCTATATGCCTCACTGCTCATATTCATTTTAAGAAACCATGGCCCCATTTCCTTTGCTCCTTTTTGTAGTTGTCTCAGTTTGCTCAGGCCGCTATAACAAAATGCCATAAATAGGGTAACTTATAAACAACAGAAATTTATTTCTAAAAATTCTGAAAGCTGGGAAGTCCAAGATGAAAGCACCGGAAGATACAGTGTCTGGGTGAAAGCCCACTTCCTGACTGACAAGCAGCAATCTTTTTATTGTGTTATCACATGGCAGAAGGGGTGAAGGATCTCTCTGGGATCTCATTTTTAAAAGCACTAATTCCATTCCAGAGCCCTCATGACCTAATCACATCTCAAAAGTTCTACTTCCATACAGCATCACACTTGAGATTAGGTTTCAAAATACAAATCTTGGGACGATACAAACCTTTGGTCTATGGCAGTTTTTAAAAAATTACCTTTATGCTCAAGTTTCTTGCATTTTCCTACATTTCTAAGACTGCTCTGCCTCAGCTGAGGGTTCTCTTTTTGTCTCCAAACCCGGGTGTTAAACAGTTCTCAACAATAAAGTTTTTGAGTGAGAGGCTGTGGGATGGGACCAGCCAGAAGAGACTGAGTGAAGGCAGTGGATATTAGGTTCTGAGGTAGGACTATAATAGCCAGGGATATCCCAGAACCTACCTGTCTCTACGTTCAGCCACTCTGGAGAAAAAACTTCCAATGGACCATTACCAGTTTTGCCCTCACTCATTCTTACAAAATAACAGATAACAGATGTTTTCTTCTAAGAAGAAGAAGATATTTTTTTAGAAGTAGCACTTGTCCCATAACTATATAGTCAACTAATCTTTAACAAAGCAAGAAAGGATATTCAGTGGAAAAAATACAATCTCTTCAACAAATGGTGTTAGGAAAACTAGACAGTAACATGCAGAAGAATGAAACTGGACCACTTTCTACACCACACACAAAAATAAATTCAAAATGGATGAAAGACCTAAATATGAGACAGAAAACCATCAAAATACCAGAGAAGAACACAGGCAGCAACCTTTAACCTTGGCCATAGCAACTTCCTACTAGACACACCACAGACAAAAGGGAAACAAAGGCAAAAATGAATTGTTGGGACTTCATCAAGATTAAAAGCCTCTGCACAGTGAAGGAAACAATCAACAAAACTAAAAGGCAGCCTACAGAATGGAAGAGGATATTTTCAAATTACTTATCTGATAAAGGGTTAGTATCTAAAATTTATAAAATTATCAAACTCAACAGCTAAAAACTAATCCAGTTAAGAAATGGGCAGAAGACATGAATATTTATCCAAGGAAGACATCCAGATGGCTAACAGACACATGAAAAGATGCTCAACATTACTCTTCATTAGGGAAATACAAATCAAAACCACAATGAGATACCACCTCACACTTGTCAGAATGGCTAAAATTACCAACAGAAGAAAAAACAGGTTTTGTGTTTGTGAGAATGTGGAGAAAGGGGAACTGTCTTGCACTGCTGGTGGGAATGCAAACTGGTGTAGCTACTCTGGAAAACAGTATGGAGATTCCTCAAGAAGTTAACAATATAACTACCCTATGATCTAACAATTGCACTACTAGGTATTTACCCAATGGATACAAAAATACAGGGGATCCCTGGGTGGCGCAGCGGTTTGGCGCCTGCCTTTGGCCCAGGGCGCGATCCTGGAGACCCGGGATCGAATCCCACGTCGGGCTCCCGGTGCATGGAGCCTGCTTCTCCCTCTGCCTGTGTCTCTGCCTCTCTCTCTCTCTGTGTGACTATCATAAATAAATAAAAAAAAATTTTTAAAAAAATACAGATTCGAAGAGAACATGTCCCTGATGTTTCTAGCAGCATGTCAACAATAGCCAAACTATGGATAGAACTGAAATGTCCACCAACTGATGAGTGGATAAAGGAGATATGGAGTATTACAGAGTATTACTTGGCCAGCAAAAAGAATGAAATCTTGCCATTTGCGACAATGTGGATGGAGCTAGACTGTATTATGCTAAGCAAAATTAAGTCAGAGAAACACAAATACCTTATTATTTCACTCATATGTGGAATTTAAGAAACGAAACAGATATATCTATAGGAGGGGGGAAAATAAAAAAGAGAGAGGGAAACAAACCATAAGAGACTCTTAGTGACAAAGAACAAACAGCTGATAGAGGGAGGTGGGTGGGGATGGGCTGGATGGGTGATGAGCATTAAGGAAGGTACCTGCTATGGTAAGCTCTGAGTGTTGACTGTAAATGCTGAACCACTGAATTGTATTCCTGAAACCAATATTGCACTGTATTTTAACTAACTAGAATTTAAATAAAAATTTGAGAATAAAAATGAATAAATCAGACAAGATAAAGAGAAAAAAGAAAAGAAAAAGAAGATACAGCAGCACCACTTGTGCTGAATGTTATTCCCATTGTTCTCTTGATCCTCATCACAGTCAAAATTCATTTTCTGACCTCCTGTCAGGTCATTTCCTGCAGTCTTCTCATACCTCCCTGAAATTCTCTTTGCCCCAAATGGTCATTAGATCACCTCTTTTTTATAAACAAGCAAAACAGTGAATTTTTGACATTCATTGAATTCATTTTGGCATTCACAGTATTCACTAAATTATCAGAAATACAAAACACCAGTTTCCACCTCTGACATACTAAATTAGAATCCATGGAAGGGACACATGAATCTTTACTATTTTTTTTTTAAAGATTTTATTTACTCATGAGAGACACATACACAGGGGGCGGGGGCGGGCAGGGACACAGGCAGAGGGAGAAGCAGGCTCCACGCAGGGACGCAGGGAGCCCGACGCGGGACTCGATCCCGGGTCTTCAGTATCAGGCCCTGGGCCAAAGGCGGCACTAAACTGCGGAGCCACCCGGGCTGCCCCGAATCTTTACTACTAATAGGAATCTTAAGTGGTATTTTCATTAGGTAACTTTAGGATACACTTCAGAAAGTCATAGGACTCCTGATTATATACAAGGCAACCATATAGTTTATCATCCAAATAGGACACTTTGGAAAAGTGAAAGCAGAGATATTAATTTGTTGGCCCAAATGGCAAAAATTGGCACAATTCTGGGCAAATCAGGACATACAGGCATCTTATGATCATGTTCATCTCCACCCAAGTCCTTTATTTATTTCTGTAATCCTTTTATGGAGATATAGTTTACATAACATGCAATTTATCCATTTAAAATGTCCATTTTTTTAGCACATTCAAAAAGTTTTGCAATCATCATAATGAATTTTAATATATTTTCATCATCCTCAAAGGAAACGCTCTATTTGTTAGCAGTCACCCTCCTCTCCCCATGCCCCTTCCCAGCCTAAGCAACTACTCATGTATTTTTTTGTCTCTGTAGATCTGCCTATTCCTGAAATTTCTTATAAATGGATTCATACAATATTTGGTCTTTTATGATTCGCTTCTTTCACTTAGCATAATGTTCGCAAGGTTAATGTTGTAACACGTATCAGTACTCCATTCCTTTTTATTGCCGAATAACATTCCATTGTATGTTTATACCACATTATATTATCCACTCATCAGCTGATGGACATTTGTGTTGTTTCTACTTTATGGCAATTATGAATAAAGCTGATATGAAATTTGTGTGCAAGTTTTTGTGTGGGACATATATTTTCATTCCTCTTAGGTATGTACCTACACTATTCCTCCCACCCCCCCCCCCCTTTCTTTTTTCATCCCTATCTCAGAAGACTCTAGAAGAATTCACAAGAATTGTAGAGGAGTAAGATTTTTCAGTAAGAAAAAATGAAAGGCAGAAAATTATGCTACTCAAATGAGGTGAAATACCTATTTTGTTTTAAAAATACACTTATATCCTTTCTAGCAATGACCCAAATACTTGTTCAGAAATTGGAGTGACTGAGAAAAAAAAAACACAGAAACCAATCTTAAGAATCAGCAAAAATCCCTGCTGGGCTACCAAGGGTCCTTCTTTCAGAGTTTAAAGTCATTCATCTAAGAACAGATGGACTAATACATCAAAGCTAATATAACAGTTGCAAAAAGCTCCTGGGTCTTTGTTCTCTGGCCAAATATTTGCATTCTGTGTCTTGAATCAAAACTTTTAATTTCTAGTGTTAATGGTTTACTCACTGATGACTTCTTTAATTTGGACTTTTTCTTTAAAATGCATGACATAGGCAGGCTGAGCTTTCAGAAAATGTGTTTAACCTTATAAAGATCTACACATAGGTGTAATGGTCTTATGTTAGGAGACGCACAGTAAAGTTAGTTGTGTTAAAGTAAAATCAATACCTACAGAAGAGAAAATTAGAAAGGAAACAGATTTTTCTTCCCTCTTTCTTTTCTTTTTTCCCTGTCACTAGGCTGTGTGAGTTTGGAACTCTAGGAATTATAACATTATAAAAATGTCCAGGTTTCCATTCTAATGGGTTCCAGGTTTTCTTGCTATGGGGATGAAACCAGCAGACTTAGTAAATCCTTATTTATTTGTCCCAAAGGCCAGGCAAAACTCTTTCTTCTCTGGTGCTGGTTTCTATTCATTCATTGCCTCTTCTCAGGTTCTTTTGCTGCCCATCATTAATCTTTCAAGCTACAGCTGGGTGGGTTCAGAACAAAACCATCAGAGGAGCTGAAAAATGAAATATTTACCTGCACCAATGGGGAAAAAAGGCCTATCAACCTTGTCTATTCAGCGCAATCACATTTTTATTTTATTTTATTCACTTTCTAGATAGAAGACAAGATACATATATACACTCACACACACACATATATATATTCCCTCTCTGTGTTAATACATTTTTTTTTTTTTTTACTATCTATCTTCATTTGTAATGAGTGTAATATATAGAGCTCAGTTAGTTACCATGGAGACACTGGTCCTCTGTTTCTTATCACAGAGCCACACTATCGTCTGGTGTCAGCCAAGGAGGGATGACAAAGGCCTCCCCAAGAGCCTAGCTCTGCAATTACTGAGCAATCAAGCGCCTCTTTTAATAGAGCACATCCAGGTATACATGGCTTCTTGCTCAGCACTGTCTTCTCTTTTTCCCTTTTAAACTTACATAGCAGGATGTAGTTACCAGGTACAGATATCTCCCTCTGTTAGATGGCCTGTTTATTCAGGATCTCAGTGATATTCTTTAATTTATATAACAGAGCTCATTAGCTACCATCCTCTTTACTTTTAAATGTCTCATATTTTTTAACTTCAACAAGTATTATTTTCTTCTGAGGATATATAGTGTTCTTCTCTTTATGCGTTAATCTGTTTTTATGGTTTGTCATTAACTGATGAAATGAAGGAGTGGATAAATGAAAACCATAGTCTCTAAATTTTCTCTTAGTGTAGATTTTTCCTTAACTTCTCTAACCAATTTACTGCAGCTAGCAACAAAAAATTTAAACACTTGAATGACTGGCATTCATTCTTTATCTTCTTTCTGGTGGTGATATATATGACAGGCTAAATGAACCAAAAGTATATAAAAGGAGAAACAAAAAGCCTAATTTTTCCTCAGGGATTTTTAATTTATTTGGAGGTTGGCATGACTTTCCAGATTTGACTTGGATGCTCAGACTCAGACATATCTAAACTCACTTGGAAATTTGGGGGGAAACGAGGTATGAAGGTAGGCCCCAAGGCATTCTGTTGGCCTAGATCTGTAATTGTAGAAGGCATCTTACAATAAGAGCTAAGTTTTGCCCTGTGTAGTATCTATAATGTTATAAAACATACAGTTGTCTTGATTCTCTTAAAAGGTCTAGAAATTTCCTAACATGCCCTCTTCCCAAACGAAGATGTAATACTCAGGCGTTTAACAGCATGATGATGGCTGGGGTGGGAGAGATGGAAACAGTACGAAACTAAAAAGGTATATGACCTGGTCACTGCTCTGAAAAAAAAAAAAAAATCTAATTGGGAAAATAAGCCTTTAAACTTATGTACAAGGTTAATAATATGAATTAAAGAGCAAAAAGGGGGGGGGGAGAAAAAAGATCCATTAACTCCAGAGTTAATAAGATTTATGGAAAGAGGTGAAATTTTAAAATGTTCTTTAAAGATGGAAGAAAAGGAAAAAGTATTCTAAGCAAGGAAAATAGCAAAAGCTAAAATGTGGTGGAGGGAATGGTCTTCTCAGAGGATCATGGTCTTCTCAGAGGATCATGGTCTTCTCAGAGGATCATGATAATGCTACCATTACTCAAACTATCCTTGAGATTCAAGAAAACTTCTAGAATCAGCTCAATTGATGATGTTAATTTCCTATTATACCCTTGCCCGCAAGATGCTTTTCTTTCCTTCAGTAGAAAAGAGAGACATGAAGGGAGGGAGGAGAATGGGATGCAGGGGAAGGCAGGAGGGAGTGGGAGAGGAGAGGGCAGAAAAAGTAAGGAGAGGGAGGGAAGGGGGAGGAAGGGAGAATTCAAAATGTGTATTAAAAATGACATAATAAAAAAATGAATAACAGAGGTTGCCAATTATTATTATTTTTTTGCAGGTAGGAGAACAAAGTGGGTTTTTGCAGGCAGAGTAGGAAAGGATTCTGTTATATGATCCCTATATGCCAGGAATGTCATTAATTAGATAAAAATGAGTGACTGGATACTTGCCAAATGTAGCTCAGGAGATCAAGGGCGACATACATGTTTTCACCTATGCTCTGGAATCCTTGGTATAGCTATACAGTACACATAGGTTTTGTCAGGAGTTTGACAGGAGCCTAAATTAATACTAGGTTTTTAATAGACCACTGACTCCTGGCATTTTTGTTCCCAAAAGATGGTCTCATAAATACACAGTTTCTTTCAGCTGGACACTGGAGAAAAAGATATTTGATCAGTGACATAAGCTGGTGAGAAAAGCCAACATAAAAGTTTATTGGAACTACTTGAAAAAGTTTGCAGAAAAGTTTACTGGGAGGTGACTGGAAGGAATGAAGATATTCATAACCTAACAGCAAGTCCTCCATAATTGTGTGTACTAAGCACTGCACTAAACACTTCATATACATGGTCTCGTGATCCTCATAAACCTCTGACATAAAGAGTAGTCACCTCCACATATTATAGATGAGAAAATAGAGTTTCAAGAGAGAGTAACCTGTCCAAATTTATATATTAAATGGTATGGACCTGATGGAACACAATGACCTAAATCTATGATAATAAAGGCAGACTGCTTCAAAAGACAGAATTACTGTAATACATATTTATTCAGTATTTTCCTCCCCCTCATTTCCTTTGATAAGCATTGTGACAAAAAGGCATATATGACTGATCTATCTATATTTCCTCGGTAAATTTTATCAAAAAGCTAATAATTGAAGAGGATATTTCTGGATACTCAGAGGAGGAAGATGGGAAACAAGGTATTCAAAGATAAATCTTTCTTAGGACAGTAGGGGAAAGGAGTAAAACAGTTAAGATAATTCTGTTCTTTAAAATGGTTCATCTTGTCTCTTTAGTAAGAAGAAATCTGTGCAAAAAGAAAAAGAAATTTGAAAGTAAAGATCTTTTACCAAGTACCTTCCCTCATTCATTTGCCATTCTGTGCCTGTAAGATTACAAGTCCCATTGAGCTTTATTCACCTCATAACCTGGCCTTCTTATCATTCCTTCAATAAGCCAAGCTTGGTCTTATCACAGGGTGTCTTTGCAATTCTTGTTCCCCAACCTGGAATTTATGGCTTACTTCTGCTCAACATCTGTGGCCTTTAGCAGTCAGACCCTCAAACTGATCTTTCCAGACTAACCTGTTTAAAATATTTCTCGTTCCCTGCCCACAACCCACTCTCTTCCTCACCCTACATCTCAATAGCCTCTTTTTTTCCTATTCACTGCACTTATCATTATCTGAAGTTCTTTATTAATTTTATGCATTTTTGTTATATTTAAACATAAAATGTTTCATTCATTATTATTTTTCTAGTACTTAGATGAGTAGTTGGTACATAGTACACACATGGTAGATATTTGCAGAATGACCACTACCAGCCAATAGGAACAGGGCAATCCTAAAAGAGATACATTTGATAATGCTTCACAATTTATAAGGTGGTTACAAAAACTTCAAAGGTCAATATCCTACTAGAGGTTGATCTGCATATCAACTAGTCATATCAAAAACACTAACAAATCAGAGAATTCTGTTTGATAACAGAAATCTTATTTGCATGAAGGCCCTCAGGTCAATTTAAATTCTTGGCATAGCTGTATACTCAGTTATTCTCTAAATTCTTTTCATGGCATTGATAAGAAGGATTTTTGGTAGAAGGCTGAAAAGCAACAAAATGTGTTATTTTAATGAGTTTAAATGAGTTTAAATGAGTTTAATGAGTTTAAAGACTTTATTGCCATTCCCAACATACAATAATTCTTGCTTGCATTTGCTGGAAATGTCCCTGTAAACACAGGTTTTTATTTCTGCTTCTCTGACCAGTACAAGTTATGCTGCTCTGAACAGCTGGAATCAATGTTATAGGCTGAGTATCTGTGTCCCCTAAGAATTCATATGCTGAAATCTATTCCCTCAGGGTGTGGTATTTGGAAGTGGGGCTTTTTCAAGATGATTGACACTTGGGGGCAGAGCCCTCATGAATGGGATAGCTTACTTATACAAGAGACCCCAGAGAGATTCCTCACCCTTCCTACAATGTGAAGACAGAGAAGATGGCCATCTATGACCCAGGAAGCAGGCTTTCACCAGACAATAAATCTGCTGATATCTTGATCTTGGACTTCTCAGCCTCCAGAATTCCAAGAAATTTCTGGTGTTTCTAAGCCACCTGGTCTATGGTATTTTGTTATAGCAGCCTGAACAAAGACACCATAGTTAACAAATGAAAAACTGCCCATCAAAGCAGGTAACTTTTTTGTTTGTCTATTTATAACCCAGACCTATTTTGAAATTTTCTGGGTATTTGGGGAAGAATGGCATCCAGACTGAGAATACAATCTCATACTCTTGAATGTTCACACATTTCCTTTGCTGGTTTATTAGGAATTATGAAATGCCCTTATGACTTCCATCCTATTCCGAGTTCACTGGATTGATGTTATACTGATGAATCAACAGACTGAATCTATTTCCTGCCACTCAATCTCCCACTACAGAGCTTGGCAAGAACCAACATATTTGAATTCGGTAGAAGGTACAGGTAGCAAATGGTTAATTCTAACCTGAGAAGTAACTACATTTCATAAACACTAAATTACTGGCATCCTCACTGCCAAATGATTGTTAGCTTTCATCTGCAAAATGAGGGTCTGACAACACATATCAATATAAAACCTTATGTTGGAATTGACAAAGAGATCCTAGTTCCTTCTAGTATTTCCAATGTGAGTCTTGACTTTTGCTAAACTAATGACTGAAGGTTTTTCCTACTGAGTCTTGTCTTTTCAACAAGAGACAGAGACTATGTTCATAATGACTTCCATTCAGGTTTCTGCTCTAAATTCATCATGAAGTTCTATTTCATTTTTAGGATATCATACATTGTTTCAAACCTCCTTTTCCTATGGGAAGTGAAAACTTCCTTTTCCCTGGGATATACCTGGTGGAAAAGAGCCCCCACTTCCGGTATAGTCTCCAGTTACAGAAGCCCCTCCTCACTGACAGCAAATAGTAATCATTCTCTTTTTGTCTTTTTGTAGTGTTTTTATTGTAAAAATATATATCCTGTTATATATTCATTAATTGATAATTTTTTAAAGATTTATGTCTTCAAGAAAAAACAAATATTGGTAATATGGAGAATATGGAGAAAAAAAGAACTAAAGCACTGTTGGGTAGGAATGTAAATAGATGCAGCCACTATGTAAAATAGTATAGAGGTTTCTAAAAAAAAATTAAAAATAGAAATACCGTATGATCCATTAATTCCATTACTGGGTATTTACCTAAAGAAAACAAAAACACTAATTCAAAAAGATATATGCACCCCTAAGTTTACTGCAGAATTATTTACAATAGACAGGACGTGGAAGCAACCTAAGTGTCAACTAATAGACAAGTGGATTAAAAAAAGGAGGAGTGGATATACATACATGCATGCACAAATATTACACAGCCATAAAAAAGTGATCTTGCCATTTGAGACAACATGAAAGGATCAAGAGCATATTGTACAAGTGAAATAAATCAGACAAATACAAATATCAAATGATTTCACTTAAATGTGAAATCTAAAATAAAATGAATGAACAAATAAACAAAAAGCATAAATAGATCCATATAGACAGAGAATGAACTGATGGTTGCCAGAGGGAAGAGGAGTGAGGGGATGGGCAAAATGGGTGGAGTGGAAAACACAAGTGCGTATGTACGGAATGAACAAACCATGGTACTAAAAGGCACAGCATAGGAAATATAGTCCATATATTATAATGGCATTATATGGTGACAGATGGTAGCTACGCTTGTGGTGAGCATAGCATAAGACAATGGAGAAATTGAATTACCACTATATTATCTACTTTAATTCAACAATGTGTGAAAACTGTACTCAAAAAAGTTTTTTTTAAATAATAAAATTAATTTCTCATAAAAAAAAGATGTGTGTCTATACATAGTACGTTTACCTTGGAAACATTTCTAGCAATTCCAACTTATAAACTTGCATTGTGGTTCATTTGCCTGAAAAGAGTATTTTAAGTAAAATAAAATACTAAGTTCAATGCATCATATGAAATTTTTCTAGGAAAAGTTGTGGCCCTTTATCACCAGCCCAGAGCAGATGCAAGGTGATAAGTGAAAGGTGATCAGATTAGCACATTGAGCAATATTTAGTGAACTGCACATAGGTCAACAATATGTTAAGACCCTTAATAAATCTAACAGAATATAGAAAATGGTAGTGTTAGAGTGCATCTTCAAACATCTATGCAAAGTCAATCAGGCTACTTAAATTTAATTTAAGTCCCCTACCTAGCTTTAGCAGTACCTAAAGTTAACAAATCCTGGCTTTCCCATTCTCCTTCCTATTTTCATTTTAATAAAATATAAAAAACAGTAACATAAAGAAAAAAAAATCAAGATGTGGCAGTGTCCAAAAGCTATGTAAACAGTAGGACATGGTAAATAAAATAAAGGAAAGACCAAACTCTGGTCCTTATCATTCAAGTATTTTTTATCCCCATTCCATAAGATTGTATTCAAGGAATTATCATTACAAATTAGGAATTACTTTCAAACTTTATTAAATTTTCTTATTAAAAAGGTAGTACCTGCAATATTACTGATGATTAAATATGTACACTAATATTAATACAACCAAGTGACTATTTTCCTCTATCATAATAACCTGGAGAAATTATATATTTATTCCACTGATAAATGTACTGTACATTTTTTGTTTTCTAGCAAATCTCTTTTGGAATTGCCTTTAGTACCAGTTTAAGAAGCCACAAAACAAAACCCATTTTATTACTTTTTAAATTCATCTTTTGTTTTGTTTTATAACCAGAAATCTCCCACTTTGGTCACTAGACTTACTTCAAAATGACTTCTGGTTGTTTCAAAAACAAAGATACTCTCATTCAAAAACTTGAAATGTGGGATGCCTGAGTGGCTCAGCGGTTGAGCACCTGCCTTCAGCCCAGGGCGTGATCCTGGGGTCCCAGGATCGAGTCCCATGTCGGGCTCCCTGCACAGAGCCTGCTTCTCCATCTGCCTGTGTCTCTGCTTCTCTCTCTCTGTGTCTCTCATGAATAAATAAAAATCTTTAAAAAAAAATTGAAAAGTTAGTATGTGCCTGTTTTAGAGACTGCAATCTCTAGAGGTTAGATTTAGAGTAAGCAATCTCTTACTTACATCTCTTCCTTGTCATTCCCACAGCCAGTGCCCCAATCCAATCCCTCATTTCCTCTTCCCAGATCTCTCTTTCAGCTAATATCCCTCTGATGTTCAGTTATGCACAGTACTGCCAGGATTGTCCCATTAAAGCACAGCTTCTATCTCTTTGCCCCGCTTGCTCA
Source organism: Vulpes vulpes (assembly GCF_048418805.1). Lineage (NCBI taxonomy): Eukaryota > Metazoa > Chordata > Mammalia > Carnivora > Canidae > Vulpes > Vulpes vulpes. The sequence goes on along the minus strand of NC_132791.1, from coordinate 179,783,118 downwards.
AAAGCTTTCAGGGGCATCCCGGAAAGATTGTCCACCCTCCTGCCTTCTAACACTTACATAATGCTTGCTACGTGCTGGGCACTGTTCTAGGTGCATTACATATGGTATCTTATTGTTCATATCAACTTAATGAAAAAAAATAAAGATATTATCCCCATTTTAAAGATGAGAAACTAAAACACACAGTTCAAGTCACTTGTCAAAAGACAGTTAATATGTGCCAGTACTACGATTTATACCCAGGGACCCTGGCTCCAGAGTTCTATCTCCCTGGTTTCTTTTCTTACTTTACCTACTATTCAACCATTCTCTAATTGAACCAAGTGCTTTTCTGCTTTTGGTCCTTTGGTTTACAAGTTTTTTCTTCTTGCCTGACATATCCTTTTCCCATATTTTCCTACCCATATCCACCAAGATCCATCTGAAATACAACCTCTTCCATGAAGCTCAACCAGATACGTCATCTATTTCACTCTATGCTTCTTTTATAACTATTAAAACATTGTATTTTGTACTATATTAATTTGTACATACATTTCTAAATGTTAACTCTGAAGGAAAACCATTTCTTATTTTTTACTGTCCCCCTTCAGCATTGTTACTATTACTGACAGAAGGGAGAGTGGCAGACAATTGATATAATTGAAAATAAACAAACTACTAGCCAAAACAATCTTGAGAAAGAAGGACAAAGCCAAATACTCCCAGATACTACAAAGCTACAGTAATCAAAATAGTGTGATACTGGCAGAAAAAAAGACACAAAGATCAGTGGAACAGAACACAGAATCCAGAAATAAACACAAATTTATATGGCCAATTAATCTACAACAAAAGCGGCAAGAAAATACAATAGGGATAAGATAATGTCTTCAATAAATGATGCTGGGAAAACTGGCCAGCTACATGAGAACAATGAAGCTGGACCACTTTTTTTTTTAATAATAAATGTATCTTTTATTGGTGTTCAATTTGCCAACATACAGAATAACACCCAGTGTTCATCCCGTCAAGTGCCCACCTCAGTGCCCACCACCCAGTCACCCCCACCCCCTGCCCTCCTCCCCTTCCACCACCCCTAGTTCGTTTCCCAGAGTTAGGAGTCTACTGGACCACTTTCTTATACTATACACAAAAATAAACTCAAAATGGATTGAAAACCTACATGTAATATCTGAAACCATAAAACTCCTAAAGGAAAACACAGACAATAAACTCTTTACTGGTCTTAGCAACATTTTTCTAGATATGTCTCTGCAGGTAAGGAAAATAAATGCAAAAATAAAACTATTGGAACTACACAAGAATAAGGGACTGCTCAATGGGAGAAATTTATAAACTATATATCCAATAAGGGGTTAGTATACAAAATACACAGAAAACTGATACACCTCAACACCAAAAAATACCAGATAATCCAGTTAAAAAATGGGTAGAGGACCTGAATGGACGTTTTTCCAAAAAAGATATATAAATGGCTAACAGACATATGAAAAGATGCTCAATATCACTAATCATCCGGGAAATACAATTCAAAACTACAATAAGATACCATCTTATACCAATCAGAATGGCTAAAACAAAAAGACAAGAAATAACAAGTGTTGGTGAGGATGTGGAGAAAAAGGAACATGTGTGTACTCTTGGTGGAATGTAAACTGTGCAACCACTGTGGAAAACAGTATGGAGGTTCCTCAAAATATTAAAAATGGAAACAGCATATGATCCAGTAATTCCACTTTTGGATATTTAACCAAAGAAAACAAAAACACTAATTCAAAAATATATATGCATTCCTATGTTTATTGCAGTATTATTTATAACAGACAATATAGTATCAATATAGATACTTAGGAAAATAACCTAAGTATCCATTGATGGATGAATGGGTAAAGAATATGGGGCATATATGGGACAGCTCAGTTGGTTAAGCAGCCAACTCTAGGTTTTGGCTCAGGTCATGAACTCAGGGTCATGAGATAAAGCTCCAAGTTGGGCTCCGTGCTCGGTATAGAGTCTGCTAGGGATTCTCTGCCTCTCCTTTGTCCCTCTCCCACTCTCTCTCTGAAATAAATAAAATCTTTGAATAAATAAATGTGTGATATATACACAACAGAATATTATTCAGCCATAAAAAATGAGATCTTGCCATCTGAGACAACATGGATAGACCTAGTGGGTATTAAGCTAAATGAAATAAGTCAGACTGAGATAGAAAAATACCATATTATTTCATTTATATAAGGAATTTAAAATACAAAACAAGTGAACAAATAAACAAAAAAGCAGAAATAAACCCATAAACACAGAGAACAGACTTATGGTTGTCAGAAGGCAGTGGGGAGGAATAGATAGGTAAACCACGTGAAGAGGAATGGGAGATACAGGAATGAATAAATCAAAGGGATAAAAGGCACAGCATAGGGAATATAGCCAGTTGTATTGTAATAGCTCAGTATGGTGACAGATGGTAACTACACATGCAGTATGCATGGCATAACAGATAGACTGGTCAAATCACTATGTGTACACAAGAAACTAATGCAACAGTGTATGTCAACTATACTTCAACTAAAAAAAAAATAAATGACAACTGATGAATAAAATCATGCTACTTAAAAATATGTACTATAGGCACTCTGTAAATGTTAACTGATATGAAAAGATGAGTATATTCAAAAGACTGTACTAAAGGCTCTGAACTCTGAAAGCAATTCCAGAACTGCTGTGGACATTGATGCAATAAATATGTATCATCCCAAAAGAATCTCTTTTAACCTGACAACTAATTTTTATGGACTCAGTGAACCATTACTACTTATTGAGTACCCATTCCATGCCAAGCACAAAGATATAAAAAAAAAAAAAAAAAAAAAAAACTAAAGTTCTAGTGTATTTCACACACACAAAAAATCCGGCTAGCTCCCTCATATTTTTTAGGGAAGCAATATTCCTTAATGAGAAAATATTACAGAAAATTCTCCTGTGCTTAAGTTTCTGAAAGACATACTAACAGGGCCTAGGTCTTCCTTCAGTGGGGATAGTCAGGAGGAACTCAAAGAAAAAGTTCTCAAAACAATGATCTATAATTTATACACTCTCAGGGACTTTCAGGAAGAGAAATTTCATGCTTTATATATTTAACATGTAATAACTACTATGTATAGAATTTGTGGGAATATGAGATTCCTGGGTAGAAGATGCTACAGTAGTAGTTCAAAGTCTGAACAAAGATGATAGCTTTGTCTGCCATCAAAAATGCAGCTTTACTCTATCTATTAAGGGGTATGTTTGAAGCTGTGCTATTTCCTAGATCTCTATATGATAATATCCTCAAAAGAGAAGACTACGTTTTTAAGAACTGCAGATTTTTCTTCTTTATTTCCACAGATGTCTGCTTCTATTTTCAGCCACTCTTCCTCTTATTCGTATGGAATAAACTCAATCATAATGTTCCTTTGCCTTCAGTTTTTGTTTATTTAATTAAGATGATTTTCTACATGAGTAATTATAAAGGCCATAATTATACTATCAAGTTTCTGCCAAAGTAACAATCTAAGGTTAACACTTGGCAATATTTAAATCTAAAACAATATAAAAACCCTGAGTATATGAATAAGGTGGATTTAATCAGGCTATTTCCTCTGGAGTGTAAAAGAACATTCTAGCTGTCATTGTTTATTATTATATACTATTTTAAAGAGAAATAGTTTATAAGCTATTATAAACAGTAGATGGCTGTGCCAAACCAAGATCCTTCTCTGAGGAATTTATAAAGGAAGCAGCTATTATAAAACCAGGAAAGATAATATGACAATAGAGCAAAATAGCATAAGCAAGGTATACATTAGCAGGTAATATTTATGGTTAAGATATTTTGGGATAGCAGAATCAGAAAACTGTGGGAGTCAAAAGAGATTCCTTAGAATTTTCTCTTTCATTTAGATGGGAACATATGTGCATACTTATTCTAGTTAAATTAAGAGCACTCTTTGTTTTTCAGTCTCTCTTAGAGTTAGAGATTTTACCATCCTCTTTGGTCATCCATACTGGGTTTACATTACATTTAAGTCTATTTCTCTTCTTCTGTCCTAAAGACAGAGAACTGACAACTACCCTTTCTGCAGCAAGAGCCTTCCTACACTTGAAGAGAACATTTAATCACTCATCAGCCTTATTATCTCCAGAAAATGAAAGAAGATCAAAATAATTTTTAAAAGATGTCAGAGGATATGGTTTAATGTTACCCACACATAACATTCAAAAACCTGAAGCCAGTGAGGGAAGAGGAAAGGAATAATCAAGAATAAAGGAACAGCAGACCAGATTACATAGGAAATAAAGGCTATAAGGAGAGAATAAAATAATAGATCCATGATGGGCTTCAAAAATACGATTTGAGTGCTTATATATGCAAGGCACTGTGCAGAGTACTTTATATATGCATTGTTGATATCATCATCTTCATCCAATTAGCTAACACTTAATGTGCACTTTGCATCAGGCATCATTCTTTGTACTTTCCATATATGAACTCATGGAATCTTCGTGACATCTTGAAGGGTAGGATTATTCCCATATTTCAGAAAAGGAACTAAAACATAGGTTTATAAAAACTTCAAATTCTTGGTGCATTCTATAAGGGACATCAAAATGTCTCTAACAAATGAGAAAACTTGAGTACCACAGATTAAATAACATACTAAAAATAGTTGTTAAGTGACAGAGCTGGGATTTTAAACCATGAATTATCTGATTCCAAAGTTCTTTTTGACTACATGTCTAACTTGAGAGAAGAAAGAAAATAACAACAATAAGCACAGTAAGAGCATATTACATACCAGGCACTGTTCAAAGTGTTCAGTATTAACATATTGAATCCTTATAATAAGCCTATGAAAATAGGTACTATTATTATTATTCCCATTTCACAGTTGAGAAAACCAAGGTACATGATCCTAATCTATCTGGGTCATTCAGCTGCTAACTAGGGCATTGGGACTCATATTCATGAAGTCCAGTTCCAGAGCTGTGCTCTTACCACAACACTATAATGTCCCTTGTAATTAAAATATATAAGGGGAGCAAATGTTTGCAATACTGATGAGAATAGTCTCACAGGTAAATAGTCTCACAGTACACTGGCACTACTCCATAGCTAAGATTTATTGAGCATTTACTAAATACTGCTGGTGGAAACTGGTATGGGCCACCCAGATATTCCTTTAGGAATGAAGGACTTATTTCACCAGCTAATGGGAGACCTGAGAGAAGATGGCCCTCACTTATCAGCTCTCAGTTGAAAAAACTTACCTGTAGGATTGGCTGAGGTCTTTGCTAGGAATGCATTACAACTCATTTTCCAGAGGTGTTGATCCCAAGAGTACTCCCTAATAAATGGTAAACATCCTGAATGCTCATTTCCATGAGCCTGCCTCCCTAGTAACTCAACCTGTAACAAACTTTGTATAATCTCTTGTAACTCTGACCATCATATAAATCAGGTGTTATTACCCTCACATACTCATTTTACAAATGAAGACACTGAGGCTTAACTTGCCGGAGATCACAGAGTTGGTCAAGGTTGGAAACAGAATTTGAACTGAGACTAATTCTGGAGCCTACACTCAACTTCTACATGATTTTACACAAGAGAAAAGTTTCAGTAATTCAGACTTATTATTAGTTCAACATATATTTAATACTGAAGAAAAAGAGGCACTCTGAAAGACATTGACATCTTAAGGGAAAAGAAATCTAACATTTTGTTTAAAGCATAGGTAACAATCATGGAAGTAAGTAGAATGACCTTGAAATACAAACCAGGTGGCCTGAAAAGGAAGCCTAGTCAAGAAAATACCTGAACAATTTTTCCTCTATGCTTTCTACAATTTATTTCTTGGGAAAACAGAACTGAGGACAAAGAAAAGTTCCCATTCGATATGGGAGAGAAAAATGTTCAATTAAAGATAAACTCTCGCACATTAAATTATCTTACGTTCAAAGAGAAAAGGCTTCACTCTCCAATATGCAACATTTACCATCTGATACATCTATCCATCATCTTTTCTCATTAAAGAGAAGCTGAAAACATAAAATGACAGCATATGTTTCTGACTTCAATGAAAAGTTATAGGATCTGATATCTGTCCACAATAGTCTAAGAGACATGGGATAGTGTTAAATGAAGGGGTGGAGAAAGGGAGTTGAGGGAGCACAGAGCCACAGCTTTTGCCTGAGCTAGCCTATACAACTACAGATTTTCTCCAGTGTTGTAAATTTCCAGGCACTATTACCATCTTAATTTTCTCACATTTTCCAGATGAGATTCAAGAGATAAACAAATCCCTTGACTCAGATGGAAGCTTAAATTGTGGACTCCACTTTTAAAAATTATACCTCTTTTTTTCTGGGCATAGATAATTTCCTCCATTTCCAACAGAGGGAAGGGAAAAATTGCAACTAAAAAAACCCCTACAAATATTAAATTTATCCTTTCAGTACTCATATGTCCTGGTGCATTCTTGATTTCACTTAAAACCAAAAGTAAACCTAAAATATACCCAGAACATAAGAGGGCCTGAAAAACCAAGTTCAGAGAAAATGGGATGCAGTTAGCAAAGATTACATGCATCAGTGAACTGCACTAAATTGAACACTTTTAAATGCCAGAGATTTTCTCTGTGAAACTGGGGGGGTTTGAAAGAAAAATCAATAATGTTGGAAAAGAGAAACCTTCTTCACACATCTCTAATTAGTCATAGCAGAATCTGGTGGATTTCCATATTACAACTGGATCAAACTTCTGAAACTGGTTTTGATCCCAGACTCACTCAGTACATCTTCCAGGAGAAGTTCCACTCAAGACAATCAAAGGCTTTTCAACCTTGAATGATCCTCAAGATCACTCTTTCAGTTTGCATCCATCCTACATTATGTTCTGCGGCTGTCTAATGTTGCCTACAGCAAATCTCCCTGGAATTACCCTGAAAGAGCTCCATTTATAAAAACAGGCAAAGGATCTTCAAACTGTTCAGCTTCAACTTTAGCTTGAGCTTTCAAAATCTATAATAATAAGTAAAACCAGGCATAAAGAGGCAAAGTTCTTCAGATCTTTTATTTTTTTAACAAATCAAATAAATATTGGCCATATTGTTTATATTTAGAGCATGAACTCCTCTGTAAAGTCCCTGCTCAAGTCTAATAATGGACTAGGTAAAGGGTTTCTGTATTTTTCTGAATAATCAATACCAAAGCCACTGATGCAAATTTATTTGAACCCCAGGGAACACATCCTTTGAAGTTCTGGGAAAATTTTAAATATAGTGTACAAATCAATAAGTGGACAAAAACATCTCTTTCGATGTGTTCATTTTTATTTGGAGAGGAAATATTTATCTTTAAATGTAATCTCTCTTTCATTCCATCTGTGAACTCTTTTCCCAAATCATTTATTCTACAAAATAAACTCATGACAGTCAGCTGACCTTAAATTTTTTTTTTTTTTTTTTTTTTTTTTTTACCAGAAGTGGTGTAGTTGTCACCTTTCTGAATGGAATGATTTCTCAAGCCCAAAACATAGTATTCCTCTTTTCACCCTCTTGTAATGCTATTCTACTTTGGTCTCTTCCCACCACTTCGCATCCAGTTTTGGAGCCTCAATAACCAGAATGGTTTGAGGGCATTTCTAGAAGGGATTCAACTGGCCTGGTTTGGTGGTATGCGCTGTTTCGAATAGGATACATCTAGGAGATTAAAAATATATTTTTTCATTACTGCCTATTTTCACAGTCCACTGAGCAAAAATACAAAGCAATTTTTTTTCCTCTCCCCATTCTCCCCTTTTCCTTCGTTCTCTTTCTTCCCCTGTGGAGTTCAAATTAAAGAAAGGTGAAAATTGAAGCTGTTGTAGGCAAGGCGATTGCAACATGCATATTTGATTTTTATGATGGATCTAAATTGCTGAATAAGGCCATGGAACAAAGGGAGACTGCAGCTTCCTGCCCATCACAAGCAGCCACTGAATGCAGAACAAAAGCTTCGGCCATTAGGGGCTCAGCAGGGAGACACATTATATAAATGACTTTGTCTTTTCTGCCCCCTCCCCCCTACTGGGTGCACTGGACAGGGATGGGTGTGTGTGTGCCTGTGTGTATGTGTGTGTTATGATTTGCCAGGGCAAGAGATAAGAAATTCTGGGAGCAGCAATAGGAATAGAAATGTACAGCACATTATGATCCCAAAAGGCCATGCTTTACTCTTTGGACCAGTGTAGCTCCCAGTGCTGTAGTAAGAGCGCCACCTAAGACAACCACTCCCCTAAAGAAACTTGGCATCTTTTCAGAGTAACCTATAGCTTTTCTTTTTACTGTTCTTGTTTCTTTCATCAGGAATGATAAAGCATAAAGAAAAAACATGGAAAAAATATGAAGGCCTAGTATTCCAAGGTAATTGCCAGACCTGCTTAAAGAACAAATTGACCTACCACACAGTTCATTGTGGCACTGGTTTCCTCAGAAACTACTACTCTTCATTCTTTCTTCTAGACTCACGGCTTTTCTTTTGGCAGGAAGAGAAATATAAACCAATAACGATCCTAACCTATCATATAGTGAAGTCAACCGACTTTTAAGAGGTCCCCTGTGGTGGTGACTTGAATAGGTGCTACTGTTCTAATATGGCTTGAAACATCAGCAGTTCTGCACAAACACACTCAGCAATCTTTGCATCTAATTTGTTTTGTAGAAGGACTTTAGTATGCTTCACAAAAATGGATTATTTTACTACTTCTAATATCACTGAAACAGGTAGGAAATAAGAGGCTCTAACTTCAAGTTTAGAATGGTTAAGTACATTGAAGGTGACACACTGAATTGCAGCAAGACTAAATGAAACCCAGGTCACTGGATGCTCACTTCAGTTCTATCACTACAAGTTTCATACAAATTGTAGGAAGATGCTCTAACAGTCCTCCAACTGTCTGAGGGATAGGAGAGAAGGTAGTCCCATTGTGGACCAAAATAAATGAAAATCACTGTCGTGTGCTGCAGAATCCCCACTAAGAGTTCTTAGAACGTCCCAAAGACAAATTCAACATATGAATATATACAAACTTAAGTAACCTAAGGGTGAGTGAATTGTGTAAAGCCAGCTAAGTGAAATACTATGAGACAACTGCCACTTGTCACATGCCATCATTATTCTGTCTTAAAATGGGCAATTCATGTAAAATAAGGTAGACTCTTATGACTTATATGAAAACTGAGAAGTCTTAAGGGACAAAGCATGTTGTCACCGTAGAGTAATTCATTTCTGAGCTACAGAGGTCATCAAGCTTTTCACTAGTTCTTTTGGATCTACTTTAAGATAGTTAAATCCCTTTTTGGTGAGTGGGAAAAGGTCTCTCAATGAAGACTGCTTAGATAGAACTGAGATTTATGTTTATCAATAGTTTTAAGCAACAGGGCTGAATAGATGGTTAAGGGAAGTCCTTAATGGCCTGAGGTATGTGGATGAGAACCAGGATGGATAAAAAAGCAGAAAGACGAGTATAGTAGAAAAGACTGCTGTATAGTCATTCACTTCTTTATCGTTTTATCCAGGTGTCAAATATTCACTAAGGGCCTACAACAATTCCATGAACTATAGACTGACAGTAAGACACTATCCCTGCCCTAAATAAAATCTTATGTGTGGCTGGGGTTGTGAAGATATTATATAATTATACAAATATCAATATACGTTAGTGTATGGCAAGAGACAAGAAGAGAAAGTGCAGAATTCTACAAGAATGTTAACTAGGAGGAACTACTTCATCTAGAGGAAGTCAGGGATGGCTTTAATGACCAAGAAACATTTAAGCTAAGACAAATATATGAGAAAAAATATATGTACTCTATCCAACTACATTTCACCTTCTGAGATGTCTCAAAGTATCAATTAAAAATGACAGTCAAGGAAATTATGTTTAAGTTCTTATTACTTTGCTTAAAAGTAAAGCAAAACACCAATTTGGCTATAAGCTTTAGGTAATTAAAATTCAATTATTCCAGAGTAAAAGACAAAGGCAACACTGGCTAGAGCTGCAGGGCTTAACACAGTAGATACTAGCCATACATGGCAACCTCAATTTCAACTGATTAAAATTTAGATTCCTTAGCTACACTAGCCACACATGGTTCAGAAGTCACCATATTGGACACTGCAGCTAAAGACTATTAAAATTAAATAAAATTAAACATTCAGTTCCTCCATTATACTAACCATATTCTGAGTGTTCAGTTTCAAGTGAGTAATGGTTAACACAGTGGGCAGCAGACAAGAACATTTCCATCACTGTAGAAAGTGCTAATGGAGAGCACTGCATTACTATCTGGCGCCTTGTTGCCTCCCTAACCTCATTTTACATTGCTCTTGCCTTACTTATGGCACTTTAGCCATGCTGGAATCTTTGCTGCTCTGAGTATACTCAGCATGACCCAGCCTCAGGGCCTTTGCAGAGCTTGGTCCCTACTTTCCTCTTCAGCCCCATGCTGTATGAGAGTCTCCAGCTGGTTTATCCATCCTGAGCTGTGCCAGCCTTCTTTCTATTTCCCTTATTCTCAAGGTCTTTATTGTCTCAGGGCTTTTCATATATTAGTACCTTCCTTTGTAAGGCTCCTCCTTCCCTACTTTAAACTTTCCTTCAAATATTAGCTTACTTATTATTTTATCAGAGAAGCCTTTTCTGATTAGGTCAAATTTTCCTTGTACAAACTCACATCCCTATCTTGCATAATGCTTTTTACAATAGCACATTTACATTTATTTGTCATTTTTTATTCATAAAACTCTCCTCTGATCAACTGACAGCTCCATGAGGGCAGGGATCATATCTGTTTCTGACCACCACTATATTTTCAAAAGGTAGCAGAATGCATGGAACAAAATAGGACATAAACATAATAATATTTATAATTATGAAAGAATGAATAGATGCTATAGAAAAAATAACCAATGGTCAGTTTAAAAAATATATATATTGTACTGCTTCTTCAATGCATGTCAAGTGCCCAAATACACAGTGAGCAAAATAGAATGACAGGGATTGTAATAATTTCAGAGGTAGGACATAATTGTTTCAGATAGATAAAAAGTACTGTTCACCCAATGGATAACAGAATCATAGGTATAATTTGCATTCTTTTTGCTTATCTGAATTGTCTAATATTTCTCCATAGTCATGTATTGGTTATAAGAATATTATCTTTAATTGCAATCTCCAAAGTTATTCTGCTCCAGTGCAACAGAAAACCAAAATACATGGGAGGCACAGTGGTTAAAGGGGTGCTTTTTTTTTTTCCTACCAGACAAACCAGAGTTGAATTCCTGTCTCCTGTTCTTTTGCTGGTGACCTTGAGCATATTTACCTCACCTCTCTAAACCTCATCTTTCAAATGAGATAGTAATATACACTATAGTAGGTGGTTGTGAAGGTTCAATGAGACAATGGATATAAAACATTCAATAAATGGTAGCTTAAAATCTACATGCCAAAATGACCATATTTAAAGTGTAGGTGTACATAAACCTCAATAACTCTGTTATTAATCGTTAATTTGAAAGTAAAAGATTTTAGCTCATAGATTCTAAGTTTGTCTTCTCATGCTAGATTTCCTCCTAAGATTATACTATCTTTCTTTTGAAAGTGGCTGCTCCACATACTCTAGAAATTGAAGTTAGTTCCAAGGAATTAAATTCATTCACTTATTCAACAAATATTTTTGTATGCCTTCTGTATAACAGGCATTGCTGTGTTAGGGATAATATGGTTAGCCAAACAGATATTAATATATCTCTTTCAATCTTAATAGCCTATGTGATTCTGGGCAAGCATCTAAGATAAAAACTTAGTTACCAACTGTTACATAAACTATTTGCATTAATCCAGTAAGAATATATTTGAATAAATGACTTAACAAGTGCTTTTAATAGATGTGTGAAAAGTACTTTTATAAAGATATTCTCTTAGCACTGTTTATACTATTGAATATTCAAATGCCTAATAATATATTAGTTATATTAATGGTAATAAATTCACAAAATAGAATACTATGTAACTATTAAAAATGCAGTGGTAGAAGCATTGTAAACATCCAGTAGGAACATGCTGGTAAGTTTAAAACGTTTCAAAATTGTGTGCTTCGTAAGAATCTATACAAAAATTATGTTTATACAAGCAAAAAAGACTTGAAGGACATTAAAATATTATTTTCTCTATCAGTTGTTCATAATGTGACTAAATATTAGAGTCAACATGGCAGGGCACCTGGATGGCTCAGTTAGGTACCTGCCTTTGGCTAAAGTCATGATCCTGGGGGTCCTGGGATTGAGTCCCACATTGGGCTTCCTGCTCAGTGGAGAGCCTGCTTTTCCCTTTCCTACTCCCTCTGCTTGTGCTCTCTCAAATAAATAAATATTTTCTTAAGTGGCAATTTAAAAAATATAGATGCAAAGACACAATTAGAAATTATGATTTAAATAATCCTCCAACAGGCCCAAAGCATCAATATTTAAAGAATGATTCCTTGACGATTCCAGTGTACATCTAGGATTGAGAAACATTTTTTCCTAACTATTGGGACACTATTTTACTTTGTTATCTGTTTTTCTAAATTATATACACAAGTACCATATATTCTTTATACAGTAAAAAAATTATGCCACAATGTAGAGCCCTGTTAATATTACTATATGTTGCCAAATGGTGAAGTAGGATATATGGTAATGTCTCCCAACTTTTTAATTCCTGAATTTAGTTAGTTATGCCTTCTTTTATTTTTAATGATGAGTCCTGACTGGGAATAAGTATCAATTTTATTTCAAAGAAACTACTTTTGGCTTGTTGATTTGTTGAATATTTATTATTTCATTAATTACTATTCTTAGTTTTTTCCTTCTAGTTTCTTTTCGTTTGAATTTGTTCTTTTTTCTTCCTTCCTCAGATAGTTGCTCAAATCACTTTTCAGCTTTCCGTCTTTTCTAACATGTGAATCTAAAGCCAAAATTTTCCCTGTAAGCTTGTTTTAGCTATACACCTACAAGTTTTAATATATAGTATTTTCATCAGTATTTAAAAATATTTTCTCTTTTTCTTTTTTTTCCCTTGAGGCATGAGATATTTAATGTTCTATCTTTAAATTTACAAATATATAGGGCTTTTCTAATTATCTTTATGTTATTCTTTTGTAATCTAATTCCATGATGATCTGAGAAAAAATATGATTTCAATCCTTTGAAATTTGATAATTTCTTTATGGCTGAACTACAGTCAAATATTTAAAATGTTCTGTATGTACTCAATAATAAAGGGTATTAAGTAGTTTTAATATTTATTTTGAAGTTTTACATACAAGATAAGAAAATCAAGCTTGTCAATTGGGTTAAAATTTTCCTTCTATTAATTTCTGTCTGCTTGTTGTAAAAGTCATTGAGAATGGTAAGTTAAAATCTGTGATCATTAATTTTCATATTTCTCCTTTTTTTAAGATTTTATTTATTTATTCATGAGAGACACAGAGAGAGAGGCAAAGACACAGGTAGAAAGAGAAGCAGGCTCCATGCACAGAGCCCAATGTGGCACTTGATCCTGTGACTCTGGGATCACACCCTGAGCCAAAGGCAGACGCTCTACTGCTGAGCCACCCAGGTGCCCATATTTCTTCTTTTTGAATTGTAAATTTTTGTTTTCTATATTTTGAGGCTAGTTATTAGGTACATATATATTCAGAATTATTTTTGCTTACAGGTAAATTAAGTATTTTGTCAAGAAACATCACTGTTTATCTCTAATTTTTTTAATGACAACTTTGAGCATAGCTTTCTCATACTTGTTTTGGTTAGTGTTTAAATGATTTGGTACATTGTATTATTGACCATAGTTCTTCATCCCTTCATTTTCTGTGTCCTTTGCCATGTGACTACTGTTCCTTCTTCTAGAGATAGAATACCTTTCTGAGCTTTGACTTTGGGTTAAGTCACATTACTTATTTTAGCCTTGAGATGTTAGTAGCTATAGTGCATACAGAATCTTGAAATGTGTTTGTTCAACTGAACTTGCCCATGCATCTGACATTACTGTAAGAATGTGCCCTAACTACATAGGTGGGAAATAGAGTAGACTTAGACCTAAATTCCGGTTTGGAGTCTAGACCAGCTCATTTCAAGATGTATAAAAAAGAATAAATTATTTTGTTTTAAGCTACTGAACTAGAGACATTACTATAGCAAAAGTGAACAGCTATAGAAGAGGTAAGGTGTAAGCAGGGTGCTCCAATAGCAAAAAACTAAAATACATAATAGTTTAGAACCAGGAAGCAGGTATTGAGGAGACTCTAATAGGAAGCTGGAAAAACGGCAGGGAAAAAGAAATCAGAAAAATTATGATTCATATAATGGCAAACAGTTGGCAAAAATGTTGCATAGGATAATCTAGCAGAAAATAATTTAATAAACTTACAGAACTGGGGGAGGAGATTTTGAGGAAAAATGTTAAATGCACAAACTATTTCATTTGGTAAGATTCTACAAGAAAGAGATGACTTGAGAAAAGGCATGATCCATTTGCAGGCAAAATTAAAGAGATTATAAATTGCCCAGACATTTCAGATTGGAAAATAAAACATTCTCATCTAATAAAAGCCCTAGCCATTAAGAAACAGCTTGAGGGAAAGGACTAAACCTAGGGATTTGGGTAAAGACCAAATCAAGGATAATGGCTATTGAACATTTTTTTAAGAGCTCTGGAAGAATTAAGATGGTACCTTGCATATCAACCACTAAGGTAAAAAAGTTAATTTCTAGAAATACAAAAGGCATAGTCCCACAAAAGTGTGACATCCCCCAAGTATCTGTAATTTAATTGTAGAGAGAAGGGCAAGTCTCAAATAGAATCAGGGGTTTGGTTTTGGCATACAGAGTTGATTAGAATCAAATATGAAATCCCCGTTTTTTAAGAGAGATGAATCAGTAGAAGCACTGCCCATCTGGAACAAAAGAAATTGTGATATTTTGAGGTAAAAAAGACTTCTGGATACCATTACACACCTTTTAGAATGGAAAAAATCCAAATCAGTGGCAACATCAAATGCTGGTTAGGAGGTAGAGTAACAAGAATTCTTGGTCATTACTGGTGGGAATACAAAACGGGACAGCTACTTTGGAAGACGGGTTAGAAGGTTCCTACAAAACTAAACATACTCTTACCATATGACCCAGTAATCAAACACATTGGTATTTACTGAAAGGACTTACAAACCCATGTCCACACAAAAATCTGTAACATGGATATTTATAGCAGCTGTATTAATAACTGCTAAAACCTGGAAACAACCAAGATGCCCTTCAGTAAGTGAGTACTTTGGTACTTCAACATAATGGAATATTATTCAGCACTAAAAAGAAATGAGCTATCAAGTCAAGAAAAGACATGGAAGAGCCTTAAATGCATATCACCAAGTAAAAGAAGGCAATCTGCAAAGGCTTCATACATGACGCATGATTCTAACTATATGATATACTAGAAAAGGCAAAATTACGGAGACAGCAATAATATCAGAGGTAGCCAGGGGTTTGGGAGAAGGAAGGGATGAATATGTGGAGCATAGAGGACTGTTAGGGCAGTGAAAATACTCCATATGATACTATAATGGTGGATAAATATTATACACTTGTCCAAACTCCCAAAATGTACATCAAGAGTGAAATCTAATGTAAATTATAGACTTTAGGTGATAATGTGTCAGGGCAGGTTCATCAACTATAACAAATGTATCATTTTGGTGGGGGGGGGATTTTGAAATGGAGGAGATTATGAGATATGCAGACAATGGGTATATGAGAACTCTGTACCTTCCTCTCAATCTTTTTGTGAAGCTAAAAAAAAAAAAAAGAGGACTTCTGGGGCAGAGGATTCTAGAAAGATGGTAGAGTAGGAAACATTAACTCATCAGAAATCTGTCTCTTCACCTAGACAACAATTGCACCAATGGAATCTGTCTGATGTAACTATTTTGGAACTCTGGAGTCTATCTGAAGGCTTATAGCTAGGCTTCCAGGGAAGTCTTGGACAGTAAACAGTGATAATCTCTGGGAGCTCTTAATACAGCATCAGCTCCTCACCCCCCACTCCCTAGCCTCATGGCAAGCAACTGTGTACACGATCCTGAAGCAGTTGGTATGCAGCCTGTGAGAATCAAGTGGGAAACCAGACCTTTTCCTTTAAATATTTGGGGATCTGGGCTCTGACTGCTGATTGCTCCTCCTGACAGTGGAAGGAGAGATACAGAGCCAGGCAGCTGTTACTTTAAGTTCATCCACCTCCATCCAAAGTGACTTCCAGGAGATTTAAAGGCTTCACACACGTTTTATCCTCCTGCCTCATTAATGTTTATGTTTTTCTTCTTTTGGAAGCCAGATATTTAAGAAGTAGGATATTGGAAAGCAACTGCATATACAGGGGATTTAGAAAGTCATGGCAAAGGCCCAAAGAAAGGAGAAAGCATAGAATAGATCTAGAAAGACCTTAAGTTTACATCTCAGGCAGATCCTCAGCACAGAATCAGGCTACAAGAACAATAAAAAACAACAATGACAACAACAACAAAAACAGCAAATGGTGGCAAAGAGGGAAAATATGCTTTTGAGCTGCTACATTATATGATTCAGTTTTTGTCTAGTTTTTACATAAAAAATCAATAGGCATACAAAGAATCAGAACAGTATTTCCCATTCAAAGAAAAACATTAACAGAATACATCACATTAACAGAATGAAGGAAAAAAATTACATGACTATCTCAACTGATGTAGAAAGAGCATTTGACACAATTCAATACCTTTTCATGATAAAAACACTCAATAAACTAGGAATGGAAGGAAAACACCTCAACATAAAAAAGCCACATATGAAAAACACACAGCTAACATTATCCACAAAGGTCAAAGGCTTGTTTGGAATGAGACCAGGATGTCATTTTTTGCAACTTCCATTCAGCATAGTACTCTAAGTTCTAGGCAGAGCAATTAAGCAAGAAAAACATATAAAAGGCATCCAACTTGGAAAGAAGTAAATTTATCTCTATTTGCAGATGATATGATCTTATATGTAGAAAGCCCTAAAAATTTGACAAAAACTTTTTAGAATAAGCAAACTGAGCAAAATAGCATGATTCAAAATCAACACTCGAACAACTGCATTTGTATACATTAACAACAAGCAACCTGAAAAGGAAATTAAGATAATTCCATTGACAATCCCATCCAAAAGAATAAGATACTTAGAAATTTCAACCAAAGATGTAAAAGATTTGTACAGTGAAAACTACAAAACATTGGTGAAGGAAATTAAAAATGACTTAAGTAGAAGAATAGGCTATTGTGGATACTATTTAATACTGTTATGATGTCAGTGCTAACCACGGTGATCTAGAAATCTGATTAAATCCCCACTGAAATTCCCATGATGCTTTCTGCAGAAATAGAAAAATCCATCCTAAAATCTGTATGAAATCTCATGGGACCCCTAATAGCCCAAAACAATCCTGAAAAAGAATGAAGTTAGAGGACTCACACTTATGATTTCAAAACTTACCAAAGCTATAGTAATCAAAACAGTATGGTGCAGGCATAAAAACAGATAAACAAATGGAATAAAGAGCCCAGATATAAACCCTTGTATACATGGTTGCTGTGGACTGAATTGTGTTCCCCCCGCACCCCACAATTCATATTTTAAAGCCCTAATTACCCATGTGACTGTGCTGGAGATAAGGCCTTTAAAGAGTGATTAGGGTTAAATGAAGTGACAAAAATGGGTCCCTGATCTGTAGACCTAGGGCCCTTACAAGAAAGGAAGAGACACTAAAGTTCTCTCTCTCTCTCTCTGCCATGTGATAACACAGCAAAAAGCAGCCCTTTGCAAGTCAAAAAGAGCTCCTACCAGAATCCAACTATGTGAACACCCTGATATTGGACTTCTAGCCTCTAAAACTGTGCTAAATTAATTTCTGTTGTTTAAGCCACATTTAAAACTTAACCCAAAATGGATCAAAGAAACATAAGAACTAAAATTATAAAACTCTTAGAAGAAACATAGGACAAAAATGTTACAAAACTGGGTTTGGTAAAGATTTCTTGGAATGATGCTTAAGGCACAGGCAATAAAAGCAAAACTGGACTTAATGAAAATTAAAAACATGCATCAAAGGACACTATCAATAGAATAAAACTATAACCCACAGGAGAAAATATCTGAAAATCACATATCCAATAGGAATTAAAATCAGAATATATAGTGAAATCTGCGTCTAAAACCCCCATCATCTAAATCACCTGTATAAGCCTCTTTGTATTGGGTGTTGTTTCTCTTGGTTTTTTATCATGCAGTTTTATCTCTTGTGCCTATTTTCTATTTTGACTGAACACCAGTAAGTGTTCCTCTATAGAAATTTCTGGGAGCGGATAACTCCAGTAGTAATTCTGTATTACCTAAACCAGATCAAGATTTGAAATCATTTAAAATTGGTTTTCAGGGGCATCTCAGTGACTCAGTCAGTTAAGCATCTGCTTTGGGCTCAGGTCATGATCCCAGGATCCTGGGATGTCAGGCTCCCTGCTCAGCAGAGTCTGCTTCTCTCTCTCCCTTTGCTGCTTCCCCTGCTTGTGCTCTCTGTGTCAAATAAATAAATAAAATCTCTTTAAAAATAAATAAAATTGGTTTTCAGTCTCTGGCTAGGCTGGTCTATTTCAGGTTCATCCTTCCTCTTAGATTTTATCAGGTATTATCCCCCTCTTTGGGGGCCTTGAACTCTAGTTTTTCCCACAGACTTCATGATTGTGAGTATCTCAGGCTTTTAGCCATCTTTATTGGAAATGGCAGATACTCAGATCTACAAGAAATGGCAGAAACCTCTAAGGGAAAAACACCTCTAAATGCCAGACTCATCTTTCTTGAATGTCCTCCTACTTGGTCTCATAGGTTCTCACTATACTGTTAGTTACAAGGCCTCAAACAGATTTTTGTTTCTATTTCAAAAACACCACTTTCCTAATTGCTGTCAGGAGGAGAGATGGTTCAAATTGCTTAGTTTAACATTATTACTAGAAGCTAAACTCCAAACCCACTTACTTTTAAAAAGGATATTTATTTGTCAAAGTAAACTTCCATACTGGCCTGCAGATCATTTATATAAGAATTATCTAGGGTGCCGGGGTGGCTCAGTTAAGTGTCTACCATCTGCCTTCAGCTCAGGTCCTAGGATTCAGCCTGAGTGGGGCTCCCTGCTCAGCTGGGCATCTGCTTCTCCTTCTCTCTCTGCCCTCCACCTCATGCTTTCTCTCTTGCTCAAATAAAATCTTTTTAAAAAAATGTTTAAATGCAATTCCTAAATTCTCTCTCCAATCTCGCTGAGTCAGAACTGCATTTTTAACCAGCATCCTGGTTCACTGAGTACCCATCTGTATATAAAAATAAGTAACTGGGGCAGCCCAGGTGGCTCAGCAGTTTAGCCCCACCTTTGGCCCAGGGCCTGATCCTGGAGACCCGGGATCGAGTCCCATGTCAGGCTCCCTGCATGGAGCCTGCTTCTCCCTCTGCCTGTGTCTCTGCCTCTCTATCTGTGTCTCTCATGAACAAATAAATAAAATCTTTTTTAAAAAATTAAGTAACAACAACAAAAAAAATTAAGTAATTGGAGGGGCTCAGTGAAAAAAAAAAGTGTTAGACTTTTGATTTTGGCTCAGGTCCTGATTTCAGGATCATCAGATCAAGCCCTGCACTGGGCTCTGCACTCAGCAGAGTATCTGCTTCTCTCCTTCCTCTGCACCTCTTCTTGCTCATGCTTTCTCTAAAATAAATTAAAAATAAATAAATGAGTGGAGAGATACTTTTTATTTAATGATAATTGACCACTCAGTCATAAAGTTACTACTTTACAGAAAAGTTAATGGGAATACTTGTCTTCTAAACAAAAAATCCTAGTATACTTACATTTTAAAATGTAATTAGGTAGGGGTACCTGGGTGGCTCAGTCAGTTAGGTGGCTGCCTTCTACTCAGGTCATGATCTCATAGGTTCTGAGACTGAGCCCCCAGTCAGACTCCTTGCTCAGCAGGGAATCTGCTTCTCCCTCTGCCTTTCCCCTGCTCCCCAGCTCATACTTACTCTCAAATAAATGATAAAATTTCAAAACATACATTAACTTCATGATCTTGTATTTAAATATAACTGTTGGGCAGCCTGGGTGGTTCAGGGGTTTAGCGCCGCCTTCAGCCCTGGACCTGATCCTGGAGTCCCTTGCAGGGAGCCTGCTTCTCCCTCTGCCTGTGTCTCTGCCGCTGTCTCTCTGTGTCTCTCATGAATAAATAAATAAAAATCTTAAATATATTATATACACATAAATAACTGTTATTTTCCTTTTTTTAGTTTAGTTATTTTTAAGTAATCTCTATACCCAACATGGGGCTCACACTCACAACTTTGAGGTCAAAAGTCACATACTCTTCTAAGCCAACCAGGCACCCCATGTAAACTGTTACTTTAAAACATTATAAGGGGATCCCTGGGTGGCTCAGCGGTTTAGCGCCTGCCTTTGGCCCAGGGCGCGATCCTGGAGACCCAGGATCTAGTCCCACGTTGGGCTCCCGGCGTGGAGCTTGCTTCTCCCTCTACCTGTGTCTCTGCCTCTCTCTCTCTCTATGTCTATGATGAATAAATAAAATCTTTTAAAAAATAATAAATAAGTAATAAATAAATAAATACAACATCATTAGGAGATCTATATAAGATATGAAATGTAAAGAACCAAATAAAAAAAAAACTCATCTTATTAATAAGATCAAGATGTGTTAGGGACGACTGGGTGGCTCAGTGGTTGAATGCCTGTCTTCGGATCAGGGCCTGATCCCAGAGTCCTGGGATCAAGTCCTGCATCGGATTCCCTGCATGGAGCCTGTTTCTCTCTCTGCCTGTGTCTCTGCCTCTCTCCGTGTCTCTCATGAATAAATAAATAAAATCTTAAAAAAAAAGAAAAGAAATGGAAAATAATTTTATTTTCTTACATACATAACCCCTAGTGGCATGTTAGATAGCTTATATTCATCCATGAAATTTCAAATGTTTATAGCCCCTTCTCATTTTACAAAACTCAAATCTAGTTTTTTTTAGCCACACATATTAACTTCTATTAAACTTGACTTTAATGTCTAAAAATATAGTCTTATTAATTTCCTTTTATTAATATCTTCAAAATGCAACACAATCTTCTTGGGTAGTCCTACCAGAAGGAACAGAAATACATAATTGTATTCCTTTCAACTATATACTAGCTTTTATATGATTATTGCTTTGCCAAGTAGGAACATTTTAATCAATTTTTTATTTCCCTATTATTTGTTTCTACCTATTCCTTAGTCAACTTCATAAATATTCTGCACAGTCTTTGATCTTTTAACCTAGTCTAACCACAATGTCTCCCAGCATGTTATTCACCTTCTTCGATTCTTCATCTCTGATAAAAAGGTGACCTTCAGGGGATCCCTGGGTGGCTCAGCAGTTTGGCACCTGCCTTTGACCCAGGGCGCGATCCTGGAGTCCCGGGATCGAGTCCCACGTCGGTCTCCTGGCATGGAGCCTGCTTCTCCCTCCTCCTGTGTCTCTGCCTCTCTCTCTCTCTCTCTATGTCTATCATAAGTAAATAAATAAATATTTTTAAAAAGGTGACCTTCAATTGTGCTATCCAATCATCATTGGATTTTGAGTCATGACTTAGTCTGCCTCTTAAAATCAATGTATTTTTTTTTCTTTTTCCTGTCTTGTAACAGAGTTTTAGTAAAACTTTAGTAAAACTTTCGATAAAATATTTTACAAAACCCAAATCCAGACTGTATGTTACTAGGGAAAAACAAAGCCAAAAAAACAAATAAACAAGGTTAAAAGAGAACCTACTCACTCAGGGATTTGGGAACCATATTGAAGGTCAATTCAAATTATTTAAGCCAAGTATATTTTGTCTGGCATTAACTGTAAGAATTGGCTTTTTATTTGATTCTGAATTCTAAATATAATTATATCATGCTCTACTATTCTCTACCTCCAAAATATTACTCAAGTCCATAAATAAGCCATTTCTGAGAATTTATAGCACTGAGTTTAATAATGACAATGTATGTTTAAAAATATATGTCTGTGTTGCTTAATTTAACACACATTTTAAATCATGTACATAATTTTCTTCTACTTTCTGGTACTCCCATTCTTATTCCAGTCCAATTTATCTTTCTCGATATTAAAGTCTGGGAATCTGTCCATCAGTTCCTCTCATGCAAAGATTTTATTACTCAACCATATCTGAAGGACTGTTTTCATCAAGATTTCTAGTAATAGGCTCTCCCTGTCCTTATGAAAATAACCTACAATGTGGAGAGCTACAGTGTGAAGAACATTAATGAGTTCATGACTAGTAGTCTTTCCTAGTTATGGTGTGAGTTAGGTGTGAAGACATACTGCCAGGGTGAAGATGGGGGTTCAAAAATGAAATCATTATTACTAAGTGAAAAATAATTGATATTTAATTTGGCAGAACTTCATGCCTGAGGGGCAGTTAATTTTAATGTATTTGGTTCCAACTTTAATGGAAATATTAAGAGAAAAATCTTATGGGAATAAGGTTAAAATCAGTAAGTGTTAGGAAAACCTTAGAACACAACATTAGAAACAAACCCATTGCTATAATCATAAAATCTCAGATGTTTCTCCTCTTTTCTCTTTTAGGCTCAAAAAGAGGCTAAAATTTGAATTAAGGGCTTAGAAGATTTTTTTCTCGTCTTTGTAAAATTGAGTAGATAAAAGGACATGGAGAGAAACAGGACTGTTTGACAATCCTTCTCCTATGATACCACCCCAAACATAAAAAGATCTAAATGGTAGCTCACCAAATAATGTCTGCATAAAAAGAATAAAAACAAGTCTGCATAAACACTTTAGGAATTTTAATTATACTTTTTGTTTGCTGCATATTTTTCCTTTGTTCAGGGACTTGCAATGGGAAAGGAAGCTGTGCCCCAAGAAAATTCCCAGAATGCACCATGATTTGTGCTGCATTTGAAGCCTCTGCTTATTAAGGACACCTATGAGTTTCTTCTTTGTTTTTTAAGAGGACAGAATCCAGTAATAACTCAAATGCTCAGACCTCTCCCCAGACATCATTTTTCTAACAGTCCAAGAAGAGCTGATTCAAGGTCAGAGGTCATAGGCTGTGCTCCCATTTGCCAGCTGGCAGTAAGCTCCAAGGACAGAGGGTGCAAGAAGCGTGACGATTCCTGAAGATGCTCATTCACAAAGCACTGAGAATATCCCCACGGATACCTCAGAAATACTCATTTTATGTCAGTTTGGTGGGTTGGAGAAAAGGGGGTCAATTTTCTGGGATAGCTTTGCAGAGCTTCACATCTCTGATCTCATCTCACTGAAGCTGACTTTATTTTACACTAACACAATAAAGTCTAAGAGAGGATAAAAAGTTTCTATTATAAACATTATCTGCCCTGTGACTCAGAACAGAGCTATACTGACTAAAAGGCAAATATCTGGAAACCTCAGTTGAGAGAAACAGTGGCTAGCATGAACATTCTATGTAGGATGACAAGAAAATTTCCAGACAGAGGGAAATCAGGATATTGAAATGTTGATCTACAGTAATTTGGGGTGAGTTCTTTCCTCAAACTTATTCTTGAGTTTTTGTGCACTGATCCCATACCACATTCAGAATTTTACTGTTTTTTTTCTTTTCCTAAATGGCTAAACTGAGATGCTGTGTGTAAGAAATGGAAAGTGACAAGATATGACCGAAGCATTGGAAATCAATCCAAACTAAATGTGCTTCTTAACTATAAGTGAACAGTTGAAAACAATCCTCTTTTATAGCCATGGAGATAAATACTCTGTTTTTATTAGGAAAAAATTGCTTTGGACTGAATAAAGTCATTTGATTAACAAGTCAAAGCAGATGGTTTATTGATGTTTCAGAAAGGAGTTTACAAGGTCTAGTGAAAAAAGAGACCTAGCTCTGAATTAACAAATTACCCTGGTATATAGGACATTGACAGTTCACTGTTAATAGATTTATGGGCTACTGCTGGGTGTTTCATCCCTATTTGGTTTATTATGATAAAATATTGGGGCATGGGTAACCTATAGCCTTATTGCAATATACCATATTGACCTTTGAACTTTAGGACCTGACAGCAAAACTATGTATTAGATTTTTAATTTGTCTTAATCTAACAGGATCAACATCAGTGTTGTGTGGTTTATTTTGAAGAGGCCATTCAGTGTAACTAACACATGGCATACTGGCTTGGGATTTGCTAGAACTCAATAAATTAGCTCTCAGAGGTTATAAGAGTCACATGTTAAGATCCAGAAGTCACTGGTGAAATGGCATGTGGTTTGAGTAAAGAAAGTATCTGTAAGGAATCTCACTGTTCAACTTGGAAATATTTTTTGTCTCTGGAAATTTCAGAATCTTTGTATTTGAGAGTGAATCTTCTGATTTCAATAAATTTTTTATTTCTGGAAGTTCTTTTTTTTTTTTTAATCTGCCTGGATATCTGATACTGTCTGTTCTCTTTTCCATTTCTTTTGTATCTTTAAATGTTTAGAACAGTTATTTTATAGTCTTTGAGAATGCCAGTATTGAAAATTCTTGGGCGTCAACACTGCTAGTTTGTGTCCTAAATTTGGGTTACTGAGTTCATTTTTAAGTGAGGTTATATTTGTGGGAATCCTTGAATGAAGTTATGTATCCCCAAAATTGTTGCTTTCATTTCTTATAGATGCTGTCTGGATCTTTCCAGCCCACATTGATTATTATTATTATCATTATTATTATTTTTTAGCCCAGGTTGGTTTTTATGTCTGTTTCTGAGTTTAGGAATTCCTGAACCACGTAGACAAGGTAAATCTGACCCCAAACAGGAATGGGGGCAGGCCTCGGGCTGTGGATACATAAAGGAAACTAGATATTTCATTTCTCTGTCTCTCTCTTAACCCCCACCCCCTTAATCCAGAGCCTAGGGCTAGAGAGACAAGTTTTCTTGAGTTTTTACTGTCCCATTGGGAAGATTTTTTTTTTTTTTTAAGTTCTGCCCTTTTACTTGGGACGTAGTCTTTGGAGGACTTTGAATTTCAGCTACAATTGTGTGTCTTTCACAGCTCCAAGTCCAACATGGTAGTTAAAACCACAGACCCTTGGATACTGAGACCAGCAAATTCCTACAGGTAGCTGCAGCTATTAACTCACACTCAATTTCTTTATCATCTTAATTTTAGGCTACTGGGAAATAATTTTCCTTTCTTGTTTTTTTCTCTGTTACCTCAGTTATACATTCAGAAATATTTTTAAAATAGCTTATGCTGAAATATTTGATAGCAATTTTCAGGTTGACAAATTCACCAAACTGTTAGGACCGAGTAGTCAGAACTCATTTTAGAAATGCTCCTTTTCACACAAATGAATTAAGTAGATGCAGGAAGGAATCTAAGGCTTAAAATTTATCCTATCAACATAACACATTTCATGAATGACCTGATTTATTGCATTGGCCTATATATTTCATCATTGCTTGTTTCTTCTATTCGGTCTGTTTTCTATATTCTGGATGTAGGGTTCAATATTTTGGGACAGCACATGGAATGACACATGAATAGCTCTTTAGAAAACTACCATGTTTGAAATACAGGGACTGCTTTAACTGGCTAGTTTTATTTAAATTATCATTAAACTTTCATGATATAATAAACATTTAGCCTGACATGGTTATTTTCAAAGGGATTTTACATGGATCATTCCAAAAACTGGAAACCACTGTATTGAATAAGCTCACAAATACCTTCCAGAAATCTGCAGGCCTTAAAACACTTCTGCTTTTCCAGAGAAGCAATCACCAACCAATGAATACAACTAATGCTTCACTCTTCTGTGGTTCCTACATTCCCTGCTGCCATCATATTGGATGCAACACGCTTCAGCCTAATGCGTATTGACACTACAGATTAACTAAAATACAATGAAAAAGAACTGGTAAAAGTCTGAAAGTTATAATTTTGATAGGTATCTATACTCCTTCCAGATAAAAGAAAGGTTAAAATGGGGATGAGGAAGAAGTCAACAAAAAAAGAAAAATATTGATGAAATAATACTGTAGGTTTTCTCCAAAGAAGTCATGGACATCTTCCAGAAATTAGGTTAATCTTATAGCATGTTATTTAATATAAAATATTTAAATTACTTTTCTTACTCTGTGTTTTTGGAATAATACTTATTACAAGGAAGAGAGTGGAATCACTTAGTGATTAAGTAATTCAAGGGCTCTATAAAAACTATTTTTGAGGTAAAGGCAATAAAATCATTGTTGCTTGGTTCACATGGAGAATGGTGATTGTATCAATGACATTTTTCTCATCTCTTCATTCAATCTTAAAACTTTCCTTTGAGCATTCCATGGATAGAGGAAAGGATCCATTTAACAAATATATTATTTTAAATTTTAGTTTTGTAAAGATAGGAGCAAGATTATTGAACTGAATGGAAACAGTGGTACATAGACATTTCTATTCTTGCCCATTTAATTATACAAAAGGACTTTTACTTAGTAACTCAACTTGTTATTTGGATTTGGGGTTCTTATTTAATTTTGACACTCAGACTCATTATCTGATGATTTCTGTTTATGGTTCAGATTCTCTCCTTCAAAAACACACGCACACGCGCACACACACGCGCCCTGCATACTTTATACTGAAGCTAACATTCAATTCTACCATTCTGTAAACTTATTATTTTCTGCTCTGCTCCAAAAAAAAAAAAAAGATTAAGACTAAAAGAAGAGCCATTTAAAGAAGATGTCTAAGATATTTTAACACATTATTCTGAAGCTAGAGGAAGCAATGGAACAGAAGAGTAGTTCTGCCTCTTAAAAGTTATACACTATTAACTCTGATACAAGAAGAAAAAGTTCTAGATTTTGATAAATTATGTAAAAGAATATGAATTAGATGGCATTTTCCATAGGAGTTTAAGAGAAAAAGGCAGAGTTATTCTGAATTGATGAAAGGGAAATATCTGAAATCAGAGAATATGCCTTTATTTGTACCAAATTTTAGCTTTGCAGTGGTGCCAAATGATATCTGCATCTGAGGACAGCATGGTGATGAACAGAACATGAAAGCATCTTTTACTGTGTCTGCCACTTTTCTTTATTGACTACTGGACAGATAGATACAAAAATTCTTATGATTTGTTCTGCTGCCCCTTTTCTGCCTACTTTACTGTAATAGGATCTGCAGAAATAATTTGAAAGGCTGTAAGATAATTTAGTATTTAAGCCTTCTTTCCTCTACCCCCTTTACACTTTCCACAAGCACTAGTACCCTTGAAGTGAACTAATCCTGCTGTAAAATATTATTTCTGGTCTTATTCTTATCTATCAACTGCCCTCAGTTTTAATTACATGGCTTCAGATTAACTGTGGTTGAAATTACTATTCTTTTTTTTTTCTTCTCTTTGGACTTCACTTTCAATAATTTATTTTTCTAAAAGCTATTTTCTTTCTATCTCTTCACCATGCCCTGCCTCCCTTTTCTCTCTTTGTCTATAAGACAAAACTGTGTAAAAAATTGTGTAAAAAACAATTTTAGAAACTCAATTTTCATTCTCTCAAAATTTTATTCAAGAATTTTTACTCTTTAGAAAAATAAACTCCAATTATCAATATATCTTTAAATGTCTGAGAAAATATGCTTTTTGTGTAGATGGAAACTCTTATTCTATACTTGAAAATTAAAGACCTGAAAGTGAACCTATATACTGAGAATAATATATTTTTATTACCTTGGGTGAAATAGCCCACCCAAGGTAAACCATAAGCTAAGAGGATACTTGAACATCTAGGAAGCTGGACATATTTCTGGGGTGACTCTGGAGCACAATTTGCTGTGGTTCAAGGACAGACTCTTACTGACAATGTGATAACAAGTCTATACAGTTAGCTTTAAACAATGGAGAGATCAAAACCTAAGTATTTTTGCTTTAGGGAAACCACCTCTAATGAGATCATAGATATATTTCAGTAAAGTAGTAAAGCATTTTGAATTTTATCTTTTAGATCTTAACTGATTTTCATGGCTAGGTTTTTATCCATCCCTTTCTCCCTTTAAGAAATCTTTAAGAGTTGAGATGTGCTTATTGAGGGATATACAAGGGGCCTCCAAGCAAAAGCAACCCAGTTTTAAAGCAAGAGTTCTGATAAAAAGTCATAGGCATAAATTGTTAGCCTAAGCAATGCACTGAATAATTTTATTTAATTAACCAAGACCACCAAGTAGCTCTGGGATGAACCCATAATGCTATTCCAATTTCTGTCACTCCCAAATTAGCATAAATTCCCTTTTATAAGGTGCCTATGATGTGTCTTTCATTTTGAGTTTTTTAACCTATAAAGATAAATGAAACCATTTTTATTTTATTTATTTATTTATTTATTTATTTATTTATTTATTTATGATAGTCACAGAGAGAGAGAGAGGCAGAGACACAGGCAGAGGGAGAAGCAGGCTCCATGCACCGGGAGCCCGACGTGGGACTCGATCCCAGGTCTCCAGGATCGCGCCCCGGGCCAAAGGCGGGCGCCAAACCGCTGCGCCACCCAGGGATCCCGAAACCATTTTTAAAGGTAGGAAAATACTTGGGAGTTTGTAGTCACAAACAACTCAAGTTTATGATGTAAAGGAGGATTACAGTTAAGCTAGACACCGTGGAATGTTATTTATTTTTTTAAAGATTTTATTTATTTATTCTTAAAAGACACAGAGAGAGAGGCAGAGACATAGGCAGAGAGAGAGCAGGCTCCATGCAGGGAGCCTGATGTGGGACTTGATCCCAGGACTCCAAGATCACACCCTGGGCTGAAGGCAGGCACTTAACTGCTAAGCCACCCAGGCATCTCTATGAATGTTATATTTTTGGGAAAAAAACAATTAAAATGAAAAATATTATGAATGAAATAAAATGAATGGGGTGCCTAGGTGGCACAGTCCATTAGGTAAGGGTCCATTTCTTGGTTTTGGCTCAGGTCGTGGTCTCAGAATTGTAGGATCATGGGATTGAGCCCTGCATGGGGCTCTATGCTCAGCACAGAGTCTGCTTCAGATTCTCTCTCCCTCTCCCTCTGCCCCATCTACTGATGTTCTTGCCCTCTCACTAAAATAAATTTAAAATTTTTAAAAAGAAATGAATAATCGAGAAATGAATAAAAGAACTATATAGCAAATATTTTTAAAATGGAAGAATGATATGATATAGTATGCTAATCATCAAGGAAGTCAGACAAAGGAGACAAAAAAAGCAAAATGAAATAATGTCCGATTGAGGAATTAATGGAAATCAGAAAGAATTAAAAACAGACTCAGATGGAACTGGGACAGGACCATGACAAAGCACAACAAATGAGAATTTGCAGGAATGTTAAATAGCTCTTTTGCTTAACTTTCTGTGAGAAAGGCCAATAATAAGAAAAATAAGAACATTATACAAGATGCCAGTAAGGGAATCCAATAGTAGAAAAATCTATGAGTCTAAAGGGCTAATATGGAGATTGGAAAAAACAATCTTGTAAATTAAATTAAATTGACCGACTGACTGAGAGAGAGAGAGTGTGTGTGTGTGTGTGTGTGTGTGCAGGAGCCTGGATGGGGGAGGGGCAGAGGGAGAGTGAGACAGAGAATCCTAAGCAGACTCCAAGCCCAGCATGGAGCCCCACATGGGGCTTGATCTCATGACCCTGAGATCATGATCTGAGCCAAAATCAAGAGTTGGATGCTTAATGGACTGAGCCAGCCAGGCACCTCTGTAAAGTATATTTAAATCTAAAGATTTAGGGGTATCTGGCTGGCCCCATTGGAAAAGCATAGGACTCTTGATCTCAGGGTTGTGAGTTTGAGCCACGTCAGGCGCGGAGTTTACTTAGTAAAAAAAAATAAGTAAATCTACAGAGTTGTATGAACTAGTCTTAAAAATGAATAACTATGGAGCATCTATAACTGAACTTGGAGTTGAGTTAATTCCATTATCAAAGGACAAACTAACAAAGAGATGCTACTTCCACATTCTCAAGAAATGAGAATCTGAAACCTTGTATTAATATAGCCTGGGCACTGGTTCTATGAAACTATAAACCCACTGCCAATTCATATATAAGGAGCTAAAAGAAAGAGGACAGATTACCACAACCCTAATTTTTCCTAAATAATTCATATCAAATAAACCAAATCAGCTTTTCATAAAACTTAAGATTTACTTCATAATGATAATTTAGAATGGAGAGACCAAGAATATTTGGTATCTCCCCAGGCAAGAGAAACAAAAGCGAAAATAAACAACTGGGACTATATCAAAACAAAAAGCTTCTGCACAGCAAAAGAAACTATCAACAAAACAAAAGGCAAAGTACTGAACTACTGAATGGGAGAAAATATTTGCAAATCATATATCCAATGCGGAGCTATTATCTAAAATATATAAAGAAAAAAAATATAGAAAGAACTCATATAACCCAACAACAAAACAATCCAATTAAAAAATGGGGAGAACGGTGGCACAGTGGTTTAGCACCACCTGCAGCCCAGGGTGTGATCCTGGAGACCTGGGATCGAGTCCCAACGTCAGGCTTCCTCCATGGAGCCTGCTTCTCCCTCAGTCTCTCTCTCTCTTTCTCTCTCTCTCTCTGAATAAATAAATGAAAAAAAAAATGGGAAGAAGACCTGAACAGATACTTTTCCAAAGAAGACATACAAATGGCAAACAGAGACATGAAGAATATGCTCAATGTCATTACTCATCAGAGAAATGCAAATCAAAACCACAAAAATCACTTTACACCTGTCATAATGGGTAGAATCAAAAAGATAAGAAATAGCAAGTGTTGATGAGGATGTAGAAAAAGGAAACCTCTTGTACTGCTGGTGGTAATGTAAATTGGGCAACCACTGTGGAAAACAGCATAATGTTTCTCAAAAAATTAAAAAATATTAATACCATATGATCCAGTAACTCCACTACTGGGTATTTACCCAAAGAAAACAAAAACACTAAAGATATATGAACCCGTATGTTTATTGCAGCATCATTTGCAATAGTCATGACATGGAAACAATCCAAATATCCATTGACAGATGAATGGGTAAAGAATATATGGTGGCCACCCGGGTGGCTCAGTGGTTGAATGTCTGCCTTTGGCTCAGGTTGCGATCCTGGGATCCTGGGATCGAGCCCCTCATTGGGCTTCCCGCAGGGAGCCTGCTTCTCCCTCTGCCCATGTCTCTGCCTCTCTTTGTGTCTTTCATGAATAAATAAAATCTTAAAAAAAAAAAGAATATGTGGTATATATACACAATGGAATATTACTCAGCATAGAAAAGAATGAGATCTTGTCATTTGCAACAATAAGGATGGATTTAGAGGGTATTGTGCTAAATGAAATAAGTTAGGCAGAGAAAGGCAGATACCATATAATTTTGCTTTTATGTGGAATCTAAGAAATAAAACAAATGAACAACAAACCCATAAATACAGAGAACAAACTGGTGGTTGCTAGAGGGCAAAGGGTTGGCAGATAGGCAAGACAGGTGAGGGGACCAAGAGACACAAACTTCAATTATAAAATAAGTCGTGGGGATGAACAATATAGCATAGAGACTACAGTCAATAATATCTTAAGAACTTTTTTTAAAAAAGATTTTATCCATTCATTCATGAAAGTCACAGAGAGAGGCAGAGACATAGGCAGAAGGAGACACAGGATCCCTGGGGGGGAACCCAATGCAGGACTCGATCCCAGGACCTCGGGATCACGACCCAAGCCAAAAACCGATAGATGCTCAACCACTGAGCCACCTAGGTGCCCCTTATTTTAAGAAGTTTTTATGATGACAGGTGGTAACTACACTTATTTTAGTGAGCATTTTTTAATATACAGAAGTTTTGCATTATTATGTTGTACACTTGAGACTGATATAATATTGTATATCAACTGTTTCAATTTTTAAAAAGAATATTTGGATATTATCAGGCATTTTTCAATACCAAATTATCATTTCTAAAAATTTATGACACTGAATAAACTCCAGGAAAATAAATTATGGTATGGTTTCTATATGAGTCTATAAAGGTGACACTGAAATCTATTTCATTTTGATTACATATTGCCTGATTACCTGCAGTTGTGATGAATTCAGTGCAAAAGAAAGTGAATGTAAAGTTCATCATACCACATGTTAGAATTTGATTAATAGGTCGGGAATAAAGAATAGTGATCTATGGTAAAAGCAATGATAATAGAAAAACGGTAATAAATAGAATTAAACCCTACATTACTTTCCCTCTTTATCAGTGTCTAAAATAAACATTAACTCATTTGTTTTAAGTTAATGGAACACAAATCCGACCATTAGGTTTTATGAACAAGAAAAAGATGTGACTCTTGATTATTCTTATCCAAATTTTGTGAAAAGATAGAGTAGCTAAGGGGGAAAAGGAGTCAAGAAGAAAAAGGAAAACATTTTAAGCTGGTATTTAGAGATATTTGGAGTACTCAAGCATGTGTCCGAAATCTATATGGGGACACCAATTTAAAAGATACTGCAAATTCTATTATAAATACCTCTCTAAATGTCAACACCACTGCAAAGGAAAGTAACAGTAACAATGAATTCAAATTATGATGAAAGGATTAGAGGATAAACACCAGATGAAGTTTTCCAAATTATCTAAATGGTTGTGCATTTTGTATTCATGGTTTAGCAGACTGCTTCCTTTTTTCCTGCATAGCATGGGAAGGAGATTACAATGATAAAAAATAAGAATTATAGAGCTCTCATTCCATGATTAGGATAGGTGAATGACAAAAATAAAACAAGAAAACATGGAAATCTAATGCTATAATTAGGACAATTCTACACTTATTTTAATATTTTGTTACATTAAATAAAAGTATGAAATATAAGGGACAATAATCTGAGATTAGGAAAAAATTCTTAGGAATATTCTCTTAAGAGATAGCACAATTGAGTAATTTAAAAGATAAAGACAAAAGTGGAGGAGCCAGACTCAGAATAAATTACCCATTTGTTAAAGTGAAATTGTAATCCTATCTTCAAAATGATGAATTCCTGAAATAACTATACAAAAGGCAGCAATCAATAATCCTAACTTTCATAAGAATAACAAGAAAATACTCCCCATCATCTTCCAAGTGGTCCTTAATAATACCTTTAAGAATCTATGACCCGTCTATATGGTAAGTTAACGTAAATTTAGGTAACAATGATGGCTCCTGATAAACACAAGTAATTCATTACCTTAAAAAGCAGTAGAGCCTGGTAACTCAGAAAATTTACATATATTATGAATGACAGATGCATAGGAAGTTAAACTTTTTAAGACTTGAAGTATGGCAGACAAACACTCTCTCCCATAAAAACCGGCTTGGCTTGGCATCACTTTTGGAAGCTGAATACCATGCTGGTAGAGCTGCAGGTATAACAATGTACAGTAAATCTTATGCTTCTTGTACTTTATGATTATGTCATAAAGAATATTTCTTACAACCATAGTAACCTGACTATATTTAGAGTGGAAAAATAACATATTCTACCAAAATCAACATTAAAAATCAACACTGGAATCCAAAAAATCCAGGTCTAGCAGCAAATGTCCTGAGATAAGTCATACTAGCTCTTTTTTCCCTAAACCTAAGTTATATTTGTACATGTGTGTGTGTACATATTCTTTTCACCACTATTTTGAAGATTCAAGTTTTACAACTTTGTTGAACATCCTCAGAATTACTATAGTAGCAAAAGAAGAATATTTCTCCTTTTCGTGCAATTATAAAGAATCCAGAACTCTTATTATATGTTGGCAGTAGTAAGCATGTTAGAAATAAACGTATGCTACCTTTAACCAAAACCTATATATAGATTGTAGTTTACAAATACAAAATATTTAGCAATACAGAATTTATTTAAAGGTGTCAGAGTTCTGTGAGGTTACTTCAATTCATGTCTATATAAATATCAATTTATCACAGGTGATGACAGCCGGGGCAAAGCAAGAAGAATGATGAAAACAGACCATGATAACTAGCTACACAATGAATGAAACCAAGAAATCTAAAGATTTCTTAGAGGGTGGATTTTGATTGGTTTATTATGGGAGAGTTAGAAGTCAACAGTCTTAGGATGAAATCTGAATAATCAGGAAGTCTACTTGGAACTTACATTCAGAGATGTTTCCAGGTGGTAGAGCCAATATGAGAAATCTAGCACTTACCATGATAAAATCATTAAAGAGAAGTCCAGAAAAATCTGCAATTTTGCAAAATGAAATAAAATCTTCCTGGTGCAAACAAACAAAAACCCAAATAAGTTAATCTCATTACCGTTTAATCAACTTTGCATTTGACTATAACAAATACTTTGTTCTGTTGCTCACGTTATTTTTCTGTTTTGTGATTATAAAAATCATTTGATGAAAATACAGGAAGTTGGTAAGGGTCAGAATTCAAGTCTATTGTTTTCATGAAGAATATCTGGGGGGCAGCCCCAGTGGCTCAGCGGTTTAGCACTGGCTTCAGTCTAGGGTGTGATCCTGGAGACCCAGGATCAAGTCCCAAGTCAGGCTCCCTGCATGGAACTTGCTTCTCCCTCTGCCTGTGTCTCTGCCTCTCTCTCTCTCTCTCTGTGTCTCTCATGAAGAAATAAATAAAATTAAAAAAAAAAAAAAAGAATATCTGGGAAATTATTAGAAGCCCTTCTCAGCCACAAATATTCAAAATGATTCCCAATACGCTGGCTATACCACTGCAAAAGATTTAAAAATAAAAAGGTATCCTAGGTACCAAAGAACTCATGGTCAAGGATCTAGTCTCAGCTTCTAAGAGAGATGAAGATGTTAAGACCTAAATAAAAATCAAGAAATGGTAACAAATAGCATCCAGGATGACAAGAATATTTTGAGGCATATGTGGCTTTCTAAAGATACTAAGTTGTAGATGAGCAAAAATTAGATGTTTAAAATCAATAGTAAACTAGATTCTTGTATGCTATAAGTCAGTGGACATGATCAGTTTTACTCTATTGTTGAAGTGACTGTAGAAATGACAGCTATACCTCTGACACATGAGTCATGAAAAAATAATGACCAGGTTACCTCGAAGAATATAAAGAAGGCAACTTTTTGGAGTTTGCCACAAAAGTGTCTAAGAAAATACTGAACAATATGAATTATTTCAGGTACAGAATTATCAAGTCCTTTTTTACTTCCTGTCACAACGTTTTTCAAAGAATTAATGATAAATGTACTTATATCTAGCCTTTTAACCTCCCTACACTTCTGGTGTTTAGGGTTCTGTATTTTATGAGAGTTAAGGCCGGGTTGTCCAATAACAAATAATTTAATAACCAAGTATAACACCTAGGCATCTAGAGCCTGAACTGAGGGAACAGTTCTTGTTCTTTATACATTCTTGTTATATATACATAATTTGCTCTATTTTATACTGAAGAGCTATATCTCTACAGTAAGAAGCTTTGCTGAAAAAGGAGAATAGATGATATTTAGTTTTATAAAGATCTTGAGACCACCATATCATGTGTGTACTCTGTAGGCATCCAAGCAGCCATATAATTAACACAAATATCCTCAATGCATGGAGAAGGACCTTAGAATTCATTTGATCCAGCCTCCCATCCAATGTAGGATTCTCCTCAGTTTCTTAAAAATACAACATCAATTTATTGTGTAGTATCCTTTCCCCAACTATGCAGGGTATTCCTTCCTTCATCTCTGTGCCCACTATGATGACTATATATAAAAGAAGAGGGGGGTGAGACAAGATCTCAAATATTTCTTCTAACTCACTCATTCTCATAAGTATTTTGTTTGTTGTAATCTACTGAGCCTAAATATTATGTATGCCCTTAGGATTATACATTTTTTTCATACAGAAGTTAAAGAAATACATTCTCTTAAACCATAAAAATAAAAATTCATAGACTTTTTTTGTACTGGGAAAGTTTTTTCAAAAGCATCTATTATGTAATACTTAATAAGTATATGTAGTCATCTAGAAGAGAGATTTCTTCATATATTATTTTGAATGACTCCTTGCCAACAGGTGATAATGCCTTGGGGTTTCCTGATATATGCTGTGATCACTGGAATATTGCACTGCTACTAGAATTCTATGTGGTTTTTTTTCCTTAAAGTTGTTATTCAGTAAGGTCTCAAGTACAACACACTTCTCAGACGTTACTCTAGTTTATGCTCTGTTTTATAGCTGCTGGTAGGAGCATATGCATGCATTTGCAAACAAGGCTTGCATCATTGGGATGTAGATGTGACTTAAGCTTCAGTCAGTTTTAGTAAGTAATCATGAAAGGCTATATTAATTTAATTTAATCTTAATGAAAATGAGAAATTACAAAGAATTTGTAAATTTAATTTGAGAAACAAGGGAGAAGGTTAAAAAGAGGTAAGGTTCTCTGAGGCTTAGTATAAGTTGTGTGTTTGACAAAGGGTCACCTATGTGGGATATGAATTAGAATCAGTAGTTATGAATGGAAAGACTGGTGAAAAAGCTCAGTATAATTTGCTGAAGATAAACATACTTGTCAGCCATGTTCTAAGGCTTAATCATTTTTATTACTACTTCTATTTTGTCAATGGTAGTTAGGTACCAACTTGACACAAAACGAATTCTGTCTTCCAGATGTCGTTTTACTAGGAGGTCTGAAGAACAGACCATGCTATCCTTTCTTTGTGGTATGTAGTATATGCAGCCATAATCTTCAAAATTACTGTATCATAAATTCCTATCTACTTTAATATTCATTTTCACTTTCAGGTCCTTTTGACCATTTGATGACTTTCAGATCGCACCTCCCTTTTAATACCTATTCTGCTTTATTGTTTTTCTCCTAATGCAGTAGTAGTTTCTATTTTAGAGGGGTAGAATCTCATCTTGTTGTCTCCACTTCACATGTCTAAGCTTTCTGGATACCTTTATATTGCTTTGCTGCCCTTACTGCTATTTGCAATTTAATATAATCTGTGAATTTCATTAACTCTCTTTTCTACATCATTAATGCAGCACCTAGGTAAGACAGGACATAACACTGATCCTTGCAGCACCTAGATATATTCGCCAATTTGATACATTTCCTTTTATGGTTTATCAATATTTTTTATGGTTCTCCAGCCAGGTTTGAATACATCTGACTCTGTTTATATCCAGGACAACTTGAATTAATTGTGCACAGATGTCATGAGACACTGCATCACAGCTTCACTAATTTGAGAAATACTACATCCCCTATATTTTTTCACTTACTAATATATCTACAAAACTCACATTTTCAGATTAGCTTAATATTTATGATTCTAACAATCTATATTTAGTTCTCTTTTAATACTTGTGCCATTATTTTCATGAAGATAGATGATCTTCTTGTTGATGATCTTCATGTTCTTTGAACACTCCTTTTTTAAACTTTTAATTTTGTAACAATTTGAGATTTACAGAGAAGTTACAAAGATAGTAGAGTCAGTTCCCTCTTACCTTTTCCCCAGCTTTCCCTAATACTATCTTTAAAAACCACGGTAGAGTGACGCCTGGGTGGCTCAGCGGTTGAGCGTCTACCTTCGGCTCAGGGCACGATTCTGGGGTCTGGGATGGAGTACCATATCAGGCTTCCTGTGGGAGGCCTGCTTCTCCCCCTGCCTGTGTGTCTGCCTCTCTCTCTCTCCGTCTCTCTCATGAATAAATAAATTAATCTTAAAAAAAAAAAAACAACCATGGTACATTTGTCAAAACTAAGACGTTAACATTGATATAACACTATTAACTACAGATTTCATTCACATTCCACCCATGTCTGTCCAGTGATCTTTTTCCGTGCAAGGATCTAGGATACCACATTGCATTTAGTAGTTATGTTTCCTTAGTCTCGAATGATCTGTGACAATTTCTCAGTCTTTCCTTGTTTTTTATTCCATTGACACTTATGAAGCATGCTGGTCAGATATTTAGTAAAATGCCCCTCAATCTGGGTTTGTTGGACATTTTATTGTAATAAGACAGGGGTTATGTTTTCTGGAGAAGACTCCTACAAAGGCAAGATATCCTTCTCATTGTATCATACTAGGAGCATATGGTATTAGCAGTATTTACCACTGGTGATGTTAACTTTGATAACTTGGTTAAGGTGGTGTCTGCTAGATTTCTTCACAGCAAGTTAGAAATTTTCCCTTTCCATACTCTTCTATGCATTCTCAGTGGGGATTATTATAACATCCTCAAGGAAGTAAAAATTCATTCCTGCAGGCAAAAAAAATTTAACTCTTTTCATGCATAAAATAGTGGATATATAAATAGTACATAAAGAGATGTACAGTATATTTATGGTAATAAAATTTCACCTGGTGAGGGGGGCATTATGAAAAAATGTCTAAAAAGGTTCCTGTGTCTGTGTGGAGTCGGGGATGGTTTTCTAAAGGAGGAGGCTGGGGATCCCTGGGTGGCTCAGCGGTTTGGCGCCTGCCTTTGGCCCAGGGCGTGATCCTGGAGACCTGAGATCGAGTCCCGCGTCGGGCTCCTGGCATGGAGCCTGCTTCTCCCTCTGCCTGTGTCTCTGCCTCTCTCTCTCTCTATGTCTATCATTCATGAATGAATGAATGAATGAATGAATAAATAAATAAATAAATCTTTAAAAAAATAATAAAATAAAGGGGGAGGCTGCTGGTAGATACTGCCCTATTCATCGGAAGCAATGAACCCCACATTGGAAGGGAGTAGAATTAAGCCCTAGCTCCTAAAAAGGAGAGAGTATATACACACATTATTTGGAATTTTTCTGTAAGGACATTTCTTTTCCTGTAAGTCATCATTTTGGTCCATTTTCTGTCAGTAGTATGTTAGGTCTGTGTTTCTGTAATGGTTTAGGTCTTCTAACAAGCACATCCAAATAGGATTAGGTAAACAAAAGATTTGGGGATTCGCTTATAATAGGTGATGAGAAGGGAGCAAAGGAAGGTAAGAGAGCCTCCAGGCTGTGAAGGAAAAAGGGAAGAAGGAGGCCAGGTGGGAAGAGCATCAGACTGCAGCACAGTTCTAAGTAAGTTTTGGCTCAGTCAGTGGGAAGTCCTTGAGTCAAAGTATGCCAGTAAAGGAGTCCTGCATCTAATTGGAAAGGACCCACTTTACAACACCCATATGCAGTCATTGCCTGGAAGGATCACTTGGGAATCCTGGCCTTGGCATGAACTTGAGATTGGGTCTAAAAGGCAGCAGATGGGGTCATCAGTCATTTATGTTTCCCACAGCAGGAAATCTAAGCACTACATTTTCATGCCCATCACATTCCATACTTTTATACAGTTGTATTAAAAGTCCAGAAATTATTTTTGAAATAATATTACCTAATTCTTTCCACATTCTAAGAAGTATGTTTTTATTTTTTGTTTTTCAAAACATAGCTGCATACAACACAATAAGCAGCAATTTCTGAGAAAATATACCCTTATCAAAATATCAATAGCATTTTTCACAGAACTAAAAAATAATCCTAAATTTGTATGGAACCGGGCAGCCCCGGTGGCGCAGCGGTTTAGCGCTGCCTGTAGCCCAGGGTGTGATCCTGAAGACCCTGGATCGAGTCCCACGTCAGGTTCCCTGCATGGAGCCTGCTTCTCTCTCTGCCTGTGTCTCTGTCCCTCTCTCTCTCTCTGTGTGTCTCTCATGAATAAATAAATAAAATCTTAAAAAAATATATTAAAAAAACTAAATTTGTATGGAACCACCCAAGACCCCGAATAGCCAAAGCAATATTGAAAAAGAAGAACAAAATTGGAGATATCACAATCCCAGATTTTAAGAGATACTACAAAGCTGTAATAACCAAAACGGCATGGTATTGGCACAAAAAATAGATACACAGTTCGATAGAACAGAGAGCCCAGAAATAATCCCACAATTATATGGCCAGTTAATCTTTGACAAAGGAGATAAGAATATGTAATGGGAAAAAGACAGTCTCTTCAACAAATGGTGTTGGTAAAACTGGACAGCTATCTGCAAAACAATGAATGTGGACTGCTTCCTGATACTATACACAAACTTAATTCAAAATATATTAAAGACCTAAATGTAAGACAGGAAATCAGTAAAATCCTAGAAGAGAACAAAGCCAGAAACTTCTCTGACATCAGCCAGAACAACTTTTTCTTAGATATGTCTCCTAAGGGAAGGGAAGTAAAACAAAAATAAACTATTGGGACTACATCAAAATAAAAAGCTTCTAACACAGCAAAGGAACGTCAACAAACTAAAAGACATCTACTGAATGGGAGAATATATTTGCAAATGATATATCCAATAAAGGATTTGTATCCAAAATATATACAGAACTTCTACAACTCAGCACCAAAAATAAACCAATTAATAACGGGCAAAAGACTTGAATAAATATTTCTTCAGAGAAGACATAGAGATGACCAACATACACATGAAAAGATGCTCAACATCATTCATCAACAGGAAAATGCAAATCAAAGCCACGATGAGGTATCATCACACACCTGTCAGAATGGCTACCAAAAAAAATACTAGAAACGAGTGTTGGTCAAGTTGCAGAGAAAAAGGAACCCTTGTGCACTGTTGGTAGGAATGCAAACTGGAGCAGCTCAAATGGAAAACCGTATGGAGGGTCCTCAAAAAATTCAAAATAGATTTACCTTGTGATCCAGTAATTCCATTACCAGGTATTTACCCCCAAAATAAGAAAACATCAATTGGAAAAGATACATGTACCCCTAGGTTTACTGCAACATTATTTACAAGAGTCAAATTATGGAGCCCAAGTTTCTAATAATATATGAATGAGTTAAAAAGATGTGGTATACACACACACACACACACACACACACAAAATGGAATATTACTAAGCCATAAAATAGAATGAAATCCTTCTATTTACAACAACATGGATGGATCTAAAAGGTATAATGCCAAGTGTAATAAGCTAGTCAGAGAAAGACCAATACTATATGATTTCCCTCACATGTGGAATATAAGAAACAAACAAGCAAAGAAAAAAAGGAACAAAAAACCAGACTCTTAAATATAGGGAACTGATGGCACCAGAGGGGAGGTGGGTACAAGGATGTGTGAAATAAGAGTACACTTATGATGAGCACTGGGTAATGTATAGAAATACAGTGGAATTAAAAGTAATAATTTTTTTAATTAAAAAAAGAAAATAAAGGAAATCCTCACACGTACTCCAACAAAGATGAACCTTGAGGACATAATGCTAAATGAAATAGGCCAGTCACAAAAAGACAAATACTGTATGGGTTCTATACACAAGGTACCTACAGTAGTCAAATTCATGGAGACAGAAAGCAGAAATGTCAGGAACTTGTGGGAAAGGGAATGGGGAACTGTGGCTTAATTGGTATAGAGTTTCAATATTGCAAGATGAAAAGAGTTCTAGGGATTAGTTGCAGAACAATGTCAATGTACTTAACACTACTGAAATACAAACTTAAAAAGATGATTAAGATGGTAAGTTTTATGTTATTTTACCACAATTTTTTAAAAGTCAGTTAATTGTTTAGAGCAAAAATAGCAATATGTATTTTTGAGCTTATAGAAAGTATAGATGTAAAAATAATGACAAAATTAGTACAAAGAATGAGAGGGAAGTATATAGAATTACATTGCTGTAAGGGAAGTTATAGGTGAAGTAGTATAACACTAATCCAAGGTAGACTGTGATAATTTAAGTACGTATATTTCATTTCTAAAGGATCGTATTAAATTACAACACAAGTATATATGACCAAGCAGACAAATGAGGAGATAGAATAGAAACCGAAAAAATACTCGATTAACCTAAAAGAACATAGAAGAGGAATGAAAGAACAGAGAATACAGGGGACATATAGAAAACAAGTATCAAGATGACAGAATTAAATTCAACCACATCAGTAATTAAATTTAACTTAAACACACCAATTTAAAAATATTCTTACAAAATACATTGACAAATATTAACAGCCCTATTTATGAAACCTTTTTATTTTTTTTAAGAAACCTTTCTAAAAATAGGATTTTAACATGAAAATTTGTATATCGATATAATGGCTTATTCTTCATATAGTTATGATTTTACCGTATGTCATGGTTATTTATAAATATATATGTTCTATTAGTTGCCTGTATTACAGATATTTAAAAAATGCTTTTAATGAGACATACTATAACATTTCTCTATGACAAAAAGGAGATGGTACAAAATCAAGAAAATTTCTACTAAGTGAGTTATTTTTAGGGGGATTTTTCTTCTTCAACGAATTTCATTCTAAACCATGTCTTGCTGTTTTCTTCAATTGTTTCTACGGTCTCTATTTTTTTTTTTAAGATTTATTCATTTATTCAACAGAGAGAGAGGGAGTGGACATGTTTGTAAGCAGGTGAAGCAGCAGGCAAAGGGACAGGGACAAATAGGTCCCCCTCTGAGCCGAAAGCCCAACGTGGGGGTCGATCTCAAGATCCAGAGGTTATGACCTGAGCTGACGGCATAGGTGTAACCAACTGAGCCATGTATGCAGGCGTCCTGTATTTTTTCAGTTTTATAGATTTTACAGAAATAGAAACTAAAAAAATATTTCAATATCTTAAGTTTCTTTTTTTTCTTGCCATGCCAGAATGCTATTTATTTATTATTTTTTATTGGAGTTCAATTTCTTAAGTTTCTTAATAAAATTCTTTACATATCAAGCAAAGTTCATAGTAGCAAACAGATTTTTTTTAAGATTTATTTATTCATGAGAGACACAGGGAGAGCATAGAGAGAGGCAGAGACCTAAGCAGAGGATTTGATCCCAGGGCTTGATCCCAGTCCCAGGGTTTGATCCCAGGACTCTGAGATCACAACCTGAGCCAAAGGCAGATGCTCAACCCCTGAGCAACCCAGGTGCCCTCAAACAGATTTTTTTATATGGAAATATCTAAATGTGAGACAGGAATCCATCAAAATCCTAGAGAACACAGGCAGCAACCTCTTCTACTTCAGCTGCAGATGAACTTCTTGCTAAACACATCTCCAAAGGCAAGAGAAACAAAAGCAAAAATGAAATACTGGGACTTCATCAAGATAAAAAGCTTTTGCACAGCAAAGGAAATAGCAAAACTAAAAGGCAACCCACAGAATAGGAGAAGATATTTGCAAATGACATTTCTGATAAAGGGCTAGTATCCAAAATCTATGAAGAACTTACCAAACTCAACACTCAAAAAAACAAAAAAATCCAGTAAAGAAATGGGCAGAAAACATGAACATTTATCCAAAGAAGACATTACATACAAATGTCTAACAGACACATGAAAAAATGCTCAACATCACTAGGCATCAGGGAAATACAAATCAAAACCACATGAAATACCATCTCACACTGGTCAGAAAGGCTAAATGACCAACTCCGGAAACAATAGATGTTGGTGAGGATGTGGAGAAAGGAGAACCCTCTTAAGCTATTGGTGGGAATGCAAACGGGTACATTCTGGAAAACAGTATAGAGGTTCCTCAAAAAAGTTAAAAATAGAGTTACCTTCCAACTCAGTAATTGCACTAGTAGGTATTTATCCAAAGAATACAAACATAGTGATTTGAAAGGGCACATGCACCTCAGTGTTGATAGCAGCAATATCCATAATAACCAAACTATGGAAAGAGCCCAGATGTCTACTGGCAGATAAATGGATAAAGAAGATGTGATACATACATACATACATACATTCACATAATGGAATATTACTCAGCCATCAAAAAGAATGAAATCTTGCCATTTGCAATGTGGATGGAACTAGAGAGTATTACACTAAGTGAAATAACTCAGAAAAAGACAAATATCATATGATTTCATTCATATGTGGAATTTAAGAAACAAAACAGATGACCATAGGGGAAAGGAAGGAAAAATAAGACTAAAACAGAGAGGAAGGCAAACCATAAGAGATTCTTAACTATAGGAAACACACTGAG
Source organism: Vulpes vulpes (assembly GCF_048418805.1). Classification (NCBI taxonomy): domain Eukaryota; kingdom Metazoa; phylum Chordata; class Mammalia; order Carnivora; family Canidae; genus Vulpes; species Vulpes vulpes. The sequence continues at coordinate 179,738,922 of NC_132791.1, read as the reverse complement.
GGTTACTGGAGGGGAAGTGGTTGGGGGGCTGGGATAATTGGGTGATAGGCATTAAGGAAGGCACTTGATATAATGAGGACTAGGTGTTACAATCAACTAATGAATCACTAAATTTTACCCCTAAAGCTCATAATATACTGTATGCTAACTAGAATTAATTTAAATAAAAAGTTTGAAAAAAAAATCTATGTTATCCTAATGATGCATGTTTACTTTTAGTATTATCATGGTCCTTTTATTTCTTTATTTCATTTGATCCTGCTCTTAAGAATTATTTTTTATTGTTACAAAAAATGGAAATCTCTAACAGATTTTAAGTATCTTCCTCAGTTACCTCTTTCACATAATGACAATCTAATTTCTTTCCTCCAGTTTCATTGAGATATAATTGGTATACACCACTGTACAAGTTTAGCGTGTACAACATAATTGTCTGACCTACATATATTGTGAAAAGATTACCATAATGTTTAGTTCTCATCTATCATCTTATATAGATACAATAAGCAAAAAACAAAAAAGTTCCTTGTGATGAGAAGTCTTAGGATTTACCCTCTTAACTTCACATGTATCATATAGCAATGCAAACTATAATCAACATAAACCGTACATTACATCCCTATTACTATTTATCTAGCCATTAGAAGTTTGTACTTCCCCTACCGGGGTACCTCCCTTCCCCCACCTCTCATAACAACAAATCTGACCTCTTTTTTGAGCTTTGTTTTTAGACTCCACATGTGAGATCATACAGTATCTGTCACCCTCCAACTTATTTCACATAGCCTAATACCTTCAAGGTCCATCCCTGTTGTTACAAATGTCAGGATTTCCTTGTTTTGTTTTTTTATGGCTAATATTTTACTGTGTGTGTATATCACAGCATTTTTATCCATTCATCTTTTGATGGACACTTAGGTTGTTTCCCTGTCTTGGTTATTGTAAATAATCCTATGAACATGGGGGTGTAGATATGTTTTTCTTCACATTGTAAATTATGCCTAATCATCCCTAGCTTAAATTTTCTTGCCATCATTTATTTTTCAACTCATACCAACCACACAGTTGTGTAAAACCCCCTCTATTAAAGGGTACCAAATAGATCTTCACGTTCACCCCACAACCCTTGTAGTTCTCATCCACACTAGACGATATATTCTTTATTTAAGACTCTTGGTTTTGGTTTTTCTAAGTTTTCTCTCTACCTTCTCTTTCATATGTTGCCTCCTTCATCTCAAGATCTCTAAGAAAACTAATGCCCCAATTTTCTCCATGACTCTCTTCTTTTTCCTTTCTCTCTCTCTCAGGAATCTTTGTTTTTATCACAAAGGTTTTCCAAATCTTTTCTTCACCCTGTACCTTTCCCAGGCTCTTACACTGAATTTCTTCCTGTTAAATAGCTCCATAGATGAACTTCATTTCCCTCTAAACCAAATACCGAGTGTCTATTAATGGCTTATCATCTTCCCTTTCACTCAATATTTAATCTTTAGATTTTTTTAAACTTCATTCTTACAATGGTCCACAGATCAATGTGTTCTTAAATTGAGGTCTTAAATTAAAAGATTAAATAACCTAAATAAAAATCATGAGTCAGGGTTTTTAAAAATGCAGATTCACTGCCTCACCCTGGACTAACTAGGATTTCACAGGAGAGTCTGGCAACCTGCTTTTTAAACAAACATCCCATCTAGTCTTAGGCACACTATGTTTAGGAACTAGTGCATTATATCAAGTATCATCTAATTCTGCAGATTCTACCTTGTCAATGTTTCTCATTTGGTTCTCTCCTTTCCTGTGGCCTTTACCCTAGTTTCAGGCTGCTTAATCTTTTAGCTGGACATCAGTAATAGGACTTCCTTGCCTCTAGGATATTTTCCACTCTAATTCATCCTACACACTGGAGTCTTATTAATCTTACTAAGTCACAGCTCTGTTCATATAATGTGACAAGAATTTATTGAGAGCATACTATATACTAGGTGCTCTAGGGCAGGAGGTTCCAAATGGGGCTGATAATCAGAGTCATTAAATGAAAGAAGCCTTTTCAAAATAGATTCTCTATCACCCCTCCAGGCCTATTAAATTAGAATCTCCAGAAATAGAGTTGAGAAGTTTATTTTTAAAAAGTTCCCCAGGTGACTCTGATACTTTTGGGCAACACGAGATTGGTTAATATAAAGACTAAGACATTCTTGTGTATTTCAGAGTATACTGGGAAAGATGGGAACATATACAAATAGCTACCATATAATACGTTGATTAATGCTGTATAACAAGTACCATGGGCCGTAGGAAAGATTAATTCTAACTGCATTAAATAGCTTTAATAACACACCTAGCTGGAAGAAATCTTTTCCTCCTCTAATTTCCCACAGTACTTTATCTATAATTCTCTTAAAGTCTCACTTTTATCTTGCACTATAATTATTTTTGTCTATGTTTCATGTCTTCTACAGTGTACTTCAGGGCAAAGCTTTGGCTTTAGGAGGGCAAATAATCTGACAAGGAATTTTTTGAGTTCTAGTTTATTTACAGGATAGACCTGTATCAAAATAAATAAACATAAATCATGCATAATTATACACTTAATAAATAAATAAAATCTCAAAAATAGGATGTCCCCGTAACTCTCAGATATATGAGGCCAAATTTGAGGATTTTAATCACACTACAGCATTCAGTAAAGTTCTTTCAACACAGCAGGTACTCAATATAAAGTTATGTATGAACCAATGGGATTTGGGGAAAAATGCCTTTGGATATAGAAAAACATACTTAATATGTCCAGCATCTATCATAAAAGGTTATAGATTCCAAATGAAATAATATGCTGGTGGTTTTTGCAAACCAATGCCTTGTAAGCCAAAACCAGTTATTCTGTTTGTTTTGTTGGAATAGCCCAGTATTATTAGGGTGTTTGTTTATAAATTTTAATTTAAATGTCTTTCGCTCAGGCAGATATTCTGATTTACCACAGGCTCTACTACTTCCTATTATCTCACATTAATCTGATTACATATTTATGTCTATATAAATGGTCTAAATAGGAGAGTGCTAATCGTGTCAGACAACTGCTCCCAACCATTTGTGCTTTTTAATTGTTGCCTATTATGGGCTGGACTGTGTGCAGCCCCCATCAAACCCCCATATTCCTATGTTGAAGTCTTAACCTCCAGCTCCTCAGAATGCAGTCATATTTGAAGACCAGATCTTTAAAGAGGTAAATAAGCTTTAGGATAGTATGAATCGTGTTTTTTTTTAAATATTTTATTTATTTATTCTTGAGAGACACAGAGACATAGGCAGAGGGAGAAGCAGGCTCCTTGCAGGGATCCCGATGTGGGACTTGATCCCAGGACCTGGGATCACGCCCCAAGCCAAAGGCAGATGCTCAACCGCTGAGCCACTCAGGCATCCCTGAATCGTGTTCTTTTAAGAAATTCGGACACAGAAGTTTACATACATATAGGAAAGGCCATGCAAAGACCAAGACAGAACATGGCCATCTATATAATCCAAGGAGAGAGGCCTCGGGATGAAATCAACCCTAACAACTTGATCTTGGACTTCCTACACTCTAGAATTGTAAGATAATAAAATTCTACTGTTTAAGCCCCCCCAGTCTGTAGTATTTTGTTAAGGGTGTCTGAGCAAACTAATACAGCTACCCAACTATATTTAATATTAATCTTAGGCATTTTTACATCAAAATCATGTTTACCATGTGCAAGTCATTCTGCCAGTACACTGATAAATATCATTCTAAGCATCTTAGAACCTAGTAGATGATGCAAACTATACGTACAATACATTTAATCAACATTAAGAAACATTACAAGATCCAAAGCAAAAATGCCAAATAAAGAGCACATTATAATTCTATATGTGGGCTACATCTCAAAAACTTCAAAATTTGACCTAGGTCTTGAAGGATAAGTAAGATTCAGCAAAGCTGTGTGGAAAGGACATCTGGGTGAGAGGAACAGCATACAAAGTCAAATGTCTACTATTTGTAGAAACATTTTTTCCAAGTATAAGTACATCTAACAAGTCCAAGTTTCCTTTCTCAACCCTAAAGTCACTATACATTTTTAAATTAATGACCAAATCCTTATAAAATTTAGGTTTTTCCCTGCCAGATAAATAACAGTCCAAATGACTTTGTTCAGTACAATACTGACATCCAAAGGACATTCTAGTTCATCTCTAAGATCTCTTGGGCATCTGCTAAGATCTAGTTTTATCTTCAAATGATCTGCGAAGGCAGTTAAGGTGCCCCTGGAACATTCTCTTTTGACGTTCTGGCCAGTTTTTTCATCTCTTGCCTATATATCAAACCTTATCACATTAGAATGGCTCTACAATGCAGGTGGTCTGTGTTTTCTTAAGTGCCTCCTCTTCTGCAGAATGTATTACACAGTTCATTAATGTTTCATACCTAAGCATTCTAATGTATTTAATTTTTTATTTAATGAAATTTCTAACCTACAGGCTGAGGAAGTTATTCAAAAGGTCTCATCCAAGCTACAGGAAAAGTGCTCATTGGCAGGGAGTTTTGAAGATGAAATATTAAGAAAGAGGTTGGAGGGACCTAAACATAGATAGATCTAAGCCTTCATAAATACTTCCCTGCCCTAATTCTAGAGGAATAAATTCTTCCTGATAGGCAGGGAAGTTTTGGTGAAGTTTTCTACAAGACTTTGGTGACAAGAATTTAACAGTGACTTTTGCTGCTTCTTAAAACATGTGTTTCTAAGCAGCAAGATCTTTTTAGAAGAATTATGTGTCTTTGAAGAGCCTTATTTCCCCCCTATCATTTCAACGTTTACTTTCATAAGTAAGACTGGAGTGAGACCAACACCGTCCAATGAGATTCACGTTGAACCGAAGGCGCCATACTTAGCACCTAGCTCCAATTATTTTAGATTACAACGATTCTCTGAAAGAAAGGAGACAGCTGAATCGGTTGGATTCCTGGAACGGTTTAGGCTCAAAGCACCTGGCTATTTTACCATCTGCCTTCAGATTTGGGGGAGATCAGGAATTTAAGTCAGAGAAGCTTTGAGACTGTACAGAAAATTTGAAAATTCAGGTCTTTGTCCGTTACCAGATTAAGACGGAATTTGGCAGTCAGGAAGAACCAAAATTTTAAATTTAACAGTACGTCGAATGGCGCCCGTGTTTTAAAACTACAAAACGTGTACAGTGAAGTAAAAAAAAAATCCGCACTCTAAGAAGTTACTGAACTTTTTTTTTTTTTTTTTATCACCCGCTCCTCTCCTTGAGTGACGAAGTGGACTAGGGTTTCTACAAACCCTTATTTAAGGAGAGGGTAGGGTTACCACACGCTTACCTTAGGGCAACAACTTGCACTTTGTAACTGGACAGGAATATCGTTTGATGACAGGGAAGGGTAAAGGAAACGGAGGCCTGTGGCGGGACCCCACCGCACGCCCACCTTTACTCTCGAGGAACCTGCCTCAGCCCGCCCGCTCCTCCTTCAGCTTGGCAAGGCTGCTTTTCCCGCGGAGTCTCGTCTTCCGGCCACAAGTCACCTTGGCCCGCCCACCCGGAAGCCGTCGTCTTGGCAACAGAGTATCGTCCCGCCCCCATTTCCCTCGCCACGCCCACCGACTTGGGCGCCTGGCGCTAGTCTGGCTTTGATTGGTCCATCTCTCCCTCACTCTACGAGACGTTTGGGGCGGCGCGACTCCAGACCTCGTATTTGAATTTGTGGCGCGTAGAGTTCGTGAGGTGCTGAAGGGTGGCTGGGCGTCTTCCTGGAGCCTGGGATCTTGTGGTGAGCGACCCTGAGGGGAAAAAAATGACAAAAAGGATGGCCGGAGGTGGAGGCGCCCTGAGTCAACGTGGCCGTCTCGAGGTGGGAGACTTCAGCCGAGCTGCGTCAGTCGCCTGAGGCAGGACCTCTCTTCGCGTCCTCACAGCCTTTAGGTTCGTCCTCGCGTATTCCCTGCGATGTGGACTGCACGTCGGCCCTCGGTCAGTCGCCCCTGAAGGAAGGCCCCTCCAAACGCCACCCTCCCTCTTTCTTCAGTGCCTCTCTCTTCCCCCGCTCCCCCCCCTCCGCCCCCCGAAACAACCCTCGAGCCCGGAAGCGCGGACCCCCCTCGCGTCAGCTACACTCGATTCCCCACAGCCGTCCTTCATGGGTTATATCCTCGTCCTTCTCCCCTGCAGAATCAGAAACTAGGATCTGCCCTTGACTGTGGAAAAATGTGCTTAGTTTTAGAAATAGGGCAAGGCTGGCTGGTTCTTTAAGCAATGTAGGACGTAGTCTCTCCTCTATTTCCTGAAAGAGGGTATATAGAATTGGTATTATTTCTTTGTTAAATAGAATGCAGCATTGCATTGGCATTTTCTTTTAATGAAAATAAGAAAATGAGAACATAGTTTACTTGCTTACGTCTTAACATTTCTGTCACTTCATTTCTTCTTGTAGGTCTAAGTTTATATCATTTTTCTTAGGTCTGAAGAACATCCTTGAACATTTTATAGTGTGGCGTGTTGGTGGTGGATTCTGTTACTAGTTATTAGCTTGAAAATGTTTTTATTTTGAATTTTGAACTGTATATATGATTTTGGTTTTTAGCACCTTTGTATTCTTGTTTCTGTTGTTTTTAGTTAGATATTTGAGGTTGTACTCTGTTCTCTTGTATGTAGTAATGTGCCTCTTTTTATGGCTGAGTTGTAAAAAACTTTTTAAAGGTCTTATTTATTTATCTGACAGAGAGCAGAGCAAGGATTTACATTTTAAAACATATTGTTAATGAAATCTTATGCAGCCTTTTGTGTCTAGTTCATTTCACTTAGCATAATGCATTTAAGGTTCATCCTGGTTGTTGCATGTATTACTAGTTTACCCCTTTTTGTCTGTTGAGTAGTATTCCATTGCATATATGTACCAAAATTTGTCCATTTACCATTTGGTAGACATTTGGGTTGTTTCCAGGTTCTGGCTCTTAGCAATAAAGCTGCTATGAATATTGGCTGATAGGTCATTGTGTGATTATAGATTTTTATTTTTATTTTTATTTTTATTGGGGGACCATACAGGAGTGAAACTATTGGGTCATATGGTAAAAATATTTTTAACTTTATAAAATACTGCTAATTTTTTTTTCCAAGTGGCTATTCCTTCTGTTTTCTTATCAGCAATTTAAGATTATTCTCATTATTGTACATTCATATCAGCTCTTGGGTGTTATTAGTAGTTTAAAACTTAACTATTCCACTACATGTATATTAGATATCTCATTGTAATTTTAATTGCATTTCTCTGATGACTAATGATGTAGAGTGTCTTGTGTATTTATTTGCTTTATGTATAATTTTTTTGGTGAAGCATCTTTTAAAATCTTGCTTATTTTTTATACAGATTTATCAAAGTAAAATTGACATGCAATAAATCATATATATTTAAGTTGTATATGTTTTGATAAGTTTTGATATGTATTTACACCTGTCACTACAATCAAATTAATAGACATGCTACAAAATGGATGATCCTTGAAAACATACTCAGTAAAAGAAGATAATCACAAAAGGTTATGCATGGTGCGAATGTATACAAAATGTCTTAATAGGCAAATCTGTAGAGACAGAATATACATTAGTGTTACTAAGGGACTGGGAGAGGGAGAAGGGGAGTGGAAGTGTGGTTTCTTTTGGGGGATGATAAAATGTTCTGGAATTAGAGCTTGTGATGTTGTGTAAATATTCTAAAGAACTACTGCGTTGTTTTTTAAAAGGAAAATTTATGGTAAGTAAATCTGTTTTTTAAAAAGAGGGAAGGACACCTGGGTATCTCCGTCAGTTAAGTGTCCAACTCTTGATTTTGGCTCAGGTCATGATCTCAGGGTGCTGGGATTCAGCTCTGCGTCCAACTCTGCACTCAGTGGGGAATCTGCTTGGGATTCTCTCGCTTCCTCTCCCTCTGCCCCAACCCCCACTCATATTCTCTCTTTCTCTCTCTCTCCAAATAAATAAATTCTTTTAAATGAAAAAACCCACTAGTTATGATCCATTAACGGACTATTCAAACAGCATTACTTATAATTGCAAAAGCATGGAAACTAACTCAATGTCCATCAGTAGAAGAATGTTTAAAAAATGAAAAACTTGGGATCCCTGGGTGGCGCAGCGGTTTAACGCCTGCCTTTGGCCCCGGGCGTGATCCTGGAGACCCAGGATCAAATCCCACGTTGGGCTCCCGGTGCATGGAGCCTGCTTCTCCCTCTGCCTGTGTCTCTGCCTCTCTCTCTCTCTCTCTCTCTGTGACTATCATAAATAATAAATTAAAAAATTTTAAAAAAATAAAAATAAAAAAATAAAAAATGAAAAACTTGAATGAAAAATTGAATGAGAAAGTGAAGAAGCTATTAAAATAGTCAAGCAGAGAAATTTGTATCAATAGGATGAATCTCAATCCTAATTGGAGGAAAAAAAAAAAAGATTGCAGAGGAATCCATAATAGGTATAATACAGAATTAAAAATTAAAGTATATAGAGGGCAGCCCAGGTGGCTCAGCAGTTTAGTGCCGCCTTCAGCCCAGGGCATGATCCTGGAAACCCGGGATCGAGTTCCCCGTCAGGCTCCCTGCATGGAGCCTGCTTCTTCCTCTGCCTGTGTCTCTGCCTCTTTCTCTCTTTCTCTCTCTGTCTCTGTCTCTCATGAATAAATAAATCTTTAAAAATATATATAGAGATAATATTATGATTTAGTAAAAATATGAAAAAATAATGGGATTATAAACATTAGCTTCCAGAGAATAATTGGTTGTGGAGATAACTTGTGATACGTACTTGTAGCAGGGAAGAACAAAAGAGCATTACTAAGGAAGAATGCATAAAGTGCTTTAACTGTATTTGTTAATGTGTTATTTCTTAAGCCATGTGATAGGTATACAGAAATTTTATTTTTTATTTTTATTTTTTTGAAATTTTATTTTTAAAATATTTTAAATAATTTTTATAAGGAAATATAAAAGATAAAGCAAATGAAGATGGAACCATAGAACCTGGAAAGGATAAGTAAGCTAAAATTTTTTTTTTAATTATAAAAGAATAACAATGTCAAATGTAGAATTGAGAAAAGGATGCTGAGGGAGAACTGATTTGCGTAAATGAAGTTATAATTAACTTCTTTTAAAGTTATGTTTTCCTTTGGGAAACCAAGCAAAAATATAGAGCAAGATGACCTGGAAGCAATTTCACTAACATATATTTTGCAAAGTGGTACTACTCTTAGAAGTCAAATCAATGCCTTCTAGGAGATTTTAGTCAAATAGTCTCAGAGGAGAAAAATATAAGGATGTTGGATAATAGGAACATGAGATCTTTCTTACATGGCATAGGAGCTCAGTTATAAGATAATCAGAAGGTACCCAGACAAACAGATTACACATGTGAAACAAGAGGATACTTGGGTGGTTTCTGGGTGTTTGCTATCAGAGCCCATTCTAGTATCAGGGAATACTAAAAATTTGATCCCTGTTCACAAAGAGGAAAGGAATTTATTCAAACTATACCATCAAGCCTTTTGCCTCTTTATAAAGAAAGGACTTTGTAGAAGCTGTGAGTTCAGAGGGCTAGGGTTATTTAAAAAGCACTACCCACAGAGATAAATGAAGAAAACAGGAATTCCAAGAGACTTCCAAAAACCCAGACCTGCAGAACATGGACAGGGATTATACAAATTCTGTACAGTTTCTTTAATTTAGTGATATTCTCTATGTCGGATCAAATGATACCTCCCTCAAAAATATGTTCAAGTCCTAATCTTGGGTATTTGTGAATGTGACCCTATTGGAAATAAAGACTGTGCAGATATAACCGAAGTTAAGATCATACTGATCGGGACTCCTGAGTGGCTCAGCGGTTGAGCGTCTATCTGCCTTTGGCTCAGGCGAGATCCCGGAGTCCCAGGATCGAATCCCACATCGGGCTCTCTGCATGGAGCCTGCTTCTCCCTCTGCCTATGTCTCTGCTGTTCTCTGTTTGTCTCTCATTAATAAGTAAATCTTAAAAAAAAAAAAATCATACTGATTTAGGGTGGACCCTAATCCAGTGACAGAGTGTCCTTATATAGAGAAAGGAGAAGGAAATTTAGGGAAGAAAGGAATAAAACAAAATCCTAAGACGTGTTTCTATAGTAGTGAATAGCCAATTTATGACGAATACCCTAAAGGAGTCTCATTTGTTTTTATGAGGAATCCTCAAGATTCCTTAGAGTGACTTTTCTAAGTATTTGACCTTACTCTCAAAAGCAGTTATCATTGCTTTAAAAAAAATAATAAGCAGGAATAGTAATAGCAAAGCAACAGCTAAACTAACATTTATCGTCTTCTAGTTATCTCATTTGTTTCTTTTGATAACAATTATTCCTCTTTCATAGATGAGGAACTGAGGTCACTGTTAAGTTGACTTACTAAAAATAAAATCAGCATCTCAAAAAAGACATCACCATCTCCCAAAAGAGTAAGAATGAAGAAACAGAAATTCAGGCATTAAATAGTACTGGTTAACAACTGTCTGAGATTCTAAGCTTAAGAGATGTTTGAGAATGGAAGGGTGAATGCAGACATTTTAATTATATGGTCTGGAGTTAAACTCATGCATCAAGTATCTTGTAGCTGCTATAGGAATAAAGATGTAAAAAAAAAAAAAAGAAATAAAGATGTGATTTTTCAATCATCGTCATTCTATAAAGATGACACTTTATTACAGTTTGCTAGTTTTATTCTCACATTTAAAAACTACAGGTAGTTTTTTTTTTTTTATTTTAACTTATATAGCATGCATTTTTGTTCTCTACTAATGAAGATCTATCTGGAACAATATATACAACTCACTGAATCTTCTTCAGGTTAAAGAAGCTTTAAAACTATCTGCCATCATGAGACTTCTAAGAGTATACATGGAACCAATTTATATTAAAAAATAGATATTTGGAGTGCTTGGGTGGCTCAGTCAGTAAAGCATCTGCCTTTGACTCAGGTCATGATCCCAGAGTCCTGGGATTGAGTCCCACATCTTTTTTGCCTTCTGTATATCTTTTTTGATGAAGTATCTGTTCACATCTTTTGCACTTTTTGCACTTTTGCACAGATGGCCATAGGGCAACTTAAAATGCTACAAAACTCATTTGTTGTTAAAGGAGATTTGGCTGTTTTTCTTGAATAATCATTCCCTGAACTGCTGCAAGCCTTTGGTTAATTTCTAGCATTCTGAAAAAGTTTATTTTAATAGTTTCTGTTAATGCTGTCATTTTTTTTTTTTTTATGAAAGAGGATTTTCAGAGGTCTTGAGGTTATCAGTGATGTCCACCTTCCTTTTTGTGAACAATGACACAAAATTTATAAGTTAGTGCTGTAAGATCTGGAAATATTCCATGCCTGTGGAATAGGACAAGATCTCAATTAATTTACCAAGGAAGGTAATAGGCTTGCTACACTTGTATAAATGAAATCTTTCCACAATGTTACACTCATTGATAAAGTATCAAAATTTATCAAGATGTCTCAGAGTGAAGTTCAACCATGGAGGTATGGTATCTTTTGAATTTCTTTCAATTCAACGGAATCTTACAGAGAAGTCTCTGCTTCTGATCCTTGATAGGCCTAAGCTACAAATAGGAAGAAAGATGGAATCTATGGGGTCAGAAAAAAAAAGGCATAAAAAAAACCCCTAAGCATGTCTAGAAAAGAACTGTGGCTACTGGACTAACGACCTGACTGAAATAAATTACATAAGCCAAGCAACTTTTTGAGAGAATTGTATATTTTAGTTTACTAAGCACATCACAGTTTTCCAAACTGATTGTACCAATTTGCACTCTCACAAATAGTGTATCAGTTGAGATGATTAATCAATCAATCAAATAGTGTATTAATCTGGGGCACTTGGGTGGCTCAGAGGTTGAGTGTCTGCCTTCAGCCCAAGTTGTGATCCTGGGGTCCTAGGATTGAGTACTGCATCAGGCTCCCCACAGGGAGCCTTCTTCTCCCTCTGTCTATGTCTCTGTCTCTCTGTGTGTCTCTCATGAATAAATAAATAAAATCTTTAAAATAGTGTATTAATCTTGAAGCAGTTATAGTAGTAGTTTAATTGGCATTTCCTTGGTATCTAATGAAGCTGAACATTTATGCTTTCTGACCATTTACGTTTCTTTTTTGATGAAGTGTCCATGATTTTTTATTGTTTTGGTTGTTTGACATGTGGTAGAGTGTCAGGTGCACAAATCTTAAGTGTACAGTTCAGAACATTTTTTATTGTTTTTGGCATTTATATATACATTTAGATCAAGATATAGAACATTCTCAGCATCCCGTAAGTTCCTGTTTCATTCCCAATTATTACCACTTATCTTCCCAGAGATAACTACAATGTTCTCATTATTATCGGCATCAGTGAGGTTTATTCCAAATTTTTTTATTGTGGTAAACTATACATAATATAAAATTTATCATCTTACCCATTTTAAGCATGCACTTTAGTGGCATTAAATACATTTATAATGTTCTCCAACTATCACCACCACCATCACTCTTCAAAACTCTTTTCCTCTTGTAAAACTGAAATGCTATACCCATTAAACAATAACTTATTTCCCCCTTCCTCAAGCTCCTGGCAACTGTCATTCTATATCCTGTCTCTGATTCTACTATATATGTATATACTGCTGTATATAGTGTGTATACTGTCTACCTCACATAAGTGGAATCATATGGTATTTGTATTTATGTGACTGGCTTATTTCACTTAATGTCCTCCAGGTTCATCCATGTTGTGGCATATTGCAGAATTTCCTTTTTAAGGCTGAATAATATTCTATTGTATGTATAAACCACATTTTGCCTGTTCATTCATTGGTTGATGGACACTTCATTTGCTTCCATGTTTTAACTATTGTACATATTGCTGCTGTGAACATGGGTATACAAATAACTCTTCAAGACCCTGCTCTCGATTCTTTTCAGTATAAATGCAGAAGTAGAATTTCTGAATTAGATGGAAATTCTATTTTTAATTTTTTGAGGAACTGCTGTACTGTTTTCCACAGTGGCTGTACCATTTTACATTTCTACCAACAGTGTACAAGAGTTCTGATTTCTCCACTACTTTCACCAACACTTGTTATTTTCTTTTTTTTTTCTTTGTTTTTTGATAGTTGTCCTTTTAATAGATGTGAGGTGGAAGTCATTATAGTTTTGACTTGCATTTCCCTAGTTCCTAGTGGTTTGTGATACTGAGCATCCTTTCGTGTACTTATTGGGCATTTATATACCTTCTCTGGAGAAATATCTATTCAAGTCCTTTGCCCATTTTTGAATCAGGTTGTTTGTCCTTTTGTTGTTGGAATTCAGAAGTTCTCTTTACATTCTGAATTTTAATTCCTTATTAGATTAGTGATTTGCAAATATTCCATTTTATGGTTTGCTTTTTTATTCTGTGGGTAGTGTCTTTTGTTGCACAAATTTTATATTTTTCATGAAGTCTGATTTATATATCTTTTGTTATATGTGCCTTTGGTTGTCATATACAAGAAATCATTGCCGAATCAAATGTCATGAAGTTTTTGCCCTGTTTCTTCTAAGTTTTATATTTTAGGTCTTAGATTTAGATCTTTAATCCCTTTTCAGTTAATTTTTATATGTGGTTAGGTGAGGTCCAGTTTCATTCTTTCACATGTGATATCCAGTTTTCCCAGCACCATTTGTTGAAATGGCTGTGCTTTCCCCATTGAGTGGTCTTGCTACCCTTGTAAAAGTCGTTTGATCAAAGTTACCTAATTTGTTAGTATATAATTCTTTATTATAATTTGTTATCACACTATGTATTTCTGTGGTTATCTTTTGTATTATTTTCCATTTCTCGTTTTGATTTTTGAGTCTTCTTTTTAAAATCAGGAAGTGTGAGTCCCCAGCTTTGTTCTCCTTTTTCAAGATTGTTTTGACTATTTGAAGTCCCTTGAGATTCCATGTAAATTTTAGGATGAGTTTTTCTATTTCTTCCAAAACATCATTGGGATTTTGATAGGGATTGCACTGAATCTGTAGATCACTTTGGGTGGTATTGACATCTCAACACAGTATTAAGTCTTCTAATCCATGAGCATGAGATGTGTTTTCATTCATTTGTATTTTCTTTAATTTCTTTCAGCATTGTTGTGTAATGTTCATTGTATAAATCTTTAATCTTCTCAGTTAATTTCTAAATGTTTTAAAATTTTTGATGCTATTATAAATGAAATTGTTTTCATACTTTTTAGATTATTCATTTTTAGTGTATAGATGTAACTAACTTGTGTGTTGATTTGTATCCTATTTCTTGGCTGAATTCTTTTATTCTAAATTTTTTTGTGGCATCTGTAAGGTTTTCTACATAAAAGATCACATCATCTGTGAACAGAGATAATTTTATGTATTTTCCAGTTGGGATATCTTTTTTTTTCTTAAATGCTCTGATTAACATCAATTCATTTTACCTCATTTTGAACTTCATTTACAAGTATGTGCTATTTTGTGTCTAGTGTCTTTTACATAAAATAACACATGATGTCATTGAAGACTTTGCTGGATAGTTCTAAAGTTATCATGTGGAAGACCCTTTTTATTTTGTTTTAATTTTCTACTTCTATTATATGGGATCAGAGAACACTATTTATATTGTTTCTACTTTATGGAACATATTGAAGTATTCTTTGAGACATAATATTTGGTCAATGTTTGTGAATGTTTCATGTACACTTGGAAAGGAAAGTATTTGTTGTGGGAGCTTAAAAATCTAGATACTGGCATAGCTTTGTTTAGTTTATGACTTCCATGACTTCTTAAGGAAATTTTTTGTACATTTGTCTTATACTGAGTTTTGGTATATTGAGGTCTTCTGTTTAGTTTCTTTCTTGCATTTTTATTTCTCCTGGACTCATGTTATCAAAGTAGTTGCCATGTTATTTGGTGTGTAGATATTAATAACTAGTATATTTATTTTGCATGTGGTCTTTAGGTCATAAAATGGTTTTTAGTATGTAATGTTTTGGGGGCTCGGCTCTACCATGTCTAATATCAGAACTAAAACACCTACTTATTTTTTTCATTTGCCTTGAAAACCTTTGTACCCTATATTTTTACTTTTTGAATCGCTTTATTTTATTTATTTTTTATTTTTATTTTTATTTTTTTCAAATATTTTATTTATTCATGAGAGACACAGAGAGAGAGAGAGAGAGAGGCAGAGACACAGGCTGAGGGAGGAGCAGGCTCCATGCAGGGAGCCTGACGCAGGACTCGATCCTGGGTCTCCAGGATCATGCCTGGGCCAAAGGCTGCGCTAAACCGCTGAGCCACCGGAGCTGCCCTGAATCGCTTTATTTTAGATGAGTTTCAGCAATATATTGAAGAGTTGAATTTTACTGAGTTAATTTGAAAGTATCTTAAAGATAGTTAAATCTTTATGTGTAATCTCTATACTAACACATTATATATTGTGCATATTATGTTTTCTTTATATATAGTATATTTTTATTGTACCCCATTTTATATTTTCTTTGGTATTTGAAAGGTTTATATTTTTGTTCTAGTGGTTATTTTATGCTATTATTCATAATGTCCTTAATTCAGTTATCTTCTTGGCGCTTACTTAGAATTTCATTGTTTTGTTTGTCAGTTTAAATAAAATAACTTGAGCACCTGGGTGGCTCAGTGGTTGAGCATCTGCCTTTGGCTCAGGTCATGAGCTGATCCCAGGGTCATGGGATCGAATCCTACATAGGTCTCCCCACAGGGAGCCTGCACCTCCCTCTGCCTATGTCTCTATCTCTCATGAATAAATAAATACAATCATAAAAAAAAAAACTTGATTCCTACTCTCCTAATAACTTTCTTTATGTTACTGCTGAGCAGTCTGATACCAGTTTGATTTTGCTTCCTTTGTAAATGACCTCAGAAGATTTTTTTCTTACCTTTGTAACTGAAGCAAATGAGAGTTCATCCACCCAATGAGCAGCAAGCCAATAAAATTCGATACTGAGTTTCTACAGTGAAGAAAGATAGGCTGTTTATTGGTGTGGTGCCACCCAGGAGAACAGGGAGCTAATGTTCAAAGGTTTTGAATCCCTGATGACTAATAAGCAGGGGTTTTTAAAGGCTGAAAATTCAGGATAATGTTCTCAGGATTTTGAACCATGGTGATTGATTAGGTATTAGGTCCTATAGTATTTATTTTCTTGATCATCTTTTTCCTCCTGGCATCTCCCTATGTGGTTTTGATGTGATGGCTATACTAAGGTTGTCATTCTGCTTTAGGGAACTGTTCATTCTACTTTAGGGGACTAGAACTTCAAAATACTCTCTGCGTATTGCCTTAGTAATATATTTTTGGAGTACAAAGGCAGAAGTTCTATATCCTATAACTATTACTAAGCTACAAACTGTTATTTTTTTTCTGGTAAACCTTGCATATTTTTGTTTGTTATCTTTGGAAGAACAGCATCCCACAGATTTTTCAGGAGACAATTTTATGTTCTTTCCTAAGGCAATTTTATAGGTTTCTTTAACAATGACAAGGGCTATGTGCCTCTCATCAAAAGTATCTAGGAGCCATATGTTGAAATTGTGGGGTATGTGGGGGTTTTGCAGTTTTACCTTTAAAGTCCAATTATGTATTGTATACATCCTAAAATAGAGTATTTGTGTCAATTTCTGAGATCTTTCATAGGCCTTTTTAATATATACATTCATGTTTTTTTTATTTCTGGTTATCTTTTTTTTATATTCAAGTTTTAAATATTAGCTCTACAATTTTATGTGTGTTGGATCCTCTTTCTCTTTCATGTATATTAACAGTTTTTCCCTGATTCTTATTACAGTCTTCATTTTGTTCTTTTGCTATTTTCATCCTTTCATTCAGTGCCTCTTACTGTATTTTCATACAATTCAATTTTCTCTTGAGTCGTTTATAATTTATTCTTCATTTCTAAAATGGCTTTTGTCTCCTCAGTTTCTTTATTAGACCAGATATCTCTCATTTCACATCTTCTAATGTGAAGATTTAGAGCCCATTTTTGTTCTGAATTACTGAATGTTTGATTTGAGGGTCTTTCCCTCAATACTTGTAAATACCGTTTAACAATATATAATTCAGGCTGAGATAGTATTATAGTTATCTCTACCTTACAGTCTGTCTGTCTGCCTTCTTCCCTCCTTCCTTCGAGAGTAGTGTTCATTGGCTGAAGAGTTTTGGTCTCATTTTCTGTATCCTTTTATAAACGTATTTACAGTTGCTGCCATATCAGTTATGAAATTTAATTTTTCTTGAGTAGCAATAATAGTTCATAGTGAAAATGGTTAAAGGGTTTACAAGATTTCTTACTTCAAAAGCTGTCTCTTCTGTTACTATAATGAAATATCTTGAATCTGTGGTGCATTTGTTTTGGAGAGTGACAGGGTTTGAGTCCTCTAATTTTCTGCTTCTTTTTTATACTTGTAGGACCATTATTGTTTTCTTATTTCTCTCTACCACCAAACATCCAAGAAGTACCACTTCTTTGTCTCCTCTAGAAGGGTACTTCTCAAGACTGTCACTTCTGTTTCTTGTGATTACAAACCTCTTCTTTTTGACTCCACAGTAACCAGTGCTCTGATCTAACAGGTCTTAAACCTATTTTAAGGATTTCCCACTTCCTGGTTCTTATTTTATCTGTACTTTGTCACTTTGTCTTCTCTTCTATATGATCTTTATTTATCTCTCTTTTTAAAACATAGATTCTATGGATTATGCTAGTCTTAGTATAAGACTATAAGACTCTTAGTTATGCTGTATATTTTGAGGGTTTTTTTCACTTTATTTTTACAGATTAAGGTTATGTGGAGATATCAGATTTAAGTAGTGGTTCTTATTTTATTGGGAAACTGGGGTCTTCTATTTTTTTCAAAGATTTTATTTATTTATTCATGAGAGACACAGAAGGTAGAGACACAGGCAGAGGGAGAAACAGCCTCCATGCAGGGAGCCTGATGAGGGACTTGATCCTGGGACTCCAGGATCATGCCCTAGGCCGAAGGCAGGCACTAAACTGCTGACCCACCCAGGCATCCCAATCAAAGGTCTTTTGAAGTGCACATCTAATAACTCTAGTACCTGTATATCCTGTAGATCTGTTTCTTTTCTTTTAAATTTTATTGTGGTTTTGTCTCTGGATATGCCTAGTAATTGTGAATGGAATGTGAGACATTGGATGTAATGTTTGGAAGATCTGAATGATATTAACCTTCCCCAAGGTTTTTTGTTTTGCTTCTCATAGTAGGTAGCATATGGACAGCTAAACTCCATAAAACCCGAGATTGAGCTGATATATAGCTGGGTTTCATTCTTCTGTTACATTTCTGTTTTACCACTATCAGTATCCAACCTCAAAAATTTCCCCCCCAGTCTGTGATACTGTTAACAATTTTATTCAGCCTCCTAAGTGAGTATTGGCAATGACTTAAGAGAACTGATGCTGAAAGTTGAGCTTCTTTTTCTAGTTCTTTTTATTGAAAAAGTTAGCCTCATTTAAGATAATCTGCCATGTCCTCTCCACCAAGTTTTAAATTTTAATTATTGTGTATTTAATTTGTATAGATGTCTTTTGAATATTCTAGGTCATTTATTTTTAATTTTCTGTTCTGTGAAATATGTTTACACTTTAAAAATTATTTTGAATATATGTATATGATCTGTTTTTGACAATTCCAAGAAATGAAATCCTTATAAGTTCATTTTTGCTGGTTCTCTTTCACGGTGCCTTGTTTACTTATGTATTTTTAATAGTTTGTTCTACCAGATAACATTTGCGATTGCTGCAATCTCGCTTCTGGGCACACTACCAGTTATGTACCAGTTTATGTTTGTTTACTTATTTATTTATTTTTGGATCCATTCTGGTGATAAGAATTTAGCATGTATATTTACTTGAGTTCCAAGGTTGTGGTTACAGCGCCTTGTGGTTTTATGTTTTCCCTGCTTTGCTCATTGCCAAGACAACTGTCCTTACAGTCCCTCAGGCCCAGGTTCCTGATGGCCTTCACATTGAGGGGGTAACCCTTTGAGTTCCCAGCTTCATAGGACGAGAGTCTCATGTGAGGCTCTTAGGTGGTATTCGTGTTTGTCTTCTAACCTTCATACCAAATAAGGTCTATAAGTTTTGGGTCAAAATGGTTGACCAGATATTCTTAAAAACAAAATCTTGTGATTTTTCTGAGTTCTACTTTCACTTAGACTTTGAGTTGATAACTTCTTACTATTCTCATGAGCTAGGATGCTTTTAAGAAGGTATTTTTGTATATTACCGTGCATTTTTAGTTGTTTTCAGTGATGTAGTTGGTGTACATACTGTGGTTCTCAATATTGCCTGAAACAAACTTTCTGCTTGATCATAAAATTTGTAAAGCCATTAATAAGAACTTCCTTTTTGGGGGTGCCATTTTGTTCCCACTACACTACCACACATATCCATACACTCACACTTTTCAAAGGAAACAGTTTTGGGGCAGCACCGATGGCTCAGCAGTTTAGCACCGCCTTCAGCCCAGGGCCTGATCCTGGAGACCCGGGATTGAGTCCCACCTCAGGCTCCCTCAATGGAGCCTGCTTCTCCCTCTGCCTGTGTCTCTGCCTCTCTCTCTGTGTGGTCTCTCGTGAATAAATAAATAAAATCTTTTAAAAAAAGAAAAAAAGGAAACAGTTTTTTCTACTTTTTAAACTTTGCTTTTAGGCAAAAGGTTTGGAAATACATCTGGTATTGTCTGTTAAGTTGGAGTTTTACTTTTTATTTTTTTTTTTTTAAGATTTTATTTATTTATTCATGAGAGACACAGAGAGAGAGGCAGAGACACAGGCAGAGGAAGAAGCAGGCTCCATGCAAGGAGACCGATGTGAAACTTGATCCTGAATCCTGGGATCATGCCCTGAGCCAAAGGCAGATGCTCAGCAGCTGAGCCACCCAGGTATCCTGGAGTTTTACTTTTTTGATGCAGGATTGTAATTGTTATTGCTAATATTTTTTAGGCTCTATGAAGCTCTTAAATAGTTTTCCAAAGGTCGAGGTGTATGTTACAATTTATCTGAGATATTTCTGTAATTTCAAAAATTAACTTGTACTTAAGTTTTACTTTAATAGTGAAAAGTAAGTAAAGGCTTAACATGAAAAGCAGGAATAGTCCCCCTTTCTAATTTTGCACCCCTTACCTCTCCATTTCCTGGATGGTTAAAAATTTGGTAAATTGATGGAAAGTTTTTTATGAGTTTGTATACTTATATACGTAAATTTTCTTTTTAAAAAAATATTTGAGAGAGCAAGCACAAGCAGGAGGAGGGGCAGAGGGAGGGAAGGGGAGAGAGAGAGAAAGAGAGAGAGAGAGAGAGGAAATCTTAAGCAGACTCTCTGCGGAGCATGGAGCCCAACATAGGGTCCTGATATCATGACCTGAGTGGAAATCAAGAGTCAGATGCTCAATTGACTGAGCCACCTAGACGCCCCATGTTATTTTCTAGATAGTTTCAGAATTTATTTTATCTTTCTTTAAAGATTCTATTTTGTTCATTCATGAGAGAGGCAGAGAGAGAAGCAGGCTCATTGTAGGGAGCCTGAAGTGGGACTCGATCCTGGATCCTGAGATCACACCCTAAGCCAAAGTCAGACACTCAACCGTTGAGCCACCCAGGCACCCCCATTAGTTGATTTAAAGAGATATTCTGTGGTAGAGTAATACATAACTTGAATATTCCTTTAGTATTTGGCTTTGTAAATAAATTCGAAAAGTGATAATCTCATAACATTCTTTTTTTTTACTTGCTTCTTTCTCACAAAGTAACAAAATAAACAAAACCATCATTCTTTTCTAATCTTCAGAAATAATTTCTTGCTGGCCCTGGATGAGAGACTGTTTTCAAAGCCATCTTATGGTATCTACAAAGCTAAAGTTTAGACCTTGCAGTTTAGACCTCTGTTGCGAGTGCTTCTAAATTACAGAAGAGAGCTTACACTTAATCTTTGGATAGTTGAGGACTTGAGAATGAAGCAGTTAGGGGGAAAAAGATCCCTTATTAGAAGCATAAAACCTACTGACTGTATCTTGGCCAGTGTTCCCTTTTTTCCAGTAAGCTGTCTGCTATACAGAGGTGTATAACCCTAATGGCTTGTTGTATGCCATTAAAAGGTATTGTACACTCATAAAGGAATGACATTTTGATCAATGCTGTTAAAAGAATTACTGTCTTGACACAGAAAAGCTTTCCTGCTGCAAGTTTAAAAATATGCCTTTAAAAGCTTTTTATTGAATACCTTTGCATCCCTCAGAAATGTGCCATTTTGGCATGAGGTTACTCTGAAGTAGTCCACATTGTAACTTCAATGCAAAACCTCCTATTTACCTTTGGAAATAGCAAAGCCAACACAGGTATTTCCCTACCAAATGGAGCTTAAAGACATGGTAGCATCTTAAACCACTGTATCTTACCTAAAAATAGAATTTTTGTAAAGAGAAAGCTGAAACTAAATTATTCCTTTTCATTTTGTGAGGCATTTTTTTTCATGCTGTTTGTTTAAACTTTGTGGTTTTAATTTTCCTTTGAATTTAGAAATCATGTTTTCATCCAGTTCAGATAGCTCTTTTCTAATCACCTGGGAATTGGTTCTCTTAAATGGTAATGTGTTGGATGTGAATTTCCACTGTTTCTTTTTCTTTTATTATATTTTTGATTAGGGGTTTATGAAAAACATGTTGTAATAGACACAGTCTTCCAAAGCTGACAGTTTCTTCTTACACAGTCTCCTCTAGGCTTTCTAATGTGTCATTGCTATAATTTTAGCCTTACTTCATATTTTGTAAATCTTCTGCTATTACCTAATTTCTGACTTTATCCTATATTATTCTGACTTGTGAATGGAGCATTTTAAAGTCCAAAACCCTGAAAGCCACACTTTTCTTAAATATGTCACTACAGAATGATTATTTGCTTGATAGATTTTAATTTTTGTACTCTTTGAATTTGAGACTCAATCTTATAAACTTTTTACACATTTCAGGGTATGGGCATACTTTAGCACAGATAGCATCAATTTTTATATAACATGTTGACTTTGTCAAAATCTGTTTTACTCGTAAAAGCAGATGTTTTATTATTATCAATAGTTGTATTGGTTGTTTTTATGATTCACTACCCACTTACTGGCAGAAGATTCATATGTAATATTGATAACACTAAAACTCTTTGTATTTCTTATGTGCCATCATATTCTTTGTTAAAGTACTTCCCAGGCTCAAAGAAGTTTGATAACTGGTCAAACAACAAGGAAGTTGTAAAATTGGGACTCTAGTATAGGTAGTGTAACTCCCAGCTATTATCGGAATTATATTATTGTGCAATTCTTTTTTTTAATTAATTTATTTATTCATGAGAGACAGAGACAGACAGACACAGACAGAGGGAGAAGCAGGCTCCATGCAGGGAGCCTGACATGGGACTGGATCCAGGGTCCCCAGGATCATGCCCTGGGTTGAAGGTGACGCTAAACTGCTGAGCCACTGGGGATGCCCTTATTGTGCAATTCTAATCCTTCTTATAATCTATTTATTTGTTTTAGGTGGTATTATCCCCATTTTACAAGTGAAGAATCTGAAGCTCAGATAGGGTAAGTACTTTGCCCATTGACACAGAGTAAAGGAGTGACAGAGATGTCATTTGAAACAAGATCTGTTTGACTTCAAAGTGTATTTTCCACTACATTTTTCTAGTTATTTTTCCTCAGCCTTCTCATCACACCTCTTAATTATCATTGTGTATTTAAAGATGGTTTTTATTAGAAATTTTGGAATAGGAATTCATCTCATGATTTTCACTTTATGATTTGGAGAGAAGCATATTGAAAATAGAGTACATAGCAGGAAACCTGACTTACTGTACTGTCTCTGATTCTGGCCATATGACATTGGACAAATCACCTTTTTTAGGTCTCATTTATAAAGTGAGGGCATTGGACTAGATGATTTTAAAAGGTTTCCTTGAACTCTAAAATCTAATTTGACTCTATTTTGATTTAATGTTTACACTTGTTCTTTTTAGCACACATACAACTTTATCATCTATATTTCAGCCCATTAAGTATGATATTTTATTAAAGTTAGGGGGCAAGGAGCTCTGATTTTTATTCTTTACTTGCACTATTACATCTGAGGTTGAAATTCAATAATAGAAAGAAATTCCATATAAAGTAGTAATTAATCTTATTATAAAAGCACTCTTTCTTTTAAACTACTCAAGATTCTCATAGTTTTTACAGTTAGAAACAATAATTCTGGAAATCTAAATATTACAAAAGGAAATAAATTATTTTTAGTACAAAATGTTTCCACCAAAGGAGATAAGAATAGGTGACTGCTACCTTCAAAGCACTTATAAATTCTTAACTGTACAATAACACTATTAGCAACTATAATAGTAACATTTATCGAGAATTTTATGCTACTGTGTTGTACTAAGATTTTATATACATTACATCATTTAGTACTCATGAAAACCCTATGAGATAAGTGCTATTATCCCTATTTTACATACTAGGGAATAAAGAATTAAAGAGGTTAGGCAGTTTCTCTTAAGGTTACATCATTGGTAAGAGGTATGTAGATCTAATGAATGCTACAGAGATTTTCCTCATATTTATAACATAGAATAATTTTAATAGGTTACCAATGGTAATGTTTACCTCTATGAATATGATTTAAGCATGAAACCTTTTCAGAATGAATAAGTCTGATGATTTGTGATAAATGGCAGTTTTCACTTTCTCAGATTTGATCATTGCCAGTTATCTATTTTATTGATATAGTTATAAAGCAAGTTAAAGCATACATGCACATGCAAGTTGTGGCTGTAGATTAGGGTTTTCAATAATCCCAGTTTGCCCAGGCTTGGGTTTCTGGATCATGGAACTTTTGGTGCTATAACTAGGAACTTTACTAAAATATAAACAGGGGCAATATATATATATATATATATATATATATATATATATATATATATATATACATGTATATACACACACATATATATGTATATATATGTGTGTGTGTGTATAAATAAATATATATAGTATGAGTATGTGTGTATAGGGAGATGTATATGTGTCTAAAGTAATGGTAGTAGTTAGGCTACAGGGACTTCAGATCTTGCAGAGCTTAAAACAGCTCTGAATTCAGTGCCTAGACTGATATTTGTCTGTTTTATTAGCAGAAAGCTTAGTCTCCTGTGTTTTCCCTGTTTCAGATAACCTTTTCTTGTCATCTAAGAAATTAATTTCTTTGTTGGAATCATTGCAAGTAAACTTGATAGCAGGAGTGCTGTTATTGAGGCAGCTTACACAGTGATTTGCTAAGTACAGCCTCTTCATAAAAGGTGAAGCAGAAGTCGATTTATCGATCACCACCAGGATTTCAGTAACCTGTTGAACTACCTGATTTTTTCCCCCATTTTCATAAAACCCACTATTATTTCTCTTTGTACAATTAAATTTAGTTGTTTCTTCGGAAACACTTTTTCACATGTATTTGCGCATGATATAAACATTTTTTGTGTATATTTGCTCTTCTATAGAACTGGAACTGTCTAAAAAACTGTTATTAGGTTAAGCCACACAAAATTGCCAAGATTTAACTTTTTGACCTATAGCAATGGCAATTTCATATAGCTCAACTAATAGTTAATTTAACTTTTGGTTATTTGGAAATATTAGGCTACTAATTTAGCTCTAAAGATTCCTTTGAAATCCTGTTTAATATTAGAAACTGACTTGAACTTTGGGCTGATTACTCTATGCTATTCATTTGCTAAAAATACATGTTAAAAGACATAACTTTTTTGGATAGATTTATTTATTTATTCATTTGTTCATTCATTCATTCATGAGAGACACACACACACACACAGAGAGAGAGAGAGAGAGAGAGAGAGAGAGAGAGGCAGAGACACAGAGACACAGGGGAAGAAGCAGGCTCCATGCAGGGAGTCTGATGGACTTGTTCCGGGTCTCCAGGATCATGCCCTACGCTGAAGGTGGCGCTAAACCGCTGAGCCACCCAGGCTACCCCAAGACATAACTTTTGAAATGTGGTAAAAATGAGCGCTGCATAGCCACTAATATTTGATAGGCATAAAAATGTATCTTAACCGAAGGTTAAGATCAAATTTAACCATTTTTCTTTCTCAGAATTTTGGCCCATTATATTAATTGTAAGCTACAGTAGCTTATGTAAATGTTCATCTTGGAAGAAGAATGCTTCTTTACTAGAGTCAGATTTAAAATTGTTGCTGTGTGGGATCCCTGGGTGGCTCAGTGGTTTAGCGCCTGCCTTTGGCCCAGGGCGCAATCCTGGGGTCCTGGGATCGAGTCCCGCGTTGGACTCCCGGCATGGAGCCTGCTTCTCCCTCCTCCTGTGTCTCTGCCTCTCTCTCTCTATGTCTATCATAAATAAATAAATAAATCTTTAAAAAAATAAAAAATAACAAATTGTTGCTGTGTTATTAAAAGAAACAAATAGTAAACAGTAAGATTATTTTCTATACCTTTTAGACAGTCAATCTGATGTGAGATTTGCCTTCTTTTTTTTCTTTACTTTTTTTTTAAGATTTTATTTATTGATTTTAGAAAGAGAGCGAGCAAGCAGGGGTAGGGGCAGAGGGAGAAGGAGAAAGAGTGTCAAGTGGACTCTGAACTGAGCTCAGAGCCCGAGCAGGGCTTGCTCTTATGACCGGAGATCACCATCTGAGACAAAACCAAGAGTCAGCCGCTTGCTTAATCAGCAGTGCTACCACCCAGGCACCCTGAGGTCTGCCTTGTTAATAATTTAGGCAATCTTAGGTAGTAACTGAATGTTTTCAGAAGAAATGAAAGCAGTTACTACTTGTCCCAGCCTCATATTGCTAGCTATCAAAATTTTGAGATTTTAATGGTATATATAACACTGTACATGTGAATTTTTGGTATTGAAAGTATACTTCTTGGTTTTTTTGTCTCTTGCTCTTTTAATCCCACATTTGTGTAACACTTGGCTCATAAAAAAAGAAGAGAATCCTTTAAGGTTTCTAGTTGTAGATACAGTAGACTAAGCTGATGCTGAGCAATGATTCCACCTTATAAAAATAGCAAACTAATATAGAATTTTGAATAACTATAGCTTTAAGACTTTTGCAACTCTTAGACTTTTATATAAATCTTTACCAGTGTCTTGCAAAATTGGAATTCATCTTTGAGTCTCAGTCTTTTTCCCATCATGATCTTTCATAAGTACTTTCAGCAGTCTTAGTATATCTCTTGATTTGCATTTGCCATCAACAGCACATATTTTGAGAATCCTGTACCACTGAAACATTGTACTCAATCTTAAATATTTTTCACAAACTACTTTGTGACTACTAAAGAGCAATGTGCCTGAATTGTGGTTTGGTAGATCTTTTTAATAGTGAAATATCCTGATTATCTGGACTGTTTTAAAAAATACATTTGTAGGTCTTTAGAAAAGAAATAATTGTCATTGTTAAAAGCTCTGTTATGAGATAATAGACCCAAATATAATAAAACATGTTCCATTGGTCTAACATGTCTAACTTGAGTCTCTCTCTAAATGGTTTAGCTTGAAAAGCTGAAAAATAAGTACGTGTGAAGCTGAGATGATCTTGATCAAATGGGAATTTGATAGTATTGCTTTTTTTGGAGACTGAATTCATGGGGCAGTTGACTAGAGGACATGATGTGTCTTTGATCACGAAGTTTCTTTGATCACAAAGATTCACATATTATAAGTGTACAGCTCAATGAATTTTTATAACTTAATGATACCTATGTAGCTAGCACCTTGATCAAGCAATAGAATTTAACCTGTACCCTGGAATCCTTATTAGTGCTAACGCCTAACTGAACACCAGGCTCTATCTACCTAGCTAAATTTTTGCTGAGTTTCAAGTAGCTATCTAAATTTCAAAACTTATGAAGAGCAAGATTACTTAATATTTGCACAGATTGTCCAGATGGTTATATTATTTTTGTCTTTGACATACTGGCTGGGCATACTTATATTCAATTTAATTCTATAGAATTAAATGTCTGGAGTCTCCTTGGTTGTCTTTGTCATTGCTGAATAAGGACAATCTCTGAGTGTGATCTTGATTTTTCTGATTAACCACGTTGCTTGGACAGTCACTGACATTCAAAACTGATTTGATTGGCCCCTTAAGTTTCTCTGTTTTGAGCTGCTGAGCTTACAAAACTCAATCATATGCAGAGAATTTGCCATTCAGATTGACAGTTCTGTCAGGTCAGGTGGTACGATTATCATGCATGCTGCAAATGCATTGTTATTCCTTGTTTTTTTTTTTTTTCCCTTGGAATCTAGGTGGAATCTTGGTATGTGAAGGTGAAAGGCTAGAACATCATCTGCTATCTCTGCTTAGCTTTAGTTTCTCTACTGAGTTGCCATTCATGTGTGCTGAGCTTTTCCAGTCACAGCCCCAAGCTCAGTTTTTCACTAATGTTTTGTCAAAGAAAGATCTGTCCTCTTTGGAAAGATTGAAATGAGTAATAGTCTTTCGACACTATTGGCAAGTGGCTTTCACGGTTCATGGCAGATCTAATGAACTACAGCTGTCTGCTTGGAAAATTCTGCTTTTGATTGTCTGAAAGGATCCCTGTAATATGGGCTTGAGTTTGTGGGTGCATTAAAACAACAACAACACAATCTTAACAAACTTACTGCAGTTGAAACTGCAACACTTTTTGCAGAAACCTGGCAAAAGGGACACCTGGGTGGCTCAGCGGTTGAGCGCCTGCCTTTGGCCCAGGGCGCCAGGAGTCCTGGGATCGAATCCCACATCGGGCTTCCTGCATGGAGCCTGCTTCTCCCTCTGCCTATGTCTCTGACTCTCTCTCTCTCTCTCTCTCTCTCTCATGAATAAATGAAACCTAGAAAAAAAAAAAAGAGAAACCTGGCAAAATGAGTAATATAAACTATTTGACAAAGGTAGTTTTTTTTATCAGGACCTGATTTTGTGGTATGTTTGTTCTACAAAGTCAGTTGTTGATTCTTATTTAAGAGCAAGGAAACTACACTCTACAGTGTGGATTGTATATATCCATCTTCTTGGACCATCACATTTATCTACATATACAATTAGGTATACCATAATATGAGAAAAAAATTGTGTTGCATGGAAACATATGACAGAGTGTGATGAATTTGTGATTCAGTGGATAACACAGTTTATAAACATAGTTACACCCAGATGTAGGGATGCAACCTTGGTTATTCCTATTATTTTTAAAGTGGAGATTGATCTCTTACAACTCTCATAGAGAAAAGTAACCAAACCATTTTGTCTAAACTCTTAATGAAGGAAGTGTTCTATCTCAAGGTGGATAATGGATCTACCATTATGGGCTAGGTTAATGGTATTTTATTAATTTAACTGAACAGCTTTAATGTATCAGTTTCAGGAAAGTATTTTCTTTGAAATGGCTTGATCACTTATCCAAAGGAGACATTGGAAATAATTTAGTTGATTATTTTCATATTACCTGCAAGTAAGCTCCAAGCAAAAACTGTACAACATTCTAATTTGTAAGCATAACTATGTAGTGACTTCTGACAGCCAGTTTTTATTCTCTCTGGATGTTTGAATGGAGTACCATTGCTCTTGAGAAACAGGATTCAGGCAAAAGGAAATGCAGAGAGAGCATTCAGTAGCATTGTACAGATCAGTGGAGTCACTGTTGGCCATTGTAATAGTTCTAACTATAAAACAGAGCAGACGGAGGATGTCGACTAAATTTTCACATTCACACCACACCAAAAATTCTTTGAATTTACTATGAGAATCTTTATAGAAGAAGGCATGAATCTTGTGACATGATATTTAGGGCATACAGAGAATCCTTGGCACACAATACAGACAGAACCAGGGTGATAAAACATAAGCATTTGAAACAGGATCAGGATGGGAATGTCTCCTCTATCCATATTTACTCCTTAGTAGAGAGAATTGGAAGTTAACATCACATTCATGTTCCATGTTACTTATAGTTTATGAAATAAGCTTATTAGATATGTTATATGTGTATATTATTGGTAAGTAAACTAAAACACAAAAGAGGAAAGGAAAAGGGTGGGAAGTTGTGAGCTTTCCAATAACAGAATCTATAAAAAGCTAAATAAAGTAAAGAACAAGGAGGAAAGCAGTGGAAATTAAGGAAGGCTCTTCATTAAAATCACAAATTAGATAAGATCCTCCCTTCCCATTTAATTAGATCCTTCTCTCATTGTCTTCTCTTTGTGACCCAATTATTTTTTAGCAACTTTATTAAAATATAATCCACATACTCTATTTAAAATGTCCAATGCAATGATTTTTTGTTAAACCCAAAGTTGTGCAACCATCACCACAATCAATTTTAGAAAATTTTTGTTTCCCAAAAGGAAACCCAATAATCATTAGCAATCTCTCCCTATTCTCCCCCAATACTCCAGCCCTACAACCATCACTCTGCGTAATCCAAATTTTAAAAGTTGTTGATTTGAAATCCCCAGTATAATCAGAAACACATGACTATTGTCTTGTTGATAGAAGTCTTGTGAATTAAAAGGAATGACATAAAACTGTATTTTTAGGTATATATAATTATGTATAGTTTCTTAAACATCATTTTCAAAATTTTGTGGGTTTTTTATGTGTTTTTTCTTTGTTTTTTTTTGTTTTGTTTTGTTTTGTTTTTATCATGGATATAGACCTGTTAAATATCCCCCTTAACTTGGTCCTTAACTTGAAGATTCAGAATATTGATTTTGTCTGAGTCCTAGAGTTTTTGGACTAAGAGATTCTGACTCATTCTGATAGCACTCACAAGACACTAATATATAACTCCGAAAACAAGTATAATGTAAAACAGTATAATGTAAAATATATTCACCTAGGGGATTGGACACTGTCCCCTGAATAGTACATTCTCATAAATTACAGGGCAAGCCAAAATATTATCATAAATTGTCTTGTACATGTGGAATCCAAACAAGGAAGCTAGTTACATGGTTCAAACATTGAGTAGTACCACTCTCTCATAGTCAGACTGGTAGGTAGAATGATGGCCCCCGAATGATGTCAAAGCTCTAAAACTTACCCATAAACTTTAACTTAAACTGTAATATACAACACCTCTTAATATTTCTTTTCTTCTCAAATAGAATGCTTTAAGAAAAACCTGGAATTCTTTTTCTGCAATTAAAAAAATTCCTGGGGATCCCTGGGTGGCTCAGCGGTTTGGCCCCTGCCTTTGGTCCAGGACACGATCCTGGAGTCCCAGGATCAAGTCCTGCATCAGGCTCCCTGAATGGAGCCTGCTTCTCCCTCTGCCTGTGTCTTTGCCTCTCTCTCGCTCTCTCTATGTCTATCATGAATAAATAAATAAAATCTTTTTAAAAAATAAAAAAAATTCCTGATTGGAATTATGTCTTCAATTATTTAAATCTCTAATGCCAGGCAGCCCGGGTGGCTCAGCAGTTTAGTGCTGCCTTTAGCCCAGGGCCTGATCCTGGAGTTCCCCAGATCCAGTCCCACATCGTGGTCCCTGCAGGGAGCCTGCTTCTCCCTCTGCCTGTGTCTCTGCCTCTCTCTCTCTGTGTCTCTCAGGAATAAATTTTAAAAATCTTAAAAAAACAAAAAAATCTCTAATGCCTATTGAGTGGCTGACATATAACAGACAGCAATAAATATTGGTGGAACTGAACTAAACTGAGTTCTACGCAGTTGTTCTTTCACAACCTGTTTTGAATGAAGGCCTTTTGTTACTACCCTAATTTAGGCCTATGATAGCAGTTTTTGAATTGTCCTTTTTGTTACTTGTCTTTTCTTTATTTAATTGATCTTCCACAGATTAAGCAACAAGTTTTGTACATTATATCCTCCTTATTTAGTCATTTTTATCTTCATCCCATTGTACATTGCCTAATAACATACTCTTAGCCTGTGGTTTGCTGACTTCTTATGGCATGGTACCCTTAGAAAATGATATTTCTCTGGTACAGTTGGGTAGAAGGCAAATCATCTCACAGCTGGATGGTGTGGACTCCAATGTCACCATCTCAGTGTACCTGTCACCCAATCTAGGCACAGCAGTTTGCCTGGACATACCAGTTAGGAAGTGCTGTTTAATCTAGCTTTTGAGACTTAATACAATTGGAATTCATCCTTTTAGAGAGCTGTCTAATGAGCACCATAGCATGTGTGCATGCTAAGCTCTGTGGGTAAGAAATTGAGAACACCTGATGAACTATATCTTTTGAAACTATCAATTCCAGGAGAGAGATCCACTTATCATCATTCTCAAAGTGGATTTTCTGTTTTGAAGGATCTATTTTTTCTTCCTCATCTGTCTGAATCTTTGTACTATCTTCTCCAGGATGCTGTCCCTAATACAGTTAAAATATGCAGTCTTACATATTGTATTCTTTTCGTTACATTACTAATTCATCCAGCTTAGTGCCCTCTGTAAAGCTTAGATTATTTTTTTTTTTTTTATGATAGTCACAGAGAGAGAGAGAGAGAGAGGCAGAGACATAGGCAGAAGGAGAAGCAGGCCCCATGCACTGGGAGCCCAATGTGGGATTCGATCCTGGGTCTCCAGGATCACGCCCTGGGCCAAAGGCTGGCGCCAAACCGCTGCACCACCGAGGGATCCCTTAGATTAATTCTTAATTAATTCCTATATTCTTATTCACTTACTATCTCATGTTTGTCATTTTTTTCCCTTTGTATTGTTATTAACTTGTTTATGACTATTCATCAAAATATTTACTCCACTTCCTCTCTACAACTATATATTGTATAAATTCTGAGTAATAATTAACACTATTACAATAAATATAAAATAACATTCATTTGTAGATATATTTGTTAGGTAATAGCATATGTTTTTTGAGCCCATACTTGGAACAGGTATCCTAATAGCTTTATGTGTATTTAATGTATTTAATCTTTACAGCAGCCCTAAAAATATAAAATGTTTATTTTCCTGTTTTAGAAATGATGAAATTGAGGCACAGATAAGTAACCTGCCAAAAGTTGTACAGCTCTTAATATCAATGCTAGGATTGAAATGTGATCAGTTAATGCAGGTACTTTTGATGTAAGAGCCCGTACTGAGAATTATATGTAATTTTGTGCTGCAAAAAAGACTAGTTGTGTGTGTCTGAGTAGACCAGCAGGTACTGATACTTAATACTAAGGTTTCCGGGGATCCCTGGGTGGCGCAGCGGTTTAGCGCCTGCCTTTGGCCCAGGGCGCGATCCTGGAGACCCGGGATTGAATCCCACGTCGGGCTCCCGGTGCATGGAGCCTGCTTCTCCCTCTGCCTGTGTCTCTGCCTCTCTCTCTCTCTCTCTGTGACTATCATAAATAAATAAAAATTAAAAAATTTAAAAAAAATACTAAGGTTTCCCACTAAGGTGAGTTAGAGAAGTCGTAGTTACAAGGAATATGATGACCCACAATAAAGGGAGTCAGTGTTATAAAAATCAGAAGTTTTAAAGAATATTTTTTATGGAGCATCTATATGTGCCAAGAAATGAACTGAGTACTTTACATATATTGTCTCAGTAAAGTCTTGTAGTAATATTATTGAGTAATTAATATCATTCCTGTTTTGTACATAAGAAAAAAAGAATCTAAAAAAAAAAAAAAAGAATCTCACATAAGTAATTTGCCCAAAAGTTACTGAGGTAGGAAATGACAAAGCAGAGGTTGGAACCTGGCATGTCTGCCCTATTTTCTTTTATTGTGCTGTGCTGCTTCTCTGATGATACAGTGCCCTAGCAGAAAAGCAGGGCATAGGCGGCAAACAAGCTATTGCTAGAATGTAGCTAGAGCTGGGCTTAATTTTGGAAAATAGCACTGTGATGAGGCTACAAATTAAAGCTTAAGGATTATACCAATATTCTGGAGTAAATCCAGCAAGGGCAGTATGTGTTTTTATTAAACTCTTACCTTACAATCTTGGCTAAGCTTCTTTCCCTTATTGTGCTTCAGCTTAATCTTCTACGACATATATGAGGTTAATAGGCATCTATTTATATTCAGAGATGTTTTATGATGTTAGGAGTAGTGTTTAGACTCTGGAAGTAAGTACTACATAAATACTATTTTTTAGTTCTTAGTCTCAATGCTGACATTTGACACCACCATGTTTTTCCTTTATAGCATCACACTTTCCTATGTCTTTTTTTTCCTCCTGACGCTAACAAAGAGATTTGTTCATAGAGAACTGACTCTGAAGATGACAACTCTTTCATTGTATCTCAGTGGCTTAGGCTTCACATGAGTTTCTTCTCTGTCTTTAATTAAGCTTGTTTTTTTTTTTTTTTTCCAGTGTTGTAGCTGGGAGCACTGTGTTGACACAACTCACTCTTGTACAGAAGAGATTAAAATGTCAGTGTTCTAATGTTCTCATCTGTGGGAAAAAGAAAATATTTGGGGTATTTTATTTATAACTTTTAAAAGACTCCTCTGTGGAGAAAGATTACTTGTAAGATGGAAAACGATTTGACAGTTAAAGGGACAGAACTCTAATAGTGGTCTAACAAAAAAAGGAGAAGAAAAAGTATGAAAGCTTAATGAAACTCCATTCTAGGTATTTAAAACACATCTTTCTATTTCCTTCTTAATTTTCACTTAATTGTATTTTTTAATTCCCTAGTGTCCTGCTTAATCCTTCCAGATGCTGTGCAAGCAGAATATTGACAGTTTCCGCAAAAGGCAGTTAGTCAGTCATTACAGTAAACACATATATTATGTGGAAGAGGACTACTAGTCAAGGGAAATGGAGTTGGTGTATTGAGCCTGTAACTTTCAAATCATAAGTCTGAATGTATCTATTTTTACAATGGAGTCATTAATATTTGCTAGCTATTTAATGGTGAATAGGCCAGCAAATTCATCATGCTGCAGCTTGAGACCCTTTTCTGCCTGTCAGGCATTCACAGGGTATAAGCTACATCAGTTAATGGTGGGTGCCATGCAAATTTTGAAAGTCGTAGTAAAGAGATAGATTTGATGTAAATTGATAAGGTAGGGACTTAATAGTAGGCGCTAAGACTTACGGAACACTTCCAATGTATCTGAAATATTTCCATCTATATGCATCAATGTATTGACTGTCTAATCCTCAACAGCTGTCTGAGGAGGTAATTTTATCTTCATTTTACAGATGGGAAACTGAGGTCTATAAATGTAAAATAACTTACCAAAACAACCCAGGAAATGGAGCAACTGAGTTTGAATCCAGGGGATTTGGTTCTGAAGCCTATTCTATTAGAGAGTTTCTGAAAGTATATTAACTTTTGATATTGCACAGTTTAGGAGCTTTTACTCTGGTAACATTATTAACCACCATGTAATATTGAGTAGATGAAGAAGATAAGTATTTAAAATGACAAGGAGAATCTCTTCTTAGGTACATATGATAGGGGTGGCAAGGCAAAGTTGCTAGTCTTCTTTGGGTATATCTTAATTGGCAAAGAAATTATGAATTATTCTGTTTTGCCCATATAAAGGCAAAAGGTAGCTTTCCAGAAAGACAGACATTAGCATTCCAAGTGCCCGCTCTGTACTCCTAGTTTTGGAAGTTAGCTGCCCTCTAGCAGAGCATCTGTCTTTCAGACCTTATTTAGAGATTTTCCTGATTTGAGTTGTCCCCTGGGTTAACAGCTGTGGAATCTGCATTTCTTTGGCATTGCTCCCTTCTATGTAAATTACAGATGTTCTCTAATGCCCTTTTGGGCTACATTTGGAAAAAGAGGAAAGAGTAAAAGTTTTTTTTTTTCTTTTTAAAGTGAACTACCCTAGGTTCTAAGTAGGAGGAAATACATTTACTGAGTTTTTTCCCCTTTATGTTTCCTTTCAATCGTTGAAACTACTCCCTACAGCCCTGCTGCTATGGGATCAATTTGTTGGCAAGGGTTATTCAAACATGAGCAGAATTTGTGTCCTCTTTGGATTAAAGTGCTAAAGCCAACAATAACAATTTTCATGTGGGAACTGGTGCTGGATACCCAAGTCAAACTGTGCTTGGTGGTCTGTAATTTACTCCAGATAAAAAACATGCATTGGAGGGGAAAGAGGGTTTTTTCCCAGGTTTCTATTTGTTTTCA
Source organism: Vulpes vulpes (assembly GCF_048418805.1). Taxonomy (NCBI): domain Eukaryota; kingdom Metazoa; phylum Chordata; class Mammalia; order Carnivora; family Canidae; genus Vulpes; species Vulpes vulpes. Next base: position 179,703,676 of record NC_132791.1, on the reverse strand, counting down.
TTTTCAGTCTTTTATTTATTTTTTTAATCTATTGTTTTTAAACAGACACTAGAAATCCTTTTTATTTAGTCTCTTGATTTGGGGGTGGTAGTGTAGGGTACTTAAAATGAGACATGTAATAGAGTTCTTCTTTTAATTAACATATTAAGATATAACTTACAGTTAAGTAAATAAATCTGAAGTATACAGCTTAATGTATTTTGGTATTTATTTCTTCTCTGCTTCCATTTTACTTAACTTTTACTCTTTTAGACTGTATAGCTGAAAGGATAAATCATATAATCTTTAAGACTGTTATAGTTAATTTAGATTTTTTGCATTTCAAGCTCATTTGGACCTATTTTCACATGGCAGTTTTTTCTCTGTATTCCCAGTTCAGCTTTCCTCTTCTATTCTTTCAACAGTTATTCTAAATCCTCAGGGCTTCTTTTTTTAGTATTTCCATATTACTTTTTATTGTGACATTACCTCTTCAATAAAGTGAAGGCATTCAGGAGAGAACTCCCTTATTTATCTCTTGCTAGCCCTCTCATTACTCCCCCTGCTTTTAGAAATCATATCCTTATTTGTCCTTCCTACCTGAAGCTGTGCTCTCATCCACTTGTATCTTCTCAGTGATTGCTTTTATCAGTTTATCCCCATTTTCCCCTTAGCTTCTCTATTGACTTCTTTTTCTAAGCAATAGGCACAATTGAAAATTCTTGATTTAAAAAACAAAAACAAAAACAAAAAAACAGATAATACAAAGTTTAGCTTTGAGCCTGTACCATCCTCTAGTTACTACCCAACTATTATCCTTCCTCCTTGTGGTCATGCTTCTTGATTACTGTTTCCACATCCTCCATTTGCTCTTATTCAATCTTTATATGGCTTTTTACCTTTCTTTCTCCACTGAAAGCACTTCTCCCAAAATTGCTAGAGATTTTTGCCAAGTCTAGTAAATACCTTTTTTTGGTAAAAGATTTTATTTGTTTGAGAGAGAGTGAGCAAAAGCTGGGGTGGTAGGGGATGGGGGAAGGAGAAGGAAAGGGACAAGCAGACTCTGCCCTAAGCCAGGGGCCCAGAGCCTAGAGCCTGATGGTGGGGCTTGATATCAGGATCCTGAGATCATGACCAGAGCCAAAATCAAGTCTGTTGCTCAAGCTCCTGAGCTACTCAGGCAGCCCCTAGTGAAGATCTTTTGCCCTTTTTGAAATTCTTTCTGTTGGTTTGCAAATTCTGGAGCTTTCAGGATATAATCTGAAATTGGCCACCTTAAGAGGAGGGCAGAAAAAGACAAAGAGATAGACTGCACCATACATATGAGGTCATAAACTGGCTTCAGACACATGTTCAGCCCATGTGGTCTCAACAACACTTTATTCTTTGAAGGCCTTGTCCTTGAAATGGCCCCCACTGCAAGAATGGTAGACAATGTGTATATTGCAAGGACAGGGGATGAAGTCATGACCATCCAACTGCCCTGGTCCAACTAGAGAGTCAGTGCCTAGTCCAATCCTCTTGTTTATCTCCTCCAGCACTTCCTTGATGTCATTTTCTCTTGTTTCTTCTTCTTCCTTTATGACCCTTACTCAGACTCCTTTTGTCAATTCCAATTTTTTTTTGCCTCTCCTTAAAAGTAGGAAATCTGCAAGATTATTCTTTTTTTAAATCTGATTTTCCTTCTGTTTTATGTGTTTTATGGGCAATCTGGTCCATGTACACAAGATTTTTAGTTATTGCCTCTACCTCTTATGTCCTGATACTTACTAACTCTATTTCCAAGCCTCTCTCTTGATCTACAACTTTCTGTCTGACAGTTATATTTGGATGTGTTCTAGGTACATATGAAAACCTGGCATTATTATCATACTTTGGCATGTCCCTTTCCCAAACTAAGCGTGCTTCCCTTGTATTCTCTAACCTAGTTGGTGGTACCTTCTGCATTCATTCTTTAATTCAAAAGCTCCTCACTCCCTCCGTGTCTCCCTCCCTCCCTTCCTTCCTCCCTCCCTCCCTTCTTTCCTTCCTTCCTTTTTCCTTAATGTTCTTGCCAGACACTAAGTTCTGTCATACAGAGCTGCAAGGATATTATAAGGTCCTTGCCCTCAATTACAGAGACTAATAGGAGAGACAGAGGAACAGAGAATTACATTGCATTACAATGTAGAGAATACAGTGATAGAGGTGTATTTATATGTAACACGCATCCTTTTCAAATTGTAGATTCAGGAAAAGGTTCTTGGAGAAAGTGATGCCAGAGTGGAATCCTCAGAAGTAGGAGCTTGGCATGACTCCTCCCTTTGCCTTTTCCATTCTCCTTCATTATTAGTGAATCTCATTAACTCTAGACTCTTAATATTTCCCAAATCTGTCCCAGATCTTTCTATTACCTCTGCTACTGCCCTAGTTTTAAGTTTTAAGATATTGGTGGATTACAGCAACAATTTCCTAACAACCTTATTCTCTCCATTCTTCGTGTTTTCCCAACTCCCATCAATTATCCACATTGAACTTTAGTAAATCTTTATTTTAAAAAATCTGCTTATGCCCTTCACAGAAATAAATATCAAATAATACCTCATATGCATATATCACGTTTTATTTATCCATTCATCTATTCATGGACATTTGTTGGTTTCTACTTTATGGCTATTAATTATGCTGCTATGAGCTTTCATGTAAAATGTAAAATTGTGTGGACATATTTTTTCATTTCCTTTGGATATATACTTAGGAGTACAATTGCTGAGTCATACATCCTTTGAGGAACTGCCAGAATGTTTTCGAAAGCAGCTGCCCCATTTTACATTCCACCAGCAACATATAAGGGTTCCAAATACCCCACATTCTTGCCAACATTTGTTATTTCCTCCCCTTTTTTAATCTGGATACCAACTAGTGATGCTAAGACTAATGGATGTGAAGTGCTGTCTTATGATGAATTTGATTTGCATTTCTCTGATGGCTAAGAATGTTGAGCATCTTTTTATATGCTTGTTAGCCATTTGTATATCTTCTTTGGAAAGATGTCTATTCAGATCTAGTTTTTTAAATTGTTATCTTTTTATTTTTGAGTTATGAGAGTTTTTTTTAAGTTTCTTTTTTAAGATTTTATTTATTTATTTATTCATGAGACACACACACACACACACACGCACAGAGAGAGAGAGAGAGAGAGAGGCAGAGACACAGGCAGAGGGAGAAGCAGGCTCCATACAGGAAGCCTGACATGGGAGGGAGAGAGAGAGAGAGAGGCAGAGACACAGGCAGAGGGAGAAGCAGGCTCCACAGGAAGCCTGACATGGGACTCGATCCCAGGTCCCCAGGATCAGGCCCTGGGCTGAAGGCAGCGCTGAGCTACCCGGGCTGCCCTGAGAGTTTTTTTATATTCCTCATATAAGTCCTTTATCAGATATATGGTCTGCAAGTTATTTTCTCCCGTTCTCTGGAATTGTCTTTTCACTTTCTTGATACAAGTGTCTTTTGAAGCATACAATTTTTAAATTTTTTTTAAAAGATTCTATTTATTTATTCGTGAGAGACACACGAAGAGAGAGGCAGAGACACAGGCAGAGGGTGAAGCAGGCTCCATACAGGGAGCCCAATGTGGGATTTGATCCTGGGACTCCAGGATCACTCCCTGAGCTGAAGGCAGACACTTAACCACTGACCCACCCAGGCATCCCAAAATTTTAAAATTCTGATAAAGCCCAGAATGTCTATTTTTTTTCTTTTGTTTCGTGTACTTTTGGTGCATATCAAAAAACTTCTGCGTATGGATAGCCTATTGTTTTGGCACTGTTTGTTGAAAAGACTCTTTTACCCCCATTGAATTGCCTTGGAGCCTTTGCAAAACAAATCTGTTAACCATTTGTAAAGATTTATTTATGGACTCTCAATTCTATTCCATAAATCTATCTATATGTCTATCCTTATGCTGATAGCACATTATCTTTATTATTGTAGCTTTGTATTGTGAAATTTGGAGGTATGAAGTCTAATTTTGGTCTTCTTTTTAAAGATATTTTTGGCTGAGGTGCCTGGGTGGTTCAGTTGGTGAAGTGTCAGACTCTTGCTTTTGGCTCAGGTCATGATCTCATGGTCGTGAGATCTAGCCCTGTGTTGGACTCTGCACTGGGCACGGAGCCTGCTTAAGTTTCTCTCTCCTGCTCTCTGTTTCTAAAAAGAGAAAACCATAATTCCTATCAAAATCTCAGGAAGAAAAAAGAATAAAGATATTTTTGGCCATTCTGTGTCCTTTGCATTTCCATGTGAAGTTTTGGGAAAAAGCAGCTATTATTTTGATACAGATTGAGTTGAATCTCTAAATCACCTTGGGAATAATTGTCATCTTCACATTCAAATTCTTCAAGAATTGTCATCACATTAAATTCGTCACTCTACTAACGTGGGATGTTTCCATTAATTTAGACCTTCTCTAAGGTTTTCAATGGTGTTTTATGCTTCCACTGTATGTTTTAAATTCTTCTCTTTATTTCAAAGGATCTTATTCTTTTTGCTGGTATAAATGGACTCTTGTTATTAATTTCATTTCTGAAATTATATTAGTACATTTATATTAGTACATTTGAGTTTTGTATATTGATCTTACTGAACTGGTTTGTTAAATCTAATGGATTTTTAATGGATCCTTAGAATTTTTTATGTACAAGATCACATCATCTGCAAATTGGGATAGATTTATTTTCTTATTTTCAATCTGGGTGCTTATTTTATTTTCTTGACTAATTACCCTGACTAGAGCTTCTAGTAGTGTTAAATGCAAGTTGTTAGAGTGGACGTCCTTGTCCTTTTCTTGTTTTTAGGAAGAATGCATTCGCTCACTCTTATCATTACCTATGATGTTAATTAACTTTGCATTTTTCTTAGATTCCCTTTATCAGGATGAGTAAGTTCCCTTCTTTTCCTAGTTTGTTGAATGATTTTTTTTTAAAATCATGAAAGGATGTTGGGTTTTAACAAATGCTTTCTCTCTATTTAGACAATCATGTGAATTTTTCCCCTTCTGTTTTATTGATATGGTATATTGCATAAATTTATTTTTGGATGTTGAGCCATTTCTACATTGCTAGGATATATATCACTGGATCATCATGTGTAATCCTTTTTTTATGTGGTGCTGGATTTAGTTTTCTAGTAACTGTCAAGGATTTTTGCATCTATATTACTAAAAGATATCAGTCTGTACTTTCCAAAGATGCATTTATCTGGTTTTGTTACCAAGGTAATACTGGGAATAAGATGGGAAATATTCCCTGCTCCTGAATTTTGATAGAGTTTGTGTAGATGTAGAATCAATTCCTTTACATTAGTGAACCATTTTACCCTGGCGTTGTGGGAAGTTTTTTGTTTTTTTGTTTTCTTTAAATTCAATTAGCCAACATATAGTACATCATTAGTCTCAGATAAAGTGTTCAATAGTTTTTCAGTTGCATATAACACACAGTGGTCATCACATCACGTGCCCTCCTTAATGGCCATCATCTCTTATTACACAGGACTATTCATATTTTCTGTTTCTTCTTGAACCAGTTTCAAGAAGTAGTTTATGTCTTTTTCTAGGAATTTGTCAATTTCATCCAAATTTTATAAATTGTTGGCATACAATGGTTCATAATAATTCCTTCTAGTTTTTTTAAAAATTTATGTCCAGTAGTGGATATCTCCTCTTTCACTCCCAAGTATAGTAATTCACATCTTCTTTTTTTTGTGTCTTCACCATTCTAGCTAAAGTTTGACAATTTTGTTAATCTTCTCAAAGAACCCACTTTTGATTTTGTTAATTTTTCTTTTTTTTCCTATTTTCTATTTTATTTTTCTACTCTAGTTTTTTTTTTTTTTGCCTGCTCTAGATTTAGTTTTCTTTTTTCTAGTATTTTAATGCAGAAAATTAATCTTTTGATTTGAGATCTTATTTAATGAAGGCATTATAGCTATAAATTTATTTTTTTATTGAAGCATAGTTGTCATTCAATGTTATATTAGTTTCTGGTGTACCACATAGTGATTCAACAAGTCTATGCATTACACAGTGCTTACCATAGTAAGTATAATTACCATCTGTCACCATATAAAAGTTATTACAATGTTATTGACTATATTCCCTATACTGTACTTCTCATCTCCCTGACTCAAATCACTTTACAACTGTAAGTTTGCACATTTTAATCCTCTTCACCATCATCTCCCACCTCACTACCCCCTTCCCTCTGGCAACCGTCAGTTCTCTGTTAATAAATCTGTTCTGTTTTCATTTGTTTGTTCATTGTTTTTTAGATTCTACATATAAGTGAAATCATACGGTATTTGTCTTTCTCCACTTCTTTTACTTAGCATAATAACCTCCAAGTCCATCTAAGTTGTCGGAAATGACAAGATTTTATTCTTTTATATGGCTGAGTAATATTCCATTGTATAAATATATATATATGTGTGTGTATATGTATTTATATATATTTATATACACACACATATATACATACACACACACACACATATATATACACATTACATCTTCTTTATCCATTCATCTATTGATGGACACTTGATTGCTTCCTAAACTAAACTAAATAATGTCTCAGCACAGGGCACTTAGGTACTTATTTTCCTTCAGAGCTGTAAATTTCTATTTTACCACTGGTTTAGCTGCAGCCCATAATTTTTGCTATGTTTTGTTTTCATTTTTTTTCATCTAAATGTATTGTCTAATTTCCTTTGTTATTTCATCTTTGATTAATTGGCTATTAACTGTATTGTTGTTTTTCACATATTTGTGGATTTCTCAAAATTTTCTTCTATTACTCATTTCTAACTTCAATCCACTCTGTATGATTTCAGTCATTTTACATCTTTTGGGAATTATTTTATGCTCTAATATATGGCCTGTTCTGGAGCACATGCCATGTACACTTGAGAAGAATGTGTATGTCACTGTTGTTGCGTGGAGTGTTCTATAAGTGTCTATTAGGCCATGTGAATTGATACTGTTGTTGAGGTCTTCTTTTTCCTTGTCAATGTTTGTGTGGTTTTTCTTTCTATTACTGAAAGTGAGATATTAAGGTCTCCAAATACTATTTTTTAATTGTCTATTTCTCCCTTCAGTTCTGTCATTTTTTTTCCTCATGTATTTTGTGCCTCTGTTGTTAGGAGCATATATATTTATAATTGTTAAGTATTCCCAATGGATTGACTTTTCTACCATTATTAAATGTTTCTATTCATCTCTAGTAACATTTTAACTTTAAAAACTATTTTGTCTAATATTAATATAGCAACTCTAGATTTCTTATGATTGCTGTGTAAATGATATGTCTTTTTCTGTCCTTTTACTTTCAACCTATTTAAAGTGTATACCCTGTAGAGAAAGATAACTGGTTCTTTTTTTTATCTAGCTTGTCATCTTTGCATTGTTATCATAATAGTACAGTTGTGCTGTTAAATTGTTGGTTGTGTTTCATTGCCTAACTAAACTCCCCAAATATAATGATGCTTACGGAGACTTCACATGGAGCACTTTATGAATTTATTCTTCTTCCTGTCCCTACTCTAGCATTTTGAATGCTGCCATTGTTACTGACTAAAACCATTGTGCCTCATATCATGTAGGTTGTCTCATTAGCAAAAAAGTGTTAGGTATTAGTGGTTGTTAGGTCACATTCCTTTGAGTCAGTAAAGTGTAACATATGTATTATGCAGGACTTATTTTTTCCTATAGCAGAAATCTCCCTTTTCTAATCCTAACAATGTTAAAGTTAGAATTTTGGTTTTGGATTTGCCAGGAATTACTTTACATGTATAATTAACAAGATTGAGTAACAGAGCAAAAGAACATAGTTTATTTCTACACTGTGGTAATAATAAAACTAATTTTGGAGCTCCACATTATTTCCATAGTTGGATATGTTTTAATAAGGGAGTGGCTTCCTCTCACTAACTTCAGGTCACACCAAAAAACCTGCTTTTGCATAAAGGGGACTTATTTTCTAAATGAAATAATCTCAGCACAGGGGGCTTAGGTACTTATTTTTCTTCAGGGTACAATCTAGAATCTATTAATAGGAAAGTAAAGTTCAGAGTTCCTGCTTTTGTTGATTCAGTGCTTTACAACCTGAACTGTTCCTTGGGGCAAGCTATTTCTCAATTCCATTTTCCTACCTTTACTCTGAAATTGATAATTAGACACTATAGCTATAAGGTAACTTCAGTGTTATATCTTGCTTATTTAAAATCAAGGACATTGGAGGTAGGGGAATGACACTGGAAAAAAATAAATATGTTTTTAAAATTTTATAATCCAGACTTCTATGTAGTAACATTTAAAAATAAAATTATAAAGGGAGTTCTGGGTGATGTTTCTTGGTTTCTATTTAATTTTTGGTTGAAAATATTCAATGTTTTGTCAATTTCTTTGCATTTCTTAAGTAAGAGGCACAAAGAGTTCAAATTTTGACCCTTAAGAGTACTTGTGGCTTAGTTATGTATTACCTTCAAATTTAATTTTTTGGTCTGTGTTCTCTGGAATTTTAAAGCAGAATTAAAAGAGCACCAAACTCTAAATACTTTCTCTAGCAGTACCTGCTATTTTTATTTATGTTGAAAAGCAATTCGGGACCCCTGGGTGGCTCAGCGGTTTAGGGCCTGCTTTTGGCCCAGGGCGTGATCCTGGAGACCTGGGATCGAGTCCCGCATCAGGCTCTCTGCGAGGAGCCTGCTTATCCCTCTGCCTGTGTTTGCCTCTCTCTCTTTCTCTGTCTCTCATGAATAAATAAATGAGGTCTTAAAAAAAAAAAAAAGAAAGAAAAGGAAAAGCTATTCAACTTAAGGGAAAAAAAGTAAATGTTCTGGTAATCACTCTGTTCTGTCTGTTCTGTCTTGATCATGACTTATCTTATTTCAGTAGAATATGGCAACTAACACATCATCTCATTTTAACAATTATTGGTTGAACCTAATCATCTTTAACTTTCATAGTTTTGTCTCAATTATATATTCATAATGAGAATGCCTCACAAAAGGTCTTCTTTCCAAACTACTGACATATTCTATTGGATACCAGAAAGCACCATTGACTAGCTAATAGCTGATATTTGTCCCTTATATGTTATCTTTTATATCATATGCTAGTGTCCACTGTGAAAGGAACTAGAAGCCACCTAATCAGTAAGATACTATTAATTTTCTGCTTGTCACTCTCTATATATTATTGAGGTAAATTTGGAAACAATAAAATACATTTCATTTTATTAAACAAATTCCACAAACTTTTTTATTTAAAATTATTTTTATTATTTACTTTATTAAACACAAATTTTAAATATACACAAATATGAAAACTAACCCAGTTTAAGTATAGGATATTTATATCACCTCAGAAAGTTCTCTTGTGCCACTTTCCTGTCAGCCAGGAGTTGAGCGTTTCAGTGGGTTTCCAAACCCCTTCTGAATGCCTGCTTTCTTGGATCACTGCTGGTACTAACTGTCCCCGGCCATGTCCCCCAGGATATAGACTCTAAAAGAATGCTTAGCTTGCAAAGTGTTTATTAAGGAATGCCCTTGGGGGGTCAACATTTGCAGAAGGCAGGGGAAAAAAACAAAACTGGGGTAGTAGGAGAAGTCGAGCTGCATGAAGGCCAAATGCCAGCCTCGACTGACCCCATGGGGAGCTCTGGATCTTGATTGACTTTATAGTTATTTGGAGTTAGGGCCAGGGGTGCAAGCCTTTATATTCTCATTTTCATAAGCCATTGGATGTGGACTACCCTGAGAAAGGGGTCTAACCGTGGGGAATGTGATTCTCTGCAGCTGAGACCACAGAAAGGCCTATCAGTTGAAGGCTGACCACTTTCACAGCAGTCAGGCAGCAATTCCTTCATCTGAGGGGAATCTGCAATGTACCTGACATTGTCTCTCACACCGTAGTTAAAGAAATTCAAGAGCTGCTTGCACGATTTTTTTATTCAAGTCTGGAGGGAGGGATCCAGAATTAGGAGAAAGAGTAATTGATAGCAGTTAAATACTAGAAAATTTATCATTACATATACTTACTTAAAAATTACTCTAATAATATCTTTCAATATATTTTATGATTTATTCATTCAAGAAGTAGTTGAGAGTATATATAAATGGAGACATTTATCTTTCATTTTGGCCACCTAGAAGCTGAACCTTTATCTTATATTTGGTGACTTCTCTGTATAAGATCAAGCTCAGCTGCCACTGTGGAAGCTGAAAATGCAAGGTGCATGTATTTCCAACCTGCTTGCAAGAGGTGTAAGCCTATAACATGAGCTCTGCCAAAAAGACAAAATTCTGGATCAGACTTGCCTGGTGAAATGAAGGAGTAGATTATTATTATTATTATTTTAAATGATGGGATATGTCAGCAGAAGCAGTAAGTAAAGCAACATCCACTTTCCAGACACAGCAGCCTTTGTATCACTAAACTCCATTTTGGTGGTGTTAGCAATGTAAATATCCAGACCCAAAGATAGTTTTCTCACCAGACATCTGCTTAATTCAATGGGGTTGATATCTATTGCTTGCCCTCAAAATCCCTATTATAGCCCACCCTCTACCAAATGTTAAGACATTAGGATTATCATGGTGAAAAGAAAGACAAAGTCCAGTGGGGAAAAACTAACAGTGAGTAAAAATATAATATAATTCAGTGACATGAGGGAAATAAACAGGGATAGATAGGCAAGGATAAGGTTGGAGATGGGAAGCAAGGGATCCTTAAAGAAAGTTAAGAAAGTAAAATGATTGACCTGAGACCAGTAGGCTGTCTGTCTGTCTCAGCCAGAGACAACAGCAGTTGCAATGTAGGTAAGAATGAACATGACTTAATTATTAAATCAAAAGGAACATAGTGGTTGTCAGTTAAGTGTGCTTAGCTATTTTAGTAGAATTTCTTTTAAAGCAAAACTCATTTTGATATGGAAATCAATGCTATAGTTGATGTCTATTAATTTTCATGCAACACTGTTTAGACCAAAAGCTGTATTAGTATCATCAGGGGAGTTTTCTATAAATACTTATTTCTGGGTTTCACCCATAGAGAATCTAATTAGTCAAATTTGTTAATCATTAGTACTAGACTATAATGTTATATGTGGTAACACTGTCTGCAAAGTAGTAGCTTACTTTAGTTTTGGGTAAATGACAAGAGACTAACAGCTCTGGTTACTGCAAAATGGTGTGCATAAGTCATGCGTGTAAGTTTAGTATATACCAGTGTACTTGATAGACCTAAAGCTTTTACCTGACTAGAAATAAAGCAAGGAGAAATCAGCCTTTCTTTAAAGTTTGCCTTTTTACGTAGAGGTATATGCTAGTTGCATTCTACAAAGTAAAAAAACAAAAAAACAAAAAAAAACTTAATTGGAAGTCCAGTTGCTAGGTGTATCCCATAAAATGAAAATCCTGGTAATTCACAGTAACATCCAATATCAAATACTCAGATCCCAATAAACTGAATCTTTGTGTGAGGTTATTGGTGATAACATAAAAGGGTGTTGGGTTTTTTTTGTTTGTTTGTTTTTTGTTTTTTGTCAGTAGGACCCATTTTTTTTCTCCAGAGTCTCCAAAGATATTGTTGATCAGCTTCAGGTTTAGTTCATTTGAAGGAAACCCCAGTCCATCTTTTCATTGACACATTTGATATCAAGTATATCCTACCAAAGGGTAAACCTAACTAAAGAACTCTGAGTGGAAGGCAAGCTATGTTTTATGAGGCCATAGACGACTTGGAGTTTTTCTAAGTCAGGACAAATGCATGCGAGTAAGAGCTATGCTATACTTACTCTCAACACAATCAGGAATTAGACAGTTTTGTCTCCTGAAATATAAAATTTCACCAGAAAACCCATTGCCAAAAATATAACATCATGTTCAAATGTGAGAAAATTATTATCTCAGATCCTGTGTTTGTCATGCTGGTGTCTGGTACATTTTACCACACTTCACTCCCCCAAGCTGGGAATAAACATGCCACTTCTTCCTGAAGCAATACTTTCTCTTGATGCTCATGATATAAAACCTAATTTTCATATGGAAACAAATATAGATATATTCTGGACGAAGGAAAATGCTATTTTTATTAAAATGTGTTGTTAATATGTAATGATTTATTATTTTAAAATGATTTAGCAAATGTTCCAAAATTTTTCCCATTTTAATTTCCTTCCTTTATTTATTTATTTATTTATTTATTTATTTATTTATTTATTTATTTCCTATTTATTTATTTATTTGTGGATGGGAAGGGCAGAGGAAGAGGATGAGAGAGAGAATCTTAAGCAGACTCCACACCCAGCATGGAGCCTGATGCAGGGCTCACTCTTACAAGTAAAGAAGTATGTTTTGAGTATATCAACATTTTATTTTTCTTTAAAAACATTTAGTTACTTTTTAAGGAAACAATGTTTTTTAAAAATAATTTTTTAAAGATTTTATTTATTCATGAGAGACACAGAGAGAAAGGCAGAGACATAGAGGGAGAAGCAGGCTTCTCGCAGGGAGCCTAATGCAGGTCTCAAACTCCAGACCCAGGATCATGCCCTGAGCCAAAGGCAGATGCTCAACCTCTGAGCCACCCAGGTGTCCCTAAAAATAATTTTTTTTCATGGTAACACATTTCCAGTTTTTAGTAGAAGTAAGGGGAAGAATGATTGTATTTACATTTGTTTTGTTACCAACCCTTCAGAAATGATTTTGTGTATTCTTCCAAAGTGAGATAAATTGATCATTCGAGTTAAATCTTTTTTTCAAACTTTCTGATATTAAAAAACAAAGAATAAAAGTTAAAAAAAAAAAATTAAAAAGGGATCCCTGGGTGGCGCAGCGGTTTGGCGCCTGCCTTTGGCCCAGGGCGCGATCCTGGAGACCCGGGATCGAATCCCACATCGGGCTCCCGGTGCATGGAGCCTGCTTCTCCCTCTGCCTGTGTCTCTGCCTCTCTCTTTCTCTCTCTGTGACTATCATAAATAAATAAAAGTTAAAAAAAAAAATTAAAAAAAAAGAGATTCAATTAATCTCTTTAAAAAAAAAAAAAACAAAGGATTACTTCCTAGAAAGAATTCCCAATTCTTTTTTTTCTGAAAAGACTTTTAAAATAGAATTGTTACCTGCAAGAATAAATGTCTTATTCTACTCATAGGTAGATGTAGACATTTGACAATTATTTCCTCATTAAATGAAAAATGTCTATGGAAACATTTTTTTTGCACTTCAAGGGGATGAATATTTTTATAGTTTAAGCTGGCATCTTATTCATGAATGCTAGGTCTAAGGCATGAAAACATCTGGGAACCAGTTTAATTTTGAATAAAGTCGAAGTCTTCTCTTCCGTAAGCAATAGCTTTAGTGACTATATGTTAAGATGGGAGTCATTACCAAGAAAGGACAGTATATGTCAATAGGTATCACTTGGGAGGACAATAAATATCAAAGTGAAAAAGAAAAAGTGAGGGGTGTTTGTGGTGGAGTCCTTTGGTGGTATCCAGTGGGAATATTCTAAATAATTTACAGCAATTACAGAATTTAGGAACTAACCATCAAATAGGTATGGCCAGCAAATCTCTACCATGGTTAGCTGGTTGGCTGGTTAGTGTCCTAGATCAGTATCACTAGCCTACTATTTATTTCCAAGTGTGTGGGTGGTTTTGAGAGAGGAAGGTCAGGAAATACTTGTTGATCATACCAACCACATATCAGATGCTCATGCAAATGCTTTGACAACTTTTTTTAAATGAACTTTTAATTGTGGAATAAGTTTAGATTTACAGAAAAGCTGTATATCCCTTACCAGATTTCACTTTACCCTCATGTTACCATCTTACATTACTGGTTGCTTTCTTTTAATTCGCACAAACAATCCTTGAAAGAAGCCACTATTATTTTGTTTTTCCTTAAGCGGAAACTTAGGCCACATTGTGAGGAATAACTTTTCTTCTAATTCAATAAATATTTGAGTGCACACTATGTGATAAGCATTATTTTAGGGTGGCTATGAGCATATAATGGTAAGATGATATGTTTGCCTTTATGGGATTATAATATATTATTCTGTGTAATATTGTATCAAACTAATTTTCTTTTTGCGCCTCTAGGAAGTCATTATAGGAAAAGCACTGGGATATTTATCTCATGGGTGAAGTAATATGAATATTATTTCCCCCTACTACCCAACATTTCCTCAAAACTATGAGATCTAGTTAGCTCCACATCTCTATACTTAGCCACCTTCACAAGCTGCTCTGTAATGTTAATATATACCACTTTGGATTTCTGATCTTCTGATACCCTGTAATATTTATTGCTATATGTTGTCACCCTTCAAACCTTCTTTGTTATAACCTAAACTATATTGGCTCTAAAGACAGTATAGATTATGTGTATAGTTCTCAGCATCCTAAGAACCATGGGTTAGATTTTCAGTGAGAGAATATAACCTCAGCTCCTGCTAACCCTAATGGGAATCCCGTGACCACCTCACCACACCCCTTGCTGAAAATGCTACTATTCCTGAGGGGGTCACTGACCTTTACATCCATTATAGAGGTATGGGAGGAGCAGAGAGGGAGAAGTACCTTAAGTGATAGGTTAGCCACAGAGAGACAAAAGAATAATCAGAGCACTTAGAAGCTGGAGGAAGCTTAGGAAAGAATGGGGAAGTAAGCTTCTTGTAACCGGGATCCCCGCTGTCCTCTATTTTCAGTGTAGCAAAGCAAACTGGGCCCCTATGGACTGTAGTACTAAAGAATGAATTGTGGACCTGAATAGTAATGTGATGGTGCTAATGATTTCATCAGTGACCATGGCCCTTGTTATTCCTTTTTAGGGAGGGGTGTGTGTGTGTGTGTGTGTGTGTGTGTGTGTGTGTGTGTGTGTTTTGGGGATGATTTCATTTGTTAAAGAATTTACTTGGCTTAAAAAACAAATTGTTTTTCCAGAGTTATTTGGTCATCATGAATTTGGCAATGTGAGAAACACTTTATATATTTCTCTGCAGTCATACTGACTGAGTAAACCAGTAAGTTACATCATTAAATTCTGTGTTTTGTCCCAAGCATATATAGCTTTTAGCCAGGTCCTTTTTCTTTTAGTGTTTTGGAACTTTCTTCAAATTATTATATCAAAAATAGAATTTTTCATTTTTTCTTAACTTTTTTTCCCCATTTAATCCCATCATCTTTTAATTCATTCTCATACATAGTTTTATTATCTTCTGGAGGCAATCACATTTCCTTTTGTTCATATTTACTTTTTTTTTCAGAAATCAAAATTTTAATCTTGATATTTTTGAGTTTTGTTAAATACCTTTTGTATTGACTTATAATGGACTCCTAGTTATCAATGGGAGATGTTCTGCCACTAGCAAAGCAATAATGAAATGAATAATTTTTTCTAGAAATTGTTGTTCCTCTAATATCTAAGATTTAATGCAATCCAAAACTAAACTTGAGTTTAGTTTTAGAAGTATTTTACATCTTCTCATACTTCTCATCTAAGATGTTCCTGAAGACTTTATATGTTCTTCATGCTCTTTCTCAACTGTACTCTTATGACATTATTGTCTTTCTGGAATCTTATAGTCTCCTCAAACTTTATTTTGATTTTATAGTTTAAAGTTTTCAAAGATTCTCTCATGGGATCCTTGAAGAATTAGAAATGGAAGCGACCAAGAATCATTCTTGAGGCAACCAAGAATTATTATTCGACCTATTCTTGAGTATGTGACATTGGCCAGCATTTTATGGAAGACAAATGATCTTTTAGTTTCAAGGTAAACATCACCTAATTCTCTTGATATTCCACTAAATTCCAACCTACAAATAAGGAGGATGGAGATGCAATGCTATGCTTTGCTTTACTATACTATGCTAAAATATTGCATTAAATGAAAAATGCGAGAATGGACATGAAGATTTGCATGAGAAAAATGTACTTGGAAGAGGTAGATATCCTCCAAAGAATATCTCTTCTACCCAAGAGTACCCTTTGCCACTAAAAATAAAGAATGACTTTGAGCTAGTTGTATGCAATGGAAAATGAAGTAGAGAATGAATAATTATCTGTAAATCTAGATGGTCATCAGGATCATCTGGAACATCTATTTTTTATTCTTCTACCACAAGAGCATGACCTTTATGCAAGTGATAAAATTTGCATTTCTGTTAAATTTAAGACTTCTAAGAAATCCCCTTTCTTTTCTACAAAAGGACAATTTAAGATGTGTCACTGAGACTCCTCACATTGTCTTCTATGCTGAATACTGCTTGCTGAGTTTAGATTGCCAATTTCTATCTAGTAGTTTTATCTTCTAGAAATTGCATAAGCAAATAATTCTGTTGTCATTTTCCTTGAGGTGTGTATGTGCCTTTCAAATATTTGGTTGGAAACAGAAGACTGTTCCTGTCTTGCTCATCTGGGTAAAACTCATTTACTGTTTTTCCTTTTAAACTGTTAGTTCAAGTGACCTTACACACGAGTCCCAGCTGTGCATTAGCATTGCTTGGGGATGTGTTTGTATCTTTTGTCTAAAAATACCCAGCCGGTAGGATTCATGATCCATGAAAGCTAATTGAAACAATTTCTCTTCAAGTTTTGGCAAGTGAAGCATGCATTATAAGCATTAATATCTATAAATTGAATTGTTAATGAATCTAGACACTAATAATGAATGCAATTTTGCAAGCTTAACTAGAAACACTAAAATTATCAGGATCTGGAGCAGAATTTTCAATCATTTTTGCTTATTAAATAGCAAAGCTATGCTTTTAATAAGCTAATCATTTTTATTTGACCCCATAGGAGTAGCTTAGTTGATTAGAAACAGGTTCTAAGACCAAAACAATGTTGTTTTTCTCTTACTGTTTTAACCACCAAAGCACTGAAATTTTAAGATGGATATTTGATCTCACAGTCTGTATCTTCTAATCACATTTGTACATGCATTCAATACTTTATGAAATATGTACTTATTCCATTTCTCTTATATTATACTGTATGTCAGATATAGATATTGATATAGATATAGTTAGATATATCTCCTCTTCAGTTTTTAAAACAGTTAGTGTCACAATCGATTTAAACAAATGGTCTCATTTCACATGCAAACATCTAAGATTTCATTATCAAGGTAATACAATTTTGAGCTTCATGGTTGCCTGATAGTTTTATTATTTTCTGAGACTTAGTAACTTCTTTGATCTATATTTCCGTTTAAGTATCAACTCTGATAACTTTCATAGACCCAGTTTAAAAAGCAGCAAAATCTAGTATATGTAAACAGCAGTGGAGTTTTTTCTTCCCAGTGCTTGAGTGACTTGACTTGAGAGAGTAAGTCATGCACTCAG
This sequence comes from Vulpes vulpes, assembly GCF_048418805.1. Classification (NCBI taxonomy): domain Eukaryota; kingdom Metazoa; phylum Chordata; class Mammalia; order Carnivora; family Canidae; genus Vulpes; species Vulpes vulpes. The sequence continues at coordinate 179,686,316 of NC_132791.1, read as the reverse complement.
AGACGCACTTTGGTGCCTCTCACTAGCAGTACAGCAGAGTTCCCAAGTGGCTTGAAAGAGTTAATGCACCTTTCTGCATCCTTTCACTTATTACTCAGGAATTACTTAAGCCCTGGAGATAGTGAAATAGTACTAACTCAGAATTCGTGGCACCTCTGTATATATTCTCACAGAAGTGAGTGAAATTGGGACTTAAGGTTCCTTTTCTGATTGCTTCTTTCCCTGCAGATCTTAAGGATATTGACCATTCTTTGGGTTTATTATTTTTTTTATTTCTATTTATTTATGATAGTCACACAGAGAGAGAGAGAGAGAGAAAGAGGCAGAGACATAGGCAGAGAGAGAAGCAGGCTCCATGCACTCGGAGCCCGACGATGTGGAATTCGATCCCGGGACTCCAGGATCGCGCCCTGGGCCAAAGGCAGGCGCCAAACCGCCGCACCACCCAGGGATCCCCCCATTCTTTGGGTTTAAACTATGAACAACCAAGAAGCTGAACTGTAATAAAAGTTGAGTCTGATAGTAAATATGGGCTTTTGCCCCAGAGGTTATGGGGTGACAGTTTTGTGGAAAGGTAGAGGAGCAAGGTTGTTAGGTTTCGTTGGTACTGGTTTTTTTTTCTTTCTTAGCATTATTGTATATTTCTTTTGACAACCAAATATGAGAATCTATGCACTTGGGAGAATGAAATATATGACAAACATACTTAGGAATATAGTGTGTATTGCATTACCATTTATGACATTTTCTTCAGGAGTTATCAACCAGCGTAGATATGATAATTATAGATACGCATTTTTGTTTTCCAGCAGCTATTTACTTCACTTAATGAAAGCTTATACCTCAACTCTTTTAAAAATGGTCCCATCAAAATGGCAGTTGAATGGTCTTAGAGCATTTTGTACTGCTCTTCTCAAATGCTGATCAGTCTCTATATCTGTGACTGGATCAGCCCAGAAAAAGCTTCCTAATCACAAAGGTCAGGAAAAAAACCCCAGCAAAACAAAAATCTTCCCCAAAGAATTATTCAGAGAATGTTCATTTCTTAGTTAATAAACTTTTACTATTTTCTGGGATTTTTTTTTCTGGGATTTTTAATCAAGACTTTAAAGTATTTTGTTTTGAATTTAGGCTTTAGGCTTTCTTACCTGTAAGAGATAAGATTTGGGTTGATTATAATTTTTGTATCATTAAATTATTCCCTGGGTTGCAGTCCATCCTGGATTTTACTACATATTTTTACTAACTTCCAAGAACAACTAATTTTTTTAAAGAGTTTATTTATTCATAAAAGACACAGAGACAGAGAGAGGCAGAGACACAGGCAGAGGGAGAAGCAGGCTCCATGCAGGGAGCCTGATGTGGGACTCGATCCCGGGACTCCAGAATCATGCCCTGGGCCGAAGGCAGGCACTAAACCACTGAGCCACCCAGGGATTCCCCAAGAACAACTAATTTTAAAACTGTGTAGAAATTCTCTCCAGAATATTCGGTCACTTGGTAACCATTTGACATGGCTCCTAACTAGCAGCACAGAAGTAATAAATGCTCCTGGGTAAGCGAGAGTTTTTGCTTACTTCAAACTTGTAGCCATTATCTGGTCAGCTTCATGGATATTAATTTCACAGACAAGTCTTAATAGTTAAGATCAACATATAAGTAAGAATACTTTCAGAGCAGGAATCCTACTTTTCTTTCTTATCCAAATATTTGAAAAAAATGTCCATCAATTCAGTTTTTTGAAGTATTTACAATATTCTGGCCAGGTGAGAGTCTAATTTAGAAAGATGACTCAGAATCTTTGAAATAAAATTTATTTCTATTTTTAGTTGGAATGAAATGTGCTATGTTATCACTGCAATATTTGATTTCACACACTGTTTCTCAAAAATGTTTCTTTTTCTACCTGTGGTGTTATAAATACGAGGGCCAAAATATATGTTACACTGAATGACATACCTCATCCAGGGCAAAGTATGGTTGAAAAGATGTCTTTAACATAAATGTTTTCTCTTCTTATAAGTGCATTAAGACGACAGCATCCTATAAAATAAATTAAAAGCAGTAAATGAAACATGAACATAGGAATAATTCATATTGTGAGCTTAATTCTTAAAACATCACCATCTTAAAATATATTATTATCATCATAAACTCTTTTTTAGTTAAAATAATAGGGCTTGAAGGTTTGTAATTTTTTAAAGTCTATTTTGTAGCTCATATTTTAAAATTACAGTGTTAACAAAGTGTTTTTATACCAAATCTTGAACTATACCTAAAGTTTGTGGTTAGACATGACCAAGAACTAGAATTATCTTTAAATCTTCAGCCCTATGCTTTTCACAGTATCTTCCTATAACTTATATATAAGACAAGAAATCAATGGGAAACACCTTAACATTACTTATATGAGGAACCCAGCAATCCAAACATCTATCAGAATGGATAATTATGATACTTGGAAATTAGGATTACTCGTTAATATTATTCTGTTCTTAGAAGTTAACTTAGAAGTCCCTAGTGAAATTATGTTTCTTATGACACCATTTACTGTCATTGTGAGACCCCCATTTGTCTCCTTTCACTATAGTACAGACTTTAATGTGGATTCTAAGACTCTATCAGTTATAACTTTATCGAAACTATAGTAGATTAAGCCAGTATTTTTTCATAAAATAAGTAGTCCTGAAGTCGGCAGTTCAGAGCCGGTTCGGCTACTTGAGGAAGTCATCAAGGACCCATGTTCCCTCTGGCAAGTTCCTATTCTTCCAGCTTTGCTTTTTTAGTCAAAATGGTTACTCCACCTGCAGACATTATATCTCCATCCCAGGTAAGAAGAAGGGAGAAATAGCACAGGACAAAATTCATCTTGCTACACTTGATCAGGAAAGAAAAGACTTGTTCAGGGACTTTTACTTATATTTTATTGGCTAGGATTGTCACCTCATCACTCCTAGTTGTGAGGGAACCTAGGAAGGTGAGAATTTTTTTTAACAATTATTTTTAATAATTGTTTTTAATAACCATTACATTCTCAAGTTTAAAACTTCAAAGTGCAAAACTGTAAATAGTGAAAATCTTCCTCATCTATCACATCTTCTTCATTATTCCACTGTCATGACTTCCTGCCCCACTACCACGAAATAGGTAACCAACCATTGGTATGTCTCTTTTTTATCCTTCCAGAAATTTTTTGAAAATATACTCAGGCTGATTCACATATACATTCTTACCCCTCCTCTTTTTAAAACATAACTGGTATATGAGATAAGTATCTTTAACTGTTCACATAGCTCTCCCCACCAGACTAAGCCAAACACATAAGCCAGAATTCTCTTAATTAGAAGGAAAGGATACTAATGACATCTGCCATGTGCTGTTTTATTTATTTATTTATTTGTCCAAATGGAGTCTAGTAGTATCCCAGATAGCACTGAAATTATTGATTCTACTTAGCAACTGACAAAGGTATAAGTTATCTTCAGAACAGATACCTGAGTCATCTGTGTAGCAGTGCCTTGTGTGGAGAGTATGATGAATAAAGGTACAAAATGGAGCTCATGATGTCTTTTCCCCCAAAACTGCTCATCTTCAACTCAATTAACAAAACTACTATTTGGTAAATTGTTCAAACCCCACAAGTGGTCACCCTTGATTTCTCTCTCCCCAGCCTCCAGATGCTTCTCTTTCTCTTCTCTTACACCAAAGCTATTCACTCAGTAAATCCTGCTGGTTCTACCTTCAAAAGATATCCCAGATACCTCACCCACTCTGCCAGTACTTCTATTCCAGGCCTGACCACCATGCTCATCTACCTACTTCCCTTCTTGCCCCTTACAATTGATACAATAAACTAAGTGACATTAGGGATCCCTGGGTGGCTCAGCGGTTTGGCGCCTGCCTTTGGCCCAGGGCGCGATCCTGGAGACCCGGGATCGAATCCCACGTCGGGCTCCTGGTGCATGGAGCCTGCTTCTCCCTCTGCCTGTGTCTCTGCTTCTCTCTCTCTGTCTATCATAAATAAATAAATCTTTAAAAAAAAAACAAAAAACAAAAAACTAAGTGACATTAAAAAACAAGGATTTCCCTGAATAAACCTCTCCAAAGGCTTCTGGCTGTAATTAGGATGAAATCCAAAGACTATCCTGAGACACTGAAGCCCTAGCTGTTTGTCTACTTCTTCTTTAGCTCCTCCCACTCTAGGGTTTCTTTCTCTTGAAGATTGTTGGAACAGAAATATTGCTCCTGCCTCAGTGTACTTGCATATTCAGCTTCCTTTGCCTAAATGGCTTTCTCTAAGATGCATGCAGGACTCTTTATTTAGGACTCAGCCTATACAGTACCTCCTCATGGCAACCTTTTTATCATCTATTCTAGCCCTTGGTACTTGTACTCCAACATTTTCTATTCCATTTCTCTGTTTTATTTTTCTCATGACACTCTTGCCATCTAAATATTATGATTTATAAAATTATTAATTCTCTGGTTTTCTCACTAAAATGTAAGTTCCTGCTGAGTTCAGGGACTTTGTCTTATTAACTTAGTCATTCAGTAAACATTTATTGAGCACCTGCTTTGTGCCAGACCCTATTTTGCTATATAGGAATAATAACAAGAAACGGAATGGACAAAAACTACTACCTTCATGGAGCTTTTATTGGGGTGTGTGTGTGTGTGTGTGTGTGTGTGTGTGTATAGGAGGACAGACATTACACAAAGAAGTAATAAAATACATAGTACTTCAAGTCCTATTAAAATATGGAAAAATGTGGAATCTGGATGTTGGCAATTTTTTTATTTCTATTTGCTATTTTCAGAGGAATGTGCATAAGAAACCACCTAAAATTAGTGACTCACAACACATGACATTTTCTCTGAGTTTTCTGGTGTTTATATAATCCAAGCTAGACTTGTTGTAGTTTGTGACTCAGTTACAGGTATATTCCATGTGTCTCTGTTTTTCTGGCACTCGTGGAATACCAAATCATGTTATAATCCATGGCAAAAGACAGGAGGGCAAGAGACCAGGCCGAGTAGTGCAAGCCATTTTAAGTCTGCTGAACCATGTCTCTTGACTTTCTAATGGCCCAAATTAGTGGTCAAGCCTAAAGTTTAGGGGCAAGGATCTACATTCTGGCCACCATTACGCCAGAGTGTGGATATGTAGTACTAGTGCGGAAGAGTAAAAAATTGAGACTGATAATGTAATCTAATGTAAGGTCAAAGGATTCCTTGCTGTCAATTGAGTAAAGTGAGAATCAAAGGAGAGAATCATGTGGATGTTCAGGGAAAGAGTGATACAGGCAGATAGAACAATAAATACAAATTTCTAAGGTGGCAAAATAGCTGACCTGTAAGAGGAACAGCGAGAATGATGGCAGTATACAGAGTGAAGTGAGTGAGAGTAACAGAAAGCTGGAGAGATTGTGGAGCATGAGGGAAGGTGAGTTTTTTTTTTTTTTAATTTTTTAAATTTATTTATGATAGTCACACAGAGAGAGAGAGAGAGGCAGAGACACAGGCAGAGGGAGAAGCAGGCTCCATGCACCGGGAGCCCGACGTGGGATTCGATCCCGGGTCTCCAGGATCGCGCCCTGGGCCAAAGGCAGGTGCCAAACTGCTGCGCCACCCAGGGATCCCGGAAGGTGAGTTTATAGATCAACTAAAGACATGGGCTTTTTTCAGAATGTGATGGGAAGCCATGAGAGGGTTTTGAGTAGAAACTTAAAATGGTTTGATCAAGACAGAGCCTGGCACAGGGTAATTGCCCAGTATACATGTGTTAAAAGAATGTGTGATGAAAATACTGTGACTTCAGTAAATCTTCTGAAAATGACAGGAGAAAAATACTTAAGAGTGGGAATGGAGTAAAATAACCAAAGCCTTAGGATATTTAATAATAATAGTTGTTATTAACTATAAAATACAAATAGTGCATAAAAAGGAGATAACCTAGTGAGAAAGAATAAGATCACTTGCCAAGTAAAAACCTTTGATGAAATCTTTTGAGTGGAACCCAAAGAAAGACCCATCGTGTTTGAAATTGAGCTAATTACCTAGAAAGTGCAGGATTGCGCTTGGTGGCCATCTTTTAGGAATCTAAAGGGGTTGGAGGGCTTGTCAAATGTGGGAAGGAGGTGATTTTAGATAAAAAGTCACTGCAGATTGTTAAAGGCCTGCACATATAGGAGGTACTTAAATATTTACAGAACTAAGAATGTAATGGAATTGCATAGTTTTCAGCCCTGACCCAAAGAAATCAGGCAAGATTTAATTCTGTTCTATGGCTCCTGTTATCTTAAGCAATTAAAAGAAATTTGTAAACTTTACCAACCCCTGGTTTTAGTTCTCTTCCTAGCATAATGGGCCAGCTGTCTCCAAAACAATTTTATTCTTTTATCTACCTATCTTATGTCTGATAGCATTTCTATCAGAAGATGATTTTAAGAGAGCAAAATAGTTTTGCAAAGACATTACATATTTACTTTCTGGTTGAATATCCAAACTAACCATCCATGAAGAATTTTCTTGAGCTGTACGAAGATTATCTTTCTGAGTATCTTTTGCTTGAGATTTTTTTTTTTTAAGATTTTTGTTTATTATTTCATGAGAGACACAGAGAGGCAAAGGGAGAAGCAGGCTCCACTCAGGGAGCCCGACGTGGGACTCGATCCCGGGTCTCCAGCATCATACCCTGGGCTGCAGGTAGCGCTAAACCACTGTGCCACCGGGGCTGCCCTTGCTTAAGATTTTTAATGAAAGTTAAATTGGTCTGAAAAATCTCAGTTCTCTTTTCTTTTCAGCCCTCTATTGCTCTTCTCTTGTTTTTCTTATAAAGATGACAGTTGGTCAACAAAAACAATACCAATCACATTTCTTTGATGTCATAAGTATTCTTTAGTCAAGTTAGACTTAAGTTTTAGGGAGAACTTTAGTTCATATTCAAATTCAGTCCGGTTTCAGAGTCTATACTCTGTGTCTCATCACACAAATTTTTAAACACAATAATTCTTATTTATTTTACAATTAGTAATTATCCATATTCACTACCATGCCACATTGGTATCCTTGCTCATTTTTGGCTTTGTTCACCACTTCCTCTTGGGTTTGATTTTCTCATACATCATAAGTATAGCTTCCAACAAAGGTTATGGGTGATAAAATTTTAGTTTTAAAGGTCTGAAAATATCTTTTATTCACACTCTTTCTTATGTGATAAGATTTTGAGTTTACATTTATCCTTGGCTCCACAGTTTGATATTTTGTTGCTACTGAGAAATCTGTCATATATATATATATATGACATATGCATATATATATGTATTTTTTTGTAGATAATGTATTTCTTGGAAAGTAGCCTTTGCATTTTTCTAATTTTTTTAATGCTCTGTGGCTTTATTATAATGTGGGTCAGAGTGCGATTTTTTTTTTTAACTCCTACATGATGTTTGGTGGGCCTTTGTAATCTGGCAATTAGTATTTTTCTGTATGTTTGGAAAATTCTCATTCATTATCTGTTCAATTGTTGCCTCTATTCTCTTTTCCTGGTGCTTCCGATTGTGTTAGAGCTCTGTATTTTATCTTCCATTTCTACTGACTTCTCATTCATATCCTCCATCTTTTTATTTCTCTTACTGTGCTTTGGGAGATTTCTTTCCCCTTATTTTGCAATTCACTAATTCTCTCATTAGCTTTGTCTAGTGACCTATTTACTTATATAAATGGAATTTGAAATTACAACATCCATTTTTCATACCCAAATGTTCATTTTAATATTTTCCTATTTTATGATCTCACATTCTTATTTTATTAGTGCTCTTTCTTCCCAATGGCTCTTTAGACATTTATGACCTACTTAAAGTCCCTTTAAATGTTTTGCTACCACAAGCTTCTAGGGTGAATGTCTTTGAGTTGTCTTTATTAGCATCAGACTTTTTTAAAACTTGTTTTCAAAATGGTAAAATATATTTTCATATAAAAGAATAAATGAGTATGTGGCTCTAAGAGTAATTGAACAAATATCTATGTATATACTTCCCAATTTAAGAAATAGGACACATCAGTATCATTTTTTTCAGCAACTTATTTTTTTTATTTAAACTTAATTAGCCAACATATCATTATTTTCAGATATAAAGTTTGTTACTTCATCAGTTGCATATAACACCTAGTGCTCATCATATCATGTGCCCTCCTCAATACCCGTTACCCATTTACCCCATCTCCCTGCCACTTCCCCTCCAGCAACCCTCAATTTGTTTCCTATAGTTAAGAGTCTCTCATGGTTTGTGTCCCTTTATGATTTCTTCCTATTCTGTTTTCCCTCTCATCCCCTATGATCCTCTACATTATATTTCACATATGAGTGAAACTATATAATTGTCTTTCTCTGATTGACTTATTTCACTCAGCATAATACCCTCCAGTTCCATCCATGTCAATGTGAATGTTAAGATTTCATCCTTTCTGATGGCTGAGTAATATTCCATTGTATCTCTATATATGACATCTTTATCCATTCATCTGTCAGTGGACATCTGAGCTCTTTCCATAGTTTGGCTGTTGTAGACATTGCTGCTATAAAAATAGGGGTGGATATGCCCCCTTTGAATCACTATTTTGGTATCCTTTGGGCAAATACCTAGTAGTGCAATTGTTGGACTGTAGGGTAGCTCTATTTTTAGCTTCTTCAGGAACCTCCATATTGTTTTCCAGAGTGGCTGTACCAGCTTGCATTTCCACCAACAGTATAAGAGGAGAGGTTTCCACTTTCTCCACATCCTGGCCAACATCTGTTGTTTCCTGACCTGTTAATTTTAGCCATTCTGACGAGTGTGAGATGGTATCTCCTTTTGGGTTGATTTGTATTTCCCTGATGCTAGGTGATGTTGAGCATTTTTTTTCATGTGTCTATTGGCCATTTGTATGTCTTATTTGAAGAAATGTCTGTTAATGTCTTCTGCCCATTTCTTGACTGGATTATTTATTTTGGGTGTTGAGTTTGATAAGTTCTTTATAGATCTTGGATCTCTTCATCTGATTTGCTAATATCTTCTCCCATTCCTAAGGTTGCCTTTTAGTTTTGTTAACTATGATGAAGTCCCAGGAGTTCACTTTTGCTTTTGTTTCTCCTGCCTTTGGAGACATGTCTAGCAAGAAGTTGCTGCAGCTGAGGTAGAAGAGGTTGCTGCCTGTGTTCTCCTCTAGGATTTTGATGGATTCCTGTCTCACATTTAGATCTTTCATCCATTTTGAGTTTATCTTTGTGTATAGTGTAAGAAAATCATCCATTTTCATTCTTCTACACGTGGCTGTCCAATTTTCCCAACACCATTTGTTGAAGAGAGTGTCTTTTTTCCATTGTATATTTTTTCCTGCTTTGTCAAAGATTAGTTGACCACAGAGTTGAAGGTCCATTTCTGGATTCGCTGTTCTGTTCCATTGATCTATGTGTCTGTTTTTGTAGCAGTATCTTCCTGTCTTGATGATTACAGCTTTGTAATATAGCTTCAGAATTGTGATGCCACCAGCTTTGGTTTTCTTTTTCAATATTCCTCTGGCTATTTGGGGTCTTCTCTGGTTCCATACAAATTTTAGGATTGTTTGTTCCAGCTCTATGAAAAATGTTGATGGTATTTTGATAGGGATTGCATTGAATGTGTACAAGGCTCTGGGTAGCATAGACATTTTAACAATATTTGTTCTTCCAATCCATGAGCATGGAATGTTTTTCTTTGTGTCTTCCTAAATTTCTTTCTTTAGTGTCCTGAAGTTTTTTAGAGTATAGATCTTTGTTTAGGCTTATTTCTAGGTATCTTATGATTTTGGTGCAATTGTAAATGGGATTGATTCCTTAATATCTCTTTCTTCTGTCTCATTGTTAGTGTATAGAATTGCAGCTGATTTCTGGACACACCAGTATTTTAAAAGTACCTATGTGTCATCACCTTTGCTTTCCTCAGACTTAACTGCCACCCTGAATTTTGTTGTAAAGCAGCTATTGCTTTTCTTTGTGTTTTCCAACTATGTGTGGATTCCGAAATGATAGAGTCTTGAGTTTTGCTTGATTATGAAACTGATATGCATGGAACCATCCTGTGTGTATTCTGTGCTTCCTTCTTTAGTATACAATTACATTTGTAAATTTCAGTCATGATGAATGTAAACTCCAGTTTCCTTTTCATTTCCATTGCTCTGTAATATTTATCCATTTCACTACTGGTGGAAAATGAGGTTCTTTTATGGTTTATGCCATTAGAAACAATGCTACTAAGAAAATTTGTGTGTGTATCTGATGTACACACACACACACACACACACACACACACACACATCTAAGCTGTATTTTCTAGGCTGTGTTCACCTCGGAGTGGAATTACTGGGTCAGAGGATATGTGTATGTTAGCTATATTAGAAACACCAAACTTATTTTCCAAAGTGCCTCTACTGGTTTTTGCTTTAACACTACTCATGAATTCCTCTTATTTCCCATTCTGGCAAAATTTAGATTTGTTAGGATTTTTTAAATATTGTCAATATTTTATGGGTCTTATTGGTCTGAAATGTATCTTTTGGTTTTATTTTGGAGTTACCTCATAATAATAAGACCATCATATGTTTATGAGCCATTTGTGCTTTCTGTTCTCTGAAGAGCTCTTCTCTTTTGCCATCTTTCCTATATGTTTATCATTTTGTATTGATTTGAGGAGTTATTTAAATATACAGGATATGAATCCTTTATTGGATGTATGTATATATTGCAAACATCTTTTCTTAGGTTGTGGCTTATCTTTGAAAGTTTTTTTTTACCGTGCTTTGTTTTACAAATGTTTGTAATTTTAATGTGATTCAATCATCAATCTTTTTTTTTTTAATATGCTTTTTGTTTTTTGTTGAAGAAATCCTTCCCTGCTATACTGTTAAAAAAGTTTTGTTTCATATTTCTTTTAAAGCTTTAATAGTTTGTCTCTCACATTTAGGACTATAATCTACCTGGAAGTGATTCACTATATAGTGAGAAATAAGGAAGCAATTTCATCTTTTTCCATATTGAAACCCAACTGCCCCACCATGGGACTGATTAGTCTAACCTTTCCTCATTGATCATTACTGCCAGCTGTGTTGTAAATGAAGTTTTCATAATAGATAGGTCTGTTACTGTTTTCTTTCTTTTTTCGTTGATCCCTGTGCTACTGCCACCGTCTTTATCTTGGCTTAAATAAGTATTGGTATTAGAAGAACATTTTCAGTAGAACAGATCCCTCAACTTGTCCTTCTTCATGAGTATAATAGCCATCTTTGCTTTTCCATATGTATTTTTATGATCACTTGTCAAATTCAAGGAAAAGTCTATTAAAAATTTTAAATTTATAGATTAATTTGGGGGAGAACTGCTTTCTTTAAAATATAGCATCTTTCCATAAATATGTATTATTTCTCCATTTATTTATCTTTCTTATTGTCTTTTAATAAAGTCTTAGAAATTTTTTCATGAATCTTTTATATATTTTTGCTCTATTTGTAGCATATGTGTTTTTGTTGCTATTGTAAATGGTATTTTATTTATTTTATTGTGAAATATTTTAAATATATAGATGAGAATAGAGAAAAATATAATGAACACCTATGGACTTAATCCGAGCTTTGTGAAGTATTAGCACTATGCCTGATTTCCTGCTGCTGCTCCTTCTCCTCCAATTAAGCATTATAAATACAATTACAGTTCCTACTGTTCCTCTCCTATCTCATTCTCTTCCCTCCCTCCTTCTTTAGTGTTTTCCAAATCCAATGTTTTCATTCTTACATGTTTTTATATTCCCACTACATGTTTACATATTTGTGAGCAACATAAAGTATCGTACATGTTTTATAATTTGAATGGATCAATGTCCTTTATTAAAGCTGTAGAGGGTTTTTTTGGTGGTTTTTTTTTTTTTTTTTTTTGTAGTTGTTTTTTGTTGTTTTTAGTAGTTGAAGAAAGTAGTGTCTAAAGAAAGTCTTTCTACTCAGAGTATTGGTAATTCTTACTTTTCTCCTGGGTTCTTACTAAACATTCCACCTTTGGGACTCATACTATTTTTCTATGTGAGAAAGCTCTAGAGAGAAGAAGATACACAATTTTCAGATGAAGGAGTATGTTTGAGCTTAGTCATGTATGTTTCCCCACTGACATTTTCATATCCTATGAGGAATATTTGACTTAATTATTTTAACTATAACTCAATGAGGTAGAATTTTGTTTCCATTGACATTAGGCATTTTTAGGTCTTGCCTCATTCACTCATTTCCCCATTTCTTATACACTTAGGCAAAATAAATAAATGATAAACAAGCAAAAGATGACCTAAATTATATATAGTGTTTTACAAATCCACTAAACTAAATTTTCTCTTTAGCTTTGACACTAAAGATAGAAAAGTTATCACTTTTTTGGCTAGATAGTTACTATTGTCTGGAAGTAAACTGAAGAATTTTCTTGATTGACTTAAAAGTATGGGTTAGTTTTCCCTAGCTGCAGATTTATCTTCTCCCAAAGTTCAAACTAATTCAAGTGAGGTTTTGTGTACTTTGAGCTAAATATCAACCCATCTCCATGTTTCAAGAAATGATACATGGATGCACATCTGCTTTTACTCCCTACTACTGTAATGCTTATTTACATGCCTAAAGGAACTAATTACTGCTTTGCCTGAGCAATAGCAAAGCAATAGCAAAAAACTATTATACTCTTATAATAGTTTACCCATGGGTAAAGGAAATCAATGGACATTTAAATGGAGTACTTCATGAAATACTTAAGAATTCATAAGATAAATTCTAAATACTAACTTCTGTCACATCACTTTTTCTATATTAATGGTACTGTTAGAACTAATGAATCAAACAAGGATTATTTTGTAAGTGATTTTAGTAAGACAAGGCAGATGCTTTATACAAATATCTGTTTAAATAGGAAGTCAGTTTTTACAGCCTTTTATAAACTATGCTTTTTATAAAATTTCACCTAATAGTGATAGAATTTAAAATTCTATTTATTAAAATAGAAAAGAAATTTAAACCGCATCCAAAAAATTTACTGTTTTCCAGAAGGAAGTAATAAAATCAGAGAGGAAAAATCATTCTAGAAGATAAAATTCTAGAGCTATAAATAGAGTCATACTGTTCCGTAGTTCTGAACATAGAGGGTAACTTTAATTTTAAAATCTGAAGAATTAAATATTTTATACAAGGAAAGGTAAATATTTTTATTTTGCTTCCTGAAAATGCCTTTCCCTGGGTTCTTGACACCGGGAAAACACCACAATAGCAATTTCTGACTGCTAGCTTTTGTGACTACCCTGTGTATGTATGTGGTCATGAAGCAATTACTGCACCATTTCTTTTTTTTATCCATCATAGATAAAGAGCAAAGAATACACAGTAGCTTAGATGGAATCTGCACGCTCAAAAAAAAGATACCTGAGTTTGGGCTACTTTAGCAATAAATGGGGATTCCTGTGAGCTTGTCCATCTATACCTTTTTAATCCCTTTAGGTATATAGCAAAGGACTCCTGCCATGTTTGCTTTAGACGTAACTGTAAGGGTACAGAGAAAAAGGCCACAGAAGCTCTTTGTTTCTTGGCTGTCCTATCTAGATAAACAAGGGCCTGCAGCCTCAAAGGAGACTGCATGTATAGAAAGCCAAGCTGTCTATATAACCTAGCAAGGACTTCGACTTCAGGCCTTTTTGTTTTATTATCCATACTTCTTATTTTATGATGTTTGTTACCTTTATTTTTTATGCTTAAAATATTTTTTTTAAATAAGGAATGTTTGTATTCTAAAGCGAAAAAGAATATTTACTGAAATGTAATACTACTTTTATATCTAAACCACATAGGTCTCTTCTCCAGAAGCAACCACTATCACCAGCTTCTGGTCTGTTTTTACAGAGATGTTTTATGTATAAGGGAATGTATAAAAATACATAACATATGCATAGATTCTTTAATAAGCACACATGTACACTTATAGTATCCTTTATATATTGTTATGCACCTTGCTTTTATAACTTCACAAGACATCTCAGATCATGCCATATTAGTACCTGTAAAGCTGCCGCATTTTTAAAAAATACAGCATTTTGTTATATAGAAGTCTTTAGCCAGTTCCTTAATTTCTGACATTTAAGTTGTGTTTAGTTTAGTTTCTTTTTTGGGGGGGGGGGGTTGTTTTGTTTTTAAGAGAGAGGTAAGTGAGCAGGAAGAGAGGGTGGTGGGGGAGGGAGAGAGGGAATCTTAAGCAGGCTCCACACCCAGCACAGAGCCTGATACAGAGCTCCATCTCACAACCCTGAGGTCATGACCTGAGCTGAAATCAAGAGTCCAGGTCTCACATTTAGGTCTTTAACTCATTGAAAGTTTATTTTTTTCATATGGTGAATGAAAATTGTCCAGTTTCATTCTTTTGCATGATGCTGTCCTATTTTCCCAACACCATTTGTTGAAGAGACTGTCTTTTTCCTATTGCATACTCTTGCCTGCTTTGTTGAAGATTAATAGTATAATTGTGAATTTACATTTCTGGGTTTTCTATTCTGTTCCATTGATATATATGTCTGTTTTTGTATCAGTACCATACTGTACTGATTACTTTACCTTTGTAATATAACTTGAAGTCGGAAATTGTGATTCCTGTAGTTTTTTCTTTTCAAGATTGCTTTGGCTCTTTGGGGTCTATACAAATTTTAGGATTGTGTGCTCTAGTTCTTCTAGTCTATACTTTTTAATTTTTTATCAACTACTAGGAAGGGGATATTAAATTTTCTAATTATGGTTGTAGGATTTATGTATATCTTATTTCTGTCAGTATTTGAAGTTTTTGTTATGAGATGGATACACATTTACTATTATGTCATCTCGCTAAACTGACCTTTTTTTTTTTATCATTATGTGATGTCTTATGTCTGATAATATCCTTGTTCTGAACTTGATTTTGTCTGATCTAAATATAGCAACTTTAGCTTTCTTATGCTTAATGTTTGCACTTTTTTGTTCTTTTACTTTTAACCTTTCTGTATTTTATATTTAATGTGTGCCCTTATAAATATTGATTCTTATTTTTTATTGTCTGACAGTTTCTTACTTTTAATGGAAATGTTTTGGCCACTTACATTTAACTTTTAATGTGCTTTGGGTTAAGCCTACTATCTTGTTATTTTTTTTTAAAGATTTTATTCATTTATTTGAGAGAGAGAACACAAGCAGGGGTGGATGAAGCAGAGGAGAGGGAGAACCAGACTCCCCACTGAGCAGGAAGCCTGCCATGTTGCTTGATCCCAGGACCATGAGAGCATGCCCCAGGCCAAAGTTAGACACTTAACCAAATGAGCCACTCATGCACCCCTTGTTTTCTGTTCGTCTTTTCTTTGTTCTTTTTGCCTCCTTTCCTGCTCACTTTTGAATGAATTAATAGTTTTTTAATATATACTACTGGTTTATTAGTCACATATTCTGTATTATTACTTTCAGTGTTTACTCAGGTTTTTAATATTCAATTTTAAGTTATCACAGTCTGCCATCATAGAATATTATACTATATCACATAATTCTACTTTCCCCGCCATTCTTCTTGTTTTGGGTATCATAATTTAAATTTTCATTCCCTTATAAGCCAACTGTACAGTGTTTAAAGAAATTAAGATATGAAAGAAAAATATGTTTTATATTTACCCACACAGTTTTCATTTCCAGTGCTCCTCATTCTTTGTATAGATCTGGTATTCTCCTTTAGCTTGAAAACCTCTCTCAACATCTCTTGTAGGGCAGGTCTTCTGATAACAAATTCTCAGAGCTTTTGTTTGTCTGCAATATGAAATTCTTAGAAAAACATCTTAATCAAATGACAGATTTTAGATAATACTATTGATGGTTCTAGATAAACCCAATTTACATGCTTTCCTTACCCCCCTTTCTTCCTAGCTCCCCTTCATTTCCGAATTACAAAATGCATCCAACCATTAACCATTTTGGAAAATGAGGATTTCATTAACCCTTTCCATACTACTTCCCTTCACAGCTTTGCTCCTCTTTTACTGTCTGTTATTAAAGAATACCAATGCATGTCAAATTCAAAGTAGGTGACCTGCTCAGAAGGTCTCTAGTTTCATCAACTTAGAAGATTTGGTATTGTGGGCTCACCCATCTCTTTGCACTAAAGGTCTTTTCAAGAAGAGGCAACATTAGGGCATGACCAGGCATTCTGTAAAACTAACAGAAGGCCATTTTTAAATTGTACCATTGTCTGCAGGGATTAATAGTTATATTGTTGTACATGAACAGTTGAGGCCATAAAGGAAAGTGAGGGGTTTTCAAGTTATACAATATTTATTTCCCTGTTTCACAGTTAAGCATCTTTTATCTCTTTCTGTGTCAAGATAAATAACTTTAGCAGAAGTGTCTAGTAACCAAGCTTATCGCCATCAACTTTAGGAGACTGTTCTTGAACTGCCAGTCTTCTCTCACTCTACATTCAGTCCATCAGCAAAACTTGTCAGGTTTACTTCCAAAATATATCCCAAATATGACCACTTTTATTTATTTATTTTTTGCCTCTAGTGTTCCCCCTTAGTCCAAGATACTTTGTTCTCGTATCTAGACCTCTCTAATAGCCTCTTAACTATCTCTCTGCTTCCATTTTTACCTCCTCAAAGTCTGTTCTCTGCACAATTAGAGTCCTCTTTTTAAAACCAGTCAGATCATATAACTTCTCTGCTCAGAACCCTCTAATGGTTTGCCTTTTCACTTGGAACAGCATCCTGTCTTCACCATGGCATACAGTACCCTTTGTAGTCTGGTCCTGCCTCTCATTGCCCTCCACTTTACCCCTCACTGATTCTGCTCTGACACACTGGCCTCCTTGCTTTTCCTTGAACATGCTAAGTATGCTCCATTTTCTGGGCTTAATGCTTACTGTTTCCTCCGCCTGAATGTTCTCTCAGATGTTCTTAAAGTAGGTACCATTTGCTCAGACTTCTGCTCAAATTTATATCATAGAACACTTCAAAAGTAGGAACTCGCCCACTTTGCCTCCTCCCTAACATTGTTACTCTTTATCCTTTGTCCCTAATAAATGAACTGTGGCATAGAGAATATAATTCAGGCTAAGTAACGATTTTCTAGCAGAAGCTTTTTTCTGGTCATTTATGAAGCACGTGTTTACATTTCTATGTGTGCATTCTGTGCTTCTTAAGCAATTGGTTTACTACCTAAAGTGCATTATGAGTTACGTAATGGCAAAGTTATTAGAAAACTTAGCCAGTGATTAGAAAAGTTACTAGAAAACTTTGTGGCCTACCTAGTGAATATGTATCCCTGCATTATAGAATACATTATTTATTATTTCATTCTGTCTCTGCCCTGTTTTTCCCTTTTGTTTCACATTTAATTTATGTTCTGGTATTATGTAATGTATTTCTTTTTCAAGCTGTCTTAAATTATTTCTGGAACAAGGTAGGATATAAATACTTAAACCTAGAAATTATAGCATTGCCTACAAAAGTATAAGCTGGTAGAACTGCCAAACAAAATTAAATCAGTTGTCTTCCATATGATTACTGTTTTTAGTTCAAGAGAAAAAAATGCATAGTGACATTAGTAAAGCTTAATATTTAAACTTAGGAAGAGAATTTTTCAGAGTAGGGAATTTATGGCATAGTGTGTCTAGCATATCTTTTCTGGAACTTTCTCTTTCCATTCTAATGTTCAACACATCTCTTGGTCCCAGGTGTGCACTTCAGAGATACTTAGCTATTTGTCCAAGCTAGACATAGGTCCCCACCTACGTAGGCAGAGTGAATAGGCCCAGGAATAGACACATGGCTCATTAGTTGGGCCAGTGAAAATCTTCCTAAGAAATTTGGATTTGGAAAAAAAAAAAAAGAATTTTGGATTTGGGACTGAAAGACTAAAATTAAAGCTGTGAAATGTATAAATTCCTAGGTCTAGGTAGCCACCTCTTTCTTTATGTGGGAAAAGCCAGACCACAATGATATAGAGGATTAAGCTGGCCCATAAAGATAGATGGGATATGAGAAAAAAATCTGTAAAAAGTTCTGTGTCTTTGTCCTTCATTTTTATACAATTTTTTCTTGTACTCATAGATACCCCAGTATGATTTTAGTAAATTCCTCATTTTGCTAAGCAATTCGAGATAGTTTTGGTCACTTCTAACCAGAAGAGCCCCAAGTGATATAGATAAGGAGAATAGTAGGAAGTACATGTGGGTATAGATAGAATCCATATCTTCCCTACCTGAACCTGAGAGTCTGCCCAAATATACAGAGCTCTTATCCTAGAATTAAATTATGAAGATATACAAATTTATGAATAGTGAAGAATATGTAACAAGGGACACCTGGGTGGCTCAGTGGTTGAGCATCTGCCTTTGGCTCAGGTCATGATCCTGGGGTCTTGGGATTGAGTGCCCCATCAGGCTCCCCACGCCGATGTCTCTGCCTCTTTCTCTGTGTCTCTCATGAATAAATAAATAATATCTTTAAAAAAGGAATATGTAACAATTTTCGTTAAGGCGGTTTTCTTCAGGTTTAGACCGTTCTAAGTTTTTTATTTAATATTCTTATTTTAGAATCTGATACCTATGCTCTTATAGGAAGCAATGAAATCAGAGCTAATAATAATATCAGGCTATATTTGGATTAAAAAGCCCTTACAATAGAGTGAACTTTTGTGTAATATACATTGTTTCATGTGACTGAATGTTTACCAAAGTCCCCAGGGACAAAGATTTTATCACTGGCAAAGCCCTAGCAGCAAGAGCTTTCCTCTTCTCTTGCAATCAGCACTTTGTTTAATGTTTAAAAATATTTGGCAAACACAACAGAAGGAAGATTGTAGATGTTACCTTTAATTGGACTTTAAAAATTAATATGATGAAACAGTGTGCCAGGGTTTGCCCTTTTACCATTGACCAGATAAAGAGAAGCCAGAGTACTTGTCTCAACTCTTATTTTGTTCTTAAAGAAATAGAAATGATCTGTTCTAAATGGTACTATGACTAGTTGCATTTTGAAGTTTTATGTGTGTGGGTGTACACAATCTATGTTCAACAATGTAATGATTTTATATATGAGAGGAATTATTCAGACGACATGACAGTGATCACAGACCAAATATTTCTACCAATAATCTCACATTTTTTTCCCCAAAACAAAGATGCTAGATGCAGGAAAAGTGATTAATCTGATTTTTATCTAAGCCCTTGGCAACTTCTAATGGATGTACAAATTAAACACCAAAACAGAGAATACAAAAATAGTGTTAATAACACACAAAGTGAAATTTTAATTTTTCATTTTTTCAATTAACTAAAAAATCAAAGCACATATTTCTGTATCTTTAGAATTAGTTTGATGCCACAGGGTGACTGAGGGTCTTTCTTGAGAACCAGTGACTTGTGGCTTCTCTCTGGGATTAATGTTCCAAGCTGCCAATCTATGTCACAACCAGCTCCATTAAAAAAACTCTTCTGCCCTTTAGGTACTGTTGTGATTTCTACCAAGACAAAAAAGTCTAAGAAAAGAACTACTCTTTTCTAGTATATTAGGGCTTGGATTCCTTTGGGGGTGTGTGTGTCGGGTGGGGGTCTCCAACATAATCCATGCAGAGATTCTCATCTGCTAGTCAGGCCTTCCTCACCTAACTGAGGTCTCAACCTATAAACATCTGGAATCATAAGCATCTCTTGCACTTAATGATGAAAGTATAGAGTTTAGATCTAGGTGGAACCGAGTAAAAATCATTACTTCTACCTTTACTTTTTTTTCATTACTCCTACCTTTAATATCTGCACATCCTTGAGAAAATTATATAGTTTCTCAGTAATGCTTTTATCTACCACAAAGGGTTGTAATAAGATATTATATCTGAACTATTTTTAGTTTCTGTCACATTCCTTAATTCCACCACATTCCATATTTCTGTCATCCTTGATCATGAACCCAAATACATACTGGCCGCTGTCGTAGTCCTTTCTTTTATTTTAAACTTTCATCCAAGTAATGCTCTGTGTTTGACCTCATGATCTTTCAGTGCTTTTTCTCTTCCACACCTTTCCATTGTGCCCTGTAGAACTTGTCCTATAAGAAAAAATTATCTTAGGTCTTCAGCCTTTTCAGTTATTCTTGCACTGGTTTCACATTTGGAGCTACTCTAAGAATTTTATTACCTCTAGATCCCTCTTGAGTGGAAACTACTTTGCCCCCTCATTATAATCTAATACTAGTTACTCATTATTATTTCAGGTTCCTTTTTGCTGTTTATAACCCATCACTCCTCTATCTTCTGCTAAAAATAATCCTGTAACACAACTACCTTTCAACCATCTGACTTCCTTGCTTTTTTGTGGTCATGTACCAATCTCTCAGTTATTGTTCTATGTTAAGTAAGAGCTTATACCAGGCTGAGTGCTTTCCCCCCTAATTTTGTATTATTTTGTTGTTCTAGATGCCATCAATATACTCACTTAAGATGTCCTGTCTGATAACATAGCCACATAGTTTCCTGACATCCTTAACTCTTATCTTCTGTGTCTTGATTCCAACCCTGAAATATCACCTGCTCTCGTACAATATCTGGAGATAGCAAGCCAGTCAATTATTTTCTGTACGTATTCCATCTCAGTTCACCCAGGTGAAAGTCTCAGCAGTTATACTACTACAGAATCTTAGAAATCACTGACTACTAATTTTGTCCTTATTGACAGTCAGCCAGTGGTGAGTGAATCAACTCTAGACTCTCACCCTTAGATGTACTTTCTGAGACCATTTCTGTCACCAGCTCTCTTAGGTAAGACAAGAAGCACCTCAAGAAAGCAGAGCTTAAGAAAGATTTGTGTGCAGTGATTTATTTAGAGAGTATTCTTAAAAAGAAAGTGAGGAAAGCAGTAAAGGGCAGAGGAAGAAGATAGGCAAAGATGTGGTTTCAAAAGAAGTCTAGTCTAGCCTTAGCTTGATCCCATGGGAAGCTCTGGAAAGTAAATGGTACCACAGAATTATCCCTTGTGAGACCAAAATCTGATGGCTTGGTTTTTGTAAACTTGTATTTGTTACTCAAGTGTGCAGGCCCCCAAGGTGGTTGATTCTATAACCCAGATATTACTGAACAAAGAGACACTCACTGACAGGGAGTAAATTTGATAACCATTTTTAGGATTAAGAACGAATCTTAATTAGGTTCCTAGTATTCTATTGGAGAATTACATTTATATTTCACTTACCTGGAGGCATAATTATTAGTTTCCATTTTTTTCTATTGTAAACCAAATGTTTACACAGCCAAACCATTCCCTAAATAATGAACTACATGTCACTTTTTAAAGTAGTAATAAGATAATTGGCAAATATGAAGAAACCCTAGATTATCAGCTTTTTATTGTATCATACTAACACAATTAAGAATTATTGAGTTAAATTTTGGTTTAAAAGACAGAAATATATTAAAGTTGCATGGATATAGAGATGAGAAGTGGAAATTAAGATGGAACCAACTATGAAAGTAAAATTTTGATAACTAAAAAAGAACGGAAGCTTAAATTTATTAGGGAATAAATACATTTCTTATGTTTAGGTACCCACATGAGTGTTCTATTCCCTTAACAAATATATTGAAATATAAGACTTGGCTGAAGGGCAGGTTAGGGGATCATCTTACTGGCTCAAGTGTGTGAAATCAGACCTATATGCCCTACTTAGGCTATAATAAGTAATATTAGAATGTTTATATACCCCTAAATGAAAAAGAGGCATATCACACCCACAAAGACACACACCCACAAACTGTTCAAAAATAAGTTAAGGGGTATTGATTAAAAAAAGAATAGAAAATTGTGTATAAAGCTAACAGTAGAGATTTAGGTAAAGTGAAAATTGAAGGAAAAAATGTATGCTTTCTTCCAGGATTATTGAAGACATATCAAAAGATATCCATGTGGAAAAGCAAAATATTTAGAGGGGAAAAAAAAGGAATGAATTAATGTAAGATGAAAATTGATAATTAAAATGCCTGATGTGTTCAGTTTTTGGAGAATACCTCTTAGCTATAATGATATGTATATGGTTGTATAAACAAAAAAGATAAACTCTTTTCATAAAATTCACAGAAGCAGTTATCCTAAGGGAGAGAAAAGAAAAAGCTGTAAGTAATTG
Organism: Vulpes vulpes; assembly: GCF_048418805.1. Lineage (NCBI taxonomy): Eukaryota > Metazoa > Chordata > Mammalia > Carnivora > Canidae > Vulpes > Vulpes vulpes. The sequence goes on along the minus strand of NC_132791.1, from coordinate 179,664,114 downwards.
TTAATGCTACCAATAGTAGCTTTTTAAAATCTGGGTAGTGGGTATGTGCAGTATTATTTCTAATATTACGTATTGAAAACATACCTTTAGAAGTCTGATATACTTATTCATAAAAATATAATTAAAAATAGGTTTTAATACATAAAACAATTTTAAATAACCAATAAATTAAAAAGAAATCACAGTTATAACTGTAAAGGAGGAACAAAATAGTGCTAAGTTCATATGAACCATGAACTGATTTAACTTACCAATTCCAAAATATTTAAAATAGAAGCATTTTTTTTAAGATTTTATTTATTCATTCATGAGAGACACACAGAGAGAGAGAGAGGCAGAGACACAGGCAGAGGGAGAAGCAGGCTCCATGAAGAAGCCCGACGTAGGACTTGATCCCAGGATTCCAGGATCACACCTGAGCAGAAGGCAGGCACTCAACCACTGAGCCACCCAGGCGTCCCAAAATAGAAGCATTTTAAATTAATTTCTATCACTTAATATAAGAGAATACTGTTAAGGTAAATTGGTATCAAAAGTTTAAATTCATTGCACAACAGAATTTGGAATAAGAGATCTTTGATAATTTTACATTATATATGTGAGAACATCATAATGAGGTCTTAGACCACATTTAGGATATGTAGAACTGACTGCAAAAACATTGTTAATCTTCAGAGAAATGATCATAATAGCAATTTAGTGTTAATATTTAAAAAAAAAACAACAGTGATCTTGAGTATGATTCTGTTGTTAGTCCACCATTAGCTACTCCTAAAATACTGAAATAAATATCAAGTGGCAAAAAGTGGTACATTTTTAAGACTATAGCAAGACTACAAACATGAAGCAGCATTAGAATTTTAAAAAATAAATCATTATAGAAAAACTTCATTAATGATTTATAAAAGAGGATACACATCATGTTAATTAAATTTACAGATGATACTAAATTGAAGAGTGTTGACAAAACCAGTGAGGGCAGATAAAAGGGACCTAAAGTGGTTAGAAATATGGGCAGGAAATGAAATGTGATTCAACCTGGAAAAATGTAGCTAATACATCTGGGGAAAAATAATCAGAAACACAGCCATTCAATTGGCAGGATATATAGTACTTGGAAAGCAGTAATACCAAGAGACTTTGAGATGATAGTGGGTAGCAAATTATATATGATCCTGTAATGCAATATGAGAGTAAAATCAGTCAATGAGATTTTAGTCTGTATATGCAAAAGCTTCATGTCGAATGGCTGGGAGATAAAAGTTCTGTAAATGGTATTGCTGAGATCATAACACAAATACCACTTTAAGGTGTAAATACCTCACTAAGTAAATTGAGTAGTGCTCAAACTAGAAAATACATACATAATAGGCTTTAGTCTTTAGCTTGAAGGCGAAGATTAAAATAACAAAATATATATTTGTCCATCTCTAAGTCCAGTTATGATAACATTTCACAAATATTTGAAAGATGTAAACATCATGGAAGCCAAGTCATTTTTAAGAGTAGAATAAGGGGTTTCTATTCAAGTAATGGGATGAAATTAAGTAACGGAAATTTAAGACTGAATCTGGGAAATGTTTCCTGACAGTGAAATCTATTAGTCTCTGGAATGGATTCCCTAGAGGAGAGAGGGGAAGTTCCATTGCTCTAGTCATTGGACTAGATCAAGGCTTGGACAACACATTATTAAAAAAAAAAAAAAAAAAAGGTAAAAACTAAATTGACCATTTTGCATTGGAAAGGATGCACACAGTAACATTGTTGGGTCATCTAATTGTTGTAGACAGTCTTGGACTTCTCAGACATATCCTATTATTAAGGAACTGCATTTATTTTTTAATGAATGATTTCTAAAAGACCAATTTATGTTTTCTAGCTCTGGACTTCAATTTCCTGGATTTTTTTTTCTCCCAAGTCGTAGGAATGCTAGAAAAGAAAACACCCCTCCTTTTCCCTGTTGATGAGATATGGCCTTAAATATTCCAAGCCTTTTGGATCAAATCAGATGAGGTAGCTAAAGTCTCACTTACACTAGTGCATTGAAAACATATTTTTACTGCAGTTTTGTAACCACAACTATGCAATATATAAAAATTCATTCACTTCCTTTTCTGGGTTAATCCACAGAGAGATTTTTACCAGATGGTATCCTGAAGGTACTATTTACTTTTAGCAAAGCAATATAACTGAGTTTGAAAAATATAGAGTAAAGTATGCACTTCATCCCAACATTAAAACATTCTGTAAATTGTACTCTTAAATTAGCTAAAGTTTGTCTGTAACTTGTTCTGTGTTACAGCAGAGTGAAATGACTGTGGAAGAATACTGGTAAATGACAATTTTAACCCAAAGTGTGATTCTTCTAAACAAAAACAAATTAAAATTAAATTTTGTGACAGATTTTTTTTTGTTTTTTTTTTTTTGTGACAGATTTTAAAGGTAAATTCTATAATCTATATATTTATGTTTTAAAGTGTATATACACACATACACACATATACACAAATATACACATACACACACTATATTTCACATGATTAGTCCTTGTAGAAAAAAAGTAAAGAGAATAGAGGCTCCAGTTCTCAAGTACTTTACAGCCTAGCTGGAGAGGAATATGTGCAAAGCAAATATAGGTGGTATAGATATATGTCAGTTATTTAATAAAAGCATTTGGATGGAATTGTGCAAATTATGAGAAGATGACAAATAGATTTGATTCAGTAGAGTGGAGAATCTGTTGAGGTCTAATAAGGAATGAACTGGGGAAATGCGACTACAGAATTATAATAGACAGTATATTAGGGCTCTCCAGAGAAAACCAATAGGATGGAGACATATTAGATAGATGATTGATTGATTGATTGATTGACAGATTTACATTGACCTTGTGATTATGGAGGCTGGCAGGTCTAAAATCTGCAGAGCTGTTGTTCCAGTTCAAAGGCTTTCAATCAGGAAGACCAGATATTACACAGTTTGAAGGCCATCAGGCAGAATTCCCTCTTACTAGAGGAGAGTCAGACTTCTGTTCCATTCAGACCTTCAACTAATTACACTAAGGTCACTCCCATTTTATTTTTTTTTTTAATTTTTTATTTATTTATGATAGTCACAGAGAGAGAGAGAGAGGCAGAGACACAGGCGGAGGGAGAAGCAGGCTCCATGCACCGGGAGCCTGATGTGGGATTCGATCCTGGGTCTCCAGGATTGCGCCCTGGGCCAAAGGTAGGCGCCAAACCGCTGCGCCACCCAGGGATCCCTATGAGGTAGTTTTGGACGAGATTAACATTTTTATCAGTAGAATGAATAAAGCAAATTGTAGTCTAAAATGGGAGTGACCGGGATCCCTGGGTGGCGCAGCGGTTTGGCGCCTGCCTTTGGCCCAGGGCGCGATCCTGGAGACCCGGGATCGAATCCCACGTCGGGCTCCCAGTGCATGGAGCCTGCTTCTCCCTCTGCCTGTATCTCTGCCTCTCTCTCTCTCTCTCTCTCTCTCTCTCTCTCTCTCTCTGTGTGTGTGACTATCATAAATAAATAAATAAATAAATAATTTTAAAAAAAACTATCTCATAGAAATACCCAGAATATTTATATTTGACCAAATGATCTGGGCACCACATGACCCAGTCAAGTTGACATATAAAATTAACTGTCACATAGACTGAGAAGAATTTGATTTATAGAGATCATTTGTAAATTTTGGGGTAGGAAAGTAACATTATAGAGATAGGACTTGAGAACTATTCTAATAACAGTAAATAGAAAAGATAGGAGAAGCAAACTTGATTCAAGAGAAGTTAGTAGCTTTGGAAAAAGAAAGGAAGGAGATCCATGGGACATCTGGATGGCTCAGCAGTTGAGCATCTGCCTTCAGCTCAGGGCGTGATTCCAGGGCCCAGGGATCAAGTCCCACATTGGGCTCTGTGCGGGGAGCTGCTTCTCCCTTTACCTGTGTCTCTGCTTCTCTCTATGTCTCTCATGAATAAATAAATAAAATCTTAAAAAAAAAAAAAAAAGAAAGAAGATCCAAAAGACATTTCTAAGGAGGAAAGAATCATGCTTTGTTCATAAACTATAAATGTAAAGTCTACTAATTTGTGTTTAAAGACAGATACCAATGTGGTGATTTAGAGTTCAGTAGAAATGGGAACATTGAGAAGATTTTTCTGCTCTATTTTGTTGCCAATAGGATTAATTTCGTCCACCCTTGAAAAAACAATTTTGAAAACCACGGTTTTATTCATCTTCAACTTTAAGTTAAAAATATTTTTGAGGGAAATAAATGATCAGTTATGATTTTGGTGTAACTAAAACAAAGTATAGCATAACATGTCATATATAATTAAATAATATAAATTTTAGGTGTTTTTTTTTTTTTTTTTTTAATGATAGTCACAGAGAGAGAGAGAGAGAGGCAGAGACACAGGTGGAGGAAGAAGCAGGCTCCACGCACCGGGAGCCCGATGTGGGATTCGATCCTGGGTCTCCAGGATTGCGCCCTGGGCCAAAGGCAGGCGCCAAACTGCTGCGCCACCCAGGGATCCCCATAAATTTTAGGTGTTAACAAGCCATTTAAGTAGAAGTGAGTTACATAAGTTACGTAAATAAATGTGGGTTAAAAACTACCCTTTTTTCCTTATTGATTAAGTAGTATTACTCTAGGAATGCAGCCTTCCTGCTATCACAGAACTAAGGCACCTGTTTTTTAATTTTGGGATATTTTCATTTTTTTTGTTGTTGTAAGCAAAAGTCAAAAGTTCCTAAACCAAATAGGTAAGAAAAAAACCCACAAAAATTAGAGGTAAATCTTGACTTTAGAACAATTCACACTTTTAAACAACATGTCTTACATCTAATCTCAGAAGTAGAATTCAAATTTACTAAAGAGAATTCTTGTGTTTGTGTATTACTAACATAAGACCATTCTGAGCCATTATTACAAGGTGGTAACCTGTTGGGTAGCAAACACTTCAATTTGCAGAGTTTTTACTTCCTTGTATTTATTTAATTATTTATGTTGCTTTTTGCTGCAACTTTCAAATTTGTCTTCCCCAAACCCTGTAGAGATTCCTTAGATGCCAATATTGAAGAAAGTGCAGGAGTCTGAGTGGGAGAGGTCTGAATCTCCACTGGGCTTCAACCAGGGCAGCTCCAGATTATTTTTGTTTTATTGAGTTTCTAAGAAAGATTTCTTTTGTCCATTCCTGAAAAAACAATTTTGAAAACCACAATTTTATTTCACTTTACTCTTAAATATGTTAGAAATGTTTCTGTCAAAGATTATGCTAAAATGTAAAGCTATATTCTAGATATTTCATAATTTGTATTTAGCCCTTAAGAATAGACCCCCTTTTTAAACATAAAATCATGGTTCCAGTTTTTTAAACAGAATTATCTAGATACCATTTTCATACCATGCAGTTCTCCCATTTTAAGTGTGCAATTCCATGGTTTTGATTATAATCGCAGTTATGCAGTTATCACTACAGTCTTAGGACATTTACAACACCCTAGAAAAAAATCCACCCCTTATTTCCCCCTAATTCTCCCAGCCCTCTTAGCCCTAATCTACTTTTTGTCTCTATGGATTTATCTATTCTGGATGTTTCATATAAAAGGAATAATATGTAGTCTTTTGTGACTGGCTTCTTTTACAAAGCATAATGTTTATGTGATCATCCGTGTTGTAACATGCATCTGTACTTCATTCCTTTTATTCTTGAGTTATATTCCATTCTGTGTCTGTTACCACATTTTACTATTATGATATCAGTTTTGCACATTTAACGTACATTCAAATATTAAGAAACACATTATGTATAAGGACAAATTACATGTAAACCATGTAAAATTTTCATCTGATTCAGATATAATTACTATGTTTAAAGTCATATACTAAATATCATAAGAGAGACCAAAAGAAGGTAAAATGATATCTTAAGAATACTGTTTTATGATTTACTAACGTCCTTCCCATATTTTCTAATATTTTAACTTCAGTAGTCTGTGGATAAGCCTCATTCTTTTTTAATCCCAAAGAATTAGGACTTTATGCAGTTACTTAACCTTTCTGGAATTCAATTTACTTATCTGAGAAACAGAATAATAATAGAAAAGTAAAAATGAAATAATAGGTATAAAATGTTTAAATGGGACCTGAAACATAGTTATTTCTCAGTAAATATTCTAAGATCAGAAAACTAATTTATTGCCTCCCAGGACCACTCTTTTTTAATATAGCCAGTAGCCAGATATATATACTCAATAGTTTCATGTTGCTAGTGGCCATTTTATTGGACAGCACGGATAATAGATTATTTCCTTCATCGTAGAAAGTTCCATTTAACAGCAATGCTATAGGATCTTAAAATGCAGAATTACGGTTAGGACATATACATGACTGCCAAACAAGGAACACAATTCTCAGGGAATGATTTTGATGGTTAGTATCACATATCCTCAGAATGGGATGGGATGTCTTCCTTCTGTAATGATCAAAGCCTATGGAGGAGATACTATTTGAGCTAGACCTTGAGCTTATAGGTATACACAAAAGAAAGGGATTATTTAGTAGTATCCAATTCAGTAGATATATACCAAAGCACTAGGCATTTAAATGAAGAAAAGGATTAATGAAAGAGTAGTGAAAATAATATTAAGAAATTAGCAAAGGGTTATAGAAGGTTTTTCTTTGTACAAATTTTTTTGTACTTTCTGTCAACATTGGAAGTCATCAGATTTTGAGAAGGGAAAGTATATGTTAGGGTGTTTGATATGACAAAATGTTTGGGATGGATCACAGACCGAAAGACTTTGTAAGAAGGTGTTACCTTCAAGGCCCTTCATGTATTTTAGGACATTTATGTCTTTTCTAATCATCTCTTCTGATGACTAAGCATCCTAACTTCAACATATCTTCTTATAATGTAAATCTTGTACTAGCTCCCTTCTTTGGATTCACTCTAATTGGTCACTACCTCTCCTGAGAAATGGGGTGCCCAGAATAATTCACAGTGTTCTTGTATGGTTTGACCAATGTAAGATTCCGGGCAGTTATTTCTTCTACATATACAGGTATTTTATATGTTAATGTGTTGATAACTAAGGAGTATTTCAGCTGAAATTTTTAACTGGAATTTGGAAATTAGCAATGGTGCTTTATTTCATACCTAACATATGGCATGTACTTTTTAGGTGCTCAGAACTAGAAGTAGAATTTTAGTGGTAATTAATTGCAGAGAGAGATAGATAAAAATTGACTATATAAAAAAATTGACTATATACATAAATATATTTATTTATATATTTATTTATTTCGTTATATATATTTAAGGGAAAATAGTATACCAAGGACACAGAATGTTTTTGAGTGAATTTCTCTGAAAGAGCTAAGGAAAAGTAGTAAGAAAGGGATGCTAAGTATCTAAATGAATCAGACAGAAACAAAGAAAGGAGAGAATTTCAAGAAAGGGTAAATGAGGGACACCTGAGTGGCTCAGCGGTTGTGCCTTCGGTCCAGGGTGTGATCCCGGGGTCCCGGAATCAGGTCCCGCATCAGACTCCCTGCATGGAGCCTGCTTCTCCCTCTGCCTGTTTCTCTGCCTCTCTCTCTCTCTCTCTGTCTCATGAATAAATAATAAAATCTTAAAAAAAAATAAGGGTGAATGGTTAACAGTATCTGAAACTTCCAAGAGGCAAAGGCTACTGGATATAGCAATTAATATATTCTTGATTATTTTTCTATGTAATGAGACTGAGCTCAAGCTTTTAAAAGATTTTCAGAGGTGCCTGGGTAGCATGGTCAATTAAGCATCCAACTCTTGATTTTGGCTCAGGTCATGCTCTCAGGGTCTTCAGATCGAGCCCTGCATGGGGCTCTGTGCTCAGTGGGAGGGTCTGCTTGAGACTCTGTCTCCGTCTGTCCTTCCTTATTGTATTCCCATGCTCTCTCTCTCAAAACAAAACTAGAAAGAAAATAAATTTTAGTGTTAAGAAGACAGAAACAGCATCTTATTATGGACAGAAAAACAGAGAGTAGGCTACAGAGGTAGTAAGAGACTACTACTACCATACACATCTTTTTGGGGTGATTTTTAGAATTAGCCAACTTGACTCTATTGTTTACATGAAAAAATAAATGAGTAATAATCCAGAAAAGTCTTTAAAAGTAGCATGATGAAGAGAGACTCCCACTCAGATGTTAAAAGTAGTACAAAGCAAAAAAAAAAAAAAAAGGGTAGTACAAAGCTAATTTGATTTAAATAATGTGGTAAGAACACATGAATAGACAAGCAGATCAATTGAATAAATGGAGAGTATGGAAATAAATACATATGGAAATTTAGCATATAATAAAGGTGATGTTTTGAGTTAATGTGAAAAAGGTGGATTATTCCATAGTAAATGATGTGACAACTGGTTAGCCAGTGTATACATATAAAATGTTGGGTTCTTACCTTACAGCTCATGGCTTATGGAGCAAAGACTTAATCTTTAAAAGTGAAAATATAAAAGTATTAGAAAAAACTCTGAAATTTTTTTTAATTACAGAAGAAAGACACAAACTTCAGAAGTCATAATGGAAAATATTAATTAATTGGACTAAAGAAAAAAGAAAAAAAATTCCATGACCTTAAGAGGTGCCTGGATGGCTCAGTTAAGCATCTGACTCTTGATTTCAGCTCAGATCATGCTTTTAGGGTTGTGAGATGGAGCCTGTCATTGGGCTCTGGGCTGGGCATGGAGCCTTTCATTTGCTGCCCTTCCCTTTCTGTGTCCCCCCCCTCAAAAACAAAACAAAACAAAGCAAAACACCATAAGCAGAGTAAAAAGGCCAACTCTAAACTGGGGAAATATATTTGTAATTCTATATTGCAGATAACAGATAACATTAATACATAAAGAGCTCTTACAAATCAATAAGACAAATATTAACAATTTGAAAAATAGAAATAGATAATGAGAAACACAATACAGTTTCGTAAAATCCTGAACAGATGTTCATTTTTTCTTAGAATTTTGAATTAAAACTATACTGAGATACCATTTTTCGCTCATTAGATAGGCAGAGGTAAAAATATTGATAGTGTTGTCAGGTAGTAAGGAGGAAAAAGCATTGTCATAAATGGGTGTCAAAGTTGGTGAAAACTCAAGAAAGCAACTCATTAATAGTTCTCAAAATTTCTGTACATGTGTTTCTGACCCAGGAATTCTACTTTTAGGAATATATACCAAAGACAGGTGTACCCACACATGAAAGGTTCTATGCACAAGAGGAGTCCTGGCATCATTGTCTGTAAACACCGAGAGTGGAAATAAGATAAATGTCCACCAGAGACGACTATTGAAGAAACTCTGGTATAATTTTGTGTATGATTTATAAGTAGTAAAGAGCTATCATTATAACACAGAAGTCATGTTGATTTCTATGTGATTCTCCCTCGCATGTTAATGCACTTTGCACCAAGTAACAGTGGCTTCAAGTGCTTTTTTTGTGCTGCCTCACCCATTATTAATGACTGCAGCTTGAACATTGTCTGGTAGCTTCCAACCAGCTTGACTGTTGGGAGGCCTGCAGGCTGGGAACTGGGAAGAGGAATGTCTTAGTTTGGGTTCCCCAGGAAAGACCCTCAGATACGGATCTGAGTACTTTATTTTGGAGGTGATCTCAAGAAACATTGTTAGAGGATAGTGAAATAAAAGTGCAGATTAGTAGTCAATAAAGGATGCAAAATCAAGTTAGGAGTACTGTGTATAAATTATCCATAAGAGTGGAATATAGATGCTTGAGTTATCCTACTCAAAGATAGGGCAGGTTCACACTGAATCCTATCAGTCTTTGGTTGACAGCTTTTACTTTTTTTGTTTTTAATCTTCCAGCCTGCTGTGTACAAGGGCAGAGTGGCTTAGGAGAGAGTCTTCAGGCTATTAAGCCCCTGCTACAAGCAAAAAGAGGTGTGTGAGGAGGAAGGAACAAAGGTGGAAAGGAGGGTTAATACCCACTCTGTAGGCAGCAGGATGGGATGAAATCCGCTATGATAGGCTGCAACAGGTAACCAAGGCCAAAAGGATTTGGAGAGGGAGAGCTAACTAGTCTCCAAGTCTGCAAGCTCTCTTTCTTCAGGATAATTCTCCAATATTTATCTCAGCAGCCTGATTATTTTGCAGAAACCTCAGGTATTTCAGTCAACTTTTATAGCAGAAATACCTGTATTTGTTGTAGTCATGCTGCTGAAATGAAAGATGTAAGACAGAAGTACCTGTACTATGCAGCTGTTAAAAAGGTTTTTAGATGGATCAGCCCTGTATCGACTATTGGAAACATTTCTAAGATAAATGAAGTACACATACACAGAATAAAATAGTGTGAAGAATGTGTTTAAGAGACAGCTACTCTCCAAAGATTTATGCTACCCTTTTATAGAGTAAATTTGAGTAAGTGCCAAGCCATGGACTACATTTTCCAGCCTCCCTTGCATCTAAAAGGACCTAATAGTCGTCTAAATGACTATTATTTCCAGTGGAGTATGTGCAGAGTGATCTGCTGACTTCTGGGCAAGGTTAAAAAGCAGTTATGTCTTCTATTTTTCTTCATTTGCTGCTGAAGTGAAGACTTTGAAGCCCTGGGCTATGACAGAACTTGGACTCTTGAGGCACACATGGAAGGTTGCCCAGTGAACATAGAACTGTTGGGTGTATGCAAACCAACCTTTCATTTTGCTAAACTAAGACTTCAGGGTTTAATTATTGCAGCAGCTAGCATTACCTTAACAGTATGTTGCCATTTGAATATAACTATAAAATTGAATGTATAAATATATGCTTCCATATGTATAGAATGTGATTGAAAGAATACATAAGGAACTAAGAATGGTGGTTCATGCAAAGGTACAAAATGGCAAAATATCCAAGGTTATTTTTTGTAGCATTGTTGGAAGAATACAAAATTGGAAATAACTGAATGGTCCAATAATAAGGGATTAATTGAATAAACAATGGAACACACGTACACAGAAAAATAAAGCTCTATATACCAATGTGGAGATATCTCCATTACATATGAAGCGGGCAGTGGAGGAAAAGGGAGGAACGAATTATAGAGGAATGTGTATTGTATGTTACTTTTTTGTAAAAAAGAATGGAGAAAAAGGAATATGAATATATATTATATAAATATATTTATATTTCCTTGTATTTGTGTGAAGAAACCAGAAAGATAAATAATAAACTAATAATTAAATGGTTACCTAAAAGTAACCTATAACCTATAGTTAACCTATAGTAACCTCTAAGTTGATAAGAAATATGGAAATGGTCAGGAGTGGGAATGAGATTTCTTTTTTATGTGTTTTTATATAGGATTGATTGTTTAAAACTTTTTACTACAGACATTATATACAAGAAGAAAGAGTAGAATAATGAACCTTCAGACTTATCACCGAACTCCAACAATTATAGATGACCTATCTTATTTCACCTATAACCTCATGCCCATATCCCTTCACTAGGTTATTTTAAAGTAAATCTCAGATATATCATTTTATTTGCAACTATCCATGTATATTTCAGTGTGTATCTTTAACACATAGGAACTATTTTTTTAAAATTATTGTCACACTAAAAATTATAATTTCTTATTATAAAAGAAATTTAAGGGCCACCTGGGTGGCTAAGTGATTGAACATCTGCCTTTGGCTCAGGTCATGATTCCAGGGTCCTGGGATCGAGTCCTGAATTGGACTCCCCATGGGGAGCCTGCTTCTCTCTGTGTGTCTCTCATGAATAAAGAAAGAAAATCTTTAAAACAAAAAAGAAAAAAAATAAAGGAAATTTAAAGAACACTTAGAATACATTTTTGTAAACATTACCTTATTTTTCACCTGCCCTGTTTCCTTCTCTGCTTGCAGAATCTGAATTTATTATAAACCTTATAGTATAGTTTACTGATAAATTTTCATTTGGAAATAATTTAATCTCAGAGTAGAACTATAAAAATATTATAAAAAATTTCTATATTCTCTTCAGACAACCAAATTGTTAACATTTTACTGTATTTGCTTTGTATCATTCCTTCTCCACCCCTCTCTATATATGAATTATGTGCATCTATTTATGTATACGTAGTTTTATTCCAAATCACTTGAGAATATGAACATATTCTCTATACTCAAATACCTGTTTTTTTTTTTTCCTAAGAATATTCTGGTGCATAGTCACAGAAGAAATTAACATGGTTCAATACTATTATTTAATCTGTAAACCTGATTTATATTATGCTTATTTTTCCTTGTAATAGCCTTTATAGCAGATAAATTTATTTCTGAATCAGGATCCAAACCAGGATCATACAATGCATTTTTTGTCATATCTCTTAGATTCATTTAATCTGGAATTATTTCTCTGTCATGTGTTTGACATTTTTTAAGGAGTATAGGCTAAGTATTTTAAAGGATTCCCTCGGGATCCCTGGGTGGCACAGTGGTTTGGCGCCTGCCTTTGGCCCAGGGCGCGATCCTGGAGATCCGGGATCGAATCCCACATTGGGCTCCCGGTGCATGGAGCCTGCTTCTCCCTCTGCCTGTGTCTCTGCCTCTCTCTCTCTCTCTCTCTCTCTCTCTCTCTGTGACTATCATAAATAAATAAAAATTAAAAAAAAAAACAGTGTTAAAGGATTCCCTCAATTGGGTTTATCTGGTGTTTTTTCATGATTAGATTCAGATTATGAACTTTTTTGGCAAAGATACCACAAAAGTGATGCATCATTTTCAGTGTATTGCCTTTGGAGGCATTCGATGTCTTTTCTTCCCATTTCTGTTGATACAATCTTTGAGGTTTAGGTGGTAGTTGGTAGGTTTCTCCATTGTAAAGTTACTTTTTTCCCCCATGTAATTAATAAGAATTTTGTGAAGAGATAATTATTTTTAAGATTTTATTTATTTATTTATTTATTTATTTTATTTAAGAACACAAGCAGGGGAAGTGGCAGGTGGAAGGAGAGGGAGAAGTTGACTCCCCACTGAACAGAAGCCTGTAATGGAGCTGATCCCAGACCCTGGGATCACGACCTGAGCTGAAGACAGAGGCTTAGCCTACTGAGCCACCCAGGTGCCCCTGTGGGAGATAATGAGACCAGAGAGATATTCTAGTCTTCATCAACCTTTCACCTATTAATTGTAACATATATTGATGTTGTTTGCCAAATAGTGACATTCTCTTATTCCTCTACATTTATTAGTTGGTGTCCTACTCTAAGGAAAAACTTCTCTCCAATATAAAAATATATTTATATCAATTTATATGGGCTCAGATGTTTATACTGTCCCAAATTTGGCCAGTAGAAACCTCTTTAAGCCAGCTCTTATGTCCCTTTCAGTCCAGCATTTTTTTTTTTTTAATCACTTCCTTGCTTTCTGATATAGCAAGACATTCCAGGCTTATCTTAGACATTTCTTCCTTCAGTCCTACAAAAGCCATTTCTCCAAGGAAATGGTTTCTTTTAATACTTGAAATTAAGATCCTCATACTAATCATGTTTATTATTGAATAATTTTCCATTCTTCTAGGCCCAATGTTGACTCTTGAATCATGTACATGTATTATCCTTTTAAAAATTGTAATTTAAAACTTTAGACCCCAAATACACCTGAAATCACAAAAAGATTGTAAAGCCAGTGAATACAGTATTAGGAAGATTTCATACAACATTTGAGGATGCTGACTTTGGAGTTGGATAACTCTGGAATCAAATTTACTACTACCAGTTACTAGTTATTTTATTTACCTACCAGTTGGAGATGGCATAACAAACAGTTTGTTGTGAGGATTAATGAAATGTAAAACTGGTGACATATACATTTAAAAACATAGCTATTGCTTTATGAATAATTATATTAATAGTATTTACTGTGCTGAACATTATATTTGGGAAATATTTGTTGAGTTGAATTATAATGCTTTCCTCCCTTTATAAGATACACTTCTAGATTCATTAGTGATAAAATGTTCCTGAGCATTTCCTAAGACCATGAAAAAATATGAAGTCAAGTAACTTTTAGTCATGGGGACAAAAACAAATTGGAGTTACTCTTCAGCTGCAGGATGTTCTGAGATGATGGAAACTTCAACAATGCTTAGATCAGACTTGTTCGATAAAGACAAAAATAATTTATGAAAGCCATTTATTCTAGGTTAAACCTATACCTACCTTATTACTAAATATCATCAAGTCTACTATTACAGTATTTTATACTTTGCTACTCTAGGGGTAGAGGATGAAAGTGAGAAACAGGAAGAATAGCAGAATATTGGATTTAATATAATAATAGAACTCATGCAGCTTAGCATAGAGAGGAAGAGAATGTTATTGTAAATTAGATTTTCAGCCAGTTCATACTTGTCATATAATGTAAAGGTGTTCCAACAGATTCTTAAGTTCAGGAAGATAGCAAGTTGACTGCTTTTGCAGTCACAACTGTTATATTTTCTCATTTTCCAATAGTTATGGACCATTTTATATTCAAAATACTGAAGCGGCCACTGATGGAACTACTATTATTGTCACTAGTATTCACTCCTACCCTGTCAAATCAGCAGTATATTCAGTGTTTTGGATAGGGAAACACAGGGCAAGCTACCGCAAGATAACGGAGGTTAGTCACATATACTGTTGGAAAAAACAGGGCTGAAGAAGAACCCTTTTCTTCAGCATAACTCTCTATATTTAAAAATCTTTTCCCATGAGCATTTGAACAGGGGGGATTAAAGAACAATCCTAATTTATAAAGTGATTGCCAACATGAATCAGATGTTTCTCCTACTTCTCTTTTCATGGTTTACCTTAAAGAATGTATGTTCTTGGGATGAGTTGGTAGAGTATGTGCCTATGTGTAAATGTGTGTGTGTGTGTGTGTGTGTGCATTTTAGAAATAAGGAATACAGAAAACAGAAAAAAATTGTGATGGATAGCCAAATTGTTTTTTTTTTCTTCCTATAGACAAGGAGGCAAAGCAATGGAAGGGAATATAAGAAACAGAGATAGCTATCATATGAGAATTATGTATTAACTGTAATGGGATTTCATATATATTCTAATAGTTTTTTAAAAATAAGTGAGCTAAGATATTCTATGAACATTATAGATTTATTTTCTGAGCAGTATAGTAAGGATTAATGAATAATTGTATGATACCTTTATGTGTGCAGCTAAATGATATTAAATAGTTATTGCTATTGTAAAACATGGCAGTGTGGCACAAACTTGTGGCAACATGTGCAGCCTCTTCTCAGAAGACAGTGTAGCATGGTATAAGTTTGTTACTCCTCCAAACTTCTCAGTGCTTACTAGTGGATATTTCAATTTGGACATATAAAACCATAAACTAGATTGCATAATCTTAGTACAAAAAATTTCTTGGGGGAATGTTTGTTCAATTTTCATTGCTTTTTTAGAATCTAAAAGTTATTTTGAAGTAATTCTTTTTAAAATATAGAACAAAGATTGAGATGAAGTCCTTTATCTTTTGTTACTCCTTATACTGACTCTGACTATAATAGTTTTAATAATTTAACTGTGATGCATGTGTGGCAATTTAAATCATCCCTCACTACCACCATTTTCTCCTGTACCAATACAGAAACAACACTTAGTGCCCCAAATAAACCATGCTCTTTTATTTCTTCATGCTGTTTGCTCTAAAAGGAACGTCTGATTCCCAGGAGCCCCCCTTGTTTCACTCCAGTGTTATTTACTTGACTAACTTCAAGGTGGCTTGCAAACTACATCTACTAGTAAGATTACCCTGACCGCCTGTCATCATCAGTGGTCTTTCTCCCCATTACCACCATGGTTGAGAGTTGCCTCAATTTTTAGTTCCCATATCACCTTGCCCTTACTGGTTTCATTTCCCAAAGCATATTGAATACAGATTTTTGAGTAATAGAAGACTACAAATACATTGCACCAATTTTTTCCAGCTTTATTAAGATATAATTGACAACATGTTATTTTAAGTGGGAAAAAAGTATAACCACTATATAATAATCCACTAAGGATATATGCAAAACATAAAGCCTTTACAAAACTACTTTTTAAGTGCATACATAATGAACTCAGTGTGTCTGTATGCAGTATGAAATTATAAATGCACAGTATCAGAAGTGAATTTCATTATCTTTCTGTATTGCAAAGAACATGTAAAGCACTTTTTAAATGGAAAGTAAGGACCTCCAAAAATCTAGCCCTCTATAAAAACTTTGGCAAAAATTGTCAAGATCAACTTTTTGAGATCTTGGAGTTTAACCAAAGTTTTGCCACAACCTGAGGAAATAAAAATAGCTAAATCTCAATATGAACAACAGGCTTTGTGGTATTTTAACCTGCCTTATTCCTATAACCTTTTCCCATGTTCTGCAGTAGCCTTGGAAAACAACATCCTCAGAACCATAGTAGCTGTAAAACCCAGAAGCTTAACAGCTACTGGAAGAAGCAGATTGGGTTTGGAGCTCTCCAGGAAGTTCTGTCCCCAGAGTATTCACTATTCAACCTGACAGATCTCTAGAAAAGCCCTATTCACAGGGCTTGTCTTTGTTGGACCTGACTCAGAGCTCACTTAGTGAGGAAAGCTTTATTGCTGGGACATTTGTTGAAAACAATTAAAAGCAATTCTTTAATATCACAGCTACCAAAGGCAGTGATGCAAGTTGAAGCCAAGAAAAGATGGACCAAAATACATAAGTGGAAAATCTGAGGAATGAGATGCCTGTAGGAGACTTTGAAAAACTTGAATATACTCCTGTAAATCTAGAAGGCCACCTGCATGTACAGGCTTTTTGTAGGCCCCAGAAATACCTGAACAGGTCTTAAGATTTCATCTGTTTGGACTTGATGCTTTGTATGAACAGGAAGTAAAGAAGATGATAATAGAGGAATAAGGAACAAAAGAGCTATATGACCTATTGAAAACAAATGGGCAAATGTTGAATGTAAATCCTAGGCTATTGGTAATTACATTAAATGTAAGTAAATTAAACAGTCAAACAGATTTGCAGAATAGATTAAAAAATAATCCCATCATATAATATCTACAGGAGATATACTTACTTTATTATTTATTTTTGGCTCCAACAGTAGAAATTTATTTTCTCAGTCTTGAAGCTAGAAGTTTAAGATCAAAGTTATGGCAGGAACCAAAGTTGGTTCCTTCTGAAACCTCTCTTCTTGTACCTGGCCATCTTTATGTTCACATGTTCTGTGCCTGTGTCCTAATCTCCTTTTACAAAGATACCAGTCATGTTGATTAGAGCCTCAACATATGAACTTGTTTTAATCTTCATTACCTCTTTTAAAAAGCCCTAACTTAAGGAGACATATTTTACATTCAAAGACATAAATAGTTTAAAAGTAAAGGACAGAACTTTATCTTTTGGTGTAGTCTCAAAATTTTAATTTTGCTCTGTTTCCCTTGCCAGAGGAAACCTATCTAGAAAAATGTTTCTATAACTGATGTTGAAGAAATTACTACCCATGTTTTCTCTTGAGTTTTATGGTTTCAGTTATTACATTTAGGTCATTAATCCATTTTGAGTTCATTATGTGTATGATGTAAGAAAGTGGTCTAGTTCCATTCTTTTGCATGTAGCTGTCCAGTTTTCCCAGCATCATTTGTTGAAGAGGCTTTTTCCCATTACATATTCTTGTCTCCTTTGTGAAAGAATAACCATATAATCATGGTTTTATTTCTTTTTTTAAAGATTTTATTTATTCATGAGACACACAGAGAGAGATATAGACATAGGCAGAGGGAGAAGCAGACTCCTCACAGGGAGCCTAATGTGGGATTCGATCCTGGACTCCGGGATCACGCCCTGAGCCGAAGACAGATGCTCAACACTGAGCCACCCAGGTGTCCCCATGATTTTATTTCTGGGCTCTATTCTGTTCCATTGATCTGTTTTTGTTTTTGTTTTTGTTTTTGTTTTTTTTAAGATTTTATTTATTCATGAGAGACACAGATAGAGAGAGAAGGAGGCAGAGACAAAAGCAGACTCCATGCAGGGAGCCTGATGTGGGACTTGATCCCAGGACTCCAAGATCATGCCCTGGGCCAGGAGCAGGTGCTAAACCACTGAGCCACCCAGGGATCCCCCTGTCTTTGTTTTTGTGCCAGTATCATACTGTTTTGATTACTACCGCTTTGTAATATAACTTGAAGTCTGGAATTATGATATCTTCAGTTTTGTTCTTTTTCGAGATTGCTTTGGCTCTTTAGGGCCATTTTTGGTTCCATAGAAATTTTAGGGTTATTTGTTCTAGTTTCATGAAAAATCTTCTTAGTACTTTGATTGGGGCTACATCAAAATAAGGTTCTACACAGTGAAGGAAACCATTGACAAAACCACAAGGTATCCTACTGAATGGGAGAAGCTCTTTGCACATAATATAATCAATAAAGTTTAATATCCAAAATATATAAAGAATGTATACAACTCAGCACCAAAACCCCTAAGTAATCCAGTTAAAAAATGGTCAAAAGAGGGATACTTTGCTGGCTCAGTCAGAAGCACATATAACCCTTGATCTCGGGGCCATGAGTTTGAGCCTACATTGGGTGTAGAGATTACTAAAAAAAAAAAAAAAAAAAAATGAAATAAACTTTTTAAAAAATGGTCAGAAGACATGAACAGACACTTTTCCAAAGAAAACATACACATGGCTAATAGAAATATGAAAAGATGCTCAACATCACCAATCATCAGGGATGTGCAAATTAAAACCACAATAAGTTACCATTTTACACCAGTCAGAATGGTTGAAATAAAAAGAAATAACAAGTGTTGATGAGGATGTGGAAGAAAAGGAACTCTGGCACTGTTGGTGGAAATGCAAACATTGCAACCAGTTTGGAAAACAGTATGGAAGTTTCTCAGAAAATTAACAATAGAAATATTAAATGATCTAGTAAACTCCACTAGCATTATCCAAAGAAAACAAAGGACTAATTTGAAAAGATTTATGCACCCATATGTTTATTGCGCCATTATTTACAATAACCAAGATATGAAAGCAACCCAAGTACCCATCAATAGTTAAACAAGTAAAGATGTGACATTATGTACAATGAGGTGTTACTCAGCCATAAAAAAGAATGAAATCTTGCCATTTGCAGCAACATGGATGAACCTAGAGGGTTTAATGCTAGGTGAAATAATAAGTTAGGGAAAGACAAATACCGCATTATTCACTCATATGTGGAATTTAAGATACCAAACAAATGAACAAAGAAAAAAAGAGGCAAAAACCAGACTCTTAAATACAGGAACAACTGGTGGTTGCCAGAGGGGAAGTTGGTAGGATGTGTGAAATAGGGGGGAAAAAAAAAAGGATGGAAAAATATATATTGTGGAAACAATAACAAAATAGACCTCAAGTGGCTATATTAATAACAAATAGATGTTCAGACAAAAATTGTTACTCGAGTCGAAGCAGAAAAGTTTATAATAAAATGTCAATCCATCATGAAGATATAAAAATTATAAACATATATGCACTAATAAATAACCCCAAAATACACAAAGCAACAACTGACAGAATTGAAGAGATAGACAATTTAAAAATAATAGACTTTGGGTACTCTACTCATAATAACTGATAGAACAACTAGGACGAAGATCAACAAGGATATAGACAATACCAAGTAATAAGAATTGACATCTATAATTATCCCACTCAACAACAGCCAAATTTTCATTCTTCTCAAATGTATATGGATATTCTCCAGAGTAGGCTTTATACTATGCCACAACAAGTCTCAATAAATTTAAATGATTGAAACCATATGAAATATATGTTTCAACACACTGGAATATTTAAAATAAGGAAAGGAAATTTGAGAGATTCAGAAATACATGAAAAGTAACATACTCTTAAGTAACCAGTGAAATGAAGGAAAAAAGAAATTATGAAATATTTTGAAATGAATGAAAATGAAATCAAAACATAGCAAAATTTATGAGATGCAGCTAAAGCAATGCTTACAGTGGAAACTTACAGTATGTTTCACTCTATTAAAAAAGAGGAAAGAAGGGCACCTGGTTGGCTCAGTCATTGGAACATGTGACTCTTGATCTTGGGGCCATGAGTTCAAGCCCCACATTGAGTGTAGAATTTATTCTAAAAAGAAGCAGCAGGGCAGCCCGAGTGGCTCAGCGGTTTAGCGCCTGCTGTCAGCCCAGGGCCTGATCCTGGAGACACAGGATCAAGTCCCATGTCGGGCTCCCTGCATGGAGCCTGCTTCTCCCTCTGCCTGTGTCTCTGCCCCTCTCTCTCTCTCTCTCTCTCTCTCTCTCTCTCTCTGTGTGTGTGTGTGTGTGTGTGTGTCTCATGAATGAATAAATAAATAAAATCTTTAAAAATAAATAAATAAAAAGCAGCAGGAGGAAGGGGGAAGAGGGTGGAGCTGAAATAAATAATCTCATCATAACAAGTGATAAAAAGAACAAACTAAACACAATGAAGCAGAAGAAAAGCTATAAGAAAGACTAGAGCAGAAAAAAAAATACACAACAGAAAAATAGAGAAAATCAACAAAACCAAAATTTGATTTTTCAAAAAGATTAACAAAATTAAAGGTTTAGCTAGACTAACAAGAAAAGAGGAGAGAAGACTCAAATTACTAAAATCATGAATGAAAGAGGGAACAACACTAATGAACCTACAGAGAAATGAAATGAAAAGTAATCTAAGGTAGCACTATAAACAACAAATTAGACAACTAACATGAAATGGAAGAATTCCTAGAAAGACTAAAACTACCAGAAGATGAAAAATCTCAATAAACCAGTATATTAAGTAAAGCAATTGCATTAGTAATTTTAAAAACTTCCCATACGCCCAAGCACAGGTAGCTTCATTGGTGAAATTTACCAAATGTTCGAAGAACAGTTAACACCAATCTTTCACAAATGCTTATTACAAAAAAAATACCTGAAGAAGGACACTTCCCAATTCATTCTATCAGACCAATATTGACCTGATACCAAAACTAGACAAAGACAAACGTGAGAAAACATATTGACCAGTATTCCTCACAAATATAGGTGCAAAAATCTTCAATAAAATACTACCAAACAAAATCCAAAAACATATTTTTAAAAAGCATATGCTATGACCAAGTGGGATTTTATCCCAGGAAGGCAAGTTTGATTTAACATTTGAAAATTAGTTACTGTATTACATCAAATTAATAGAACAAAGGACATACATACATACATCTTATTTCAATAGATGCAGAATAAGCTTTTGACAAAATTCAGCATCCTTTCATAAAAACACTTAACCAGCTAGAAATAGAAAGGAAATCCCTTAATCCAATAAAAAGCATCTATAAAAAACCCACAGCTAACATCATACTTAATCATGAAAGACTAAATACTTTCCACCTAAGATCAGAAACATAATGAGGTTGTCTACTCTCAGCATTCCTATTTAGCATTGTACTGGAAATTCTAGCAAGTTAAAGAAAAAGAAGAGACGTCTGCATTGGAAAAAGAAAAGATCTAAAACTCTTTTGCAAATGGCATGATCTTATATATGGAAAATCCTAAAGAAGCCACAAAAAGACTCATTAGATCTATTAAATGAGTTCACTAGGGTTACAAGATAAAAGATGAATATACAAAAATAAATTTTGTTTCTGAACGTTTGTTCCTACAGTGTAGGTCCAATTTCAGAAGTCACTACAAAGCTATGGTAATCAAGACTGTGGTACTGACAAGGATATGC
Source organism: Vulpes vulpes (assembly GCF_048418805.1). NCBI lineage: Eukaryota > Metazoa > Chordata > Mammalia > Carnivora > Canidae > Vulpes > Vulpes vulpes. The sequence continues at coordinate 179,642,333 of NC_132791.1, read as the reverse complement.
CAAAAATGAATAGAATAGAAATCCCAGAAACAAACTCTGACATTTATGGCCCATTGATTCTTGACTGTAATGAAGATAATTCAGTGGGGGAAGAAAATAGTGTTTTCAACAAATTGTGCCAAAAGAAGTAGGAGTCACATGGAAAAGAATGAAATTTGACCCCTGCCTCGAACCATACATAAAAAATAACTGAAAGTAGATTTTATGCCTAAAAGTCAATAGCTGGAACTCTTGTTAGAGAGCGGGAATAAAAATTGATGATCTTGGGTTAGGCCATGGTTTATTAGTCACCAAAAGCACAGTGACAAAAGAAAAAGATAAATGAAAATAGACTTTATCAAAACTAAAAGCTTTTGTGCTTTAAAGGTTTATGCCGAGAAATTGAAAAGATAACTCACAGAATGAGAGAAATTATTTGCAAATCACATACCCAAAAAGAAACATCTGTAATATATTGGGGGGGGAACCCTCTTATATCACAACAAAGAGTACCAAACCACCCCATTTAAAAGTCTGCAAAAGGTTTGAAGTTTTCCAAAAGAAAATAGACAAATGGTCTGTGAGAAGATACTTAATATTATTACTCATTAAGACAACTCAAACTGAAACCACAATAAGATACCACTTCATTCCTACAATAAATAAATCAAAAAGAAAATAATAATAAGTGTTGTCAAGGATGTTGAATAATTGGAACCCTCATATATTAGTATTGTGAATTTAAATGGCACAGCCACTTTGGAAAGCAGTTTCACAAAATGTTACACAGAATTATCATATTACCCAGCAATTCTACTCCAAGGAATATATCCAAGAGAAATGAAAACATGTCCACATAAAATGCCACATTCATACAAGAATTTTTAATAGTATCAAAAAGTGAAAATATAACTGAGAGGTAGAAGTGGAAAGTAAGCCTGAGTAGGCATTGAAAAGGTACCAAAACTGTCTTCCTCAGAAGTGGTGGCATCAGCTATTATTTCTGGGTGTACTCTGGGCAATTGGACATTATATTGAGAGCAGTTACGTTGCACTGGACATTAAGAGAACCATTTCTGCCAGTTGTAAGTCCCAATAAGACTGGTGTTTTTCTGAACTGTGAATCAGGTAAGGAATCCTTTTATAATATGAATAACAGGTCTCCTCTCTATGTGTTTAATAATTCTTTTACAGAAGCTGTTTGGCCCTATTTATGTACTGGAACAGATTCTGAACCTCTTAAAAATCTCTTAAGTAACAGATTATGAAAGATGAAATACCTGGGAAGTGATTTTAGTTTTTAGGGGTGGCTTAGCCAGGAAATTTAGTTTCAGTGATTATGGATTCTTTTTAAGTTTTGCCCCTGGAAATCAGAATAGATTTTTCTCTTTCATTTCCAACAACTATAAAACATTCTAGTAATGCCAGTTAACATAGATGATAGGGGTATCAATTATCAAGTGCTTTGAAATAGTAAGATAAAATATTTGAGAGTTGTTACTTAACATATCCAATAAAACATTTTATTTTTTAAAAAATGAAAATAACCCAGAGGTCCATGAACTCATGAATGGGGGAAAAAAACTGTTATATATCCATACAATGAAACATTATTTTACCCTAAAAATGTATGAAGTAGTGAAAGAATTACGCTAAGTAAAAGATGACAGTCACAAAAGGCCATATATTATATGATTCCCTTTATATGTAGCAATGTTTTTCTTAAAGCATTCAGCCCTTTTGGATAAGAGATGACTTAATGTTAAATATTATACCTGTTTCATTTGTATCTTTGGTAAGTAGAATAATGGCAAACAGAATTACTTCTTTTGAATAGCTATGAAAGGTCAAAACTGGAGAGTTCCTATTTATTTAGCTGTCATATGCATTGCTGATATAAGGGAAAACTGAAAGAATTTCTTTTAGTGCAGTGCAGTGTGAAAGTTCATAAGGTTAGAAGTAATTTTCATCCTGACTTAAACTCATAGGTAATTTTTTAAAAGATTTAATTACAGTTGTCATTTTTGTGATTTCTACTGAGGAAACAGTAGGGAGAATACCCTACTGAATGTTCTCTCTCATTCCTGAATAATTATTATATTTTTTGAAACAATGACCTTGTCAAGTGACACTTAGTGGGAAGGCCGGAGAGCATCTGATTTTCAAAGTGCTTAAATTCATGCATAGTAATTTTACCTTTTTAAAAAATTTAACATTTTGACTAAATGAGTCCTTTGATTTTTATTGGTACTTTAATGCTGGCTCAAGTAAGTGATATTTGCCCTTGATATGTTGGTTGAAAAACAGAAAAATCCTTTGAGGAAACTTACTGCTGGGGAAACTTAAAGTTTATGGAATCGTGCCATTTTTATATGTGTTAAAATGTATTTTAAACCTGAAAAAAGACAGACACTAATATAAGCAATACCCTTATGCATACTATACACGTTACTAAGTTCTTATCATTTTCTGTGATTGCTATAGAATTATTAAATACTAATAATGACACTTTATAAATATAACTCACGTATCCCAAGTCCCATTAAGTTCCTTCTCAGAAGTAATTTGTACCTTGATGTTAATGGGCTTTATTCCTAGGAAATTTTAACATTCTTATTATATATTTATGTATCCAAAAGTATGTTTTTGAGCAATAAATGATATCACACTATGTTATTCTGCAATTTGCTTTTTTCTTCAACATCCTATTTTTGACATTTAATTTCATTGATGCATTTAATATAGTATTTTATTTTGTAAGACTATGTCCTCGTTTATCCATTTATCTCTTCATAAGCATTTTGATAGTTTCTTTTTTTTTTGACTATTAAAATCAATGCTACAGTGAACATTCTTGGACCTGCCTCCTTATGCTTACATGTAAGATTTTTTCCCTGGTTATATACATAAGGTGGAATTACTGGGTACATGTAATATTAGATGTTGCCAAATTGTTCTTGAAAACGGTTGTACCAATTTACATGTCAGCCTTATCCTCAGCCATTTTGTAAACACTTTACTGAGATATAATTACATGCTATAAAGTTCACCTATTAAAGCATACTATTCAGCGACTTATGAATAATGTTTTTAGGTACAAGTTTTTGTGTGAATATAGATTTTTATTCTCTTGGGGGTATTCCTAGGAGTGGAATTGTTGGGCTGTATCATATTGAAAACTCTGTGTTTAACATTCTGAAGAAGCACAAAAGGTGGCTGCAATATTGTACAATCCCACCAACAATGTACAAGGGTTCTAATTTTTCCACTATTTTTTTACTAATACTTGTCTCTTTTCATTATAACTATCCTAGTGGTTATGAAATGGCATCTCAGTGTGGTTTGGTTTGCATTTTCTTAAGAACTAATGAGCATCTTTTCATATGCTTGCTAGCATTTCTGTATGTCGTTTGAAGGAATTTTAATTTTAAATCTTTATTTATTTGTTTGTTTGTTTATTTATGAGAGAGAGAGAAAATGTGTAGGAGGAAAGGCAGAAGGAGGGGTAGAAGGAGAGGAAGAGAGAGACTCTCAAGCAGACTCCTCCCCACTGAGTGCAGAGCCAGACATGGGGCTCTATCCCATGACCCCTGAGATCATGACCTGAGCTGAAATCAAGAATTGAATGCTTAACTAACTGACTGAGCCACCCAGGTGCCTCTCTTTTACCTATTTTTTTAAGGTTGGTTTTTAGTTTTTTTATTATTGAGCTTTATGTGTTTTTTCCACTTTTGAATATATATCCCTTATCAGATCCATGAATTTCTCCCTTTGTATAGCTTGTGTTCTCACTTTCTTGATGGTGACCCTTGAAGTACAGAAATTTTTAAATTTGATGAAGTCCAATTTATCAACTTTTCTTTTATTGATTGATTTTTATTTGATTATCTAAAAATATCATTGCTGAAACCAAGGTCAACAATATTTACTCTTATGTTTTCTTCTAAGAGTGTTATAGTTTTCCCCCCTATATTTAGGTATTTGATCTATTTTTAACTTAATTTTGTATATGGTGTGAGGTAGAGGCTTCATTCTTTTACATGTTTATCTCCCTTTGTGGCAGCAACATCTGTTCCATTATAGATTTATTTTGGCACCCTTGTTGAAAACCAGCTGATTATAAACATACAGGTTTGTTTCTGGTATCCTAATTCTCTTTTATTGACTAATATGTCTGTTTTATGCCAGTACCACCCAGTCATAATTATCGTGCTTTATAGGAAGTTTTGAAATCAGAAAGTATGAGCTGTACAGCTTTATACTTCTTTCTCAAGACTGTTCTGGTTATTCAGGATCCATTGCACTTCCATATAAATTTTAAGATCAGCTTCTCAGTTTCTGTAAAATAGCATCTAGGATTTTGCTAGGTATTGTGATGAATCTGCAGATCAATATGGGTAATATGACCATTTTGCAGTATTAAGTCCTCCAGTCCATGACCATTGGATGTATTTCTGCCTATTTAGTCCTTAAAATTTTTTCAACGGTATTTTATAAGTTCTAGCTTGCTTTCTATTGTTACATTATTCCTAAATATTTTATTTTTGTTGATGCTATTGTAAATGGAATTGCTAACTTAATTTTATTTTGAAATTGTCCTCTATATGTTGGTGGTATATAGAGATAAAACTGATTTTTTATATTTTTGGTCTCATATCTTACAATCTTGATAAATTCACTTAATGATCTAATAGTTTTTGTTGTTGTTGATTCCTTAGGGTTTTGTATACAGGATCCAGTCAAGATTTTATCCATGCTATTGAGTTTTTAATTTCAGGGACTATATTTTCACTTCTAATTTTTTTCCACATCTACCTGTTCTTTCATTCCTGTCTCTTTCATTTTATAATTTATTTTTTGTTACTTATACCTTCAAACATTTTGAATGTTCTAATACTTATTTTAAAGTCTTTTAGAGGAGATCCCTTGGTGGCTCAGCGGTTTGGCACCTGCCTTTGGCCCAGGGTGTGATCCTGGAGTCCCGGGATTGAGTCCCACATCGGGCTCCCAGCATGGAGCCTGCTTCTCATCTGCCTGTGTCTCTGCCTCTCTCCCTCTCTCTCTCTCTCTCTCATGAATAAATAAATAAAATCTTAAAAAAAAAATAAAGTCTCTTAGACTGTTTCAGTAGAACTCATTTTATATGGAGTGAATTTATTTTCATACTTGATTTCTTGGATACCTTTGTTAAATTTAGATTTCTGTGAATTTTGGTTTGCAGGCCTATTTTGAGTGAGAGGTTTTATTGACAGTTTGGTGTTCAGCCCAGAGTGATATTAGGAGTTACACAGATTCAGCCACAGAACCATCTTTCACGAGGGTGGGGGACCCCACATCATCCCCCAGTGTCAAACCATAAACCTGTGTATTCCTTCTTTCTGTGAAACCTATGTAAACCACAGTAGCCTAATCTCTTGCTACTACTGTTTCTCTCCAGAGTCCAGTAGCCTCATTACTACACAGTTTTGCATTTCTCTTTCCATTCTGCTCCATAGCTTATAAGCTTATTTATGTCTTTTTGTTGTTGTTATCCATATTTGTATTTTTTCTACCATGTTTTCTATTTTGAGCAGAGGGCATATGTGTAATTTCATATCAAATTTTGAGGTCACTACATCTTCAGTACTGAAAGCCCAATAATATTTATTCTTCAGGTGAATTTTAAATTTTCAAAAAATTGAAAGTAATGTGTTTGCTCTCTCATATGGGATGTTGTTCTATTATTATGAAACAAGTCATATAAAATGAATATTATATTTACATTATCAAATAGGTCCCCCCTTAAAGGAAAATCTTTTCAGTAATAACTATCATTTGAATATTTATTTGCCCTATGACGAGCACTGTGCTGAGCATTTTACCTGTGACATTTTATTCATTCACAACAACCCTACAAAGTAGAAGTTGTCATTATTATAGCATAATAAACTGTTCAGGAACGTGTAAGTAGTCAGTAGAACCAATAGTCAAGTTTAGGTTTGTCTGATGTGAAAGCTTATACTTTAAATTACTTTTTTAAGTGTTTATATTTTAGTTGTTGGGAAGTTCACATTCACTTCTCCCTTTTGATCAATTAGTACAATTTTTAATGATATTTTGCTACAGAAAATTGAGAAACTTTATCTGAGAAGGAAACAGACTAGATGTTTTCAGCAGTTGGTCAGAGGTTTAGCTATTAGCTATAGTGTAGAATTTCAGAATATAGTTGAGAGATGTTCTCTAAACTGGTGGGTCTTCCATGATAATCATTTTTGTTATTATTTAAACTTTCAGAGGTGATTGCAAGAGACTTTTTTTTTCCTATTTGTCCATTTTCATTACTTTTACATTATGAGATCACTTCCATAGAGGGATACTTATGATCGTGTGTCTTTGGTGACTATTTTTTTTTTTTGATATAGGGCTAATTCTTATATTTTATTATTCTAAGGAAATACAAAGACATGAGACAAACCTAATGCAGAAGGGCAAAAGTAAGGTAGAGTTGACAGTAATGAATTCAGTGATGTCTCTGGAAGTTTTCAGCAAGAGGCCTGTAGTAAGAATCAACAGATAAAGAATTAAGCCTAAATCTCATGTCCTGACAGCATTTATTAACTAACTGAAATACGCGGGTATATCCAGTGAGATAAAAGGGTGGTAGAGAAGTTTTCACTCTTTACTGGATAATTGAACTTAAAGATAAAGAATAATAATGACTGGATAAGAATAGTATTGTGAAAGATTTTAATTTGTGAAAAATGGAATTAAAAGAGCAGGCATCAGAATCAAGTGACTTAGAAGGAGCTATGGGTAGGACAGAGCTCTGCTATGCTAATTAATAAGAACCTCAGTCCCAGTTTGCAGTGGAGCTTTGGAGGAACATGATGTTAGTTAGATTTTTAGTGATGAACTAAGTAAGGAGTAGAATAATTCTTAATAGATTGAAACTGCTTTTCTAAAGTTTGTGTTATGCCACTTCGCTTTTACGAAAGACATCTTAGTACCTGTTTTCACTAACTGAAAGAAATATGAAGAGAATGTTTGCTTTATGAAAAAAAGGGGAAATGCAAAAATGACATTCGGCATTTGTTTTGCAGCCAGCGCACACCCCTAACCAGCAAGAGTGGCACCACCAAGCTCCTTTCCTGGGAACTACATTCAGCATCTCAGCATTAAGCCCCCATAGCTTTGAACTGCATCCTTGAGCATGTGTGCTTTATCTTGATTTATTTTGTGCATCTGTTAGCAAGATGTGTCCTAAGTTTCAGAAATGCCTAAGAGAGGTTATTTTATTTTATTTTTTGGCTCTGGGAATGCTCAAAAAATTTTCCATGTAAATTAATGGTGATTGCTTCTTCACTTTATGCCTTTTTGGTTTATGAAAGTTTCCATAGGAGCATTCTACTTTCCAACAGTAGGGGAAACCCATATCTGCTGAAATGAATCTCCTCCACCCTTTTCTTCTAATTGTGGGAGATAGTTTATTGGAAATCTCAAGTTTGAACTACTCAGACTCTGTATCCCATTCCTCTAGGGCCAGCTCAGCCCTTGATCTTGTCAAAGCAGATAAAACAGAACAGCCTACAATTTGCCATAAAGGGGTCCTTGGGATGAAGCATTTTAATGTCCATAAAGAGTAGATGAGGGCTTCATGTTTAAAGACTCCCATGGAACATTTCAAAGAGCATGGATTTGTCTTGGTACCCTTTGCCAAAATTAATAGATTTGGGCTGCTGACTTGGAGGAAAGCTAAGCATCCAGGCCTACTTATCATTCAATGATATTTTACTTTATCTATCTAATTTTAGCTGAGATGCTTTAAGGCTGACAACACAATGAGTAAATAATACTTAAATAAGAAAGGCCACTAATTTTAGACCTAATGTCAGTTAAACAGAGGAGAGATAGAATTACAACAATATTATTTTAGAAATTAAAAATCAAATACAGTGATTTAGAGAACAGATCAAATTGATCTAACTTTTCCATTGTTTTTAAATTTTTTGCCTCATTTATCAGTCTGGGGTGGAATTATGTTTCTGGTTCCAAATAGGTGTTCCAACCAAGAGGCTTTCTGATGAGAAAATGGCACAGAGGAGTGTAATAAAATACCAAGTATTTTTGAATTCTTCTCATGCTCTGAGAACAGGAATATCTTAAGCTTTGATAGAATGGTGCAATTTTATATTTTCCATTTGACTACTCTAAAAGGTTCATTGTCTTTTAATTAAACTACAGGGGGGAAGAGCAGAGATTAAAAGATGTAGTAGTATAAAGCGGATGGCTTTTAGCTACTAGTACATGAGTGAAGACACCACAATAAAGCAAGATGGAGTGTAGCAACAAGTTTTGTGCCTTGAAGCTTCCTCTTGTCTGACTGTGGCAGTAATTTGGAGTTAATTTGTGCAGCTTCTCAATAAAAGACTGTGTTTTATATTCTCTGATTCTTCCTAGCATCTTTTCCCAGCTATTTGGTTTTTTGTTTTGTTTTTGTTTTTGTTTTTGTTTTTGGCAATCTGCTAGTTCCCTTTATTTGTTAGTACTGAAATGATTTTTATTTCTCCAAATTAACTTTATATAGAGTAGTATTTTTGAAGGCTGTATTCTAGTTGCTTTGGAGATGTATCTAAAGTATCCATCAATGTATCTTAACCATCACTCCATGATATGTTCTTGAAACACAGTATTAGAGCTCTCCCACCTGTTCTTTTATCTTTCCTTTTATGAGGTCCGTGCAGTTTATACAACTAGATGTGATAATCAGGTAATCCCGTTAAGATGAGAAGCTTGGACCAAGCTCAGTGCATGAATATTTCCTATTCGTCACCTGTTTTTTACTTGAGGTAGTAGCACCTTCTTGAATCTCCTACTTTCTATTCTTACTGATAAGTAGCAGTCCACTTTCTCCTGTAGTGATTTATAGTTTTGGTGTAGAGTGAATATTTGGGTTTCTACATTTGGGTATATTACTGCCTGGTAGTTGTCTTATTTTCCTTTGTCTGCATGAAGATTTTTTTTCTTTGTGTCTGTTTTTCTCCCTTTGCTTTCTACTCCCCCACATGTCCCCAAGTCCTTCAAGCCAATGAGGCTGTGGTGACACCTTCTGGGCAATGATGGGACTGAATTACAGCCATAAATTGCATGGTGGTGTTATGCATACCAAAGATTTGGTTTATGCTACCAAATTTAGTTTGCTTCATCAAATGAACCCATACAGCATTCTGCTTCTGCTCAGGGTTTCTAAAGGTTGTTAAATATTGATATCATAAAAAAAATATTGATACCATTTCTTACTAATGAGGAAAGATTTGTGGATATCTAAATTAAAAGCCAGTAGACCTGCCTATTTAATCATGTAAAGGATATGGTACTTGGTTGGGCCTGAAAATGAATGTCAGCAGAGGGAAAAATTAGCAATTGCATGTCATTAGTGTCAGCACCATTCACTATTGTTTTTTGTTTTGTTTTTTGCCATGCTCTGATACAATAGTATCTGGTTACATACCAGTGCTTCATAGCAGTGGGAAAATGTCCTATAAAAAATATCTCAGTAGAAACAATATCTTGTATCATGACCATCCACCATTAAGACCATGGAGGATAAAGATTTCTCCAGAACCACTCCTGTCCATCCATACCTTCCATTACTTATTAAAAAAAAAAAAAAAAAACATGTAAGGAGTCTTCTAGGTATCCTCTGTGGGAACCTTGTTTTTTTTTTTTTTCTGTTGAGACTTCATTTCTTCCACCTCTGCTTCAAAACTAACTTAACTCTTGTATTAAAGATTTTAAATATAGCTTTTTCATACACAGCGTGAATACATTAAAAATTTACTATTACCAATGTACTTTTTTTTTATTGACCTTTGGACAGAGAACATGATACAGCTATAGTTTCTAAGAAAATCACTAGACAATTCTAGAGATCTCAACCATCTTTTTACTATCTTCAATAACTGAAGGAAAAAAATGTGTAAGTATCAGGCAACAAGGGTGTGAGTAGCTCTCAAAGTGGCTATGAAACAACCCATCTCTATGTTACCTTATGGGGAGTTCCCTCATGAAAAAGCACAAGACCCTAATTGTAAGGGTGAGGACACCTGGCACAGTTGGATATGCAGCCTTTTTTTTTTTTTTTTAAGATTTATTTACGATAGACAGAGAGAGGCAGAGACACAGGAGGAGGGAGAAGCAGTCTCCATGCAGGGAGCCCGACGTGGGACTCGATCCCGGGACTCCAGGATCCTGCCCTGGGCCAAAGGCAGGAGCTAAACCGCTGAGCCACCCCGGGATCCCCGAATATGCAGCCTTTAAAATGTCACTGCATGGCTTATCTTACCTCTTTGCATCATTCTTTGGTCAAATATTGCTTATTCAGTATATAACATATGCATTTATATTTGGTACAGAACCCAATATTAGTACTATGTAATAAAATCAAGGCAAGGACACATTGCCTTCTAATTTTGATTTACAAACAGATGGTAGATGGCTGAAAAAATAGAAAGGAGCTATTAAAGAAAAACTGGGGAAAATGCTTTCATGAAGTTAAAATCTAGTTTAAAATACTAAAAGTGTGAATGAGTAACAAAATATCATGTAGTAACTGTGGAGATGATGGTTTTATTTGAAGTGGGGGGAGGGAGGAGAAAGCTAGAAGGAGGCAAAAACACAATTTGGCCTAAAATTGAATTTCTCTGATAAGGCATTTCAGAAGCGGCTTGTCTTATTCACTCAGCAGCAAAATAATCATATGCGCTTTAATAATCTTTATTTTACAGGAGTGCGTTGCCAGGGTAACTGAATGTAAGCAGGGGAACAGCACCTTGCAGATCACAAAGGCAAATCTGTGGAAAGAAATTTCACTGAGTTTCTCTTTTCCTCACCAGTGTAATAATGACTCTTATTTTTCCTATACTATTTAATAATCTCACAAACATTTTTCCTTTTCCCTTTTCTGTATCTATTTAAACACAGAAAATAGCATATATCTGGAACTGCCAAGATCAGTGTGCTAAGCAAAAAAACAGATGTTATATCTTTAGCATTTTTATATAATTACTTTTTATTGCTATCTTACCATATCTCCATCCCTCCCAACCTTATTGTTATTTCCTTCTCTCTGTAAACCTGATGATAGTATTCCAAGTAAAGAGGACTTGAGGTGGGAGTTGGTATTTGGCTACATTAATCAAAATTTATTAGCTATGCTTGCCTGCATGAAGATTCTAAAGAGGCAAGGATTCCAACTGAAACATCTATCTTTTTGTAAGGGTGTAAATTGAATTACAGCAAATAGAGTGACAAGCATTCAGGCAAACATGCAAAAATAATGTCTTCTATACACTCATGCACACACACAGACCTATATACACACACACATTCATTTACAAGGGAAGAAAAGGAGGAAAGGAAGCGGTGTTAGATTCCTTTAGCTTTCCATTGGGCACTGAAACCTGAATTCGAGCTAGGAAATTGACTGATGTGAAATTAACAAAATCAAAGTTTCCAATGCATTTTCAAAAGAGATTTAATTATTATTAGCATTTTTTCCTAGAGATTATTCTTTCATCCTGGATAAATTTGCATAAATACTTAAAATTCATACTAACTAAAGCTACCTTAAAAACAGGTAATTGTAAAAGACCATGTAAAATTTGAAAAGGCCAAACAAGGCCTTATTAAAATGGCAAATCATAGGGAAAACATTCCACAAAGATTTGGCTAGTACACCTCAAATGTTGAGAAAAGTGAAAAAGGGTCATGTTGAAATAGTAAGATTTTTGATGTTCCAGAAAGAACTTTAAACCCAAACACCACAGTAGTCAAAAGTTGCATTCTCATCAAGTACCACTGAAAATTCTTAAAATTTTAAAACTTAACAAAGTTCATTTGAAATTGTTTCTCCTTATGAAAACTGTTGACTTAAACTCAGCTCCTAATAATTCATTCTATACAGAGTCAATTCATTTGGGGCTTTCCTAGAGCCAGTATCTTCCTTGCTATAAAATCTCTATTTGACCTCTTTAATGTTAATTGTTTCTTAAGAGCTTCTGAGTTCCCTAAGCTAACATAGCCAAAACAGAAGATATTTTTCTTTCGTTGGGCTCTTGTTTATGTCTTAGATGGAATGTTCTGTGGAAATAAGGTTAGCAGTTTTGGGCATGGAGCAGCATGTCTGTTTTCTTAGGATTTGAGCCATAATTTATCCTTGGTGCATGAAAATCACCAATAACTTTTCATTTTAATTTAATTGTTATGAAAAGAAGCATATGGTTGGCAAATGAAAACATCGCGGTAAGTAAATACTATTCCTTTAGTGATCTCACTTCAGCAATAAACATTTTTTCTTTTTTTTTTTTTTAAGATTTTGTTTATTTATTCATGAGAGACACATAGAGAGAGGCAGAGACATAGAGGGAGAAGCAGACTCCCTGTAGACAGCCTGATGTGGGACTCAATCCTAGGATCCTGGGATTATGACCGGAACCAAAGGCAGACGCTCAAACACTGAGCCACCCAGGTCCCCAGCTTTAAAGATTTTCAAATCCTCTGCTAGCATTTTCTGTTCTTTATTTGATGAAAAATAATTCTTTCCCCTCAACTCCTAAATTTGGTTCAGCTTTGGAACCATGTGTAACAATCTTAATATGGGGCTCTCCCTGTTTGTCTTAGCTGGAACCCTAAGAGAAAAGATTTCACAGTCATATATGAAAACGTCCTCCAGTTTATACATGAAGAAGAGAGAGAAAACCAGTTATATGATTCTTAAGCTAGTTAATCATGTCAAGCATATAAGCAAAGTGAGAAGCTGAAAATTAAGGAAAAGAAGATTTTGGAGGAGTTGATATGCTTGAGTGTCCCATCACACCTCCAACGGGAAGGAGTACAGATGCATCTCCCTTCATTAAGGGAGAGAGAGGCTTGAAGGAGATGACTTAGAAAACTTAATAACTGACCCCTGCCACTTAAGAATTGCTATCTGACTCATGCCTGAAAAATCTAGAGCTTGAGATTGATTGGCAGCTGCTTCAAAGGTATTGTGATGAAGAGGCTATGTTAAGGTGACCCACATTCTCAGAGTTTTTTGAAGCAAATGTTACTTAAGTTTATGGCATGAATTAAAGGTAGGCATATGCACAAGAGAGATGATGTAAAGTTGTCTTAGATTCAGAGACTTCCTAAAGGAGCCCATTGATCCAAATGGTGAAGTGAACTGCCATCTTTTCAGGAGCAGTGAGATGAAATAGAGCCCCACCTCTATCAAAGGATCTGCAAATGAGAGTCAAGACACCCTATTTCCCACTGCAAGTGGCCAGCCTATAGCAGAACTGAACTGGGAAACAAAAGCAACTATAACTTTGAAATTTAAAGTTTTTTTTTTTTAAGATTTTATTTATTTATTCATGAGAGACACAGAGAAAAAAAGACGCACAGGGAGAGGGAGGAGCAGGCTCCATGCAGGGAGCCCACTGTGGGACTCATCCCTGGTCTCCAGGATCACACCCCCAGCTGAAGGCGGAGCTAAACCGCTGAGCCACCCGGGCTGCCCCAAATTTAAAGTTTTTATTACTAGACGAGATATATTCATTGTTGAATATTTTGAGTACTTGTAAGTGCACAGAAACAGAAAATCTGCCTTCAATTTCACGCAAGGGTGTGGGAAGCCCCATAGAGTAAATTAAATGTCAAACTGACAGAAAATTTTAAATTTTTGTATTATTATACTTAACTTAATGATTTTACGTGTGTGTGTGTGTGTGTGTGTGTGTGTGTGTGTGTGGCAAAATGGTGATCTTGAAAAAAACAGAAGAGTTGCATGTTGGAAATCATATTACCCATGATCCCTAGCTTATTGTCTCTATCTTTGGAGGCAGTATTTCCACCCATTCTACATGATTCTATCCATACTTTAGTAGAAGGTACCAAAGCCAGGCAAACAAGAATAGTAGGCAGGAAGATTTTTGACAAATTGTTTTCTCTGTAATTTTATGTCTTTTCAAAAGCCCTTTTACAGCTTTTCTTGATTTAATATTTTGCTGTCTTTCTTCCTTTGTCCAGAGCTGAAATAGGGGTATTAAAAATCAAAGAACCTTGATTAACCTACAAATGGAATCTTACATTACTAAACATCTGAAAGTTAATGGTAGTATCTTTAGAAGGACATGCTCAAGTTCCTAATGTAGTATAATGGATTAAATAATAAAAAATAGCTACTGTAAGCTAATTCAATGTTTTCCAAAGTTTAGTAATCTAAACTTTAGAGTACTTTATATTTTGTCCAAATATATATTATCATTGCTTCCAGTTTAGTTTTTCTAGGGACACTTTGGCATCTGAGTTTTACAGGGCTTAATTGGATTAGAACTATACTTACACCTTTTATTGAATTACTTGGTAATGGTGGGACTCCTTAGAATGAGGAGAGATAATGACAGGGAAGAATGGATAGAAAGTGAGATAGTAGTAGACAGATGTTAGAAAAAAGTAGTAATAAACTGAAAACAACATAGAGCTCTTTGGAAAGTATATGGTAAAAAAAAAAAAAAAACTGGAAGTCAGTGCTAATGATGTGGGCATGGACAAAGGAGAAATGATGTCTTTATAAGTTAGATTTCATTAAAGCTTTTTAGGTTGATCCCATAATGCCCTCTACAAAAAAAAAAAAAAAATACTCTTTTTCTTGACCTTAACATGAATTGTGTATCTTAATTCACACTAAGAAATCAGTATATTTTCTAAAAGTCTCTCTCTTACATATATAAACGTGTATTCACATGCATACTTACAGGGCAAAATGCAGTTTTTAAATATAGTTGGTCTCAAAGCTCTTATACTAAATAATTCTCTTTTTTCTTTCAAGATTTCATTTAAATTCAAGTTAGTTAACATATAGTGTAGTTAGTTTCAGGAGTAAATTTAGTGATTCATCAGTTGCATTTAATACTCATTGCTCATTATAACGATTACCTTCCTTTTAATGCCCATCACCCATTTACTCCCTCCCTCTACCTCCCCTCCAGCAACCCTCAGTTTGTTCCTTATAGTTAAAAGTCTCTTATGGTTTGCCTCCTAAATAAATAATTCTTATTATTTGAATGAGATTTTACTTATCATTTATACAGTGATTTATATTATAATCTATGTAAATATGAGCATTTTTTTTCTCTGATGTTCATTTGTTCTATACAAATATGTGTGTATACAAACATTTGTGTTTATTGGGGTGCTTGCACGGCTAAGTGGTTGAGCATCTGCCTTTGGCTCCAGTCATGATCCCGAGGTCCTGGGATCGAATTCCACATCAGGTTCCCTATGGGGAGCCTGCTTCTCCCTCTGCCTATGTCTCTGCCTCTCTCTCTCTGTCTCTCATAAATTTTTTTTAAAAATTGTATTTAGTATAAAATTTAGTTGATGCAGACATTACTAAAAATTGTCATTGAAATACATTTTTTTTGAAATACATTATTAAGGAAATTGTCTTTATTAAACATTGGTAGCTGTGCTCATAATTTTATTTCTAGTCTCAGCTCGGCCATTTAATCTGTGAGACTTTAGGGCAGTCACTTACCTTTCCAAGTGTCTTCTATATCTCACCTGTAAAGTAGAGTAATTCTTAATTCTTCCCCTGCTTAAACAATAGAGTTATTGAAAAAATTCAAGATAGGGAAATACATAAAGGGTAATATATATCTATATAGATATTTCTTTATGATATTCTTTTTCATTATTATGATTTTAAATGCACAAAAGTATCTAGTTGTGCTTCCTCCTTCCCATTGCTGAAAATTGTTGAATATAGATATATTTTAAGTCAATAAGAGGATTTATTAGGTATCACAACTAAAGGCAAGTCATGAATTTGAGGGGAAAACAGAAATTTCAGTTTTTATTCATTCAGGAGAATGGAGTCAAAGTTGTTAGAATACGGACATAAGAAAGAAGGAGTCTTATTTTGAAGAATGCTGAAAGAACTTTGAAGAGCTTTCCTGAATATTCTGTTTAGACATCTTAACCTGCATTTTGGCTTTTGGATAACAGACCTTACATCTCAGGAGGAGAATAAATCAAAATCCTTTAAAAAAAAAAAGAATAAAAACAAATGCACTATGCTTTCTTCTTATGGAACCCACACACATCCACAGAAATGTGTTAAAATAAAGAGGATAAGAAAATAAAATAAAAATAAAGAGGATAGAGCCTCTAGGACTAGAAATGAGAATAATGTAATTCATCAAAAATAAAATATGCAAACTCTTAAGAGCAAGTTTGGGGCTAGGGCTAAGCCTGAAACCTAGTTCATTTAATTCAATGGAAATAATGAATTAAATAAAACAATGGAAATAACTTTTAGAAACAGTATAATACTAACCCTGAGAATCCCTCTCTCCCTCCCTCTACTATGCTTTCTGAATCCCAAGCGTTTGAAGATATTTGAGTAATTTGATGTTAGTGAACTGATGGGCAGGTTATCCTCTTGGTTATGGTTTCAGCCCAATGTCATACGTGATAGCCAAAATATGTTAAACCTTCCAAATAGAACACAGATCAGAAACAGGGATACGTGACTTCTTGAGACAGCAAGCATCTGTCCAGTTCCCAATTGTAAGAGTTATAAACTTATTAGACTTTTGATGTGAAGTTAGAAAACAAGACAAGGACCTCTGGTATCTTATGCTAGTTCAGAAACAAAATTTTTTAATTAAAAGAATTATATATTTTTATTTCCTTAGCATATACCCTGTTTATAATGCTCCTTCCTTTGTTGGAAAATAATATAGGCTTATAGGACTTTCTTTTCCCCTGCAAATTAACTTAAGGCATGTATGTACAGGCCAATGAGGAAAACCTGGTAAATAATCCTCTTGCTATTTTAAAAACTATTTCATCATTAATATTAATTAATACTTTGCAGTATCTCTTTTGTGAATAATTTAGGAAGCATTTTCCAAAGGATAAGACAGATATGTTCCATGAAAAACAAGACTTTGCGACCTGGGAAATTAGTTCTATGTTTCGTTTAGATAAAAGAAACTCCCATTGTTTAATGCCTTCAGTTTGAATTCATATTTCTCGAGCTTTGATTTATCTTGTTAGGAGGATATATCATTGACTGAGAGAAAAGCAAGTCTTTATTAATACGATTATACTAACCTTTATGATATAAACCATCTACTAATTTTAGAGATGATTAACTGAGATATTAATAAGAATGTAATTGCAAGTCTGAGTTGCAGTTCAAATCTCTAGTCCTCATTATACTAGGCCATATGCACTGGCAATTGTGGTTTTCTGTTGCTATTGGGTTTGAAATGGTTGCTGACTAATGTAGGATCCCATGTAGTTTGAGGGTGGATTTTGGCATGACCTACTTCAATATAATTCTTATTAGTAACTCCATTGAAGTGTTAAATGATAAATCCTTTGAAATTTTTTCTTTTGGTAATCCAACTTAACTATATTATGAAAATAGAAATAGATTTCTAAGGAGGCAAGAGGGGTTTGTGTATGTGTGTGTGTTAGCCTTTAGTCTTCTCAAGAGCAGATAATTTGGGGTTCTTTTTGTCTCTAGGAATGTTATTTAAGGATGTAGTTGATACTTTCCTATGTAAAATAAGGATTTGTGAGAATGCTTTTTCATTTCAGGGCATGTATATAAAATTCACATATCACAAGACTTTAATGATTCAGTTTTTTACACTAAAGCAGAGTAATAACACATCTTTTTCCCCCACAAAGTATCATGATATGGATGATATATTCCAATTGTGATAAATCATGTCAGAAATAAAATAATTTGTCTCTAAACTTTAAGTGTATTTACACCTAAATTTTGAAACAGTGGAATTCATTCAATATTTTTGTAAGTGATTGGCTAGCATGTTCCCCATTGAAAGCAGAGATAACTATAGCTAATTACAGACTACGAAACCTAGGGAAGTTTTATAGATTGTTACAGCTGAAAAGGAATATAAAGAAGGAACACTAACTAAATTGTACAAAGAAATGAATTTTCATCATTATAACCAACAGTTTGTTTCTGACTGCCTTCTCTTCTCCACCTCCCTATTTCCCTGTACATGTTTCCGTTTAGGAGAAGTAGTGAATATTTTTATGATTTTTTTTCTCTAACCAAGATCCATTTTCTATTAAGTGAACAGTGAGGTGACAACATAGTTGTACTAATGTAGTCTTACATGGTGGAGATTCTTTAGCTGTCATGGCTATAGAGGGTCTGCTTTTTTAAAAATCTCCTTTAGCTGGGGAAGAATTAACTCATAATTTACCTTAATTTTCACAAGGAAAGGTAAAAATTTTTATTTAAATAAGCCATCATATGTTCAACAGCTTAAATTAGATGATTTACTTTTTCCTGTCATGGTAACCCAGATTCATATGTCTTTGAAATGGAAACTGTCCTAACCCCATAACCTCAACATCACTGCGAGTAAAACTCGTTCTAATTATGACTGTATAGTGTGCACATTAGCATTGCTAATCAGCTTACTGCAGTGGATTTGTATCTTCAATTCTGAGGTTCATAGAATGTCCATTACATAATTGAGCTCTATACCAGTGCCTAGATACTAGTGTTTTTAAACCACAAGTCTGAAATTCATAATGCATACCACAGTGTGTGGAAAAGACTTTAAACCATGTATAATCTTGGTCACTAACTTGAGTTTCTTTTTTTTTTTTTTTTTTTTTTTTTTTCACTAACTTGAGTTTCCATACAGTTTTATTTATCCAAAATGTTTGTGGTACCTAATACTGTATTCCACTGGATCTTTAGCTTAAAAAAATAAAAATAAATAAAAAAAAAAAAACTTGAGCTCACTTATTTTGCTTTATTTGTTTCTTTTTTGAGTAAGAGGTAATAATCTCTTCTGGAAGAAGATTTCTTTGTCTATATTAAAGAATGTCTGATAATTTCTAGAATTCACTTTCAAAAAGCCTGCATGAGATCATGATTGTCACAAATGAGTATTAATTAAATGTCCATTGGGTTCTTTACATTATACTAGGTTTTGCAAAGATTCCACTGAAGATAGATAATAGTATATAACATTCAGGGATGGGCTAAGGTGTAAAAGGGAGAAGATTCATGTGAATACAATTTCATACATATATAAGAATGAAGAAAATTGTAATATAATTGGATCATATGTATATATTTTAGCAAATATGTGATATACTTTAGTGCATATGAACAGGGCAGAAATATGAAAGATGTATATGAATAATTTATATATTTCTGGAGAGTGAAACAAATCCTTGTATAAAATATTCCTCAATTTGATGAATTATCAAGAATAAAGCAGAATATAATAGCAGTAAATGATTAAGAATCATCTTATGAAAAAAATTATCGCTGCACACATATGACACTGCTTTCTTTAGTGGAAAATACAGTTAAGTATAACTCTTGAAAGAAAAGAATTTAAGATGTTAAAAATGTTTACTCACCCAGGCTATACTGTATTTCCCCAGAAAATGCACTATTAACATAGACTCGTTTTCCAAAAGCTACAAAATATGCAATATGAATAAGTGTCAGTAGACCCCAAAAGATTTTTGCTTCAATGGCTGTAAAATGACATAAGAAGAGTTTCATGTTAAAAAGATGACTGGAAAATCCATATGAGGAAAACAGAAGAAAAAGGCTGAAGGGAAGATTATCATGACTACTGTAGTAACCAATGTGAGAAAATTATACTAACCTAAATGAAGTTCATAAAACATAAATTCACAAATTTATAGTGAGAGATTGCAGAAATAAAAGTTTGAGAAAAAGAATGAAGAAAAGGAATGCTGATAAAAAATATCCATTAAAAAAATATATCCATTCATTTAAGGGGTCATTCCACACACATTTATTACATACTGCTCTTTGCCCCCCACAACATTGCTAGGGGATATATGAAGAATAAAATGATTTATAAGAGAATTCCTGGGCAGGGAACTTAGAACTAACTTGAAAACCCTCCCACTACTAAACATCCAGAAATGGTAAATAAAATGCAACAGATTTCCTTTTGAATGTTTAGCTGTGCTTAAGAGAAAGTAAGGAAAATCCTTAAGATCTATAAATGGAGAGGGTTTAAAAAATAGAGTCATAAGCATGAGTCACATGGTGGGTATATGGGAAAGGGTGAGGGAATATCCTGGCCTCGGGTTATAGATTTAATAGCCAATCACAATTAGGAGACAAGATTTGGAGCCTACACAATGAAGGGAGTTAGAACTGACATCAGTTTGCAGGAACCTTTAGGCGTTTTATCAAAGAAAAGTTTGTGGTGTGTGTGTGTTGTTGTTTTTTAATCTCTCTAGGATAGGCAGAACACAGGAAGATTTTTTTCTCAACCTGGACTCTGTCTAAATGGAAAAAAAAAATTTCTAACCATAGACATACATTTTTTTAGATTTGAGGTTTTAAATCTATACTTCTTACACGCCATATGCTGAGAAAGCAATGAAGTAGTAAGTGAATGTGAATACTCCCTAGGTGCCTTACAAGAAACTAAAATAAAAGCTATTCTAGAAGTATGCACCCTCATCCCAGGCTATACTGTATTTCCCCCCAGAAAATGCACTATTAACATAGACTTATTTTCCAAAAACTACAAAACAGCCAATATAAATAAGTGTCAGTATACCAATATATACCAGGATTAGCCTTTATCAACTTCAGATAATTAATAGAGAATGTAAATAGAAAAGTATAAAATATTTTCAACAAAGCATCAAAACATAAAAGCAGAATACCTAAAAATGAAAAATTTGGCCAGCTAAGAGAGAATTAACAATCAGAAGCTAGATCTGAGGAAATTACCCTAGAAGTAGTACAGAGTTGTAGAGATAGAAACTGTGAAGTAGAGTTTCATAGATATGGCAAATAAAATGAGAAGATCCAACATACATAGAATAGGAGTTACGGATGGAAACCATAGAGGAATGAAAGAGACATACTATTTGATGAAGAAGTTTTCCCAACAGTTAAGCACCTAAATTTCTGTATGAAATACTTAAACTTTAAGTATCTGGAATAACTTCTCTTTTCCTGACTGTCTCATGATTGATATAATTTCATCTGAGCTATTAAGAATGAGAGCATAATAAAATCATTTTAAAAACAAGAACTGAAAGATTTCATTCACTTATAGATGCTCTGAAAGAATTGCTAAGGAATACTTCAAGTAATAGAATGAGCGTAGAAGGAAGAGTGCATTATGCTGAGTGAAAAAAGCCAATCTCAAAAGGTCATATGAGGTGTGATTCCACTTAGACACCATTTTCAAAATTACAGGATTATAGTGAAAGGAGTGCATATTAATGGTTGCCAAGGGGTAAGAATGGTGGATGGGGAAGGACAGAGAGGGGCAACTGTAAAGCACAAGAGAGAACTTGGTGATAACGAAACACTCTGTATCTTAATTGCAGTGGTGGTTACCTGAATCTTCACATGATAAAATGGCATAGAACTGTACACACACATTGTACCAGTGCAAATTTTCTGGTTTTGGTATTTCTGCCATAGTTATTTTAAGATGTAACCATTGGGAGAAACTGAAACATGGGACCTTCCTGTATTATCTTTGCAACTTCTTTGAATCTATAATGATTTCCAAAGAAGTTTTTTAAAAAGGAAAAGTAAAAGTGAAACTGAAATACCGGACAATAATGCCATGTAAGAAGGAAGAAAATTTTGCCTTGAGTGATAAATTCCTTGTATTATTTGAGAAGATGATATATTGATTGCTATTATATTTTAAGTCCATTTTCCATAGTAAAAGCTTAAATGTATCCATTAAAATGTAAAATTACAATGTTATTTCTAAACATATAAAGAAATGAAAAAGGACAGAGTAAATAAAACTTAGGAGATGAATTTTATTTCTAGCAGTGGGGTTAACTAGGTACTAACACCAACTTCCCACCAAAAACAATTAAAAATGTTAAATAAGACTTAATTTAATTCTATCCGTGAATTGGTAACAAAATATGAGAAATTCAAGAAGGAAACTAAATGGAAGCAAGAACCTAAGCCAAGTAAGGAGTCAGCTTTCACCTTGAAGACATTTTTTTTTAATATTTTTTTAAATTTTTATTTACTTATGATAGTCACAGAGAGAGAGAGAGAGAGAGAGGCAGAGACACAGGCAGAGGGAGAAGCAGGCTCCATGCACCGGGAGCCCGATGTGGGATTCGATCCCGGGTCTTCAGGATCGCGCCCTGGGCCAAAGACAGGCGCCAAACCGCTGCGCCACCCAGGGATCCCTTCACCTTGAAGACATTTACTGAATTGGGTTGAACCTTTGGTTTTTGTGTGTCCAAGGTAGAAGGAATAGTAGTCAAAATTCAGGAACTACCCAAATAAATATCTCCTTAAAGCTGAGAACACACACACACACACACACACACACACACACACAAAAGGCTGAGAACACAGACTGGAACTGTAAGGAGGATACAAAGTGATTGGAATTAAAAGTTGGATTCCCTCTAATCTTCAGAAAGAAATATTGGATATTTAGATATTTATTACATTTAGGCTATGGTGAGGTAGGTAGGTATGCAAAAATTTATATGGAATTACTAAAAGAAAAATAATAGGTAATATAAATATTTTTTTAAGTTTGAAGAACTGTATAAATTTCACAGACTTTAAGGAAAAAGCTGTACTGGAGATAAAGACAAGCTACTACATAAGTATAAAATTTTCAGCTCACTAAGAAGATACTTTTCTAAGTGTACATAATAAGAGGGTGTAAAAGTAAATAAAACAAAAATTGACAAACTTATAAGGAGAAATAGATTCACCAATCTTTTTCAGAAGCATTTAACACATCTCTCAGTTTTTACAAGATCTATCTAATACTAATAGGCTGATTGCTATATCTACACATTAAAATTAAGAGCTAGTCATACCTTATATTTTATAGATACTCCTTTTTATTCACTCAATATTTAATATAAACAATTTTTAATTTAAAAAACTCAAGTTTACAGCAGAAAAAGACAAGTTCTAAGAAAGCAAATAAAAATATTAAATTCAAAATAATATAGAAATGTACTCAACTATTAGCTTTCAGAGATGTAAAATACAGTGATCTTATCAGATCAGTAAACAGTGTTCTCAGATTTTTTAACCTACATTTTGCTTATAAGAGGCATAGTTGACACATTAAGACACAAATTAGAAGTAAAAAAAGATGTGAGGCAAACATTAATAAAAAGAAAACTAACACACTGATATTAGATGCAATATTTTTAAGGCATAAACTTTGTTATACTACAAATTAAAAATAAAAAACTCCAAATATATATAAAAAGTTTGTATGCACCTATTAACAAAGTCACAAATTATATATAGCAAAAATTGACAGAATTACAATAAAATGACAAAACTATAGTCCTGACTGGAGACATAATACACTTCCCTGAATAATTGCTCAAGCATACAAATTATTAATAAGGCTAGAAAGAATTTGAAGAAAACAATTAACAATGTAATCTAATGGGTAGATTTATGCAATGATTCTAATATTTGTGAATTACTTTTCACATAAATATATAACATTTGTAAGGAGTTGCCATATACTAGGGCACAAAGGAAGTCTTAACAAAAGCTAAAAAAAAAAAAATCAGGATCATACTACCTGTAATCTATAACCCACAAAATTAGAAATTAGAAAAAGATAATTTAAAACATCCCTTAACCTTGGAAATTTAAAAATAAACTTCTTAAACTCATGGGTCAGAATAAAAATTGCAATAGAAGTTTGAAAATTTGGGATCCCTGGGTGGCGCAGCGGTTTGGCGCCTGCCTTTGGCCCAGGGCGCGATCCTGGAGACGCGGGATCGAGTCCCACGTCGGGCTCCCGGTGCATGGAGCCTGCTTCTCCCTCCACCTGTGTCTCTGCCTCTCTCTCTCTCTCTGTGACTATCATAAATAAATAAAAAATTAAAAAAAAAATTAAAAAAAAAAAAAAAAGAAGTTTGAAAATTTTTGGAATGGCGCAATAATAAAAATGTACCATTTCAAAGCTTGTGAGATGAAGGTAAGGAAGTACTTAAAGGAAAAGTTATAGATAAATATCCAACTAGAAAAACAGGGAATAAACTGAAAGAAAGTAAAAGGAAGGAAATAAAGAGCTGAAATTGAGGAATTAGAAAATATAGAATAATAAGATTGTTCTTGGAAGAGACTAGTCTAATACATAAACATGAAACAAAGCTAATTAAGAAATCCACAAATAATCAGTATTAGAATGAAAAAGGAGTCAAGAGCTACCGATGCATTAATATTTAAATACGTAAGGGAATACAGTTTTTAGTCAAGAGTTACCTAGCTCTGTTCCCCTGGAAAGCTGTTCCCTCTGTTCCCCTAGAATTGCAAATAATAATTGAGATTGACTTTTGGAATGTGACCTATGTTTATGCCAGGCACCAATGCTTATGGTAAAAGTGACACTTGATGAGTAAATCACATTGGCCTGGGAGGGCTGTAAATAAGCTATTAGAAAACCATAGCTTTAAACTTCCCTGAAAATCTTGGTGACTTTAAGCTGTATCTGTAGAATTATGAAAGAAAATATTAATGACCCCTGTACCCATCCAGTGTGATTTTGTTCCTTCATATCTGAGATTAGCTTCTGTTTGGTGGCCTATTGTGATGAATACTCCTATTGAAGAAAAATGCCTGACATTGTCCTGCCAATCTAATGTATATCCTGGTCTGAACTCTGTTAAAAGAATTTATGTCAAGAATGGTCGATAGTAGTTATGTGAATCTAACTGTTAGTTAAGCTCAAGAAACTTTCCCCTTGTGGGCATAAATTATGGCAATAAATTTGAAAACTTAGCTGAAATGGATAATTTCCCAGAAAAATAAAACTTGTCCAAATTGACTCAAGAGCAATTAGGAAACACAAATAGAACTATAACTATAAGAAATTAATATACCTCTAACCTATTAAGAAATTAAATTTTAAAAAAAAGAAATTAAATTTTTTGTTCGCTGAAAGAAATGATAAACAGTGAAAATATATTCCAGAGACAGGGAAATCATTTTGTTAACATGTAATAAAGGCAGAAATGCTCATGATAGAGCAAATCCATCTATAGGTACTACCCTAAGGAAACTCTCATATATAAGCACACAGAAATGTATAAGTATATTCATTATATCATCATAAGAGTGAATAATTGGAATTCTCCATCAAAAGGAGAATAAACAAATCTGTGATGAATGTAAAAGAATATTATACAGCTAATGAATGAACTATAGCTGTTTGCATCAATATAAACAAATATGGAAAACAATGTAGGACAAAGTAAGCCAAAATGTATTATGTACATTGGGATGTCATTAATGTTTTAAAATGCTGAGTTAGTTATATATGTAATAAAAGTATAAAAACATGCATGGGAATTGAGGATAACAGTTACTCCTACTAGGGGAAAGGTTTGGAATGGAGAGAACTGTGCAAGTGCTTCAGTTTAATCTCTGATGTTTTATTTCTTCAGTTGGGTGCTGGTTAAATTTATCTTAATTTTTTGAGAAACATTAAATATTTTATTTAAAAAGGTATGTAAGTTGAAATACCAATTTTAATGTACTTAAATTACAGCAAGGGCTCTAAGATGATAATAATTCATGTTACAAGACATTACATAATCACCAAAAGGATAGTAAAAAGAATAGCTATTGCAAAATTTAGGTAAGTGGACAATGCCTTCTCTGTTACTGTGATAAAGGTTCATGGAGAGCGAAGCACTTCATCTAGATAAAATTCTAATTGATTTGTTTTTAGGGTTCTATTTTGTCCTTTTCCTTCACTGTGTATTTAGTGAAATCCCTGTGGCATATCCACAAAAAGATTTAGTTGACAAAGCATGGGGTGTGTTTGAAGCAAGGCAAGTAGATTAATTTAAAAGGGGCAATGGATTTGTGAAGCAAATAGTGGACATTAAGGATATATGGGGTAAGATTATTATAGATCTTGAATGTCTAGTATAGAAATTTAGACCTTATTCTTTAGTCTGTTGTTGTTTTTCCAGTTTTTCTATTTAGCCATGATTCATTTACATTGTGACAAAGCAGGATACGTTTACATCCTGATGAAACACATGACTAGGAAAAAAGTTTCACAAAAGTATGCACCTGCTTGAAAATCCTGTTGTTAGCAAATGGGAAGCAATTGAATGCCTTCAAATAGCAAAGTGAAATGTAAACAAAAAACATCTCACCATAGTTTGCAGTCTACTTTGAAGTGCAAAGATTCTGCTGTTGCATATGGCTAGGCATAATGGTCTTTATCAGTTTAGAGAATTGTGAAGGAAGATTTAGAAGATCTTAACATCTTTCAGAGCCCAAATAAGATTTTATTACCAAGGGTATTAGAAACTTTAACAAAAATGTAAGAATAAGGCATCTGGTCTTTGTCCTGAGGTGTTTGAATTCTCACGACACATGGTGAAGGGACAGATTGTGACCCACATATGGGGTTGGTGGTCTGAATTTATGTTAAAGAAAACACCAGTGATTTCTAAGAAAAGTACTGAAAACTTGAGGGCATTTACTTGGGGTCCTGATGTGAAGCTAAAGTTAGGCAATTTGGCAAATGGTGGCAATATGGATATTGAAAACTAGCAAGGTGAAATAGACTGTGTATAGACACTTACTGGTCATTGATTAAGTAAGGGCAAGTAAATGAATAAATGTGAATTGGATGGGAATTGGGCTATGGTATTAAAGTAGCCTTACTTTAGAGTAAAATGCAGGAATAAAAGATGCGAGACATTTTTCTAATTCAGTAGGAAATAAGACTTAAAAACAATTTCTGAGAGAAAAGACAGAACAACCATGGTGTCAATTATAGAACTGAGTCTGAAGCAGTTTATAGGGGGGGATATTTTATAACAGCATGCTGATGATTTTGTTTCCTAATATTGCAGAAGAGTAGAAAAGAGTAAGAACAAGAAACCAATGTCACCTTTTGCACCAAAGCTGTTTCACTTGTAAAAAATATGATAAAACACTTCTTTGTCAAAAGAGAAACTGTAATTAGGGGCACTTGGGTGGCTCGGTTTGTTAAGTGTCTGCCTTTGGCTCAAAGTCATGATCCCAAGGTACTGGGATCAAGTGGGGCTCCCTGCTCAACTGGGAGCCTACTTCTTTCCCTCTCCTGCTTACTCATGCTGTTTCTTACTATCCCTCTCTCAAATAAAATATTTTTTCAAAGGAAACTATAATTTTAAATTGGCTAAATTTTATTTTGGAGTACCTTCAAATCTTTGAGATGATGCTTCTAACTTGGTTTCTGTTTTGTTTTGTTTTGTTTACTTCTTTCTGCCCAAGCCTATCGCCTTTTTTTAATCAATTTTTTTAAATTTTGAGATAATCACAGATTCACATTCAGTTGCAAGAAATAATATAAGGAAATCCATATACCCTGTCTTCAGTCTTTGTATAGACTATTTAAAAGAAAAAGAAATATATGGCTATACAAAGATACATATTCATAGCAGTTATATTTATAATTAACAAATGGAAACCAAAAAAATGCCCATCAACAGATGAATGGATAAATACCTTTGGTATATCAAAACAGTAAAGTACTACATGGCAATAAAAGTAAATACTGATTGCACAGTACTATAGAAAAATAATTATAATGAGTGAGTGAATTCAGACAAGAAAGAATATGTATTGTTTCATTCATAAAATAGTCTAGAAAATCCAAACCAATCTAGGACAGAAAACAAATCTGAGGTTGCCTGGGGATGAGGGTGGGGGTAGGGAAGGGCAGGAGAGAGGGATTATCAAGGAGCATAAGGAAATTCTAGTTTTCTGAGTGAGGCATATATTCATTATCTTGATTATGATGATGGTTTCACAGGTACATTCATAGGTTATAACTTACAAATTGTACACTTTAAATATGTGCAGTTTACTATACTGTAATAAAGCTATTACAACAAAAGATATACATTCAAAAACTGGAGAATGATTTAATTATGTTATATAAAAGTAAATTTTGAACACTGTAGCTTTTAGAAATCATGTTTTTGAAGAGTAGTTAATGTCAACAGAAAATGCTCATAATATTCAGAGACGAGTGCGGTTCCGAGTTACAACAGTCCATTAATATTTGTTGAATGTTAAATGATTGAGCAGTGTTAAATGAAAAAAGCAAGATATAGGGCAGCTTGGGTGGCTCAGCAGTTTAGCGCCGCCTTCAGCCCGGGGTGTGATCCTGCAGACCTATGATCAAGTCCCGCATCGGGCTCCCTGCAGGGAGCCTGCTTTTCCCTCTGCTTGTGTCTCTGCCTCTCTCTCTCTCTCTCTCTCTCTCTCTCTCTCGATCTCTCTCTCTCTCTCTCTCTCTTTCTGTGTGTGTGTGTGTGTCTGTCTGTCTGTCATGAATAATCAAATAAAATCTTTAAAAAAAAAAGCAAGATATATAAAAAATGTTATATAAAAGGAACTGGTAATATGTAATCTTTTGGGATTGGTGCTTTTTTTTTTTTCTACTCAGCATAATTCCTTGGAGATTTTTGCTTGTTTTTGCATGTATTAATAGCTTTTTTTCATTTTTTTGATGAGTGATATTCAGTGCGATGTACCAGAGTTTAACCCTTTGAAGAATATCTGCGTTGATTTTGACCTGTTTATGAATAAAGCTGCACGTATTAGTTTCCACTGGCTACCACAACAAATTACCACAAACTAGGGCTTAAAACAATACACATTTATTCTCTCACAGTTCTCTAAGGCTTGGAGTCTGAAATTTGGGAGGACCCCACTCCCTCTGAGGGCTCTGGGAGAACTGATTCTTTGCCTCTTCCAGCTTTACTGGCTTCCTCAGCTTGTAACCAGTCCCTGCCTCTGTCTTCGCATTGCCTTCCTCTCTTCTGTCAAATTATCTCCTATGTGTTTCTATAAGGACACTTGTGTTTGGATCTAAGGCCCACCTGAATCCAGAGTGATCTCTTCCTGTAAGGATCTTTCATTATATCTATGAAATCCCTTTTTCCAAACTACACTACTCATGTGTCTATTTTTGTTGGCAATTAAATCTTCATTTCATTGTGACATATGACCTGGAATGTGATTGCTGGATTGTATGATAACTATGTGTTTAACTATTTTTTCTTTCTTTTTTTTTTTAAGAAAATACCAGCCCATTTTCCAGAGTTACTCTGCAATTTTACATTCACACTAGCATTGTATACACAATCCAGTTTCTCTGTGTCCTGAGCAATATTTGATGGGGTTGCTATTTTTTTAATTTTAGTTATCCTGGTAGGTGTATGGTGATGTCTTATTGTGATTTTAATTTCCACTTCCTTAATGGCTAATGGCTAATGATGCTGAACATCTTTTTGTGTGCTTATTTGCCATCTGTATATCTTCTTTGGGTAAATATCTCTTCATGTCTGTTGCCTGTGTCCTAATTGGATTGTTTGCTTTTTTAAAATGTTGAATTTTAAGAGGTATTTACTTAGTCTAGATATTAATCCTTTGTCACATTTTTCCATTTTCATTTGCAGAGCAAATGTTTTTAATTTTGATGAGATTCATGTGAGCAATTTTTCCTTTCATGATTCCTGTTTTTGGGTGTCAAGTCTAAGAACTCTTTTCCTAGCCCTAGATCTGGAGGATTTTCCTCCTATGTATTTTGCTAAAAGGTTTTTGTAATTTTACATTTTATGTTTAAATCTGTGATGTATTTTGAATTTTTATGTAGGTATGACAAGTCTTAGATCAAGTTGCATTCTTTTGCCTATGGATGTCTAGTTGCTCTAGCACCATTTGTTGAAAGTTTAGCTTCCCTCCATTTGGCAATAAAAAAATCATTTGGGCATTTTTGTGTGGATCTATTTCTGGGTTCTTTATTTTCTTCCATTGACATATATCTTTATCCTCCCATGAATACTACACAACTGAATACTGTAACTATAAGTTAAATCTTGAAAACAGACTGATTCCTCACACTTCATTTTTTTTCAAAAGTATTTTACCTTGTCTAATTCTTTGCCTTTCCTATGAATTTTGGAATAATCTTGTCTATATAAAAATTCTTTGTGGGATTTTTATAGGTAAAACTGTATATTAATTTGGTGAGAACTGACAGCTTTACTGTGTTGAGTCTTCCAATCCATGAGCACAATATGTTTCTATATTTATTTTTATCTTCTTTGATTTCTTTTATCATTGTGCAGTTTGCAGCATACAAGTCTTGTATGTATTTTCTTAGATTTACTCCTAAATATTTAACTTTTTGAACTCATTGTAAATGGTATTAATTTTTTGGGGGGGTGCCATGTGTTCATTACTTGTATATAGAAGTACAATTGATTCTTGTATGTGTATCTTGTATCTTGCTGAGCTCACTTAATAGTTTTAGGAGTTTTTTATAGATACCTTTAGATATTCTACATAGCTAGTCATGTCATATGTAAATAAGGACACTTTTACTACTTCCTTTCCAATGTATATGCCATTTATTTCCTTTTCTTGTCTTATTGCATAGACCTTCTAGCACTATGTTAAGTAAGAACAATGAAAGGAGACTCCTTGTCCTACTCCCATTCATAGAAGGAATGCATTCCATCTTGACCATTCATTATAATATTAGCTGCAGGTTTTTGCTCTTCATCAAATTGAGGAAGTATCCCTCTATTCCTATCATTCTGAGCATTTTATCATGAATGAGTATTAAATTTTGTCAAGTGCTGGTTTTTTTGTTTTTGTTTTTGTATCATTTGATATAATCATGTGATATACCCTCTTGAATTTTAATTTTAGCCAGCCTTTAATACTGTAGTAAACCTCACTTGGTTTTGGTATATAACCCTTTTTGTATGTTGTTGGATTGTATTTACTAATCTTTTGTTGAGCACTTTTGCATCTATGTTAATAAGGGATGTTGATCTGAAGTTTTCTTCTTTCCTGTCTCATTAAAACATGTGAAGCATGCATGGGAATTATCAATGTCAAATTCAGATTGAGTTACATGTAGGGAGGCAAGAAAGAGAGAGAAATGAGGTGGAGAAGCATTACCCACAAGGTTTAAGTTGTAACTATAATATATTTCTTAAAAAAATAATAAGCAGGAATGCCTGGGTGGCTCAGCAGTTGAGCGTCTGTCTGTGTGTAGCTCAGGGTGTGATCCTGAAGTACCAGGATCAAGTCCCACAATGGGCTCCCCACAAGGAGCCTGCCTCTCACTCTGCCTATGTTTCTCTGCCTTTCTCTGTCTCTCATGAATAAATAAATAAGATCTTTTTTAAAAATTAATTAAAATAGAAATATTAAATTTGACAAAACTAAATAGTGGTTATACAGACATTCCATGACATCATTCCTTTTACTTCTTTATATGCTTGGAATGTTTTTTTTTAAGGAAAATAAAAACAGTTAAAATATTTTGCTAAAGGACCCAGGCACCACCTACATCTTATTTTAGGAATAAAATTCCCAAAGGAGGGATGCCTGGGTGGCTCAGTGGTTGAGCGTCTGCCTTCCGGCCCAGTGTGTGATCCTGGAATCCCGGGATCGAGTCCCACATCGGGCTCCCTGCATGGAACCTGTGTCTCTGCCTCTCTCTCTCTCTCTCTCTCTCTCATGAATAAATAAATAAAAATCTTTTTAAAAAATCCCAAAGGAAAAGGGTTAGTAAAAATTATCAAAAACCACTGTGAAGGAGAGTAACACAGCCAGTGTATGTAAAGTTAATCCATTTGTACCTGTGTAGCTGGCTACTAAATGTTCAATTTAAACTTCTATGTTTGAGGTACTGAGTACCTTCAGAGTCCACAGGCTGAGCTTCACGTTACAAATATTTCTTCTCTTCTGCTGTTTCTCTCTTTATCTATGTTCCAATGTCTTTTTCTTACCTCTTTCCTAGACGTGATGCTAGTCTAATGTTTTGTCCTTTCATCTGTTGATGAGAAGCGGGAAACGTCTTTATTTCAATTGATTCCTTTTCTAAGTCAAAGGGCACACACACGAGAGACTTAAACCAAGTCTCTATGCCTATAAAAATCCTCAAAGAGGTTTTTTTCAAAAAGTGGGAGGTAACATTTTCAGGATCCTCCTGTAGAAGCCAGTTCTCTTTTCCCTTTTATCTCTAGCCTTCCTTACACAGAAAGCTCTCTTTGTTGAACTTCACTACCAGGACAGGTATGTGTGTCAAGTGTTTGTTATGTATTAAAAGAGCTACTAATTTGATAATATGTAAGTCTTAAACATGCACACAAAAAAATCCTTTGTTAATTCCTACAAGAAAGGATACACCCATTTAATGTAAATATTACATAGAATCTGGTTCTATGAGGATTCTATCTGATTCATCATAAAAATTGAAGGACTTTGTTAATATATGTCATGGTTTTCTAAGCCAGCATAATAAGGTAATAGAACAAATCTTCAGTTATCAATCATATTTAGTTAAGCCCTATAGATTCTGTTATCACCAATAGGCAAATCTAGGTTATTTATGTTAGGTGGTGATAAGTGCTATAAAGAAAAATAAATTAAGGTAAAGGAGATAGAGAGTGCTAAGGGCTGGGAGTGGTTGCTCTTTTATATGGATGATCAGGGATGATACCTGAAATAAGTAAGAAAGGGAGGCATGTGATTCTGGGGAAAGAATATTTCAGCTAGAGGGAGCAGCAGTTACAGGGCTCTGAAATTAAAAGTATACTTGACACATTCAGGAACAAGACCAAAGGAGGCTGGAATAGAGTGAGTGAGGAAATGAAGAATAATAGCACATGAGGTCAGAGGGTTGGGATAGAGGGTGGTCAGATCAAGTAGGGCCTAGGAAGTCAAGGTAAGGACTTTGGCTTTGACTTTAAATGATATAAAAAGCTACTAAAGAATTTTAATCGAAGGAATGACCTGATATAATTTATGTTTTTAAAAGGATCATTTTGTCTGTACAGAAGGGAAGATGCCCATTAGATTCTTCCTTTATAATTTAGGGAATTTTAGTGAAATAATAAGTTAATATTTATGTGCTAATAAATAGTAATTATACCATATTTTCCAAATATTCTTTTATTTAATAATTACCACAACACTATGAAGTAGGATCCTAATTATCTCCCTTTTTACTAATGAGAAAAGTGATACACAAAGAAGTTCAGTAAATCACCCAAACCCACACAACCAATAAGTATCAGAGCTTGGATTCCAACTCAGGCAGTCAAACTTCATTGCTTCCACTCTTAATTAACAAAAACGCCAAACTGCCTCTTGTACTTCATGGTGGTATTATAAAGAATGTGTGGTATATATAGCTTTAAAATGTTATAATCCACCCAGTATATAATACCAATGAAGTAATGGAAAGAATAGGATTATTACGATCTATAAATTCTGTAAATTTTTAAGGCAAGGGATAGAGCTTATGGTAGATCATTGACTAGAGGGGGAAAATGGCTAGTAAAGGATATGTGTACTGTGTAGAGATAATTTTTATTGGAGGAAGAACATTTCTCTAAATGTTTAATTAAAAGGCTAACTTAAAGAACAGGGAAGTATTATATTTTAAGTGGCAATATTTAGACTGAGTGAATTGATTATTGCTGGATAAGATTAAATTTGAATAAGATCAGCAAGTATCAGACACACACAAACACACACAAAAAAACTAAAGATAGAAGTTTTGTCATCCCATAGAAGAATGAACCTCTAATATGCCACAATATGTTCTGAAAGTACCTACTTCAATAATTCTTTACCGATGTGCTGGATTTAACTGGGTTTTCAAGATCAGTTCCATTTCAAATGAAAATGTTTCTAGTGGTGGTTTAAGATACTTTTTTCCTGTTTGGTTTTTAAACTGAGTCATCCAATTTGAGACTATTGTGTCACATTTTCCACCTTTCATTCTCCTCAAGAGGCAAGAGTCAGGAGAAACACAAGTGATGAACATTAGTGGCAGAGTGTGTGGTTACAAGAATCAATAAACCACAGGATACTTCAGATTCTGAAACAGTGAAAAAAGGTGAGGCCACTATGTGAAGTCCACAGAGTGATTGTCTAAAGCTGGTGGTACTCAGAGTGCAAGGACCCAGCTCATAATTAAAGCTTCCTTATCCCATTATAACTCCTTTTACATAGACATCCTGAGAGAACCCATAACCTTGACCATATCTGAATTTTTACAAAACTGATGTTTTTACAAAATAACAATGCAGTTTAGTAAAGAAATAAACACATACTATGTAGTATATAAATTGTTATTGCTATGGTGTTAAACAGCCTTGCCTGAAGATTAAAGAAAGCCTCCAGGTCCAGATTTTAAAACACTAAAACCAGTTCATTCTAATCTCTCTAGTCTCTTGTGATGACCTTAAAGCATCACCACCACAAAGAAACTGTTTAGGATTTATGTTTTGTATTTTTATTAAAATTCTTTCTTGCCCTTGGCCTGATTTTTTTAAGTTTATTTTAATTTCTTCTACATTTAATTGCATAACTCAGACTTAAATTTTAATTGCCAGATCTTTAATTGATCCTTTAATTGAACAGATATAGGCTGTACTCTGTGAATTCTAGATTAGCCAAACAAAGAGAAAACTAGGAAAGCCCTGACAATGCTTCCAGTTTTAACGTGTCACTTGTCTTCATTTCTTCAATTCCAGCTTTTATCCACTTAAATCGAGTGGTGTTAGCTTAGATAGAGACTTCATAATAGAAGTAGGCTTTTAGAAATGAATTTTAAAAGCAGAGGACTTTTTCATTGTTTCAGGAATGAAACAGAAAATATGACAGTAGACAGGAGACAGTAAGAATGAAGATGAGCTAAGTAGTTTAAAAAGACACAGTTTTCAGGATTAAAGAGAAGAGGGATGTTGATGGGGGCAAATTGAAGGAGGTCTTTCAATATGAAAACAGTAAGTATAGCTGCTCCTTGTATATATTTAAATTAAGCAGCCCTTTAGCTTGGCTATGTAAAGCCAACAATCACTGAGCACCCACTATGTGCCCAACAGTACTTTACTTGTCTCAATTTATTTAATCCTCACAACAATGATATGAGATCCTTATCATTATTCTTCCTATTTTATGGTTGATTAAGTGAGGCATGGAGGAGATAAGGAACTTGATCAAGACTATGTATCTTTGAGTGTTGATACCGGGTTTCAAACTCAGACTGTCTAGCACTAGAGAGTCTCTGCCATTAACCACTAGGGTAAATCAACTCTTAAGATTGCAATCCTGTACTTTAATGCTATACAGCAACCTTAAAAGAATTTTTTGCGTAAGTCTTAATTTGTTATGTATCAGAAATGAGGATAGTCTAAAGATAGGAACGTGCCAAGATGCAGAACCTACCAAACATGTAATAGAAGCTTTCTGAGTTGGGAACCTTGGTGTATTATTATATTTGATTATTGGAGAAAGAGAGGGAGTTTCACTCCACACCTTCAAAAGTTTTCCTAATCTCTATGCTTGTTTTGTATTGATACAAACTATAGAAGCTATTTTCTAAGTTTATCTTTACAAACAATTTTTGGAGAATCCTACATTAAAGGGATAGGTATACCCAGATGAAAAAAAATAGGAAATACCAACAATGGAGGAATCTGCTATAAATAAAATAGGAGAATGAACACATTGGAGATTCTCTAATTTACAAAAAAATTTAAAAGTTAGTAATGATTGTGTTTGTTGGGGTGTCTCTGATCTTGCACCTTTCTGCTTTTTTTGATTTCTGATGTTTCTTTTGCTAACTTTTCCTCTCATTATAATAAAAGTCATCTTTTAAAAGCTTCATGAGTTTGAAAAAACTTAATTACAGATGATTCCACAATTGATTTATAATTTTTAAAATGTACTGACTTAGGGGATCCCTGGGTAGCTCAGCGGTTTAGCGCCTGCCTTTGGCCCAGGGCGCGATCCTGGAGTCCCGGGATCGAGTCCCGCGTCAGGCTCCTGGCGTGGAGCCTGCTTCTCCCTCCTCCTGTGTCTCTGCCTCTCTCTCTCTCTTTCTCCCTTTATCATAAATAAATAAATAAATCTTTAAAAAAATAAAAATAAAAATAAATGTACTGACTTAACTTACTGAATTATAAACTTATATCTAAGGCAGAGAATATATGTTCTCCTTATAACTTCCCAGGGTATCTATTCCAACAGATAGTGGTGGTCTAATATGTAATCATTAACAAACAAACAAAAACCTTCCTGGGGACTGTTGAACTCACCAGAGGGAGAAGTAAAATAAAATTTAGAATCTTCAAAAGCTGATGTAGGAGAAGCAAGTACTGAGGAATCATGAGTCATGAAAATAAGGGAACTTAGAGCAGAGTAAGAAAAACGCATAAGTACCAGAGCTGCCTATGCCATTATTATAAAAGTATAGCAGGTTCAGTTTCCTCCAAAATTTGCAGTGTGCCAAAAGTAACTTGTGAGTTCACCAGAGACTTTATAAAAATAAAGGGAAGGTGATATCAAAACCAAACAAAATTACTACAAAAAAGAAAATTACAAACTGATCTTTCTCATGAAAATAGAAAAATCCTTAACAAAATGCTGGCAAATTGAATTCAACAATATGTAGAAATTATTAGAAATAAAAGCCATGTGGAATTAATTCCAGGAATCCGTGGATGCTTTAACATTTTAAAATCAGTGTAATTCGCTATATTAACAAAGACAGAATCCCATGTTCATCTCATAAATATTTTTAATCTTTGATAAACTTTATAATAAAAAAATGGGACTAGATAGGATGCTGGGGTTGCTCAGCAGTTAAGAGCCTGCCTTTAGCCCAGGGCGTGATCCCGGAGTCCTGGGATCGAGTCCCATATCTTGCATGGAGCCTGCTTCTATCTCTGCCTATGTCTCTGCCTCTCTCTGTGTGTGTCTCTCATGAATAAATAAATAAAATCTTTTAAATAAATAAATAGACAGACTGGAAAGGAGCTTCCTTAACCTAATTAAGAGGATCTACAAAAATCAGACTAGAGTTCAAAACAAGACAAAGATGCCTACTATCATCACTCCTATTCAACATTGTACTATACTATACAATACACTGTATTATAACTGTACAATAAGACAAGAAACTAGAATCAAAAAAGAAAATTGTCATTATTCACAAATGACATTAGTATACATGAAAAACCCAAATGAATTGACAGTCTCATGTCTTTGGGATAGGCCATATTTCTTAAACAGGTCGCAGTGTTAACTACAAAGCAAAAATGAGTTCATTGGACTACATTAAAATTAAGAATTTCTATTCATCAAAGACAGCCTTTAAAAGAGCAAAAAGGCATACCACAACCTAAAAGATAACCGCAAACGTGAACTGACAAAAGACTTGTATCTATATTTTTTTTTCAAAGACTTTATTTATTCATGAGAGGCACAGAGAGGGAGAGAGAGAGAGAAAGACAAAGACACAGGTAGAGGAGAAGCAGGCTCCATGCAAGGAGTCCAACACGGGACTTGATCCCGGGTCTCCAGGATCACACCCCAGGCCAAAGGCTACACCACTGGGCCACCGGGTCTGCCCATTTTTATGGTTTTAATATACATTTTTGTTATGTCTAATAACATTAAGAGCGTTTTTTATAGGTTTATTGCCTATATGCCTATTGCCTCCCTGCATGGAGCCTGCTTCTCCCTCTGCCTGTGTGTCTCTGCCTCTCTGTCTGTGTGTCTCATGAATAAATAAATAAATCTTCGAAAAAACAAAAACAAAAAAACCACCATTTAAAAAAAAACATAAAAATAGCTAAAATACCAACAGTCAGTGAGAAAGAATGACTGGAATTCTCACATGCTGCTGGTTGGAGTATAAATTAATAAAAGATACTATGGCAAAAACTGCAAAACTGAATATAAGCATTATCTATACCTAACACTTCCACTCCAGGTATGTTCATGAAAGGCATGTTGTAGAATGTCTATAGTATATATTTTTAATAGTTTAACACCAGAAACACCCCAATTGTCCTTCAACAGGAGAATGGATAAATATGTGGTATACTCACACAATGGAACACTTTACAGCAGAGGTCAATAGACTTTTTATATAAAGAGACAGATAGTAAATATTTTAGATTTTTTATGCTGTACAAATTTCTACCCCAAGTACTCAATTCTATTGTTACAGCAAGAAAGCAGCCATTCACAATACTTAAACAAAAGATCATGACCATATTTTTTAAATACAAAAATACAATGCTTTATTTGTGAACACTGAAATTTGAATTTCATTTAGTTTTCATATGTGATGAACATTATCTTTCTTTTAATTTTTTAATACCACTTAAATATGTAAAAGTCTTCTTTAGCTCACAGACCATACAAAAACCTGGAACAAGGCTACATTTGGCCCACTGGCCATAGTTTGCCAAACCCTGTTCTACAAAAATAAGAATGAATAAACTACAACTACATGCAACAATGTGAATTAATCCCACATAATTTTGAGTAAAAAATGTGGATGCAAGATAGTACATACCAGTTGGTTCCATTTATATGAAGCTCAGAGGTAGGCAGAATTAATCTATGACATTCAAAGCCAGGATAGAGACTACCCTTGGGGTAGTTGGTAATGACTACATAAGAAGGGCTTCTGGGACTTGGTAAAGGGTTCTGTTTCTTGGTCTGGATGCTGGTTAAACAAGTGTGTACACTAAGTGAAAATTCATAGATTACACTTTTGATTTAAGCTCTTTTCAGTATATATGTTACTTGAATAAAAGCAGTATTAAAATAAGAGGCTATTGCTTATGTGGAACTGGAGAGGGGGAAAAGAGGTATATACAACAGTAGTTTTCTACCAGGGAAAAAAAAAAAGAAAAAGAAAGAAAGAAAAGGCACAGCAATCAATGGCACAGTTTTTTTTTTTTTAAATCACTGAAAAAATTATATCAATGACAAAATTCCAAAACAAAAGAGAGCTGGTGAACATGCAGTGAAATATTATAAAATGGGTGAATTTTTTAACTCCTTTTATTTTTAACTCCTCTTCAAACACTGTTTTAAAAGGTCATTTCTCTATTTCTTAAGGAAAATGATATAGATGGACTTCATTGCTGAGGAAATCTCCAAAAGTAAAAAAATCCGGGGATCATTTGACATTTCATTAAACCTCTAGCCTTTTCAAGCATCTCCGAATATGGACTGATTAGTTCCCTTCTGATGTCTTTGGATCCTGGTAGTACTACAGTTATAAGTAGGTCATACTAAAGTCCCAGCCATGCAGGCTTGAGAAAATATAGCCTTTTCATTTTATGATCTAGATCCAAAATTTACTTTTCAGTTTTTATGCTCAAAGAATTCTAAGAATTTTTTCCAAAAAGACATACTATATATTTAAACTTATAGTGATTTAAGTTCCCGTGGGTTGGTTCCATTGTTTCAGTGGTACATGTGGGAGACTTAAGAACTTGTCTTGGGGTTTGCTGCAATAGCCAAGGGACAGCTGTAGCTACAGAATTCCATGAAATTTTAAAATAATTTTTTAAACTAAGAATGTATAGAGGGAAATGGAAGCTGTTACATAATTAGAAACCAATAAAAATAGATACAGTTTTTAAAGCTAGAATACTATATACTTGCTAAACACTCCCTTTACAGTTCCTTGGAGTATTTGCATAATGCAACATTAACTTATTTTCCATTGCTTTTGCAATTCACCTTCTTTGTAATGTTACTGAGAATTTTTTTTACCGAATTTCTTTGTTTGAAACCTACTTTATATACATATATTTTTATCCTCTTGAATTGTCATCTACATTTGCAGACCAGCACATACAAACCATTCACCCTGATTTCTAGAATTTTTTATAGTTTAAAAAAAAAAAACCCTGCTGCTTATGGCTATGATACCTGGTATTATTTATGGGTTTTCATAAAAAAGAGGGGGGTGAGAAGAAAAAATACATTCCTCTTTGGCCTCTCTCTACCTTCTCCTCCTTCTCTATTCCCCCTCTCCACAGAGGAGTTTAATTTTAAATGATAAATGTGGAAATTAGAGACCATCGAGAAAATCCAATTTGGTGAGGAGTTTTAAAAATCCCATAATAAACGCAGAGTGAAATGTATGATTTAATGCAGGGCGCCAATGGCTGCTATTATGGGCTATTAGCAAATCGGGGCTGAGAGTGAATCTTTATCACTTGGTGAGTGCGGGTTGGTCCTGCCTTTCCCTCTGCTATTGATTTGTAGCCGCTTGTCATAATGACACCGGGAAGCAATGAATGGAAGATGTGCTTTTGATAGGATTCAGGGGGGTCTTGAAGGGGGGAGAGAAAATTCAGCAAGTTTTCTATCTCTTCTGCCTGATTAGATTTTTTCTTCTTTTAAGAGCTTTCACATTCCAATAAAAATGCTAAATCAGCTCTGTACAGAATGGTTAGGGTGTAAATAGCTAGTCACATTTAAAGGAGGAAAGGATATAGAAATACCAACCAAACTATGTAATGTTAGATGAATTTGACTTTATAGAAATGGAGTTGTGCATGTGTCCGTGTGTGTGCATGTGTGTGTCTGAACACATGAAGAGCAGAGTGAAGGAGTATCAAGGCATAATAGTATCGGTACACTTGCTATATAAAGATACACCTGTATTTTTGTAAGGATATGATGGTTTCCATTCCATATATGATAGAAGGTGGTCTAGCTTTATGTGAATGTCCTTTTTATAAAGAGGATATATCATGTGTGTGTGTGTGTGTGTGTGTGTGTGTGTTGAACTCCATAAAGGACACACACAACCAGGTATACTTGTGCTAATGATTAAGAAAATTAAACCCTGTAAATCTAATTCGTCATACCAGAGCTTTACACAAAATTTTCAGCATAGGGAAAGCATACTGTTTGAGAACAAAGGCATTCACATATAGGGTGATCCAGTGGAGGGAAAAAAAAAAAAGATTTCTCTATAGAAAATCTACATAAAATTTTCTTTAGAATGAGTTAGCTGTAGTTACATGGAAATGGTTGGTTTCAGTCTCAGTACATTTTGTTTTTCCTTTTTTCAGAGGAAACCATTGCTTTCCTTCCAGGTTCTTTTATTCCAAGATGATGCAGAGCATTAGAGTTCCTGTCTTGCATGCAGAAGTGCGTGCATGCATGCAGGCAGTGTGATATTAAAGCAATGGATATGGCAGATGCGGGCATGAGGGAGGAATGCATTCAAGGAACATATTAGACCATTTTGTAAATTGTATGCCAGGATAAAACCTACTTTCCCACCTGTTTTATTTCTCAGGCAAGTCAAGATGACTTTTAGTGAGAAGAGCACAGATTTTCACATAGATATTTGTTAAATATTTGTGGTTATAATGTATCCCTTTATCCTTACTGTTTGAGGAAGAATAAGAAATATTAAAATATATGTTGAGGGGTACCCAGGTGGCTCAATCAGGTAAGTTCCTGACACTTGGTTTCAGCTCAGGTGTTGATCTCAGGGTCCTGAGATGAAGCCTATTTCTTACTGAAGCCAGTTTCTTACTATTGAGCACTTGACTTGTTTGAGGCTTATAAGTAAGATATATAAACTATCAACAACTTTTCTGATCAAGATTAACTCAAATAAGTACACGAAATGAGATTATATTTTGTTTACAGTGTTTCATATGTATTAGGTGCTAGTATTATTGTTATGATTGCTTTTATTATAATTGAACAACATAGGGATAAGAGTCATAGGAGAAAAATAACCAAGTATCTACAGATATAAATAGAATGAGGGAAGTCCCCCTACATGGGACTCTGTGCTTGTCCCTGTGCTCTGTGCTCAGAGTCTGCTTGTCCCTCTCCTTCTGCTCCTCGCCCCTACACTCGCTCTCTCTTTTTCTCTTTCACAAGTAAATAAATCTTTAAAAAATAAAGTACACCACTGAACTTAAGCAGGAACCAGGTATGGAAAATAAATACCACCTGGATTCTTAAAGACAAACGTAAGCACCACCAGGTTTTCTAGTCTGTTGAAATATACATGAAAAAATTAGATAGGCCTGGTTTATAGAATTTAATGTCAGAGACCCAAAAAAAGTAGCTTTGAAAAGAAAATCAGAACTATTAATATATAATATATTTCTTGCATTTGAAGTAAAAAATGCCTGTCCATTTTTTAGGTATTAATTTCACTAAAACTGTGTGTGTGTGTATGTGTGTGATTTAAAATCAATTGTAAATGATATGGATATTTTATAGAGATGTGGACCAAGAACAGAGACAATTTATCTGCAGTTAGAACTTGTGCTCCATAGGGACTACTCCTATTTGCCATACCACCTACCTGAAAGGAGCTTATGAGAGCTTGTACCTTTTCAGACTTTGAGAACAATGCCCTTTAATAGAGAATGTTTCACAGGCTATGTAAACAGTTGTCAGAGTTCATACACTCCCATCTTCCATTTGAGGACTATGCCTAAACTGTGATAAATTAGAATGTTGCCATTTATTATGTATCATTTATTAAAAACTAATTAGGGATAGGAAGAGGTATTTCTCCATTTTTCAGTGGGGGGTTTTATTTATCATATATAGTAAGTGATTATTGTTTGGTCTATATATGGCTGTTTCATACTACAATGAATTACATGTATTAAAGTAATAATACCATATGTTCACACAGCCTTTGTTCTGAAGTAAAAGCATAATTAATCATTCCAAGAGCACAATGAGGTAGTCGTTTCCATATTTTATATATGTTAAGTGATTTCTACTGTTATCTAACCAAAAGCAATAGAGTTGAAAATAGAAGTATGAAACATTTTTATATTTCTTACCCTAAAGTTCTATAAATATAAAAATAAGATATCTCATTCTGTAAATTGGGACAATTATATATTTTAAAACTTGAAAAATTTTCTGAAATATCTGTACTATCATTTGCTAGGAAATCTATGCAAAATTACAATAAAGTTTATTTTTTGTATAATATGTCCAGTGATTATTTCTTTTTTCAAATTGACAGGGTGAACAGTTTCTTACTATTGAGCACTTGACTTGTTTGAGGCTTATAAGTAAGATATATAAACTATCAACAACTTTTCTGATCAAGATTAACTCAAATAAGTACACGAAATGAGATTATATTTTGTTTACAGTGTTTCATATGTATTAGGTGCTAGTATTATTGTTATGATTGCTTTTATTATAATTGAACAACATAGGGATAAGAGTCATAGAAAAATAACCAAGTATCTACAGATATAAATAGAATGAGGGAAAGGAGAAACTCAAGGCAAGAATAAATCATTATTTTTTGTAAATAGGAGACTAAGAATAAGGCAAATAAGATGGAAGGAGAATTAGAAATTCCTGGACATAAAAATATTAACAAATAACAGGTAATAAAGACAGTGCATTGAAGAAACTGTCAGAATAAATGGAAACAAAGATGTTAAGCAGAATTTAACCTAATGTTTTATAGGTCTATTATCTTCTTAAGCTTTTGTGGAGTAGCAAAAGACAAAGATCTTTTCAAAAAGTGTTTACAGCACAGTAAAATTTCTATAAGCTCTATACATTATCACACTAATCCTCCCCATTATCAACACTCCTGTGTGGTTTCTGGCAAGAGTTACTGCCTCTGTTTGATGGAGAAGCTGAATCACAGTGAACACTGACTTTGTCAAGGTCAGTGGTGAGTCAGACAGAAATAGAACCCAGAGTTTTTTACTTCAAATACCATGGCCCTTTTATACCCCTCTCTGTCTACTGTTGCCATCAGTTTGCTAGAGCCCCTGTTCTATTTGGACACCAAAGATTTAAATAACACAGGTACTTGAAGGCCATGTTTGAAGAACATTCCATCTCTAAACGTTGTCATATTCTAGAAACCTTAGGACATGTTACCTTCTATTTGTGCGTCTTATATTTTGGGATTGGCATTATTTAGCATTTTGTTTAAAAAAAAATTTAATTGCTTTTTCATACATTGTGCACATTTAACCTTACTAATGTGCACAGTGCAGAATAAAGTAACAGAATAACACTCCCTGCAAACAAACTAAACAAAAAGTGAAACAAAACTAAAAGATCTATGAATTCTAATTGTTCCTTCAGTGTTCTTACTTTCCTCATTTGTCAGAACACTATTTCAGAGATCTTATATTTACATATGGTCTGGGCCAAGTGTCTGACTGATCCTCACTTTAATCATTAAACAGAATGACAGCAATACATAAACATGCACACATATGTAGACATACCACACACATATATACATGCATTAAT
Organism: Vulpes vulpes; assembly: GCF_048418805.1. Classification (NCBI taxonomy): domain Eukaryota; kingdom Metazoa; phylum Chordata; class Mammalia; order Carnivora; family Canidae; genus Vulpes; species Vulpes vulpes. The sequence goes on along the minus strand of NC_132791.1, from coordinate 179,598,136 downwards.
AGTCCTTTTGAGTACTCAGCTTTTCTTAACTCTCTCACACTCTGGCTTTAATTCATTGTACATGGACTCTTTTAAAAGGGAAAAAATTGTGCCATGGGTAAAGTAGTATTTTATGGATTTATACTAGTCTCGTGGTTCAAATTCATTGGTGTGTATTAAACAATGAAAATATTGGGAAGCCTGGGTGGCTCAGCGGTTTAGCACCTACCTTTGGCCCAGGGCATGATCCTGGAGTCCCGGGAACGAGTCCCATATTGGGCTCCCTGCAATGGAGCCTGCTTCTCCCTCTGCCTGTGTCTGTGCCCCTCTCTCTCTGTGTGTCTCTCATGAATAAATAAATAAAATCTTCTAAAAAAATAATTAATTCAATGAAAATATTGGTTTCCAGAAACACACCTTTAAATTTCTTTGTACCAAAGTCAAAAACTGTTCAAAGGAATACATTGCCATTATTTAATGCTGTCTTTTGAAATATCTCATGTTTTCTTTTTCCTGGAATTTAAAAATACACTTGCCTTATAGTCAGGTAATTTGTTTTTCTGTGTTCTCCCACCAGAAATTTGAAGTTTAATACAAATAATTTTCTAAAAATTTTTCTTAGCATCTCACCAGTCTAAGTAGGTAAGTTTCCAGAGATCCAGAGTTTGAGAGAAGCAATTGTTGTCACTATTTTTTTTTATTGAACAAACTCCTGTTTTATAGGTACTATGAAGCATACTAAAATTTTTGCAGATTTTCTTTAAAAACTAGTCTTTCAGCAAAAAGCATGTTACTTTTAAAATAGATGTACCTCATTTCTTATAAGTTAAAAAGAATAAAACCCTCTCACTCTTTAATATACTGTGGGAGTCTTACTTGGCTAGCATTACAAGCCAGAAAACTGATCTAAAGCATCGTTTATCTTTCTCTTTTAGCTAAGGTTTCAAAGAAAACCTAAGGTCCAGTATAACCAGAACAATTCATGAAAAAAAAAATTGGTATGACATTTCACTTGCAAGACAGCACTAGAGGGCGCTCTTCAGCAGGTTGCAAGATAAGGTCCTTCTTACTGGTATCAGAGCCTAAGTTGGTAATGGATGTTTGAGGAGCTTTGAAGAAGGGGGACAGGGACAGCATTTAACCTTTTAGAAGATCTACTCTTCCCAAAAGACTAGAAACTCACCAGCATTGCCAATAATACAATACTATATTTCTTAAAACACATTCTTAGAATTTTCCATGAAGCATTTATCTCTTAGAAATTCATAATCTCAATTACATCCAAGTGTCTCTCCTTTCCTGCAGAAAGGAGACATTTTTTTTTTTAATTAACTATGGTAAGGTTGTTCCCTCATGTTTTTGTTTATGTCAGTATTCTTTTTCTACAGTAGGTGAATAGAAAAAAAATAACTATTGGTACTTCATTTCTTAATAAAAGAAATGTATTTTTTTCTCCTCTTAATTTAAAACAGCTGAAATTAAACCCAAAGTAACATTTTTAATCCTCTCTGATAAACTTTTTTCCTGTATTTTCCTCCACTGTAGTTGGAAATCTTTTTATTTTTCTTCTTCAGAGTTTGCGTTGAAGCAACTTGTGCATACTATTCTGATCCCCTTTCCTACCACTTTATTCTAGTCCACAACAAGATGTGCTCTCTAAATCTCTTATAATTCTTTTTTTTTCTTCCCTTTTTTTCCTCTTACATTTTCATTTTCTCTTTCTTAATATACCATGCTATGAGGCTGCAGGAATTAGAGTAGTATCTGAAGGTTATTAACTTATCTTTTCCAACAAGAATTCTAAATCTTTGTCAACAATTGCATTTAGATGTCTGTATCTAAATCAGTGTATATGCAGGACTTGGGCATAGAAAAGTTTAAGGAACCTTATGTATGCAAGACCTTCCAATCTCTGAACTGACTTGAAGATTCAAAGTATCTTTGTAATTCTGATGGATTTTTAACTCAAAGTAATAAAATGCTTAAATATCTTGAATACTAAATATGATATAATAACTGTTTTTATTTATGTCAGGCATATATGACCAAAAAAATCCAACTTTAGCCGTTAAATCCTTTGGGGAATTAAATTTATCTTTAACACAGCATGTTTAAGTTACATGCAGGTTTATTTTTTTAATTTTATTATTAATTATTAATTTTTATTTATTTATGATAGTCACAGAGAGAGAGAGAGAGGCAGAGACACAGGCAGAGGGAGAAGCAGGCTCCATGCACTAGGAGCCCGACGTGGGACTCGATCCCGGGTCTCCAGGATCACGCCCTGGGCCAAAGGCAGGCGCTAAACTGCTGCGCTACCCAGGGATCCCTACATGCAGGTTTAGACTGTAAATAGCTGCATTGCAATTTAGTAAAGTGACAGTGCTAGTGTTTGTTTTGGTCATCATTGAGAGATATACACCTGTAAGGGAAGAATACCTTCTTGTGTTTTCTTACCAGGCTAAAAATTTGTATGTGATGAAAGAAACAACATTGCTGCTCATCAGAGACATTGTGTCTTCCACATTACACTCAGTTCCAAAGCATTTGTTATACTAATAGTGGAAACACTATTGTCTTCAGCATTTTCATTTTAAATATAACTTGTTGAAATTCATGTATTTGCCTTATTTGATCCCATTTTCATACATCCTGGTGATACCAGTATATCAACATTTGTAAATATAAAAGTATATATCTGAAAAAGACTACAGGCATAAAACAAGATTTCTTGATTAAATCCTAATATCCAAGGCTATCTACTTAGAGCCCTTTCCTGCTAGAACCCTACTCAGAACCCTTTCCTGTCACTTAGTAAGCTTTTCTTCTTTGGCTGTGATTCTTTTTGAGTCTAATAAACTGAGTTAGATTTTCCTTATAGCCCAAGAAAACGAATGACTTTTGAAGAAGTATTCTTTCCTGAAAGTCAAAACTGAAACCTGTTCCTAAAGAGTGTTACTGTTGGATGACATTTTGCTGTAGATGATATTTTTCATAGTTATATAACACAAAGCAATTTTGGTAACTGAGCAGGAGACTAATTTCTGTGTCATCTGAACAAACCAGTAAACTCATTTGGTATTCCTAAAATCCTTCTTCTTCTCATAGTTTGTATCATAGTAAAGCTGTCATCATTTGTTCCCACATTATTACTTTAAATATGCAATGTTTACTCTCTACACAATAAGTCTTCAAAAGATTTTGACTGCTATAGTTGTTACTGTTTCTAAGAGGGATGTTTAGTGTAAGATGTACTAAGAAAATAATCTAATAGAATAGTTATGAGTGCAGCCCTACATTTGAACTCTGGCTCCTAAATGAGTTAAATTACTTCTCATAGTCTTAGTTTGTTCATGTGTAACATGAAAAAACAATGATAGCACCTATCTCATAAAGTGATTATAAAAAGTTAAGGTAAAACAATAAAGTGCTGATTATTATTTGATATGGGAAGGCTTATGAGAATTTGGTACAGTAAATGTGTTCTTTTCTCCAAAAACACTAAAATAACTTGGCTTTAAATTTTTATTTTAAATAATTGGAGAATATTCTTTTAGGAGATCCCATCCATACCTATACTTCAAATTATCTACCTTTAATTCTTTTTTTTTTTTTTAATTTTAGTTTTGATTCTTGAATTTCTATCTTTAGTCCAGATTGATATCTCTAAACATAGCCCAAAATCACCATGTCCAGAACTGCATTCATGATCTTCAAACCCCTACCTTGAAAAATAAAAACAAAAGTCTGTTCTTTTGTCTTTCAATCCTTACCTTCTGTAAATGACTTCACTATCTAATTGTAGAAACATAACAATCCTTTTTTTACCTCCCTCCCCATGTCCAGTTCATCAAGTTCCATTAATTTTACTTTACAAATACCTTAGATTCAACCACTTCTGTCCATATCCCCTGCTACCATCCCAAGCCAAGTTACTGTCATCTTTTACCTGGTCCACCACAGGAGCCACCTGTTTTTCCCATATCCACTTTTGCTTCTAACAATTGCTTCTCCATATCACAACCAAGGTCATCTTTTTAAAAGACACAGATCTGATTATTCCCTTCTGTTCATGAAACTTTTCAAAGACTTTGCATTTCTCCTAAAATGAAGACTTAACATCACAAACGTGGTATTCCAAGCTGAGCATGATCTGGACTTTGTCTCACTCTCCACCTTTATTATATTACATTTTTCCCTTTACTTCCTATTTCAATCACATACCCATTAAATAGGATCTTTGCCCAAATCTTTCTGTTTAGAATGAGCTTTTTCTCCCATCTCCATTTTCCCTAAGTAACTCCTAATCATTCTTCAGATCCCAGTTTAGCACTGAATTCCTCAAATCTTCCCATACTGTCATTCCTTCCCCACCAAACTGAATTATTTCCCTCTCTTCTAGGCTTTCATAGATCCCTGTGATATTTTTTATACCACTTATATAATTTTTATTATACTTATATTATTATTTGATTAGAGTCTATAAACTATGTGAGTGGAATCTATGTCTAGTTTTGCTCTCAGTTGAGTCACCTGTGCCTACAAAAATGTCTAGAACCTAATAAATATTGTCACATGAGAGAAGGAAAGTAATCACATGATTTAAAAATGGCAATATTCTAAATCTTCAGATATAGAGAAACCTTAGAAAGCATGTAATTATATATTTTTGCTTTATAGATTACAACATACTGAGATATACTTTCCTCTAATAGAAATTTTATCTTAGAAAAAGCTTTGACTAGATCATACTGATAGAAATGAAAGGCAGGGCCAGTCTCTTGAGTAAGCAGCCACAACCTATCAACTAAGCAGTTCTGTTTCCATAATTTCTATTTAATGAACCATTAGGAGTTATTGCAATTACTCTATGTCCAAATAGCTTTAGTAGCTAATAACTTATTTATTATGTATTCTTCAATTTCCCTATACCTTTGTGCATTCCAAAATAATTTTACACATACACATAATTTTACATATATATATTTGGATGTGTATATGCATATATGTATGAATATATGTTCTTTCCTTCCTTCCCTCAAAAATAATGAATAAAATGCAGACTGAAGTTGGAGAGAGACTATTTTATACTATAAAACTGTGAAAGAAAAGTCAGAAGACAAAATATTCATAAGGAAAAGGTGTCACAAAGTGCTTAATAACTTACAGGACAGTGCAGGATGTCAAAGAGACATCACCCCATTTTAACAATGAGCAAAAGCCAGATAACCTACAAAATCATATCTTTCATGAATAATCAGAGAGTTGAATTTGTGAAGCAACCAGGTAAAGTGAATTCCAAAGAATAACAAGCTTATCCAAAGAAATGGGGCACAGTTGTTTCATGTATAGTAAAGAATACATGGCCTCCATTAGAGTATACACAAATAAAACAAATTATGCCAACTTCTTAAAGGCCCAGTGTGGGTAAATATGACATTTTAGAATTCCTGAGAGTTCCAGGGTTTCTCACTCACTTGCAAGCTCTTTTCCATAGACTTCTACTACATGAAAAAGTTAAGAGGGCAGATCAGTAGGGGGAGAGAGCTTCTTTTGGTTACATTCAGACATGAAATTCTACTTACTTCCTGGACACTTTTTCATACAAAGCAAAAATCTGAAGCCACTGGGGTAAACAACAAGAAACTCTTACTTAGCATTCAAACAAAGATTTGCTACTTCTAGAGAAGGGGTAGACATCAAAGCCATCACCCCCTGTAGATTAAGAACTATCATTATTAAGGAGTTGAGTCAATTTAGTCTGTAGTTGAGGACAAATATTTTTTATCTCAGTCTTTACTACAAACAATGTTTAGGATTCAATTTAAAAATTACAAGACATACAAACTCAAGGAAAAACAATTTCAAAGAAGGAAGGCTATTAACAGAGCTAAACTTAGAGATGATACAGATATTGGAAGATGTATACAAGGACTATAAAATTAACATGATTAATAAGTTTAAGAATCTAGTGAAAAGGATAGATGACATTCATGAACATGTAGGGAATTTTGGAAGAGATGAAAACTATTTTAAAAAGTACTCTATATTGGGTGATGGGCACTGAGGGGGACACTTGATGGGATGAGCACTGGGTGATATGCTATATGTTGACAAATTGAACTCCCCCCCAAAAAAAAAAATTTTTTTTAAAGTATTCAATAGATATACTATGAAAAAAATACCACAGTCGAAGAATTCCTTTGATGGCTTATCACAGATAATACACGTCTAAGGAAATAATTAGTGAACCTAAGATAGATCATTAGAAATTATCCAGAGTGGAAAACAGAGCAAAACAAAGCAGTGGTAAAAAAAACGAACAGAGTACCCAAGAACTGTGGGACAATAGCAAACAGTCCAATTTATGTATAATTGGAGTCCCAGAAAGAGGAAAAAGAACTAGAGAGAGGAAAAGTTTGAAAATATAAAATTGAGTATTTTCCAAAATTAAGTAAAGACAAAATAGCACAAATTCAAGAGGATAAGAATATAAAACAGATACCTGCCTTAAGGGACATCATATTTAAACTGCTAAAAAATAATAATAATGAAATCTTGAAGGCAGCCATAAGAAAGAGAATATTATAAAGAAACAAAAATCAAGATGGCAAACTTATCGTCCAAGTTTGAAGACAATGTACCAATACATTTAAAGTGCTGAAATAAACTATCTTCCCAGAATTCTATATCTAGGGGAATTTAAGAAGAAATAAAGAACTTCCAGTGAACAGAAACTGAACAAATTTTATACAAGAATATTAGAGGAAGTTGATCAAGCAGAGTGGGATACTCCATGGAAATTTGGACCTACACAAAAAAAGAGTAGCAAATATAAGGAAATATTGGTAAATATAGAGAAACTTTTTTCTTATTTTTAATGTCTTTATGTAAAATGCCCATGTAAAACAAGGGTCAGTTAATTACAGTCCATGCACCACATCTGATCTCTGGCCTGCTTATGTATAGCCTGTGAGTGAAGTTTTTTTTTTTTTCACATTTTTAAAGGATTATAAAAAGAAAAATATATATATATGAAAGAAATTATATATGGCCCAAAAGCCCAAAATATTTACTACCACAACAATATCACAAAGACTGGGGAGAATGAAATGAAAGTCTACTGCCGTAAGTTTGAACATTGTATATGAAGTGATATAATGTTTTGAAGGAAGATTATGGTAAGTCAAGTACATATATGTGTATATTATAAACCCTACAGCATTACTACATTTAAAAGGGACGGGGGGCGATTATTAAGCCTGTAATAGAAATAAAATGGAACCATAAATGAATACTCAGTTAAATAGAAAAAAACAGGGCAGCCCAGGTGGCTCAGCAGGTTAGTGCCACCTTATGCCCAGGGTGTGATCCTGGAGACCAGGGATCGAGTCCCACGTCAGGCTCCCTGCATGGGGCCTGCTTCTCCCTCTGCCTGTGTCTCTGCCTCTCTCTCTCTCTCTGTCTCTCATGAATAAATAAATAAAATCTTAAAAAAAAAAAAAGAAAACCACATAATATAGATGGGTGGATGTGGGGGAGGGAGAAAGAAAAAAACTAACTGCAAAGTGGTAAGTATGACTGTCTATGTTGAAAATCCTAAAGAATCTAACAAAATTAAGTGCATTCAGCAAGTTCATAGGATACAAATTCAGTATACAAAAACCAACTATATTTCTCTGTAGTAGCAATGAAAGTTTGGAACTTCAAATTTTTAAAAATACCATCTACAGTAGCACCAAAACCATGAAATAAGAGGGATAAATTTAACAAAACATGCAAGATTTTTACAATGAAAATTACAAGATGCTGCTGAAGGAAATTAAAGAGGACCAAACTAAATAAAGAGATCTATCATATTTATTGTTTGGAATTTTCAGTATTATTGTCAGATCTCCCCAGAGTTACCTATTTAGATTTAGTGCAATTTTATTAAGAATTCCAGCAGACTTTTTAAACATAGAAATTGACTAATTTATGTGGAAAGCAGAGGAACAAAGTTTGGAGGGCTTACACCAGTTTATTTCAAGACTCACTAATACCAGTAATCAAGATAGTGTGGTTTTTGCATACAGTTAGATCTACAGATGAGTGGAACAAAATAGAGTACAAAAAGAAAACCACATAAATATGGTCAATTGATAATTGACAGAGATGCCAAGTTGATTCAAATGGGGAAAGGGTAACCTTCAACAAATGATGCTGAAAAAACTGGGCATCTGTATGCAAAAATAAAATGGAGAGAGGAGGGCAGAATAACTTAAACCTTGACCCATACCTTGTACATTGTACTACAAAACTTTTCTTAAATGAATTAAGAGCTAACTAATGAATTAAGAGCTAACTATAAAATCTACAGAGGAATATGCAGAATAGAATCTCTGACCTTGTATTAGGCAAAGATTTCCTTAAAACAAAGACACTGGGACCCCTAGGTGGCTCAGCTGTTGAGCACCTGCTTTCAGCCCAGGGTGTGATCCTGGAGTTCCAGGATGGAGTCCCACATGAGGCTCCATGCATGGAGCCTGCTTCTCTCTCTCTCTCTCTCTCTCTCTCTCTCTCTCTCTCATATGAGTAAATAAATAAAATCTTAAAAACAAAAAACAAAACAAAAAGACACCATCAAAAAAATTGATGATTTGAGTTTCATCAAAAATTTTTAAAATTTGTTCTTCAAAGTGTTAAAAAAGGAAAAGCTACAGACTGAGAGAAAATCTTTTCAAACCAGAGAGGTGATAAAGATTTCTATCTAGAGCATATAAAAACTCTTACAACTCAATGATAAAAAGATAAAAAACAAACTTTAAAATGGAAAACTGATTTGAACAGATATTTCATTAAAGTGGTCCTTTGGAAAATAAGCATAGGAAAAAATGTTTAACATTATTAGTCCTTAGGGAAATGTCGGTTAAAACCCACAATGAGATACCACTACTACATCTAAAAAATGTCTGAGATGTTTTCAAACCATGATAATTCTAACTGCTGGAATGTAGAGCAACTGGAACTACTATATTTTGCTGATGGAAAGGTACAAACATTTTGGAGAACATTTTGGTATTTATAAAGTCAAGCATTTATTTTAACAGATCACCTAGAAATTCCACTTCTCAGTATTTAGACAAAAGTTAATGAAAAACAGAAAAGTCACCATTATAGGGATAGAAATCAGATCAGTGGTTGCCAGAAGCTGGAACTAGAAGGAGATTGTAGTAGAGGGCGTGAGGAACTTTAGTGGTGCTGGAAATATTCTGTACCTTGATTGTGGTGGTGGTGGTGGTATAATAATATATTTGTTAATATGTTATAACAATATATTTGTCAAAATTTATGAAACTGTGTACTTAAGGGTGAATTTTATTTGCATTAAAAAAAAAACAAATGCTACCATATATGGTAATATGAATGAATCTGGAGGACATTGTATTAAGCAAAATAAGCCAGAAACAAGAAGAAAAATATCACATGATCTCATTTACATATGGACTCTTTAAAAAAAAAAAGTCAAAATCATGGTAACAAAGAGTATTAGAAAGTAGAATGATAGTTACCAGAAGCTGAGCAAACTGGAGAAGGAGAAAATTTGTACCCTTGATCAAAGAGTACAAACTCATTTCAAGGGAACAAACTTTCAATTATAAGAGGAATAAGTTCTGAAGACCTAATATACAGCATTGTGACTGTAGTTAATAAAATGTATCATGTGCTTGAAATTTGCTAAAAGAGTAGCTATCAAGTGTTTTCACCACAAATGCACACACAAACACACACCTGCAATAACTATGGTTGGTGATAAATATGTTAATTTGATTGTGGTAATCATTTCATAATGTATTTAGATATCAAAACATGTTGTACCCTTTAAATAATTTTTATTTGTCAAAAATAAAAATTGGAAAAATATGAATTTACGGTGTATGTCTCATTAAAGCTGATTTTTAAACTAAAAAACTATATAAGATTATAACATTGGCCAAAAACTTTATATAAAATATCGACTATTGAAATTTTGAATGTCATCATCAGAGTAAGAAACCATGCTGTATAATCTCTAATCTATAAATTTGAGTGCTCTTTTTCAACTCTCACCTCTAAGATGCTATCACCTCAAATATTATAAGTCTCATATATAGGTTTCGCTTTTATAATTTTATGTAATCTGTATTATGATTGTAGATATCTTTATGGCTCAGTGATAATTGCTATTTCTAACCCCAAATGTGACACAGTTTCCCTTTTGATAGACTATTTAATACTTTAAGAATTGATATCCCTGGGTCATGTAGGTGGCTCAGTGGGTTAAGTGTCTGCCTTCAGCTCAAGTCATGATCCCAGGGTGCTGGGATCAAGCCCCGAGTTGGGCTCCCTGCTCAGCGAGGAGTTTGCTTCTCCTCCTCCCTATCCCTCTGCCCCTCTCCCTGCTCATTCTCTCTCTCCTGCTTACTCTCTCTTTCTCAAATAAGTAATGTTAAAAAAAAAAAAAAAAGAATTTGTATCCCTGAACCACTGTGACAAGTGGGTCATATTATATCTATTTAGGTAATAGGAGTTTCTATTACATTTCAAATGTTTAATAACTGTACTTAATTATAACAATAATATTTATTAAGCATTTCGATGTTTTAAACACTTCTTTATTCTTCTATATCCTTGTTGGCCTTTATTCTACTTACTCTATATATTCAGATAAGAATGTGGTAATCAGTTTATACTTGCAGATTTGTCTCTTTTTTCCTCTCAGGCCTATCAATTTTTTGGTCCTATATTTTGGAGCTCTGTTATTAAGTACATATACATTTAGGATGTATATGTCTTCTTGATAAATTTTCCTTTTTATCATTATGAAATGGCCCTCTTTGTCTATAATATTCTTTATAATATTCTTTACCCAGGTGACATTTTGTCTGATAATTAATATAGCCATGACACTATTCTCATGATTTGTTTATGAATGTTAAATATTTCCCCATCCTTTTACTTTTAACCTATATCTTTGTATTTAAACTAGGTTTGTTGCACATAGCATATGGTTAGATTTTGTTTTTTTTATTCATTCTGACAATCTCTGACTTTTAATTGTTTAACCATTTGCATTTAATTTCACATTATATTCACTTTATATTACCAATAGTTGATTTGAATCAACTATTTTGTAATTTATTTTTTCTTTGTCTCATGTTTCCTTTTTTTTCTACCTTGTTTTTAATTACTTGAATATTTGTATTTTACCTCCTCTGTTGTCTTGTTAGCCAAACCTGTATGTTTAATATTTTTAGTGATTGCTCTAGGGTTACATAACACATTTTAACTTCTTACAATATACTGTGAAATAATAGTTTGCCTTGTCCTGTATAATAGAACTATTTTACAATATTATACTTTTATTTCCCATTCCTAAACTTTGTGCTACTGTTATCAAAAATTTTACTTTTATATAGTTACAAGCCCCACAATACAATGACAGTATTTTTGCTTCAAACTAGGGATCAGCAAGCATTTTCTCTAAAGGTACAGATAGTAAATATTATTGGCTTAGTAAGCCATATGTTTGTAACTACTGAAATCAGCCATCAGCCATACATAATGCATAAAAAGATGAGTTTGGCTATTTTTCACTGAAACTTTATTTTTCCAAAACAGGGACCAATCTGATTCTTGGGGCTATAGTTTGCTATTGTTCTAAATAATTATCTTATAAATCTGAGATTTAAAAATAAGAAAATAAAAAAAATAAGAAAATAATTTTTATATTTATTTACACTTTAAACTTTCTTTTGCTCTCCATTTTCTTCTATAGATACATATTTCCATCTGTTGTCATTTTTCTTCTCCTGAAGAACTTTAACTATTTTTTGTTGTTGTTGTTTTTAGTTTAGGTCTTCTGGGAATTGAATTCCTTAACTTTTGTTTATCTGCAAATGTTTTTATTTCACTTTCACATGTAAAGATTATTTTTGGTGGATATAGAATTCCACGTTTACAGTTTTCCCCACCCCCTACCCCATAGCACATTAAAGATATTCCTTTGTGTGTGTGTAGCTTCATTGATTTTGAAGAGAAATCAGGAGTTGTTGCTTTTTCTATCTACTTTTCTGTAATATATCTTCTTTTTCCTCTAGCTACTTTTAAGATTTTCTTATTATTGCTATTTTCAACAACTCAATTACGTTTTCCCTTGGTATGGTTTTCTTTGGGTTAATCTTGCTTAAATGTATTGAACTTCTTAATAAATCTGTGACTTTGCACTTTTCACCAACTATGGATATTTTTCAACTAGTACTCCAACAAACATATTTTTATGCCTCTCTTCATTTTCCAGGAATTCTAATTGCACATATGTTAGATCAGTTGCTATTGTCCTGCATGTCATTGAGGCTCAGATCATTTTTTCTCTTTTCTATTTTCTTTCTGTGCATTAGTTTTGATAGTTTTTACTGCTGTGTCCTTAGTTGCTCCCCTTTCAAGCCCATCTAGTGTATTTTTCATTTTGAATAATACATCGTTCTAGATCTAGAATCTTTTTAGAGGAGGGTTCAGAAGAGAGGGAAAGAGAGGCTAAGCAGGCTCCTAAGCATGGAGCCCAACATGAGGCTCAATCTCAGGACCCTGAGATCGTGACCTGAGCTGAAATCAAGAGTTTAATGCTTAACTGACTGACCCATGTCCCCCTATTTGGTTATTATTTCTATCTTCCATTTCTTTCCTCATTATGTTCATGTATTTTCTTTAAGTCTTTGTACGCATTAATAGTTGTTTAAAGTTCATGTATTGCCATCATCTGTTTTGTTTCTAGGTCTTCTTATACTCACTGACTTTTTCAACTAGGTGTTGAGTCACATTTTCCTGCTTCTTTACATATCTCGTGGTTTTTGTTGTTGGTTTTTGTTTTGTTTTTTTTAATTGAGTATTATGGTAAGGTCTAGATTTTTTTGTCTTCTATTAAAGTGTGTTAAACATATATTATCAGGCAGGCAGCTAGATTACATATGGATTAGTTTGATGCTTTTGAGGCTTGTTTTTAAAGGCTGTTTTGGTCAGTCTAAAGTAGTCTTCATTCAACAGTTAAGTTAGCCCTACTATTACCTTAAGACATGATCCTTTGCTGAACATGCTGCATAGTCAACAAGTCTCTCCATGCTAGCTGGTCAGAATTTTGATGTCTTCCAATCTTATATGAGCTCTGAAAGTTGTTAAATTTAGTTTCCTGGTAGTTCTTCTCCTGGTCCTATGAAGTTTCACCCTACACATAAATAACTTAGTATTTTGCCAAAGACTCTAGGAAAAAAGTGCCAGAGTCCCCCTGTGATTCTTTAATATATTTCAGAAGTCTGTAAATGTAAAACTACTATATAATCATACCAGAGCCCATGAGTTCAAAACTATCCTATTAACTATTACACAAAGATGATATTTGCCTTTCTATTCTCATTGAGTCATTAGTATATGATGGATTTTTCAGAGTCTACATGATATAAAGTACTGAAACAAATTGAACTCAAGAGTAGATTTGAAAACCCAAATGTCTTCTGTTAAACCAGAAAATTAAAAATCACAAAAAAGAAGAAAAAAGTGAACCAATGCTACTCTCTTCTTGTAATTTTTGTTTTCACAAATTAGTTATTTCTCATAGAAATACATCATATATGGCTTTTATGTGTTTTTTTTTATTATTATTATTCATGAGAGACACAAATAGGCACAGACACAGGCAGAGGGAGAAGCAGGCTCCATGCAGGGAGCCCGATGTGGGACTTGATCCTGGGTCTCCAGGATCACGCCCTGGGCCAAAGGCAGCACTAAACCACTGAGCCACCCAGGCTGCCCGGCTTTTATGTTTATATGAATTAATAAATATTACAAATATTTCAGAAATTTATATTTTAATTTTTAATAAACTAAATATTAATAGATATAATCCATCAAAATAAATCTCTGAGGTCCTCAATTTTTTAGAGTGTTAAAGAGGCTCTGAGACCAAAAAGTTTGAGAACCATTGCTCTAGGGAATAACTATGCAGCTTTTTGGATTTCTTCTTCATTGAATCACCCTCTTCTTGGGTACCCGGAAAAAATCCAGGTGCTTTGGCTTCCCTAAACTTTTTTTCTGTTTCCTCAACTACATGAAACTGTCAGGCTTTGCTTATTGGTTCCTCTTCCTGAGCCTCTGGTCTGGAAAGTGCCTCCAGACAGAACGTTGAGGTGATTGTGGGGCTTACCCTATTTATTTCCTATATTTTGTCCAGTTTATTTGTAATCACCCCCAGCTTTCTGTGTGGAGGCACTTTCCAGACCACAACCTGGGCGGGGAAAGCAGAATATGAACATATAACACAAATCTGATACTAGTAACTCCATTGGTTATCCAAGGAAATTGTTAAATGCTTTTAGATGAACCATCTGATTTAATTCTCACAAAAACACTACTAGTGGGAATCATCATTTTTCCCCCTTTTAATAGAACAGAAAAGAAAGTTTTATGAAAACAGGTTGTGGTTCAGCCAGATCCTGAGCCCTGGTAGTCAGATTTCAAAGACTTAAACTCTACACTGCAGTGCCTTCCATTGATTAAACTATTATTTATCAAGTGCATATTATATGCTAGGCACAGTCAAAACACTGGGGAACACAGCAGTAAACAAAATAGACAAAATTTTTGTCCTTGTCAGTTAATATCCTAGTAAGGAGAAATGAATAAATTAGATAAATAAATTATATTTCTGTTAGATAACTATTCTGGAGAAAAAGAAAGCAATAAAGGGGAATATGGAACAATGCTGAGATGGAACAATGTCTATTTAAGATAGGGTATGAAGAAAAGGCTTCAGGAGAAGATGATGTTAAAGGAGATGAAGAATAAATCCTAATATCTAGTGATATACCAAGAGGAGGGCATGGCTCTGTCAGAGCTATGAGGTAAGAGTTGGAAGCAACTTTGAGGAGGCCAGCGTGCAGAGTAGAGCATGCAAGGTAGAGAGCAGTTGTCGGTGAGATCTTTGAAGTAATGTAGGACTAGATTGTATAGAGCCTTGTAAAATCTTTGGTTTTCACTCTGAATGAGATGAGACTACACTAGGAGTTCTTAAGCAGAGCAGTGGCACAGACAGATTTCTATGGCTGTTATGCTAAAAAATACACCATAGAAAGGCAAGAATGAGAACAAGGAGTCCACTTTGGAGACTTTTGCAATAATTGAGGTAAACTCTGATAACAACAATGGAGATACCAAAAAGTGGCTCGTTTTTTTCTTCACAAGAGTAACAGTAGCAATAATCATCATCTATATGGTAGTTAAATTTTTTTGTCATTTGTATTAAATTCCTTAAAATATACTTTTCTTCATCATATATCATGTGTCAATAATTAAGGTAGTTTTTTAAATCCTCTATGTCAGGTGTTATTTTTCTCTATCTTAATATTTTACAGATTTGATGTATTTAAAAATAAATGGCCATACACACATGCACACGCACGCAGAAGTTTGATTACACTGTCATACACAAACAGTTAATCATATGCTGGTGCTCACTTTACACATAGGCCATTTGGCTGATCCACGCACCTCTTGGAATCTATTGTTTGCAAACATTGCCTGAGGATCCATATCTTTCTCTGAGGATTAACTCTATAGAACACAGCTTGTCCCTTCTTACCATGTGTACATGAGAATTAACTGCCTTATATAGCCTTCTCTGAGACCTACTGGGAATGAGACGCGTCCTTCTGTTTCAGTTTACAGAGAGAAACCTGACATTGCCAGTCATTCTTTAGAGACAATAGCTTTATCCTGATACTTAATTTTTCCTAGGGACAAACAAGCAAGTACAGCCTTTCTTTAAAGGGCCAAATGAGAAACAAAAACAAAAAGACAAATAAAAAACAGAAAAATATCTAAGGTCTTCAGTTATCTATGGACATTTGGCTTATCTAGTTGTTAACAACTGTCTTTGAGAGCTCATAACAACCCCAAGAATTAGAGGTTTAGTTTGTGCTTTTTATTTTCACAGAAGTGAGTTTATCTTCATCAGATTGAGTTGAAAACCTTTAAGACTCAAGAAATTGATTCTCAAACCTACTAATTTACTATCTTCATTAACACATCTCCTTTTATAATGAATCTTTACACCTTGGGTCCAAGATGGTAAAAGAGCTGGTTTTCAGTCCTGTTAACATCCTGGGTTTATTTTTCTGTACTACACACAAATATATATCAGTTACCCTTTGGAACTGTGGTTCTATAATGCGAAAATACAGAAACTGAGTCCTAATAAATTCCTTCAGAGTGGCACCAAATAGCAACAACTTTTAGCTGCTATTTTCTGCAATAGAATTTTGATTTATAAGATTATTGGAAGAGATCTTAACATTGAAGCTTATTATTGTTTGCGTCACAAAGTAGGACCATCCTAATCTTCGATTTTTTTCTAAAGCTGTTAGATTTTGCTCTGTTAAATTTTGCATTGATTAAATGTACTTAATCATACTTACTTTTTCCCCATTGAAAATCAAAGAAGATTGTAGATAACATCTATAATGCAAGATTGTCATACTAAAAATATCCTAGTAGTTTGACTCCTCCTAACAATAGAATTGAAGAACACACTGTGCTATGTTGTCAATCCAGAAAACATCCCAGTTTCCCTTTAATAACATATTATAAATTTAACATACCTTTATGTGTTTAAATTGCTTTAAAACCTATTGTTTTTCCTTCAGGTAGCAATTTCTGAAACTTTTCCTTTCTTACATCAAGTAATCCTCAGTTTCATTTCATCATGTGTGTTCTAGGTTTCCCACTTTTAAGCTTCACGAGATGCCCCTAGTTCTAGGATTTGGTAAATCAGCTTTCATCCTGTCCAGAACCTTTATTATTCTTAGTTCTCCAGACTGAAGCATCCTAATCATTTCAAGTGTGTCTCCCAATTCACTAGCCCCATTGACTTTAGTGACATTCAGTGTTGTATCTTTTTTTAAAGATTTTACTTACTTGCCAGAGGAGAGAAACAGAGCAAGCAAAAGTGGGAGGGGCAGAGGGAGAGGGAGAAGCACTCTCCACGGAGCAGGGAGCCCAATGTGGGGCTCTCTCCCAGGACCGGGAGATCATGACCTGAGCCAAAGGCTTAGCCAATGCTTAACCAACTGAGACACTCAGGAACCCCTAATGTATTTTTAAGGTTTCAGGTCTACGCATAGAATATCAAGCATGAGTGTACCCTACTTCCATATAAGAAGCTGCTTTGTGGATTCATTCTCATATAGCATGCCTTTTCAATGCTTCCAGCATTGTATTTTTAATTACGATTTTGGCTGCTGCAACACACTGAACCAAACTCTTCGGGGAACACTTAAGAAAAGCACTCATTAACATAATGGATTATTTTTTGGCTTCTTAAGGTTGAGTCACCTTAATTAGTTAATTATTTCTCTGTTTTGTTTCTGGTATTCATTTTTTGTCTTTGGCCTGTAGATTGCTTCCTGACAGACCTTAACTTTGAATTTTTACATTTTTATTTTAAGCACTTGAGCTAATTTTTGTGAGAGAGAGAATACACTTGCGCACGAGCACAAGAGGAGGGGAGGGAGAGAGAGAGAACAGACTCCACACTCAGTGCAGAGCTGGAGGGGGGCTTGATCTCAAGACCTGAGATTATGACCTAAGGCGAAATCAAGAGTCAGACAAGAGTCAGACACTTTACTGACTCAGCCACCTATGTGCCTTGCAATTGAGCTAATTCTTTTATTCATTTAAATTCATTTAAAATAGTATTCTAACTATAAATACACTCATACACTCATTCATACCTTATACAAAATAAATTGAATATCCTTGATATCTCCCATCTTAGGATAACTTTAGAAGGGAAAATTGCAGAGAACAGTGGCTTCTGTTGTTTTATAGAGTGATTTGCCTTAATATATGGATATCTTTATTTCTACTCAAAAGATAAAGTTATTCCCAACTACTAACCGACCATTATTATCTTTAGTACTTGCAATACCAACTAAGTGTTCATTTTATCCTCTATATCACTCATTTTTATTATACTAGCAGTGCCAAATTTTGAAACACAAGTAGCTGCCTTTCTGTATTGGTGAGAATTGGAGGAATGAGGAAACTTATATACCAAAAATAGTTGTTATTCTTTTTCGTGAAGAAGCCTCTGAATCATGCTCTAGAAAAAAAGCATCTGAATATATTCAAATGGATTTTCTCTCTGTGATTTAATTTAATAGGAATTGCTATACTTAAAAAATGGTGGTAAGGGGCACTTGGGTGGTGCAATCATTTAAGTGTCTGACTCTTGATTTTGGCTCAGGTCGTTATCTCAGAGTCGTGAGATCTAGTCCCATGTGGACCTCTGCACTGAGCTGGGAGTCTGCTTAAGATTCTGTGTCCCAAAAAAAAAAAAAAAAAAAAAAGATTCTGTGTCCCTCTCCCTTTGCTTCTCCCCTGCCATGCTCGCTCACTCACTCTGCTCTTGCTCTCTCTCAAATAAATAAATAAATATTTTTTAAAACTGGTGTGGAGGGCAGCCCAGGTGGCTCAGCAGTTTAGCGCCTGCCTTCAGCCCAGGGTGTGATCCTGGAGACCTGGGATCGAGTCCCATGTCGGGCTCCCTGCATGGAGCCTGCTTCTCCCTCTGCCTGTGTCTCTGCCTCTCTCTCTTTCTCTCTCTCTCTCTCTCTGTGTCTCTCATAAATAAACAAAATCCTTTAAAAAACTGGTGTGGTTATGGGCAGGAGCATCAGTGGTTTGATTTTTACAAACTACCTAGTGCTTTTGCTTCTGAATAGGCACGAAGGATTTGATACATAATTTTATTTGACTCACAGTGTGTATGCTGCTCAATTTACAGAGAGCAACTGGAACTTCAAGTTCAATTATGTAGAAATCAAATGACTGTTTAAATTTGAAGGCAGAGAACAGAAAGGACTAGAATTCCAAATTAGTATATCTAGAATATATAGATGCTTATGACTTTCACAAAGTCAAGAAGAAATGACTTCCTCTGACATTTAAAATTGTAAACACTTTTAGGGTCTTGACCAGTCATTCTCATAAAAGAATGAAAAAGAATCCATCCTCCCAGCTAGTTAGTGCATGAAAGAAAGCCTTATCATCAGTTTATCATAGAAAGAGCCAGCATTTCACTGATAGTATCCTATCATCTCAAACTCTAGAGTGACTTTGGATAGGCAGATTATATTCTTCATTTTTCTCAGAGAATATATAAAGTTTTATCCACTTACAGCTTTTATCTTTCTTCACAAAACCATTTTCCAAACTGCGTTGAAATATAACTTTATGAGGAAAAGAATTCACAATTCCTAACTGAGGAATGATTTTGTGGACAGAAAAGTTCAGAATTCTAATTTTTAAAAGGGGTTGGAGAAAGAAGTGATGCTATGGAGAGAATATTGATCTAAGAAATAGGAGGCCCAACTTTTAATCCTGATCCTGTTGTTAAGTAGCTGTGTGAACGAATGAATCACTTAACTATCTTTTTAGCTCAGTTACCCCCTCTCTGAACTAAAGGGATTAGATAAGGTGATCTGATCTCTAATGTATAATTCTGTAAGGAAGGGATGGATCTCTTTCTTCAAAATCACATAGCCTCATTTAATGGGAAAAAAGAAAAATATAAGGTAAGTTATGTGGGTATGTGGATCTAATAGTATTTAAGATTATATTTATTTATTTGACAGTAAGAGAGAGCTCAAAGCAGGGGAGCTACAGCAGAGGGAGAGGGAGAAGCTGACTCCCCTCAGAGTAGAAAGCCTGATGCAGGGCTCAATCTCAGGACCCTGAGATCATCACTTGAGCCAAAGGCAGACACTTAACTGGCTGAGCCACCCAGGTGCCCCTAAATCTAATATCTGCTAATTTGTAACTGTATCCATAAAGTCCTTGTTCAAGGAGCTCTGTGTGCTTTGCATCTTTTCCCCTATATTATATAGTGGGGAAAGGATCAAAGCAGCAGCATACATTTTGTTCACTGAAGGCTTTTAACAAATACAACAGCTTGGGATGGTGTGACATTGTTGGTTATTGTGTCCTAGTCTAGAAATTCATAGCTAACTTAGGGATTTTATAAAGCATTTGCACTCCCCATTCTTTATCAATCACTGACAGACTCATTGTTTTATAATGTACTTCTCAGCAAGCTGTTTGCGACTCATCGCCTGCCTTGCTTTATAGTCTATAAATATTTAATTCTTTAATAAACTGCTTATATGTAATATAAAATGACTGATGCTGTTCTCTCTTCCCTCTTTTAATAGTGCTACTATTTGCAAAACAATTCTTATTTTTTTTTCTAAATAGCAATATGTTTCATAAATGTTTGACTTTCCTTTTTCTAAGTAGCAATTTATTCTGGGAGGTTGGTAGAATGACAGGCAGAGAAACAGCCCCCTGGCCTCCTGGGAGTCCAGTATAACTCTTCCCTTACCCTCACACCTACCAAGCTGCAAATTGATGAGGTAAAGAATATGGGACTTTGGAATTGTAACAGAGAGCAATCACCTGTCTCTCTACAGACCAAGTGTGCAAAATAGCCTTTAAATCTGTAGACTAAATGTATGCTTACAATGAGCAAATACGGTTCCCTCTTTGCTTTGACATCTTTTGTCTAGGGGAATCATAAAAGATAGTCAGGGATAATATACCAGCACCTTAGTGTTCTTGTCTTCTTTATAACTGTGTACTTTATTTTTGAATGTTGGCTGATTTGCTTTCTATGCCATGAAATGATTTTTAATATTTAATGACTCATTTTTTTAAATTGGATAAGTCAGACATTTATTGAGTGCTTATTGTGTGCCCTGCACAGCTGTTAGGATGTTTTCAAGTAAGCTACTATTATTCTTCCTTGATATTTCAATATAATTTATGTACCCCTAAAAATTGTGAACTCCTTTGGGGGAGGGCAGAGAGGGTGAATTAGGAATGCCTAAACAAATAATGTTTTTTAGTGCCTACCGGTAATCATATACATGCATTATCCCATGGCATTAACTCAGTTCTACATTTCTTTCACACACTGCCTTCACTTAAGTATGTATATGTGTGTGTGTGTATTTTTTTCTACTAGAACTTAGTATATTTAATCTGGAAAAGCATGAGACGAATGAGGGTAGAACATTTGCTTACAAGTTAAAAAAAAAATCTGGTTAAATGCTACTTCCACCATGTATTAGCTATTACTTTAGGCTTTTCACCTGATCTTTCATATCTGCAATATGAGCATAATAAAAATATAGGTTATATGAAAACCTATATAATGGACAAATAATGTTAATTCTCTGTCAAAATGTAAAGAAAACATCAAGACAAAATCAAAACAAGTGTTGATGCAAAGATGTCATTGATTTAATACAAATAGGACATAGAATTTCAGTTGTTTATATAATGATGGGTTTTTTTCAGCAATAAATACTTTAAATTGATGCTCCCTGTTTAATTGACAACACACATTTATGAGAAGACTCATTAGGGTCTCTTACTGTGGAACAGAGATTTTTTAAACAAAATTTGTGTAGGTCAAGCTTTTATCCTTGTTTCATAATCCATATGATAGATCTAAGTGAGATAATTTGCTTATACAAGTCAGATTACTCCAGCCTCATGTTCCATGCACCCTGCCTCATTTTATATACTCTTCCTTATTTCACAAATATTATTTCATTTTCTTTTTTCATTCATTCAACATTGACATCATCACACATGTGCTTCCATTTTACACTTTCTAAAACAGAATTACCTATGATACTATCAGTATAACTTTCTATCCTATTGAAACATCATAAATTCAAACCTGTGTGGGTGTCATATCAGATTCCCTAATGAGTTCCATTTCCCCTGGTTGTAGTATCTAATTTGCTTCTGAATCCGATTTTACTTCTAACTCTCTTCCTGACTTGATCTATATTTGAGCAATCATTGTCTCATATCTAATTATTTCCTTTGCATATTCAGTTTTATTGAAATGTTATAAAGGTCAGTGAGAAAGAATAGATAATTTGAATAATAATAGTAACTATTATTATCTTTATTATTAATGATTGAGTTCCTACTGTATACTAGGTATTGCTTTAGGATATATAACATTTTTCCCTTAATCTTACTCAAATAAGTTAGAATTTAAAATTCACAGATGAGAAAAATAGAGCATATGTAAGTTAAGTAACTTGCTCAAGGACGGACACATAGCTAGTAAGTAAATAAAACTAGGATTCTAACATAGGTCTTAATGACTCCAAAGCCTGTGGCTGGCCATATTGCCTTTTGAGAATCTCAGCAAAACAAGTGCTGTTTTCATATTGTAAAATGATAGACATAGTTTCTTTTTTCATTTTAAAGTGTCATTATTCAAAGAACAAAAATTTAGTGTCAGTTTGTATTCATGTGATACCTTTCTTTTAAAAGAAATAGTGTGTATGAAAGTTCTTTGTACATTATAAAATCCTAGATAAGTATAAGGTATAATTATAATAGTAGTAATTAATTTGAAGCACGTTTATAAATCCTTATCAATAAGTATGGATTTTTACCCCAAATATAGGTATATTTTACTCTGTATAACAAACCTTTTCCTAAAAAATTATAAATAATTTTTAAAATTCTAAAAACACAATACTATTTTAAATGTATAAAAGAACTTAATATTTCTGGGTGAAGCCTATATCAAAGTGAAGAATTAGTCTGTAATGTGACTAATTCCTTAATTATATGCTATTAATCTTACATTTTTTAGTATTAAAAGTTTTTAAATAAGATTATCTTAAATAGTGTTGACAACACCTAGAATCTCTTAAAATAATTGCCAAAAAGACCATGGGAAAGCTACTAACATATTTTTGAGGTCAGAAATCATCATAATTATAGCTACACATTACAGAATTCCTAGCTTTATGTTAATCCATAGCGTGAACTATTATTTCAACACTTTGATGGGCATTAAAATATCAACAACCAGACATATTTTATTAGGAAAAAAAATTAAGTCCCTGTCTATAAATCAGTTCAAATATTTCGTGTATGCTGTGAACACATATACAAACAATACTTAGATTTGAAAGATATTATGAGAAGCCAGATGATTTCTTTATTACCTCTCATACATTTTCAGAAAACACAACAGCTAATTCTATTAAAACAGTATTTTAAATTTTTTTTCTGAAAACCCGATACAAATTTCAAATCTTTTTGCTAATTAATTCTCCATGTAGGACATCCATTACTTCACAAGACTAAATTCTTTATGCTCCATTCATTAATTATTTACTTTAACCTTCTGAAAAATACTATTTCTGTTTTCTGGAAAGTTATGAAAGATATATGTTATCTATGTATCTATTTGCGCACATAAAGAGGCACATAAAAGCATGGTGATAATGGGTTGAAAGCCATGTTTTTAATCCCTAAATTGGCCAGATGATTGTAATCTCTCCATGATCACAAACTACATTCCTAACTTTAGACATAGCATTCATTAATGGCTATTATGTCAGTAGGGGACAAAATTTGAGTGGAAACATGGTAGAAAGCATCTGGGTAAGCATAAAAATAGGTATCAGAAGTAAGTATAAAAATAGGTATTGTTGGGATGCCTGGGTGGCTCAGCAGTTGAGCGTCTGCCTTTGGCCCAGGGCATGATCCCGGGATCCAGGATCAAGTCCCACATCAGGCTTCTTGCGGGAGCCTGCTTCTCCCTCAACCTGTCTCTGCCTCTCTCTCTCTCTCTCTCTCTCTCTCTCTCTGTCTCATGAATAAATAGATAAAATCTTTTTTAAAAATAGGTATCGTTATGGTAGATATTCTACAATTTATTTAGCCAAGTAAGGATTATACATCTAGCAATCTTGATTCAGATTCTGAAAAAAGTACAAGTTCATGATATAATGATCATATAGAGTCAACTATTCAAATGCATGCTCAAAGTTTCATCATATTGCAAGTAGAATTTCTGATAGATTCCTGGTTTACCTTGCTGATAATTCACATCCTCAGTATATGGAAAAAATGATAAGGAGACTGGTTATATGAACCTAATTTTGATCAACAAGGGAGAACTTCTCAGAGAGGTATTAAAAAAAAAAAAAAAGAACCGTGGAAGAAAGTAGTCATTTAATATTAGAGCTTAAAATATCTAGAAATGAGGAATATTGGACATAATCAGATGCCTTACAGCTACCTGTCTAATAAGTTAGACCCTTTAATTAAAATTAAATAAAATTAAAGATTTTATTCAGTTTTTCATTTGTACTAGCTAGTGTCTACCCTATTAGACATCACATTTCCATCACTGCAGAAAGTTCTTTTGGACAATGTTATCCTGGACTTCAGAAAGACAGATTTTTAAATATAATATTAAGGGTAAATATAACCTCAGGGACATCATCTCTAAAAAGATAACCCAAGAGGGATCCCTGGGTGGCGCAGTGGTTTGGCGCCTGCCTTTGGCCCAGGGCGCGATCCTGGAGACCCGGGATCAAATCCCACATCGGGCTCCCAGTCCATGGAGCCTGCTTCTCCCTCTGCCTGTGTCTCTGCCTCTCTCTCTCTCTCTGTGACTATCATAAATAAAAAAAACTTAAAAAAAAAAAAAAAAGACGCCTGAACCTGAGCTCCAGGTCCATTTAAAAAAAAAAAAAAAAAAAAAAAAAAAGATAACCCAAGAAAAATAGGAGGACCTTCAAAATAACACTAAAATTGCATCTAACACATATCACATTATATTGTAATTGACTTATTGTATATTACATACCAATCTTTAAGGCACAACTGTGTCTTTCTGTTTCACTGAGTTTGAGACATATTAAGTACATTACTGGGAACTTAGTAACTGATAAATAAAATTAAAATCTGGCAGAGAAAAGGCAAGGAGGATAAGGTGAAAAAGAACAATGCAATTTCTAAGGATCTATTTGATTAATTTTAGATATAAATGAATATGGAAGATATAAAGAAGAACATAGAAGAGAGAATTTTTTAGCTGTTTTTAGGGAAAAGTAAAAGAGACTTGCTGCAGAATTTTGATATTCTGTTAAGAAATTACTAAAAGAATAGGAGGGACTGAGGGAGAGAAAGAATGAATTATTCTTCAATTTTTTTTCTCTATCAATAAGAATGAGCTTCAAATAAAAAAAGACAAGAATAAGATTTGTTGGTAAGGGTTTTTAGCCCAAGATTGGGCAGAGATTAAAAGAAAACAACTAACTGTTGGAATTCAAGTGTCCTATCCCAGATATATTACTTTCAAAGGTACTATGATATTTTGCAGTAAGCTTATGAAACTACGTCTGCAGTTGCCTTGAGGAATCACACGTTTTTTAAGAAAATATACAGATTGGGAGATGTGCCAAAAGCCTGAATAAGAGGAAAAAAATAATTCCCAATGTTTAAAAGTATTACATTTTAATTGTGAAATCAGGTATGTAAGTTGTTTTTTTGTAAATGCTTAAAAAAGGGACTTTTGATTACTAGGAATAAACACAAGTTCACAAAGAACAAATATCCTCACTTCCTTTTCTGATGGCATTATTTCAAAAGAATTCTATAATCAGAGTATATCTCAAACTTTCAGTTTTCCTTATTTAAGATCAGATGCTAAGAAGTAGATCAGAAAGCTACTGAAAGCTAAATAGAGTTTTCATCATTCTTACAGTGCTTGGAAGACAAAAATGGGAGTTCAAGAGCTGTCAAGGAAATGGGACCTAGGAGATGAGGTGAAGCAGATATAATCTGAGCTTTACAAAGACTACAATCGAGCTTTAAATCAACTTATTCACTTAACTAGATTGAGATGATCTGCCCTTGTTCTGCCATTTTCTTCAGAAGAGGATATCATCACCCAGAGCCTGTAAAATTTTCACACACAATATCTGTCATCAATTTAATACTGTCCAGGAATGTATATCAAGAATTAGAACCAAAAGAAGTGGGAGGAAGAAAGCAGACAATAAAAACAGACTCACAGAAAACCAGATATTGGAGTTATCAGAAATAGCTATTTATCTCCATAATGATAACATTTTAGAGAACAAAAGAACTGCAACTCACAAAAAAGAATCCAACATATTCTAGAACTGGAAAAAAAAAACACAATAACTGAAATTAAGGCACCAATAATTAGATTTAATACCAGATAGGAAACAGATGAAGAGAAGACTGTTGTATGATAGAGCAGTAAAAAATATTCAAGCCAAAGTGTAAAGAGATTTTTAAAAATGAAAAATAAACAGTATAAGATACATATGAAAGATACTAAAAAAAGTCTAATGTGTAATTGGAATCCTACAAAGAAAAGAGAGTTTGTAGTAAAAGTAATGTTTACACCAATAAGAACCAACAATTTCCAGAAGGGAGAAAAGATATCAAGCCACAGGTAGTCCAAGCATGATAAATACAAAGAAAAGCACACCAAGGCATACCAATAAAACTGAAAATAAAAGAAGATAAAGAAAGACATATTATTTTATAGATGCAACAATAAGACTGACAGCTGACTTCTCAACAGAAATGATGGAGACCCAAAACCGATGGAATGGCATCTTTTAAATGCTGAAAGATCTGCCAATCTAGAATTCTATATTCAATTAAAATATCCTTCAAAACTGAAGATGAATTAACTTTATAGACAAACAAGAATGGAGAGAACTTATGAGCAGCAGACCTGCCCCCCAAAACCAGAGGGAGTTCTTTAACTAGAAGAAAAGCAGTCCCAGAAGGGAACATGGACATGTAGGAATGAACAAAGAACAATGCCCAAGGTATATATGTTGGTAAGTCTAAATGAATTTTGACTACACAATAAAAAAATTAAAATATGTGAGATTTAAAATATGTGAGCAATTAAAACACATGTTTACAATAAACATAAAAGATGAAGAGGGTTAAAAAATGAGACTAAAGTTCTAATACTGTCTGGAAAATGATAAAAGCACTAATTTGTAACAAATAGATATAATATAAATAAATACAATAGTAAGTTCAGGGATGCGTGTTGTAATGTTTAGGATAATAGTTAATAGCAAAATAATGTATTACTAATTATCTAAAAGACAAACGGAATAAGAAAAAAATGTTTTATTAATCCAAAGGAACACAAAAGAGGATTGAAAGAACATGAGTCAGGTGGAACAAATAGGAAACATAATAAGTTGATATGTATATAATTTAAGGTATATCCATAATTACATTAAATATAAGTGGACTCAATTCTGTTAAAAGACAAAATTGTTAGATTGAATAAAAGATAATAGCATGACACAAAGAGAAGTTGAATCACTATGTTGTACACCTGAAATTAACATTATATGTGAACTAAACTCAAAAAAAAAATTTAAGAGAATGTAAAAAAAAAAAAGATAAAATTCAACTAAAAAAATAAAATCCAAAAATTGAAAGTAACAAGATTTTTAAAATCCAGCTATGCCAAAATATAACTAGAGTAACTATATTAACATTAGACAAAGTAGATTTTAAGGCAGGAGATATTATTAAAGGATCAGTAGACCATTCTTAATTTGTTTGCAAGTTAATAACATAGTCACAAAATATATGCAGCAAAAATTGACAAAACTAAAAAATACATACACAAATTTGCATCTTAGTATAAGACTTTAGCACTTCTTGTGGTAACCAATAAAACAAATATACCAGCAGACAACAAAATCAGTTAGACTATGGGTGAACTAAACAATTATCCAACATAACTTAGTTATATGTAGAACACTGTATCCAAAATGGCAGGATTCTTTTTTTCAAGTAGATATTTACTAAAATTGACCATAAGACAAGTCTGAAAAGCAAAGATTTAAATCACTCAAAGTAGGCTCTGATGACAGAAATCTGGAAATCAAGAACAAGAAACTGAAAATAATAGTAAGATAACTAAAAATTTTGTGAATGCTCAAAGGTGTGGAACTTAGGCCATACACTTCTGAATAACCTATAGGCCTAAGAGGAAATTATGATGTAAATTGGGAAATATTTTAAACCAAATGATGATGAAAATATGACATATGAAAACCTAGGAATTACATCTCACGCTATGCATAGAGGGAAAAATAGAGCCTTTAAACAAATGTCTAAAAAGAAAAATAGGCTGAAAATCAATGATAGGATTACTTTCTCAGGAAATCAGAAATAGAATAGAAAGGAAACCCAAAGAAGGTAGAAGGAAGAAGGTAAGAACAGAAGATACCAGAAATCAACTGTATAATACAGGAAATCAGAATATCTTCTCAAGTACCCATGGAATTTCAAAAAGATAGACCATATATCAGGCCATAAAAAGTCTTGAGTTGCAGAATACATCCCCTGAATACAGTAGCGTTAAGTTAGAAATCCATAGTAATAAGATGCCTAGAAAATAACCAAATATTTGGAAATAAGCAACATATGTCTAAACATAGGTGTGCAAGATTAGAAATCACAAGAGAAATTGTTTTACATCTCTAATAAATGATAACAAACACACATTCTATGAAAGTATGTGGGTTGCAACTAAAGCAATTCTTGGAGACATATAGCTCTACACATCTATATTAGAAAAGTGTAAGATTATCTAAGATTCAACATTGTGAATCTAGAAAAAGAGAAGCAAATTAAACCCAAAATTTAAGAAAGGAAATTATAACATTAAGAGTAAAAATCAAAGAAAAATTAACAGAAGTTGATTCCTTGAAAAGATTAATAAAATTGATTTTTTAAAGCTGACCAAAAAAAAAAAAAAAAAGGAAAGAAAATAGAAGTCACCAATATCACAAAAGAAAGAGGGACATTACTGAGGTTTTGACAGGAAAGAAGTAGGATAATAACAGGATATTTGAACAACTTTGTTCCAATCAATCTGGTAACTAAGATGAGATGGAAAAATTCCTTGAAAAACAGGTTGCAAAAAAATTGACACAAGAAACTGAAAATCTGAAGTTCTAGATCACTTTCTTAAAAATCCAATTTATGATTGGAAAATTGCCCACAATTTGTAGGCCCCATAGCTTCACTGGTATATTCTATCCAACATTTAAGGACAAAAAAATAACAATCTTACACAAACTTTTTCAGCATATAGAGAAGGAGGACACTTTCTGACTCATTTCATAAAGTCAGCAAGACCCTGTTAACAATATCAAACAAAGTCATTTTAAGAAAAGAAAATTAGAGACCAATATTTCTCATGGATAATTGGATGGATTCCAAAATCCTTGACAAAAAATATTAACAGGTCAAATATTGCAATTCATTTATACATGATTGATAGATCAGTCAATCATGACCAAGTAGCATTTGTCCCAGGACAGCAAGGTTGGTTTAACATGAAAATCAGAAATTGAATTTCACCATGGCAACAACTTTAAGCTGTCATTTGTTTCAGTAGAGGCAGAAAAGGCATTTGACAAAATTTAACCATTTGTGATTTTTAAAAATTCTTGGCAACTTAGCAACCTCTTCTACTTGATAAAGGTGTTTTTCTTAATGATGAAAGACTGAATTTTTTTCTCCCCTAAGTTCAGAAACAAGGCAATGATGTCCCCTAAGATTGGAAGCAAGGCAAAAATGTTCATTCTCATCACACACCACTTCTATTCTACATGGTACTAGACGTCCTCACCAATAAAATAAGATAATTTAAAGACAAAAATTAATGGACATGATTACTGCAAATGAAGACATTAAGCAGTCTATTCACAGATGAGATTACTGCATTTGTAAAAAATTCTAAGTTACCTTTTTTAAAACTACCATTTGTGTACCAAAAAATGGGAGGGAAAATATATTAATATCATATTAATATTTGTGTATAACATATTATGTCTGGAAGGATAAACAAGAGACCAGCACAGTGATTACCAACTTGGAAGTGAGGTTAAAAACTCATAGCTAGAATGGGGGACTAGAGAGAGACTTTTTGCTTTCTATGTTATTTAAATTATTAATATTTAAAAATAATTAATATTTTACCTATCCAAAAATCTTTTTTTTAAAAAAGGTTCTGAAAATCGGCATTGACCTGTCAATGTAGTAAATAAGGAGTAAATCTCTGGGTTACCATAGTTGTCTACACCAACCATGATAGAACTCTCTTATCAGTCTGTAGATTTCATGCAGCACGATCATCATTTCAGAATTACACATATATTTTTAAAGGAAACTTTTCAAGGGTCTTTTATGAACTGTATTCATATAAGCTATAGTTTGACTTGATTATTGATCATCCACATTTTATCCAACATGGAAACCTATTTAATGGTTTCTCATTAAACCTCTCCATGCATCACTATTTAGAAAAGATTGAATGTTATTTCCTTCTCCTTATTTTTCTCAAATACTAAGCAACACACTGAAGTAATAATATAGCAACAATAAAATATAATGTTATTTAGTGTTTACATGCAATACTATACTAAATTCTGTGCATGCATTGTTTCAATATTTAACAGCCATAATTCTGTCAACAAAGATGGAAAAGATACGAGGTTAAAGGTTTGATTCAGATTCAGATTAAATAGCCATTCTCCAATTAATCATTCATTGTACTCTGTAGTTTGGTACACTTTACCAGTTGAGAATCATGTAGCAGTTGAGAATATGTGTGTGTGTGTTATAAGGGAAACTCATAGGTGGAAATATTGAAGATTAATGGGTGAAGAACAGCAGAATTTAGATTATGCTTACATGCTCATGTATAAATAGAGACCAGTTCAAGTAGACATTTGTACAAGAACATAGATCAGAGCAAAACTGTCTTTGTCTTAAGGTAATTTAAACAGTATAAAATTGTTTTACCCTGAATTATTAAAATAATTTAAACTATGTATACCTGACCAAGGAAGTAATGAATTCTCTCTCTCTCTCTTTTTTTTTTTTTCCGACTGCTGCTTCTTGCTTCAGTTTTCTTTGTTAATCTTTTAAGGCTGTTCATATTGTTCCAAATATTTTATCAGTTTTGAATCCAACCAATAGACTCATTCACTACTTATTCATCTCTATTCATCATAAACATGCACTAATCCACACTGGTAATTTCAACATTCCGAAAATGTCAGAAAACCACAGTAATCTTTACCCTGAGAATGAAGCGGCAATGACATTATCAGGCCTGCGTAAGCACTCAGTTGATTCCATCTGCAATTTAGCAATGTATACTAGGATAGCACCAAGAATTCCCTCTGTCACGAATACCTGGACCAGGAGCACTCTACTGCATCCCCAAATTAGGAGTAGCTGTGCTTTTGGCTTCCGAGCTGTATACAGCTTGGTGGGGGACAGGCACCAAGTTGCCGCTGCTTTCCTCAGCCTCAGACCTAGAAGGGCCTGTCTCGGTGCTCATCTTGTAAACCCTGATAGCTCCCTGCAACAGGAGCCCCCATCTGAGACTAATGAAGGAAAGATGGTTTCTGAAAACCTCCTGCACTACAGAACATTATGCTGTGGCTCTGAACATACTCCTCTTCGTGTATTCTCTCTTCTCCTCTCCCTTCCATATCCATGCCCTTGTTTAGTTCCAGTTTCCATTAGAAATGCTATCTGGGCAGCAAATTTCTCAGATTGGATCCATCTCGATGCTGCCATGCAAAGAAAACACATCTGTCTGACTCTTCATTTAAAATAAGGAAAAAAATTGAAATAGCAAAATGCTGTAGTCGCTCTGAGCTATTTCCTAATGAACCAGTTTGTCCCATGAGCTGTACTGAGGAGCTTCTTCTCCTCGGTGAGAACTCTTTATGCATATTAATATTATGCATGTTTTCCATGTGACTCCTTCTGACTTGCCCTCACCCCATCCTTTGAATTCATTTAAATAAAAATAATTTATGTGGACATTCCTTCAGTCAGGATTTTCTCTCCTCTTTTCTTAAAGACATTCATAATATTTCGTTGATGCTTTGCATCCAAACCGAGTCGTTATGCTTTTGCATATCATTAGGGCTTTATAAAGAACAACAGCGACATCTGCATGTGCCGCAGCGCCAAGGAGATAGGAAAAATACCGAAAACAAACTCCGTATTGGCTTGGAGGCTGTCTGGCTCTCTCTCTCCCCAGCAGCCCCTGCCACCACTATGGATAGGAGTAATTGTACAGTGTAATCACATCATGCCTCATCTGAATATTCATAACAGAGACAAAGCTTTGGAGGATAAGGGAGGAGTGGGGATAATTTAAATATAAAACAGCATCTCATTTCCAAATCAAGTTGTGCCAGTTAGACTCTGCACTAGGATTCAATATTAAACCAACATTGTTTTGCAGTTTGGAAATTGGAAGTGAAGAAGATGGAAAAGAGAAGACACTTGATAAAGAAGAGATGACATTATATTCTCATTCTTGACCAAGGAAAAACAAAACAAGACAACAACAACAGCGACAGAATAAAAATACTTAAAGTGATATTTGAAGAGTCACCAACAGTGGCTAACCAGCTGCTGTTTTACCAGGAATGAAATAGCCTATTGAGGGAGCTTTAAAAGCTCCCAATTAATATGTTGTGCATGTATTACATCTACAAAGAACTCACTGTATTCCTCTCTCCCCACAAATCCCCCCAATACACACATATTCCCTAACCACCACCTTTCTTTCCTGTCGGGTGCAGGAGAAAAAGATCAGAGCTACAAAATAATTGACTAATCGCTCCGAAAGTGACAACATCCCCCTTAAAAGAAAGGACAAAAACAAACACATACAAAAAGGTGACTGTTCATTAATGAAGGGATAAATTACCGATGGCTTCTTCATTCTCTTTAGTTCATTACCCCCCAAAAGAAACAATATAATCCACGTGTTAATATTTCTTGTCTTCGTTTTCTTTTGTTTTAATATGATGCTCTTTATTTTTTTTTTAACTGTTGGTATTTGTAGAAGCCTCTGCCACTGCATTCCCCAAAGAGCTACTAGTTTCAACCCACTGGAGTTTATATTCCTTTAATTGTCTAGTGCAGGAACATTTCTGCTGTTTTTAAAAATATACCGCTCTGCAGGAATTAGAAGAATCCAAGGTTGTATCCAACTTCAAAGGTTTCCAAGTCATAATGATTTTAGCAAAAGTAGAAGACGGATCATGGAACAAGTCCCTGTTTGAAGATAAGCATCATAGGGACCTTTTTTTCTTCCCTCTCTCCCCAACTTTGTACTTCTCCTGGCTCTGAATGCCCCTCGCTAACACAGTTTAATGATATGCAAATGAAATATGCATAAAACCATTCTACTGTATGATGATTAAACACTGGAGACATTAACAGCGGAGGCTTCACTCTTTGTAATAATCCTTCCCGACCATCCACTTTGATTGCAGAGTTATGGAAACCCATAGCAGTTGGCAGAGAGAGTGAAAGAGCAAGAAGGAAGGAAAGGTGCAGGGACACATCACCCATCTCGATGCTTCTCCCACTCCAGGAGAGGTTCCCCCCCTTTGTACTGCGTTCCTATTGCTGTCTTTTGTAATCCATCCATGCAGTCGCACCAGAGCGATTAACGGGGGAAAAAAAAAAAAAAAAACCTCTTTTCTCTTAATGTTTCAAAGCTCATTAGCCAAACGATTATTCCTCATTAACAGCGAAAGCTCATTCATTAAAAGGAAGAATATGCCCAAAAGATGCCAGCGCGGTTAATCCTGAGTCCCGTACTGGGCTGTAAATCCCATACTACTTGTATATTCCATGCGAAAGGGACACGCGCCAATCCACATTTAAAAAAAAAAAAAAGAAAGAAAGAAAGAAAGAAAAAGAAAACAGTTTGTGTGTTTTGTAAAATCCACAAGAGCAGCAATTAATATTCCCATAGAATGACTTTATTATTATTATTATTATTTTTGTCTCTCTCTTTTGTTTCCAGCGCCTGCCCCTGGCTCAGTGCCTGGTGCCAACAGAACACCTTTCAGGATCCACAGCAACGCAGACAACGTAAGTACCAGCCGTTTCCTGAAACCCCTTTTCAGATTTTTTTTTAAACGACCACCTAAAACATAGAGAGAGACAAGCCTCTTCCCCCTTCTTTCCCCTTCTTCTCCCCTGCGTTATGCCACCAGGGTTTCCTAAGTAGCACCTTCCAAATCCCTCTGCCTTCAAGTTTGTGCATGTCTGTGTGGCATCCCTCCTCCTCCTTCACTCCCATAGTGGATCTTGTAAAAGGGCTTCAGATCGGCCCCATTCATCTCCCTGGTGATAGCAGTGAATGTAGATAAATCTCTGACTGCCTGCTTGCTGCTGGAGTATGATTTTTATTTTGTCTTCTGTGTATACCTGGGTCAAAAAGTGGGATTGTATGCACACACATACATGCACATACACACATTTCCCTCTCTCTCCTTCTCTGTCCTCCTCTCCTTTTCCTCACACATGCATACATCCCACATTATGTGTATATATGCATAAACATACACACCTATATACATACCCATACCTATAACACAAAAATATATACATATCTAAATGTTTAATTTGTCTGAAAATAATGTGTATTTATATACACATACAGCCTTACAAGTGTGTCTATATCCAATCGATAGGTGCCTATCTTTTCATTTATACCCATCTATGTCTCCATTTAAATATTCCCTCTCTTCTCCCAGCAGATGCTGTGTGCAATTGCAATCCAGGATTGTATAAGCAGTATTCTTCCCTTATGATTTCTATTTGTAGACCTTTATGCTCCCTTCTCTGCCTTCTTCCGAGCTGTAGAATTGGCATCTCTCCCTGAGGTTTTCCGAATGGCAAGTGGCACCGGCTGTGGCATGTATTCATGCCGCTTCCTATGGCATTTCTCTTCCGATGTCTGCTTTTTCTCTTTGTTTGTTGTTGACTAGGCTGAATGGTGAGGTTTTTTTTTTTTTTTTAAGTTAATTATAAACGAAGTTGAATAGCAAACAAACCAACAGCTTGCCCAAAAAGAAAAAAGAAAAAAAAAAAAAAGAAAAGAAATAGCCCCACACAAGCGCCTTCTGCTGCAACAGATGCCCAGATCACCCCTGGCATGGGCAAATGGGCACCCGATTTTGGTGGTTGTTAATTTTTTCTGTTTGTTGCTGTATTTGTTGTTTGTTTTCCTTGTTTCCTTTTGATTTCTCAAGGAGTCCAAGATCCTGGCCTCTGCTTGGAACGGAACAGTGTCATGGCGGAGACGACGGCCTTTGTCTTGCTGGGTGTGAAAGCATCCGCTGTGCTGGCTCCACTGCGGCAGAATCAAGTTTAAAGGAAGAAAGTGATTAAAGTCAGCTTTGTGCCTCTTTGGCGTGGAAGACCCCCAAACCCCAAGTAGCCGAGTCCCTGGGTCCGAGGAAGGGCTCATGGTTGGAGCAGCCTAGGCTGTAATCCTGGCACTTGCGCCTTCGGTTGCTGCTTTCTGTTCGCTCCTGGGGGTCTGGATAATCTCCCTTGGCTTTACCGCACTGCCTGGCCCGCACACAGGGCCCTCGGAACATATACCCGCTGCTGCTATCGCACGAAACTGTGGCGTTGCCCCTGAATGGATGGCACTGTGCCAACTCTTCTGCCATCCGCCCTTGCAGCTTTTTTCTTTCCTCCCTCCCTCCCCTTCTTCTCCTCCTCCTCCCGTCGACTTGACGTTAATTAACACACGGGTTAATTGATTTTAAAAGCCGAAGAATTACAGTTAACTTTTCCCACAGGGTACAGACGCCAGCCGCTTGGCACACTCTGCCTTTCGCACTGGTGCAGGGGGGCAGGGAAAGCCCGCAGCAAAACTGGCAACTGCTGAGGGAACGTTGCCTGCTTATTGGAGTAGAGCCGATAGAAGTCGACATGGTACTGCCTCATCCTTACAGTATATATAGCCATTCTATATTTTGTTAAATAATCAAAGCACACCCTGTCTTTCTTCTCCCTCCACCTTTCAAAACAGGAAAACCCTTCAGAAGTTCTTGGGGGGGGGGGGATCCCTCCCCTAGCCCATTTATTTCATCCTTAATATGCTTTTTTCCAATAAGAAGAAAATACTTGAAGCCTCCTCTTTTCACTTACAAGGAGGAAGGCTACCCTTTCCCTAAATATCACCCCTAAAGAAAAAAAAATTTTTTAAGGAAAAAGTTCCATAAAGTTTCTTACTCTGTATTTAGTATTTTAATTTGTTCTCATTCCTCTTGACTCAGATGAGTTATTTACGATGGAAGATTTCACCAGGAAAGTAGGTACATTGTAATTAAGAACAAAATTCATGTGAAAGCTCTTTTTGTTTGTATGTTTGTAGATTTTTGCTTTATGTCCCCTTCACCCCTTCCCCTGCAGAAAATGAAAGCAGTTGATACTGTAGTTGGGAAGGAGACAGGCGAAGCTGGAAACGATGCTTTCACCTTTTCATGCTTTCATTTTATTTCATTTTGTTTTTTAAAAGCATGCAGCAAGTGAAGCGACAAGAGGAATCCATTATGCAAATCATGTCACTTTGCATAATGTCTCATGACTGGAATATGCAAATGAGCTGTATAATTTATGAGTGCCAGTGTCTGTCTAAAAGTGTTTCACATAATTTACAAAGTGAGTCTGAAAGACATGGGGAAGGCAGCTCTTCCAACCCCACTGCCAAGGAAGCTCTGTATATTTTCCTATAAGTGCTCCCTGGTAATATTGTCAAGTGCTATTTAAAAGAAATTAAGGTTCCAAATAGACATGAAAGACAAAGCTTTTCCTCTCAGTCTCTTCACCCAAATTCTTTGCCTAAAAATTTACAAGAAACTAAAAGACTCTAAAGTATTAATTTTTGTATTCAATTGGAAAAAAAAGTTTGAACCTAACTTGCTATTTGTGTATGGATTTTCCTTTCTAAAGCAAGGTATGTCTTAGAGAAGCAGACACCTTATCTATTTGTCTGGATATTTGAAGACAATAAAATGGGATTTCTCATTTTGGTTGATTTTGTGTGCCCTGCTATGTGCAACATTTTATACATTATATTTTCTTGGATGTGTAAGATATTTAATATGGAAGTCAGATGCTTTTAAAATTCCTCTGGAGGTATATAATTCTGCTTTCAGAGATGTCTTCAAAAGAGAAATGCCATTCATTAACTAAGTTTAAGTTCATTAAGTCGGCTTACTTGGCTGATCCTTGTCTTATTTTGGTAACTTTTTTGAGTCAATGATTTTGAGCCCTTTAAGAAACCTTAACATTTTTGATAATCTGCCCTAAACTGCCCTTATATTTTTCATTTCAATCATAGTAAATTCTGTGAAAGAAACATACAGGGTGCCATGAAAATGTAAACCAGGAGGAACTGATCATGTCAGAAAAGGCTTCCTGAAGAAAGTGACTTCAAGGTGAATGCTGAAAATTGAAGAGAAATTAGACAAAAAGAGGGAGAAAATATTTTCCATGTAGAGAAATATATTCAGTAAACTTTAAGACAACAAGAAATTTGGCTGCTTGAAAGAACTAAAAACCTGTGTGGCCAGAGTATAGACAGTGGGTCACTGAATCATACTAGGAGCAGATTAGAAGGTAAGCATATGGAGAAATAACATTCATTATCTGCATTTATTTGCTGGTACATGGTCTCTTATGTCATTATTAAGTGTATATACATGTACTTTGTTGTGTTCATATTGAAAAGTACTTACTACCATAACTTTTATAAAATACCTTTTTATTTTTCAGATTCATGTATTGAACCATCAGATTTCTTTTTTTTTTTTTTATTTTTATTTATTTATGATAGTCACAGAGAGAGAGAGAGAGGCAGAGACACAGGCAGAGGAAGAAGCAGGCTCCATGCACCGGGAGCCTGATGTGGGATTCGATCCCGGGTCTCCAGGATCGCGCCCTGGGCCAAAGGCAGGCACCAAACCGCTGCGCCACCCAGGGATCCCTCTTTTTTTTTTTTTTTTTAAGATTTTGTTTATTCATGAGAGCCACAGAGAGAGAGAGAGAGAGAGGCAGAGACATAGGCAGAGAGAGAAGCAGACTCCACACAGGAAGCCCGATGTGGGACTTGATCCCAGGACTCCAGGATCACACCCTAAGCCAAAGGCAAATGCTCAACCACTGAGCCACCTAGGCATCCCAAACCATCAGATTTCTGAATCCAATCTATGTGACCTATTCTTTCTCTTTGTGAAGTTTTATTTTTAAAAAGTTAATGGCCATTCAGGAAAATAAAACTAAGAGGAATGTTCCACCTTCCAAGAGTAAAATACAGATTCTTTTCGAAAATACTTGGAAGATTCACAAAAACAGATTACTTTCTGGCCTTAAAAAAATTAAAGTATTGAGGTAAGACAAAATATATTATCTGACTACAAACTGAACTAAACATCAATAACAAGAATGTGGGAAGTTAAGCAGTCACAGTGAAATTAGAAAATATTTTTAATTAAATGACAATGAAAATGCACTATGTAAGATAAAGCTAAAGAAGTACCTACAGAGAAATCAGATTTAATGCCTTATTTTAGAAACCAAAAGTTTTGAATCAATAATGTCTTAAGAAAACAAAGTCAAAACAGAAGAAAGTAAAAAAATAATAAAGATAAAAGCATAAACCAATGAAACTGAAAACCGTGGGGAAAATCACTATGCCAAAAAGTTGGTTCTTTGCAAAACATACTAAAATTGATAAACATCTAGGCAGACTGAACAAGAAAACAAGTGAGAAGACACAAATTATCGCAACTAAGAAAGAAAGAACAGTACTAAAGATCTGACAGATACTGTATGAATAATAAGAGATAAGTAAATAACTTTGTCAATAAAGATGATAACCTAAATGAAATGGAAAAATTCATTGAACAACTACAAAAATTCAGTGAAGATGAAATAACTGGCATAGTTTTATTTTATTTATTTTTATATTTTGTAAGAGTGTATTTATTTATTCATGAGAGATGCAGAGAGACAAAGACATAGGCAGAGGGAGAAGCAGTCTCCCGGGGAGCCTGATGCGAGACTCAATCCCCAGACTCCAGGATCACGAACTGAGCTAAAGGCAGGTGCTCAGCCACTGAGCCACCCAGGCACCCCAGCCTGCATGGTTTTATGTCTATTAAAGAAGTTGATGTGTAGTTAAAATACCTTCCTTTTCTTTAAAACACTCAGCACAGATGGCATCACTGGCATGTTCTACCCACATTTAAGGAAGAAATCATGCCAGTCCTAATCAATTTCTTTTAGGAAATAGAAAATGAAGGAATACTTTCCCACACATTTTATGAGGTCAGCATTGTTGATACCAAAATCAGTGGCATTGTAAGAGCAGAGAACTACAGACCAGTAACTCTTATAAACACAAAAAAATCCATAATAAAATATTAACAAATTGAGTTGAATAATATGTAAACAGAATGATACATCATGACCAAATCAGGCTTATTCCAAGAATAAAAGGTTGGTTCAACATTCTAAAATCAGTATGATTCACCATATCACTATATTTTTTTAATCATCAATTCAATGTATTTGATGAGGAGGGAAAGCCACAGTATTAAAACAGTGTGATAGTGATGGTAAGTTAGACTGAAAGATTAATGGAACAAAATAGAAAGCCCAAAAATACACAAAAATTTTTGACAAAGGGTCAAAGACAATCCAATGGAAAGAGAATACTCTTTTTAATACATAATGCCAGAAACAAGTAAATAAATACCTTTATCTATATTTCACTATATATAAATACTAATTTTAAACTGCTAATAAAATACAAATCTAACACTCTACAAGTTCTTGAAGAAAATATAAAATCTTTGTGACCTGAGGCTTAGTAAAAGATTTTATATATGCGGGAAAGAAACCTGAACCATAAATGAAAAAGATAAGTTGGACTTCAGCAAAGTTGACAATTTCTGCTATTTGAATAACATTGTTAAACGAGTGAAACAATAAGCTACAGACTTGAACAAAATATTTAGACCCAGAATAAGGAGAAAATGAATCTAAACCAAACCAAAATGATACAGAAGATAGAATTAGTAGATGAAGACAGCTATCATAAGTGGATTTCATATATTCACAAAGTTAGAAATCAGGAATATATTAAATAGGCACATTAAAGATAAAAAATACTCTCCTTGAACCTATAAAACTAAAACTACCTAAAACTAAAACTAAAAACTAAACTACCTAAAACTACCTAAACCTAAAACTAAAAACCTAAAACTACCATGTCTGGGATGAAGAATATCATGTCAGGAAGTGATTTACAGATTAGATATTTCAGAAGAAAAGAGTCAACTTCAAGACTTATAAAAAGAAACTATCCAAAATGACACATGGAAAGAAAAATAACAAAAAAAAATAATGACCAAAGCTTCTATGAGTTGTGGGGTAACTTTGTGTGGCCTAATTTTTGTGTAATTTTTGGAATCCTGTGAAGGATAAATTTAGGAGTACAAAAAAAAAAAATTCCAAGAAATAGTTGAAATTTTTCCAAATTTGGTGAAAATTATAAACCCAACAGGTCCAACTGTCTCAACAAGATCCATGCACAAGAAAGAAAGAAAAGAAAGGAAGGAAAGAAAGAAAGAAAGAAAGAAAGAAAGAAAGAAAGAAAGAAAGAAAGAAAACTACACTAAAGCACATCATACTCAAATTGCTTAAAATCAGTATGAAGTAGAACAATTTAAAAGCATCTAAAGAAAAGAAGACACATTATGTATAGAGAAACAAAGATAAAAATGACAGCAGATTTCTCTTTGGAATCAATTCAAGCCAGAAGACAGTGGAGAAACAGTGGAGACAGTGGAGAATCTTTAAAGTATTGAAAGAAAAAATAAAGTTAAACTGAAATTCTATAAACAGGAAAAGTACATTTCAAAAGCAAAGGTGAAATACAGACTTTTTCAGATGTACAAAAACTGAAAGAATTTATCATTAGCAGACCTGCACAACAAAAACTGTTAAAGGAAACTTCAGACAAATGGAAAATTATACCACATAATGAAAAGCCTTGAAAATGGCAATTATGTTAGTAAATTTTTTAAAAATTATTAAATATGTTTAAAGGTAATTGATTATTTGAAACAAAAATAATAGCAATGTACTGTTTTTATAACACAAAAAGCAAAATCCATGATAAAAGTAGCACAAAAGCTATTGAAGAAAATGGAAAAATGAAAGAATTATTATAAAGTTCTTATACTGTATACAAAGTGGTATAATATCATTCAAAGTTAGACTGATAAAGTTGTATACTATAAACTTTTTTTAATTTAAAAATAGCTATAGTTAATAAGCAACAAAAGAGAATGGAGTTCTCAAAAAATGCTCGATTCCAAACATATAGCAAGATAATAGACTTAAATGTCATCTTCAGTAATCACATTAAATGTAAATGGCCTAACTACACTAATTAAAGGACAGAGATTGCTAGATTATGTAGAAAACAGCAAGACCCAAATATATGCTACCTACAACAAAACTACTTAAATATAAATATTCAAATGGTTTAGAAGTTAAAGGATGGGAATAGATATACCATATTAACACTAATCAAATGAAAGTTGGAATATATATATATTAACATAAGGTAGTATATTTCATTGTTTATAGACCGTAGAAAGATGAAGTCAGCCACTACTGTATTCTTTTGCTTTCTTTAGTGACAATTAGACCTTAGCTTCTCTTTCAATCAATGGATTCTGGATCTGAGAACTGTCTCTGGTCTGGAAATAGCAAGGGATTATGACTTTCCATTGAAGTGGCCAACTTTTATCTCTCTGTTCATTCAATCTTGATCTTTTTTGAATATGTGTTATGAAATACCTCTAGTGTTTTATCTTGCCTCTAGTAATATCATGTTCTATGAGATATGTCCATAAACCCCTGTGGATCAGGCACCCTCTGGTTGCTATTTGAAACTTGCTTCCAAATCCTTCCAGGGAACATAGTATAAGCTGTATTTTATGTATAATGTCCACTCCAGCATACCCATTTCTCTGAGGTTTTTACTGCTTTCTGAATAGTTTATTACACCATTTATCAAATCTCTAAAATGGGCCATCATTCTTTCACTTTTCCAAGAACCACCCCATCAGTGTATTAAAAACTGACTCCAAGAATCCTTGTCAGGGCATTAAATCTGAGTCATGGAAAAGATCCCCCATTAAGCAATTTATATTCCAATTCTCTGGTCCAGCACCCTCAAGATTCCAGGCATATTCTGACAGTTCCTACACTGCATATTAGCCAGGTGCATCTACTCTCTTTTGGCAATAAATCTCTCTCCTCCCTCAGCAAGCCCAAGATTTCTCCAGTGGGGCCATTCTGAGATTTGACACTCATTCCTCTGGTGCCCAGGAAGTGAAATGAAGTCAGGTTCTGAAAAATGAAAGCATTATAAAGCACCTGCTTCATTTGAAACCTGTGTGGTCATCAAATAAGATAGAGTCCCTATCCCCTAACAAGTGGAAGTGGTTCTCTTTCTCGGGCCCAAAGGATTGAAGATAGTCTGAGTGCTCAAAATTCTCAACTGCATCAGTCTTAATATCCCCACATCAGGGCTCAGAGTCCTACCTCTCCAATAGGGCCCTGACATTGGCATAGAAGACTTGACTGGGTGAGAAATCAGCCTTCTCTTTAGCTCTGCAACCCTTATAATTAAGTTGCATTGCTAATCTTTTTTTTTTATGATAGTCACACAGAGAGAGAGAGAGAGGCAGAGACACAGGCAGAGGGAGAAGCAGGCTCCATGCACCAGGAGCCCGACGTGGGATTCGATCCCGGGTCTCCAGGATCGCGCCCTGGGCCAAAGGCAGGCGCCAAACCGCTGCGCCACCCAGGGATCCCTGCATTGCTAATCTTAAATCACGTTTGCCCTTTGATTTGTATTCTTTACTTTAAATTGGTACTTAACTGACCTAAGTCTGTCATTCTTTTTTTTTTTTTTTGGTAAATCACTGGTGTTCAGCAATAACCACCCAGTTCC
Organism: Vulpes vulpes; assembly: GCF_048418805.1. Classification (NCBI taxonomy): domain Eukaryota; kingdom Metazoa; phylum Chordata; class Mammalia; order Carnivora; family Canidae; genus Vulpes; species Vulpes vulpes. Next base: position 179,555,286 of record NC_132791.1, on the reverse strand, counting down.
ACAGTCCTAGTAATTTCTTCATTGCTGGGAAATGCCAGATAAATTACACAAGCTGGTACACTTCTTTATCACATCTCATTCACCATGGGTAAGAAATCTTAACCTTTGCACTACTACAGCCTGTCAGACTCTATGCTTCTAACTCTCAGTCCTGGTAACAACTATCCTAGATAGAGTTCCCTAAAGGCAGAGCCCTCATGGCATCTGGAATAGCCCAGTAGCCAATAAATATATAAAAGTGTGTTCATTAGTTGTGGAAATCAAACCAATGTGATACCACGTGTGTTTGATAAAAATGTATACTCTGCAGCTGTGAGGTATAGGTTTCTAATTGGTTCATTTGATATTTGTTCACATCTGTATCTTTTCTGACTTGCTTCTTGTTCTGTCAATTACTGAGAAAGTGTTAAAATGTTCAATTAAGATTTGGTACTTTTTAATTTTTCTTTATTTCTGTCATTTTTGTTTCATATACTTTTTTACTATTAGATGCTTACATGTTTAAGACTGTGGTACATTCTTAATAAATTAAACATTTTATCATTATGAAATGTTTTTCTTTGTCTCTGGCAGCACTCCTTGTTTTGAAGTTTACTTTGATATTAATATTAATTGATTAATCATGTTTCCATAATATATCTTGTTTCACTAGAGCATAGTTCTTAGTAATGCATACTTAGGTGGTAAATTTACTAGGAGAAGCTGGTAATTAGGTAACCTAAAAATCAAGGCATTAGTTTTGTTTGGGAGAGGTTGAGTGTTAAGCAAGGATGATAACTGGAACATAGCACTTAGGATGTTTTTCTGTCCCTAGCAAGACTGTGTATTTTTTTCACAATTGAGTAGTGGTAACACAGATACCTGCTTTATATAATTCACTAAACATATAATTATATATCATACACTGCCATATGTTTTATAGTTAACAGTGAAAAAAGTTAGAAGCCAAAAAAGAATGTTCATTATGTCATACATATAAAAAAGTTTACAAATTAGCCACATGCTTTGTTACAAAGGAAATTTCAATAAATGTCAAAAACCTGATATTATTCAGATTGTGTTTTCTCAGCAACACACAATCACATTCAGAATCAACCATAAAAAGTAATTTTTAAGACCCCATGTGAATAGAATGTATAATTCAAGTAATGGATTATAAACCATAGCGTTAAATAAATACCTATGAAACTACACTGATATAAAAAAATTGAATAGGGCAAAAGGACAGCTCTTCTTTTTAGCAAAATTCCAATAAATAAATGCAGAAATAATAATGGAGATAGAAAATCACTATTTGGCAAATATTATAGAAATAATTATTGCAGTAATAATTATTCATATCTAGATGCTAAAATTGCTGGATAGACTATAACAAGAAAGAGACTATTTATCTTTTACTTGCTTCTTTATCCCAACTCAAAGTATCCCCCCTGTAAGATATGAATTAATTACAAAGGGAAAAATATGATTTTACTGTGGAGAATCCTGGCATAAACCACCTTAAGGACTTATTTTTGCTTGGCTGTTAACACCCAAATTATTTTTAGGGGTATATTTCACATTTAACTGTTTTCTTTAGTGTTAAGGATCTTAGAGGACAGACCCATTTAATCTAACAGTACTTATTTGTATTGTTGGAACATGGTTTGGATTAAGAATGAATTTAGCCTTCCAAAATTGCTTTTTTTGTGCTAAACTGTGAATAATGTTATGTGCCCTGCCTGAAACTAAGTAATATTTTATTGTTCTTTTTCATAATACAAATGATGTTTACCTAAAACAGACCTTAAATCCATTTCCACTTCCAAAGAATTTTGAGAATTATGTTTGGCAGCAAAACTTAAATCAAGGAATAAATTTATACTGCTTTTTCTTCTTCATATAGTAAATCACTTTTAACCTCTTCCTTTAGTGGTTGGGGGATATTGCAGTACAATGCTGAGATCATCTCAGTGTGTTCCCCAAATACCCAGGTTCCTGGCCAGGCACACCGCCTGAGGGTTCAATAAGTAGGTTAATTCTTCCTTCGGGGTTGGCCTGAGGGTTAAAGTTCCTGATGAACTGAGTGGAACCTGCATACCAGAAGAAGGTGAGTAGCTTAAGTATATGACAATGCTGGGGAAGAAAACCACTCATGTACAGCTGAGGTCACAAGATGATCTTTATCCTACTTCATGTAGTTCATCTATTTCTGTTTTATTGTTAATTCTTTGACTTTGGCTTATTTTACAGCCCTATTATAGCCAAGCTCTTTCAACATCTGACAAATGATCATTATGAAAACATCTTGCAGTATTTTAACACATTTGTTTTAGTGGAAGTTCTAAGTCCTATTTCTTTTTGTGTTTTCATTTATTCCAAATCTTTTCCTATTTTACCTTTTTATAAATAAGATGAATTAAGGAAAGAAAAATCATGATGATGTGTAAAAGTTTAATTTTACTTGATTAAATATTTTTTCTGACATCTCAATAATAATAATAATAATACATGCTGGTATCTTTTATGCTTTTGTTAGCCATTACCCCCATTTTTAAGAGACTTTACATTTTACTAGAGAAAAAAAGCAAACTCCCTGATTTTAATTAACTTGCCTAAAATCATGCGGCAGGTAACAGCAGAATAAGAGTTAATAGCTACATAATAGTTTTAAACTCCAGTCTCTCTAGCTCCTAAGGCAAAACTTTTTCTTCCATGCCAGTACTTTTCAATCTGGGAATCCTGAAAGGTTGGAGTGTCCCCAAATGTCATCTTATGACAAGTTTTTCATTCTTTCAACACATTTACTGAGTGCTTATGTGTTGGATGCTATTCTAGGCATTTGAAATACGTTATGGAGGAGAAAAAGAAAATGTTGCTGCCCTAATGAGCTTACATTCTCATGGGGATGGAGGATATAGACAAAGAACAAAGAGGTAAAATATATATGTTAAAAGGTGATAAGTACTTAAAGAAAAAAAGAAAATTCTGACAGTTTTAAATTGTGCTTTCATCTTGATTATAAATATTTAATATAATGATATGAATAATCTTAATGACCTCCTATAACAAAGTACTGACTTGTGATTTCGGAACAATTATGTATATTGGTGTTTTCTCTCACATTTTTGGCTAGTGAATGCAAAGAAATGTCATGGTGCAATTCAAAAGTGAATTTGTCATAATGGTTCAAAAAGGATTGATTCATAACAGCATGGCAGTAAAGCTTTGCACCATGAATCCAAAATTGCAGCAGTTAATTCCATATTGAATTTGTGTTACTGTCGTTATTACAAAAGCCCTATCTTTGTGCCTCTTTGAAATAATTCTGGGGTGTTCAATACTCTGTTCTAAATTCCATCAGATTATTTAGTGTAGATTTAAATAACAGGAATCTTTAAATGTATTCTCAAAAGATATCTCTACAATGTTAATATTATGCCTCATTAAAATAGGCACTCAAAAATGTTATAAACAGGAATTAAGTATATATCAGATCATACTATACTATCAAGCAAAGCCTTTAAATTCTGAAAAAAAAATAAGTTTAGCTTATATATATATGTTAAAGTACTGAAATATTTAGCATGAAACTCAGTGAACAGTAAGGCCATTTTATACAGTATGCTTACATGAAAAGGCAATATCTATATTGGTAACATTAAAATTTAAAAATACAGAAACATGTTAAATATAGAATCAGTCCTGAAGAAACTTCACTCTATATTAAACCCAACATTAGCAATTTAGTTTTAGTAAAACAAATTAATTTCTTATTATGTTTATATAAATATTATTTTCTGTTTTTAATTTATAAATTTTAGTTTTATACTTATAGGAGCTTAAGAAAATGCATTATATCTAATATTATGTTTATACATATGTAAGCACATAATATTAAGATTCTGTGGGATTATATTTTAAGAGGTTTGCATATTTCTTACATTTGAGAAACACTGCACCATGCAGCACTGTCTCCTCAATAAAACTTTGATAAACAATGACTTTCTTTGAACATTTTAATGCACCAGCCAAACTCTCTTTGACTCCCTCATTACTGTCTGATAGGCTACTGTCTTTTGTAAAAAATATAGTCTACACCATTCCCAGTTCCCATTTGTAATGCTATGAGCAATTAGTAGTGATTCAGGTTGCTGATCAGATTCAAACTATGTTTTCATTCAGAAATTACAGTTTGGTTGGGAAATTTTTACACATAGTAACTCTTACTGTATACATCCTTATCGTAGAAATTCCAGTGATTCTATCCTTTACTGTGTTTTCATGTTAAAATTTTTACAATTCTAAATTCCTAAATTTCTGAATTTAGGTTATTAAGAGACTTCACTGAAGTAGAATTAACTTTGTAATCATAAATTATACTCAATAAGTAATCCATATTTCCCAGGCCAGTTTTGGGAAAGATTTGGAACAGTGACTTAGAACACGTGTTTATATCATGGCAACTTCAATTCAATATTAGACATTTCTACTCTTAAAAATGTCTTATGCCACTCTCCTGTGAATCTAATTAAAGCCATTGAATTGTATATATTAAATGAGTGAGTTATATGGTATATGAATTAAATCACAATGAAGCTATTAAAAAAAAATTTAGAGCCTTGCAACATTCGATTTCCATGTACCATCTTTTCCTTTGTAATAATACATTGGTATGTAGTACACCTATGTGCATTAACCCAATGTTTGTTATTATATTTCCCTTAAATAGTCCTATTCTTTTAAATATTAAAAAAAGGAAAATATATTCTCTTTCATAGTTACCAGGTATTCGCTACTTCTGGTTCTCATAATTTCTTTCTATATATATGTTTCCATCTAAGTTTCCTTAACCTGAAGAGTTTCTTTTAGAATTTCTTATAGTACTGCTCTGCTGACAACAGTTTTCTCAATTTTTGTTTTTCTAAAAATGTATTTGTTTTGCTTTTATTTTTTTAAGGTAATTTTCCCAGATATAGAATTCTCATTTGAGAGTTCCCACCGCCCCCTCCCCCACAGCACTTTAAAGATGTTGTTCTTTGGGACACGTGGGTGGCTTAGTGGTTGAGCATCTGCCTTCAGCTCAGGGCGTGATTCCAGAGTCCCAAGATCAAGTCCCGTATCGGGCTCCTTGCATGGAACCTGCTTCTCCTGTCTCTGGCCCCAGTTGGGTTGTCTTCAACCCAATGGTGGTTCCACATCAAAGTCCCATTGGTTGTGCCTCCTCAAAGTCTTCTCCATGTATAAGAGAGGGGAGGGTTGTTCAGATATATGGTTGACAAAGGCTATATGTAGATCTAACTGTTTCTTATTCAAACTTTTACCTAATACAAATTGTTTTCTACATTAGCTATACCCCCCACATTCAGAAATATCTAGGACCTATAATTTGTCTTTACGAGAGATATGAATTGACTTGTTTCTGAGCAGCATACCCTCCTGTTTTATGTTTCTATTTTCAAAGATTGATTGAGTCAGTTTCTATTTATCCACCTTTCTTCTGGCCTCTAAATGTTGTTTTCTCCTCTTATCTTTGGCTTTGTGAATTTATTCCTTTTTTATCATTCTATTATGATTTTAGTGGAGTTTTCAGAGTGAGAAACCTAACTTTATATGATCAAGCCACTATCTTTAACTATAAATTGGTTTTATTTATCTATCTTTGGAATTATTATGATAACTTACTATCTAATCTACTTGTCACTATTCTCCTTACTCTAATTCATTTTGACATTTACTTGCACCCCCACTTTAAACTTCCAGTGGACAAAGACCCAGACTTGGGTTACTTGAGTTACTGTAGAATTTTTCTGAGGTCTACAACAATGAATACTTTGTCATTAGTCAGAATATGGCAGGAGTTTTCTACTTTCATCCCTCACAGAACATTGTTTAACAATCAACCACAGATGAGATTTACTTTGTGGGAGTCCAAGAGTCCAGCAAGGAAGTTCCAGCACACTGTTGGAACAAAAAATCCAAGAATAAATTCACAGAAGAGGGTAAAAACAGTTTTACCTCTGTCACCTTGCCCCCAAACAGCACAGCTCAGCACCAGGAGACATCGCTTGGCCACAAGTGATTTCTCTCACAAAACAAGTCTTAACACATTTAAAAAGATTGAAGTCATGCCAACCTTTTCTACCTACAGTAGTATGAAACTAGAAATCAGTAATAGGAGGAAAGCTGTAAAATTCACAAATTTGTGGAAATTATACACTCTTGAACAACAAATGGGTTAAAGAAGAGATAAAAAGGGAGATAGAAAATATCCTAAAACAAATGAAAATAGAAAAACAAAACTAAGCAAAACATTTTGAAGAGGCAGGTTTATAGCAATAAATGACTACATTTAGAAAAAGATCTCAGAAAAGCAACTTATCCTTACACTTTAAGGAACTAGAGAAAGAAGAAGAACAAACTAAGCTCAAAGTTACAGAAGGAGGGAAATAGAAATTAGAGCAAAGATAAATGAAATAGACAATAGAAAAACAGTAGAAGGAATTTAAGAGCTAGTTTTTTTAAAAGATAAAATTGACAAACTATTAGCTTGTCAAATAAATGAAATCAGAAATAGAAGAATAGATGAAGTCAGAAATGAATGAGGAAATATTACACTGATAACCACAGAAATACAAAAGAGCCTAAGAGATTACTATAACCAATGGTAAGCCAACAAACTGGATAACCTAGAAGAAATGGATACATTCCTAGAAATATACAGTATTCTAAGACTGAATCAGGAAGAAAGAGGAAATTTAAAACAGGCTAATTAATAAGGAGATTGAATCAGTAATCAAAAACTTCCCAAAATAGAAAAGTCCAGAATCAGATGGCAGCACTTAATAATTCTTCCAAACTTTTGAAGAAGAATTAATGCCAATCCTTTTCACATTTTTCTAAAAAAACTGAAGAGGAGAGAACACTTCCAAACTCATTATAAGCCAGCATTATTTTAATACTAAATACTAAAACTAGTCAAGGATACTAGAAGAAAAGAAAACTATAAGCCAATATTCCTAATGAACATAGATGCTAAATTTTCAACAAAATACTAGCAAACCAAATTCAAGAGTATATTTTTTTAAGATTTTATTTATTTATTCATGAGAGACACAGAGGCAGAGGCAGAGGGAGAAGTAGGCTCCATGCAGGGAGCCTGACGTGGGATTCAATCCCAGGTCTCCAGGATATACACCCTGGCTGAAGGCAGTGCTAAACCACTGAGCCACCCGGGCTGCCCAAGAGCATATTTAAAATAGTCATTATACCATGATCCAATGGGACTTATCTCTGGGATGCAAGGATTCTTCAACATATGCAAATCAATAAAAGTGATACATCACTTTAACAGAATAAAGTAAAAATCATGATCATCCTAACTGATACCAAAAAAAAATTTTTAATGTAATATTCTTTCATGATAAAAACTCAACAAATTAAGTATAGAAGGAGTATATCTCAATATAATAAAAGCCAAAACTAACTTCATACTCAATGAAGAAAAACTGAAAACATTTCCTCTAAGATCAGAAACAAGACAAAGATGCTCACTCTTGCCTCTTCTACTCAACATAGTAGTGAAAGTCCCAACCTGAGCAATTAGGCAAGAAAAAGAAATTAAAGATATCAAAATTGGAAAGAAAGAAGTAAAATGTACTTCTTTGCCAATGACATGATCTTAAAAATAGAAGACCCCAAAGACTCCAAGAAAAAAAAAAAACGTTAAAACTAATAAGCAAATTTAGTAAAACTGCAGGATAGAAAAACAGCATGCAAAAATCAGTTTCTATACACTAACAAACTATCTGAAAGAGAAATGAAATAAACACATTTAAAATAGCATCAGAAAGAATATAATATTTAGGGATAAATTTAACCAAGGAGGTGAAAGACCTGTACCCTGAAAAGACATTGATGCAAAAAGTTAAAGAAGTCACAAATAAAAGATAACCTGGGGGGATCCCTGGGTGGCTCAGTGGTTTGGCACCTGCCTTCGGCCCAGGGTGTGATCCTGGAGTCCTGGGATCAAGTCCCACATCGGGTTCCCTGCATGGAGCCTGCTTCTCCCTCTGCCTGTGTCTCTGCCTCTCTCTCTCTCTCTCTCTCTCTCTCTCTCTCTGTCTCTCATGAATAAATAAATAAAATCTTTAGGGAAAAAAAAAAGATAACCCCATGTTCCAAGAATTGGAAAAATTAATTTGTTACAATGTCCATACTGCCCAAAAAAGATTGACAGATTCAATGATTCCTATCAAAATTCCAATGACATTTCTCACACAGTGGAATAAAAAATAGTCACAGTTTGTATGGAACCACAAAAGACCCTGAATAGCCAAAGAAATCTTGAGAAAGGACAAAGCTGGAGGTATCAGACCTCCTGATTTCACACTATATTACAAAGCCATAGTAATTTTTAAAATATGATACTGGCTTAAAAACACACACACATAAAAAAAAAAAAAAAACCACCCCGCACACATAGATCAATGGAACAGAATGTAGAACCCAGAAATTAGCCCACATATATACAGTCAACTGATCTCTGGCAAGAGTACCAGGAACACAAAAAGCGAAAGAATAGTCTCTTCAATAAATAGTGTTGGGAAAACTAGATCACATACAAAAGAATGAAATTGGACCCAATCTTACACCATATGCAAAAATTAATGGAAAATGGATTAAAGACTTAAACGTAAGACCAGAAAAACAAAATTAGAAGAAAACAGGAAAAAGGCTCCTGTGTTGGCATTGATGGTTTGGCTATGACACCAAAAGCATAGGCAACAACAGCAGCAATAAAAAAGTGAGAATACATCAAACTAAAAAGCTTCTGCACAGCAAAGGAAGCAATGAACAAAATGAAAAGGCAGTCTGTGAAATGGGAGAACATATTTGGGTATGTCAGATAAAGGGTTAATATCTAACACATGTGAAGCTCCAACAACTCAATAGCAAACACATAACCTAATTAAATAATGGGTAAAATAACAAGACAGTTTTCAAAAAATTTATGAACAGCCAACAAGTACATGAAAATTCACTCAACATCACCAATCATTCAGGGAAATGCAAATCAATAATACATGAGATATCCCCTCACAATTGTTAAAAGGATTATTATCAAAAAGATAAGAGGGGCACCTGGGTGGCTCAGGTAGTGATCCTAGAGAGTCCTGGGATTGAGTTCAGCATCAGGTTCCCTACAGGGAGCCTGCTTCTCTCCCTCCCTCTCTTTCTATCTCTCTCATGAATAAATAAATGAAATCTTAAAAAAAAAAAAAAATGTTGGCAAGGAGGTGAGGTAAAGGGAACCCTTATACACTATCGATAAGAATATCAACCATTATGAGAGACATATGGGAGTTCCTCAAAAAATTAAAAATAGAACTATGTGATCCAGCAATCCACTTTTGTATATATATTCAAAGGAAACAAAATTAGAATCTTTAAGAGATATCTACAGCCCTTTGTGCATTGCAGAATTATTCACAATAGCCAAGATATGGAAACAAGTGTCTGTTGAAAGAAGATGAATTGATCAAGAAAAAGTGATACACACACATGCAATTGATTATTATTCAGCCATAAAAAGGAAATCCTGCCTTTTGCAACAACATGGATGATCATGAAGGACATTAGATTAGATGAAATGAGCCAGATAGACAAATACTTTGTCTCACTGATCTGTGGAATCTACAAAACCAAAAAACCCTTGAACTCAGAAACAAAGAGTAGAATGGTGGTTCCCAGGGACTGAGGTGTGGGAAACATGGGGAGACATTGGTCAATGGGTACAAACCTTGAGTAATAAGATGAATAAGTTCTGAGGATATAATGGACAACATGGTGACCATAGTTAGTAATACTGTATTATATACTTGAAAATTGCGAGGCAATGAATGTTAAATGATCTCACTATGACAAAAAAATGATAAGTATGTGAGGTAATGGCTCCTGTTAACTGGATTGTGGTAATCATTTCACATGTATATTTATATCAAATTATCACGTTGTATACCTTAAACATATGCAATTTTATTTGTCAATTATAGCTCAGTAATGCTGGAAAAATATTTTGTGATTTTAATGAGGTACTGATACAAAAAAATGGCAGAGCTGACAAATGCTTAGAGTCAGAAAGTAAAGTACAAGGTCTTCTAGAAGCAGCCAAGTACCTAGTTCTGTTAGATATAGGGGATATGGTAAAAAAAAAAAAAAAAAAAAAAAAGGCAACATGTGATAGAGCAAAATAATGACCTTTAATGGCCATTCAAGAGAAACAGATTTGTTGATAATGCTGTTTTTTTAATTATAGCTTCAGAGACAACTACTAAACTAGAAAAGGAGTTCTGTTTGTCTAAGAGATTGATGCAACTCTTTATTTTCTCACACTTTTCTCCAGCATATTCTATGTTGGTTTAAGTAGTCAGAACTAATGACAGGCTAGGGAAAATATATATATATATTTTATTTTTTCAGCCCTTTTAGTGGAGATGGGCAGAGGTTGTTGAGATTGAGGACTTAGTCAACCAGTGTCTCTAAAAGTATCTATCACAGTACAAACTGCAAATAGGAGAAAAGAAATTGATTGTCTGATCCCTAACACTAGCTGGATAGGGAGTTTTTTCCTTAAAAGCATTATTTATCCTGCTGCAGAAATTGGGAGTGGTCTTGGAAGCAAGAGGGGACATTTCTTTTGCTCTAGGAGCAGATAAGCAAAAATTAACAGAAGACAGCATATTAGTCACACTAGTAGCTGAATCTGGAAATCTCTTCAAATTTATCTGCTCTGTATTACTAGCAGCCTATGTGTATATATGCCAGCCTCAAAGATTTGAGCCTAGTCTGTTAGTATGTGAAAACCTGGCTGTGAGCCAGTCACAAGAAGCAGGGTGGGTAAGTGCAGCTGAACCTCTGCCATGCCTTGGGAGGTTCTCACAGGCTCAAAAGCTCAGCAGCAGGCTTGCCCTGAGCAGGGTGACTGGGTTTTCAGCTGGAAGCTATGTCTAATTTATTATGGCTCATCCAGTGCTGAACACAGAGTGTGGCAACAGAATATTTTAATAGTTACAAAAAAGACTGTGGTGGGGCTACTGAGTTGTCTTTGTTTCAACAGGTATATCTTGTGCCAGTGACATTAGTAACAGCTGAAAAGAATTCATCTCCTTGGTTTACTAAGCAGAAGATAGTTACCAGAACTGATCCATAAGTCTAAATAAGCATCCCCAGAGGTCTTGGAGTTTTCAGTGAAGTGAGTATTCTGAGGAGAAAAGAAAGGGATAGAGGCATTTAATTTGAAAATTAAAAGGAATACGACATTATTTTGTATCCTAGGCTGATAAGAAATGTGTATACAGGCATACAACAACCTTATATGTGCTGAAAAGTATGTACCTAAAAGTACTTAATATAGTAGTAGGATATCACCAACTACATACACAAATACAGTATATTTTGTCCATGTATAGTCATCCAGAAAAGATTCCTGAAGTTAAATTCTGAACTGGATTTTCAAGAGGAAGAAGCCTATGAATCTCTAAAGATGAAAGAACGTAATGGTATAAAGTTAAAATCTAGGCTACCAAAATAAAAAATTCAGTTGAATTCCTTTTTTGATTGCAGAACAAATAATCATCTGCAGAAGTTTTTCCCTTCCTTTTGATGATCTCCCACTCTCATCACACTAATGAAGTTGTTCTTTCAGCAGTATTGTACCTGTGGCAGACCTGAAACATGGAAGGCAAGAAAAGTCAGACTTGGGGATAGAAAGCATAGTGCAGTAAGTTGAAGTAGGATGTCTTTTATGGAAGTAAAATTGTGGCTAATAAAATTGTAGTTCCAATCATGAAGTGCCTTGAGTGATAGACTTACTAATTAAGATTTTAAAAAATAAGGAATAGGCAGCCACTATGGATACATGAGCTGAAGAAAAAATAATGTACAAATACTTTCAGTTTGGTTATTGTGGGAAAAGTAAAATGATGAGGGGAATTCCTAATAAACCACTGTAAATAATCCACACATGAGGTAGTTAAAGTCAACTGGGAAGTGGAGCAACTGGAAACTGGAAGTGGGGAAGTGATGAGACTATAATGTTAACAGAAAGTGAATTCCAAAGTTATTACAGAGAAAAGATTAGCAGAATCTAAAACAGTAGTTCAAAATAGAGACGAAGGGAAAAAAAAAAAAAAAGACACCAAAGTTTATAAGCCTGGAGACACTGAAGATGTGGATAATTATGGGAAAACGTGTAAAGATAGCTCTTGGGGGGAGGGGAGAAGGACTTGTTTTTCAATGTGTTTCAAGAGTTGTGGCATTTAAAATTAAAATGTTCTATGCATAATGGTGGTTAGGGAACTAGAAAGAAGGTAAGAAGTGTATTTATGGATGAGTATATGGTAGCCCAGACTTGGTGACATCTGAAGCCATAAGAGTCATCTAGAACCTTTAAGAAGGACAGCGTCAAAGAAGTGAAAAATTTGGAAGTTAGCCTTGGGAAATTACCAGAGTTATAGGAAATGAACTTGTGAAGGACACATCATTGAGCATTGGAAGGAATTGTTTAATCTCTAATTCTTATATAATCCACAATGGTATGAATTCACCCCTAAAAATCTACAAAAATAAACCTCCAGTCTGCTGCTAAGAACCTGAAGGCACAGTGTTTCATTTAAGCCAAAGCAAAAGAGAGTGGAGAAATAACTTTGACGGTTTACAATGTATGACATTGCAGGATGGTGCAGGGCTTCTCCAAATAGTACCTTTACTTCCACAATAACTCAGTGAAATTACTGTCCATCTTGTACTGATGAGGAACTGAAAGCAAACTAATTGTCTAAATTTCAGAAGGAAAGAAAGGAAGGAGGGAGAGAGGGAAGAAAGGAAGATTGGATGAGGAAGTCATTCTCAAGTATTTACTTGTGATTTGGGAAAAATTATTTCAACATAGGCCTCCTTTTAAAGAGGGAACTTCTGGGGCACCTGAGTGGCTTAGTCAGTAAGCAAGTGCCTTCTGCTCAGGTCATAAGCAGGATAAGCAGGGAGCCTGCTTCTCCCTCTATCGCTCCCCCTGCTGGTGCTCTCTTTCCTCCCCCTCCCCCCCTTTAAATCAATCAATCAATCAATCCTTCAAAAATAAAGATGGGAACTTCTCTCTTGAAAATCCTTGCTGATGGTAGAAAACTGTCTTTAGTTTGTCATGATCAATCTCTCATAATGCAAAGCAGTAATAAACAAACCTAGGTATCTATTCTTAAAATTCTGCCAGGTTTATTATAAAAAAATGATGGGTTCAGTGTTGAATAAACTTTCTTAATGTTTTATTCAAAATACATATATCTGTTTAGAGATATTTCATTTCGATATAACTTTATACTTCTCTGCCTACTGTTCTTGAGGCGCTTTTGTTTCCATAAACTACTGTTTTAAAGTGTAGAAAGGAACTGTTCCAGTAAATGCCAGAAGGAAAATAAATTTATAAATATAATAGGGAAAATACAACTATTCTCATTTTATTGTAGATTCAGAGAAACACATGCTAATTCTAACCCCTTCTCTTCCACCTTCTAAAGCCTCCTTAACACTGTCTTCAGTTTATTGTACTTCTCTTTCCCACTCCCCAACTTTTCTGCCCTCCCTCTCCCATCTACACCCTCTCCCGACCTCCCTCTCTCTCTCTATTCCATTAGTTTAAACCTTTCCAGGGTAGATCTATTTTGTATAGCATGATCTACTCAATCTGAGGAAGAGCTAACCAGACAATCTCCCCAAAATGTGGTCACAAGTAGCCTTTAAAGTAGGAAAATGGGATGTAAGCTGGGAAAAGCTTATGTTCTAAGTTAAGTATAGTATTATACAGACCTAACAATTAAAAATATTTCCCTTTTATGTGCATTAGTATGTTTATATATATGGATGCTTATTCTCTTTTTTTTTTTTTTTTTTGTAGAATATTTAATCTAAACTTTTTAATGTGTTATGAAGATACTTCCTAGGTAGTCACACCATCCCTTCATTACTAACCTGCCCCAATATTAGTTATAGTCTTTGTAGTTTCTTAAAGTTTACGTTTTTCTAGGTGTCCTATATGTTTTCCATTAGTTAAGTGACTCTTGAAAACTATTCTTGAACATTAGAAATACAAAACAGTCCCATATATCCTTTATCCAGATTTTCCAGTTGCCTTATTTTCTATACTCAATAGGCTCTAGATCCCATCCAAACTATGCACTGAGGTGCACCAAGGCATCCCTGGGCCTTATAGTCAATTCACAGGGCCACTGCAGGACTTTTTTAAATTTTTGAGAGAAATGTAGTGACATCTGTTGGGCATGACCTGAACTACTACTATTAAGTTGGTATTTTGTTTTCTAAAGAAAAGGGCCCTATGAACTGAGAAAGTTTGGAGTTTGGGAATCTTTTGCTCTAGGCATTAAAATTCACTTTGTATAAAATTAACATTATAATCATTCTTTTTATACAATTGATCAAAACAATTTAAATGTATTACCCAAATTTGATAAGTAATTATTTTTAAAAAGGAAATTTTTTATCAAAAACATCTATTAATGAAATTCATAGGACTTCTCCTGTACCCCCCACCCACTAATGACCCCATTAGTTCATGTCTCTCTGTATATGAATTTTACTGAATGGACTGAATCCATTTTTATTTATATTTTTGTTTTGCTGAGGTAAGCCTTGAGAAAACTTGTTTACATAAGTAAATAGATGGATAAAGACAGATTTATTATAACAAGGTCATTAGTCTTTGAACTCATTACAAATATTTATACAAAAAAAAAAATGAAAAACTACCATACCTATAGGATTTGTTTTCTAGACCTGTGCTGACTAGTAGACATTAGCCATTTGTGGCTATTTAATTTTAAATTACTTAAGATTAAATAAAATTTAAAATTCAGTTCCTCATAGCACTAACATTTCAAGTGCTCAAAAACTATGAGTAGCTGGGGGCTGCTGTATTAGACAGTGCAGACACAGAACATTTCCATCATTGTATAGAAAGTTCTTTTAGATATGGCTGGTCTAGACATTAAAGTCTTCTTTCTTAACACTTATACCAATATTTTAAATAATTTCTGTTTTTGGTACCCCCAGCATTTTTTCTACTCCAGAATAAATGCAGCATAGTTTTTTTATTTTAATTTGCTTTTTTTATTCAACTTTATATTTTTGAGATTCAGCCATTGATTTATGTAGCTTTCATTCATTTGCTTTACTGTTGAATATTCCATTGTATGAATATACCTTATCAACCTTCAAGCACATGGGACATTTTTTCCAGTTTCTTTATCATTAAAATCAGTGCTGCTCTGAAATTCTTGTTTGTGTCTCTGAGGGCCTTTGTGTAAATTTCTCTAGAATATATATTCAGGAGTAGAATTTCTGGGTCAGAGGATATTTTCCTCGTCAACTTTATTGGATAATGCCAAATCGTTCTCAGAAATTGCTATCCTAATCCACTCCACACTCCCACACTCCTGCTTCTTCATGTGTTATTTCAAGTTAGGTTTGGCTGTGATTGACAAAAACAAAGAATCAGACATTAATAACATTGGCTTAAACAACAATAAAAATTTTTCTTCATGTAGATCACATGCAGAGATAACCAGTCTATTGCAGTATGGTGGCTCCAGGCTCATTAGGGTCCTAGTCTCCTTTCTTGTTGCTCTACCATCCTCAACATGTGTCTTTCACTCCATGATACAAGGAGGCTGCTTAATACCCAGCCATCATGTTTGTGTTCAACCCCTCAGAAGGCAGAAAAGGGAAATAAATTAATGCCTTCCCTCCCTAACATTTATAAAAACATTTTGTAGAATCTGAGCAATCTATATCTGATTTTAACCTATTAACCAGACCTTAGTCACGTCATAGCAAGCTACAAGACTGACTGGAAAATGAGGTCTTTATTCCAAGTGGTTATGTGCTCAGCCAAAAATCAGTGGTCATTTGACAAAACAAGTTAAAAAATATTGGAGGACAAGTGATTTCTTTCACTTTTCATACACTTTCCTTTACTTCCCTGATTACTGGAGAGGATGAACTTCTTTTAAAATTTATAGGCCATTTGAATTTCCAGTTTTATGAAGCAACTGTTTATTTCTTTTGTTCATTTTTTTCAATGTCATTTTATTTTCCCTCTTAAGTTTCAGGATTTTATTATACATACTGAAATGGTCCATCCGCTTTTTTGTGGACTTCCTTATATTTTGTGCCTTGTCCTTGTAACCAGCATATAACAGAAATTTTAACACTCAATAATCTAAAATCATTATCTTTTATCTGGTGAATTTAGTCCATTTATTGTGATTACTGATATGTTTCTATTTCTTTTATTATTGTATTCTACACTATTCTACTTTTTCTGTCTTTTGAAAATTTTATTTTGAATTCTGTCTTTTTCATTTGTTCCCCTACTAGTTTAGCAGTTATCTGCTATATTACTACTATTTTAGTGGTTACATTTTAAATTCTAATATGCATACATGTATAAAATCTAAAAATAATCAAAACATTTACAAGAACATTTTTTTAAAGATTTTATTTATTTATTCATGAGAGACAGAGAGGGGCAGAGATGCAGGCAAAGAAGCAGGTAGAGGGAGAAGCAAGCTCCCTGCAGGGAGCCCAATGTGGGACTCGATCCCGGGACTCCAGGATCACGTCCTAGGTTGAAGGCAGGCGCTAAACCGCTGAGCCACTCAGGGATCCTATAAGAATATTTTAAATTCTAATATACATACATGTATAAAATCTAAAAATAATCAAAACATATACAAGACTTTTAGAATATTTTAACTCAATCTTTTCTTTCTGCTTATTTGATGTTGCCACTTTCTTAGTCCTAGCTTATCTTTTGATCATAGACATTAGATGTTTTTGTAATTTTTTCTTTTTGAGAAACAGAGCACCTGAGTTGGGGGAGGGGCAGAGGGAGAGAGAATCTCCAGCAGACACCACATTGTGGAGCTCGACATCATGATTTTAGCTCACAACCCTAAAATCATGATCTGAGCCAAAATCAAGAGTCAGATGCCTAATTGACCAAAGCACCAGGTACCCCTATAACATTTTATTTTTATAAAATCCTAAACTTTCCATAAAATTTGCAAAAGTTGTACAAAGAATTCCCATATATACTCTACCCAGATTGTCTAGTTGTTGACATTTTGCCCTGTTTGCTTTATCATTCTCTCTCTGTGTGTCCTTCCTTTCTACCGTCTACTCCCACCTACGAGTAATTTGTAAAGTTGGCATTGTTAATTCCCTTTTACCACTCAATATTCCAAGTGTATTTCCTAAGAGCAAGGCATTCTCTTACATAACCAAGTACAATTGTTCAAATATGAAAGTTTTACATTTTATTGGTACGCAATAGCCCATATTCATATTGTCAGTTGTTCCAGTAATGTTCTCATAACTATCCTCCACCTACCCAGTCCAAGGTCTAATCCAAATTACATGTTGCATTCAGTTGCCATGTTTCTGTAAGCATATTTAATCTAGAACATCTCCTCAGACTTTCTTTGTCTTGCTTGACCTTGAGATTTTTGAAGGCCAGTTGTATTTATAGAATGCCCCTGAATGTAGTTTTGCATAAAGTTTGCTCACAGTTAGATCTAGATTAAGTATGTGGGACAGAAATAGCACAGAATTGATGGTGAGTCCTTCTTAGTAAACATATCAGGAGGTCCATGATTTTAGTTTGCCCTGATATACGTAATAGTAAGTTATATCACTTGGCCAAGGTGGTGTTTGCCAGGTTCTCTTCACCATATAAGTTACTGTTTTTTTCCTTTGTAATTAATAAATGATGTGTGAGTAGATACTTTAAGACTATGTAAATATCCCATTCCTCATCAAATTTTCACCAATTTGTTTTAGCATCAAATGATTATCTAACTCCACCATTCCTTTTCTATGTATTAGTTCACATTTTAATGTAAGGAAGATCTTTCCCTTCTCCCTTATATTTGTTTGTTTATATCAGTATTGTTATAGACCTCATATTTTAGTCTCCAACCCCTACCCCCATATTCATGTGTTGAAACCCATATTCCCAAAAAAAAAAAAAAAAAAAAGAAAAGAAACCCATATTCCCAATAGAATGGCAACTGGAAGTGGGGCCTTTGGGAGATAACTAGATTATGAGGATGGAAACCCCATAATGGGATCAGTGAGTATCCTCAGAAAAGAAAAAGAGCTAGACTCCCTAATGTCAGTCATATGAGAGTACTAGGAGAAGATGGCCATCTGCAAACTAGGAAGGAGGCTTTCCCCACACACCAGCTCTTCCAGCTCCTTGATCTTGGAGTTTGCAGCCTCCAGAACTGTGAGAAATAAATATTTGTTGCTTGAGCCCAGTCTATGATAAATTGTTACAGCAGTATGAACTGAATAATGCACGTATGGACTCATAGACATTTATTTTATTCCACATGTTGTAGTCCAATACTGTCATCATTGATTTTGATATACAAATTGTCCCAGATTTGTCAAACATGAGTCCTTTTAAATGCTCGTGCATCTTGTTTTATTTCCCCACTATTTTTTTTTATCATTTCCTTGCTTTCTTGAGCAAAATATTCCAGGCTTGTTTTATACTTCCCTAGTTCAGCCTAAAATGAGGCTTTTTCCTGTGGAGCCTAATTGCTTTTAGTGGACAGCAGAATTTTGAAAGCAAGCTCTGTACACTAAATGTGTTCACTTATAACTAGTTTATCATTGCATCTAGCCATGCAACTGATAGAGCTATAAAATGTATTTCTAAAACATGTATATGCTGTATATATACACCTACTTCTATAATTTTTTTTATCAAGAAGTGTGTTCATCCTGATAACTCCAATTTCAGTTCAACACCATATGTTATATTCTGGTATTCCCCCTTTCCCTATTTGTAACCCCGTTTAAGGAAATCTGGCTTCCATTATGTCCAATATGTTTCCTCATTTGCTCTAGTTTACAATTCACAGAAGTTACTTTCAAATTGCTAACAGATATCATTGCAGAAGCAAGCCTACTAACTGGAATTTAATATTTTATAGTTTTTTTAAACTAAAATTCACATATAGTGAAATGTATACATCTTATGTATACAACTTGATGAGTTTTTTACACTTGATAAATTTAACTACATATAGTCTCTAGAATGTATACTTGTAATCTGTAAGACGTTTTGCCTGAAATCACTTGCTCCACTATTGCCTGAAATAAAGACCTAATGTTCTCATTTTATATAGGCATGCTGATTTAAATATACCCATATCTAATATACTCCTTGCTAAATTGTTTATTTTTTCTTGTCATTTCTTATTGCACATAGCTTCTTTCTGGGATAATTTACCTTCTTCCTAAGGTATAGCCCAGAAGAACTCCTCAGTGAGGTTTAGTTGCTCGTACTCTCAGTTTTGTCTGAAATGTGTTAATTTTATGCTCATCTTTTTAAAGATGATTTCCTGAGGATACATGTTTAGGTTCCAAGTTATTTTCTCTCAGTAATTTAAATGTATTATATCTGTGATTTCTAGTTTCCATTGTTATGGTTGAAAAGTTAGATGTCAGTATTGTTTCTTTCATGGTAAATGGTCATTCTCTCTGCTTTTAAGATCTTCTCATATTTGGTGTTTTGAAGATTCACTCATAAAGTAAAATATATGTGTGGATTTCCTTATATTTATCCTGCTCAGGATCATTATGCTTCTACATTCCAAATATTCATGTATTCCAACATTTCTGAAAAATTCTCAGTAATTATATCATTGAATACCCTTTTTAATCTTCTTTACTATAATACTTAAAAACTATGAATAGATGGGTTTTAGACCTTTTAATTATCCTCCACATATCATAATTTCTTTGTTTTATATTTTCCATCTCTATGTCAGTTGATGCTTTATTTTGGCTTAATTTCTTTAGTTTTATCTTCTAGTTCACCAATTCTCTCTTCATCTATGTCAAATCTGATGTTTTCCCTGTCCATTGAATTTTAAACTTTAATTATTTTTTTTCATATACAATCAAAAGTCTATTTGTATTTTATATTCTCTTATATCTGGCTTATATTTCTATTCCCTCCTTTATTTCCTTAAACATATTAAACATACTTATTTTATATTCTGAATTTTGTAATTCCAGTATTTGAAGTACCAGCATTTTCTCACCAGATTTTTCTTTCTGTTATTTCTATCAGCTCATAGTATCTTGTATCCTCATGCGCTTTGTGATTTTTCTATTTTCCATTATAAGATCATGTAAACTGGGACTCTGAGCAATTTCTATGAGGCCAGGGTTAAGGATGAATTTTCCTAGAGTAGATTTGCATTTTCTCCTTCTAGATTCCTAGAAAGAACTATTGGCCAAAGATTAATTTCTCAGCTTTTGGATATTTTTCAACCCATATAAGTTTGTGATTTCAATCTAATACCCAGGATTGACATGACAGCTAATTTCTGGTTATGAATTAGGGTGCTCATACAATCTTGGTTGTATCTTCCCAGTTAAAATGCCCTTTATTTTGGTATAGTTATTAATAATACCTCTTCCACTTTTAGAAGATTTTCTGTTTGGATTATACATTATATGCCACCTTATTGCAAATACTTGGAGGAGAGACTTTTTGTCCCTTCCAACCATAGCCATGGCTGAAAAGATATTTATTTCTTCTTTTGCAGGGCAAAATTTCTAGTTCACACTTTCACTGAAGGTGTATCTTCCAGAATCCTGATTTTTAAGTTGGGGTTTCCATTCCAGCTTCTCAAATAAGAAGCCCTAGGTTTCTGGGGATTGGCAGATGCCCTGAGGGCTGCTGCTGGCTTTAACATGTTTACGTCTCTGGATTCATGCTTCTGCTTAGTTCTTTGCCTCTAAGGATTTTCCTTACTTTATTGTGAGCTCAGCTATATATTTAAAAGGATGTTGTAAATCTTTTATTCAGAATATTTAGTTGTTTAGTTGCAGGAAATTTTTTCCCCCTAGAACAAAA
This sequence comes from Vulpes vulpes, assembly GCF_048418805.1. NCBI lineage: Eukaryota > Metazoa > Chordata > Mammalia > Carnivora > Canidae > Vulpes > Vulpes vulpes. Next base: position 179,534,294 of record NC_132791.1, on the reverse strand, counting down.
TCCCTGGGCTCCTCATAAATACTGACTTAACTGCTTGTGGTATTGGAAGAGCCAGTTTTTCTGGTATTGAGGTAGCTCAGAAACTTCAAAGAGCAGCTTTCCTACTTGAGAGCTCTCACTTCTCCCACTTGGTTGAAAATAGGAGAACAATTTACCTGAAGAAAAAAATGTGAAAAAATTATCTTTTAATGTTTTATATTCTCCAGATACAAACTGAGAACATAAAGTAAAATCAGTTTTATTTCTCTAACAAAAGAAATAGGCAAGTGCCAGCATGGAGGATAAAAGATACTATTATCGTATGCATTTTATAGATGAAGAAAATGAGGCATAGATAAGCTAAATGACTTACCCATGGCCCACTATTAGTAAGTGATGAAATTGATATTAGAACCCACAGCCAGCCTGTCTATAATATGCAAACCTCAACCACTAGCTTACATGCTCCTTGGCACAGATATATGCATTCTTCTATCATATCATAATAAAAAGTGTGCTCATAGGGGAAAGTACTGTCACACTGATACCTATTATAGCCTTCTTAGTATTTTGGATGTTGATAAATAACCAAAAGCCACTCAGTAACAAATACAAAAGGATATGGAAAATAAAATGCAATCTTTGTTATAGATTATAAGAAGAACTATGAGGAAACAGATCTCTTAATCCTAAATCGTAAATGCTTTCTATTTCTCCATTCCTGCTTTTTCTGTTCTACCTCTCTGAAAGTTTCTTTCCTGTTTACCTGAAAATTTCTTGTTTGTGCTTTAATACAATTCAAGTATCTCCATTAAAAAACAAAACAAAACAAAAAAACAAAAAACAAAAAAAAAAACTCAAATCCCATTCTCCCCATAGGCTTTTCAGACAGAATTAATGATTTTCCTCATCTGTGTTCTCATAGCATTTTTACATATCTTTATAATGACTCACCAGTTGTATTATATTGAACCACATTATATCATCACTTTTACATGTCAAAAATGGTTGAATGTCAGCAAAATCATATGGCTCAGCATTAATTTATTGTGAATACATATGCCCTATTAGATTTAGGGGTGGAGACAAGGTGTCATTTACCTTTAACTTAAGGCTTGAGCATATGCTCAAAATATGATTGTTGATTTGGATGACTGCTGATTAGTGGAGGCAGTATTAAAAATTATTAATCACTAACATACATTGCAGGGTCATTGACCAATCAGAAAAGATACTGGCATTAAAGAGCTGATAAAATGTGCCCATTTTGTTAGCTGCACATTAACCCAGCCTATGCCAAGGAAACGTGACAATAAGACTTTTGGGGTTGTAATGAAACCCCAAATGGGGTTCTAACCAACTACATTTAATGCTTGAGACTTCTCTATAGCAGTGTCACCAAATATCGCTTCAATCTCTGGTAACAAAGAACTAAGAACTTTGTGTAGTAATCAATTCTATCTTTGAGCGCCTCTTATCCCTAAAAAATTATTTCCCCCGTTAGACGCTACAATAATTCTTTCTTTTAACTTCCATTCACAGAGCCTAATGATATGCCTAAGGGCTTCAGCACAAAAGTATCCTTCGTTTCTTAAACTAATTATTTTACATGGCTGATATTCCCCAATAATAGTATTATTCTTTGACTGTTTTTCTACCTACGATGCCCAGACTGAGCCTTATATTCGGAATGGGACATGACCAGAACAGTGCAGAGCAGAACTATCCCATCCTTTATCCCCATTTAGGGCATGGTTTGATAGTGTGATACACTAATGCATTTCCTATGATGTAAAACAAGAGTATAACCCCATCCTAGGGAGCCATGTTATATAGAAAGGACAGGCTAGATAACTAAACTAGACCTGTGGTTCTTCATCCTGGCTGTACAACAGAACTACATAGCCTATGAGCTTTTAAACAACAAAGATGCCTGAGCACCATGCCCAATTTAATGAGTATAACAATCTAGATGTGGATATTTTGGAAAGGGTATGAAAGACAGGATAAAGTGATCAAGAGTGCATGCTCTGTTGCGAAACTGCCTGGATTCAAATCTGGACTTACATAAATTTAATTTACTTCTGTAAATTGCTTTAACTCTCTGGCTTTCTCATCTCTACAAAGATATAAAGATTCAAAGAACTGTTGTGAGGATTAAATGAGATACTTTAAGTAAAGAATTGAGAGCAGTCCCTCTCACTAAGTATGTAGAAAGTGAATATTGTCTGTTATTATGATCTGGATATGTTTAAATCTCTGCTGCTGGTTTTCATTTTTCATGCACAGGCTGAGAAAGTATTAGTAAAGGATATGATTTAATATGATAGTTGTCTCTGTCAAGCAAGAATTCCTATTCTTAATTCCCTCCTTTCTGGTGAGCTTATCACCACAGTGACCCCAAAGAAACTTTAGCTTGCAGGTGATCATCAGGATATAACTGCTGCTGAGACAGTGCCTCTCCCTTCCCCCTCACTACACTCACTGAATGCTCTGGATCAGTGCTTCTCATGCCATTGGATCTTCCAATATAGTTTAAAAAGTAGGAACATGGATTTGCCAACCTTTCACATTTATAAGCAAGAATATTCAAAAATCATAATCATATCTACTGTCATCATAAAAGACAAGACATTGAAACATTAAAGAAATAGGAAGTTGTAATCTCAGGATAAATTAATAAGGCTACCATAACTAAGTTAAACCTATGACCTCTCTATCTATGACTGCAGGTTGTTTAATTGCATATCTTTGTTTATTACAGATGAGGAAAATTTATCAGTAAGCATCATCACTTTCTTTACCCAAACCTTCACTTTCAATTATAATTATAGCATATGCATAAAGAGTCTTTAAATTTGGTAAATGCTGCCTGACTAAAAAAAAAAATGCCATTCTTGATTTACAGCTATGTTTTGGCATATTTATGTTTCTGTGGCTTTTATTTACTAAATTGGGTTTACTTGATAGTCTACCTTAGTAGAATATTTATGTAGCTGTATTTTAGAATAAAAAATAACATGTATTTCCCTATACAAGTTTTTCTCATTTTAGCTAATGAAAATTGTGCCAATTAGGCAGTGGGAAAGTATCTGCCAGTAGTTAATGCTAATAGAGACACTAGAGCGTTCTCTCTGCTATTAATCTGTGGATAATGGAAGGCCCATTTCTTAAGTACACACAGAAGAAAGAATAGAAAAAATACTGGCTATGACACCTAATGAATTGCCTTCCTCCCACACTACTGTGCCCTTGTAACCTAGGGCATGTAGAGCAGGCTGGCAGCCATCGCATTACAGATATAAAAGTGCTAGAATCTCTTGGTTCTGTAGCATGTTGCCTGATAGATTGGTGAGTAATGTACTTGAAGAGTGCATTACTGAGCTCTAGACTAATGGCCACCTCTTGCCCATGGCCTTTATGGTAGATCATTCATTGTGCTGCCTCATCAGCTTCCTGCCACTCTGTATCTGGCATGAGCACTGGCAGTTCCAAAACTGATTAATCCCCTAGGAATTAGTCCCACTGCAGATCTCAGTGTGGATTACACAAAAATGAGAATGTTCTGGTGCTATGGGGACAGCATAGCTTTTCTTTGAATTCAAGAAACCTCACTTTAGAAGATGAAATTTCCTCACCAATCTGTGTATTGCCGTGTATGGCAAATTTTATACAATTTTACAGATTTCCAGTAAAACAAATGTGATAATTAGTAACTTCCAGTTTTTACGTTATACAGGATAAAAAAAATTTAGAGGAAAAAAAAAAAGGGATCCCTGGGTGGCTCAGCGGTTTGGCGCCTGCCTTTAGCCCAGGGCGGGATCCTGGAGACCCGGGATCGAGTCCCACATCGGGCTCCCGGTGCATGGAGCCTGCTTCTCCCTCTGCCTGTGTCTCTGCCTCTCTCTCTCTCTCTCTCTCTCTGTGTGTGTGTGACTATCATAAGTAAATAAAAATTAAAAAAAAAATTTTAGAGGGAGTATCAACACTATAAACTTATAACGTATCAGTCTAAGGAGACATCACATCACAATGTCACTGTATATTGTATTTTTTTTAATTTATTTTATTTATGATAGTCACAGAGAGAAAGAGAGAGAGAGAGAGGCAGAGACACAGGCAGAGGGAGAAGCAGGCTCCATGCACCGGGAGCCCGACGTGGGACTCGATCCCGGGTCTCCAGGATCGCGCCCTGGGCCAAAGGCAGGCGCCAAACCGCTGCGCCACCCAGGGATCCCTGTATATTGTATTTTTATTTAGTTTTTCTCAGATATGTTACTGATTCCAGAATTTTTTTTTAAAGGTAAAAGGTCTATATTCTCTACTTTAAAAATCTGTTTAAGTAGACTTTCCTCTGACAGACTTACAATGTTATATTTACTATAAAAAGTACAAATGGAATTTGATGTTAGAATTTTATTCCATGGAAATGATGACATAACATTTGCTTTTGATTTAGTACAGAAAATTATCTTGATTTTTTAACAGTAAAAAATTCTTAATTTCTATATTGTCATAGATGAGGTCTGTGCAAATTATTGATTTGCTATTTATTATTAATTACAATTAGCACATTAAAGGAATAAAAACAAATATCTTAGGTCTTTTGGTGCTTTAATCAGCACAAGGATATCATATTTCTTCAAATTCAATTTCCTGAAATTGAGTATGTGAAATAAGACAAAAGAAACAAAGGCAAATAGTAGAAAGCCATGTGTTACTCAGGACTAAGTACAGACTATAATTCTGGGAGAATTTGGAGGAGAGAGAAGTCAATGATGGCTGAAGGAACAAGAAACATCATGGAGGAGATGAAGGTTAAGCCAAAGTGGGGGTTTTGAAGTGGTAGAAAATAAAGTACAAGGTGAGAGGACTTCTGACTCATAGTTGACAAAAGCACCTAGAAATTCTCCTGCTATAATTTCCTGGAAATCTAAGTAAAATAGAATAAATTTCCTTTCAAATACATATCTTCCAGAAAAATGGTAAAAATATACAGGGCTCAGAAATGTGCTAGAAACTTATAACCAGAGTGGTAAACATGAGGCTGTATATGCCCTAAGAAGTTGTATCTGGTGGGAGATGGAGTTTGTTGATCTTGGAAATCTAGAATCCTGAGTTAATCATGAGCAGATTGAAGGTGAGGCCTTGGGCCCACATAATCCAAGAAGTTGGAAGTAAAACACCACTTGCTTCATTTCATACCTCATTCTTAAAAAGCCAGCACTCCGAAGTCCTTAAGTAACACATAATTTTTGGAAGAATAGATTAGAGGGTAAATGTACCTAGTGCATAGGAAAATGACAAGGAAGCTTGTCAGTTTTGAGCTTGGATTTTTAAAAAGGCAATCTTTATTAACAATAATAGCAATGACCTGCCATATATGAATTTGGGGAATACATCATTTATAGTACCTGCATTGTCTGGTAATTCCCAAAGCCAGGAATTAAGAAAAAAGCCAGGAATTAACAAAAAAGTTTGCCCTGGAAGGTAGCTTTACTACCTTCCTACCCAGCAATTGCACTACTCAGTATTTATCCAAAGGATACAAACATAGTGATTCAAGGGGGCACATGCACCCCAAAGTTTACAGAAGCAATGTCTACAATAGCCAAACTATGGATATAGCCCAGATGTCCATCAACAGATGAATGGATAAAAAAAAGTGAGATATATATATATAGTGGAATATTACTCAGCCATCAAAAAGAATGAACTATTGCCATTTGCAATGACCTGGATGAAACTAGAGGGTATTATGCTAAATGAAATAAGTCAGAGAAAAATACCATATGATTTCACTCATATGTGGAACTTAAGAAACAAACAGAGGAACATAGGGGATGGGAAGGAAAAATAAAATAATAAGATAAAAACTGAGAGGTAGGCGAACCATAAGAGACACTGAACTCTGGGAAACAGAGGGTTTGCTGGTGGGCAGGTGGGAAGGGCGGAGGGATAATTGGATGATGGAACTTTAAGGAGGGCACTTGATGTAATGAGCCCTGGGTGTTACATGCAACTGATGAATCACTAAACTCTACCTTTGAAACTAATATAAATGAATGAATGAATGAATGAATGAATGAATGAATGAATGAACTAATAAATAAAATTTACTCTGGAATAGTAAAACCCCTGGAAAGAATTAACACAAAACTCTTTGGAAGTACCTTTAATAGATAAAAACCATTGAAATTAGCTGTTGATTCAGTGTTATGTAACACCAAAAGTAAGTATCTGTAGTAAGTGGCACTCATTAAATTAGGTAAGTAGCAGGATTAAGCTCCCCCAAGCTGTCAACATTTTTTAGGGAGAAGCAGAATCAGATTTGTAAAGATAGAGAACAAGGGGATGGTTGCCAGAGGGAAAGGAAGCAGGGGGATGGACAAAATGGGTAAAGGGGAGTGGGAGATACAGACTTCTAGTTATAGAATAAGTAAGTCCCTGGAATAAAAGGCACAGCACAGGGAATATAGTTAATGAAATTGTAATAGCATGGTTTGGTGACAGATGGTACCTATATTTGTGGTTAGCATAGCATAATATGTGGAGAAATTGAATCACTAGGTTGTATACCTGAAACTAATGTGAGATTGTGGCCAACTATCCAAAAAAAAACTTTTTTAAGCAAAAAATAGTTTTAGGGAGACATTAGAGCCAATGGAGAAAGGCAATAATTAAAAGTTAACAAATGAGAATTTTCCAGAACACATGAAAGGCATACATCTTCAGATTCAAGGAACATAACAAAATCAAAGCCTGAGAAACCATTCCAAAAAATTCTATAGTGAAACTTTAGAATATCAAAAACAAAGAGAAAATTTTTTAATCAATTACAGAATAAAAAACATCATTGAAAATAGAAAAATTATAACTACAGCAGATTTCTCACTAGTAACATCATAGGTTAGAGGGCAATGGAGTAATAGTTTCCTACAGCTGCAGGGGAAAAAAAAACTATCAGTCTGGAATTCTACACCTGATAATTTTCATTTAAGAGAAGATTTTAAAAATGACTTTTTCAGACAAATGAAAACTTTGAGCTTACCATTGATATGCTTTCCCTGGAAAAAAATATTAAACAATGTTCTTCACAAGGAAGGAAGTTTAACCCAGAGACAAGGTGAGGAAGGGAACAACCAATAATGAGCAAAGAAGATGACAAACACATAGGTAAATCTAAATGATCTAACTGTATAAAACAATGATAAAAATAAGTGTTTTGGAGGGGCACAAAAAGAAACTAAAATATTAAAAAGCAATAACATGATAAAAGGAAATTTAGTTCTTTTACTTATTTTTTGAGATATAAATTAACATATGTTAGTTTTAGGTTGCAGAGTCCATTTATTTGTGAAGAGAGTGATTAGTTACAATCAATTCAAATGTATATGTTCAAAAAATGAGAAGTCAAGGAAACCAGTGAAAGGTATGGATAGGAAATAAGTTTAAAAAAAAAGTAGCAAATGATATAATTGTTTACATATAAATCCAAAGAAATCTTTTAAAATATTAAAGCTAATAAAAGTACAGTCAGTGGTGCCTGGGTGGCTCAGTCAGTTAAGCATCTGACTCCTGATTTTGGCCCAGATCATGATCTTGGTTGTGAAATCAAGCCCCATATGGAGCTCAATGCTGGGTATGGAGCTTGCTTGAGATTTTCTCTCTCCCTCTTCTACCCACACTACTGCTCACTACATGCACACTCTCTGTCTCATTTAAAAAAAAAAAAAGTGCAGTCAGATAACTGCATCCACATTTAATAAGCAAAATGTAAGTTACATTCTACACATCAACAAACCATATAAAGTGTAATTTTAGAAAAATATCAATTTATGATAACAAAAATTGTAGATACCTGGGAGTAAATCTAACAAAATATTTAGAGAAACTTCTAAAACATTATAAACCTTGTTGAAAAAAACCTTTAAAAAGTTTTAAATAATGCATAAGTATACACCGTGTTTGCAAATTGAAAGTCTTAATGTTGTAAAAATTTAAATTCTCCCCAAATTGACCTATAAATTCAATCCATTTCAATTAAAAATCCAAATCATGAAAATAGGCAAACGAGTATGCTCTCTCATAATTTTCACTTCCAGTATTCACAGAGCTATTCTAACATATTTGTTTTTCTATGTGAAAGTTAGTATCAGTTTGTCCAGCTCCACAAATTAGTTTGTTGATATTTTATTATAGTTGTATTTAACTTATAAATCCACTTAGGGAGAACCGCCATCTCTATTGCATTTAGCTATTCTATCTAAGAACAGGTGATGTCTTTCCATTGGATAAAGTTTATTTTGGGGACTTCAAGAGTGTTATTAATAAATTTGACACATTCATTGTTGAGCTCATTTATAGGTGTTCATATTCTTCTTTCTTTGATACTGTAAATGGTACTATCTCCACTATTATTTATTGTGTATGTAAAAAAGGCTTATGATTTTGTATGTTAACTTCAAATCTTACTACCTCACTGAATTGTTTCACTTAGTTTTATTTCATTTTTAAATACAGTTTCACTCCTTAAGCTATTCCTCTGCCTGTAGTTGATTTTTCCTGTCTAATTGCATTGGTTGATACCTCCACTGCAATGTTGAATAGTAGTGAAGATAGTGGCCATCTTACTTTGTTTCTGATGTTAGTGGAAATGTCTCCAGTGTTTCCCAATTATAAGATACTGACTTTAAGATTAGGTGTATAAATTTTATCATGGTAACAAAATATCCCACAGTTTCTATTTTCTTAAGCATTTTTTATCATGAATTGGTGATGAATTTGGTCAAAGACTTTTTCAGCATCTATAGAGGTAATCATATGATTCTTTCCTTAGATTGATTAATGTGGGATATGATATTAATGGATTTTAAAATATGGGACTAAACTTGCATTCCTGGAATAAATTCATTTGGTCATAGTGTATTATTTTTTTGTGGTTTTGGATTCTGTTAGATAATATTTAGTTTAGAAATTTTGCATCAGTCTTCATTGGCTATAGACATAGCACCATAATTCTCTTCCTTTGTATTGTCTTTATCTGGTTTATATATCAGCATTATACTTCTTTCATAAAAGAAACTAGACAGTTTTCTTTCCTTCTCAACACTGTGGAATAATTTACATTGCTTTGGGACCATCTGGTCTTAGGAAGAAAAGTTGAATTTTTTTGTGAAAACAACTGGGTCTGGTGGTTTTGGAGCAGTAGTTTCTTACTAGCTCACACCATTTCTTCTACACTACTTGGTCTGTTTAAGATTTCTAATGCTACTGGAATTAGTTTTGGTAAGTTGTATATAAGAAATTACTCACTTGATAAAGGTTTTCAAATCTATGTAGAGATCTGCAAAATGGGCTCTTGAGTTTTTAATTTCTTCTGTTTTAGTGATTACTTATCCATGTCATTTATGATTTTGTGTAGTTCTTTCTCTTTTTAAATTTTCCTTTGATCAGCTAGGTAGTGATTTTCTCAGTATTAATTTTATCAAAAAAACAGAATTTTGATTAATTAAGTATGTGATTTTTCTTTTCATCTCTTCATTAATTTCTGCTTTTGTCTTTATTATTTCCTTCCATGTATTTTTATTTTGCTTGAGTTTGTTGTTCTTTTTCTAATTTTATGTGGGAAATTTGGTTAATTAATTTTTATGCTTTCATTTTTTTTAATTTTTAAACAGTTTTACTGCCATCCCTGTAGCAACATTTTTCTAGATATGTCTCCTGAGGTGAGGGAAATCAAAGCAAAATATGAACTATTGGAACTTTTCAAAATAAAAAGCTTCAGCACAGTTAAGGAAACAACCAACAAAAGTAAAAGACAACCTACTAAATGGGAGAAGATATTGCAAATGACATATCCAATAAAGGATTAGTATATAAAATATATAAAGAACCTATACAATGCAACAACCAAAAACCAAATAATCTGATTAAAAATGTGCAGAAGACATGAATAGACATCTCTCCAAAGGAGACATACAGTTGGCCAACAGATATGAAAAGATGCTCACCATTACTCATCATCAGGAAATACAAATCAAAACTACAATGAGATGTCACTTCACACCTGTTGAACTGCTAAAATCAAGAACACAAGAAACAAGTGATAACAAGGATGTGGAGAAAAAGGAATCCTCATACACTGTTGGTGACAATGTGAACTGGCACAGCCAGTCTGGAAAACAATATGGGGGCTCCTCAAAAAAATTAAAATTAGAGCTATCCTATGATCCATTAGTTACACTACTGGGTTTTTACCCCCAAAATATAAAAACACTAATTCAAAGGGATACATACATCCATATGTTTATTGCAGCGTTATTTACAATAGCTAAATTATGGAAACAGCCCAGGTATCCATCAATAAATGAATGGATAAATAATACGTGTGTTATATATTATATATATATAATAATGCTCCATATGTATATATAAATATATATACATATATATATACACTCCATATATGGAGTATTATTCAGCCATAAAAAATGATATATTGCCATTTGCAACAACCTGGATGGAGCTAGAGAGTATAATGCTAGGCATAAGTCAGAAAGACAAATACCATATGATTTTACTCATATGTAGAATTTAAAAAATAAAACAAATGGACACAGGTAAAAAAGAGAAAAATAAACCAAAAAAAAAAAAAAAAACAGACTCTGAACTATAGAAAATGAACTGAAGTTTACCAGAGAGGAGGTGAGTGGGTGGGGGAATGAGTGAAATAGGTGATGGAGATTAAAGATTATACTTACCATAATGAGAACTGAGTGAATAGAATTTGTTCAATCACAATATTTTAAACCTGAAACTAATAAAATACTGTAGCTAACTCTACTAGAATTAAAATTAAAAACTTTTTAAAAAGTATTACTGCCATATATACAACAAATTACTTAAATGTAAGTATATAATGTTATTGGCTTTCATATTAGTATATACCTATGACACCATTACTACAGTCAAGATAATAAACATATTTATCATTCCAAAAGTTTGTGTCCTTGTATGTTCCCCTTCCCCTCAATTCTGCCCCTTTTCATCCCCAGGCAACTATTGACTTGCTTTCTATCACAACAAATTAATTTTAATTTTCCAGAGTTTTATATCAATGGAGTCTTACAGTATGTATGACATTTTGTCTGGCTTATTTGACTCAGGATAATTATTTTGAGATCCATCCATATTGTTCTATATAACAATAGCTTATTACTTTTTCTGTCAAGTGGTTTTCCATTCTATATATTACACTTTGTTCACAACAATATACATTTGAGTTGTTTTAAATTTTTGTAATTACACATAAAGCTGCTATGAATGTTTGTGTACAGTTGATGTATGGATATATATGCTTTCATTTCCCTTGAGTAAATACCACTCTACCCAATGAATGAAATGAAATATACTTTCATTTTTCTTGGGTGATATAATGGTGGATCATATAGTAGACTTTTTTAAAATTTATTTAAATTCAATTTAGATAACGTATATTGTTAGTTTTGGAGGTAGAATTTAGTGATTTATCAGTTGCATATAACATCCGGTGCTCATTATATCAAGTGCCCTCATTAATGCCCATCACCCAATTACCACATCCCCCAACTCATCTCCCCTTCGGCAACCCGCAATTTGTTTCCTATAATTAAGAGTCTCTTCTGATTCACCTCCCTTGCAGTTTTTATCTTATTTTATTTTTCCTTCCCTTTCTCTATGTTACTCGGTTTATTTCTTATATTACACATATGAGTGAAATCATATGGTATTTTTCTCTGACTTATTTCACTTAGCATAATACCCTCTAGTTCCATCCATGTCATTGCAAATGGCAATATTTAATTGTCTTTGACAGCTGAGTAATACTCCAATATATGTATATTATATGATATTATTAAATAAGTAAGTAAATAAATAAAAAAATCTGTATCCATCTGTTGATGAACATCTGGGCTCTTTCTGCAGTTTGGCTATTATAGATGTTGCTGCTATAATCATTGGGGGTGCCGGTGCCACTTTGAATCGCTATGTTTATATCCTTTGGATAAATACCTACTAGTGCAATTGCTGGGTCATAGGGTACTTCTATTTTTAACTTATTGAGGAATTTCCATACTGTTTTCCAGAGTGGCTGCAACAGTTTGCATTCCCACCAACATTGTAAGAGGGTTCTTCTTTCTCTGCATCCTAGCCAACATCTGTTGTTTCCTGAATTGTTAATTTCAGCCATTCTGACCAGTGTGAGGTAGTATCTCATTGTGGTTTTGATTTAGATTTCCCTCATGCCAAATGATGTTTAGTATTTTTTTTCACATGCCTGTTAGTCTTTCGTATGTCCTCTTTGGAAAACTGTTCATGTCTTCTGTCCATTTCTTAACTGGATTTTTTGTTTTGTGGGTGTTGAGTTTGATAAGTTCTTTATAGATTTTGGATACTAGTCCTTTATCTGGTATGTGATTTGCAAATATCTTCTCCCATTCTGTAGATTGCCTTTTAGTTTTGTTGATTGTTCCCTTTGCTGTGCAAAAGCTTTTTATCCTAATGAAGTCCTAATAGTTCAATTTTGCTATTGTCTCTCTTGCCTTTGGAGACCTATGACTGACATCATACCATGCATATTTTCATGCCACAGTGCTGTGAAACTTGAAATGAACCACAAGAAGAAATTTGGAAGGACCACAATTACATGGAGGTTAAAGAATACCCTACTAAGGAAAGGATGGGTCAACCAGGAAATTAAAGATTTTAAAAAATACATGAAGCAAATGAAAATGAAAACACAGCAGCTCAAAACCTTTGGGATGCAACAAAGGCAGTCCTAAGAAAGTATATAGCAATACAGGCCTTCCTCAAGGAACAAGAAAGGTCTCAAATACACAACCTAACCTTACACCTAAAGGAGCTGGAAAAAGAACAGAAAATAAAGCCTAAATCCAGCAGGAGAAGAGAAATAATAAATATTAGAGCAGAAATAAATGATACAGAAATTAAAAACAAAACAAAACAAAACAAAAAAAGCCAGTAGAACAGATCAACAAAACTAGAAGCTGATTCTTTGAAAGAATTCATAAGCTCAATAAACCTTTGGCCAGACTCATCAAAAAGAAAAGGGAAAGGACCTAAATAAATAAAATCATGAATGAAAGAGGAGTTATCAAAACCAACACTGAAGAAATAACAATAGTCTGGAAGAAATGGATAAATTTTTAGAAACAAATAAGCTACAAAATTGAAACAGGAAGAAATGGAAAGCTGAACAGACCCATAACCAGCAAAGAAATTGAATCAATAATCAAAAATCTCCCAAAAACAAGGGTCCAGGACTGTAAGTTTAACCTTTGAAGAAACAGCCAAACTGTTTTCCAAAATTATACTACTCTACATTTCACTAGCAGGGTGATTTTTCCAGTTTCTCAACACCTTGCCAATACTTGATAGGGTCATGTTTTTTTCAATTGAGACATCTAATAAGTGGTATTTCGTTGTTGTTTAAATAACTTTACTGAGGTATATTTTATATATAAAATCCACCCATTTCGGGATGCCTGGGTGGCTCAACATTTAAGCACCTGCCTTTGGCTCGGGGTGTGATCCTGGAGTCCCAGAATTGAGTCCCACATTGGGCTCCCTGCGTGGAGCCTGCTTCTCCCTCTGCCTATGTCTCTGCCTCTCTCCCTGTCTCTCATGAATAAATAAATAAAATCTTTAAAAAACATTTTCACACACACAAAAAATTTCACCCATTTCAAATGTACAATTAAAGTTTTAATTTCTAATTTTTAATAACTTGAGTGGTGCAATGATCATCATAATAGGTTTTAGAACATTATCATCCTCCTAATAAGATCTATTGTGCCTACTTATTATTAATGTATTTCCACTTCCAGTCCTAAGCAATGAATAATCTTCTCTCTGTGTTTATAAATTTGCCTTTATTTATATTTCATATAAATAGAATCATACAATGTATAGTATCTTACATCTGGCTTCTTTCATTTAGCATGTTTTTGAAGTCCATCCATGTCAAACTATGTGTCTGTAGTCTTCCTTTTCATTGCTGAATAGTATGCAGCTGCACAGTTATACCACATTATGTTTATCTATTCACTTGTTGATAGAAATTTAGTTTAGTTTTAAGTTTTTGCTATGATGAATAATGCTGATATGAACAACCACATTTAAGTCTTTGTGCACATATTTGTTTTGTTTTTTTGTTGTTGTTGTTGTTTAATTTTTATTTTTTTTTAATTTTTTTTTAATTTTTATTTATTTATGATAGTCACAGAGAGATAGAGAGAGAGGCAGAGGCACAGGCAGAGGGAGAAGCAGGCTCCATGCACCGGGAGCCCGACGTGGGATTCGATCCCGGGTCTCCAGGATCGCGCCCTGGGCCAAAGGCAGGCGCCAAACCGCTGCGCCACCCAGGGATCCCCTTTGTGCACATATTTGTACTTCTCTTGGGAGTGGAATGATATGTTATGTGGTAGTTTTATGTTTGGATTTTTAAAAAAATTGTCAAACTGTCAAAATAACTGTATCATTTTACATTCCCCGCAGTGATATGTAATGGTTCTTATCTCTCCATATCTTTCACAACTTATTGTCTGTCTTATTTATTATAGGCATTCTAGTAGTTATGAAATGGCATCTTATTGTGATTGTAATTTGCATTTTCCTATGGACTAAAAATGTTGAGCATCTTTTCATATGCTATATCTGGTGAAATATCTATTCAAATATTATGAACATTTTTTTAATGAGTTGTTTTGCACTACTAAACTTAGAATGTTTTTATATGTTCTGGGTAAAAGTGTTTTATCTACTGTGTGACTTTCAATTTTTTTCCATCAGTTTTCTTCTTCTTACAATGTCTCTAAAAGAACAGAAGTTCTTATTTTGATAAAATTCAATTTCAATTTTTTCTCTTATGGGTTATGATTTTTGCACCATACTAAGAAACCTGTGCCTAGCCCAAGAATACAAATATTTTTCTCCTCTTTACTTTAAGAAATTTTAATGTTTTAGAATTTACAGTTCTATGTTTTGAGTTATGCTTTGTAGATTATGCAAGATATGTATTAAAGTTCATTTGTATTGAAGTTCATTTGAAGTGTATTTCTAGTCCTAGCATTATTCATTAAAGAATACCATATTTTTTCTATCAGATTGCAATTATACCTTTCTTGATAATGAGTAGTCTATATAAATGTGGGTCTGTTTCTAGTCTCTCTACCCCTTCCATTGATTTACTTATCTGTATTGACAACAATAATAATCTTAATTACTATAGCTTTATGGTGTGTCTTGAAACTAGGCAGTTTAGTCTTCAAATTTGTTCTTTTTTGAAATTCTTGGCTATTCTAGGTCCTTTGCATTTCCATATGAATTGTTAGTTTCTATTTTTAAAAATGTCTTCTGGAATTTTGAAGAGAGATTGTATTCTGTTAATCAGGAAAGAATTGACACGTTAATAGTCTCAATATTGAGACTACTGATCTATAAACATGCTGTATCCCTCAATTTATTTAGGCCTTCTTTAACTTCTCAGCAGTGTTCCTAGTTTTCATTGTACAGGTCCTGTACATCTTTTGTCAGCTTTATTTCTAAGTATTTAATATTTTCAGTGCTATTGTAGGCAGTTGTGTTTTTAATTTCAAATGTTTGTTACTTGTACATAGCATAGAATGAGTAAGAAAAATTTTTTTAAAAAAGAATGTGTTGGATGTATTCTCTCCTCTTCAATTGTCTGTAAAGTTTATGTTGAATTTATATTTATTCCTTAAATGTTTGATAGAATTCTCTCATGAAGTAATCTGAGCCCAGAATTTTCTTTGTGGAAAATTTTAAAATCAGGGTAAGTTCTTTAATTAAAAATAGGGCTTTTGATCTCTCTTTCTTTTTAAGTGAACTAGTTTGTATTTTTCAAGGATATTTTTACACTTGTTTTTACACTTAATTAAATTTATTGTTACAAAGTTTTTAAATTTTTTTAAAGATTTATTTATTTATTCGTGAGAGACACACAGAGAGAGAGGCAGAGACATAGGCAGAGGGAGAAGCAGGCTCCTCGTAAGGAGTCTGATGTGAGACTCGATTCTGCATCCCGGGATCACACCCTGAGCTGAAGGCAGACCTGAGCCACCCAGGCATCCTAATTGTTACAAAGTTTTAAAAATAATATTCTTTTATTACTCTTTTAGTATATGTAGAATATGTAGTGCCAACACCGTTTTAATTCTTAGTTTTGGTAGTTTGTGTCTTCTCTCCTTCCTGATCAAGATGAGAGGAGATTTATCTATTATATTGATCTCTCCAAGCTTTTGGTCTTTTAATTTTTTTCTTTATTTTTCTTTTTTCTATTTTATTGAATTGTGCTCTGATCTTTATTAGCTTTTACTTTTCATTGTATTGGGCCACATTTACTCTTCTTATTTCTTAATATGGAATCTAAGGTCCTTGGCTTGAAACTGTTATTCTTTTCTAAAATGGGCATTTCTTATTTTTTCCCCTGAGCACTACTTTAGAGGTATTTGACAAATTTTTATATGTTTTGTTTTCATTTTCATTCAGTTCAAAATAATTTCAAATTTCCTTTTGGATTTCTTCTTTAACCCATTGTTGTTGTTGTTGTTTTTAACAAGTGTGTTGGTTTCCAAATATTTGCAAATATTTGTGGATTTTCTCATAGTTTTCTGGTATGAATTTCTTAAGTTAATTGAACTGTGATGAAAGAAGGTACTTTGAATCACTTGAATCCTTTCTATTTACTGAGACTTGTTTTATGGCCTATAGGACAGTCTATTGGTAAATGTTACATTTGCACATTTAAAGAATATGTATTCTGGGGCTGTCGAGTGGAATGTTCATTAAGTGCCAATTAGGTCAAATTGGTTGATAATGCTCAAATCTTCTAAATCTTTACTGATTTACTGTTTGCTTATTCTTTCCATCATTGAAAAGGGGGTGTTTAAATCTGACTGTATTTGTGAATTTTGCAGTTCAATCAATTTTTGCTTCATGTGTTTTCCATTTGTTTAATGCACTTTAAAACATTGTTATTAGGTGCATAAATCTTTAGGATTATCCTCTTGATGATTTGACTCTTTATCACTATGAAATAACCTTATTTACCCCTGGTAATTTTATTGTCTCTAAAATATACTTTGATAATAAATATAGCTACTTCAACTTTATTTTGATTATTGTCGGCATGGTACATATTTTTGCATCTTTTTTAAAAACTACTTTGCACCTTTAGATTTAAGTACCTTTCTGAGAAAACAAATGAGCATGTGGGAAGGGGGAAAAGAAAAAACAGAGAGAGGGAAGCAAGCCATAGGAGACTCTTAATGATAAAGAACAAACTGAGAGTTGATGGAGGGAGATGGGTGAGGGATGAGCTAGATGGGTGACCGGTATTAAAGAGGGCACTTAGGGGCACTTGGGTGGCTCAATAGTTGAGTGCCTGTCTTTGGTTCACATAGTGATCCTGGGGTCCTGAATCAGTCCTGCATCAGGCTCCCTGCAGGGAGCCTGCTTCTCCATCTGCCTATGCCTCTCTCTCCCTCTGTGTTTATTTGGTAAATAAATAAAATCTTAAAAAAAAAGAGGGCGGCATTTGTGATGAGCACTGGGTATTGTATGTAAGTGATGAATCACTGAATTCTACTACAGAAATCAATATTGCACTCTATGTTAACTAACAAGAATTTAAATTTTAAAAAATAATAAATACTTTTCTGAAGGCAGGAAGTAGTTGGGGCTTTTTTAAAATCCAACATGAAAATCTTTGCAACTTTGTTAGGATGCTGAACCATTTAAATTTCATGCAATTTTGATGACTTTTTTTTAAAAAAAAGATTTTATTCATTTATTCATGAGAGACACAGAAAGAGAGGCAGAAACACAGGCAGAGAGAGAGGAGAAGCAGGCTCCATGCAAGGAGCCTGATGCAGGACTCAATCCCAGGAATCCAGGATTAGTCCCTGAGCCAAAGGCAGAAACTCAACCACTGAGCCACCGAGGCATCCCCTGATGCCTTTTTTATTTTTTTTTTCAAGATTTTATTTATTTATTCATGAAAGACGCAGAGAGATAGAGAGAGAGGCAGAGACACAGGCAGAGGGAGAAGCAGGCTCCACGCAGGGAGCCCGATGTGGGACTCGATCCCGGGTCTCCAGGATCAGACCCTGGGCTGAAAGCAGGCGCCAAACCGCTGAGCCACCCAGGCTGCCCCCTTTTTTATTTTCATACAACCAATTTTTTTGAAGTATAGTTGACACAGAATGCTACATTGGTTTCAAGTGTACAACATAGTGACTCAACAACTCTATAAATTATGCCATGCTCATCTTTTGGTGCCTAATTTAAATCTACAATCATTTTATTTGTTTGTTCAAGCTGTTGTTACTTTTTTTTCCTCTTTTTTTTTTTTTTACATTCTTTTGAATTGAATATTTTTATTCCATTTTATCCTTTTCCTTAGTTTCCTGGTTATTTCTCTTTGATTTTTATATTAGTGGACTTTTTTAAGGGCTCATAGTATACATCTTTAATTTATCGTGGACTACCTTCAAGTGATATTGTATTGCTTCATGTATAGAATGTTCAATGAAATACTCCCATTTCCCCCTTTTCAACCTTTGTGGTATTGTTGTCATATATTTTCCTTTTATTTATAATACCATACCACATTATAATTATATTCCTTTAAACAATCTATTGTAGGGCAGCCTGGGTGGCTCAGCGGTTTAGCGCCACCTTCAGCCCAGGGCGTGGTCCTGGAGACCCAGGATCAAGTCCCATGTCAGGTTCCCTGCATGGAACCTGCTTCTCCCTCTGCCTATGTCTGCCAATCTCTCTCTCTTTCTCTGTGTGTGTGTGTATGTGTCTCTCATGAATAAATAAATAAAATCTTTAAAAAAAATCTATTGTAGTTGTGAATTTATTTTATATCATTTAAAGGAGGTGGAACTTGAAGAAGTTGATTACTACATAGTTTTCATCTACCTAGATATCCACCATAATATATCTTAATGAAATGACAAATATCTTGGAAAGATAAACATATTTAATCAGTTTATATCAGGTAAGATCAAGGTTTTACAATGTGCTAGATAGGAACTCTATTTTGAAAGATACTTCTTTTATAGAGAATATTTTGAAAATAAAATACTTTAAAATATTGACTTCATGATATGATTTTGTAACTATACAACCAGAAAATATAAATTGGAATGATGTCTGTGTAGCGCAGTTATGTTAGTTTATAAGTGATTGTTCCCACAATGTAAATATTTTATGCCACAAAGTAAGAGCAGCCAAATACAATGTATCTAACACAGTTGAGCAAATCATACTTCAGTATCAAACATGATGTCCATTCATTCCATGTATTTTCTCTTGATTCATTTTGACATAAGCCCTTGTAAACATAACTCGTAACCTGAATTGGGGATGAAAACAAGAAAAATATATCTTAGGAGACGCATATGTACAATTACTTATAGTTCAATGTAGTAAGCACCATAATTGAAATAAAGTTCTAAGGGATCATTCACAAAACAACACCTGTCTGAAAAATCCAGAAAAATTTTAAACTAGAGGCATCAGTCTTAAATGCTGAAAAGGAGTTTGTCAGAGCAGAAAGTTGTATAAATCATGCCATGCACAGGGAATAACGTATAAAAGTAAGTTTTAGAATGAGTAGGTCAAGCAGGAACTGGAAGGAATTGTGAATAGTGTACAATGTAATTTTGGCGAGTGGCTATAAAAGAGGTCAAATAGACTAGGTCAAAAGTGAAACAAATCTTTTATATCATGAAGAGAAATTTTGACTTCATTTTTTAGGGCAAAGATTCTTATTCTGATATCCATGTGCTGCCTCCTGCCCCATAGTTTTCACAGATGGACTTTAGAGAAATCAGTAAATGCAGAAATTGAATGAAAAAACTGTATGTTTGTTCTGTTCAAAGAGTTTATTTAGTCTATAGTATTGAACTTATTGGCAGAAAAGCTGTTAATGACATTCCCATATAATCCTTTAATATCTTAGAATCTATGGTGATATTCCCTTTTTCATTACTGATATTGCTGATTTGTCTTTTGTCTATTTTATTATTACTATTATTATTATTAAGGATTTATCACCTTTGAAATCTTATCAAATAACCACCTTATGGGTTTGTTATTTGTCCATTTTCTATTTCATTGATTTTCACTCTTTAGAGTTTTCTTCATTTTACTTACTTTGTACTTCTTTTCTTGAAATCTTGTGGTGAAAGCTTGGATCATTTATTTTAAGTCTTCTTTTCTAAAATAAGCATTAAATCAATTATTTTTTTCTTCTAAGCATTGTTTTAGCTGCTTCCCACTACTGATTTTTTATATCATTATTCACTTCAAAATATCTCATAATTTTTCTGTGATTTCTTCTCTGACCCATGTGTTATTTAGAAGTTGGTCATTTATGCTTCACATATCTAGGAGATTCTTCTATATAGTTTTATCATTGATTTCTAATTTAATTCTGTGATCATAGAATCATGGAATACTCTGTATGATTTAATCTTTTGACATTTACTGAAACTTGTTTTATGGTCCAGAATATGATATATCTAGTCAAATGTTCCATGTGCCCTTGAAAAGCATGTGTATGTTTAAAATTTCTATTGTTATTCTCTCTTTAGTCTTGTTATTTTTTGCTTCATATATTTTGATGTTCTGTTGTTAGGCATATACACATTTAACATTTATGTGTTCTTTGTTAATTGACCATTATATCATTATAAAATGACCTTCTCTACCTATAGCAATATTACTTGTTTTGAGGTCTACTTTGTCTCATATTAATGTAGTCACATTAGCTTTCTTATGATTAATTTTTGCGTGGCATTTCCTTTTGCATTCTCTTATCTTTTGACTAGAACATTTATCCCTCTTACCTTTAATGTGAATATTGATATAGCTGAGTTTATATCTACCATCTTGCTATTTGTATTGTATTTGTTCCATCTGTTCTATGTTCCTTTAATCCTCCTTTCCTGATTTCTTTCAGATTAAGTATGTTTAGGTATACTGCTTTATCTTTTTTTTTTTTTTAACTATATCATTTCTTTTAACCTGTATCACTCCCCCCCCCCCCGTGGTTACATTATGTACTACTATATGCATACTTATCACAATCTATCTTGAATTATTATTGTATTCATTCGTGTATAAACTAAGGACCATCAACAGTATAATTCCATTTATCTCTTTGCATACTTTGTGCTATTTTTGTAATATATTTTATTATATATTTATAAACTTGTTAAATAGTTATTTTATTAGATATTGTTATTTTTATTTCACAATCAATTGTCAAAGGAATTAAAAAATATTATTTTTACTAACTCTTTCTTTTTTCAATCTATTTCCATTTCTCTTCACCCCTTCTTATAGAGTGGAGTTTCTATGACATCATTTCAGTCTTTGTTTATCTGAAAATATCTTTACTTTGCCTCCATTTTTTGAGAGATCATTTCACCAGCTATAGAATTCCAGATTGATAATTTTCTTTGTTCAGCACTTTTAAAATGTCATTCCATTTTCTCCTGATTTCCATTATTTCTTAGGAGAAGGGAGAAGTTAGCCATAATTCTTATCATTGTTTCCCTTCTGGGACTTCAATTACATATGTGTTATACTGCTTGATATTGTTACATGAATCACTGATACTCTGTTCAATTTTTTTCAATCTTTTTCTTTCTGTTTGTATCATTCTCTTGGCTTTTTTCATATTTCCTTAATCTTCCGCCTGCATTTGGTCTCTTATTAAAACTTCAGTTTCTTTGCTGAAATTACCTTTTTGTTCACCAATTCTGTTCATCCTGTTCTCTAGGCTCTTGAACATATTTACAAAGTCCTGCTCTGCTAATTACAATATCTGAAGCATCTGTGTTAATGTTTTTTTCTCTTGATTGTGCATCACATTTTCTTGCTTCTTTACAGATCTCATGATATTTTCTTACATGCCAGACATTGTGCATAGAAGAAGGATAGAGATTGTAATGTGTGTGTATATATTTATATTTATATTTCATTTGGCTTTTTCTGCAAGGGAGTGAACTCTTTGACATCTAAGGTGAAGAGGTTATAATCCAAATTTTACTAATCAAACATCACTAGAGGTCATGTTAATCTGTGATGAAGCTACAGTTTTAATAAAGATTATCTCATCTTGGATAGCCCAATGCTCAATCTCTCAGGCTGCTTCTATTGAGAAATTAGTCTCTTTTATCTTATTAGTATTGGGCTTAGAAGGTTTTGGCCTGTAGTTTTGGCTAATTTCCATTCATCTCTGTATTTAGCTGCATTGGGGTTCTAGGCAACCTGAAGAATGTAAAAGAGTAATCAAATTATTTATTCTTTCAAACCCTGCCTTCACTATTGCTCTCTCAGCAAAATTTGGGGTAGAGGAAGAATTATTATGCCAAGTAAACTAGTGGTGGATATGCAGCTTCTCCAGACTCCAATCTGCCCCCATACTATTACTAGTAGGGTGATTGATTTCCTCTTAACTCCACAAAATCTCCCCATTTTTCATAGACTTGTTTTTTCTGCTTCTGCTGCTGCTTACCTTTAGTTTATCAAGGGGTGCCTGGGGTGGCTCAGTTGGTTGGGCAGCTGCCTTCGGCCCAGGTTGTGATCCTAGGACCCAGTCAGGCTTCCTCTCAATGGGGAGTCTAGTTCTCCCTCTCTCTCTTTTTTCTCTGCCCCTCAATCCTCCCTCCTCGTGTTCTGGCTCTCAAATAAATAAATAAAATCTTTTAAAAAAAAGAAAGAAATGAGTTTATCAAGATGACCTTATATCCACCACTCTTTTCTAGTTAGTCTACATTAGTATGATTTTTTAATTTTATCTGTTATTTTTTCATGTTACCATGGAGAAAACAACAAATTTATGATTTTAGAAAATTTTCTAGGAGTTGTATGCCCTTTGGATTAAAGTGGTGAGTGGAGACAGAGAAACTTTTATGGCTGATTGTTATAATCTGGGCTAAAGACAATAACCTGAACCAAATATATTATAGAGAAATGTAGAAGAGTGGACCAATCTGAGATATCAGGATATATATCTATGGCAATGTAGGAGTGCTTCAGAATGGAAATTAATAATGGGAAATGAGATTATGGGATTGTCTGGGAACCAGTTTATGAATATAATATGATTTTTAATATTTAGTAGGTCTCAAGGATTTTTGAGCAAAGAAGTTTAGAGAATAAAGTAGTGTTTTAAAACATTAATCCAAAACACTTCTACAATCATAAAATAAAATGAAGTAAATAAAAATATTAGTCCAGAAATGGCAAGGAAAATAGACTGGAGAGGAAAATAAATTTAAGAATAAGAGAGTCAGGTAGAAAGGATATTGGTATAATATGTAAGACTTACTAAAGTCTTAAACTAGGGTGGTAGAGCAGGAATGAAGATAGAAGAACAATAATGATAAGCAATAATAATCTTAATAAGTTTATTTTTTCCATATTACGAAGGGGCACATCATTACCACTCAAATGATTAATTCAAATCTTTGTCATTTTATCATCTTCAAAGTCACTATGTACTTCCAGAATTTGATACCATATTACTAAGTGATTACTCAGTGTGCAATAGGAGAATAAGAGGAAAATAAACCAATTTACATGATTAAAAGTTTGGTAGCATCTTGGCTACAATTAGAATGCAAGCTCATAAATGAAGTCTCATAAATTCTAAAGAGTGTTCTATATAAAATATACTTTAAATAGGAACATAATTAGGGTTTCAATAATATAAAAGAATAGTGCAATTAAATATACAATTATAAAAGGTAATCCTGATTTTCAACTAATATCATGAGAATATTTTTCTAAAAATAAACTTTCTGTAAACAAAGACTTTATCCAATATGAATATGAATCCTGGACTATCCTGAAATAGGAAACAGTGAGGCCTTTCCATTTTCCCTCTACAGCTAACTTTTTCCAGAAAGAGACAGATAATAAAAATTTTAGAGTTTATTAGCTGTAAGTCTCTGTCACAAATACTCAGTCCTATCATTGTGGCATGAAAGTAGCCCTGGGCAATTTAAAAGATTGGACATGGCTGAAGTCCAATAAAATTTCATTTACAAAAACAGGCAATGGTCCGCATTTGGCTTGTGGATCATAGTTTTCCAGCCACTGCTCTACAGAGTCTTTCTATATGAGAACATCCTGGAGACTTAACTCTTAAAGTATAGTCTAAAGCAACTCTCTAATAGAAATGTAATGTGAGTCACATATAAATGCTTAATTTTCTAATAGCTATATTTAAAAAATAAACAAGCAAAATTAATTTTAACAATGTTTAATTTAGCCCAGTAAATCCAGAATTTTGTCATTTTAACATGTTATCATTACAAATGTATTAATGAGATATTTTACTTTCTTTTTTTTTCATACTAAGTCTTCAAAACCTGGTGTGTATCTTTGGCTTACAGGACATCTCAGTCTGGAGCAGCCACATTTCAAGTGTGGCTATCAGCTACTGTATTAGACAGGGCTTGTCTAGAGACTTCATAGCTATCTGAGATCTAACTGCTTCTCTTCTAGCTTGGAAATTACCCACTGGTAAGACCATTTCTCATCCAACAAGGTGTTCCCAGTACCCTCTTCCTTCCCTAGTCTCAACTTTTCCACCTCACCACTATATACTACCCCAACCAATGCATCTCAAACTGCTATGCATACAAGACTTATCTGGGGATATTGTTAAATTGCAGATTCTGATTCAGTAAGTATGGGACAAAGCCTGAGATTTTGCATTTGTAATGAGCACCCAGGTAGTGCCAGTGCTTCTGGTCCAAGGACCATACTCTAGCAAAGATAGAAAAGACCACTCCTAAAGGGATAGCCATAACTGGAACTGTTAGCCTACCTTCCCTTAAGAAGCTAATCAGACCTAGTCTCAGCATGCCTAATATCCTATTCAGGTCATCACCAGAAATGAAAACTTCCAAGATAGCACCACCCAACAGGAATATAATTTGAGCTATATATGTAATTTTAGATTTTTTTGTAACCAAATTTAAGCTTTTAAATAGTGAATGAAATTAGGGATCCTAGATGGCTCAGTTGGTTTAGTGTCCAACTCTTGATTTCCACTCAGGTCATGATCTCAGGGTTATAGGAATTAAGCTCCAATTTGGGCTCCACACCCAGCATAGAGCCTGCTTAAGGCTCTCTCTTTCCCTCTGCTCCTCCCCTACCGCTGCTGCTGCATTCTCTCTCTCTAAAAAATAAAATAAAAAGTGAAATTAATTTTAATAACATTTTACACCTGATATGTCCAAAAGATTATTTCAATGCTTAATCAATATGAAATATGAGATATTTTAAATTCTAAATCTTCGAAATCCAGAATGTGTTTTATACCTACAGCATATCTTTTTTTTTTTTTTTTTAGAGATTCCATCTGTTCATGAGAGATACACAGAGAGGCAGAGGCATTGGCAGAGGGAGAAGCAGGGTCCCCACAGGGAGCCTGAAGCAGAATTCAATCCCAGGACCCCAGGACCATGACCTAAGCCAAAGGCAGACACTCAACCACTGAGCCATCCAGGCACCCCCCTTACAGCATATCTTAATCCTGACCAGGCACATTTCAAGTGCTCAATAGGCACATATGGCTGGCTAGTAGTTACTGCTTTGAATAGTGCAGCTTAAAGGTCATCATCATAACTTGTACGTTCATCCCATTGTGGCTCTGTACACCCCCAAACCCCAATTTCCTATCCCTTTCTATTTCCACCAAACCCTCTTCCTATATTTTCTGGGACTCACGGTTTATCATCAGAAAAAAAAAATCCCCTGTATTATTAACCTCATAACAAAAAATGTTTGTTTCAATTTCTCAATCTAACTAAAACCTGGTTATCCCTTAGGACACTGCTTTTCCTCCTGCCCTGTCCAGTGGTGGTTGCTTTCTGCCACATATCCTCAGCCTTGAGGATGAGATAAATGTCCTCCTTTCTCCTCCTTTCCATTCAGATCCTCTCAAAAACCCATTCTTTTGAATGAAATACCAGTAGATTATATTACTTGCTATCTTTCATTTTTGTGGTCATTTACTTAATTTACTGACTGAGTAATTTACGTAGTCAGCAGCTGGCTCACTATATTTCTCTGCACCATCTCACCTCTCAACACTTTTGGTGACTTCAGCAACCACATCATTCTTTGATTTCCTCATTTCTTTCCTTTCTCCCTTTCCAGTTACCCACTACACCACTTCCAAAATCTAGATTTTAAAATCCCACTTGAAAATATGTTTCTAGCTCACTGAAATTTCAATATCTACATACCAATCGTCAACCCATTGTACTGATACATCAGCTAATTCAGCCTCATATTCACTTTCTTCATGCCATTAGTCCTCACATCATCAATATTGTATTCCATGGTCCATTAACTATAACCATTCAGTTGTATACCTTCTTACTCATTTTTCCCTTATTATACTTGCTGGTAAGCCCAATATTGGTAAATCTAACACACCACCTGTTCTCACCTTTATCTGAACAGCCAAATGTGGTTGCGGGACATGCTGACTGGTCTCATTTACTCTTTTTTACTATGCATCTCAAACCATCCTTTGTATTACTCTCCCTTGATAATTTTACGTCTTATTTTACTGAGAAATTAGAAACTATCAAAAGAGAACTGATTTCTCTCATAACCAAATCTAACACCAAAATGTCTATTTTCCTTACTATTATAGTGAATGTCATGTCCA
The DNA here is from genome assembly GCF_048418805.1 of Vulpes vulpes. Classification (NCBI taxonomy): domain Eukaryota; kingdom Metazoa; phylum Chordata; class Mammalia; order Carnivora; family Canidae; genus Vulpes; species Vulpes vulpes. The sequence continues at coordinate 179,507,515 of NC_132791.1, read as the reverse complement.
TTCTTCTGTCTAAGGCCAGTGCCTTGACTTGGGAATTGGATCCCATCCCTTCTTTAGTCAAAGCCATGTTTCCTGCAATTATACATTTTTCTTACACATCATTCTTTTTTGTTTTTAATTGGAATTCAATTTGCCAACATTTAGCATGATACCCAGTGCTCATCCTGCCAAGTGCCCCCCTCAGTGCCCATCACCCAGTCACCCCAACCGCCCGCCCACCTCCCTTTCCACTTCCCCTTGTTCGTTTCCCAGACTTAGGTGTTTCTCTCATGTTTCTTACACGTCATTCTTTTCCTTTTCTGTTAGGGTCATTTTTGATGGTGTACAAATATGCTGTGGTTTCTCCCAACTTAAAACCATCCTTCATTCCAATATAACCCTCCAAATACCACTTTGTTTCTCCACTCTCTCTTCTGAGAAAACTCATCATTAGAGTCTATTCTTGCTAGCTCATTTTTTTTTTTCACCACTCTACTCCATTTTGTCTGTAATTCACTTCAATCTAGTTTTTGTCCTTATCACTCCTATCACTTATGGAACTCTTAAGTCAAGGTAACCAATGATTTCATCTTGCCATCAAATAACCAATTCTCAGTTCTCATTTTACTTAAACTCTTGCTGACATTTTATACAGTTGATTACTCTTTTTTTTTTTTTAAATGTCTTTCTTTGTTGTGGTGGTGGTGGTTTCTGGTTATTCTCATGTAATCTTGGTTATTCCTTTTCAGTCTCCTTTGATGCCTTTTTTTTTTTCTTCCTGACCTTTGCTTTATGGAATGCCCCAAAGCCATCCATGGGGCCTTTATTTTTCTTCTAAACTCACTCCTACAGTGACCTCATCCACCCTGAAATAATTCAATAAATTTGCAATTACAAATATATATCTGACTTAATCCCAGACCCCTCCTGTGAGCTCTACCTTATCAACTCTTATAAAACTAATGGTCACCCCAAGTTTAACCTGGCCAAAATTTTATTTCTGTCTTTAATCTGTTCCCCCTTCAGTCTTGGTACAGAGTTAAAGCTGTCACCATTTACTCGCTCTTTCATTTCCTTAACAAGTCCTATAGCTCTATCTTCAGAATATGTCCTGAATTGCTCCACCTCTCACTACCTCCACTGCTACCATCTTAAGTCCAACATACCATAATAATTTCTTGTTTAGACTTCTGGGATAACCTTCTGTCTGTCTCCGTTCTTTTATTTTGCTCTCCTCTTCTCATCCTTGATTCTTTTCTTTTCAAAACAGCAGGAATGGTCTCAAAACATAATACATACTCTTTGATTACTTTCATCATGGTTAAGATAAAATTCAGATTCTTTATTATGGTCTTTAAATGTCTACTTCTGAACACTGCCTGTTTCTCCCACCACTTTCTCCCCCATTATCCCACTCCAGCTGCATTAGTTATATTTAAATTTAAAGATACCAAGCTTGTTCTAGTCTCAAGGCTTTTGTATTCTGTCTGGAATACTCATCTGAGATCTTCATAGGGCTTGCTCTTTTACATCATTAATGTCCCAGTTGAATGTCAACTTCTAAGTAATAGATCACCCTATTTCAAATAATTCCCCTTAACACTCTCTATTCCTTTACATGGCTTCATTTTCCTTCATAGTGCTTAGAGCTACCTAAAGTTGTATTTTTAGTTGTCTGCTTAGTTTCTATTTTTTTGCTCCTTCACTAGAAAATAGGTTCTACAGATGAAGGGGTCTTGTCCTACCTACTATTGTATCTCCTGCATCTAGGAGACAAATAGTACAGAGTAAATGAGTCTGAAAGATTTCAGGAGACAAGTCAGATGTCTGACCAAATCAGAATTAGTTGCTTGTATTGCCTTCTAATGCCAACCTAAGCTATATTAAACCAAAGAGCCTTCTAAGAATGAAAGGTTCTAGTACAAAATAATTGCTGTAATCTTTTCCATACCAGGGCGCTTGTTAGTTGTTGGATGCAGATATTCTCACTGATCTCTGCTAATCAGTTAATTTGCCTGTTTCTATCAATAGTTACTAGCTATTAGTTTCTCCTGCCCAGTATCCACCTAACTTGCCTTACGAGAGCTTGCTTTTAAACCAGGAATTTTCTTTGCTTGCTTTGCCATCTCCTTGCTTGGCTTTTCTTTCTTTAACAAGCACAACAGCATGCTGCTGCATCTTCAAAGAGTAAATTAATTCCGTCCGCAAAAGGGTCAAGTGCTAGAAAGTGCATAGCCATGCAGTTTGCATGGCAGGATACAGAAGATATGATGCTAATAAGATTCTAAGATGAGAACAGCAGACTGTCTCTAGGGATTCAGATGAAGGGGTCTGTAAATTTTAAAAGAAATGGTCTCCGAAAACTAATGATGTCTGCTTTCCAATTCATTAATAATGTGGAGTGGGGAGATGGGAGTGAGATCCAGGCCATGCTTTGAAATATCAAAATGTAACGAGGAAGAAAACAGTAAGAGTGATCTCAATGGGGTCATAAAGCTGGGAGAAGGAGGCAAACTTTAAGAAGATGTGGTGGTGCTATATGTAGGGGAGGGAATCAATCCACCCCATGTGTGTATATTTATGTGCATATAGTACCTTTATCTACACACGAGTAGATAAAAAGTTCTTCTGCTAGGAAAAAAAACCACTGCAACATTGATAAGGCTTTTGCAATTTTCATATTTAAGGTGACTCAGAGAGAATATTTCAAGTATTGTAAAAACATGTCTAAGCTGTCTGCCTTTCTATATTTACAAACCCTGCCCTTCACCTCTTTGCATTGCATACAAGGAACTGAGTAACAAGAACCTCAACCTTGTTTGTAGTTAATAGTGGAAGAAAAAAACCCCTCAGGCAAAGCCTAATGAACCAGGAGCAATTCTGAGCTCTCCTCTATAATATCTGCCGAGGTAGTGTCTTTCCAAGGGCTGCCTGGACATATCGTGTGACCTTGCTGCTTTACATCATTAAAATTTCCCATTACTGGAATGGTGTTTGCATGGAGAGGCCGTTGTGCAGATATTATGGCTGAGTTTCTCCCTGCTGCATTCAGAGTTTGTGCTAATAGAAAATGCCTCTCTGCTTGAACAGTTCCCTCAAACTGGGAGGTGGGCAGCAGCAGGAGAGTTTAGCTTTGGCTTTTATTTTGACAAAGCTATTACATTTTGCAGATTGAGGTTATGGTCTTTTCTCCTATCTCAGTATTTTATCTGCATGATATTTTCTGATCTCCCTTTTAAACCCCCATTAGTTACGATTGAGGCTCTGGGTGGCAGCCTGCCTTGGAGCCGTGATATCGTCAGCTTTTCTTACAAGCCACTAAATAGACTGACTGATTCAGTAGTGTCCACTCATGTGGAACCTTTCCAAAGGGGCTAGTCTCAGAAAGGAGACCCTTGTTTGTGTGTGTGTGTGTGTGTCTGTGTGTGTGTGTGTGTGTGTAGATGTTTACCTTCAACCCATAAGGGACCAACAATCTTAAAAGCAAAAGTGCAGCCTCATTCTCCAGGGCCATAAGTTCTGTTGGCCACATCTTCCTCCTGTGCTTTCTTCTTCCACAGGTGGCCAATTGCACCTGGAAGCTGTATGAGTTGACAGTACTGGTGGCATTTCCAAATTCCAGGCTTACCTTTAGCCTGTTTTACTACCGTCCTAAAAAGCTGCCGTTCTGGCTCTTCTGTTCTAAACTTTGTTTCATCAAACATAGTCACACTGTCACATGTTCATGGAACTCTAATCTTGAGATTTTAGCAGTAAGTTCCACAGCAATGAATGCTTTTGCCTAGAGGGAATTGGAAATATTTCAAAGTACTGGTTATATAGCCATAACTCTTTAGAACCAACTGAAAAAAGAGATTCCTTGGCCAGTCCTTCCAAGTCTAAGTAAACCATAACTGATTGAGAGATTTTGAACCCAAAGCTAGTGCTCCAATTTCTAAAGCAAGGTAGTGTGACCCTTTTTCTCGGTAGCTTTCCTATTTTAAGTAAGCACAGTGAATTCTTCGTGATAAACAGTTCTGCAGCTGGGAGTGTCACATAGCCACAAGCCTCAAGCACTTTGCTTTGTCCACCTTCTCTTGAATGTGTTGGATGTGGAGTCTAGAGTCAGGAGTGTCACAGAGAGGGGGTTGTAGAGGTGAGGAATTTATTTCCCCAGGAAATCTCATTAGTGATGCAGCGCCTGTTTTTCATTGAGGTTTCTGCTCCTCCGCTTTTGTTTTCGGCTGAGTAACCGAGCCTGAAAGCCGTCTGGTGACTCACAAAAGGTCACACTGAGAGTCAGGGGCGCGGACCAGAGCAAGCTGCCTACCTGTGATTGATGTGTATTAAAGCTGTCTTGAGCTGCTCATAAACACAGCAAGAATCCTGTTCTCTTTTCATCAGTGCTCTTGACCAAGACTTGATTTACTATTTTGAAATCAGCTGCTCCTTCAGTCCTCTACAATAGCTTCTTTAATAGCTTGTCATAACAGTTGATGACGATTTGGAAAAGCTCACATATTCAATATATTTTTTAAATTGACTTTGCACTATTCCAGGTACCACGGCTTTATAAACAGTCTAATTGTTCCCTGAGTGTTTGCTGACCTAAAGGAAAGTGTTGATGAATCAGATCCTCCTTTTCTATCTGTAGGGTATTGAGATGTGTATTCAATATCATAGCAAATCACTGCTGAAAATTGGTTCCATGTCCCTGAGGCTACTTTCCTCAAAAGGTGAAACAGCAGAAGTACCTGGGAGAGAAGACTGGCCAGCTCTGCTATTTCTTGATGAGATTGCTTTAAAGTTTGTATTGAGAAGGGATTGAAATTGGATCTGAGTGTTTTAAGTGACAGTACATTTCTTATTCTGGTAAAGAATAATAAGCATCATCTATACCCATTGAGTGTGTTTATAAATTTGACACTTGTGGCCATATGATAATGAAGTTTAATACTGATGTCAACATGACTGAGAGATTAGTCATATAACCTTAGAAGAAGTGAGTGCACACAATATGTAAGATTTAACTGAAACACAGCAACAATTAAAGACTGCTCTCTATTTCTAATCACTTTAAGATTTTTTTTAAAAATTTATTTATTTGACAAAGAGAAACAGAGAGAGAGCACAACAGGGGGAGCTGCAGAGAAAGAAAGACAGGCTCTCCACTGAGCAGGGAGCCGGACTTGGGGCTTGCTCCCAGAGCCAAAGGCAGACACTTAACCTACTGAGCGACCCAGGCGCCCCTATTTCTGATCACTTTAATTGTTACATTTGATGGCCAAGGCAAGTTGAACTACTGCCTGACCTTATAGCCACTTCCACATCTGTGTCCTGAAATGCCTGTTGGGATGATCTTCAGAATATCTCACAACCCATTTGGTAGGTACAACAACCATTCAGAATGAATTCACCAGTCATTTAAAATAGAGGCCAGTGCCACTGTAGCTGAACATCCAACTGAACATTCGCTTTGCTCCTTATTCTTCTCCATATGTACACGTTCTGTCCTTCAAGTCTTGTCCTAAGTTTCTTTCATGAAGTTTCTTCATTCTATACAGTTTTATTTCTTTATTCTAAATTCCTACAATATTTAAATAGCTGATGTCTCCAAATTGTCCCTCTATTATGCACTAGCTTCTATTGTTATTCTACTTTTTAAATATTCTCCATAGCACAGTGTTGTGTGCATATAGACATTTCAAAAATGTTTTTAAATACAGAACATTGTGGTGAAAATACCTAGAAATGATGTTGAAATTGTTACATTTGGTGTAATGGTAATTTAAATTTCCTTTGTGGACTTGAGCTTGGTATCCAAGTAGCCCTTTTTCTTCTAGAGAACCCACCTGAAAAAGTTGCATTTCAGCAAAGAACTATAGCATCAAGACACTATCACCAGTGCCTTTTCCACTGTAAGTTTTTCTTCTCTTTCTTTTTCACTACCTGGAAAACTCTACCTGTTTTCCAGATAGTGAGACACTTTGCTCCATTCTCTATAATTTGGAGTAGAATTGTGATATGCTATAGCAAGAAAAAAAAGCTCAGTTTTCACCAGAACCTATGGAGGAGAGTTATGTTCGATATAGTTGATTATATATATATATATATATATATATATATATATATATATATAATCATAGTTTTGGACTGGAGCTACATATATAATTTCTCTTCAAAACAGAAAAAAACCTACATATACGGAAAAATTTATAGAAAATCCCCAAGTATTTGACTTTCTGTTGAAAGTTAAGTTTATTTGAAATTAGGAAAATATTTTTCCCCCACAGAAATGATATCAAGAGAGTCAAGGTTTCCAGCTAGCTCTACAGCAAAAAAAAGAGGCCTCTACTCTGCTAGGAGGGTTTTAGGAAAGAAAAGTAGAGATTAATTCTCTGAGAAAAATGCTGAGAATGGCACGTCTGAGGCAGTGAGTGTCATCCCCAAGTGATGGTTAATGTATTTCTTTGATAAAGCTAGAGTAAGGTGTAAGGAGTCGTGTAAAGCACTAGGATAAAGATGTAGAAGAGTAAAATGAGTATCAGAACAGAATTAGGAGAGATAGTTTTAGCCTGGCTCTGCTACAAACTCTCTGGTTGACCTTGATCATATCACTGCACCTCTCTGGGCCTGTTTTCTCATCTACAAATGAAGGGCTTCACTATACAATGCTTCTTTTATCTAAAGCAAACCATGACAAACATCTCTTAATAATGCCATCTCTACTCAAATCCCTGCTCTGTCCTCTTCATGATACCTCTGTATCTTCTTGCATTTGTTTCATTCTGCTGAATAAAGCCACTCCCTCCACTCCATCAACTTCCTCTCACATTCACTTCTCCACAGGCTAACAATAATAACAGAAATGAGAAAAAATGCTTAAGCACCTACTGGTTATCATAGACCATATTCTGTTTACTATAAATATGTCCATATTTATTCTTTGTCTTCATATGAAAGCCCCTTCTTTATTTCTATAATATATTTTAAACATCTGATGGATTTGGAAAATATTTAATAAAGACAGTTATGTTGACATGTGGAATTAAAAGCAGTATCCCTTCACAATTTTTCTTAAAATATATTTGCAAAGCAAAAAGAATGATGCACTGCTAAAATAATTTAGCCCAATGAAGCACTTGGGAAAAGCAGATGGCATGTCAGCATAGGAGTGGTGGAGAAAAACAAAAATAAGCTAGTTGGCTTATTTGCATTTGATTTCTTCATGGCATTCTCCCAGATGAAAAACCTGGCTTACCAGCTGGGGCACCTCAATTACAATTTTGGTTCACCTCCAAAATGTTTTGCTTGGGAATTACATAAGGATATGAGAAAACTTTTGGGGGGATAAGGAACTTGTGGAAATATTTGATACCTTGATTCTAGTGGCAGCTGTACAATTGTGTGTGTATTTACTAAAATTCATAAAATTACACACCTAAAAAGAGCGAATCTTACTGACTGTAACTTATGCTTTTTAAAACCCGACTTCACGGGATGCCTGGGTGGCTCAGTGGTTGAGCATCTGCCTTTGGCTCAGGGCATAATCCCAGGGTCCTGGGATTGAGTCCCACATTGGGCTCCCTGCGAGGAGCCTGCTTCTCCCTCTGCCTCAGTCTCTGCCTTCTCTTGGTGTCTCTCATGAATAAATAAGTAAAATCTTAAAAAAAAAAAAAAAACCCGACTTCAAATAAAAAGATTATAAAAGATAACTGCATCTATTCTAGAAAAAAAATAAGTGGTTTGTAGACTTTTTCATTCAATTATTTTAAACTTATAAAAGCAAACTATAAGAAAATATGAGATAATATTTTTTAAATTAAACTAATTGACTCAGAAAGAATGTCTTTTTTTCTATTCTTTTAATCTCTCTGAATGCATAGCAGAATAGTGCTACTTGTGCATACAATTGTCTCCACTAGTTTTGGTAGAAACAAACTTACTTCTAGTTGGTACAAACCAATGCTAATTGTTTTTATGACACTGCCAGATAAAACCACCTGTGACTATTAATTTGGTTTGAATTATATGAATTTCATAGTGAATTGAGAGCCACTCAGTTGTATGGCAGTGTATGTGTGTGCTTATCCCCCCTTTACAGAATTATAAGTAATCTTCCCTTACAGAAATATTATTACTTCAAATTAACTGCTCATTCTGTCACTGCTTACTTGAGTCTGATTCTTGTAGCTCAAGTTTTGTTACTTTTTGTCACATAAGAGTGCTAGTAGTATCCCGTAGTATTTGGATGAATATTTTCAAAGTTCAATTTTTTTCCATATAGGTCCCAATAAGGATTATATAACAACTAACAAGCTTGTATATTCATGAATAATTTATGTCCTTAACTGCTATACCATTGGAGGTGGGAAGAGTTGTAAGCAATGTGCTAAAAACCTGTTTTCCAAACCTGTTCCTTTCTTCCACAGTAATAGAGTTATAACCACCAACATAGTAGTCGCATTTCCCAGCCTCCTTCACAAGTAGTTTTGACTAAATGAGTAAGTTCTCTCCAGTGGTATGTGACAGGGCATAATGTATACCACTTCTAGGCTGGTGCCTACAACCAGGTATGCCTCCTCTCTACTATCTCTTACCTTCTATTACTTAAAGAAAAATAAAGTTGGTATGTGCTTCTTTGCTTTAGTGAGCAGAAAAAACAAAAACAAAACCCCCACTATGTCCTATAGACGTCTTCCTCTTACATCTGGAAGACATGGCTATACCTAGTTCCAAGAACATCTGGGAAGTTGGGTATCTAGCTGTTTTAGCCTCTATAGTTAGATGTGGATGAGGGATAAGAAGATAGGAATGGGTAGCCAATAAACAATGTCTGCTATAATGACTTCAGTGCAAAATGCAAGAATTTAGACGGAAAAAAAAAACCCAATTTGGATGGAGAATATTTAAAACAGAAAATAATGAAGTAAGCAAAAACCTGAAAGGACCACTTAATAAAATCATTAAGTGGTTCTTTAAAACTCCAACATAATTGTAAAATCTCTGACAATTCTGATCAAGAAAAAAAAGAGAAGACATAAATACAGATGCAGAAATCTATTTTCAATGTAAAAGAAATCTAAGTATGAATGAATGCTAACAAATTTGGAAATCTAAATTAATAGGTTAATTTTTCCAGAGAATATATATCACAAAAATTGACTCGAGATAGAAAAGTAGGGCAGCCCAGGTCACTCAGCAGTTTAGCACCGCCCTCAGTCCCAGAGATCCAGGATCAAGTCCCATGTCAGGCTCCCTGCATGGAGCCTGCTTCTCCCTCTTGCCTGTGTCTCTGCCTCTCTCTCTCTCTCTCTCTCTCTCTCTCTCTCTGTGTCTCTATGAATAAATAAATAAAATCTTTAAAAAAAAATAAGAAAGATAGTAAAGTATCATAGAAGAAATTTTAAAAGTCAAATATCTATTCCTTAAAAAGACCCTAGACAAAATGATATTTTGGGCAAATTGTTCTAAAATTTAAAGACAATTTCTAGGTTAAATAAATTTTCCAAAGTATAAAAAAGATGAAAAACTTTCCCACTAACTCTATATGGCTAGCATAATCTTGATTATAAATCCATACAAGAGCACCTGGGTGGTTCAGTTGGCTAAGCATCTGCCTTTGGCTCAAGTCATGATCCCAGAGACCTGGGATTCAGCCCCTGAATGGGGCTTCCTGCTCATCAGGGAGTCTGCTTCTCCCTCTGCCCCTCACCCTGCTCATGCTTTCACTCTCTTGCACTCTCTCTCACATATGTAAATAAAGTCTTTTTAAAAAATCCATACAAATAATAAATAATGATAGAATAAGCCAATTTAATCTGTAAACATATGTTTAAATGCTAAGTAAATCAAACTGCACTGTTTTAAAAGAAAATGTGTTTCTAACAGATATAAGATTCACATTGATTGATTAAACTTATTTCTAGAATGCAAGGATAGTTTAACATTAGAAAACCCATAATAATTTATTATCAGATTAAAATAGAAAATCCATATAATCATTGTAAAAGATGCCAAAGAACCTTTTAACACTTATTTCTAATTAAAAGCATTGTTTAAAAAACCCTTTAGTAAGCTAAGGAAAGGAAAAAACAAACACTTTAATCTAATAAAAGTATACATCAGAAATCTACAATATTATAATTAAAAGCATTTGGCAGCGATAACTAGCTGTACCCTACTACTAGTTACCCCCTTTTCTCTAATTAATATATATCTCGATTTTTAGCCAGGCTCATGGTTGCCTGGAATAAAAACTACATTTCTCAGTTCGCTGGCCACTAGGGGTAGCTGAGATTGGCTAAATCCGACTAATAGGATATAAACAAAAGTATCAGGAGCAACTTCAGAGAACTGTCGGTGTCAACAAGGATGAATTTCAAAAACCCACTTTATTGAGACGCCTGGGTGGCTCAACAGTTGAGCGTCTGCCTTTGGCTCAGGAGGGCATGATCCTGGAGTCCTGGGATTGAGTCCCGCCTTGGGCTCCCTGCATGGAGCCTGCTTCTCCCTCTGCCTTTGTCTCTGGCTCTCTGTGTGTCTCTCATGAATTAATAAATAAAATCTTTAGAAACCCCCCCCCCCGCAATATCAAGTTACAAAAGGCTACACATGTTATACCAAGTATGTAAATGCTAAGAACACACATAATAAATATAAATTCGAAGTGCACAGAAAAATCATAAAAATATTTAAAATGTTCATAAGAGTGAAACAGCAATATCAGAGGGAATGGGAAGGGAGGGGATTGTGTTCTCAGCTGTATTTGTAATATTTTATTTTCTTAAAACTAATTTTTTCAAAAGCAAAATAGTTCTGAATCAAATATAGCAAACAGTTAACAGCTACTAAATCTGAGTCATATTGAATGACCCAGCTATTAAGGTCATATTAATTTCTGTGCTTTTCTATGTGCATGAAATATTGCATAATCTAAAAAAATTTAGTTATATAAAATAAAGACTTGAAAGAAAAGGAAGTCAAAATTCACAGCAGGGAATGAATGTAGAGAGAGGGAAGAGAAATCCCAGCCAGGTTGCTTTGTTCTCAGATTCCAGGATGATTGAACATATATGAGCCTTAGGGCTTGGCCTAATTGCCTCCTCCCTGAGTAAATAAATGTCCCGAAGCAAAGGCTAAAGGTAATCTCTTTGATTTGTCATATCCCAGAGATTTTTCTGATGAGGGAATCAATTCAGATCCTCTATTCCTAGCAATAGATTATTAAATGACTGCAATCAGAGTAAAACCACTCTGGTATCTTTATTTACTACAGGGTTTTGAGGGGTTTTCCCCCTGAATTTATCAACAATTAAATCAACATAGTAAGGAATCAACAATTAAATCAACAATTAAATCAATTAATTAAATCAATTAAAACAATTAAATCAACAATTAAATCAACATAGTAAGGAATCAAAACTAATACACCCTATTTATAAGTAGCAATGCAAAGCAAAAAATGCTGAGGAACAAACCTAATAAAAATATGCAAGATCTACATGGACCAAAGCTGTAAAAACTTACTGCAAATTATAAAATGAAATTTAAGTAAATGGAAAGATACTCTACCTATTTTCTAGATAAAAACACTCAATATTCTACAGATATTAATTTTCTTTGAATTAATCTATAAAATTAAATAGTATCCCAATAAAATGTGCCTAGATAAACTGATTCTCAGATTCATCTGTAATAGAATGTCCAGGAATATTTTTAAAAGACAATGAAGACAGGAGATCCATATCAGGTATCTAAATACATTATGAAGCTTAAATAATTGAAACAGTCTGATATTGACAAGAAAATAGGATAATAGAGCAGAATAGTGGGTACAGAAACATTAACATATATGAAATTTTAGTATGTTAATGTTATATTTCAAATTAGGAAAGGTAAAAAATAATACATATGCATGTTATACAAATCATTATTCTTTATGACATTCACAAATATAAATCTCAGGTGGGAAGCGGTCTAGTGGCCAGCGTCTAGGCCTCTGCTGAGGGCAATCTAGCAGGAATGGGAGCCATCAGAACCGCCAACATGACTGTGGGCAAGAGCAGCACGATGCTGCAACACATCGACTATAGGATGAGGTGCATCCTACAAGACGGCCGATCTTCATTGGCACCTTCAAGGCTTTTGACAAGCATATGAATTTGATCCTCTGTGACTGTGATGAGTCCAGGAAAATCAAGCCAAAGAACTCAAAACAAGCAGAAAGAGAAGAGAAGCAAGTCTTCAGTCTGGTGCTGCTTCTGGGGGAGAACCTGGTCTCAATGACAGTAGAGGGACCTCCTCCCAAAGATACTGGCATTGCCCCAGTGCCACTTGCTGGAGCTGCCGGGGCCCCAGGGATTGGCAGGGCTGCTGGCAGAGGAATTCCAGCTGGTGTTCCAATGCCCCAGGCTCCTGCAGGACTTGCAGGGCCAGTCTGAGGGTTTGGTGGGCCATCCCAGCAGGAAAGAGGCACTGCGGCTGCTGCTGAAGCTGCTGCCACTGCCAGCATTGCAAGGGCCCTGACCCAGTACCTGCCCGGCCATGGGGGTCCTCCCTCACGTATGGGTCGGGGGGCATCACCTCCAGGCATGATGGGCCCACCACCTGGCATAAGACCTCCCATGGGGATCCCTCCTGGTAGAGGAACTCCAATGGGCATGCTCCTGCTGGGAATGTGGCCTCCTCCCCTGAGCATACCAGGCCTCCTTTGACCCTTGACCAGAATTATGGAAGTAGCTCCACAGAGGCATGGGCCCAATTACCACAAATGTGTTTGTTTGTTATGCCATTGTTCTTGAAGTCTAACAGGATTGTCTTGTTTCCCTTTCAGGGCCCCCTCCCCCCTGGGAATGCACCTACCAAGGCCCTAGACTCATCTTGGCCCTCCTCATCTCTCTGCCTGTTTCCCATCAGGCTGTACATAGTCCTTTTACTTCCTTGTAGCCTATGACACTAATTTATAATAAACTCTTAAGAATATTAAAAGAAAAACGTAAATCTCAAATGGACTAAATAATGAAACATAAACAACAAATTAAACTATCAGAAGAAAATATAGGAAAAGATTTCTCTATTTTACAGGGGAGGATATTTTTAAGCTAAAAATAATACCCAGAAATCATATATAAAATGTACAGGTTGGATTTCATAAAAATTGAGACAAACTGGGAGAAAATACATAATTAAAAAAGGATTAATAATGAGAATATTAAAAATCAGTAAGAAAAATCCAATAAAAAATGAGAATATATGAAAAGATATATGTAGACTGATAACTAAAATGGCCAATGTTCATATGAAAATGTTCATCTAATTAGTAATCAATCAGAATAAAATTCGAAAAACAGGAGTGAATTTGCAAGTAGACTTGCCAGCACTTGAAAGAGGAATAAAAAAAAATTTTAAATAAAATAAAAATAAATAAAAAGAATTTAAAAAAATAAAAGAAAGAGGAATAATTCTTGGTATAAGAAATAACCCTGAGGAGATGGATACTCATATACCCATTATCTCTCTCCTAGTTTCCCCTTGCTCACTTCAGTCCTGCCACACCAGCCTCTTTGTTTTTCCTATACACACTAACTACCTCAAATCCTCTTCTCTCAAATGTCTGGGTAACTCCCTCCAATACTTCCTTCAGGTTTTCTCAGAGATTACCTTTTTAGCAAGGTACCTGTATCACCTAATTTAAATATACAACCTGGGGATCCCTGGGTGGCTCAGCGGTTTAGCACCTGCCCTTGGCCCAGGGCATGATCCTGGAGTCCCGGGATCGAGTCCCACATCGGGCTTCCTGCATGGAGCCTGCTTCTCCCTCTGCCTGTGTCTCTGTCTCTGTGTGTGTGTGTGTGTGTGTCTCTCATGAATAAATAAATAAAATCCTTAAAAAAATTTTTTTAAATAAAAATAAATATACAACCTGTCCCTCTCAATCCTGATACCTCTTAATCTGCTTTATTTTCCTCCACATGTTAGGTAGATGATAGGGGAAGGAGGGAGACAATAGGTAGTACATAGGTAAATAAGCAGCCACCATGTAAGCTTTTTTTTTTTTTTAAAGATTTATTTATTTATTCATTCAGAGAGAGCGAAGAGAGAGGTAGAGACACAGGCAGAGGGAGAAGCAGGCTCCATGCAGAAAGCCCGATGTGGGACTCGATCCTGGATCTCCAGGATCACACCCCGGGCTGCAGGCGGCGTTAAACTGCTACGCCACCTGGGCTGCCCCATGTAAGCATTTTTGAATGAATGAAAAAATATATGCCCCTGGAGAAAGTATAAATTGGTAGATTTTTAGGACATTTTGCAATTAATTAAGTACTAACATAAAATGCAGTTTATTCTCTGACCCAGCAATTCCACTTCTAGGTATCTGTTCTTAATAAATACATTTATGTTTAAAGATATATCTACAAGGAGGAGAAGATATGCCCAGTCCAAAATGGTTTTTAATAATAAAAATGAAACAACATAAATATCCACCAACTGAGAGGTTAAATAAAATATGGTATGTTTATGAAAATATGTTAAGTGGAAAAAAGCAAATCACTGAAAATTACCTAAAATGTTATCTTATTTATGGAAACATAACCCACTGTGTGTGGAGGTATAGCTATAAATAAACACATGTATACATATAAATGTGTACAAATGCAAATTGAGTATATGAAGGATATACATCAAATTTCATCATTTATTAACTTCTATCTGTTGAAAGGAGGACTTCGGGTGTGTGGGAGCAGGTATAGGAGTATATTGTATATATTTCTATATTTAAGTCTTTTACAATAAGATTATATTCATGTATTACATTTTTAATTAAAAAATAGAATGTCTTCAAGGTTATCCTCTTCCAATGTCAGTCTCACTCATTTGTATCTTGAAATGCTCTCTTGGGTGGCAGTGAATGAAATGAAGTAATGGCCGGTGTACTGGGAATTGCATTTAGAAGAGCATTGTGCTGGGGAACATTAGTCAGCCACGTGTGCCCCAGTAGGAAAAAAAAGGGGGGGGGGTGAGAACCTTGTTCATGCCGCATTGTTACATTTCCTCCAGCAGCATCTAGAAACAAAAGAAACCTCATGTTGCCTTTACTGTGGTCACAATGTGTCAAAAGTGCAGGAGGGGGGTTTTATTGCAGTTTAGACACATTTCATACCTACAGAATAGCTCTTTGTGCTGTATTCTGAGTAATTTTAAATAAATGCTTCCCTGCTAACATCAAATACAGTGAAATAAATTGCAGGGCTCAGGGTGTGTAAATGAGTATACTGGCAGTCCCTTCTTTTAACTTTCATGTATGGATCAGAAAACAAGGTTATATATCACTCTGACCTCATCTTTGCAGTATTTAAAAACTTTTCCTTATGTGCATTCATTCTGAGTTGTTATATTGGTTCTTTCCAATGTATACACAAGCACGTTTATGCTAACAACAGGAGAAAACACACACACGCGTGTGCACATACACACTCACACATAGCCAGAATTGCCTGTCTCAATCCCAAGCTTTATTCTGGATAAGCATTGCTTGACCTTGTGTCTTTTTGCCATCGACATCCTTTTAATGACTACCCAGGGTTACAACTCACTGACCCATGGGCCAGTGACAACCTTCTGGGGTAGCTCTGTTTAAATCAGATCCTCTTCTCTTCCTCTTTTCTCCTTGATTTGACAGGATAGAATTGAGTTGATAGGGTATGAGACGGAGGAAAGTGATTTCCATTCAGATTTATTAATAACGATAGAAATAACAACAGAATAATGATAATGATGACTAGTATTTTTGAGCACTTCCTATTTGCCAAGCACTATTTTAGGCACTTAATGGCTCACATTTAATCTTTTTGACAATTCTACAATCCAGATACTATCATTACTATTACCATCTCCATTTTACAAATGAGGAAAATAAGGTGTACAAATATTAAATAGCTTGCTCACAGGTCATGCAGCCAGTAAGTGTGATAGATATCTCTATATCCAAACATACTGGACTGTTTTTCCATAAATAAGATTATATTTTCGATGTTTTTTGGTGCCTTGCTTTTTACCACTTAACATCATAACACCAGAGTATTTTTCTCTGAGGGGTCATAAAGACTCATCTTGTTCTTTATAGCAGCTGCATGGTATTGTGTTGTTTAAGTATATCATGTTTTATTTAATCTCTGGCCACATCCCTCTACTATTTTCTCCACCATGGAACTAGGCTTAACAAGCCTGGAGTATATTTTTCCATGCCTTTCTCCTTATTCATACCAACATAAAGGTACACATACACTTATATAGGGGTGGTGTGTGTGTGTGTGTGTGTGTGTGTGTGTGTGTGTGTTTGTAGTAGCTACATTTACCAGAATTCCTTTCCTTAGAATTCCCTTCCTTATGTGATTGTAGGCTAAGAGGAGCCACAGAGAAATTTGCGTATTTGGAAGGCAAAAATGAAGCAGCAGGAATAATTAGAGAAGATTAGTATAGGTTCAAGTCTTATGACAGTTTACACACACTTTATGGATCTGCCGGTTCATCTTGTTGTCATCAGGTGGCAGCCGTGCCACAGATTCTTCAGCTCCCACAGGATCTCCATAAGGTTCTCCTACTCCTGGGTCAGCTGCATTTTCCACTCCATGACCAAGGGTATCAGTTTCTGCAAGTCACCCTTGTCATTGAAGTTGGAGGTTTAGAGGAAATAAAAGAGCCACTTGGGTTCCAGCTTGTCCTCCTAGGCTCCAATTTACCCCTGGAATTGCATGCCAAATCATGTCCTTTCCTTTCCAGCAGCCTGCCCTGAAGACTTTAGGCTCAACACTGGACACAGAAGCAACAGCTGTATATAAAGTGTTTAATCAGCTCCCGCTTTGACCTTGCATCAAATTATGGTCAAATACTTGTGATAAATTCCTTATTCTATATGTCTCCCAGAAGTTCTGCTTCTCTGATTAAACCCTGATTAATACAGTGCATCTGTTTGTTTTTTATCTAAGCAGAATCAAATTCTATTAATCTTCAACTTGCTTTCTTCACTGATACATCATACAGATTCTTACAAGTCAGTACATCTCTCACTCCTATCTATTTCTCCATATATATATATGCATACAATCACACTAAAATATAACTATTTATGCATGGTATAAATCATATATTCTGAGTTTACTTGGTGATTTACTTTTCTTTTTGTCTCTTCTCCTCCTGCCTTTTGTCCCACATCCATCCTATAGATAACTTGCATTAATAACCTTATGTATCCTTCTGACTCTCTTTTCACACTCATAGATCAATCAATGAACTAGTGCAAATATTATTACTTAAATAAAGTATACTTTACACCACTAAATTGACCTACAAATTTTTCGTATATTAAATTCTCGTATATATTATGATCTATTTCTGGATTTTCTATTCTGTCAACTGAACTATTCTCACACTGATATCATATTGATTTCATTATAAAAGCTGTATAATATGTTCTTACATATAGCAAAGGGCTCCCACCATGTACATATCCTTCTAGATTATTTTTCATATCGTTCTAGGTTATTTTAGGATATTTATTCTTACCCATGAATTTATAAATAATAAGAAAAACCATTTTTGTTATATTAGGATCCTAATTATATTAATTTAGATTAACTTGAGAGAATTTTCATTTTGTCATCTTTGGTCTCCCACCCAAGAACATAAAAGGCCTTCCTAATTGCTTAGATTTTGTTCTATGTCCTTCAATAAGATTTTATTGTTGTCTCCATATAATGCTGTACCTCTGTAATTTTATTCCTAGTTACTTTATAGTTTTTGTCACTATTGTGAAAAAATATTGCTATTTTTCCATTTTTATTTCTAAGTCCACATTGCTAAAATACATTTACTTTTAGCATTTATCTGTATCCACACCCTTAACAGATTATTATTTTTTTTTAAGTTTTTTTTTTTAATTTTTATTTATTTATGATAGTCACAGAGAGAGAGAGAGAGGCAGAGACACAGGCAGAGGGAGAAGCAGGCTCCATGCACCGGGAGCCCGATATGGGACTCGATCCCGGGTCTCCAGGATCGCGCCCTGGGCCAAAGGCAGGCGCCAAACCGCTGCGCCACCCAGGGATCCCTAGATTATTAATTCTATAAGTCAGAATTTAATCAGAGAAGCAAAACAACTGGTATTGTGAAATGAGGTTCAATGATAGGAACAAGGCCTTACATAACTATGGGAGCGGTTAGGAAGTAAAGACCCAAAAGGGGAAGTTGGAAGATCAGAGAAAAGTTATTACCCAACCTTCCTAACTGTGCTACTGAAAATCTGGAAAGATTCAGGTGCACGAGAAGGAGCATTAAAGGAAATTAGCAGAAAAGTTTCTGGAAAGCTGGCACCTCTGCACAGCTTCCACTTCTGAGGTCTTTAAAATCAAGCATCTGGTGGAGGGCCTGTGGCTACTCTTGGTCAGCAGATCTACCAGTCAGGAAGCAGAATTGGATGCGGAGTAGGGAAAAATAATGACAAACTGGAATTCAGTAGGCAACCCTACATCTGTCCGTCATCATCTCTGACTCAGAAGATCTTCAGAGATAGTGATTACTGTTCCATGTTCACCTCCCAAGTCTCACGTGACTTTCACTTTTGGCCAACTCTTATACAAAATCACAGGGAAGGGAAAGGCTTTTGAAGAATGGTTCTCTTTGTAATCTAGTTAACATTCAAACAATTCAGCACACCTGTCTTAGTGGTGTCTTTTCCAATGTTTATTCATATTATTTACTTTTCCTGGCTCATTGCAGTCAGTAGAATCTACAAGATAGTGGTAAAGTAATAATTACTATCAGTGGATCTTTCTAAATAGTTCCTGATTTTAATTGAAATGGTTTTAGAGTTTTGTTATTTAGAATGATATTTTCTGTTGGTTTCCAGAAAAATCACCTTAGTACTAAGTAAAGTAGGTTCCTAAGTAGTTTAAGTAGGTTCTTTCTACTTATTAGGACAGACTTTTGGACTGTATTAAATGCCTTTTCAATGTGTACTGATATCACAATTTTGTTTTTCTTCTTTGATTTGGTGATATGATCAATTATGTTGACAGATTTCCCAATATTGGAATACTCTTCTATTCCTAGAACAAACCTTTCTGGTCATACAACATTAGTATTGTGAAACATTGCTGAATTTTATTTATTACTACCTTATAACTTTTGCATATAGTCATAAATGAGACTACCTTTTTTAGATTAATCTGTGCGGATCATGTGTTTTTCTGGGACATTTCACAATTAAGACTCAATAATTTGAATAGATCATTCAAGTCATTATAGGTGACCAGCAAAATAGAGAAAGAAGAGGATATTCAATGTTTATTCTCATGGCAGCTTTCTCATTGGTTGACCTCTGGGTCCTGAGATAAATCACTTACTGCACAAATGATCTGCAATCTCTCATGTCTTTCTCTTCAGCATGTTTATTATTTCATTACAAGTCATTAATGGAAAAGACTGTCTGCTATGATGTTTTCACGTAACGGATTTAGTCATTCATTTGTGCTGAAAAGATAGAGGAGGGATTCAATACAAAATGCTCTTCTATTTTCTCTGAATCCAGTAAGAAATAAGCATTATTTTCTGGTCATCCTCTCAACAAAATTAATATTTACACAATGTTAAAAGCATAACTTAGATTCCATAAAGACTTCACTAGGAATCCACGTTTTTTATAATGTCAACCACAGAAATTTCAATAAATTTCTGTCAAGTTCATTCCATGAGCCTGATATTCTCATTCAATAAAAAATCCACTTTACACACCCTCAAAATATATGGATTTCCTACTTGAATTACTAAAAGAAAGCAGGGATCTGTGTACATTTATAACTTGTACAATCTGTTTTCTATAAGGGAAAAGGTAAATGTTGCTTTAGTTTTTACTTGCCTTTGTAGAGGACAAGTAGATAAAGGCTTATGGCGCTAAGGCCCGACTTGTGTTGGAAGGGCTCAGAAACAGAGCAAGGACATTTAGAGGTCAAAGAATCCATAAAGGCAAATTGGTTTGTGCCTGCCTCAAGCTGTGGTGTTAATATTAGTAGACAGGATGCTGTTGAAATGTAAGGAAGAAAACGATAAAAGTGATATTTAAATTGCTGCAACACTTAAATCTGAGCCCTTTTCCATTATTCCAGAATCATTACTAATATGAGGGAAGCAGAGAGACCCAAGCCCAATGAAAAGCTGTAGGAAGCTACAGAACATATGAAAATCCCAGCTGGTGAATCAAATCTATCACACTGGCAAAACAGTGTGAGTGAAAATCTTTTAAACATGCACCAGCTGCAGGGACTGAATGTGGGCTGAATGTTGAGAGATACAAGATTAAGATGATGCTAGGGAGAACTGGGGGTCACTCAAACTCACCTAAGAAAAGCCTGTCTATGCTGTATTGAGTCACAGACCATTAGGGTGATAAGTTCAGTTGCTCGAGACACATCTTTCTATAATGTATATATAAAAAAACATGGCAGAGATGTTATGGCTCAGTTCCCCCAAATCAAGCCATCTCTAAAATGAAGTTTAGATATTAAATAGTTCTATTGCTTTATTATTAGTGTTATAACAAATCTAAGTACTAAATTATTTTAAAAATATTATCCTTCATATCAAACTGGCAATACCATAAAGATAATAATTGAGATAGAATATTAAACAAAAACTTATTGATTACCTACATGTGCAAAACTACAAAGAAAAATCAGACCTCATCCTAGACTTCCAGGAATAAAAATTCATGTTCTAGTGAGAGAAATAGACATACATAAATAACTTTAAAATTAAGTTCTTTGTAACAAGAATAATAATAGAAGAGTACAATTCTATAAGGGTGTCGGATGCTAGTTGGAAAAAAACATTTATATAATATTCCAGTGTGGTCTAGAAATTCTTGTTCTGGCTGGATTATTAACAAGTCGCATGACTCTCAGCAGATCTCTGGGCTTTTGTTTTCTCATCTGGAAAATAAAATGATCTCTCATGTTGCCCATACCTCTCTTTATACAGAACAAAGTCTCTACCTCATACCTCACTTCATACAATGAGTATTATAATTCTAGATTAGTGCAAATTTTATAAATTTAACTTTGTTTTATTCTAATAATGATTTAGATTATAATTTCACATTTACCTAATTAATCTATTGACAATGGCTCCTAATATGTTGGTTTCAGTGTAGCCTGTTATAGAATTAATATTCTATATAAATGAATTCAAATGTATTGGCAATATAAAGTCTGTATATTTTCAACAAATATAATTTTTTAATTTATATCGAGTTACTGTGGACAATATCTGCAATTGTTGACTTCATTTGCAGTTATTAATATTAACTAGTATAATTCAATAACCATGAGTGATGTTGACATCAAAATAGTAATTTGAGGTGTTTTTGATGTCTAATCATGTGACTAACATGGATAATAACCGATTATCGTGAGTGCTGAATGGGTATTGTAACCTATACTTAATTATGGACAAATAATTTCTCCTTCCCTTTTTGTATATGAGGCTTCATTTTATGCTTTCTAGGTTATAGAAAGGAGGCAAAGATTTTAAAGCCATAGGTAACTATCATGGATATTCACAATGACAATCCTAAACGATTTGGAATCTCTGCATCACCTAAAGGAAAAGCACCAGTGAGAGTCAGGATGCAATTCCAGACAAGTGCCACTCCTTACTCAAAATGTGTCAAGGTCAGGTGTGGATGATGTGTTCAGATCTGTGCCAGCTACTGTGAAGACAGGAAGACTGGAAGGAAAAAACACAATAATTTTGTGAGTACTAAGTGTTGTCACATAAGCCATAATACTTAATCCTGATAATAACCCTGTGAGGTATGGTTTGTTAGCTCCATTAAATGGCAGAACTATGGGTCAAATCCTAGTTCAAGTTGTTATTGTACTGCCTCTCAGAACACCATATGTACTGCCTCTCATAAAAGACACACCAATAAGTGTCTTCCTGGAGGGTATTGTTGCTATGACCTATTCTCTTAGGCCTGTTTGATTTTCATCTATGTGCATGTTATTTCCCACCAAAATAAACACAGTTGACAAAGAACTGAGCCTAGATAATTTTGCTCAGTTACTCTATTTCAGGGTCAGTAAATTTTTTCTATAAAGGGGTAGACAGTCCATACTTTAAACTTGAGGACCATACAGTTTCTAGTGACACTACTCACTTCTGACAGGTTAGGTCAAAACAGAGCATTACATAGGCAATATGTAAATGAATGGATAGGCATGACCATGTTCCATTAAAACTCTATTTATAAAACCTGACAGCCTGGGGATGCTTGAGTGGCTCAGCTATTGAGTGTCTGCCTTTGGCTCAGGGTGTGGTCCTGGAATCCCAGGATCAAGTCCCACATCCTGCTGCCTTGAGGAGCCTACTTCTCCCTCTGCCTATGTCTCTGCCTCTCTGTGTCTCTCATGAATAAAGAAAATCTTCTTTAAAAATAAATAAAAATTAAAACTGACAGAAATGGCCCATAGGATATAGTTCGGCCAATCCATGGTCTATACCAAAGATATTCATTTTATGGCATAACTCAGTCTATCTCATGTACAGGAATGTTGTATCTTCTATAATTCTCAGAATCTCTTTAATTGTATATCAAGCTTGGATTCCCCAGTGCCCCTCATTATGGAAACCTCCATATTTTATTACAATTCAACCTTAGAAGAGTATAAGTCAGGGACCCAAGCCTATGCTCATCACAGTGAAATTTGTGTCATTAGAAGAATATTTATAAAGGGACCTGGAGAAGTAAGTGTTGGTGCCCCACTGTCTGTATCAGAGCTGGCCCCATGATAGGAAATCTCATACACAGAGTGGGCTCTCATTTCAGAGGATAAGAACCTGGCTTCCCATGGAGGTCTTGGTTGGAACTATTGATTACATAGTAGAACAAAGTGAGATTGACAGCACTTGAGCCACCAGTAACTAAATTCTGTGCAGGAAATTTTATACCAGTCAACTACACTGAAATACTCTACCATGCTAGCATATGTCTTGGTTTAAACCCCCTACAACTCTAACACAATATTCATATTGGCATGATTTTTTCCCACTCTTCCTTCTTTTCTAGCATTTTTTGTTTTATATGTATGTGTAGTGGCTTTAGATATATTCTGCTGTTTTTGGACTTGGCTTGATCAGAGAGGAACAGACAGGTTGTGGTAGGAATCTTAATAACCTGTCAAAACAGAGCATTTAAATACTGTTCATGTTATTTTCTTTCCTTCCCATGGAACACAGATAGCCAGAAAAACAAATAGGAGAGGCCCCTTGGTATTTTTCCCTTGTTTGTGTGATCCTAAGGGTTTTGATGAACTGGCCTTTGCAAGTTACACTGAAGCTGTTCAAGCCAGCTTCAGCTGGATGTGACTTGTTTAATGATTTGGCAAGGATCCAAGGCATCAGAAATCAAAACAAAACAAAAAAGAAAGAAAGAAAAAAAAACCAGATCAGATCAGCATACATCATAACAGTATAATCATTCAGCATCTTATCTGGTTACTTATTATAGGTTGTACAGTAATAGAAATGGAAATAATTTAATCTGGACACTCTGTGTTACTGTTAAATCATTTATGTGCTGTGAAAGGAATTGCAAACTGTTGAAATTCAAAGATGCCCTAACTGCATTCTCCCAAGGAATTCTCTTCTACCATCCCTCATTCTATTTCATATTTTAAACATTTTCTTAGAGTGTGAACTTTATTATCCATCTTCAAATACAGCAAGCCTTACTTGTCTAGATAGATCACTATCAAGATATATAGTATGTACAATAAAGCTACTTTTGACATTTTTATGGTACATGATATATAACATGATGTATTAAGCTCTTTGTAATAATTTTTAATTTTTAAAATAGCTGATTCTTTGGGGACCATTTAATACATAATTCCACAGATTTTAGTGATATCAAGTATCTTTCAAGTATCATTTTAATTGAGCTCTGGTGCTTTTTGTCCCCATCAACTGCAAATCAAACAGGAATCTGTCAAATCCTATTGGGTGACAAATCATTGGCTAGTGAAAAATCGGTTCACAAGTCATGCCTGAAGACAAATAAGATTCAGTCCCTGCCTTCATGCAGCATATGTTTTAATAGGATGGAGAATATGTATAAAAAACTACAACACAAGGGTTGTAAGTTTAGTAAGAGGCAAAACTTCATAAGGTTTGGAGAGAATGGGTAATAATAAGGATTAGTAAAGCAGCTACATATACTATGTGCTAAGCACTGGTTTTCATACTTACATGTACTTTTTAAAGAAACAAAGCTTTGGGAAATAATCTATTGTACAGATAAGGAAAAATGGCCCAGAAAAGTTAAACAACTTGAGTTTACAGCTTTTAGGTGGTAGACTTGTGTTCGATAAGCAAGACAGTGAAATGATAAAAGTTCTTTTCAATACTGAAAAGATTGGGAGACACATTTGAACAATGTCTACAATTGTTTGTTGACTTCATTTGAAATTATTAATATTGACTAGTATAAGGCAATCATTATGAGTGATATTGAAACACCAAAGTGGTAATTCTAGCTGTTTTTGGTGTCATGTGGCCAACACTGACAATAACCTAACATTATGACAATGAGATTTAAAGAAGAGAGATTTAAACAGAGAGTCTAGTTAATGGGATATGAAAACAATCCCGGTGAAACTGAGAGATTGAACCAGCCACAGTGACAACGGAGATAGCAAGGAGTGGAGGATAGATGAGGGCAGAATTTCTAGGAGATTTTTGCAAGAAAAAAAATCACAAATGGGATTTAGTAACTAATTTAGTAATATGGAATGCAAGAATAATAAGTCAAAGATGACTGTAGTGTTTTGAGCTTGAAGGGAGGATTTTAAGGGATCAGCCAGCTGCTCTTGGCACCCACAACATATTGTGCACTGTTCTCTACTCCCAATCCTCATCACATTGTATCTGTAATTATTGTGTATGGGTCTTTATTCCCCTTAAATTCTAGTTCATTATACATCCTGATTTACATAGATGCAACACGCCAGACAGTGGTCTGGACAAAATTAAGTCTTCCACAAATGTTCCGTTGGAATAAATTTTAAACATGTTATGTAGAAGTTCTTTTCAAATAGCTAAATATGAGTAGGCAGTTGCAAATACACAATGGACATTTTAGAGTGGTATCAGAACTATAGAAGTAGACTTTGATTACCAGAAAGAAACAATATTTAATATCCCAAGAACAGGTTAATACTTTGAATGAAATTGTTAAAGAGACAATAAGTCAAGTAGAACTGAGGGTTAAAGACAACAATAGATGACATAGAAGAAGAAAGGAATAGAAACAGGATTCAAAAACTGAGATCTTGGGGATCCCTGGGTGGCGCAGCGGTTTAGCGCCTGCCTTTGGCCCAGGGCGCGATCCTGGAGACCCGGGATCAAATCCCACGTCGGGCTCCCGGTGCATGGAGCCTGCTTCTCCCTCTGCCTGTGTCTCTGCCTCTCTCTCTCTCTCTCTGTGTGTGTGACTATCATAAAAAAAAAAACAAAAAAACAAAAAAACCTGAGATCTTTATTTAAATTTTTATTTATTTATTTATTTATTTATTTATTTATTTATTTATTTATGATAGTCACAGAGAGAGAGAGAGAGGCAGAGACACAGGCGGAGGGAGAAGCAGGCTCCATGCACCGGGAGCCCGATGTGGGATTCGATCCCGGGTCTCCAGGATCGCGCCCTGGGCCTAAGGTAGGCCCTAAACTGCTGCGCCACCCAGGGATCCCTGAGATCTTTATTTAAAGGAATGACTGATCAATAATTTCAAGTGCTAAAAGCCAAAAAAGTTTCTAATGATCTGTAAAAATCCAAAGGAAATTTGTGTTTTCTTATTACGCATTTTATAATTGCTATTGTGGAATATTATATTTGAAGAGGTAGTACAGATGCTATATTAATTAGAAGGTTTATTAGACATTAGTTTTTTGTTTCCTTTTATGAATTTTGTATTCTCCTTAGAGGAAAGATAAACATTTCCATAGCTAAAGAGTTGAGATAAAAAATAATTACTACACCATAGGCTATTGCATTTCAAACCACCTTCATTTAATCACTTGACATGAAATAACCATTAACCTAAACAGACTTGAAGTTTACCACTGTAAGGTTCATGCTAACTGCTATATTACAATGCCAAAAAACCAAAACAATGCCTGATATTCTCCATTAAAGTTCTCTGTTTCTAATCTCTTACAATTTCCTGTATATTTTGCCTTTTAGGTGAAGGGATTACATGCTTTGGATAGGTTCTGAAATCTTTTGTCTGGAGAAATTCGGTAAAGTGCCTATTTAGCTGTCTTTTATTTGCATTTGAAATATTTGAAATGTGCTCATTATCCAGCTCTCTTTAATGTATTGAATTATGAAAACTGACTTCAAATATTCTTGCATATATTATTTTGAAAATCAATTGTTTTGTCACTATTCTTTTTAAATAATCACAAAATACTTCATCTCCTTAGAGAGTTAAGAACTCAGATCAGGGACACTTGGGTAGGTCAGTGGTTAAGCATCTGCCTTGAGCTCAGGGCATGATTCTGGTCCGGGGATTGAGTCCTGTCTTGGGCTCCCTGTGAGGAGCCTGCTTTTCCTTCTGTCTTTGTCTCTGCCTCTCTCTGTGTCTTTCATGAAAAATAAAAAAAATATATTTTAAAAATTAAAAAATAGGGATGCCTGGGTGGCTCAGCGGTTGAGCATCTGCCTTTGGCTCAGGGCATGATCCCTCAGTCCCGGGATCGAGTCTCACATTGGTTTCCCTGCATGGAGCCTGCTCCTCCCTCTGCCTCTGTCTCTGCCTCTCTCTCTGTGTTTCTCATGAATAAATAAATACAATCTTTTAAAATAATAAAATAAATAAATAAATAAATATAAATTTTAAAAAAGAACTCAGACCATTAAAGAAAAAGACTAACAAAAGTTATTAGCATTATAAATACACTATCTTAGATGTATCATAAGAGAAAACAATAGCAGGCTTTATTAGGTAAGATATAACATATCCATCCAGTTGTGCCTTGTAATGTAATTGGTACATTCTAAGAAATAATCTCTATCCATGCATCCTGCAGTGCACATTTCTCCTCAAACTTGTAATAATGGTTATATTTTAAAAATCTCTTCTGCATCAGAACTAAAATAACATATTAATAGCTATAGGTGGAAATATTAAAAAACTCAAAAGGATTAAAATCTAGATTATATACAACAAAGAAATAATCAGTATGTGGGGGGGGCAGTGTGAGAAATTCACACACACACAAAAAAAAACCAAAGAAATAACAAATAAGTAAAAGAAATTAAGATATAGGATATATTGAAATGCTCCAAACCAAGTCTAAAAATAGACCTATGGGGGGATCCCTGGGTGGCTCAGCAGTTTAGCGCCACCTTCAGTCCAGGGCCTGACCTGGAGACCTGGATCAAGTCCCACATCAGGCTCCCTGCATGGAACCTGCTTCTCCCTCTGCCTGTGTCTCTGCCTCTCTCTCTCTCTGTGTGTCTCTCATGAATAAATAAATAAAATCTTTAAAAAATAATAATAAATTTTAAAAAATAGACCTATGGCAGGGGTGCCTGGGTGGCACAGTTGGTTGAGCATCTGGCTCTTGGTTTCAGCTCAGGTTCTGATCTCAGATTTGGGAGATCAGGACCCACATAGAATCTGCTTGTGACTCTCCCTCTGTCTCTCCCCTCACTCTCTCTAAAAAATAAATAAATCTTTAAAAAAAATAGATTCACAGAAAAAACTTAAATAAAAAATAATTAATAAAAATAGATCAACAGGAAATGAATAGAAAGATAAAGGGGAAAACTATATTTGAAGAGATGATAACTTGCAAATTTCCAGAATTCAAAAGTTAGTGGCCTTCAGATTTAAAACACACTTTGAATAGTGAGCAGGATAAATAAATGTAAATCATACAGTTGCATTGTAATGGATCTGTAGAACATAAAAGATAAAGAAGAATCTTAAAAGCTAACACAAAGAAAAGACAGATTACCTTAAAAAGGAAAGACATTTTATACCTACAAAAATCTTTGCAATAGAAACAATAAATGCCAGAATATAATGGTGTTGGAGAGAAATAATGATCAATTTAGAATTTTATACTCAACTATACTAACATTCAAGAAAGAGAGCAAAACTCACTACACAACTGGAAAAGAATACAAGAAAATAAGTAGCAAAGACAACTCAAAGGAAGACATGAATATACAAAATTACAATGAGCATAAAAATTGATAAATATATTATTAACAGCCAATATTAGAAAGGTTTAGTAATATTTTGGTTTTAAAGAGGTTAATCCAAAAGTATACACAATAATAAAATGGTAGATTGTGTCATTTAATGTGTAATAAAATATACCAAGATCTATGTCAAACTGCAAGGGAAAGAGAAACATATCAAATTACTTGATACTTTGGACCTTGAGAAAATTTATTTCTAAATTAATAATTTATAGTTTTAAAGCTAAAACGGGAAAAGGAGAATATGGAAAATTTATTGATATTGTATTGAGATAAAAAAGAGAAAAAACAAAGTAAATAGAAGCACAAAATAACTATCTAGAAATGAGACCAGATATATCAGTAATCACAATAAATATGTAACATGTTTATTGAACATGTTGAACTTAGTTAAATTTGTCAAGAAATAGACTTGTTTTCCTCCCACTAATCCCCTTCAGATTTCCTCTGTATGATCTACTTTTTCCAGAGAGATCCCATAGCTTTTTGTCAATTTCAATTATTATTAATAAACATGTTTCATTTTCAGATATTAAAAGTCTAGTCCAAAAAAAAAGTCTAGTCCACTCTGAATACAAATTTTAATTTCGCATTTAGTTTAAAGCTTCTAGTCCTCCCCTATCCTTCCTATAGCTCAGACCTGACCAACACATGGGAACTTGAAATGGGGAAGTACTTTCGTTGTTTACCGTTCCAGATTCCTCCCTGCTCTTGTTCCTCTTCCATATTCTACAAGCTATCTTAGCTCCTCCAGGGTTGCAGTGGAGAGATGTGGGGAAAGGTAACAGGGAATTGTGTTACAACTATATTATAATTGTTTTATAACTGTCATATGTCCATTGCTATGGGAAATGCCTGAAAGCTGGCTATTTGACATGGACTGCAAAACAAACAGAAGTCAATTAATGAAATGGCAATAGAAAGCATCTGATCAATCAATAATTACATTAAGTATAAGTAAATTAAACTACCCAGTAAAAGGCATAGAGTGTATAAAGAGATAAAAGAAAATAAGATCCAATGATACTCTGTTTACAAAAGACTTCCTTTAAATATAAAGATACACATAGTCTTAAAGGAAGGCAATGGGAAAATATGTGCCATGCAAGTGGTAGCCAAAAAAAAAACAAAAAAAAAAAACAAAAAACAAAAACAAAGAATAACTATACTTCTATCATACAAAATAGACTTTAAAAAACTGCCACTAGAGAGCAGCCCAGGTGGCCCGGTGGTTTAGCCCTGCCTTCACCTTGGGGCGTGGTCCTGGAGACCCGGAATCGAGTCGAGTCCCATGTCAGGCTTCCCTTCATGGAACCTGCTTCTCCCTCTGTTTCTGTCTCTCTCTCTTTTTCTCTCTCTCTCTCATGAATAAATAAAATATTTTTAAAAAAACAACTGCCACTAGAAACAAAGAACGATATTATATAATGATAAAAGAGTCAATTCAATAGGAATATATAACCATTATAAATAGGCATACACACCCCAGATCAGAGTACCCAAATATATAAAACAAGTAATGACATCTGAGGGGAGAGAAATGATAACAATACAATAGTGGTAGGATACATCAATATCCTACTTTTAATAATGAATAGAATGTCCAGGCAGAAAAATCAATAAGGAAAGAGCTAACGTAAACAACATTATAGACCAAATGGACCTAACAGGCATGTATAGAACATCCTACCCAATAGCAACAGGTAGATTACATGTTAGGTCACAAAACAAGTCTTAATAAATTTTAAAAGACAGAAATCTTACCAAGTATCTTCTCAGACTACAGTGGAATGAAACTAGAAATCAATAACAGAAAGGAAACAGGAAAATTCACCAACAAGTAAACTAAACAACATACTCTTGAACAACCATTGACTAAAGAGGAAGTCAAAAAGGAATATTAAAAATACATTGAGACAAACAAAAATAAAACTTACCAAAATGTATAGGATGCAGCAAAAGGAGTACCAAGAGGGAAATTTATAGCAATCAATGCCTACATTTAAAAAGAAGAAAGATCTCAATTAAACAACCTAACTTTACAACTCAAGGAACTTGGTGGGGGTGGGGGGAGGACAAACTAAACCCAAAATTAAAAGAAAGAAGGAAATAGTAAATGTTAGAGTGGAAATGAATGAAATAAAGAATAGAAAAACAATAGAAAAAACTAATAAAACTAAGAGTTGTGTTTTGGAAAAACAAAATTGCCATACTCTTAGCTACATTGAAAAAAATAAAAGAAGACTCTAAATAAAATGCGAAATGGAAAAGGAAACATGACAATGGATGGCAGAAATAAAAAGGTTGATATAAGGGACTATTATAAACAATTACATACCAACATATTGCATAACCTAGAAGAAATGGATAAATTCCTAGAGACATACAACCAACCAAGAATGAATTAAAAAGAAATATAATAACAGGTAAGAAGATTGAATCAGTAATCAAAAACCTTTTAACAAAGCCCAGAAGCAGATGGTTTCATGGGCACTCTACCAGATATTCTGAGAACTAATACCTGTGTCTCTGCCTTTCTCTTTCTCTGTGTGTCTCTTGTGAATAAATAAATAAAATCTTTAAAAAGAAAAAAAAGATGCCACCAAAATATTGTTAGAACTACTAACATCATTGTTAGAACTTCTAACAATTAGTAAATAAGTTCAACTAATTAGTAAAGTTTCAGCATACAAAATCAACATACAAAAGTTAGTAATATTAGTATGCATAACAACAAACTGTCCAAAAAAACATAAGAAAGTAATCCCATTCACATTAGTAACAAAAAGAATAGAATATTTAGTAATTAACTAAACCAAAAAGTTGAAAAAATGTGTACACTAAAAATTATAAAAATTGATGAAGAAAGATTTTTTAATTTTCCATTTAAAAATAAATGGAAAGACATCTTGTGTTCATAAATTGGAAGAGTTAATATTATTACACTGTCCATACTACCCAAAGCTATCTACAGATTCAGTGCAAACCCCATCAAGATCCCAATATTTTTTACAGAAATAGAGAAAAAAATTCTAGGGCAGCCTGGTGGCTCAGCGGTTTAGTGCCACCTTCAGCCTGGGGTGTGATCCTGGAGACCTGTGTTGGAGTCCCACGTCAGGCTACCTGCATGGAGCCTGCTTCTTTCTCTGCCTGTGTCTCTGTCTCTGTCTCTCTCTGTGTGTCTGTATGTGTGTCTCTCTCATGAATAAATAAATAATCTTTTAAAAACATTCTAAAATTCATATGGAACCACAAAACACCTCAAATAGCCAAAGCAATCTTGAGAAAGAAGAGCAAAGCTTTGATAAGGGTGCCAGGAAAACACAGTGGGGAAAGAATACTCTCTTCAACACTTGGTGCAGGGAAAATTGATTATCTACATGCAAAAGAATGAAATAGACCTATCTCATGCCCATACACAAAAAACAACTAAAAATTGATGAAAGATTCAAATATAAGAAATGATAAACTCCTGAAAGAAAATAGGGGAAAACTTCTTGACATTGGTCTTGGCAATGATTTTTTGCACACCAAAATATGACACCAAAAGCACAGGCAACAAAAATAAAAATAGACAAAGAGGAATACATCAAACTTGAGAGCTTCTGCACGTCAAAGATAACAATTTAATAAAAAAAAAAAAAAAAAAAAAAAAAACCTATGGGGACACCTGGATGGCTCAGCAGTTGAGCGTCTGCCTTCAGTTAAGGGCATGATCCTGGAGTCCCAGGATCAAGTCCCACATCAGGCTCCCGCCCTGCATGGAGCCTGCTTCTCCCTCTGCCTGTGTCTCTGCCTCTCTGTGTGTGTGTCCCTCATGAATAAATAAATAAAATCTTAAAAAAAAAAAAAACCTATGGAATGGGAAAATAACATTTGCAAATCACATATCCAATAACGGGTTAATATCCACAATATGTAAGAAAATCATACAACTCAATGCCAAAAGTACAAATAACCTGATTAAATAATGAGAGAAAGACCTAAATAAACCCTTCTAGAAAAAAGAAATTCAAATGGCTAAGAGGTATATGGAAAGGTGTTCAACATCTTTAGTCATCAGGGAAATGCAAATCAAAACCACAATGAGCTATCATCTTACACCTGTCAAAACTGGCTATTATCAAAAAGACAAAAGATAGCAAGTGTTGGTGAGAATGTAGAGGAAAGAGACCTTTGTACACTGCTCATCTGAATATAAATTAGTACAGCCATTATGGAAAACACTATAGATCTTCCTCAAGAAATTAAAAATAGCACTACAATATGGTTTAGGAATCCCACTTTGGGTTTATATCCTAAAAAAACATAATCAGTACCTTGAAGAGATATCTGCACTCCTATGTCATTGCAGCATTATTCACAATAGCCAAGATATGAAAATATCCTCAATGTCTTTTGAAGGATAAGTTTTTTATCCATTCATATAGATGAAATATTGGCTTTAAAAAAAAAGGAAATCCTGCCATTTGCAACAACATGGGTGGAGCTAGAGGACATTTGCTAAGTGAAATAAGGAAGACACAGAAAAAGAAATACTGCGTGATCTCACTTACATGTGGAATCTAAAGTAGACTCACAGAAACAGAGAAAAGAATGGTAGTTGCCATGGGCTACATGAAGAAGATATGGGGTAATATTAGTTAAGGCTACAAAATTTCAGTTAAGCAAGATGAGTAAGTTCTGGAGTTCTAATGTTCAGCTTGGTGAGGATAGTTAACAATACCATATCTTAAACTTGAAATTTGTGAAGATGGATCTTAAATTAAATCTCAGTGTGGGGATCCCTGGGTGGCGCAGCGGTTTAGCGCCTGCCTTTGGCCCAGGGCGCGATCCTGGAGACCCGGGATCGAATCCCACGTCGGGCTCCCGGTGCATGGAGCCAGCTTCTCCCTCTGCCTGTGTCTCTGCCTCTCTCTCTCTCTCTGTGACTATCATAAATAAATAAAAATTAAAAAAAATATTTAAAAATAAATAAATAAATAAATAAATAAATAAATAAATAAATAAATAAATCTCAGTGTGCACACACAGTAACTATGGGATGTAGAGATGTTGGATATGTTAATTATCTTGTTCTGTTGATCTTTTCACAATACGTACACATATCAAATCATCAAGTTGTACACTTTAAATATATATAATTTTTAAAATAAATTTATTTTTTGGGATCCCTGGGTGGCGCAGCAGTTTAGCGCCTGCCTTTGGCCCAGGGCGCGATCCTGGAGACCCGGGATCGAATCCCACGTCGGGCTCCCGGTGCATGGAGCCTGCTTCTCCCTCTGCCTGTGTCTCTCTCTCTCTCTCTCTCTCTGACTATCATAAAAAAATAAAAAATAAAAAAATAAAAAAAAATAAATTTATTTTTTATTGGTGTTCAATTCACCAACATACAGAATAACACCCAGGGCTCATACTGTCAAGTGCCCCCCACAGTGCCCATCCCCCATTCACCCCCACCCCCCGTCCTCCTCCCCTTCCACCACCCCTAGTTCGTTTCCCAGAGTTAGGAGTCTTTTTGTTCTGTCTCCCTTTCTGATATTTCCCACACATTTCTTCTCCCTTCCCTTGTATTCCCTTTCACTATTATTTATATTCCCCAAATGAATGAGAACATATAATGTTTGTCCTTCTCTGATTGACTTACTTCACTCAGCATAATACCCTCCAGTTCCATCCACGTTGAAGCAAATGGTGGGTATTTGTCGTTTCTAATTGCTGAGTAATATTCCATTGTATACATAAACCACAGCTTCTTTATCCATTCATCTTTCGATAGACACCGAGGCTCCTTCCACAGTTTGGCTATTGTGGCCATTGCTGCTATAAACATCAGGGTGCAGGTTTCCCGGCGTTTCATTGCATCTGTATCTTTGGGGTAAATCCCCAACAGTGCAATTGCTGGGTCGTAGGGCAGGTCTATTTTTAACTCTTTGAGGAACCTCCAGACAGTTTTCCAGAGTGGCTGCACCAGGTCGCATTCCCACCAACAGTGTAAGAGGGTTCCCTTTTCTCCACATCCTCTCCAACATTTGTGGTTTCCTGCCTTGTTAATTTTCCCCATTCTCACTGGTGTGAGGTGGTATCTCATTCTGGTTTTGATTTGTATTTCCCTGATGGCAAGTGATGCAGAGCATTTTCTCATGTGCATGTTGGCCATGTCTATGTCTTCCTCTGTGAGATTTCTGTTCATGTCTTTTGCCCATTCCATGATTGGATTGTTTGTTTCTGTGGTGTTGAGTTTAATAAGTTCTTTATAGATCTTGGAAACTAGCCCTTTATCTGATACGTCATTTGCAAATATCTTCTCCCATTCTGAAGGTTGTCTTTTAGTTTTGTTGACTGTATCCTTTGCTGTGCAAAAGCTTCTTATCTTGATGAAGTCCCAATAGTTCCTTTTTGCTTTTGTTTCTTTTGCCTTCGTGGATGTATCTTGCAAGAAGTTACTGTGGCTGAGTTCAAAAAGGGTGTTGCCTGTGTTCTCCTCTAGGATTTTGATGGAATCTTGTCTCACATTTAGATCTCTCATCCATTTTGAGTTTATCTTTGTGTATGGGTGCAAGAGAGTGGTCTAGTTTCATTCTTCTGCATGTGGATGTCCAATTTTCCCAGCACCACTTGTTGAAGAGACTGTCTTTCTTCCAATGGATAGTCTTTCCTCCTTTATCGAATATTAGTTGACCATAAAGTTGAGGGTCCACTTCTGGGTTCTCTATTCTGTTCCATTGATCTATGTGTCTGTTTTTGTGCCAGTACCACACTGTCTTGATGACCACAGCTTTGTAGTACAACCTGAAATCTGGCATTGTGATGCCCCCAGATATGGTTTTCTTTTTTAAAATTCCCCTGGCTATTCGGGGTCTTTTCTGATTCCACACAAATCTTAAAATAAATTGTTCTAACTCTCTGAAGAAAGTCCATGGGATTTTGATAGGGATTGCATTAAATGTGTAAATTGCCCTGGGTAACATTGACATTTTCACAATATTAATTCTGCCAATCCATGAGCATGGAATATTTTTCCAACTCTTTGTGTCTTCCTCAATTTCTTTCAGAAGTTTTCTAAGTTTTTAGGGTACAGATCCTTTACATCTTTGGTTAGGTTTATTCCTAGGTATCTTTTGCTTTTGGGTGCAATTGTAAATGGGATTGACTCCTTAATTTCTCTTTTTTCAGTCTCATTGTTAGTGTATAGAAATGCCACTGATTTCTGGGCATTGATTTTATATCCTGCCACACTACCAAATTGCTGTATGAGTTCTAGCAATCTTGGGGTGGAGACTTTTGGGTTTTCTATGTAGAGTATCATGTCATCGGCG
Source organism: Vulpes vulpes (assembly GCF_048418805.1). Taxonomy (NCBI): domain Eukaryota; kingdom Metazoa; phylum Chordata; class Mammalia; order Carnivora; family Canidae; genus Vulpes; species Vulpes vulpes. The sequence continues at coordinate 179,471,911 of NC_132791.1, read as the reverse complement.
AAGAGGGAGAGTTTGACTTCTTCTTTGCCAATTTGAATGCCTTTAATGTCTTTTTGTTGTCTGATTGCTGAGGCGAGGACTTCCAATACTATGTTGAATAGCAGTGGTGAGAGTGGACATCCGTGTCTTGTTCCTGATCTTAGGGGAAAGGCTCCCAGTGCTTCCCCATTGAGAATGATATTTGCTATGGGCTTTTCGTAGATGGCTTTTAAGATGTTGAGGAATGTTCCCTCTATCCCTACACTCTGAAGAGTTTTGATCAGGAATGGATGCTGTATTTTGTCAAATGCTTTCTCTGCATCTAATGAGAAGATCATATGGTTCTTGGTTTTTCTCCTACTAATATGATGAATCACATTGATTGTTTTACGAATGTTGAACCAGACTTGTATCCCGGGGATAAATCCTACTTGGTGATGGTGAATAATTTTCTTAATGTATTGTTGGATCCTATTGGCTAGTATCTTGTTGAGAATTTTTGCATCCGTGTTCATCAGGGATATTGGTCTGTAATTCTCCTTTTTGGTGGGGTCTTTGTCTGGTTTTGGAATTAAGGTGATGCTGGCCTCATAGAATGAATTTGGAAGTACTCCATCTCTTTCTATCTTTCCAAACAGCTTTAGTAGAATAGGTATGGTTTCGTCTTTAAACGTTTGATAGAATTCCCCTGGGAAGCCATCTGGCCCTGGACTTTTGTGTCTTGGGAGGTTTTTGATGACTGCTTCAATTTCCTCCCTGGTTATTCGCCTGTTCAGGTTTTCTATTTCTTCCTGTTCCAGTTTTGGTAGTTTGTGGCTTTCCAGGAATGCGTCCATTTCTTCTAGATTGCCTAATTTATTGGCGTATAGCTGTTCATAATATGTTTTTAAAATCGTTTGTATTTCCTTGGTGTTGGTAGTGATCTCTCCTCTCTCATTCATGATTTTATTAATTTGAGTCTTCTCTCTCTTCTTTTTAATAAGGTTGGCTAATGGTTTATCTATCTTATTAATTCTTTCAAAGAACTAACTCCTGGTTCTGTTGATGTGTTCCACAGTTCTTCTGGTCTCGATTTCGTTGAGTTCTGCTCGAATCTTTATTAACTCTCTTCTTCTGCTGGGTGTAGGATCTATTTGCTGTTTTTTCTCTAGCTCCTTTATGTGTAAGGCTAGCTTTTGTATTTGAGTTCTTTCCAGTTTTTGAATGGATGCTTGTATTGCGATGTATTTCCCCCTAGGACTGCTTTTGCTGCATCCCAAAGATTTTGAACAGTTGTATCTTCATTCTCATTAGTTTCCATGAATCTTTTAAATTCTTCCTTAATTTCCTGGTTGACCCTTTCATCTTTTAGCAGGATGGTCCTTAACCTCCACGTGTTTGAGGTCCTTCCAAACTTCTTGTTGTGATTTAGTTCTAATTTCAAGGCATTACGGCCTGAGAATGTGCAGGGGACGATCCCAATCTTTTGGTATTGGTTCAGACCCGATTTGTGACCCAGTATGTGGTCTATTCTGGAGAAAGTTCCATGTGCACTTGAGAAGAAAGTGTATTCAGTTGAGTTTGGATGTAAAGTTCTGTAGATATCTGTGAAATCCATCTGGTCCAGTGTATCATTTAAAGCTCTCGTTTCTTTGGAGATGTTGTGCTTTGAAGACCTATCGAGTATAGAAAGAGCTAGATTGAAGTCACCAAGTATAAGTGTATTATTATCTAAGTATTTCTTCACTTTGGTTATTAATTGACTTATATATTTGGCAGCTCCCACATTCGGGGCATATATATTGAGGATTGTTAAATCCTCTTGTTGGATAGATCCTTTAAGTATGATATAGTGTCCCTCTTCATCTCTCACTACAGTCTTCAGGGTGAATTTTAGTTTATCTGATATAAGGATGGCTCCCCCTGCTTTCTTTTGAGGACCATTCCTCAAAAGAATGGTAAATGGTTCTCCAACCTTTTATTTTCAGGCTGTAGGTGTCCTTCTGTCTAAAATGAGTCTCTTGTAGACAGCAAATAGATGGGTCCTGCTTTTTTATCCAATCTGAAACGCTGCGCCTTTTGATGGGGTCATTAAGCCCGTTCACGTTCAGAGTTACTATTGAGAGATATGAGTTTAGTGTCACCATGATATCTATTCAGACCTTGTTTTTGTGGATTGTTCCACTGAACTTCTTCTTAAAGGGGAATTTTAAGAGTCCCCCTTAAAATTTCTTGCAGAGCTGGTTTGGAGGTCACTATTCACAGACAGGTTCCTGCCTGTCTTTGAAGCTCTTTATCTCTCCTTCCATTTTGAATGAGAGCCTTGCTGAATAAAGTATTCTTGGTTGCATGTTCTTCTCATTTAGGGCCCTGAATATATCCTGCCAGCCCTTTCTGGCCTGCCAGGTCTCTGTGGAGAGGTCTGCTGTTACCCTAATATAATACTCCTCCCCATAAAAGTAGGGATATCTTGTCTCTTGGTGCTTTAAGGATCTTCTCTTTATCTTTGGAATTTGCAAGCTTAACTATTAAATGTCGAGGTGTTGAACGGTTTTTATTGATTTTAGGGGGGGATCTCTCTATTTCTTGGATCTGAATGCCTGTTTCCCTTCCCAGATTAGGAAAGTTTTCAGCTAGGATTTGTTTAAATACATATTCTGGCCCTCTGGCCCTTTCAGCGCCCTCAGGAACCCCAATTAAACGTAGGTTTTTCTTCCTCAGGCTGTCGTTTATTTCCCTTAATCTATCCTCATGATCTTTTAATTGTTTGTCTCTTTTTTCCTCAGTTTCCCTCTTTGCCATCAACTTGTATTCTATGTCACTCACTCGTTCTTCCACCTCGTTAACCCTTGTCGTTAGGACTTCTAGTTTGGATTGCATCTCATTCAATTGATTTTTAATTTCTGCCTGATTGGATCTAAATTCTGCAGTCATGAAGTCTCTTGAGTCCTTTATGCTTTTTTCTAGAGCCACCAGTAGCTGTATAATAGTGCTTCTGAATTGGCTTTCTGACATTGAATTGTAATCCAGATTTTGTAACTCTGTGGGAGAGAGGACTGTTTCTGATTCTTTCTTTTGAGGTGAGGTTTTCCTTCTAGTCATTTTGCTCAGTGCAGAGTGGCCAAAAGCAAGTTGTATTGGGAAAAGGAGAAAAAGAGAGGAGAGAAAGAAGGAAAGAAGAGAGAAAAAGAAAAAAGAAAAAAGGAAGAAAAAAGAAGAAAAAGAAAGAAGAAAAAGTAAGAAAGGAAAATAAAAAGGTGGGGGAAGCAAACAGAAAAAAAAAAAAAAAAAAAAAAAAAAAAAACCACGGGGGAGTATCTTCTGATTCTGTATGCTTTAAGTCCCTTGACTTCCCCTGGAACCGGTTCGACTAGCTGGTCTTCTGGGGAAGGGGCCTGTTGTGCTGATTTTCAGGTGTTAGCACTTGGGGGAGCTGCTCTGCCCCTGCCTGGTGCAGGGCTCAGTGGGGGTTGTTTACCCCGTGAGGCTCCAGGAGGAACAGCCACAGTGGCAGCGGCCAGCTCTGCAGCCCTGGAGTCAGCTCCCGCAGTAGCTCCGGGGCTCTCTGTCTGCAGGGCCTGGAGGCTCCGGGGCGGGGCCGCTGATCTGCTCAGCTCGGGGCAGGAGTGTCCTTGCTGTCCTGGGCCCTCCTGGCCTCTGCCTGTCTCGGGGTAGGCCGGATCCTGGGCTGTGTCCCGGCGCCCTGTGCTCCGGGGCCTGCGCTGTTGGATTCGCTCCCGCCCCGCAGCCGCCTTGCGGAGCCGCCGCCCGAGCCCCTCCGAGCTGCTCCGGGTCCCGCCGAGCGCTGCAACCCTTAGGGAGCTCGGCGCACTCTCCCGGGGCGCAGGTGCCTGTTAGTGTCCCAGGGAGCCCGAGGGCGTCCCCGCCCTCCTGGATCCTGCTCTAACTCCCTGCGGGCCCCTTTCCGCCCGGGAAGGTTGGTGCAGCTCCTGCTCCTCCGGGACGGGGCTCTCCTGTCCTGGGGACACTCGCCCCGGCCTCAGCCCGGCTCCTCGCGGGGCTCCTCCCCCTTGGAGGCCTTTTGTTTCTTTATTTCTTTTTCCCCGTCTTCCTACCTTGAGAGAAGCGTGAACTCTTCTCACTGTAGCATTTCAGCTATTCTCTCTTTAAATCTCAGGCCGAATTCATAGAATTTCAGGATAATTTGAAGGTTATCTAGGTAATTTGGTGGGGACAGGTGATTTGGGGACCCTACTCTTCCGCCATCTTGCCCCTCCTCATATATAATTTTTATATGTCAAAAATATCTAAATAGAGTTGTTTAAAAACAAGACAGATGAGCATAGGGGAAGGGAAAGAAATATAAAAAAATAAGATGAAAACAGAGAAGGAGGCAAACCATAAGAAACCCTTAACTATAGGAAACAAACTGACAGTTGCTAGAGGGGTGGTAGGTGGGGATACTAGGAAATTGGGTGATGGTCATTAAGGAGGGTACTTGATAGGGGATCCCTGGGTGGCTCAGTGGTTGAGCGTCCGCCTTCAGCCCAGGGCATGATACTGGAGTCAGGGATCCAGTGCCACGTCGGGCTCCCTGCATGGAGCCTGCTTCTCCCTCTGCCTGTGTCTTTCCCTCTCTCTCTCTCTCTCTGTGTGTGTCTCTCATGAAAAAATAAAATCTTTAAAAAAATAAAATAAATTTTTAAAAAAAGGAGGGTACTTGATAAAATGAGCACTGGGTGTTATGTGCAACTGATGAATCACTAAAGTCTCCCCCTGAAACTCACAAATCAGTATGTTAACTAATTGAATTTAAATTAAAAAATTAAAAAAAAAAAAACATAATAGAAGAGAATATTGAAGGCTGTTGGCCCAGAAAATATACTTCTAAAAATTTGTCCTTAGAGGAATCCCTGGGTGGTACAGTGGTTTGGTGCCTGCCTTTGGCCCGGGGCGCAATCCTGGAAACACCGGATCGAATCCCACGTCGGGCTCCCTGCATGGAGCCTGCTTCTCCCTCTGCCTGTGTCTCTGCCTCTCTGTCTCTCTCTGTGTGACTATCATGAATAAATAAATAAAATCTTTAAAAAAATTTTTTTAATTGTTGTCTTCTTTCAATACCAAATGTTTAAAGGGGAGAGAGAGAATAACCCAAATGTCTAAAAACAGAAAAGGAATTTTTTTAAAAAAGATTTTATTTATTTATTCATGATAGACATAGAAAGAGCGAGAGGGGCAGAGACACAGGCAGATGGAGAAGCAGGCTCCATGCAGGGAGCCCAAGGCGGGACTCGATCTTGGAGCTCCAGGATCATTCCCTGGGCCAATGGCAGGCACTAAACCACTGAGCCACCCAGGGATCCCCCAGAAAAGGAATTAAATAAATTATGGGTCTCATTCAAAAGAAGGAGAAGGAGGAAAAGGTAAAGGTGGACAAGTGGACAAGGAGAGGAAGAAGAACTTATCTAGGCATCTTTCAGGCACCAGTCTCCCTGGCCCTTCCAACTTCAGGAGCTACAGTTCAGGTTCTCTAAAACACTTTCTCTCTTCCCACTCTGCTTTATCTCAAGGAAGCATCAAATCTGCAAGTGTCTTCACTTAGCATCCACACAGGAGAGATGCTTATGAGACATTAAGTTCCCCTCTAGGAAGCACTTCATCCCTCTCCTAATCTTTATTGGTTTGGGAGATGGAATAGGGAAGACACAATACTCTCTCACTAGCAAACCGATTACTCTCCTCTCTATCCTCCTTTTTTCTCTCTCTGCCTTTCTCTCTTCCCCTCTTCTCCCTCCTTCCTTCCCTTCTCTCTTTCCCTCAAGCTTTCCTATCAATATGCTGGAGAAGGATAGTGGGGTACAAAATGCAGAACCAGCTTTTTTCCCTTCTGGGGTGTGTGTGTCTGTGTGTGTGTGTGCCCGCAGGAGAAAGCGCCAAAATAGTTTTGCAATCTCTAAGAAAGTCTTAAAGATAAGTCTAGTTCTTTTCTTTTATTGTTTAGCTACTCTCCACCCATTGCCCCTGGCTGCACTTCTGAGACCCAGAAAAATTTCCTGTTAGTATTTTACTACAAATGTAAATAGATTTATTCACATTTTTAAGAATAGAGATTATCAGATCAGATAAAATAACAAAATCTTGCTATTTACTGATCACAAAATATATATTAAAGCAAAAATGCATAGAAATGTTGAGGATAGAGCAGCCTGGATGGCCCAGCAGTTTAGCACCACCTTTAGCCCAGGGCCTGATCCTGGAGACCCAGGATCAAGTCCCACGGGCTCCCTGCATGGATCCTGCTTCTCCCTCTGCCTGTGTCTCTGCCTCTGTGTGTGTGTGTGTCTCTCATGAATAAATAAATAAAATAAAAATAAAAAATGTTGAGGATAAAAGGGTAATAAGGATTTCTCAGCTAAATGCTAAAAGGTAATTTTGCTGGATTAATAGCAATAAAATAGAATTTTAGGTAAATGGCCTTAGGAGGAACAAAGCACAATAGTATAAGAGAGAATACTCAGCTTTCTGAGTTGACATTCATGAACTTTAAATAAATACAAAAAGATTACTCAATAGCAAGAAGAATTTAACAAAACTATAGTAATAGTGGGAGATTTTAATACAACTCTGTCACAAACTAGTATTGTAGAGAGTCAAAACAAAGAAAGGATATGAGAAATTTAAACAACAAAATTAATAAGCCTTTTTTGGTTGGTAAATACAAGTGCTTCTATCCCCATACAGAATACATATTCTTTTCAGGTACACACACAAAAAAAATATAAAATTTGAACATGTATTATCAGATGACAAAGTAAACCTCAACAAAGTTTGTACAATTTTTTTCTCTCTACATCGAAATTAAATTAGAAATCAACAATTACAAATAATAGCAATAAAGGCTTATATGTTTAAAAGTCCATAGATTGCTCATTAATAATTTGTGACTTAAAGCAAAACCACAAAGGAAATTTTAAAATACCTAGATCTGAATTAAGATTAAAGTAGTACATATTAAAATATATGTACTATAACTAAATGATAGACATTACAGCTTTAAATGTACAGAGCTTTGTGCCATCTCAGCCTCTCAGTAACTAATGTTGGGTGGACCAGACCTTGTGGTTCATAGTATGATTGCAAGACATTCTTCAGCAGCAACGATTAGGAAACTGAAAAAATAAAGGTTTATTTCTTTAAAAATCTGGCAGTTGCACAGCACAGCTGGGAACACATGGCAAAGTGGCAGGGAAAAAGAGAGAAAGAGAGAGAGAGAGAGATTGAGAAAGAGTATGGGCCTGGGGTTCTGCTGATTGGGGTTGAAGGTGGGGGCCTCGAATTTTGTGGCCTCACTCTTAATTGGTGGACTTTAAACATAAGGGCAGGAATTTAAAGCATGGGAAAAGAAAAAACAAGTGGCCCAAATAGTCACTTAATTAAAATCGACCAAAATTTCTAAAACAAAAGACCCATGAGAGGAGGCCTAGCACTTTATCTATTCTTGTGGGTAGGATTGTGTTTGTTTGAGTTAGCTGTCTTTGAAGTAGATGCTTTTTTGAAATGGATGCCTTGACAATCAAAGCTTAAATCAGGTACTTGCATTACAATTAAAAAAAAAAAATGCTGTCAGGACATACTGTAATTTACTCTCGGACACCAGAGGCCACAGAGTCAATGGTGGAGAGCTGACTGGGTAGCTGATGTGCTAAAAGTCAGAAATGTTTAAAGGGGAGAGAGTGAATTTTGTAACCTAGAAACTGCAGATCTAAATAAGATTATAGTAGCAAATCCTACAATAATTATAAAGGCAATAGCCTAAAATCCAGTTCATAGCCCTGTCCCAAACTTTAAGAGTCTGACAATGAAACTAAGTTAGTGATCTTGAAGGACTTAGGAATCTGTTCAAAGATTGGGGTCCAATTGGAGGACCTGGCTGGCTAAGTCTATTAAGCCTCTTACTCTTGATTTCAGCTCAAATCATGATCTCACAGTTGTGGGAACAAGCCCGAGTTGGGTTTCAGATTTTCTCTCTTTCTCTCCCTCTGCACCCCCACCCTGCTTGTGCAATCTTTCTTTAAAAAATATATATATGTGTGTGTGTGTGTGTGTGTGTGTGTGTGTGTTTGTCATATTATGGAATATTTTAACTCTTTTTTTTTAAGATTTTATTTATTCATGAGAGACACACAGAGAGAGAGGCAGAGACACAGGCAGAGAGAGAAGTAGGCTCCATGCAGGGAGCCTGATGTGGGACTTGATCCCCTGACTGTAGGATCATGCCCTGGGCTGAAGGCAGGCGCTAAACCACTGAGCCACCCAGGGATCCCCTATTTTGACGTTTTAGACCATCTGGTTTAAGTAGGTATAATTCTGTACTAAGTTGGTAAGATGCTCCATATCCCATCGAACCAGTCTCTTAGTCCTGAGTATAGATCAGTTCGGTGAACGGGTCGTGTCTCATTTGAAGAGGCTGTGATGAAGATGGGTTCCCCAAGTTAGGCCTATATGGTGCAAATATTTGCATCATATATTTAGTAAAAGACATTTCCATGTAAACAAAAGAAAAAAAATTAAAGTTAATGATTAAAACAGATTATAATCCCAGTTTCTAAATTTTGAAGGCAGCCAGTTCAAAAGATTTCCAGATGTCGGGTTTGAAGCATCTTTAGATGAAATGAGGGTAGGCAGTGACAAGATGATAGATTTTCCTCATTTGCAGTTTGAATGTCTGGTGATCTTTCTGAGTGGCCCATACAGCAATAGGCATGGAAATTATTTATACATGAACTATTGTGGTGATTTCTCTAAAATTTTATCAAGTTGTCCCACTTTAGTTTGCATGGATTTGTGGGAAAAAGATGGTTTTAGTTCTCAATGATTCCATGTCAGAAGGGTGAAAGAAAAATTGGAAACATTAGTTTGTAAAATTGTAGCCTGATATTGGAGGAAATGAGAATGCAGTATCTAGTCCAGTTAACTGTTGAAAACAAAGCCTCAAAGACGATTAACAGAACTAGAATCTAATATCCACAATTGTGTGTTGTGCCCAAGATTGCGAATCTGAGAAACCACCAAGGAGCCAACACCAATGCAAACACACGAGGGTTTATTTACAAGCTCCAGCTTGGGTCCAAGTATACCTGACACAGCAGAGCAGGGACTTGGACCCCGAAGTGGGCTACAGCTGGTTTTTTTATAGGCTGGTCTAGGGGATTTTCAGAAGGGATGGAGGAATTTCTCAAGTTCTGTTTACATACTGATGTGGGGCTTTCAAGGGCATTGAGCTCTGTTCTCATTCTAATATAGGACTTTCTACCACAGGCCTGGGCTCTGTTGTCTTTCTGATATGGGATTCTCTGAGGGCAATTCTGAGCTCTGTTGTCTTTCTGATATGGGATTACCTGCCAAGGACATTGAGGACATTCTGCAGTTTTTCCTATAAAGTTCAGCTCTTATTCATAGGAGCCTAAGATGGCTGTACTTGTGCTAATGCTAAACTTGAGGTAGAATGGCCTTGATTTTTCTTGGCCTCCACATTGTGTATTATAGTCTCTACTGAAACATAATTTTTGTCTGTACAATCTCCATTTCTATCAAAGATAACCAAAGGAAGACTAATGTGTTTGCAAATTAAATCTAGTTTCAATAAACCTCGTCTGATTATTTATATAAATATAGGAAGAATAGCGATATATCATATAGGCTCTTCTAATTCTACTTTGTTGGAACTTCTTATAATTGATCTCAGATTTGAGTTCAATCTCTCGACTGAGTCTCAACCTCTCTTGACCAATGATGAAGTTTTGGAATATAGATGAGGTCTGGAGCCAACAACCAAGAAAGAATTTTTGAGATGTCTTTGGTGCAAAGTGGTGGTTTTATTAAAGCACAGGACAGTACCTGTGGGCAGGAAGAGCTGCTGCCCCAGGCCTGTGAGGAGTGGCTGATAATATACCCAGGAGTTGGGGGAGGTAAGCAATAGGGAGATTCCAAAAGGATTTTCAAAAGCTAAGGAGGACTTACAAGATACTGGAGGCTTTGCCATTGTCAAGTTAAAGATTTCTTTTCCCTCTAGCAAGACATTAACATTAGAACAACTGGAAGCTTTTTGAGGAATGTCACACATATTCCACCCTGGCCTGGTCCTTTGTGGGATATCAGCTGTGCTTTGTCCTCAGCTATCCCTGCTTCCTCATCACTAAGAAATCAAGCCAAGAACTCAGACTCAGAGCTCAGACCAAGAACTCAACCACCAGATTTCACCTGCAATACTGATAGATTTGTGTAATTCTCTGTGCATGAGGTCTCCAAAATATCCTGAGGTTCCTGGGCCTGCCAGAGAGTGATTTTATTTGGGGAAGGCTGCTGGGAACCCTGTAAGCAAAGTATTAGATTGATTTTTCCAAGAGGATTTCTTGGCTCTATAAAGTCAACCTTAGTTCCTTAAGGCTTTCCAGTCTCCTGTGTCTATGCATATCTCTTTTAAAATAAATCCTTGACAATAAACCAATGTTTCCAGTTAGGTACTATTACAAGAAAGACAGATTCTTACTGAATTTACACAAACAACCATATTGCTGTGAGAATAAGAATACTAAGAATTTCCAAATTTCAGACATATCATGGAAGAAGAAAAAATAATTGTTTGATCTTTATTTGCAAAGATATACTTTCCCAAAGTGCAGTAAGTCCTAGTTAATAGGAAAAAAAAAGTTCTTTTAAATCTGGAAAAAGAAAAATGAACCATCACTATTTGAAATAAAAGTCATACAAAATTGTAATCATCCTCATCACTTCATTCAGTCCCATGCAATGAATTTTTTGCTCTTGATCTTTCATTAGGAGTTTTATGAATAGACTTTTTCCTTAGAATTCAGTAAATTCTTATTCAGTTCAGTGGTATGATCTGAGAGTTATCAGAAACCTGTACTTATCAAAAGTCAAAACAATAGCCTTGTGATCCAATCTACCCTCCTTAGCTCTCCTTGGCTTTGAGGCATGAAGAACTTTTATGCACATTAAATCCAACTAAGATTTTTATAATTAGTGTTCTAACTCTCTCATTGGACTACATGGCCTTGATCACACTACTCTGGGGATATTGTTAGTGTTGTGCCCAAGATTGTGAATCCGAGAAACCACCGAGGAGCCGACACCGATGCAAACACACGTGGGTTTATTTACAAGCTTGAGCTTGTGTCCAAGTACGCCCAACACAGCGAAGCAGGGATTTGGACCCCAGGTGGATTTCAGCTTAGTTTTAAGGGCTGGTCTAGGGGACCTCCAGAAGGGGTGGAGGAATTTCTCAAGTTCTGTTTACATTCTGATATGGGGCTTTCAAGGGCATTGAGCTCTGTTCTCATTCTAATAGGGGCTTCCTGCTGTTGGCTTGGGCTCTGTTCTTATTCTAATATGGGGCTTTCTGGGACATTAAGCTGTAAGCTGTTTTCTTCCTGTAACTGAACTAAGGTAAAGTTCAGCTCTTATTCACAGGGGCCTGGGATGGCTGTACTTGTGCTAACGCTGAACTTAAAGTGGAATGGCCTTAATTTTCTCAGCCTCCACAGTTAGATTATTATGGCAACCATGACTTTTTGGATTGAATATTGCAGGCAACACATAAGAAAAGCAGTATGTGAAAGCACAGAACAGTAAGACAGATCACCAGCAAACAGTGTTCCTTTCCCAGATAATGTTCCCACCTGGGTTAGGTGGTTAGTAAGCAAGTTGCAGATAAATGGGCATTCCCTTGGTTAATTACAAGGACAGTCATGCAATCTTGCTGACTACACCAATTGTTTGATCTTAGCTTATCAATACTCAATGTTGTGGTTGGACCAGACCTGTGGTTCCTATTATGACTGCAAGATACCCTTCAGCAACAAACATCAGTAAACTCTGAAAAAAATAAAGGTTTATGGCTGATAAGACCTAGAAATTACACAGCATACTTGAGGCCACACAGTTAGGTCAGAGAGAGAGAGAGCATACACACAAAAGAGGGAGTAAATGGACCTGGGTTTTTGGTTTTATTGGGATTGAGGATGGGGACTTAGGGAGCTTCATGGGTTCACTCTTAGTAATGTTAAAAAGTAGAGTGAGGGGCACCTGGGTGGCTCAGTGGTTGAGTGTCTGCCTTCAGCTCAGGTCATGATCCCAGGGTCCTGGTATCGAGTCCCACATCAGGCTCATCACAGGGAGTCTGCTTCTCCCTCTGCCTGTGCCTCTGCCTCTCTCTGTATCTTTCACAAATAAATAAACAAACATAAGTGTGGGAATTTAAAGCACAGGAAAAGGGCAGCCCGGGTGGCTCAGCGGTTTAGCACCACCTTCGGTCCAGGACATGATCCTGCAGACCCGGGATTGAGGCCCACGTTGGGCTCCCAGCATGGAGCCTGCTTCTCCCTCTGCCTGTGTCTCTGCCCCTCTCTCTCTCTCTCTGTGTGTCTCCATGAATAAATAAATAAATCTTTAAAAAAAAATTATATAAAGCACAGGAAACGGAAAAAAAAAAGTGGCCCACAAGAGCAGTTATGTAAATCAACTGAGATCTCTAAACAAAGGAACCTCAGTTGGTGGAAGCAGCCTAGCTCTTTATCTATTTGTGTGACTGGCAATTGAAATGGATGCCTTGGCAATCAAATCTCAAGTCAGACACTTGCATTACAAAAAGAAAAAGACAAGTTCCTGGGCTTATCCTACAAAGACAATAAACTCAAAGAAAATAGAAGGAAATAATGTAATAGAGATAGAGCATAAACTAATAAAATGAGAAACAAATAATAGAGATGATCAACAAACTGAAAGCTAGTCTTTGAAAAGACTAAAATAGAAAAACCCAGAACAAGAGTTATTAAGAAACAAATAAAAAACAGATGAAAAAAAAAAATAAAAAACAGATGAATAAAAAAATTTTTTGAATAAAAATTATGGCAAAAATAGCACAAAGGTATGTGGAGAAATTTTTAGATCACTTATGAATAATTTTATGCCAATAAATTGGAAAATATTTTGAAATGGGCATGTTTCTAGAAAATGTAAACTATAAAATGGTCCAAGAAGAAATAAAAACCTGAATAAACCAATAATTATTAAGGAAATTGAATTAATAATCAATGAATCCACATATAAAAGACACCAGGCCCTGACAGTTTTACCAAACATTTAAGAAACGTTAATTTTTTTTTAAAGACTTTATTTATTTATTCATGAAAGACACAGGGAGAGAGAGAGGCAGAGACACAGGCAGAGGGAGAAGCAGGCTCCATGCAGGGAGCCGGACATGGGACTCGATCCCAGGACTCAAGGATCACGCCCTGGGCTGAAGGCAGGTGCTAAACTGCTGAGCCACCCAGAGATCCCCAGAAAAGTTCATTCTTAAACTTTTCCAAGATGGCAGAGGAGTACAGGAGATCTTAGTTTTGTCTAATCCCAGAAATTCAGCTAGATAGTTATCAAATCATTCTGAACACCTGTGAACTCAACTGGAGATCTAAGAAAGGAATTGCTGCAATTCTACAAATAGAAACTTTCTGCAAGAATAGGCCACTTTCTGCAAAAATGACAGTATGGAAAAACTTACCTTAAAAAAGAAAACAAGAGGCAGTACTCTGATGCCTGGGACCTAATCAGTATGGATATAAGTAAGATGTCAGAACAAGAATTCAGATTAATGATTATAAAGATACTATCTGGGCTTGAAAAAAGCATAGAAGACACTAGAGAATCTCTTTCTGGAGAGATAAAAGAACTAAAATCTAATCGAGTTGAAATTAAAAAGGCTATTAATGAGAAGCAATAAAAAATGGAGGCTCTAACTGCTAGGATAAATGAGGCAGAAGAGAGAATTAATGATAAAGAAGATAAAATGATGGAAAATGAAGAAGCTGAGAAAAAGAGATAAACAACTAATGGATCATGAAAGGAGAACTCGAGAGATAAGTGATACCCTAAAGCAAAACAATATTAGAATAATTGGGAAGAGGAAAGGGGGGGGGGCATAAGGTATATTGGAGCAAATTATAGTTGAGTACTTCCCTAATCTAGGGAAGGAAAAAGACAATGAAGTCCAGGAGGCACAGAGAACCCTCCTCAAAAATCAATAAAAATAGGTCAACCCTCCACATATAAGTGAAGCTTGCAAATATCAGAGACAAAGAGAAAATCCTGAAAGCAGCTCAGCACAAGAGGTCCGTAACCTGCAGAGGAATAAACAGTAGACTGACAACAGACCTATCCACAGAGATCTGGCAGGCCAGAAAGGACTGACATGATATATTTGGGGTGCTAAATGAGAAAAATACATGCAGCCAAGAATACTTTATCCAGCAAGGCTGTAATTCAAAATAGAATTAAAAGCTTCCAGGACAAACAGAAACTAAGGGAATTTGTGATCACTAAACCAGCCCTGCAAGAAATATTAGAGGGGATCCTTTAAGCAAAGAGAGAGCCAAAAAATAACATAGAAGAGAAAGGAACAGGAAACATATACAGAAACAGTGACTTTACAGGTAATATAATAGCACTAAATTCACATCTTTCAATAGTTACTCTGAATATAAATGGGATAAATGCCCAAATCAAAAGACACAGGGTATTAAACTGGATTAAAAAAAAAAAAAGCAGGACCGATTGATATGCTGTCTGCAAGAGACTTGTTTTAGACCCAAAGACACCTCCAGATTGAAAGTGAGGGGATGGAAAACCATTTATCATTCTAATGGACATCAAAAGAATGCTAGAATAGCAATCCTTATGTCACACAAATTAGTTTGTAAACCAAAGACTGGAAGAAGAAATGAGGAAGGACACTCTATCAAAATAAAAGGGCCTATCCAACAAGAAGATCTAACAATTATAAATATTTATGCCTCTAATAAGGGAGCAGCCAATTATATAAGCCAAGTAATAATGAAATTAAAGAAATGCATTGATAATAATACAATCATAGTAGGAGACTTTAACACCCCACTCACTGCAATGGACAGATTATCTAAGCAGAAGATCAACAAGGAAACAGGACTTTGAATGACACACTGGACCAGGTAGACTTCATAGATATGTTCAGAGCATTCCATCACAAAGCCACAGAAAAAACATTTTTCTCAGGTGCACATAGAACATTCTCCAGGACAGAGCACATACTGGGTCACAAATCAGGTCTCAACCAGTACCAAAAGATTGGGACAATTCCCTGCACATTTTCAGACCATAGTGCTTTGAAACTTGAACTCAATCACAACAGGAAATTTGGAAAGAACTCAAATACGTAGAGATTAAAGAACATCCTATGAAACAATGAAAATGTCAACCAGGAAATTAAAGAAGAAATTTAAAAAGTCATGGCAATAAATGAAAATGAAAACACAACCATTGGGATGCAGCAAAGGCTGTCCTAAGAGGAAAGTATAAAACAGTACCAGCCTTTCTTAAGAAACAAGAAAGGTCTCAAATACATAATGGAATCTTACACCTAAAGGAACTGGGAAAAGACCAGCAAATAAAACCTAACCCAGCAGGAGAAGAGAATTAATAATGATTAGAGTATAAGTCAATTAAATAGAAACCAAAAGAACAGTAGAATAGATTAATGAAACTAGGAGCTGATTCTTTGGAAGAATTAGTAAGATAAAAAAAAAACCTGGCCAGACTTATCAAAAGGAAAAGAGAAAGGACCCAGATAAACATAATCATGAATGAAAGAGGAGAGATCATGACCAATACCAGGAAATACAAATACAAGCAATTTTAAGAACATACTGGAGCAAGTATATACCAACAAATTAAGCAATCTGGAAGAAATGGATGATTTCCTAGAAATGTATAAACTACCAAAACTATGACAGGAGAAATAGAAAATTTGAATAGACCCATAACCAGCAAGGAAATTGAAGCAGTAATCAAAAATCGCCCAACAAAGAGTCCAGGACCAGATGACCTCCCAGGGAAATTCTACTAAAAGTTGATTTAATACCTATTCCTCCGATATTGTTTCAAAAAATAGAAATGGAAGGAAAACTTCCACACTCTTTTTATGAATCCAGCATTACCTTGATCCAAAAACCAGACAAAGACCCACACCAAAAAGGAGAATTACAAACCAGTATCCCTGATGAACATGGATGCAAAAATTCTCATCAAGATACTAGTCAATAGGATCCAGTAGTACATTAAAAGGATTATTCATCATGACCAAGCGGGATTTATTTCTGCATTGCAAAGGTGGTTTAACATCTGCAAATCAGGGCAGCCCCGGTGGCGCAGCGGTTTAGCGCCGCCTGCAGCCCGGGGTGTGATCCTGGAGACCCAGGATCCAGTCCCACATCAGGCTCCCTGCATGGAGCCTGCTTCTCCCTCTGCCTGTGTCTCTGCCTCTCTCTCGCTCTCTCTGAATGAATAAATGAATAAATCTTAAAAAAAAAAAAAATCTGCAAATCAATGTGATACACTACATTAATAAAAGAAAGGATAAAACCATGTGATTCTTTCAATAGATGCAGAAAAAGCATTTGACAAAGTAAAACATCCTTTCCTGATTAAAACTCTTTATAGTGTAGGGATAGAGGGAACAAGTATCATAAAAGCCAAATGCATAAAGCCCATAGTCAATAATATCATTCTCAATGGCAAAAACAGAGCTTTTCCCCTGAGGTCTGGAACACAGCAGGGATGTCTACTATCAGCACTGTTGTTCAACATGGTACTGGAAGTCCTAGCCTCTGCAATCAGACAACAAAAAAGAAATAAATAAAAGGCATTCTAATCAACAAAGAAGTCAAACTCTCCATGTTACTCTATGTTGAAAACCCAAAAGACTACCCCAAAATTATTAGAACTCATACTAGGGATCCCTGGGTAGCTCAGCAATTCAGCACCTGCCTTTGGCCCAGGGTGTGATCCTGCAGTCCTGGGATAGATTCCCACATCATGCTCCCTGTACGGAGCCTGCTTCTCTCTCTGCCTGTGTCTCTGCCCCCCTCTCTCTCTCTCTCTCATTCTCTCTCTCTCTCTCATGAATAAATAAATAAATAAAATCTTTTTAAAAAAAAAAACTCGTACTGGAATTCAGCAAAATGATAGGATATAATATCAATGTGCAGAAATCAGTTGGATTTCTATACACTAACAATGAGACAGAAGAAAGAAAAATTAAGGAGTCAATCCCATTTACAATTGCACCAAAACCCATAAGATACCTAGGAAACCTAACCAAAAGAGGCAAAGAATCTATACTCAGAAAACTATAGAACACTCATGAAAGAATTGAGGAAGACACAGAAATGGAAAAACTTTCCAAAAAAAAAAAAAAGGAAAAACTTTCCATGCTCATGGATTGGAAGACTAAATATTGTGAAAATGTCTATGCTACTCAAAGCAATCTACACGTTCAGTTCAATCCCTATCAAAATGCCGTCAACTTAAAAAAAATTAAAAAAAAAAAAATACCGTCAACTTTTTTCACAGAGCTAGAACAAAACAATCCTAAAATTTGCATGCAACTGGAAAAGACCCCAAGTAGCCAAAGGAATGTTGAAAAGAAAACCAACGCTTGTGGCATCACAATTCCAGACTTCAAGGTATATTATAGAGCTCTCATCAAGACAGTACGGTACTGGCACAAAAACAGACACAGAGATCAATGGAACAGAATAGAGAAGCCTGAAACAGGCCCCCAACTCTGGTCATCTAATCTTTGGTGAAGCAGGAAAGAATATCCAACGGAAAAAAAGACAGTCTCTTCTACAAATGGTGTTGGGAAAATTGGACAGACACATGCAGAACAATGAATGAAACTGGACCACTTTCTTACACCATACACAAAAATAATCTCAAAACAATGAGAGACCTAAATATGAGACAGGAATCCATCAAAATCCTAGAGGAGAACATAAGTAGTAACCTCTGAGATCTCAGCTATAGCAACCTCTTGCTAGACACATCTCCAAAGGCAAGGGAAACAGAGGTAAAAATGAAGTATTGGGATTTCATTGAGATAAAAAGCTATTGTACAGCAAAGGAAATAGTCAACAAAACCAAAAGACACCTTACAGATTGGGAGAAAATATTTGCAAATGTCTCATCAGATAAAGAGCTAGTATCCAAAATCTATAAAGAGATAAAAATGAAGTATTAGGATTTCATTGAGATAAAAAGCTATTGTACAGCAAAGGAAATAGTCAACAAAACCAAAAGACACCTTACAGAATGGGAGAAAATATTTGCAAATGTCTCATCAGATAAAGGGCTAGTATCCAAAATCTATAAAGAACTTAACAGGGAATCCCTGGATGGCTCAGTGGTTTGGCGCCTGCCTTTGGCCCAGGGCATAATCCTGGAGTCCCGGGATCGAGTCCCATGTCGGGCTCCCAACGCGGAGCCTGCTTCTCCCCTCTGCCTGTGTCTCTGCCTCTCTCTCTCTCTCTCTGTCTATCATGAATGAATAAATAAAATCTTAAAAAAAAAAAAGAACTTATGAAACTCAACACCAAAGAACAAATAATCTAGTCAAGAAATGGGTAGAAGACATGAACAGACATTTCTCCAAAGAGAACATACAAATGGCTAACGGACACATGAAAAAATGTTCAACATCCCCTGGCATCAGAACACATCAAAACCACAATGAGATATCACCTAACACTGGTCGGAATTGCTAGAATTAACAAGTCAGGAAAGGATAGATGTTGGCTAGGATGCAGAAAAAGGGGAACCCTCTTATATTGCTGGTGCAAATGCAAGTTGGTGCAGGTGGTTCTTCAAAAATTTGAAAATAGAGCTACCTTATGACCCAGCAATTGTACTACTGGGTATCTACCCCAAAGATACAAATGTAGTGATCCAAAGGGGCACTTGCATCCCAATGTTTATAGCAGCAATGTCCACAATAGCCAAACTATGGAAGGAGCCCAGATGGCCATTCATCATCAGATGAATGGATAAAGAAGATTTTATATATATGTGTGTGTATATTGATATATATGTCAATCCCTATATATATAATGGAATGTTGCTCAGGCATAAAAAAAAAATGAAATCTTGCCATTTACAATGATGGGGATGGTACTAGAGGGTATTATCCTAAGCAAAATAAGTTAATCAGAGAAAGACTCAGGAATTTCAGGAACAAAACAGTGGATCATAGGGGAAAGGAGGGAAAAATAAAATTAGACAAAATCGGAGAGGGACACAAACCACAAGAGACTCTTAATCATAGGAAACTAACTGAGAGTTACTGGAGGGGAGGAGGCTAGGGTAACTGGGTGATGGACATTAAGGAGGGCACATGATGTAATGAGCACTGGGTATTATATAAGACTGATGAATCAATCACTGAACTCTACCTCTGAAACTAATAATAGAGTATACGTTAATTAATTGAATTTAGATTTTAAAAAATCTTTTAAAACGTTTTTTTAAGATTTTATTTATTTATTCATGAGAGACAGAGAGAGAGAGAAAGAGAGAGAGAGAGAGAGAGAGAGAGGCAGAGACACAGGCAGAGGGAGAAGCAGGCTCCATGCAGGGAACTCGACCTGGGACTCCATCCCAGGTCTCCAGGATCAGGTCCTGGGCTGAAGGCAGTGCTAACCACTGTGCCACCCGGGCTGCACAAAATTTTTTAAAATCTTTTTTAAAAAAGTTTTCCTTGCAGCTCCAGAACATACTAAAGTGTTTCTTTTATGGTTATTGTACATTTCTTATTGAACTGTACATTTCTTGTTAAATTATTATGTATAAAATTATTAAAATTTCTTACTAAATCTCTGGACACTAAAATAAAGAAAGGAAAAGTTAATTCCTATTTTATGCAAACTTGTTAGAAAATAGTAAAAAAGTGAGGTATATCAAATTCATCTTATGAAGCTAGAATAATTTTGTTACTAAAATGAAAAGAACTGTGTAAGAAACAGACCAATTGTACTTATGAATATGGATTCAAATCTTAAATAAAATACAAATCAAATTTAGACAGGCAAAGTACAGTTTATACCAGAAATACAAGGATTATTAATATCTAAAAATATGGTAGTGTTGTGTATCATATAAACAAAATAAAGGGGACGCCTGGTAGGCACAGCAATTGGGTGCCTCCCTTCGGCCCAGTGCATGATTCTGGGGTCCCAGGATAGAGTTCCACACCGGCCTCCCTGCATGGAGCCTGCTTCTCCCTCTGCCCATGTCTCTGCTTCTGTCTCTCTCATTAATAAATAAATAAAACTTAAAAAAATAATAATAATAATAAAATAAAGGCAAAAGTCATACGGTCATCACAAATAGATGCTGACAAAGCAGTAAACAAAAATGAAACACACTGAAATTAAGTTACAAACTAGGAATTGAAGTCCTTAACCTTATTAAGAGAATTTGTGGGGGGTGGCGGTGATGGAAATATTTTGTATTAGACTGTGGTCATGATTATAGTATTGTTTATACTTGTAAAAATTTTTGAACTGAAATGGTGGATTTTACTCTATATGAATTATATCTCAATATATCTGATTTAGAAAAAACTCTTACAGGTATGCTGAATGATTAAAGTTTAGAAAATAAATAAAGTTTAGAAGCAATCCTATTAAAATTAATTTAAAAAAAGAGATACCCACTATTATTCCCTAATATTCAACATTTGCTAACAGATAATCAAGAGTTATAAAGTAATAAGACTTCAAATGAGGGAGAGTGAAAAAGAAAATCAACAAAAGAGACACAAAGTGCTTACATTTGAAAATGATATAATTATTTAAAAGATCTCAGAAAGTTGCAGACAGAAATACTGAAACTAAAAAGATAATTCAACAAGTTTGGTGGATACATATACACAAATTACTAGGATACCTTTTCTCCAGCAAACCAACTTATTATTATTTCCATTTGCCCAACTTCTTTGACTCTCTCAATTGAGTCAGAACTTGGGTAAGGAGGATGAGGGATGGGACTCCTGGTGGCTTAGTGGTTAAGTGTCTGCCTTCAGCTCAGGGGGTGATCTGAGGGACCTGGGATTGATTGAGTCCCTCATTGGGCTCCCCTCAGGGAGTCTGCTTCTCCCTCTGCCTGTGTCTGCCTCTCTCTTTGTGTCTCTAACGAATAAGTAAATAAAATATTTTTTAAAAAGAGGATGAGGGATGTCATAAATATAAAAAACAGAAATATAAAGATATATTTTTTATAGTGAGCAATATTTTAAATATGCATATAAAGGTTCTAAATAATTGAGATATATATGTGTGTGTACACACACACACACACACATATTCACTCACACACTCATGCCTATAAATAGTTGACTTTTTCAGAATAGATTTCTCACAATTATTTAAAATCAGTTAATAATGAATTCAGATGACCTGGCTGAACAAGTATCATATTTAAAGCAAAGTCAGAAATTTCATTCTGGAGAAATAAGCAACTTTTGCTTTTCTACTCGCATGAATCAAATATAAAGGACACTCTGGAAGCAAAAGCATCCAGGTTTGGAGCCAACAAGCAATAGCTTTGTATCATTTCTATTGGAAAAATAGAAATGAAATGGAGAAGGGGTTTTATTGGTGAAGACTTTATTTTTTTATGCATCAGAATCAGAGAGCATACAAAATTAGTAGAACAGGTATCAAAAGAGGTGCTTGGTTAGTATAGCATTATATTGGTTAAACTCCCCAAACTTGTAATTCCTTCAAGCTTCCTAACTCCTTTCCTTCAATTCTCCTACTTTGTTGTATTCCCTTTGACCACATTTCTATACTTTCAGGAGAAGGGCTTGCCCTACAGAAAAGCAAAAGCTTAGTGGAAATTAGAAGGTTTAATCAAAGCTTTTCTAGACTGTGTGAACAATCAGCAAACATTGAACTGAGCAAAATGAAATGCCATTCACATGGAAACAGCTAGAGCTTGCAGATTTCACCAACAAAGAACATGATTTCAACACTTACTCTTCCTCATCTCCTCACTACATACTTTTTACAGCGTTAGATGTGAATGAAATTTGGGTCATTGGCAAAAAGAGATTGTGAAAGGGGCTGAGAGTAGGGAAGAGTCACGCAACATTGCTTCCTGGTTGCTACACAGATCTTAAGTCTTTCAGTGACAGTGTCCAGAGCCTATGTGAGGTGCTGCTTACTGTGTTGGGTTTTTCTTTTGGGCAGGGAGGAGGGGTTTTTTGTTTTGTTTTAGGGTTTTTGTTTTTGGAGGTTTGTTTTGGCAACAGTTTTTAGCTCCTAGAAATTGGCTAATGCTTCAGCCTATAGATATGTCCCAGTGTGTCATTTTTTAATCACTATGGAAGAAACAAAGTTGCTTCTGACTTAGGAAAAGAGGTCTGAGAAGAAAGAGAATGTATCAGAAGGACCTCTACATCTAGATGAAAAAATGAACATAAACTGGTTTCTTTCCCAAAAGGATGGTGTATTGTGTCATATTCTCAGCTCTGTGGATTTATTAATTCTGACTCATGGATAGACATTTGTCAATTGAAAAAATGCTGAAATATTATCAATTAAGCTAGTCCAATTATATAGCTTCTACAATGAACTACTTTCTAATAGCTCCCCCAAATGTTATAGCTACTGCTTGGAAATGCAACAAGAACGTAAGGGAAGTCAGATTATTTCAATAATAAATTCATTCTTCTTCTTTCAGAGCTGAATTTAGAGAAATACATCCACATCCTTACTCCTGAGCTGTAATGTCTGAATGCTTACTAAAATAGAAAATAATCTTGATTCCTAAAAAGGTAGAACATTGTGGGTTTTTTTTATTTTTTTATTTTTTTATTATTTATTTACGAGAGTCACAGAGAGAGAGAGAGAGAGAGAGAGGCAGAGACACAAGCAGAGGGAGAAGCAGGCTCCATGCACCGGGAGCCCAATGTGGGATTCGATCCCCGGTCTCCAGGATCGCGCCCTGAGCCAAAAGCAGGCGCCAAACCGCTGTGCCACCCAGGGATCCCGAACATTGTGTTTTTGAAGGTTTTTTCTTTTACTTTTTCTTAAATGAATTTAAACTCACATTTGTTTATTTCTCAAACATATCATCTTTATCAAGTACAGCAGGAAATGGCTTTACCTAAAAATAATGTAATGAATGGACAAACTGAGAGCTATGGGCATAGTTAAAGGAAGCAAGAAGGAATGGCAAGGTACTCAGAGACTAATTGCAGTGGAAACCATTCCCACCCAGCCCTGAGCCTAAAGGGACAAAGGGAGGAATGGAGTTCGCCAGGGCACCTTGAGATTTGAGCATATAAAAAGGGGTCATTAGATGGGAGTTTTAGCCATGAGTGGCCTAGCCCCTGCCAAAACAGGAACAATGGAAAACAGGGATGGAGTAAGAGGAATAAATATCCAGATTCCCCTCCTACCGTTCCATCTTCTACTGGTACCTCCAGTGCATAAGGTCTAGATGTTGTAGTAAACAGAAGTCACCTCAGAGCTAGGGAAGAGCAAAGAATAGATCTGATAGTAACTGGAATAACCAGCACACCATCCTTAGGCAGTTACTTCTATCCCTCCATTTGCCTGTTAGGGCCTCTAATATTATATAAGAAATCACAAACATAAATTCCATTTCTCCCTCAATCTAAACATTACACTTCAGCCATACAGTACATCCCAATATTACATATTTTGGCCTCAAACTACCATCCAGCATCACCCCTAACAACTGGAACTTTATTCTCTAGGTAATAGACAGCTGAAGTCTTTAAAGAGATTTAGGGTTGTTAGTTTGCGAATATAAATCTGGAAACAGTTGAAAGATGAACTTGAGTTGAAAGACGTTAGTGGCAGGGAGATAATAGCTGACACTCAGGCAAGAGAGATGATGAATTCTAAACTAAAGTGGGGTCAGACAGGATGGATGGATTCAGAAGTTACTGTTGAAATAAAGTCTACAGGATTTGGTGACAGATTTGGAATGATGAGAGAAGGAAGAATTGAGAATGAAGCTGATGTTTCTAATTTTGGAGGCCAGGTCGATTGTTAGGCCATTTATCAAGATAAAGTAAATATAGAGGAGCAGGCTTTGGTGAGAGAAGATAATGAACTTAGTCATAGACGTGTTAAGTTTGAAATGCCTGAAGGAAATCTCTGAAGGCAAAGCTCAGTGGGGAGAATTGCAGTCAAGATGGCTCTCTGGGTTCATTTTCTGAGCAACTCTCCTCTCCCACTCCACACAAAAGCAACAATTAAATACAAAAAGAAAAATTGAGATATGGTTGTATTCACAAATGAGATAAATACTCCTTACTCCTGAGGCCAATGAAATAAAAACTCAAATTAGTCAGTAGAGAAAAGGTTTGAATCCAGGAATGGGGAGGGCTCTGGGTATGAAAACAATGATGCCTAGAGGCCAACCCCGAACAGTGATGGGGACTAAAATAGTTGTTCCTAGAGAGAAAGGGTTGGGAAACAGGAGCCAAACCCAATTTCTGAAACCAAAGACTAAGGCAGGCACCCACAGCCCATTTCAACAATGGCTAAGGGAAGAGTTGTTGCTCATTCTTGCCAGGGGCTTCAGAAGAGAGCAAATAATCTCAATACCAGAAAAATTAATGAATCTTATCACTGGCACGGTGACATAAATGGTGATGTCCCCAGTATTAAGGTGACACAGGGGTCCTCTGAATTTAAGTCTTGATTTTGGACTCGAGGCCCCTTGAGGGGTTGCCTGAAGTTGATTACAAACCATTAGACAGGAAGGAGGGTGGGGAGAGGGAGAGAGAGAGAGAGAAGGAAAGTTAAAAACGCTTCGCTTCAAAATATCTTGCAAACAAAAATTCAAAAACAAACCTACCATTTGTACAAATAGAAATAAAAATTTAATGAGTTAACGCGAGTTAACTCTAAATGATACTGATTTGTTAGGTTTTCTTTTAATGATCGGCGGAGAAAATTAAAGACAGCGGTGCTCTAATGGGGAGCGCTCCCCGGGCGAGGTTCCAGTGACAGGCTTGAGTCAGGGAAGCTGTGCCCAGCCAACTGCAGGGGAGTTTATAGAGTTTTGGATGGGAAGATGGGGGGCTGGGGCAGGGCGGCAATCCGGTTAGGGCAAGGGTTATGGGTTTTGTAAACTAAGTTAAAGTAGGGCTGCAAGGTGGGGTTATTGGGAGGTTGCTGGCCTCGGCTAGGCCGTTTTGAGGTCCCCAGTCTGGCCAGCCCAACATTAATAGCCTAGCTGGACAATGTCTTTAAAATACCACCACGTGTATATACGTCCCCCTCCCACTGCTCAGGAAAAATGTCCTTTATTGCATGACATGAAACATCCATTCTTCTGTTCAGGAAAAGGAGTCTTCCTTTCTTTGAAGTCTGTTTGGTTTAGCAATCTGAGATCAGGAGGACAGCATGTCCCACCCGAAGGGCCCTTTGGGAAGGGTATGACTGGGGCCCTGCACTTTCCCAGATTAGTCATAGTTGCTGAGCCCCTCAGAAGGAGGCTAATTCTTCTGTTGCCCTTTCCACCTCTGTTCCTGGCTGAGGAAGGAGCTCCTGGGTCTCCAGCATCACCCCGATATGAAGCCATGTCCACCCAGGTAGGCATTTCAGGAGCCTTGGTAGCAGAGTACCTGGGGTTCTCTTTGGTACTCGGAAGCCTTCCCCAGGGGAGAAATTCTGCTCCCAAGCATCCTGGGGAATAGAGTTGGCATTTTCCCTGTTTTGATGAGCAGAGAAGTGGATAAATGGATAAATCCCCTTATCTATTCACTGACTGTGTGGCCTTGGACAAATTACTTAATCTCTCTGATAAACCAGTTTTCTTAACTGTAAAATGGAAATACTACCACTTACTGTGGCCACTGCCCGCTAGCACATAGTAGGTGTTTTCATTAAAGTTTGTATCACATTTTTAAATTTCAACAATGTTAAGTTTCTCTTTTCTGAGATGAGGATTTTATATTTTTTAAATTGGCAAAACCCATTCATAGAGATGCCTTGTAACATGGTGAGTGATTAAACTGAGTAATACTGTGTAGGATTTTTAAAAATGAGGTGATAAGAGGCTTATTTTCTCATATATCATGTGTGCTGACACTGGGAGCAATTCTGTAAGAGAAACTTCAAAAATGCTTTAGCAGCAATTAGTACTGGTGGAGTTAGTGTATAATCTCCCAAGGTGACAACTTGGTGTGGTGTGTAAAATCTGATTTCTTGTTCTACATCATGTATTTCGCAGCATTTGTATATACCTTATAAGCTTATGCATACCCACTTCTTTCTTTCTCTCACCAAATATTTTTCCTAATGGATTTTTATTTGAGGTTGTACTTTTTTTTTTTTTCTAGCCTAGAAAAGCCACTGTACCATTAAACCCAAGAGACAGAGATAGAGCAGCTGTGTACTCCTAAACTCAGATTCGAAAAGTGTGGGTGGAGGAAGGGAGGTCAGAAAATAGGTTGTTATTTCCATTGCTGGCAATTTAGATTCAGAGGCATTTCATCTGCAGTCCCCTTAAGTGTTGAATTGAATAAAAATAGTAGCAGAAACAGTGGGAAGGGTGGTTGGGGGAGGGGCAGTGAACACTTCCAGCTAAATGCAAAGAGACAGGCAGCTTGTAAGCATGCATCCTCAGCTTGGCATAAAAGCCACAAGCAGCCTGAGAGCCAGCCTTTATTGAAACAAGATGCTGCCGAAGTGAAACAAAACACAGACTGAAATCCATCTACACTGTCAGAATAGTGTGATTTTTGAGTATGTGCTCCTCAGACCAGGAGGGGCTAGGTAGACAACCATATGAATGAGAGGAGAATACTGCACTGCAGCATTTACATCCTGACTTACATGTGAATGATGTAGGAACAGACATACTACACACACACACACATACTAGGAATGAATGTGTCTATACAGATTTACTCCTTATTTTACATTTGATTCAACTAGAATTCACATTTACACTGAACCAAACATTATGAATACAGATTGTGCAGGAAGTTTATCGTTTACAAAAATGTGATATCCCAAATTCCATGTTTAGGCCATTTAAGCCAGTTTTCCTTAAAAAATATTTTACAGATGGTGAGATGCATTAGCTAACTTTCAAAGGTCTTTTTAACAAATAATAGACCAAAATTATAAGACTAATACAAGGAAAATGGATTAAAAATAATGTTGCAGGAAAACTAGAAATTAAGAGAAAAATATAATCTCATACGGTTTCTTCTTTTTTTTTTTAAGATTTTATTTATTTAAGCATGAGAGACACACAGAGAGAGAGAGAGAGAGAGAGAGAGAGAGAGGCAGAGACACAGGCAGAGGGAGAAGCAGGCTCCATGCAGTGAGCCCGATGTGGGATTCCATCCCAGGTCGACAGGATCATGCCCTGGGCTGAAGGTGGCGCTAAACCACTGAGCCACCAGGGCTGCCCCTCATATTGTTTCTTTTTTGCCATCTTGAGGAGATGACTTCATTAGGAAAACATGGGAAAAGATTAAGACTTGTAAGTTTATGAAGGACATTTTAATATGCTTCAACGATGGTAGAGTTTTGTAACACTGATCTTTTATTAAACCTAATTTACCTCAAAAATATCATTTTCCTTTTTATTGATATAGATTTCAGAGCCATTTAATAGATACCAACTAAGCCCTTTCTATGTAAAACTTTACTGTAAGAGATACAAGAATTGTTCAAGACAGCAAACCCTTTATCAAGGTGATGGCAATTTATCTGGGAAGACAAAACATACATGGTACAAAAGTGTATATAATCAATACCATGTACAGAAGTACAGACTAACACAGAGTTGTACAATGGAGAAGTAGGAGAAGCATGAACCTCAAAGTCCTACAGCCTTGATTTGTGGGGTGGAGGGACAGAAGGAAAGAGAAAATCCCAAGCAGTCTCTACACCCAGCACAGAGCCCAGTGCAAGACTTGATCCCAGGATCCTGAGATCATGACCTGAGCCAAAACCAATAGTCGGTTGCTTAACAGACTGAGCCACCCAGACACCCTCAGCCTTGATATTTAATATAGACTCCACTACCTCCAGGTAAAAAACCATAATCAATCAAATGTCTTGATTTTTTAAAGCTTTAGTTTCCTTACCTATAAAATGGAAATAGCAATATCTACCTTATGAAGTGAGTTTGAATATTAAATGAGATAATAGAATGACATACTTACTAAAGGCATAAGGTAGTTGCTTAATTGGTATTAGTCCTCACTCTTTGCTTATGGTTGACAGAAGAGGTAGAAAAAATCATTCTTATTCTACCTGCCAGGTTTGTGAAGTGTAGATATTTAAATAGGACCTTGAAAGCATGGTAGATATATGGATTTTTAAAAATTTATTTTATTTTATTTTATTTATTTTATTTTATAACTACCTAGCACTTAAACTTCCTTCCTTGTGAGTATTGCAGAAAACACCAGATACTCATTTTCCAAATTTGTTTCCAATTAGACTTGGCCAATCAGCCATTGTAACTATGAACAATACTATATTTCTATCTTGATATTCCAACCCTAGCTGATACTCAATAGATTCCATGCAACTCTAGGTGATACCTAATAGATTCCAGGCAGAGGTTCTTTGTCCACTCAAACTACTTGCCATCTTATATACACCTTCTTTACTAACCACAATCTTCTTTAGCTATATATCCTAAATTCTTCTGATGTTTGCCTTTATAATTTTAAATGATAGGTTTTAAAAACCTATTCCTTTATTTATTATCCCATGAAAGTATAAAAAAAGATTATGAAAATACTGTATTTACCCCTCCTTAACATTGCTTCTCTCCATTGTCCCATCAAGTTTTTGGTAGCTGTATTGTTTTTGTCAGTGTTTATAACATTTATAATTTTTTCTATAACTTAAATCTCAAATAAATCATGCATAGAATAATTCTAAAGATTCAAGATAGGGGATCCCTGGGTGACTCAGCGGTTGAGTGCCTGCCTTTGGCCCAGGGCGTGATCCTGGAGCCCCAGGATCGAGTCCCACGTTGGGCTCCCTGCATGGAGCCTGCTTCTCCCTCTGCCTGTGTCTCTGCCTCTCTCTCTCTCTCTCTGTCTCTCATGAATTAATAAATAAAATAAAATCTTAAAAAAAAAAGATTCAGATAAAATGCAGTTTTTTACATTATAATCGTATAGTCACAATAGAGCCATGTATAATGATTGAACCACTAGAGAAGGAAATGTAATCTTACCTCATTGAAAAGTTGCCATTTGAGGGAGAATTTCCAAAATACCATACTCTCTACTCAGTTCTTTTTTTAAAAAATATTTTATTTATTTATTTGAGAGAGAGATTAAGAGAGGGAGAGCACAAGTCCAGGAAGTGGGAGGGGAAGGAGGGAGAGAAGCAGACTCCCCACTGAGTGGGAGCCCAATCCCAGGACCCCGTAACTTGAGCCAGAGGCAGAAACCTACTGACTGAGCCACCCAGGTGCCCTTCTACTCAGGTCTCTTTAAGTATCTTTCTAACTTCTTTACTTTTTCAGTATCATAGTTGGTTACCATTGTTTTTGTTGTTGTTGTTCTATATAATCTTCTTTTGGTCCCATTGCCATTTACTCAAAATAATCTAATTAAATTTTTTTCATACAAAATATGTGAGTGCTAAACTTTCTGAGTGCTTACATGTCCAAAAATTTAATTCTACACTAGTATTTAATTGATAGTTTGGCTAAATACAGTTTTCTTTTTTTTTTTTTTTTTCCTAAAAGCTTTTAAGGCAATGCTTCAAGGTCTATTGACATCCATTGTTGCTAACAAGGATATGATATCAGTCTGCTTTTTATCCTTATAGATAACCTTGCCCACTTCACCTAATTAGAATTTTCTATCAATTATTTTCTATTAGAATTTTCTCTTGGGATCCCTGGGTGGCGCAGCAGTTTGGCGCCTGCCTTTCGCCGGGGGCACGATCCTGGAGACCCGGGATCGAATCCCACGTCGGGCTCCTGGTGCATGGAGCCTGCTTCTCCCTCTGCCTGTGTCTGTGCCTCTCTCTCTCTCTCTGTGACTATCATAAATAAATAAAAAAAGTTTAAAAAAAAAAGAATTTTCTCTTAACTCTTAAAATTCTGAAATTTTGCAAGAATATGTCTAAATGTGAGCCATTATTTCCTTGGTTTCTGATGTTTGGTAGTGACTTCAATTCAAAGATTTATGTCTTTTTTAGCTCAGGGAAATTTTCATTATAATCCATTATTTTATTATTGTTTTACTCCTCTCCGTTATATTTATTTTCTTCTTCTGGAATTTCTGTTAAACATATGGTGGAGGTTGGATTTTAACTTTTATTTCACATTTTTCTCTTATATGTTCTTTTATTCTACATTCTGGACGATTTCCTTAACTTTGTCTTTGAGTCCACCAATGTAATATTTAGTTATGAGTATTTATTTATTTATTTATTTATTTATTTATTTATTTATTTATAAAGATTTTATTTATTTATTCATGAGAAACACACACACAGAGAGAGAGGCAGAGACACAGGCAGAGGGAGAAGCAGGCTCCATGCAGGGAGCCTGATGCAGGACTTGATCCCAGGACTCTAGGATCATGTCCTCGGCGGAAGGCAGACGCTAAACCACTAAACCACCCAGGGATCCCCTAGTTATGAGTAATTAGTCAACTCTTGAGTTCTTTATTTTTGAAACCATATTTTTAATATCCAAGAATTTTCTTCTTTGATTTTTTCTTTAGTATGGTACCTTGTATTATTTAACAAACATAATAGCTTATCAAATCTGCCTGAGGATAATACAATAGTTTCTCAGATCTATTTGGGGATATTAAATACCATTTATATAAAGTAATTTTTGTTTTTCTCCAATAATTATTTCCTCCAGGATTAGTTGTACTGTATATATATTTGGGATTTTCTCCTTTGTTTTGTTGATTTCTTCAAGTAGCTAAAATTTTGTGTTTTTTTAATTTTTCATCTGGCTCAAGAAATAGTACTTTTCCATCCACCCAGATGCCCCCCCATATTCCTCATCACAATCATAGTCTCCTTCCTCTACTGAGTGTGATATTAGATATTTATATTTATTTGTGTGTTCATTGCCCAAATATACATCTCTAGACACTCTAGTCTTTTCCATATTTTTTTTTACATTGATATGTCACTGAGGACTCTAAAGTCTTCTCCTCCATCTCTCTTTTTCTTACAATTTATTTGTTGAAGAACCCAAGCTATTTGACTCATAAAATTTCTTCTTAGTCTGGATTTTGCTGATTGCAGACTCATGGTGCAGTTCAGTGTGTTCCTGTCCTCTTATTTTCTACAACCTGGCAGCTAGTCCAGAGGCTGACCTTTGGAGGTTCAAACCCTTTAACAAGAATTTGTATTCTTCCATCAGTAGATACATAATAGCTATTTTGTTTTTAAATGTTAACAGCCACTAATTCTCAATAACTAGATTCCTTAATCCATGGAGCATTACACAATGGTGATATTCTCTATTTTGTTTTCATATATTAACTAGAACAATTTTATAAAGAAGTGTTTCCCCTCACCTTTTATTTGACTACCTAGTGAACCAATACATAGGAAGAGGCCAAAATAAATGCTTGATACTTTGTTTACTTACCTTATTGTCAGGATAATGAATTAGTCCCATTACCCTCAGAAAATGACCACTTGACTGTTTTTTGAATATATGTATTAATTCATGGATTTAAGTGTATTTCATAGGTTTCAATTTATTGCAATTCCTAAAATTATTGACACTCAATATATACCATCTTTGTCTATGGAACAAAATCTCTTCAAGTTGGTGATAAGTGTTTTGACATGACCCAAACAGTCTTTGATAGCTTCTGCACAATCTATTACATTGAGATATTTCAGCTCATATTTCATATTTTCTGCCACAGACCTAAAATCAATCATTTTTCTAAGAATTTCTGGATTTTTAAAAAAATGTAAAATGGTATATATCAAGATCACAATGTGGGCACTAAGGATTCTTAATGCTACTGAATTGGTCATTGTTTCTAGTCACTTTCAATTGATTGAGTTAGGAAATATATATGTATATGTATGTTTTTGTATGCATACATATATGTGTGAAATTAAGCATATATTTTATCTTTATATGTATATATTTTAACTACATATTTTTATATTATTTTATTATACATACATAGCCTATATTTACTTACATAGTGAGATAAAATATCTCATAAATTCATGTTGATACTTCTTTCTTTTTTTTTAAGATTTTATTTATTTATTCATGAGAGACGACAGAGAGAGAGAGAGAGGCAGAGACAGAGACAGAGGCAGAGGGAGACGCAGGCTCCATGTAGGGAGCCTGATGTGGAACTCGATCCCTGGACTCCAGGACCATGCCCTGGGCTGAAGGCAGGCACCAAACTGCTGAGCCACCCAGGGATCCCTCATGTTGATATTTCTAATTCAAATTCAGGACTATCAGGTTAATTTATATATTCAGTATTACACCTACATATTTTTCTTCCACACCATAATTTGGGGTTCTCAAGGACACATTGGATGATAAAATTAAAATACTCATAATCACTCATTTACTTTATTCTATATTTAATATATGTTTCAAAATTATCCTAATACTAACAACATTCTTTATTTTTTATTATTTATTTTTAAGATTTTATTTCTTTATTCATGAGAGACACAGAGAGAGAGAGAGGCAGAGACGTAGGCAAAGGGAGAAGCCGGCTTCCTGAGGGAAGCCCGATGTGGGACTTGATCCCGGGACCCTGGGAAATATGACCTGAGTCAAAGTAAGATGCTGAACCACTGAGCCATTCAAGCTTCCCTAACACCATTATTTCTGATTATCAGAAATTGTTAAACTTTTTATTTGCATGTTATTCCCATTTTTCTTCATCCCCACATGTATTTTTTAATGGTTGTACTATATGTACAGTTTCAAATCATATAGCTATTATATACTAAGGTATCTCTTTTTAACCCCCACCTTAACTTGTTCTATAAGTATAATTCTCAGTCATTTTAGTCATCTAAAGTGTGTTCTCTAGTAGATTCCTTAGGAAGAGTTCATGGCAACACTTTCTTAGATCTTACATGCTTGCAAAAATTTGTGCCACTTTATACCTAATGATCAATTTTACTGCATATAAAATTGAGGGTTCACATTTTCTTCCCTTGACTATATTAGATATGTTACTCTCTTTTCTTGTACCATAAGACACTACTGTTGAAAAAGTGTGATGATGAATAATCTTGAATCCTTTCTCTCTCTCTCTCTCTCTGTGTGTGTGTGTGTGTGTGTGTTTAACATTTACCTCCTTGTAACCTCTCATTTCTCTCAAGACCTTTTTTGTTGTTTATTTGTGTAAATATCATACTAATGTAACAAATGTTTTATTGAGTCTCTCCCATGTAGCTAGATGCTAGGAGTACAATGGTAGGCATTTCTCCCCCAAGATCCTTGCCATAATAGAACTGATATAACATCGAAGATTAATTTTTAATCAGAACATTTTTCTCAACAGATGCACTGTTAATGTTTGGGGCTGGATAATTCTTTATTGGACAGGGGACCCTTTGCATTGTAGTATATTTAGCAGCATCCCCTACCTCTACCTACTAGATGCCAGTGGAATACTTTTTATGGGCTGATTGTGTCTCCCCAGAATTCATATATTCAAGCCCTAGCCTATGACATGATTGTAATTAGAGATGGAGCTTTGGAAAGTAATTAGGTTTAGATTCAGCCGTGAAGGCAGAACCCTCATGATGGAATTAGTGTCTTTATAAGAAAAAGAATGAGCATGTACCAAGGAAAGGTCACGTGAGCGTGCAACAAGAAAGTGGCTGTCTATATGCCAGGAAACAGGTCCTTACCAGACACCAAATCTGTTGGCACCTTGATTTTGGACTTCCCAACCTTGAGAACCATGAGAAGAAAGTTTATATTGTTTAAGCTACCCAGTATCTGGTATTTTGTTATAGCAAACTGAACAGTATAAGACAACACCTCTTTCCCAATTATGACAATCAAAAATGTCTTGAGAAATCTCCAAATGTTCTTCAGGGGCAAAACATCTGCAGCCAAGAACCACTGAATCAAAATATCACACAAATTGTCATCTAATTATAAGTATGATGAGTATTCTCTGCCCTAGTAAGTGGCACTACTGAATGGCTGGGGCCATAAATCTTCTTGACTCTTCTCTTTCACACCCATATCAAATTTATCAGCAAGTCTTGATTCACCAACAAAATGTTTTGTAATTATGATTCTTTCAACCACCTCTGCAGCTACCATTCTAGTTTGAACCACCATCATTTCTCACTTACATGGTCTGATACCTTCTTAACTGACATCTGTTTCCACTTTTGCCTCCTCTATGTTCCTTTCTCCACGTAGTAGTCAAAATTGGTCTTTTATATTATAGATCAGATAATGGTATTGTATGTCCAAATTCCTCTAATGAATCATTACTCTTGGAATAAAATATAAGTCCTTACATGGTCTGCCTGGCTCTAAGTGGTCTCACATTATATAGTCCCTGGCTACCTCTCTGAGCTCATTTTCCACTCTTTTTCCCCATCCTCACTGCACTTCAGCCACACCAACCTCCTTTCTGTTTCTCAAATATGCCAAGCACACCTCTGTTTTTGAGCTTTGCACTTGCTGTTCTTTCAGCCAAAATTTTTTTTTCTCTGAACTGTCTGGTCATGCACTTTACCTAATTTTCTATTGGGTTGATGGTATTTTTCATTTGAGTATTCTACTTTGATTGAAGCTGTTATTTCCCAAAAAAGTCATAAGGGGTCTGCAGATAATCCATACTTTGGTATGCTTTCACTTCTAATACTGGTAGAGAAAAGAGACAGCAGGAGGGACAGGTGCTTGAAATACATGCAAGCCTTAGAGGAGGGAAAGAAGAGACCTCTGATTGTTGGCAATATCTCCTGGGATTTTTTTTTTTTTTTTTTTTTTTTGCGTTACTTTCATTTTTGGAATCCTGATGGTTCTTTCAAACCATTTTTCCTTCCAATTCTAAAATGCTTGAATTTGATGAATAACTATTATGTGAATACCACTAGGATCTGATGCCTTTCTGACCTCATCTTCTACTATTCTCTCTGTGGTTCTCCCACTCCAGTCATCAAACCTCCTTCTGTTTGATGAATAGAATGGTCCTGCCTCATAATCTTTGTATTTTCTGTTTCCTGTGCCTGGAATGCTCTTCCTCGGACTATCTATATAGGTATTTTCCATTTAGTCAACTTCTAAGTGACATCATCCTTGACCACCTAAGTAGAATGTCAATCCTTTTCCACCAATTTTTTAAAAATATATATTTATTTATTTATTCAGGAGAGACACACACAGAGAGAAGCAGAGACACAGGCAGAGGGAGAGGCAGGCTTCTTGCAGGGAGCCCGATGCGGGATTCAATCCCAGGACCTGGGGATCATGACCTGAACTAAAGGCAGACACTCAACCACTGAGCCACCCAGGTGCCCCTCTACCAAAGTTTTCTGTTCTTCCTTGATTTATTTCCCTCTCCTTAGCCCTTATCATTACATAATGTACTAAAATTTTTACTAATTTGTCATCATATCTTTTTTCACCTCCTTTATAGTATAAGCTCCAAGAGGGCAAAGATTTTTGCCTTACGTATTTGCTCCTCTAGCCCGGAAGAACAGTGCCTGGTGTATAGTTAGCACAAAAACCCTTTAATGAGTTAATAAATCTAAAAGCAGAATATAGACTCTGAACTTCTTTGAGTTTATACTCTCACTGAAAAGAACAAATGCAAATACTCATCCATATATAGAACAACTAAAGATGTAGATGTCTAGTGATGATAGAATGGAGAGCCTAGAGTAACATTGGAAAGATTAGTAATTTTGCTTTGGAATTAGTTAATGGATAGGGGTTGATTCCTGAATTGGATCTTAAGATATTGTTAAGCCTGGATTGGAAGAGAGAAGCATTCCAGAAAGAGAGTAATATAAGCTGGGTTAGATATACCAGTCAGGCTGTTCTGATTGGAATAGAGGGACCAGGTCAAATAGTAGAAATTACATTTAGATAAAACCTGAGTAATATCAATCAAGGTCCCATCAACAAACAGTTGTCATACTCAGAGTAAGAATTTAAGGTGGGCTTACCTAAGCAACTCCTTATAAATATTTTGGCACAGGTGCAAGAAATAGCAAAGGAGGGTCAACTAGGAAATTAAAGAAGAATTTTAAAAATACATGGAAGCAAATGAAAATGAAAACACGACAGTTCAGATCTTTTAGGATCTGAAAAGTGATATACTGTAATATAGCTTGAAGTCTGGAATTCTGATGCCACCAGCTTTGCTTTTTTTTTTTTTTTCATCACCCCTTTGGCTATCTGAAAGGTGATCCTAAGAGGAAAACATATAGCAATACAGGCCTTCCTAAGAAATAAGAAAGGTCTCAAATATACAACCTAACCTTACAGCTAAAGAAGCTGGAAAAAGGATAACAAATAGAGCCTAAATCCAGAAGGAGAAGAGGAATAATAAAGATTAGAGAGAAATCAATGATATAGAAAGAGGAAAAAAAGAAAACAGTAGAACAGAACAAAACTAGGAGCTGGTTCTTTGAAAGAATTCATAAGATCAATAAACCTTTGGCCAGACTTATCAAAAAGAAAAGAGAAAGGACTCAAATAAATAAAATAATGAATGAAAGAGGAGATACTACAACCAATACTGAAGAAATACAAATGTTTATAAAAGAACATTATGAACAATTATATGCCAACAAATCAGGCAATGTGGAAGAAATGGACAAATTCCTAGAAACATATAAACTACCAAACTGAAACAAGAAGACATAGAAAAGCTAAACAGACCCATCAACAAAGAAATCAAACCAGTAATCAAAAATCTCCCAGCAAACAAGAGTACAGGGCCAGATGGCTTCCAGGGAAATTCTACCAAAAGTTTAAAGAAGAATTAATACTCATTCTTCTGAAACTGTTTCCAAAATTAGAAATGAAAGGAAAACTTCCACACTCTTTTTATGAGGCCAGCATTACCTTGATCCCAAAACCAGACAAAAACCCCACCAAAAAGGAGAATTACAGACCAATATCCCTGATGAACATGGATGCAAAAATTCTCACCAAGATACTAGCTAATAGGATCCAATAGTACATTAAAAGGATTATTCACCATGACCAAACGGGATTTATTCCTGGGCTGCAATGCTGGTTCAACATCTGCAAATCAATCAATGTGATACACCACTTTAATAAAAGAAAGGAAAAGAACTATATGATCCTCTCAACGGATGCAAAAAAAGCATTTGACAAAATACAGCATTCTTTCTTGATAAAAACTCCACTGTGTAGGGATAGAGGAAACATACCTCAATATCATAAAAGCCATATATGAAAAACCCACAGTAAATATCATCCTAAACAGGGAAAAACTGAGAGTTTTTTCCCTAAGGTCAGGAACATGACAGGGTTGTCCAGTCTCACCACTATTGCTCAATATAGTACTGGAAGTCCTAGCCTCAGGAGTCAGACAACAAATAGAAATAAAAGGCATCCAAATCAACAAACAAGTCAAACTTTCACTCTTCACAGAGGACATGATGTTGTATATAAAAAACCCAAAAGACTCCAGCAAAAAATTGCTAGAACTCATGTAAGAATTCAGCAAAGTTGCAGGATATAAAATCAATGCACAGAAATCAGTTGCATTTCTATACACTAACAATGAAGTAACAGAAAAGAGAAATCAAGGAATCAACCCAATTTACAATTGCACCAAAATCATAAGGTACCTGGGAATAAACCTAACCAAAGGAATAAAGGATCTGTACTCTGAAAACATAGAGCATTTATGAAAGAAATTGAGGAAGACACAACAAGATGGAAAAACATCCCATCCTCATGGATTGGAAGAACAAATATTGTTAAAATGTCTATGCTACCCAAAGTAATCTATACATTCAATGCAATCTCTATCAAAATACCATCAACTTTTTTCACAGAGTTAGAACAAACAATCCTAATATTTGTATGCAACCAGAAAAGACCCCGAATAGCCAAAGGGGTGTTGAAAAAGAAAACCAAAGCTTGTGGCATCACAATTCCAGACTTCAAGCTATATTGCAAAGCTGTCGTCATCAAGACAGTATAGTACTGGCACAAAAACAGACACATAAATCAATGAAACAGAATAGAGAATCCAGAGACCTCAACTCTGTGGTCAACTAATCTTCGACAAAGCAGGAAAGAATATCCAATGGAAAAAAATCTCTTTAATAAATGTATTGAAATAATTGGACAGCCACATGCAGAAGAATGAAACTGGATCATTTTCTTACACCAGCAACCTCTTTAACCTTGGCCACAGCAACTTCTTGGTAGACACATCTGCAGAGGCAAAGGGAACAAAAGCAAAAATGAATTATTGGGACTTCATCAGGATAAAAAGCTTTTGTGTAGCAAAGGAAACCATAAAAGCAAAAGGCAACCTCATTCACAAGTGACATGCCAGATAAAGAGCTAGTATTGAAAATCTATAAAGAACTTGTCAGACTAAACACCCACAAAACAAAAAGTCCAGTTGGGAAATGGGCAGAAGATATGAACAGACATTTCTCCAAAGAAGACCTACACATGGCCAAAAAACACATTAAAAAAATGCTCAACATCACTTGACATCAGGGAAATCTAAATAAAAATTACAGTGAGATACAACCTCACACCAGTCAGAATGGCTAGAATTAACAAGTCAGAAAAGGATGGATGTTGGCTAGGATGTGGAGAAAGGGGAATCTTCTTACATTTTTGGTAGGAATGCAAGCTAGTACAGCCACTCCAGAAAACAGTATGGAGATTCCTCAAAAAGTTAAAAATGGAATCACCCTACAAACCACCAATTGCATTACTAGGTATTTATCCAAAGGACACAAACATAGTGATTCAAAGGGTATTTACACCGTGTTTATGGCAGCAATGTCCATAAAGAGCCAAAATATGGAAAGAGCCCAGATGTCCATCAACAGATGAATGGATAAGGAAGAAATGTGTGTGTGTGTGCATGCGCGCACACACACACACACACACACAATGGACTATTGCTCAGCCATTAAAAAGAATGAAGTCTTGTGATTTGTAATGACATGGATGGAACCAGAGGGCTAAGTGAAATAAGTCAGTCAAAGAAATACAAATGCTAGATGATTTCACTCATATGTGGAATTAAGAAACAAAACAGATAAACATAGGGAAAGGGGAGGAAAAATAAAATAAGATGAAAATAGAGAGGGAGGCAAAGCATAAGAGATGCTGAACTCTAGGAAACAAACGGAAATTTGCTGGAGGGGAGGTGGGTGGGAAGGGGTAATTGGGAGATAGGCATTAAGGAGGGCACTTTATATAATGAGCACTGGATGTTATATGCAACTGATGAATCACTAAATTCTACCCAGTAACTAATAATACAGTATATGTTAACTAAACTGAATTTAAATAAAGAATTTTTTTTAATGGGCTGAAACACAAATTTACACTAAAAAAAAAAAAAAAGGAAAGAAAAAGGAAAATTAAAAAAAGAAAGAAAGAAAAGAAATAGCAAGAGATAATGCAGTGTCCTGAAGCTAATAACATAATAACAGAATAGGGGACCTGTTAACACCCCAACCTTGAAGGTGAGGAAGGAGAGAGAGTTGTATAGAGAGGACATTTGGGAAGATTTGCAATGTCCAGAAAACACAGCTACCCTCCACTGATCTTCAGAGAGGGAGTGGATCTCCTTTTTCCCACTGATCCCATTTAGCTGAACCAGTGGAAGCCAGAGGCAAGGGGGCCAGTTAATATAGTTCATAAAGGTCAGCCTCAGCACAAACCAGGTGAAGAAGGATGTAGAGTAAATCTGGAAGGGCAAATGGAAAGTACCCAGCACACCGAGGTTAAGATATTCTGAAAACTTGCTAGGAAGTCTTGAATACTCTTCCTAAAGGTCATCACCTGTATGGTTGAGAAATCTTCCATGGAAGCTTTTTCCTGACTGCATACAAATTACATCCTTTTTATGAGACTGTTTTAACCACATCTTCATAATGAAAACATTGCTCGATTTGGCATTTGATTAGTGCAACACATAATACAAAATTGCAGAGGTTCAAAGCAGCTGAATAAAGACATTAAAAAAAAAAAAAGAACCAAAGCACCAGCCAGCAAATAGATGACTCAATGACCAGTGAAAATCAATGAGGCAAAGCCGTTTTTTTGAAATGAGTAATAGCCTCAGTAAAAATGAACTATATTCTCTTTATTAAGTCCTACAGTCCATATCCTACCACTTCCATTTAATATTCTTCTATTCTAGGAGCCCAGTCTCTCTTTTCTTTTTAACTTTTATTTCCTCATATCTTCACCTATATGAGGCAGTGGTATCTATCTATCCTACCTGCTATCTGTAGCTGTATAAAATAAATACTAATTATGTGACACGAGGGAGACATAGACAGATCTTAACTTTACCACAAAAAAACAGATTTGACACCTGTAATTCCTTCTAGTCTTTACCTATAGTGGAAATCTATATGGGTTCTTGGTGACCCTTGAGAAAACATTTTATCATAGATTCACCATCAGTGAACAAAGAGAAGAAAATCAGACACATGCACAGATAATCACTGTCTTTGGATGCACCAAACATAGACCTTGAGCACCTGGAATAGGGTCTCTTTTCTAACTATAAGTCTGACTTAGGTAATGTACAAAATTTACCTGTTCTGAAAATGTGATCAAGTTGTTTACAGTAGCAGCTGTAAGCCCTCTCATTATTTAGTGAGTCTGAAATTGGTTTAACTTTTGTTTTTAGTTTTCTGACTTCTACAATGTTATTTTATTCCTGCCATAGAACAGAATGGTCTCAAATAGTTTGGAGCCATGTTAATTCACACTATGCAGATATTATATAATATTTAAAATTATTTCAAAATTCTGGCTCTATCTGGAGCAGTATTTTTTTTTTAAGATTTATTTATTTATTCATGAGAGACAGAGAGAGAGAGAGAGAGAGGCAGAGACACAGGCAGAGGGAGAAACAGGCCCACGCAGGGAGCCCAATGCGGGACTGATCCCGGGACTCCAGAATCATGCCCTGGGCTGAAGGCAGACACTTAACCACTGAGCCATCCAGGTGTCCCTGGAGCAGTATTTTGAACTTCCTCACAGATACAGATAATTCAAGTGACCTTCAGGTCCTTTTTGAGATAAGCCATTTGCTATGATTATTTAATTTAAATTAATTCAAAAACATATACCGATGCTTCCTTATGTAGGGAAAAGAATAGATCCAAGTATGTTTTGTATCCACCCCTTACTGTTAAGGAACTTATAGTCTAATAGTAAAAAAAAAAAAAATGTATCTTTAATACATTAGTAAATTAGGTTAGTCAGAGCTGAAACACAGTGATGTGAAATTTCAAAGGTGGGAGAAAGCAGGTGATTTGGAATTGGATATTAAGACTGGGTAGGATTTTAATAGGTAGAGACCAGCTATTGAGAAAAAAAAAACCCATAACTGCTTTAAGCTCCTGTTTATTCATCTATAAAATGAAAGTAATATTATTTACTTCATTGGGTTTTTGTGAGGATTACATGAAAGAATGAATATAAAGCACTTTGCAAAGCTCATGAGAAGAACACAATAAATGTTAGCTTTAAAAATACTCTTTGCAGAGTTCAAGTAGCAGGAATGGACTGGTGGCCTTTGGGGAGTCTACAGTAGACTGAAACACAAGGGTGGTGAAGTGGAGTAAAGAGACAAGGCAGCAGAAGAAAGTTAAGTGAGAACTCTCATTCAGCAACATTTATTAAATACATTTTACCTACTGGAAAAATGGGGAAATTGTTTTAGAAACTAATGCTGTCTCTGTAGGGGCAAGGACTCTGTTTTCTGCTGTGTCCCCAATGCCTATAAAACAAAGCCAGGCACTGTTGATGCATAGTAACTATTTGTGGAATGACCTGACCTTGTTGGGGAGGTAATGAGGAGAGATTCCATAATCCTCAGCATGAGGAAATCCATCTCTGCAGAGACAAGTAGAGGAGGAAGAAGGAAAATTCTATCATTTCAAAGCCTCTGCTAAGGGAGTGTGTGTGTGTGTGTGTGTGTGTGTGTGTGTGTGTGTGTGTGTACATACTTAAGTGCACTTCTAAAGGATAGAGAATATGCACATTGGATGTACAGAGGCAGGCTGGAGAAGTAAAAGAGACAAAGAACGCTATTGGTTGCCATAATGAAGTAGCACCGCTGAGTCGCTGAGGGAGGGTCTGAGAGAAGGAGCTGCAGAAAAGAAAGGCAAGAAGTTGGAAAACCAAGAAAGAACTAAAAATATGATAATGGAAAATCCCCATCCTTCCAAAGTTCAGAGTGTTCACAAAAATACCCTGTGTAGGTTGTGTATA
Source organism: Vulpes vulpes (assembly GCF_048418805.1). Classification (NCBI taxonomy): domain Eukaryota; kingdom Metazoa; phylum Chordata; class Mammalia; order Carnivora; family Canidae; genus Vulpes; species Vulpes vulpes. The sequence continues at coordinate 179,429,599 of NC_132791.1, read as the reverse complement.
CAAATCAAGTGCCAAGTACTTATGTAGCATCAGGTACCACACTGGGATTGATACAGTCTAGGGAAGGAACAGACCAAAAGAAGTTTAATGCCTGTGACATTGAATATGCAATAGGAGCTGGACTGTAAGCCACTTGAACCTAGGAGTTTACCAAACTCTGGAAAAGGGAATTGGTCTTCCCATCAAATGAGGGTTAAAGAGATTAAATCACTTGAAAGATTAATTTCAAATGCAAGGTGATTTTGGCTGAGGCGGCCAGTACAACTAATACCCTGCTGGCTAATTCTGACCCAAGAGTCATCTCCACCAGAACAGGATCCCGTGTCTTTTCCTCCCCTTCCTTTCCACAAATAGGTTTTGTGCCTCTCCTGGGTACTCTCCCATCACGTTTATCATGGCCTTTATCCCATATCCTAACTGTCGGTTTATGTTTCTGCCTCTCTTATTAGACTTAACATAGAGGGTTGGGCAGAGTTTGAGCTGATTAGCATCAGTGCAGCAGGAAGGCTGCAACCTGAGTTGCAGACATTTGTAAAGAGGCACTAGGAGCCATTAGAGAAGAGAATCAGAAATATATAATCCAAGCTCAGAGTTCAGTTAGGAACCAGAACAAGGAAAACAAAAATATCAGAGACGTTATTAGGGGTTAGTTGTAATATTTGGCATATTCGTGGGGCCCTCCCACATAGTCCCATTTATCTCCAAACCTATAAAACAAGGTGCTTTGGGATCCTTTTTGGCCTGCATTTTGTTACCTAACACCATAACTTTTCTGAAATTTTCAGAAAAAATTTTTTCTTAATTTCAACAATCACAACTGTGGGGGAAAAAAATCTATCCTTTTTTCTGAAAAGCTGTGTTTATTCTCAAATGTTCTAGAAAGGATGGACATGTGTTTCATGCACACAGCCTCAACAATTTAATCCATAAAAAAGAAAAAGGAAAACTTTCAGTGATTATAACACAAAGCCAAGTATCTGTAGCTTGTCTTTGTGTTGATGACAGGGTTAGTGAGAGTATTTTTTTCCCTGTCTTTATTCTCTTGCCATTGAAGGAGGAAGTGATTAGACCAAATAATAATATTTAAAACCTCACAGCCCCAAGGAGCCGGAAATGAAAAACTGTATCTACTATATGGATGCTTTAGAGCCTGTGTTGTGCACTTGACCGGGGATTTTCCGTCACTTAAAGCTGCATGCACTCCTAGTGCCTGGACACAGCAGAACTAATCAGAGAGAAAGCTCAAAATCTCTGCATCTGAATGTCATCCCTTGTATTTGTTGATGCAAGCTAGAATCCCTCTCCATGTCTTAGGAGAACAAAACAGAATAGCCTAGAACACAGGAAATAGCACGGAATACTCAACTTGTTCTTGTAACTGCCTACACAAAGCAAAAAGGGTCCGAGAGGGTTTTAACATGTGAAGTGTTTGTGCAGAGACCTAGGACTTCTGTGACAGTATGTACAGAAGAATTAAACAACAAAAGCAGTTTGAACTATTTGTGTATTTTGTTGCTATGACTTCTCACTTTATCTTCTCTCTCTCTTTTGGTAAGGGAATAAAAATTGTTAAGTCTTTCATAAAGAAGATAAAAACATGGTTTTTGCTGTGAGTCAGATACTATGCATTGCTTTTATTGAATTAGCCAGAGAGTGCAGTGTTTTTCTTTGTGGTACAGGTAGCTCTGTGGACATGTATGTGCATCAGAACTAGGGGGCACATGCATGTTTTCCTGCATTGCCATCGAGTGTATTTGTGTCCTAGCACAGCCATGCGTGAAAGTTTGTGTGTGCCTAAGTGTGGCCGTGTGCAAAGGGAAGGGACTCCTGCTCCATTATTCCAAGCAATTAAACTCCGACAGCACAAGGATGAAGGAGAGGCCCTGATTTTCTTTTCCTTTGCAGTAATTGCCTCAGCAATCATCTTTGATCAGGGAAGAGCAGAGGAGGAGAGTCCTGAAAGTTGACATCCCTGGTATAAATATATACATTTACATACACGGGGGCAGCACAGCTCTGCAGCTTTTTACTGACGTCTCTGACCTGAAACCATTGTAGATCCATTGACACTTCATTTAATTGAATCCTTCCCTAGCAAGCCTGAGGACTTGAAAGGGGGAGGGGAGCAAGGATGGGTAATCAAGGTAGACTCTTCTGCCTGCATGTCTAAAAATGACAAGAAAGTAATTGCTTTTGAAAAGCAAAAAAAAAAAAAAACAGAAATAGCACAATTTGTTCTACTTAGTTAGATGCTAAAAGGAGATAAAGATTATGGGGGTTTTGCCCCAAACATACCAAAATCTCTACCCTGAGAGCAACACTGATTTGGATTTCTGTACAGATAGGAATGAGGGGTGTTTTTTTTTTTTTTTTTTGGTTTTGTTTTTAAAGAAGAAAGAAAAGATAATTCTAAGAAAGAGAAATCCAGAGTCTTCCCTGGTTCAAAATGGCCAGAGACAATAGTAAGATCATTCTGAGCCCAGAGCCACAGCACAGCCCCTTTTGTCAGCTTCAAATCAGGGAGCCAGAGGGTCGAATCAGTTTAACCTGCCTCCATGACACATCACCCACTCGCCTGACCCCAGAACGGCCTCATTTTTATGGATGCAGAAGCTCAGGGTGTAATTCATTCTCCGGCACACCCCGCTCGTTCAGTAGTAGCCTGCTTCTGCCACAAAGGTACGCTGCATATTCTGTGCCGCCTGAACCGATGAGATATCAGCCTGCCTCCTGTTTAATGCAGGAGTTATCCTGCTTTACAGCTGAAGAGTAATGTCCCTTACCTGCCATCAATCTGGGCGCCTAGATCAACCATGCAAATTAGCACATGTCCACAAACTCAAAGTCTTAGAGAAATCAATCTGGACCTGGAGGATGCAGGCAGCATGTTTAGGAAACATAAAATCTGAAGGATATTTAATAACCTTTGCCTCCTTTGTCATCCACTCTCCATATCTGCTTCTTCGGTTGTATGTTAATGAGAACACGAGAGCATGTGCACAGCAGGCAGCTGCTTTGCCCTTTGATTTAGTACATGGTACAATGCAAAACAAACAGGCAAACAAAGCAGCATAATAACAACACATTACTAGTATATATAGCACCTTTACAAAGCACTTGTACATACATTGGTAAATTTATTTAGACCTTTCAACAACCTTGATGATCCCTTATACAGATTGGGAAACTAAGGCCCATATAGTTCAAAGAACTCACACAAATTCTCACTGCTAACAAGCCACAGAGAAAGGAGTGCTGGGGTGCAGCATATTAGAGGACTCTGCTCTGGCTTTACCTTGGCTGCACCTCATCCCTTCCCACTGTTTGAGGAGTCCATGAGATCATGAGAGGGTACCTACTTATCACTCAGCACCCCTCCCCACCGCTAGACCACACTACAAACAGCATTCTCGAATTTTAAGTGCACTTCCAGGACCTGCATAAGACATTTTCCTGGGGCCATCCTTTTGGTCTACACCACCAAGCCCAAGGGGTGACTTTGCAGGAGTGGGGAATGAATGTCATATGTTTAGGCAGAATGTTCCCACATGTGTACGTGAAATCATTCATAGTGAGAGACAAAACCAGGGTGGTAAGAACAGGGAAATGGGGTTGGGGTCTGGAGGCTGTGAGCTAACTCCCCAAGCAGGAGTTCTCCTCTAAAGTCTGAGGACTCCTTACTAGAACTTGGCCTTCTAGGATATTTTGTTTTGTTTTGTTTTGTTTTGTTTTCCTTCTAGGATGTTAATAAAGGTATATATTTGTCAGAGTAGAAAGGTAGAACCTGTTTCATGGAGCCATTTGACATGTAACTTTTAAATATTTAGACATATGGTGTGCAGACCTCCATTTAGGCTCTCACCATGGGTTCTACAAATGTAGAAGTGGGCTGGCTGGAATAACATTGGTGTACATGGTAGAGATGAATGAAAATTTGGAAGAGACTATATTATCTAGATTGTCACAAGTTTCCATTAGCTCTCTTTAAAGGGCCAAACAATTTATTGGCCTTCATAATTCTAGCAGTTTTCCCAACAGTTCATGAAAGACTGAAGCACCAATGTGCCCAATAGTCAAGGGTACTGATGATGGATCTGGTGACAAAGTAAACAAGGATTTTATGTTTTATAAATGTATTAACACAAGCTGTGAGTTAATTACTTTGCCAGGTTCCTAAATAATATCATATTAGCCTAAAAATGTTAGGACCCTAGATAAAAGTGAAACCTTTCCTTCAGGCAGTTAGTAATTCTTCTTCATCAACAAGGGCAGGATTACTTAGCCTCAGATTCATGACTAAGCTGATCAGCTACCCATTTTCAGCAAGGGAATCAGTTCTGAGAGAAGGTACCCCAAAGCAGATGAGAAAATGTATTCATGTGGCTCACTTTAAAATTTCACATCAGGTTTCTTTTTTTCTTTTTAAGATTTTATTTATTTATTCATGAGAGACAAAGAGAGAGAGAGAGGGAGGCAGAGACAGGTAGAAGGAGCCTGATGCAGGACTCCATCCCAGGACCCCAGGATGATGACCTGAGCCAAAGGTAGATTCTCAACCACTAAGCCACCCAGACATCTCTCACATCTGGTTTCTATAGAGATTCTCCTACTAAATTAAGAGACATGCCAAATATGACCTCTTCAATGAAATTCTTTCCCCTAACACTGAACTTCTGCAACAACTTTGTATCTCTATAGGGCGAGTATTATACTCTTTCTTCATCAGTCATTCATGTTTCTCTTATCTTGCCTGATAGAGTATACAAGACTGGAATCCTGATATTCTCACCTTTAAATCCCTCAGATGCACAATGCACAGTAGGCATTCAGTGAATATTTAGCAAATAAATAGATAATTTCTACCTTTGTAATTGTTTTGTAGCTTTGAGGGAGTATATTTTTATATTTGCCACATTTTATGTGTTACATGATCTCCTCTATGGTAATTCTATAATTTTCAACCAAACCCTGAAGAAAGCCATTAAAAACATACAACAGGTTAGGACTCCTGAATGGCTCAGCGGTTGAGCGTCTGCCTTTGGCTCAGGGAGTGATCCTGGAGTCCCAGGATCGAGTTCTACATCAGGCTCCCTACATGGAGTCTGCCTCTCCCTCTGCGTATACCTCCACCTCTCTCTCTCTCTCTCTCTCTCTCTGTCTCTCATGAATCAAATAAATAAATAAATAAATAAATAAATAAATAAATAAATAAATAAAAATAACATACAACAGGCTTTTCTTTTACCCTGAGCATGGTCTTAGGGTAACGATATTCCTATATGTGAATAGAAAAATTTTTTAACAATTGGTATATGGACTGCATATTTGTGTTCCCCCACCCCAAAGTTCCTTATTTGAAATCCTAACCTCCAATATGATGATATTTGGAGATGGGACCTTTGGGAGGTAATTAGGCTTAGATGAGTTCACAAAGGTAGATTCCTCATGATGAGATTTATGTCCTTATAAGAAGCAGCACAAGAGAGCTTGTTCTCTCTCTCCACATACACGTTGGGGAAAGGCAGTGAAGATACAGTGGGAAGGCAGCCAGCTCAAGCCAGGAAGAGAATCATTACCAGGAACAGACCCTGCTGGAACTAGGTCTGGGACTTCTAGCCTCCAGAATTGTGAGAAAATTAATTTCTGTTGTTTAAATCATAGATCTATAGTTTTGTTATGGCAGCCCAAGCAGACTAAGACACCTTGGAATACTTCTGGCAGCAAATAACAAAAAACTCAACTTTTATTAGTTGAGTATATAAGAGAGACATTTACTCTCACATAGTAAGAGGATATTAGGACATTTATAGTTTCAAATACTCAAGAATATTATTATCATTAACTCAAAACCTTGTTGTCCTGTTCTACCATCTTTAGTATATTGGCTTTTGTCTCTGTGCTTGCTACTCAATGGTGATGACTGAGAAAGTATACAGTCAGGAAAGGAAATGAAAATAGGTGGCACACATAAGCCCAGTCATTTATTTATTTATTTATTTATTTAAGATTTTATTTATTTATTCATGAGAGACACAGAGAGGGAAAGAGGCAGAGACACAAGCAGAGAGAGAAGCAGGCTCCATGCAGGGAGCCTGATGTGGGACTCGATCCCAGGACTCCAGGATCATGCCCTGGGCCAAAGGCAGGCACTAAACCCCTGAGCCACCCAGGGATCCTCAGTCTCTTTTTTTTAGAAATCCAACTATTAGTAGCCCATCAGTAGACTTGCACAAAATTATCTTTGGCTCTGACTTTTTTAGTCACCTTAGCTTCAGTGGCTGAGAAGGTGAAAACCAAAGAAAGGACAATGGGATTGCCAAATAAGTTTAGGCAATCATGATCTATCCTCTGAGGAAAGAACATCACCACCTGAACAAAATATGGACTTTATAAGCCAAGAAAAAAAGTAGTACACGTCATTGAATGGCCAACAAATAGTGTCTGCCCTTCTCTGTCTGACTGTTTTCCCCAAATACCCCATATTGAGATTATTCTAAACTGAAAGTTCCCATTTCAGCAGTACTCCTGCTGTACTGTGTAGGTCGTATAGTGATTTGACATAATATCTAAATATGTCATACAAAAACCCCACAGACTCAAGAAAAAAAAAAGTATGATGGAAATATATAATTAGATATTTATAGAACATGATAAGTTCTGAAAGTCTTGCCCAGTAGTTTGTGTTTTTTTTTTTTTAAGATTTTATTCATCCATTCATGAAAGATACAGAGAGAGAAACAGAGACACAGGCAGAGGGAGAAGCAGGCTCCTCGGGGAAGCCATAGTGGGACTCGATCCCAGGTCTCCAGGATTATGCCCAGAGGAAGGTGGTGCCAAACCACTGAGCAACCTGGCTGCCCACCCAGTAGTTCTATACATTGGAATTACATAGGGAGTTTCCACAGAACACTAATACTCCAAACCAGACCAGCTAAGTTAGAATCTCTTTGAGCCCCTGGCATTGGTAAACTTCCCATGTGATTCTAATATGCAGCCAGTTTTGGGAATACTGCAAAATAGATGTATAGGAAGCCAAGATACCAATCATCTCTATTTTCAGCCTCTCTGGAAACCTGTTCCTAGCCCAGAAGAGTTTCTGTCGTAGTTTCTTAATAACCATATTTATTTATCATTAAGATATTACTTATGTGTGTATGATATGCACATAGCTCTGGTACAAGGCTGTGTATATTATTTAAAAATTTTTAAACAACCTACACTTTAAGAATTTTCTGTTCTATTGGGATAAATCAGTGAGTAATTTTCATTTAAACAAGATCATATTTGTTAAGGATCAGAAAGAGAAGTACAGATATGGACTTCAGGAGGTCAGATGAGGGACAAATAAATGAGAACAGCAATGGTCAGCAAAGGCCTTATATAGATATAAGGGAAATGTGGCTAGGCAATGGTAAAGGGGAAGCCATATTTATTGAGGATCACAATATGCTAACTCTGATATGTTTGGAATCTGGATAAATCAATTGATTCTCTTAGGGAATGGAATACAACACTAGAAATATTGAAGAAATGTCACAGATGAAGAGGACAGAATGGTTAGAGCAGGCCCTAAAATCCTAAGTTTGCAGAAAAAAAAAAAAACATTGCAGAGATCAGCTGGGGCTGGGGAATGATAAATTGGAAATTTCCACTAGGTAGTTGGAAATAAAGGAGTATACATGGGACACATCTGTTTGGGGTATAGACATGATTATGATAACTGTGAAGGTGGGCATGGAAGTAGAAAACTAGAAGCCGGACATTCACAAATGTCAAGGCACTCATACAGAACCCTCCAGGATGTCTCCCTTCTTGGAGTCAACACTGTGCCTTAAACATACCATCATTTTAGTATTTGACACAACCGTAGTGCAATTATTCATCAGTCAGCAAATATTTAACAGTCACTATTTGCCGAGTACAAGTGACATAGCAACAGATGATGCAAGCAGGAGCTACATTTTAGAAGAGAATATAAGAAAATATAAACAAGAAAAATTCAGAATGGTTAAGTTCAATGAAGAAGATATGATGGGATAATGTGAAACAGACTGTGATTGGGTGAATCTATTAACCAGAGTGGTCAGAGGACCTGAATGATGGGAAAGAAACAGCCATGCAAAGATCTGGGTAATGAGCATTCCAAAAAGGAGCAGTAAGTACAAAGAACCTGTGAAGGGAATGAGTCAGCATATTCAAATAACAAATAAGTAAAATAATCCAGACGCCAAAGGTTACATAGGTCGTCATGTTCAATTTATATATTTATATGAAATATCCAGAATAGTTAAGTCCATAAATATAGAAAATGATTGCCAGGGACTGAGGGAAGGAAGGAGTAAGGAGTGCCTACTTAATCGGCATGAGGTCTGATGGAAGGTGATGAGGATATTTTAGAACTAGATGGAGGTGTTGCTTAGACAGCACTGTGAATGTACTAAATGTCACTGAGTTGTGCTTTTTTTTTTTGAAAGATTTTATTTATTTATTCATGAGAGACACAGAGAAAGAGAGAGAGAGAGAGAGAGAGAGAGAGAGAGAGAGAGACAGGCAGAGGAAGAAGCAGGCTCCATGCAGGGAGCCTGACGTGGGATTTGATCCCGGGTCCCCAGGATCACACCCTGGGCTGAAGGCGGCGCTAAACCCCTGAGCCACCCAGGCTGCCCAGAGCCAGCCGGGCTGCTCTGAGTTGTGCTTTAAATGATTAACTTTATGAAATGTGAATTGCACCTTGATAAGAGAGACAAACGAAATGTCAGTTTCTTTAAATCATGGAAGGAACAGGTACAAACCCTATATTTAAGAAATTTGGCAGATAAAGGGAAGTAAGAAACAGTAAGATAGTTAGATGAACTATTGGCTCCCAAAAGTTTTTTTGGATAACGGGAAGATTTTTGTATATTTTAAGGCAAAGGGGAAAGGGTCAGACTGGTATGCAGGGGAATTCTCTGGGGTCTTCACCAGTCTAAGAAGCTGGAGACTTTGACATAACCCTATAGTACAGAGCTTGGTCACCATACACTCTGATAAAGAATGTTGCAATTATACCTGTAGGAGAAATGCACCTGGAAGAAGCATTTAAAAAGATCTAGTCCAGGGGATCCCTGGGTGGCTCAGTGGTCTAGCGCCTGCCTTTGGCCCAGGGCGTGATCCTGGAGTCCCGGGATCGAGTCCCACATCAGGCTCCCTGCGTGGAACCTGCTTCTCCTTCTGCCTATCTCTGCTTCTCTCCCTTTCTCTGTGTGTCTCATGACTAAATAAATAAAATATTTTTTTAAAAATGATCGAGTCCACACTCTATTTACTAATGCGGTAGCCAGCTCTCCTAGTTTAAGTGACTTTACCAAGCTCATAGCCTGGTGATGGAAACCAAGTCTCCAAGCTTACCAGGTATAACAACCATGTATATATTTACTTTATTAATAGTTGAGATTATCCACATAGGCTATTTACTGTTTCACCTGTAGTTTATCCTTAATTTTGAATTTTTTCATTCCGTGAATGTGCATAAATGCTAGGAATTCAGGAGATGGACATATTTGGCTGATGAGTTCTATTATCCTAATTATAACACGTGTGTCATTAAGTTTCAAGACCCAGTAGCCTGATAATGTTGCCAAAATGTAGCATGCTGGGGACTTACTTATCTTTCTAGGCCTGAGTGTGGTAGCAAATGAAGTTTGATATTTGTCTGTGCTTATGGGTGTGTCTCTGTGTGAGAGATATCTCTAATTAATTAATTAATTAATTAACTTATTAAATAGGGAATACATTCTTAGAATTCATAAAGTACAGAAGGTACTCTTTCTCTGTGTCTCCCACCTACTCAGTTCTCTTGCTGAAGGCAATCCATGTTACCAAGTTTTTGTGTGTCCTTTTAAATATATTTTATGCATATACAAGCAAATATATACCTGCATATACTCCCCTCCCCATTTTTATACCAATACACACTAAGCATCCTGCTCTGCATCTTTTATATATATATATATATATATATATATATATATATATTTCACGTTTATAGGTATTTATGATCTTTCTGGACCTCTCCTGTCATCTATTTCATTTTTCTGCAATGATTACAGAGAAGGAATTTCTGTGTAGCAGAGTCCTCAGTCATTTCTATAGCTTCATGATATCCCATTGTTGGCTAAACCATTATTTATTTAACCAGCCTCCTACTGATAGACATTTAGGTAGTAGTTAATCTTTTACTAGTATGAAGTTGTGACACAATGCTATTTCACCTGTGTGAAGATATATCTGTGGAATAAATTCATAGAACCGGACTTGCTAGGTCAAAGAGTATGTGCATATCATTTTAATGGATCTTAAAAAATTGAATCCCATAGATACTATGCCAGTTTTCACTTCCACCAGCAATGTGTAGAAAAACTTTTTTTTTGCCATATCTTCACTAATACATTGTATTATCGGGATCTTTCGGTGGCTCAGCGGTTTCGCGCCTGCCTTTGGCCCAGGGGTGATCCTGGAGTCCCGGGATCGAGTCCCAGGTGGGGCTCCCGGCATGGAGCCTGCTTGTCCCTCCGCCTGTGTCTCTGCCTCTCTCTCTATCATAAATAAATAAATAAATAAATAAATAAATAAATAAATAAATAAATATTTTTAAAAAATACATTGTATTATCAATAATTTTGGAGTTTTGACAATGTATTCAGTATTAAATTGTATCTCAGTGAGAATTTAATTTGTATTTCTCTTACTGTGAGTGAGATTGCTTTTTATGTTTAAAATAATTTTATTTCTTTTCCTATGAACTATTTGCTGGTTTTGCATTAGGTTATTATACTTTTATTTTATTTTAATTTTTTAAAAGAATTTATTTATTTATTCATGAAAATACACAGAGAGAAGAGAGAGAGAGAGAGAGAGGCAGAAACACAGGCATGCCCTGTGCTGAAGGCGGTGCTAAACCGCTGAGCCACCGGGACTGCCCATGTTATTATACTTTTATACATTAATTTATATAAGCTTTTTATACATTATATAAATTAGCAACTTGTCTATGACATGAATTACAAAGTTTCCCAGTCTGTCATCTCTCTCTTATTTTGGTAATTATGAGTTTTGCAATACAGAAATTGGTTTTTGATTTTAATATTATGAAGTTATGAATCCTTATATTATGACTTCTGGAGTTTGTGCCATATTTTAGGAAGGACTTTTCTCACTCCCATATTATTTTTTTAATGCTCTCATTATTTCTTCTAGTAATGTTGTGCTTTTATTTGTATATTTTTAATTCATCTAGAATTTATTTTGGTGCATTTGTTGGGTACTGTCCCAATGCCATTTTTCCCTTACTGAGCAAATGTCATTTGTGTTTATTCCTGCAGTATAACTTGAATCAAAATATTGCTCCAAATATCCAAATGAAATCAATATTAATTGAATTCCTTCTATGTTTAAAGGCATAATTTCATGTTTTCTTTTTAATTTTCCTTTTGTTTCAAATATTTTATTTATTTATTAATTTATTTATTTATTTATTTATTTATTTATTTGAGAGAGAGAGAGTGGGGGGGGGGTGCCCAGGCAGAGGGAGAAGCAGACTCCCCAGTAAACAGGGAGCCTGAGGCCAACTCAATCCCAGGGTAGAAGGCAGATGCTTAACCAACTGAGACACCCAGGTGCCCCTTTAATTTTCCCTTTTAAGAAGAAAGAAGATAGAATTTTAAGTTCCGAGATCCAGAAGCTTCTTTTAGTAGGGAAAACAAACAAAAAAATCTTCATTCAACAATGTAAGTCTTGCTATCACTATGAACTGATTATAATCCTATTAAGTGAGACAACAAGCTAGTTCAAGCTACATGCAAAGAAAGTACAAATGATTCTTTGTAGGTATGAGACCTCCTCTATAACCAGGGCAGGGAAATTAAATAGATAACAAGAGAGATCTTACAAACCACAATATCTATGAACATGAGATGCTGCTTTATAAAAACAGTGGTAAACATTCACTTGAAATAATGCTTATGGCCTCAAAATGGACCAGTATTAAGAGATTCTAAAATAAGGCATTGTCTTTCTTTTTTTTTAATTCCAGTGTAAGTTAACATATAGTGCTATATTAGTTTCAGATATACAGTATAGTGATCCAATAGTTCCATACATTACTGAGTGTTCATCAAGACAAGTGTACTCCTAATCCCCATCACCTATTTAATACATCCCCCCACCCACTTCCTCTCTGGTAACCATCTATTTGTTCTCTATAGTTAAGAAACTTTTTTGGTTTGTCTCTCTCTCTCCTTTTTTTTTTTTTTTTTTTTTACTTTTGTTCATTTGTTTTATTTCTTGAATTCCCATATATCAGTGAAATCATATGGTATTTGTCTTTCTCTAACTGGCTTATTTTGCTTAGCATGATATACTCTAGCTCCATCATGTTGTTGCAAATGGCAAGATTTCCTTCTTTTTTATGGCTGGATAATATTCCATTATATATTATTAATATATTATATTATTATAATTAATATATTATATATAATGGAATATTATCCATTGTAGTATATATATATGTATATATATATATACATACTACAGTTATGTGTATATATATATATATATACACTAACTGTCTGACTTTGGGAACATAGTTAGGATCCATACCCTGGGAAAGGCTCTACTAATACTCTAGATGCATGTGTGTGCATATGTGTGTGTGATTAATTCACATAGCATGTTAAAGAAATATTTCTGATGGGGAAAGGAACAGGAATGAAAGAGCTAGTGGATATGAGTCACTGGAAGGGGAAAGAACAGAATACAATTAGCAAATATAGGGATATGTACTCTTTTTTAAATTCAATTTTATTTAAATTCAATTAATTAATATATAGTATATTATTAGTTTCAGAGGAGAGTTCATTGATTCATCAGTTGCATCTAACATTCAGTGCTCATTACATCACATGTCCTCCTTAATGCCCACCAACTCGTTACCCCATCCCCCAACATCCTTTTCCTCCAGCAACCCTCAGTTTGTTTCCTATAGTTAAAGAGTCTCTTATGATTGGTCTCCCTCTCTGATTTTATCTTGTTCTATTTTTCCTCCCTTCCCTTATGATCTTCTATTTTGTTTCTTAAATTCCACATATGAATGAAATCATATGATAATTATCTCTCTATGATTGACTTATTTCACTTAGCATAATACCTTCTAGTTCCATCCACATCATGGCAAATGGCAAAATTTAATTCTTTTTGATGGCTGAGTAATATTCCATTATGTATATATACCATATCTTTAGCCATTTGTCTGTCAGTGAACAACTGTCCTCTTTCCACAGTTTGGCTAGTGTAGATATTACTGCTATACATTGTGGTGAATGTGCCCCTTTGAATCACTATGTTTGTGTCCTTTGGATAAATACCTAGTAGTATAATTGCTGAGTCATAGGGTAGTTCTATTTTCAACTTTTTAAAAAAGATTTTATTTATTTAATTCGTGAGAGACACAGAGAGAGGGAGAGAGTCCTACTAACAGTGTAAGAGCGTTCTCCTTTCTCTGCTTTCCTGATTTGTTACATCTATCTTTCCTGACTTGTTAATTTTAATTCTAGCCATTTTGAGGTAGTATCTCACTGTTATTTTGATTTTGATGCCAAGTGATGTTAAGCATTTTTTCATGTGTCTGTTAATCATTTGTATGTCCTCTTTGGAGAAATGTCTGTTCATGTCTTCTGCCCATTTCTTGACTGGATTTTTTGTTCTTTGGGTGTTGAGTTTGATAAGTTGTTTATAGGTTTTGGATACTAGCTCTTTATCTGATAAGACCTTTGCAAATATCTTCTTTTTTTTTTTAAGATTTTATTTATTCATGAGAGACACATAGAGACAGGCAGAGACACAGGCAGAGGGAGAAGCAGGCTCTAAGCAGGGAGCCCGACATGGGACTCTATCCTGGGTCTCCAGGATCAGGCCCTGGGCCGAAAGCGGTGCTAAACCACCGAGTCACCCAGGCTGCCCGTAAATATCTTCTCTTATCTGTAGGTTGTCTTTTGGTTTTCTTAACTGTTTCCTTTGCTGTGCAAAAGCTTTTTATCTTAGTAAAGTACCAGTAATTCATTTTTTGCTTTTGTTTCCCTTGCTTTTGGAAATGTGCCTAGCAAGAAGTTGCTGCAGCCAAGGCCATAGAAGTTGCTGCCTGTATTCTCCTCTAGGATTTTGATGGATTCCTGTCTCACATTTAGGTCTTTCATCCATTTTGAGATTATTTTTGTGTATGATGTAAGAAAATGGTCCAATTTCATTCCTATGCATGTGGCTATCCAATTTTCCCAACATCATTTATAGAAGAGACTATCTTTTTTCCATTGAATATTTTTTGTTTCATCAGAGATTCATTGACCATAGTGTTGAGGGTCCATTTTGGGGTTCTCTATTTTGTTCCATTGATCTGTGTCTGTTTTTGTGCCAGTACCATACTGTCTTGATGATGACAGCTCTATAATATAGCTTGAAGTCTGGAATTGTGATGCTACAACCCTTGGTTTTCTTTTTCAACATTCCTTTGGCTATTTGGGGTCTTTTCTGGTTGCATACAAATTTTAGGATTGTTTGTTCCAGCTCTGTGAGAAATGTTGATGATATTTTTATTGGGATTGCATTAAATGTGATACCTACTCTTTTAAAGAGAGTGAATAGGAAAGGGAGGCATCTGAGAAGTTTGATACTTATCTATAGTGGGTTGAATGGTGTTCCTCCCCCACCCCCACAGCCCCCAAATTCATATCCATCCAGAATCCCAGAATCCAAAGACCTTATTTGGAAAAAGGGTCTTTGCAGATGTAATTAGTCAAGTTGAGGTCATAGTGAATTAATCTGGGCCCTAAATCCAAAGACTGATGTCCTTCCTTATAAGAAGAGGAGAGAATACACAGATTCAGAGGGAAGATAGTGTGAAGACAAAGGCAGATATTGGAGTGATGTTCCTACAAGCCAAGAAATACCAAGGATTGTCAGGAGCCACCAGAAGCTGGAGGAGGAAAGGAAGAGTCCTGTCTAGAGACTTCAGAAAGAGTGTAGCCTTGCCAACACCTTGATTTTATACTGCTAGCCTCTCAAATTATGAGAGAATAGATTTCCCCTGTTTTAAACCACCCAGTTTGTGGTAATTTTTTACAACAGCTCTAGGAATTGAACACACCACCCTTTTGGAACTTAATAGACCACCCTAAACAGAAGTTTTTCCTCTCTGTGTCCCATCTGTCGTTTTTCAAAGTATGCTTTAAATGAAAATATTCTCTTAAGGTGGATCTTTGAGTATTCAGTTTTACCCGACCATGCTGTGACCTGATACTCACTAGCTATATGCCTCTTGCAATTTTTTTATCTGTAAAATGAAAGAAGAATACTTGTTTCCTTCATAGAGTTATTATTTTTAAAAGATGTGCAAAGTACTATTTATACTATAAAATAATAAATGTACACTTGGTTATTATTATTGCAACTTTCTAAATAGTAAGTCCAAATAGTCACCAGCCCAGACTTTTATTTTTATGAGCCTAATTTAACCCACAACAATATTCCTAATAAAAAATTATCTCTTCTAATTTCCCTATATAAATTATCTTCCTTGAGAAAATTCTCAAAATCTTCCTTTCCAAAGATGATTTATTAATAATAACTTTCCTTAGTCATTGAACATTTCATTTCCTCTTATCTTAAATCATGGTTGTCAATGAAGATATGCAACTTATGTATTCATTATTGTAAATATTACTAAATGTCCATATGCCAGGCACTGTGCTTGGTAATTGAGACTGGGTGTTCAAAAGCAAGATAACAAAGCAGGTTAAGGGATAGGGAGTAGGCTCTGAGGTGGGTGACCTCTGAGAAGGTGATATTTGAGCCAATACCTAAAGAACAAGAGGAGCAGCCATGTAAAGATCTGGGGATAGAGCCTTCCAGGCAAAGAAGAGCACTGAGTGCCCAGTACACAGGATATTTGAGTGTTTTAAGATCAGAACACTACTAAATCAGTAGTATCTGATTTAATTTGTAAAAGATTGCTTTGGCTGCTGTGAGAACTGATCTCAAGTTGTAAAAGTAAAGGCAGGCAGGCCCAATAGGAGGTTTCTGAGGATAATATGATGGTGGCTTGGACAAAAATGGCCTTGGGGTACCGGTGTGGACAGACCCGGACACATCTGAAGGGACAAGCAGCACACCTCATGGATGGGTGAGATATTTGGCTGAGGGGGAAAAGAAAAGAGCTCAGATAACCTGACTCTTTTCACCATAAACAGCTCTGATTGAAAGCAGTCCCACTAATGCACCAAATTCTATAAATTACTGTTCACATATCTCTCTCCCACTGGAGTAAATCTGCATTTTCTACTGGAAGAAAAACAAATGTAGCTGAGCTCAGTTGTCCATTTTGGCTGCTCAGAAGACAACTTTATTTAAAGGTACACACAAAAAAAATAAATTTTCTAGGAGCCCCTGCTCTTTTTAGGGCCATGAATATCTTTGCCTTTATTTAAATCTGCTAAGGAAGGCTAAGGGCATTGATCTTTCCCCTGATTCTGGTATAGGTTAAGAGAATTTGGGCTATTACGTTTTTCTATGTCTGTCATCTGAGAAATGGGGATATCAGTGCCCACTCTGCAGAGGTTTTCTGACAATTAAATAGAATAACACATAGTCTGGCAACTAGCTTCAACTAGCTTTAACTTTAGTAAAAAGTAACAATGGTAGTGATGATGATCAGTGTGTCAGGAGATTAGAGGTGTGAAATTAACCTGATTCCCACCAGCTTGGGATCATCCAATTCCATCTAAGTCTCTCCATTATAGGGACACCTGGGTGGCTCAACAGTTGAGCGTCTGCCTTTGGCTCAGGGCATGATCCTGGGGTCCGGGATCAAGTCCTACATTGGGCTCCTTGCAGAGAGCCTGCTTCTCCCTCTGCCTATGTTTCTGCCTCTCTCTCTCTCTCTCTCTCTCTCTCTCTCTCTCTGTCGCTCATGAATAAATAAATAAAATCTTAAAAAAAAATAAGTCTCTCCACTACCAAAAACTCTTATTATAACTCGAACCTGCGTCTTCACATAAAGGAATAGCCTGCAATTTGTAAAGTATTATTGGTTCTTCCATAGTATCAGTTCAGGCTGACCAGGTAACCTCTTGGTGTTACTGTATTACTTATTCCTAGTTCTTTCATGAGGTATAGGAATAATTTTTTGAAACAGAAGCAAGAACAAAAGTTTCTGATAAAATAATGAGCCTTTCTTATTTTGAGCTTTCCTTTGATGCTTGCCACCTACCTCCCATTACGGCTCTTTGTCCACCATTTAAAAGGCCAGTGTTCTCAATTTGTGCCCAGCTGGAAAGAGACCATTGAGCTGAAGAGTGCAAAGAAGCTAAGAAATCACACTGAGATGATATTTTCCTTTATGAGACACTTCAACAATCATAACAGAGAATGTCTTATGAGCTGACCATCAGTTTTAAATATGAAAAATACTTCCTGGCTTAGGGGCAGTCATTATGCCCTTATATTTTATATGTCACTAACAAAGCAAATGGGAGGTTTGTCTTATATAAATAACATACCTAACAAAAGGAGCAAAAGAGATAGATAAAAATGACTGCTTCCTAAATGCTGATCTGTACCGAGTCCAGCACATTTGGCAAAAGGGCTGCATGCTTGATCACCCCTCTCCATTTCAGTCTATTTTCTCATAATGCATCACTATTTTTGTATGATTTTGATACCTTCTTTCATGTTTTTAATTGCTTTAAGCACACTTAATTTGCAGTTTCTACCAGGTTGTTCTATCTTCTGAAATTCTCAGAGCTCTACATCTGCTCTCTTTTTTGTCTACTCCTCTCACTCATGGTTTCTAGTTTTGTAACATGTGGATATATCTTCAGTAGAGTTTGCTCTGTGAAAATCCCAGCTGACCCTCCAGGGTACTTTTGGGTTTGAAAAAATCCCAGCTGACCCTCCAGGATATTTTTGGGTTTGCTCCTGCCAGAGGCCACGGCTATGTTACTAGCCTGAGACCAAGTTTGATTTTAATTTTTCAGCCTAGAGGTCTCTGAACTTGGTGAATAGTAAAGATAATTCTTCAAACCTGTAAGGCATAGTCACACATTCTCAGGGGAGACTTTTTCCCACCCATGGGCCAGAAGATGTCAAGCATCCTTGGAACAACAGCTGGGTTTTTTCTCCCCTAGGCTATCTTCTTAAGGATCCCAGTTTTGCATGAGGATATCCAACTTCCTAACTTGCATGGGCCCCTGTCCCCACATGAGTGTTAAAAGCTATTCCTTACCATCACTGAGACGGAACAGTACTCCTCAAGGCAGATACATGTTCCATGGCTTACCGCTCTCATTTCAATTTTTCAATTCCTTATTTGTACCTAGCATTTGGGAGTTCTGTACTTGCAAGTTTAGCCATTTATTTAAAAGAGCACGTGTTCTACTGTATTTGGAATATCTTAACATTTTTGATGAAAGGAACATTTCTGTTCTACCATATGGCTGGAAATGGAAATATCAATTTATTCTTCATACTGTACCCAGAGAGAACTTTTCATATGACATACAAATCTGATCTTGTTATCAGTATTACTTAAAACACTATAGTGGCTTCTTAGTGATTTTAGGATGGAAACTAATCCATAATCTACAAGGCCCTGAATGAACCTTACCTATTTCCCCAACCTCATGTTGTACCATTTCCCTTCTCCTCTCTGTGTTCTCACAGAGGGTTCTTTCAGTTCCTAGAATGCACCTCACTCCTTCTTCCCATAGTAGCTTTGCTAGTTCTGTTCCCTATTTCTAGAATACTCTCATGTCTTCTCAGTTCCCTTATGCTTCAGACCTCAACATAATTGTGCAATGGCAGTCATCTAGGTAACTTTCCTCTGATATATGTGTATATTGGCTAAGATACCCTCTCCCTATCACACCTACCACAGTTATGCCTTCACATTTATGTTTGAAATTATTTTTTTAAATGTCTCTCTCACCTACTGAACTGCAAGCTCTGTGAAGGCAGGTGCCATGTCTATTCTTGTTTAACATTTCTATTAGTAAGAGTAACACTAACGGCTATATTGATGCTAACACAAAACATCCTCAGTAACTTAACTCCATAAAGACTTATTCGTACCATAGTCCAGGGCAGGTCACGCAACTCTTTTCAACTGGATCCCAGAGACCTAGGTTGTACCACCGTCTTCAACATATTGCTATCCAGGTTACAGCGGAAGGGAAAGAGAACAGGGATAAAGTACAAGGTTTTTGTGAGCTAGGCAAGGCGTGCCTCAATCCTACCCACATTCTTTAGGCCAGAACTCAGTCACAAGGCTCTAGAGATTACCCAGGAAGAAGAAGAGAAAATGGTTATCAACAAGCACTCAAGTCTCTGCCACCCCATTGTATTTTTACAAAAGAGCAGCTCCTCATATTAGGAAGTTCTCAACAAGCACAGATTGAATGAATGAACGAATGGATGGAGAATGGATGGATGGTTTTGTTATCATGGATTCAGGTAGTCTATAAATTCTTTGAGTATAGACACCATATCTGTATTGCCCATCATGAGAGAGAAGTTTTGGGTACATAGTGAAGCTCACCCAAGAATAAATGATCACCACCACTTGAAAGATTCCAGGGAGGAGACAGACTGCTAGTAGATCATCAAAGAAAGATATGGAATGAGATTGGAAAAGCAATTTAAGAAGTGAAGTTGTAAAGGTGTGGAGTGGTTAAGGGAAAAAAATAGAAGACATGATGAAGAAATGTTAGTATGTGCATAGGTAAGAGTAACAAGGAAAGGAATCAATGGAGAATGGGGAAACTAGAAGGGATAATGCTTCCCCTGGCTAGTGTAGCAAAACACTGTGTCTGCTGAATCCCAGACTCCATCGTTTTTTCTTTTGATTAATTATAGACTTACATCTAGGAATAAGGATGCCTCTTTAGTGAAATAGCACCTTTTCTCCTCCCATTTTGACCCTTAGTGTTTAAAATAAGTAAAATGTACCCAGGAAGTATGTATTTGGGTGGACCAGAAGTTAGTACTACAGAAGGCATTTTGCCCCTGACCATTTAGAATGGTAAACCACACTAGTTCCAGCCCCAGCTGTCAGGCCAGGATTTCTCCCTAGCCCTTCTTCTAATCAATACATAAAGCTGCCTGGTGCCATCGGGAGGGAGCTGTATTTTAAAAAAATGAATGAAGTAGAACAGCCAAAATCTTTCCATTCTTTATGCTCTTCTCTGCAGCTTTCTGCCCACGGAGGGACCACTATAAGAGCTGCAGATGAGCAGCATGAGGGTGCCACCCTCTCCTGCCCCGAGAAAGGGTCAGGGTTACGAAAGTAGCCAACCCTACATCACGGGCTTCTGAAATGCACTGTCGGAGTTAGTGACAGGGGAGCTGCTCTACCTCTGGGGCTACAGCAGTGCAGTGAGCTTTAGTGGATCAATACTTTAGTCTTGTCATGCTAATTGCTCATTGGTTGACATTCATGATCCTTCCTTGCTCCCTCCCTATGTAAACTCTTTACAGCTGGAACAGCGAGATGCAAAAATCCTGAACCTTCAAAGCCAGCTCCTGCAGAAGAGAGAGGGCCTGGCAGCTGAGGTATGGTGCTCCTCATTTTTTGCCCCCCTTTAAAAAGCTTCATGTGTGTCTGCATGTGGTCGTGTGATAGGGAGGCGCACGAAGAAATGCCTGGGGTAACTGCAACACATAAATGATACTACCTTTTCAGAACAAAACAGTATCTCCTCCCCTTCCACTCCTCCCCATCCCCCTCCCCTAAAAAAACCCAGAAAACAGAAAAATACCCACCCCTTCTATGAGTTTGGTTGCAAACCTTCTTCTGCTTTGGCAAATGTGTCACCCTCCACCAGCTCACAATGAACATATACCTACACTATCCTCTTTGCTCCCAGACTAGGGCATGTCAGACTGAGCTGCCATGCATGTGCGCTTGTGCATGTGTGTGTGTGTTTGTATGTGTGATCACGCCTACCATATTGGCTTCCTGTCCCTGGGACATCAGCTTTTCTAGCTGGCTGAGCCTGTCCCCACAACCACTGTTGCCACTGAGACCACCCCAACTCCTACCCTATAAGCTTCAGGCCTGTGCTATGCAGGGTTTTGTTAAGCCGTTTAGTATTAATTGATTTTTTTTTCCATTTTTTTCTTTCTTTCCCTGGGCGGGTCAATAGCTGGATGCTTCAGGAGCAGAGGATCTATCAACTGCAGACCAAACATAGGGAGACGCAGGCAGACCTGGAACAGAAACCCAGCCAGCTCCAGCCGCTCCGAAGAATACGTGGTGGCCACAGTCGGCAGCAGGAAGCATGAGGCAGGAAATGACCCAATCCTTGAGGGCTGGTAAGTTTCCTCACTTTTGGGAAGTGAGGCAAATGATAACCAAGTCTTTCTTTCCTTACTCAAAAGAGGCAGCAGCATTTTTGTTGATTTCAGTTAACAAACTAAAGATCAAAATTGGGATGCCCCCCCCCCCAAAACTGGGAGGATTGGAGGGGTTGTGGGAGAGTTTGCGGGTTAGATGAGGGCTAACCAAACTCCGGTCCTAAGGTGAGCCACTGTAGCCAAGCAGATGTCCTGGGTATTGATTCCTGCCTCCTGATATTGATTTCCTCTTGGGGCCAAGAATGGGGTGGACCTACAGAGGACAAGAGGAGAACCGACACCCTCCCAGAGGGCCAGGCAGCCCTAATCGGTGATAACAGTGTTAAGTGGTCAGCCTGGAGATGAGGTTTGCACAGATCTATTGATCTGCACTCCCCTGGGATATAAATCCTTCTGAATTTGCTTCCATGATATAAATATTTATAATTAAAATAGCCTAGGAGCCTCTTTCAGGCACAGGGAGGGTGGCCCATCCCAGGGTAGGTGTGGTATCAGTCTCTGCCATCTCCGCTCTTGTACGCTCTTCCCACTCTCGAATCTGTTTATTCATCTCTGCTTTCTCTTCTGAACCCTATTTTGCTCACCCTCTGAGTGACAGGCACAATGTTTCAGACTATCAGAAGCCAGGAAAAATCTATTCTTTCTGAATGCAGCCTCCAGCTGAGGAGGGAGTACAACCCCCCCCCCCCACCCCCACCCCCAGCCAATGCTACACAGTTTCATGTGCATTCAGGAGCCTGGACTCAGAAAGGAATGGGCTGTTTTGGGGGGAGTAAGGGAAAGACTACTTTAGTTGTTGCTTTGTTCTTGCTTTCATTGGGGCATCTGATTGGATCCAGTAACAAACAGCCTTATGGCACAAATGTATTAACCAGTGCCAAGACCCTGTGTTGGCTCACTTGCGGTTAAATCTAGAAAAATCTGAAGGGCCTCAACACTCCTGTGTCTCAGCACCTCATGAATCTAAGCTCATACGAAGTGAACAGAGCATCCCTTACTCAAGAAAATGGAAAAAAGAAAGGATGCTAAGGACTGATTTGGAGGCAGAGCCCTTGAAGCCAGCTGGAAAGACTAAGACCATTGACCAAAGCTTTGTCCACTGCAAGAACAATCTTATAAAGGATTGAAACCGTTCAACTTTAATTTTTTTAAATCTGGGTGGTATGGAGAATTTTTGAAGTCATTGACTGTGCTTCCTTAACCTACCATGGGCTTTAGTGTCCAGGATACAAATCTGTTCACCCTGAATTCATCATTTGCTTTGATTTCCAGGATATAATCTTTTCAGTTTTGGAATTTCTCTTTCTATCAGGCATCTGCCTTGCTTCAGTGCTTATATCTTGAACTGTGTGTCTTTGTGTGTTTGGCCTCAGCAGGTTTCATTAATTTGTAATTGATGCCTACAAAACTGTTTAAGGACTTCTGGATCTTATTCTTGTTGAGGAGGTGTGTTGGTGGATGTGCATGCGCTGTGTAGGATGTGGGGAGAATTCATTGGGTTTTACTTCTCCGCATTTCAGAATGGTTAGTCACTTCAGTCCTATCTGTGTGAGTTAATAAATATATGTCTGTGTATCTCTGTGCAGGTGTCTGTACTTGGGAAACAATGGACATGAGCAGGTTAGAGTGGTGCCCCATATTTCTCTTGCATTTGCATTAACTCTTTCTTTCCCAGATGCATATTAAGCTTTGCTCTCTATTTTTCCTTTTTATTCAGGGATGGTAGTTTCAGAACTCAAATCTAGCTCATTTGTCTCTTTTAGCAAATGATTGAGGGTTAGGGACTATTCCAATTGGCAGTCAGGGGTCTGTATTTTGGACTCCATTTGGCTTAGATAATTTATACAGAATAAAGTCTAACAGGTATAATCACAACAGCCTTGACTTTAGAATGTTTCTAAGCATTCTTGAGGTTGAAAAATACTTCAAGCTAAAAATGGAAGAATGTTCTGGTTAGTAACTTGTATGCCTCTGTGGTAATAGAAAGAATTGGAATGCAGTTCTCTTTGTTTGATTTATATGGCGATACTCAGAATGTGAAAGGTGTATTTTACTGTAGAAATAAACTTTCAACACTGACCTAGAGAATAGAAGACTCAGGCCAGCACTTAAACACTTCTCTGCTAGGTTATAATGAAAAGCATAATTAATAAGAATAGAATTTTTTAGGAAGAAAAATCCTGAGATTATTATCTTTCTCCCATTGTTTGCAATATTTGTCAACATCTGCTTGCATGATTCCTGTGAAGAACAAGCTTATTTGGGGAAAGTGATCTAAATTTTAGAATTGAATGCACTCCACTAATTAAATGTGTTTTCTTGTCATCTAAGGGCCACTAAATCTAAACAGCACATGCATAAATTCATTGCTGTCTTGTGTTCCTACAGGTCATATTTGAAAGCTTGTTACCAGCCATAGGGAAATGATTATTATGGAATAATCCAGTGGCTTAGGATAGTAAGCTTCAGTGTCTTCAATCTTTTAAGAATTTAATTCCTGTGTTATAGATACATGTCATATGATACATCTGCCTTTTATATTTTATACATATAGATATATTTTTCAATCCACTTGCCTAAAAGGTTCTATATTCAATGTATTTCTAATACAAGGATAGAAACATTTCACTGTTATTTCTGTATTTATAACATAAAATATAATATTTCACTATTATTTCTATATACAAATATATGTATTATGTTTCAAGCCTTTGTGAGCATCTTGACATACTCATTTGACCCTCAGAGCAAACTTGTAAGTTAGAACAGAGTCATTACCTCCATTTTACCAATAATAAACATGCACAACTCAGATATTGGTATCAGATTTGGGCCAATGACCTAAGGGAATGAACCCCTGGTCAAGTGCTTTTTCCTAGGTTACCAACTGCCTCCATTAATATTTGATAAAATTTTAGCATGTTCTATATTTCTACCACCTCTCACTACCATTGAAATGCATATAAGGCAAATGTTGGTTGATCTTACATGATCATTAGTATTCTGCTCATGCAAGAAAAGGTAGCAGGGCAGCCCGGGTGACTCAGCGGTTTAGCGCCGCCTTCAGCCCAGGGTGTGATCCTGGACACCCAGGATCAAGTCCCACATTGGGCTCCCTGCATGGAGCCTGCTTCTCCCTCTGCCTGTGTCTCTGCCTCTCTCTCTCTCTCTCTGTGTGTCTCTCATGAATAAATGAATAAAATCTTTAAAAAAAAAAAAAAGAAAAGGTAACAAATAAGTATTTCAGGCATCTTTCTTTGGTCTTTATCACAGCACAACTGGCTACAGAGTCTGACACCATGACAGACCTTTCTTGTTAGACTCAGTAATTCTGTGAGTTATTAATATGCCTGATCAATAGTTTTGCTCCCCAGGAACATGTCCCTGTGAAAACACAGTGAGTAGATATTACTCACTAGAGTTCACAGAACTGACATACACCTATTTAGTCTTCATACCACCAACATTTGCTTTTATTTTTTTTAAATTTTCTTATTTATTTATTTATGATAGTCACACCAAGAGAGAGAGAGAAAGAGGCAGAGACATAGGCAGAGGGAGAAGCAGGCCCCATGCACCGGGAGCCCGACGTGGGATTCGATTCAGGGTCTCCAGGATCGCGCCCCGGGCCAAAGGCAGGTGCCAAACCGCTGCGCCACCCAGGGATCCCTGCTTTTAAAGAAACATATGTATAATTTGAAAGATCGAGATAAAGTGCTTAAAGTCAACCATAATATTTTTCTCTTCCTGGAATAACTACTGTCCCTTTCCCCAACCTTCTTACCTATGCAGAGGTTCTTAATCTTTTCTGTATTGTGGACCCTATTTCCAGACTGTGATAGCCCTGAAGCCCATGCACCTCTTCTCAGAATAATACCACTTCTCAGAATACTTTAAAATGAAAGAAAGTGTGTAGAATTATAAAGGAAACCAATTGAGATTGGTTTTAATCAGAAGATTAAAATCATTTAAACATTAAAATTAATTTCTTATATAATATGTGTACTTTTTATTAAAATGTTGATATGGCCCACTGGTAGATCTATTACTGTAATTTTGGGGTGAATAAGGTCCAGTGGTGGATCTATTGCTGTAGTTTTAAATTAGTGATGAACATTAGGGATATTTTGAAATTACCTACAATATGTGATATGGATGTGATATGAAAATAGCTGTGATTTCTGTTGGTGACATTGTCACTGGTATCATTAGTATTACTGTGGTTTGTTTCCTACAGTTACAGTTGAAGGAAATGCAAAATGTGGTTCAATATTAGTGAAAATAAAGGTGTGATTTTTTTTTTTTTTTTTGGTCCCATCAAGTTTACAGACCCACTGGACTCTATCCATGGATTTATTAGGAATCAGTGGATGCCAGGTTAAGAACCTCTACTTCCTACTCATTTTTCAAAACTCAACTGAAGCATCATCTCTTCTAAACAATTTTACCAGCCTTCCCCCAGGAGGAATAAACTGCCACTTTTCTGTGCTTTGAGACCACCCACAACCTTTCTAACTAACACTTAGCACACCACAGGATTCACATCAATTTACTTGTCTGCCCCTCGTAAAGAATGTACAATCCTGAGGGCATGGCTCACCCACCACCTTACCCATAAAGTGTAGCACATAGCAGGGGTGCACTGGATACTAAAAAGAGGAGGAAGGAAAATTCAAAGACAAAGGAACTAGAAAATTAAAATTAATAGAAATTTAAAGTCAATAATTTGAATGTTTGCTTGAGTCAGATATTCCATCCATGGCACCTTCATATCTCAGGCAATAAAGATGGACATGGGGACCCTGTTCTAGTGCAGCTTTCAATTTATAGCTTCCTAAAAAATAATAATCCTATATTAAGGACAAATAATGATAATATCCTAGTTTCAGGCCCAGTTTTTAGGTTTTTGTTAGTATGGACAGAGGAAAGTCAGGATGAGCATGGAGATGGAAGGATTTCTTCACGTCCTGAGATTTTAGGGCTTCCCCAGTCAAATTTAAAAAGCCAGGGAAAATGTTTTTGATTTTAAGGCACAAATACAAATGTGTAAATTCTCCCTAAAACTTGGTGTATTTGAAAATGATTGTGAACATTTCCTTGAAAACTAGAACATTAGTAAAAAAAACAAAAAACAAACAAACAAACAAAACAAAACAAAACAAAACTCTTAAGTCCTCAACACAAATGCTTTGGGTAGAATAAGCATAGATGCTTATACATAGGGAGATATACTTTCAGACATGCACTCAACTTCTTAATATTAATGTCACATAAAAATCAGAATTTATTCATGCATATTGACATAATTTTGCATGCACCTCTTGCTTCCTAGTAATAAATACTTTCTATTTCTACCCAAATTAATGGATATTCACATATCAATGTGAGGCTGCATATTTCTTAGGTACAAGTTGATTTTTATCTACAATGGACTTGTTTATTACAGGAATAAGAGGATAGAAATCAAAATGAAGGTAAGATTGGAAGACAATTTATAACCATTTTTATTGTCTAGTCTCCCATTCAATATTCTTGTGCATGAGTGCATGTTGAACCTGAGTCATTGGTTAACAGTTCAGTGGCTTTCAATACATCTCTATAGAATATCTTATTGTATTGAAATATACTAGCCAACCACAAATTTAGATTATAAAATTGAATCTTATTTAATACAAAGTACTAAGATCTTGTCTTGGATAAAGCTCATTTCACCCCATCATTTAATAAGACACTGATCTATGTGTATGTACTGCATGTATCCTATAAGTGGTATCTTATCAGGGTCAGTGATGAGTATCTATGGAGCAAATACCTAAATATCCTGTGGACCTGATTCTTGTTTCAGTATTTACTTACCTTCACCCACTGAATCAGAAAGTTGAAAAGGCAGTTTTGAGTCCTCCATTTCTAAACAGATTATTGGTGAAGCAAAGAAGAAAGACTGGATAATGACCATAGTGATAGATAGGGAGAAGTGGCTTGCATAGGAACTGTGGGTCAAAGAATTGATCTCAGAGCATCAATCCATATTTGAGCCTCCTCACCTTTTTTTTTTTTTAAGATTTTATTTATTTATTCATGAGAGACAAGAGAGAGAGAGAATGAGGCAAAGACACAGGCAGAGGGAGAAGCAGGCTCCATGCAGGAAGCCCAATGTGGGATTCCATCCCGGGTCTCCAGGATCAAGCCCTGGGCTGAAGGCGATGCCAAACTGCTGAGCCACCCGGGATGCCCAACCTCCTCACCTTTTGAAAGGAAGTCCCCACATAGCCTTAATTGATATTCTTCTCACTAGGTCTCTAAAGGTCCATTGCTTATTGTATTTTTTTTTTTTTTTACCTGTTACATACCTGCTTCTCCATGATTTTATCATTCTTCTCTTTTGTTGTTATTATTCTCATAACTGCTCTCTTACTCTTTTGAAACATCTAATGTTTTTAGTTCACTGTTGCCCCGAATTTACTGATTTGGCATATAAGCCTTAAATTCTTCAGAAGAACATTCTACATAAATCAAAAAGGTGGGTAATATTTTTAGCAGGCAGGCAAATTAATCTAGATACACGTAAGAAAATATATGCTAAGACTTATTCTGCAAATAAATATAGGCATTCATAGTTGATATGATTATGTTAGAGTTACAGCAAGAATTTGATATTTATAACCACCTTTAGTTTATGCAATACAGTAGACAACTTTCCCAGACAGAAATGAAAATATGGTTCTGGAAGCACAGTTCAAAGAAGCAGAACAGGAAAGACAACTTAAATACTGTATTATACTTTATAACAAAAAAACTTATGTTTAAAAAAAGGGGACCTGGGCAAATAGATTGTTAACAGAATCATAGCTTGAAATAAAGCAATTTGCTTAGAAATTTAACAATCAATAGAGATTATTTTCAATAATCCCTACTTTAAAGATTTGAATATTATAAATATTTTCAAAACAGGAAAAAAGATGTTCTAAGTAATTATCAACTATTAAAATGTAACCTCTATGCCTAATAATATAATGACTCAAATGCAGAAAGAGAAGAACTGAAAGGATGTAGGGAATAATGGAGCCAAGAGCAGGAGGGAGCTTTAGGGATGGATAAAGGACAAATCATTCCAGACAAATGTGATCACTCCTTTAAATCGCATTATGAGATTAATGGATGAAGGGAATGCACTAGAAGTAATATATATGGATTTTACTAAAGCATTTGATACACTGCTCCATGAATTTCCGCTTGCAAAATTAATTCAAATTGGGTAGAATATGTGCATGGTCACAATTTTGAAAATTGGCTGAAGAACCATAAACAAGGAATAATGGCAAATGGTGGTCCCTCACATTTAGGTGGGAGACAGTGTCCGGTGCATCTCTGAAGACTGATGCCCACTTTGGTATAATATAACTACCTCATTAATGATGTAGAGAAGAGGGAGGAAATTACAGAATTCACAGATTTTTACATAGGAAGTATCACAAACCAAGACACAATCAGAACACCAAAAAGAATTAAAAGTAGAGAGTAAAGTTAAACAAAGGTAATACTTAACCTCTTTTCGTGACTAAAAGAAGAACAAAGGATTGCTAAAAAAAATCGTTATATACAATTTTTATTGTTAAAATACTGATTGGGGAAAGTGTACTTCCTGTCACTAAATTGGGTAGTTCTTTATTCAGTGAGAATCTGAAGTCTATTTTCCTATGTTCTCCAAATTTTAATTGATCTAAAGAATTCTTAGAAATGCTGCAGGGGCGGGGTGCTTGGGTGGTGCCATTGTTTAAGCTCTGCCCTTTGGTTTCAGCTCAGGTCATTATTTCAGGGTTGTGAGATCAAGCCCCTCAGTGGTCTCTGTGCTCAACAAAAAGTCTCCTTGAGAGTCTCTGTCTCTGCCCATCCCCTCAACTTACACACCTGCTCTCTTTCAAATAAATAAATAAAATCTTAAAAAAAAAAAGAAAGAACTGCTGAAGAGGCAAAAAAGATTTATAAAGAGAGAACTTAATTATGTTGACTTACATGCCTTAATATTGGGGCATTGGTAATGTTCCTAAATATGTGATAAGTACAGGGCAAATAATCACCTTGAAAAAACTTCAACTTATTATAGGAATATTTCTGACATAAATGTCCCTAAGTACTATTTTGATAGCTGCCAGGATGAGCTTACTGTTGTTTCTGATGTTTTTGGAATGAAAACCATACAAATGTCATTGTTTGCTGGTAGAATGAACTCTTAAAAAGTAAACTGGATAAAATTTGATTTTCCTTTTACAGAAAGCAGGGTCTTAATTATAATTAAAGCCCTTTTACATTCGCCATTTTACCAAATCCTCTTGGCTACCCTAGGAGGAAGGTATTATCATCTCCAATTTACTGATGTGGAAACTGAGGCCCATAGAGGATATGTAAAGGCTACGCCGTTAACAAACAACAGAGTCAGTACCAAAGCCCCAATTTTATGAATGACTGGTCTCTCAATCTTTCCACCAAAAAGCAATTTCCCACGTTTATGCCATGGAAGAGAGTATCTCAGAAACCACATACCAGGGTCTGACCTTGACTTTGACTGCTCATCCTGTAATAAATCAGATAATGTGATGGACCTAGCATGGACTGTGGGACATGAAAGGCACTCAATAAGGTTTAACTCTTTTCACCCTGTTTACAGTTTCTTCATTCAGCAAGCAATTATCAAACACCCAGTGAAGGTGGGCACTGTCTAGCTGTGCACATCTTTGTCCATCTTCCTAGTCAACTTAATTCTGCCCCTGAAGCTCATGTTTCCCAAGTGAGACCAAAAGCTCCATGAGAAAAGACCCTGGGTCTGTCCATTCACTGCAGTGTCCCCCACATCTGGCACATAATTAGGTAGACTTCCTTAACTAGAGAGAAAACATCCTGCTTCACCCTCCAAAGTTCCCCTGAGCTTTGGCCAAGCTCATGTGCCTGCTTAGTTTTTTACATTGCATGAAGCAAAATGGCCCATGACCTCCAGCACACACTAAAAGAAAAGTCCTGAGTAGGAGAATGAGGAAGCTAGACTATGAATGGGTTTGTCCAGTTGTTCTTATTTCTCTCCTGCCATATCACCTCTATGGCCTTGATAGCCACGTCTGACAAGATAACCACCATGCTAAAGCCCTTAGCTACTGGGACACCTTTTTGCAGACAGATATTCTGCTTCTGCACCATTGTTCAGCCTCTCCACAGAAAGCTCCATCAAGGAGTAACAAGAGTCCACTGCTTTGTAGTTTCTGGATAATCTGCTTCCCTGCAAATTTGGAAGGAGAATAGAGTATGGAAAGCCCAGATTATAGAAAACTTGGCTTTCATTTGGTGAATAGGCCATTCGTAAGGCCATGTCAAGGAGCATGTAGCTTAGGTAGTTATGCACAATGTGGAAGTCCCCATGGCCACAGTAAGGACCTGAACAGAGCCACCTTGTCCCACCATGTATGTGCCTGTTACATCTGCATATCCACTCAATTATTGCTCTTAACCCAATTCTGCCTGGAAATGTATTACATCACAGGTATTTCCACATACAATTGAATTAGTTATATTATTTTCAGAAAGAATACCTTTGTCATTCCCAACCCTCTTCTTCCACATTGGGCTTATTGCAGTTGGGTGAATGCACCTGAAGTCTTCAGTGAGGTGTCAGGTATAATTTAGCACTGGGAGATGAATTATGGGATTGCCCTTTAGGAAAAGGCTGGGAGCTCAGCCCTGCCTGTCAAATAGGTCCCTGCCTTATAGCGAACTCTGCAGGTGAATGAATCAGTATTTGGCATATCAGCATTTCATAGAGCCTCCATGCTAATGTCTTTTTGAAATGAAACCGAGAAAGCTGTTAACCTCAGTTAGCCGAGTGTCCCCTCTGTGACCGGGATAAATCATCAATGTAGAGGCTGAGAACTCTGTTCTTACTGCTTTGGGGAATGAGAGCCAGGGCTGTGGAGAAGCCGATGGAAGGGGCTTCTGGATCTCAGAAAACTAAGTGAGGATTTTTATCTCCCTTAAAAAGAGAAATAAATATTATCTCTCCTTGTCTCCTGATATAGCTATTTTAAAAGGATTTTTGAGTAATTTGATTCAATTAGCATGTCCTTACTTATCCTTTTTTTCTAAGCCTTTGTTCTCTTCTTCAGTGAAGTCTCTCCAAAATATACTTCATTATAGTATATATAAGTATCTGCATGTATAAATATATATGAATAATATATCACAAAACAATATATTATTCTATAATAACATATAACAATATATTATTCTATAATACATATATTAAATATATATATGACTCCTGGAATCTCTCACAACTGAAAACCTGGTCTTAACTGCCAGGGTAGCTATGGTCAGCTTACTATTCCCTACACTTCTCACTATTCTATACTACTTCTTGAATATTTTCCCAGAGTTCAGATTCGAACATCCATACAGAATCCCCACATCAACTCCGTGAAGCTATTAGTTCTGCTTTTTACATTTGAAGAAACTGGGGTGCAGAGAAGTTAAGGGAATTGCAAAGGTAGGGATCAAACCCAGAATTTCTGTCATCTGTTCCTCATTTATTAACTACTTTGCCACCATCCGTGGCCAGATGCAGTGCCAGAATTCTTCCTTTTAACAAGCCAGTGCAAACAAAAGGTTCCTGACCTAGGCTTACAGGCTCCTTTTCACCCTAAATGGCTCTTGACACTACTTCCTCCTCCAGCTGTCCCAAAGGAAAGGCTATTTGATTACTAAATGCATCTTCAGCCCTTGGTATTTACAATCATCTGTGCAATTGCTTTTATTAGTTCCAGGGTACATGTTATTCTCCTTTTCACTTTGCCCACCTGAGCTATATCTGAACTAAAATAGAGCAAGATGCCTGAAGTTAAGTAAGGCCCATGACTTTGAGTGTTCAAGAGAAGCATGGAGCAGGATACTAGAAGGATTCTCAATCAGCAGTAAAACAACACAGGTTAAGTGGACTGCAAGATTTTTAGAACACTGACAGATTCAAGATGAAATATACTCTAAAATTTCTTATATCCTAGGAAAATATTAAAAACATAAATTATAAACATGACAATAGAGTACCCACAACACTTACATGTTATGATTGGAAAAGAAGCTTTCTTGCTTGCCCCTACCAGGCTTTTGTGGGAGGGTGAAGGGATCAGAATGGGAAGGAAACTGGCTTGCACTGACAGAGTTCAATAATTGATGGAGTATGAGAAATGAAAGTTTGAGGACCACCATAAGGTGCAACTGTGTCATTTTACTGCCAGATGTTCATAAAAACAACAACAACAGAAGTAAAACCAACGAATCAGTTAAGTAGTAATTAGTAGTTTATTGTGCACACATCAGAAAGACAGTTTGTAGGGGATCCCTGGGTGGCTCAGCAGTTTGGCACCTACCTTTGGCCCAGGGCATGATTCTGGAGTCCTGGGATCGAGTCCCACATCGGGCTTCCTTCATGGATCCTGCTTGTGTCTCTGCCTCTCTATCTTTGTGTCTCTCATGAATAAATAAAATCTTAAAAAAAAAATACAGTTTGTAAATCAGGAGCACTCAAACCAAAACATGGAATGAGGCTCAGAGATATATTATTACAGAGCAACTTGTATAGTAGGAAGGCAGTGAGTCTTTGTTCTTTACAGTGATTAGTCACAATATTAGAATTTTCTTAAATGAAAGAGAACTGGTTAGTGATTACCTCATCAATTTGGGGGAACTTTTAAGTTTCACTTAAGATTTTCAGAGGCATAAACAAGAAGTGACCCAGGTCAAGTTACCTTCACTTGTCTTGCAAAATAAACTAAATTAAGCTTTGCTTGTATAACTAACTGGTTTTGTCTGTTCAGGGTATTTTCAAGTCTGTTGTCTGTGTTTGATTTTGACAGTTCCACCCTTTCAGTCATGCTCTCTGAGAGCAGTAGCATTATTCTAAGTTACCACTATTGATGTAGTCAGGTCAGGCCTAGGAGTCACAAATTTTGTTTCCATTGGAGGAGTTGCCAGGCTGGAGGGACTTGTAGTCTTCATCGTTTATGTGGTTATTGTTGATTTCATCCAGTTGCCTGATCCTTATAGATAGCACTTGGTATTAATTACTTAAATACCAACAGGAATTTAAAATGCTCAAAAGTATACAACTCACTAGTGAGACTAATATGGAGAATAGCCAAGGATTGAAAAGTTCCCCAGAGCAGAGATTCCCAGGAGCCAAGGTTTAACCAACTAAACAGGCCCATGAAGGAGGTGTCACTTATTTGATGAAAAATTTTTATCTGATCTTTTAGATCCTTTAGATTTGGGGTAACAATGCCTGATTTGTCAACATAAAACAACATTTTTTTCTCCAATTATAGCACATGCACCTCCTTGTTGAGTAGTCCGGGTATCAGGGACTCTCCTATTTGGGAGTACCACTGAAAATAAACTATTTATTTTGGTTCCTACTGCTTGAAGAACAGTTAGGGTATCATTAAAGCTTTTCTCAATAGTTGCAGAAATATTAATAAGTGGTTTTTCTAATTCATTAACTCCCAATTGAGGAAAAAGCATTCTGACAAACATATGAAAACTAGAGCTTTTTTGAAAAATAGGATTTGGAAACTCATAGGAAGCTTGAGTTACTTTATACACTAATCATTCTAAGTTTAAAAATCTAGCTAGCATGCAAGGAGTCATATATAGTCCTCTGGGGTGCAAGATTATTCCAAACCATGGTATCCAGACAATTTGAATGGGGAAACTTTGTATATCTTATTACCACAGATGAATAACCCAATATTATTAAGAGAGTTAGGGTGGTTCCCATGACCCATCAATTAGGTAGGCATCATGGTTATTACTTGCCATATAAGTCTGAGCACATTCCCATCTTGAATGTCTATGGCTAAGTTTGGATAGAGACAAAAAACATTCCTATGAATTTGGTTTAGCAGTCCATGTATCATATCATGGTTAATAAATGATTGATTTCTTTTTCAGTAGTACCCTAAATATTGGTCTATCCAATAAGAGAAACTGTTATTTGCTTTATACTATGGAATTATGGAGGCATTCCATTTACCTACTTATTTTTCATTGAACCAGTGCACAGGTTCAGTCATTTGCTTGACAATATAATTAAGGATAATATTATCATTATCTAATTTTAAATCTGTATCAATATATACCAACATCCACGCTCCTTCATCTCTATCAAATACAGAGTGAGTCCGGAACATTCCCCCAAATGAGGTCCAGTACCATTAAGATTTTCTTTCTTTCTTTTCTTTTTTTTTTTTTTTTTTTTTAAGATTTTCTATACATAGTGACAGGTTACCAGCAATTAAGTTTACAGTGGTTATGAGCCAGCCCTTGGCCTCTATGGCTTCTTCCCAATGCCAGATTAATTGGCCATAAGTATTAGTTGAGAAGTGCCTGGGTGACTCAATTGGTTAAGCATCTGCCTTTGGCTCGTCATGATCCTAGGGTCCTGGGATAGAGCCCTGCATCAGGCTCCCTTCCTGGCAGGGAGTCTGCTTCTCCCTCTTCCTGTTGCTTCTCCTGCTTGTGCACTCACATGCTTTCTCTCTCTCTCTCTCTCTCTCTCTCTCTCTCTGTCAAATAAATAAAATCTTAAAAAAAAAAAAAGTTAGTTGAGTGGCCAAGAGAAGTATACCAGAACTTTTCATAAAGCCATTTTCCTGAATTAGTCAATCTAGGCATGGCTTGGGTGTCTTCCTGAGCATTTAAATGGCTAAGTAACCTGGACACCTGGATGGTTTAGTCAGTTAAGCATCCGACTCTTGACTTTGGCTCAGGTCATGATCTCAGGATGTGAGATCCAGTCTCATCCTGGCTCTGTGCTGGACATGGAGGCTGCTTAGGATTCTCTCTCTCTCTCCTTTCCCTCTGCCCCTCCCACTCCTCCGCTACCACTCGTGTCACCCTTTCTTATTTATTTATTTATTTTTAAAGATTTTATTTATTTATTCATAGACACACACACACACACACACACAGAGGCACAGACATAGGCAGAGGGAGAAGCAGGCTCCATGCAGGGAGCCTGACATGGGATTCGATCCCGGGTCTCCAGGATCACTGGAGTGAAGGTGGTGCTATACCGCTGAGCCACCTGGGGCTGCCCTGCACCCTCTCTTAAATAAAAAATGGCTAAATAACCAAAAATCATTTCTATTAGTAAAAGAAGTTATTTGCTGAATGGTGGACCTTAGTGAATGTTCAGTCTAGGTGAGGATAATCCCCAACATAAAGAGAACCATAAGTTTAAACATTTTGAGTTAGTTGGCAAGACACTAATCACACAACAATCATTATAAAATTAAGTCCTGAAAATAAATGAGGAATTCTGCATATCTTGTTCGATGATCTTTGGTAGAAGTTGTCTATATTGTGCTATCATCTGCTTCAGAGAAAGACTTTTTCTGGAAATCTTTAATTTTAAGTCAGATTGACAAGTCCAAAAAACTGGGGGAGCTCTCTCTAAATGAGAGACATGGATCCAAAGTTCAATACTATAATTTAGCTGCTGTGTGAAAAGTGAAAAGAACCTATTAAAAGCCTTTCCATCAAGATTCAAGTACCATTTTTCACTGATGTACCTCCCAGAATACCCAGCGTCCAGGTTCCAATATATGAGGTACATACATCAAGCTATTCAAAATAAGTTTTGAGTATTGTATTGTTTTACAGCAGCTGGTCATATCAGAATTTACAAGGCAAAATGTGCATGGAATTCTATCTTTAAGGGCATAGGTTACCCAGTGTGATTTAATAAGGTATCAATTTATACCTACCAAAAAGTGTTGACCTTAAGTCATAAAAGTGAATGGTAACACTGTAGGCCATGGTAATCTTGTGGTTTTATTCAGTTTTGCCAATTTCAATTTCAGAATACCATTGGTACATTCAACATTCCCTGAAGACTGAGGATGATCAGGACAATGATAGTGCCACAGTCTTTGAATAACCTTGTTTAATTGTTTTATAACCTTATTTGAAACTTCTCATAGTAGAAAACATTTTCTAATAATTTCGTTGCCATGAAAAGTAGTAGCATCAGCTTTTCAACAAGGGCAAGCTTCTACCCATCTAGAAAACAGACATACAATTACAAATATATATTGATAACCCATAGAAAGAGGCAGTTGAATGAAGTCCAGTTGTAAATGTTCAAATGGTCTGAATGGTAGGGGAGCAACCCCTGGAGCTACTTTAATAATTTTACCTGTGTTATGTGATTGACAGGTTAAACAGTGACTATAAATCTGTCATGACAATTTAGGACCATCACTCCAATATTTTTACATAATTTGGGTCATTTTGTCAATTCCATGATGAGTAGTCATGTGAAGTGCTCACAAGAGTGGCAATTTGAGAGATTCAAAAAGCATCAGATGACAATTTGAAACTCAGAGTCTGTTGTTTTTAAATTTACATACTTCTTTGTGCTGTTTTTATTTTTCAGTGTTTGACACAATTTTGTATGTCACACAAGTTGTCATGAGTAGCAAATTTGGATCTATCTTACATAATTCATTTAAAGTACAGAGTTTGGGTACAACTCTGTAATTTCTTGAGTAGCAGCCCTAGCATGAACATCAGCCATAGCGTTTCTGATCGGCAGGTTTGAGCCTCAATTTTGCTAATAACTACTTGTGAAAATAGTAAGCAGAAGAATGGAACAACCTGAGCATACCATTTGAAATGTTATGGGCATACCATTTGAAATAAAAATCTTCTGTTTCTCGAGCCCACCAAATGTAGAGACCATTCCAAAAACATACCTACTATCTGTGTAAATATTTGCAGTTTTCCCTTTTTTTTCACATGCTTGAGTGAGGGCAAATAATTCTGCTGGCTAGCAGAATTATCAGAGTTAAATTGGCAAAGGATTCTTCTTTCTAATAAGTCATATTGTGTAGTTACTGCATACCAAGGTTGATATTTCCCTTCAGAATTTTTGACATAAGAACCATTAATAATGAGTACAAAGTCTGGATTGACTAATTTAGAGTTTCTTGTAGATTTAATCTAGGAGTCAGATTTTGAGAGACCAAGTCAACACAGCTGTGACCTTCTCCTCAGGTAAGGATAGAGGGTAGTGGGATTTAAGGAGTTGCAGCAAAGAATGTGCAGATTTGAAGGAGACAAGAGTAGAACGTCATGTTACTCTACTGAGAATTGCTCAGTGCATTCAATGTTTAGCAAACTCTACAGCATGAGGAACTTACAGATTTAATATATTTCCTTGGACAAGTTTTAAAGATTCCACAATTTTAGCAGTTGCAACAACTACCTTTAAATAATTTGGCTATGCCCTGGCTACCATGTCCAACTGTAAGCCTTAATAAGCTATAGGTCTATTTTTTCCCCTATGTTCTTGTGTAAGGACTCCCAATACCTGCCTGTTACATTCATAAACAAGCTGTCAAAAGCTTGACCTAGTCAGGAAGCCCCCAGTGCAGGAGGACTTTATAAGGCTTGTTTGATTTCAATAAAGTCTTCCTCGTATTTTGCTTCCCAAGGACAGGTTTCTAAATAATATGTTTAGTTAGTTCATAGAGTAGAGAAGCCATAAGAAAAAAATAGAGACCCAAGATTAGCAATATCCTGCAAGTCCAAAGAATCTTCTAAGTTGTCTCTTAGTCTTAGGTCTGGGGTAATTTTGGCTGGTATTTATTCTTTCTGAAGGCAGAATGATTCCTTTTGCTGATAAATCAAGATCAAGGTAATGTACTTTTTCATGTGAAAACTGAAGTTTATCTCAAGGAGCCTTATGGCCCTTATAAGCTAGCTGTTGCAATAGATGTTTTGAGTCAGTTTCTGAGTTCTCTCTGGATGAGGAGCAAAGAAGTAAGTCATGTACATATTGAATCAAGGTAGAATTTCTGGGAAGTTGTAGTGTATTTAAATCATAATGTTGAACTTGTAAATATGAAGGGGTCTCAGTAAATCTTTGAGTAAATATACTATCCAAGTATATTGTTGATTTTTCCAAGTGAAAGCTAACAAATACTAATTTTCCTTATCAACTGGGATACTAAAGAAGGAAAAACTTAGAGCTACAACTGCAAACCATTTACATTCAGTGGGAATGTTTGATAACAGAGTGTTTGGGTTGGGTACCACAGGAAATCTTGGAATATGATTTTATTTATAGCCCTAGCATCTTGCACAAATCTCCATCCTTGGCCATGGGGCTGTTTTTATGGGTAGATAGGAGTGTAGATAGGACTAATAATTCCCTGATTTATTAAATCTTCTGTTATGGAGATGAGCCCTTGTATGGCTCCAGGTTTTAAAGGGTTTGGGGGAAATTTGGAAGCAGTTTAGAAGGATGAATCTAAATTTTTTCATGTTTGTGCCAAAATATATTTAAATAATCTCTTGTTTCTATTTCTTTTTTTTATGATTACTGTAAAGAGTTTTATTTTATTTTTATTTTTTTATTTTTTATTTTTTAAAGATTTTATTTATTTATTCATGATAGACATAGAGAGAGAGAGGCAGAGACACAGGCAGAGGGAGAAGCAGGCTCCATGCCAGGAGCCCGATGTGGAACTCGATCCCAAGACTCCAGGATCGTGCCCTGGGCCAAAGGCAGGCACTAAACCGCTGAGCCACCCAGGGATCCCCACTTTTGTTCTATTTCTAGTTATCATAGTTTATTTTTCTTTTCTTTTTTTTAAATTGAAGTACAGTTGACACACAATGTTACATTAGTTTCAAATATACATCATAGTGATTTGAAAGTCTATAGATTATGCTATGTTCACCACAAGTGTAGCTACCATCTGCCACCATACAACACTATTACAATTCCATGGACTGTATTCTCTATGCTGTATCTTAATCCCTGTAACACAATCATTCCAAAACTAGAAACCTATATCTCTTACTCCCCTTCACCCATTTTGCTCATCCCTCCAAATACCCTCCCATCTGGCAGTCATCCGTTTATTCTCTGTATTTATGGGTCAGTTTCTACTTTTTGTTTGTTCATTTGTTTTGTTTTTTAGATTCCACATATAAGTTAGATCATATGGTGTTTGGCTTTCTCTATCTGACTATTTCACTTAGCATAATATCTTCTTGGCCTATCCATGTTGTCACAAATGGCAAAAATCTCATTCTTTTTTATGGCTGAGTAATCTTCCATTTGTGTATATATAGCACTCATTTTTGCCTACTCATCTGTTGATGGATGCTGAATTGCTTCCATATCTTGGCTATTGTAAATAATGCAATAGCATAGAGATGCATATATGCTACAATAGACATAGAAGTGTGTGTATATTTTCAAATTAATTAGTGTTTTTATTTTCTTTGGATAAATATCCAGTCGTGGAATTACTGCATTATATGATATTTCTATTTTTAATTTTTGAAGAATCTCCACACTATTTTCCTGATCTGAATGTTAATAGTTCAGCACTCTTAATTTCTCCTGTATCTGTGAAAGAAGTGGCCCATAGGATGTTAGGGAGTTTGAAGAGATACACAATATTTACATCATTATGGGATTTGTTAGACTCTTCAGAATAATCAATTTGGGCTTGTAGAGCACATGTTTCAGGATCTATGGAGTCTGGAAATTCCAAGGTTATTTCTCCTGAGGCAAACATTTATTTGGCCTCCTAATTTAGAAAGTAGATCTCAGGCAGCCCTGGTGGCCCAATGGTTTAGCGTCGCCTTCAGCCTTCAGCCCAGGGTGTGATCCTGGAGACCTGGGATCGAGTCCCACATCGGGCTCCCTGCATGGAACCTGCTTCTCCCTCTGCCTGTGTCTCTGCCTCTCTCTCTTAGTCTCACATGAATAAATGAATAAAATCTGTAAAAAAAAAAAAAAAAAAAAAAAAAAGAAAAAGAAAGCAGATCAATAGGAGCCATGTTACAAATAGAAAGGCAAGATTTTCAGAAAAGAGGCCAAGGGTAACAGGATGGGCTCTGATGAGGGAATCCTTTGATTTTGATTGGACACACCCACCACCAAAACATTTTTATTACTTCAGGGAAGTTCTCAATATATCATGGTGGGGTTTAAAGTCACTCTGGTATCTACTAGCACAGTACAGATCTCTCCATTTATTTAGTGTTTTATTCCACCCTCATGATTTATAGGAATTACTAGGAGTAGCTTAGTCGGCAATTCCTCCAAGTCCTGTCAGTGTTGATAATTGTCTTGGAGATCTGATGGTTGAATGTTCCCTCTAGTTGGATAATTAGGTTGTTTGAAGTTACAGTCCCTTTTCCAATGTCCTTTCTGTTTGCAGTATTGACAGGTATCTTTGCCAACAGGAGCAAAATTAGCTCTAAAATTTGATTGAGGCCCCTATAGTTGCTATAATTGTAGGGTCATGAGCTTATTTGCTTGATGACTTCCACGGTCTAAAAATTCTTTCAAAATACTCAGCAAGATGCTGGAGATCAGAAAGGGGAGTGATCTCCCATTCTAATTTATGCTTCTTTAATAAATCATTAAGCTCACAGCAAAGCCCATTAACAAAATGAGCAGACAAGGCAATATTAGCTTCAGAGTCCCTGAGACCAGAATGCTGTCTAAATATTTCTTCTAAGCAAATTGAAAGTCTGCAACTGATTCATCCCTTTTGTGTTTACAGGATTGTATTACAGGCCAATCAATTCTCACAGGAAAAACTTCCACATAGCTTCATTGAGCAATTAACCTAATTTTCTTTCTCTTTTTATTCCATCTTTTGAGATATGATTGGTGGGGTCCTCAAAGTCTATAGAGGAGTCATTCCAATCTGCTGCATGGAGTCATCTTTGGCTATCTCCTGAACTTACCACCATTTGAACAAATTGGTACAAATCAGGGAGCCCAGGGTCATAAGTTCCAAAAAAGAATCCTAAATTTTTCTATAAATTTAGTTTGATCCCTTCTTTTGGTCTTGAAAACCCTTTATTATTTCCTTTCCTTCATATCAAAAAAGTTATGTTCAGACAGGAACTTCAAAGCCTTATCTAAAGAAATTCCCAAGGATCTCTCATGATAACATAGTTGAGAAAAGAGTTGGGGACAGGGCAGGCTGATGCTACGGATGAATGGCTGAACAAGAATGCCTCAAACACAGATTAGCACAGGGTGAATTTATGGCTCATCTTAGGGGCAAGCTTTACCTTGGACATTTGTGTTTAGATTAAAAGTGTTTCCTATAACAATGTAAACACATCTACTTATTAATAAACATTAAATAAGCTCCTTTAAATATACCAATAAAATAATATGATAGGGTTTTATGTTCAGGTTGAGCTAGTTTCATTTACCTATGAAATCATAAATAAATCTTTCATTTTTCTTACCTTACCACTTACAAAGCTCTATATTTGTGGTATATATTAAAAATTTATTTATAATAGAGAACATCAAGAATGGAAGAGTTATAAGTTTGAAACACATTGCGTCAGTACTATCTAGAGGCTTAATGCCATTGTTACAACCACACCACTTTCCTCTTTTCTCCATTAACTTACTGGCCCCTCCTAAACAACCAGAGGACAGAGACTAATCATAGCTCTACAAGGATTTAAGATTATTAGGAGAGGGGTGCTTGGGTGGCTCAGTAGGTTAAGCACCTGCCTTCAGCTCAAGTCATGATCTCAGGGTCCTGAGACTGAACACTGCATGGAGCTACCTGTTCAGGGGGGAGCCTGCTTCTGCCTTTCCCTCTGCCCCTCTCCCTTCCCTAGTGTTCTCTTGCTTGCTCTTTCACTCTGCTTCTCAAATGAATTTAAAAAAAAAAAAAAAGATTACCAGGAGAATTTTTCCATGATTCTATTAAGGTTTAAAAACAAAAAAGCAGGTTGCTTGCTCTTTCAATGTCTAACGAGGGAAAAAAAGCACTTCAGGTATTTACAAGAGGGAATTTAATGCAGGGATTATATGGGGATGCTGAGACACCAGTAGAGTGGGGCAGTTAACAACAGTAGGAAGCCACTACTCTCCTGAAGAGACAAAGGGAGGAAGTGTGCTATCAAAGTCCAGGGACTGGAATCATGTCAGGCCTCTGGGGTGGAGTTGGAGGTACAGAGGAGACACAGTTGCTTCTAGAGTCCCATCCCAAAGCAGAAAGAAGAGGGAAATGTACTTGGTTCCTCCCTTCCCACGCTCCCTTCTTCCAACTACTCTCATTGGCCAAACCTAGCTGGTAGCCAGTTGACTTTGTAGCCTAGAAATACAGCCTGTAGAGGTTCAGCTCCCAGCTACACAAAGCAGACCAAGGGAGAATGAGGAATGGAAGTGAACACAAATAGGAAACAGCCCAGAAACAAAACAGAAGCCTCTCTATAGATACACACTTACACTTTTGTCGTTAGTAATTATTGAGCTGTGCCTCTCAGCTATCAGGCTTGAGCTCCTTCCAGTGTTGGTTAGAATAGTTAGGTCAGTATATTAGCCATCTTTCCTGCATATCAATGGATGC
The DNA here is from genome assembly GCF_048418805.1 of Vulpes vulpes. Taxonomy (NCBI): domain Eukaryota; kingdom Metazoa; phylum Chordata; class Mammalia; order Carnivora; family Canidae; genus Vulpes; species Vulpes vulpes. Next base: position 179,386,706 of record NC_132791.1, on the reverse strand, counting down.
TAAACATTACTAGACTCTGCAGGATACATAAAGAAATGGAACACAGCAGCCCTGATTAGATGTAATTCACTTTTATATTTTCCTCCCTGAATGAAGTAAATCCTAAAAGAGGAGGTAAAAGGTTTTCCAGAGAGGAGATAAGAAGAGTGTTTTAGGTAGAGGGAATACACCAAAGAAGTGGTAAGAACATTTTGCATGGCACACAAATCTCCTTAGCTAGAATCAGTTCTGAATGGGCTTGGGTGACAGAGAAGTGAGTAGAAAACTTTTGGAGGACTTTAAATTTGATGAATAGAGAACACAGTAAAATTTCCATGTAAAAATGGTGTTCAGTTCTGCTGGTGTCAGAAAGAGTACTAGGAAGCTGTTGGCATATCTAGTCACAAGGTAGAGAACCAAGTGGTTGACTGTGAAGAGGCATCCTAGTGTGGTAGTTAAGAGCGTGGGTGCTGAAGCAAGACCTCCTGGGTTCAAATCTCAGTTCTACCACTTACTAGCTCCTTTTCTGAGAGACAAAGCTATAATAGTACTTACCTTGCAGGGTTCCAAGCATCAATTTTGTACTTGACACATGATAAATGTTAGCTATTATTGAAATCATATTAGAGGATGAGCTTACCAAGGAAGGAAGGGAGAAAGAATAAAATGCCCTTCAGGCAGCTCCAATGTATATTTGGAACATTTTGTAATCTAAATTGTAGTTGAAATCACTATGAATGCATAAACTTACTGCACGAGTGAGTCCAGAGAAAGGAAAAACAGAGGGCCCAGGACAGACAGAGGAGACAATAGAAAATGCAGTCAGAGAAATAATAAGAGAATTCTGTGGACCAGCATATTAAAACCTCAGAGAATAATAAAGCCTTACAAAACAATGGTCGCTCAGCAGGATATTAAAAACCCTGGATGGATGTCTTCTGTTGAGTTTGCTGAGTTGGTTCTCTGCTTGCTCTGTCCTAGGCATTACCCTCATTTTTGCACATTGCAGCATTTTAAACGACATTACTGGAGTAAGAGCCAATCACTATGTTGTGTAAGTGCCGGTCATCAGTGAGCATTAGAAAACTGATACATTTTTTTGTCCACAGGGAGTTGAGTGTACATCTCTAAATCTTCTGAGGGGATTAATTTGGCAATGACAAGTGCACATTGTTTCATGGGGTGCCAGATGCATGTTGGCTGGTACCAATTTCCTTGCTTCCCACTGGAAGCTGAAGACAATAAAGAAAGGTAGCTCATGGCATGAAGACATTACCAATAGCCATAGAATAACCAACATTACTGCAAAGGGCCTGGCATTGACCTGATATCAGCTCTAGCTGAGGTTGTATATCCATGTGCCACATGGTCATTATGCCTGGTTTGGAGGCAAGAGTGCAGTGCTCACTTGGGGGTGGAGGTAAGGAAAGGAGATAAGTAAGAGAGAGATGAGAGGGCAAATTCACAGTAGGGTTTTGTGGTTCAGTTTCCATTACTGCTTTAAAAAATTGAGTGTGCAGAAGTCTAGTTGATAGCAGCTTGGAGAATGCACCTTTCTGTGTTTCTCTTTTAATTCCTTTAACAGTAGTTTTAAAGGGCTTAGAGGGACAGAGGCCACTAGGAATGGGACAGGGGCTGTGATCTTACAAGAAGACCAAAGAAGCTGGGTTTTACAGGCTGTGAGACTGTGTGTCATAGCAAGAGATAGCCATTAGCTTTGTTTTCCTTAAATCACTTTCAGTTCTTTCCCTGTATTCATCACATAAGCCAATAATTAATTGTTTGAAGAAAAGCCCAGCACTTGTTTAATCTTTCTCATAATTGAGGGGACCCATGTATTTTATCCTTCAAACCTTCTATTAAAGGGGATACGATGGATACTTTCACTGGAACAATAGCCATCAAGTGTGTCTGTCCCAAACTGACTGGAATACATAATCATCCTACTTACAACCCATTTCAAAATCTTTTTAGTTCATATAGCATAATTGTTAGGGGCACAGACTTAACCAGACTCACTAAGTTCAAATCCCAGCTCTGCTGGCAACTAACTCTGTGACCTTGACAAGTCGCTTAACTTCTCTGCAGTTCAATATCCTCATCAGTGAAATTAGACATAATAATTGTTCTTACATCTGAGGGTCAAAGTACCAATGTGCTGGTTAATATGTAAATAGGCACATAAGGTATTTCTTGGTAGGCAGTGTGAGCTGAGTCCTTATGTTCCTGTTGGTTTTGGGCTTGGGATTTTTTTGGGTTTTGATTTCTGGGGTTTTTTGGGTTCGTGTTATTTTAGAATCTCAAGGATAAGGAACCTAATCTATAGACCTGACACCTACTTTCTTTCTCCATGCCTTGACATGGATGGGCATTTGGCAAGGGTTTGTTGAATAAGTAAATGAGAAAAAAGAAGGAATGCATAAAGGAGAAAAGGAACATAATTTTTATCCTTTCCTTTTTTCCTGATTCAATACCATCACTATTTTTAGGTTACTTTGAAGCATAAGGATGCTAATACCCACTCAAAAGATGTTTAAATGCCTGTTCTAACCCAGCCTGGATCCCTTGGTTTTGAGCTTTCCTGGCTCACACCATACTGGTCTCTCCCAACCATCTCCTTTTCTACTTGCCTGCCTCTCCCACACTGTTGGAACTTGCAGGCGGAAGTTACATCTTGTCAATTAAAATTAATTTCATCAATTAGCACTGTTGCTACCACCTCAACTAGGCTTATTAGCAATCATTCTATTGATTCTCTACCATGTTTCCTAAAGATATCCTCTTTCCCATTCCTCAATCTTGCAACCCACCTCAATCCCTCAGCCACACCTGCTTTCTGCTTTATTGAGATGAGATTTTCTAACATGAACTCCTTCAACTTCCTCATTCCACAGCCAAATGATTTATAATCCCTCCTATTATCATTCTGCCTGTCTCAGAGGAGAAAGTATCCCATCTCCTTTCCAAGGCTAATTCTCTCTCTGTCTGGATCCCAATCCATCCCGCTTCCTTCCAGGGCTCTGCTCCATCAGTTATCATGCTCTGTTGTTGTTGTTGTTGTTGTTGTTGTTTTATAGTTCTCCCAAATCTTTGATTCCTTCCTCTTCATATATTAATATGCTCATGTAGTTTTTTTCTACTTTAAAAGAGAAAGAACAACAAAAATCCTCTTATCCTTCTCCTATTCATTACCAAACCTGTCAAAGAATATTTGTCAAAAGAATATTAGCTTCTTTCACCCCTTCATCATTCCTAAACCCTTCCAAAACGACCTCTCACAACACTAGTTTGAAACTGTGTTTCAAACCTCTCTTAAGTTACCTTTGACATTTTAATCCCTATATCCAATGACTCTTTCTGGGTCCTTGTCCTTCTCTGTCTCCCTATGGTATTTTATATGCTGATCACCCTCCCCTTCATGCATTACATTTCCTGACTTCCCTGACTTGGGTTGATCTTGGTTACCCTCTGCCTCTCTAACTTGTTTTTGCCTTTTCCATCTCCCACCTCTCAATACAGGTCCTCCCCCAATGTTCAGCTCTTCCCTTTATGCTCATGCATCTCTTTTTGGTGCTCTCAACCATTTCCAGGCCGTTGACTTTCTCCTCAGTGCAGATGGCCCCAGACCTATATTCCCAGCCCAATAGACCTTCAAAGTTCAAATTATTTTCATGCCTCCTTCACCTAATTTGTCTCCAGATTCCATCAATTCCACCTCTGCCTCTCAAATCCATAGCTTCCTTTCTATAACCACTGCCACCATCCAGGATACCATATCTCATCCCAAATATCACAACAGCCTGTTAGCTGTTCCCACTTCTTCCCTAGTCTAGTCTTCCAGGGCATCCTGAATTTTCCACCCTTTCCTAATGCTTTATAGAGTACAGATAGCGGCATGAATTCCACAATCTGAGCCTTCTTATTTTCCCAGGTGTTAATTCCTAACATTGATCTTTACACACACTGCCCTCCAGCCAATCCAAACTTCACCTTTCAAAGTCCCATGCTTCCTACTGCTAAGCCACACCTTCTTTCTTCTTGTATTAGTTTCCTAAGGCTGCCATAACAAAGCACCATAAAATAGGTGGTTTAAAATAATAGAAATGTATTCTCTGACAGTTCTGGAGACTGGAAGTCTGAAATCAAGGTGGCAGCAGGGCCATGTTCTCTCTGAAGGCTCCAGGGGAAGAATCTTTTCCTTGCTTCTTCTCACCTCTGGTGGTTGCTGGCAATCCTTCATGTTCCTTTAGCTTATAAATGTATCACTCCCCATACCCACAAGAGGGTCCAAATTCTCCTCTTAAACTGACATTGGTCATTGAATTAAGACCAGCCCTCACCAGTTCAGCCTCATCATAACTTGATTATATTTATAAACCCTATTTCCAAATGAGATCATGTTCACAACTTCTGGTGAATAGAACTTCAATAATATCTTTTGGGGGGACACAGTTCAATGCATATCATTTCTCTGCAGAGGTAGATTTCTCCCTCCTTCCAATTCTTTTTTTTTTTTTAATTTTTATTTATTTATGATAGTCACACAGAGAGAGAGAGAGAGACAGAGACAGAGACATAGGCAGAGGGACAAGCAGGCTCTAGGCACCGGGAGCCCAACGTGGGATTTGATCCCGAGTCTCCAGGATCGCTCCCTGAGCCAAAGGCAGGCGCTAAACCACTGAGCCACCCATGGATCCCCCTCCATCCAATTTTATCTGTCAAAATCCTTCTATTGCTTCAGAATCTGGTTGATTTTCAGCTCTACCATGTGGTTGCTTATAATTCCTTCCCATTTACCACCAGCCCCAAGTAACATGGTATTTTGCCCCTCTAATAGCATAGCTTTTCTCTCTGCTGCTAAATTCTAAAGCTTTCAAGACCTAGGACACATACATCAGTCATCTCTGTGGCCCTCAAAATGCCTAGTAGAGTACATTTTGCTCATAAAATCACCTACTTAAATAAAATTATAATAAATTTACTTGTACATATGCAGTTGTGACCATTCTGTATTTTTTGCCACTGAAAGTAGTTTTTCACTTTCATCATTAAATCAAAAATGTTGGCCAGGACCAAAGAATTTCAATCTAGACTTACTTTTTGCACTGAAATATTTCAACATTAATAAAGTATCTCCCTCTTTATTTAACTCTAAAAATTACTTTCTATAGGTGATTTATCTATGCATCGATCTATTCCTTATATTATTTTGAAGTTAAAATTGCAGGTACCATGAATTCTGTTGGAATCTAATCATCTAGCATTCAGAAGATCTATCAGGGAATGGTCTGGGGAGACTGACTTGTACCTTCAACTTCAACCTTATAGGCAATACATTGAGAATTGAATCAGCATGGTGAAACACAGGTTCCTTCTGGCCCAATTTTTATGTTTTAAACATGTGAATTACTCTTTACTGTAAGTTTATTATAACTAATATGCAATTCCTAATCCTATATTACTTTATTTTGATTCCTTCATATTTTGACTTAGAAAAAGGTGGAATAACTCATAAATGCTCTTATATCTTAATGAGACTAGATATCTATCCTAGTTTTTCTTCTCAAGTTGCTGCATATATACATATATCTTCCCCTCTGTCTGTGGTGTATGTGTGTATGTATTTGTATATATATTCACAGAATGGCTAGAATCTGATTAATCTTCTAAATAGATTGAGCAGAGGCACAGTGAGAACATTCAGACTCAGCTTTAGTCGAGGACATGGTTCTCTTTAATGCATATTTGGGACGGACGGATAGAATTATTAAGGATCAGCACCCATGGGGAGAAGGGGAGAAACAAGTGAAATGATAGACTGCAATGGTGTTTAAGGGGCAGTTTCTCTGCATGTGCTCACTCTACAGAAAGGGTCCTAGGGGCTGTAGGGAAATAGGTGGCCTCCGGGCTGTGAGCTAATGTGGCACCGCTGCTGTTTGCATAGCTGCACAGCCCTAGGAGAGACCCCGGAAAGCTAGCTTGAATTCCAATGAATATTTACAATTACACTGCTCCAGAGCCAAATGCAATCACAGCGCTCCAGTCTACAGGTTTTATGCATCAAAAGAAAATGAGAGGAGAGCTGCAAAAATGGAGTTGCCTTTGGAGAGACTTATAAACACAGATCTCACTGCTTGTGGCAGAACTAAAATGCTTTATTTCTGATAGGAGCAATTTATTCTTCGGGCACCTTCCTTGATAGTAGAAAGCGCCTGACTGGGTTTTGAAGTGAGAAAGTCTTCAGTAGATGATTTTTAATTCCGAGCAAGAGAAAGGCATGGAAGGAATTGTATTACATAATTTTGATTTCGTTTTCTAACAGAAGACCCTAGAGAGGAGTGAGAAAATCCCTAAGCTGGTCACAAATTCCATCTTCTTTCAGTTTGTTTTTATTCTATTCTCAGAGATTGTCCTTTCTTCATAGAGCAGCCCTGGGAAAAGCTGCCACCATTTTGTGTTCCCAGTTTAAAACCGTGGGTAATTGATTGCCGGTAATGCATGCAGCCCCTTGTTCATTTTTTCTCATGAGCTTTTGATCCACACCAAAGATCTGGAGAGAACTGAATAGGAAAAATTAGTCAGAACCACTTGAACCCGGTGAGGCAATTTTTAAATTTCAGAGGCACCAGGGTGGATGAAATTGAATGTTTTAAAAGGACTCCATCAGAACCTGGTTTTGTGGTTCAGCTGACTAATCTTTTAGACTATTAAGATTTATATTGGATTACTATTTGCTAGCAGCCAGGGTTGCTACACTAAGCAGAAGTCCTCTCTACTACCCATCCATACTTTTACCCACTTATCAGTCCATTTTCTCCCATCAAGATGCTACTGTTTCTCATTTATTTACTGGCTTGCTTACCCCTCCTGCTACTAATCCACACAGTATTTCACATAACTATCCATCAGTTGCTTGTCTATATCCATGCTTGGAGCAAAGGGAGGGAAGAGTGATGTGCCTATATTTGTGTAACTAGCCATTGGTAAATCTGAGAAGGCATGCTTCCTTCTCCAATTATAGTTCCTCAGATTCTCAGTTGGTTATAGACACCAAGGAAAAGGAGAAGCTTTAGATTCCCATGATCTCCATCAGCCTTCCCCTATTCTTTATTATAGATTAATAATATTTTGGTAGTCATATATGAGTGTTATGCAAACACAGCTTCAGGATACTCCTCCTCCTAACTAGACTGCTACCTCTAAACTATTTCTTCAAGGAAATTCTGTAGCCACCAGAGTTATTTAATAAGTCCCTACTGTATACAAAGCAGTGTATGGTCTATGAATGTGCAATAGATGTGTAAATATTTTTTGTAAGAACCCATGAATGTTGTACTGGTAAGTGTAGGATGAAAAATCCCCTTGAAGTGAGGTGATTGATTAGTTGAGTCTTTACTCATATGATCAAAGATGTGTTACAAGTCAGTTTAGTGACCTCCAAGAGTCATTTGTTCTAACAGTACTGCTATTGCTCAAAACATTTGGGTCTTCTCTTCTGGAAGTGCCCATTACAAATTTTAAAGTAGGCAATAAAATTGAATAGACTTTCTTTTTCCAAAGAAAATCTACAGTTAGGCAACAAGTATATGAAAAAATGCTTAGCATTTTAGTCTCTAGAGAAATGTATATTAAAACCACAATGAAATACTACTTCACACCCACTAGGATGGCCATAATTTTTCAAAAAGGGGAAAAAATAAGTTTTGGCAAAGTTATGGAGAAATTAGAACCCTCAGACACTGCTAGTGAGAATATAAAATAATATAGATTCTATAGAAAATGGTTGATGTTTGCTCAAAAAGTTAAACATAGTATTACCATATGGCCCAGCAATTCTACTCTAGGTGTATGCACAAAAAATTTAAAACAGGTATTCAAACAAAAAGTTGTACATAAATGGTGATACCTACTCTATTCACAATAGTCAAAAAGTGGAAACAACCCAAATGGCCATCAATAGATGAAAGAATGACAAAATGTGATATATCCATACAGGGAAATATTATCCATGCATAACAAGGAATGATACATACTACATTATAAGTGAAATTTGAGCACATTATGTTAAGAAGATAGTCACAAAGACAACATATTATTCCATTTATATGAAGTGTCCAGAATAGGCAAATCTGTAGAAACAGAAAGTTAATTTCGTGGTTGCTTAGAGCTTGGGAGAATGGGGATGGAGCAGAAGGAAAACAGAGAGATGATGGCTAAAGTATACGGGGGTTTTCTTTGTGGGCATGAAAATATTTTAAAATTATCTGTGATGATGGTTGCATATATCTGTGCATGTACTAAAAAATAATTGAATTATGCACTTTAAATGAGGGAATTATACAGTTTGTGAATTATTTCCCAATAAATCCAGTTTTTCTGTCTTTTTAAGTAATCTCTACCCTCAATGGGGGCTCAAACTCACAACCCCAACATCAAGGGATGTTGCATGTTCTACCAACTAAGCCAGCCAGGTGCCCCAAATCTGTTTTAATTTTAAAAAGCAATTTATAAGCCATGTGAAAAAAAAACCATTAAACCATTACTTTATGGTCCTACCCAATATTTTTAGATAAAGAATAGTATTATCCAGCTTGTTTATTTACTTATTTCAGAAGTTTGTTCCAACTGACTTTTAGCTATTTTTAGAAATCTAGTCTGCTATCAAGTGGTGAACATTTGCTGACAATGACAATATCCAAAGTAATGATCGGAGATCATGAAAGAACCACCCAGAGGAAAGTTCCTGAAATTTTTACTTTCATCTGAGAAATAAATGGATTATCTCTTTAGATGACTTCAGAAATAGGAACTCTCATTTGCAGTTAAAAGTCCTGGTGTGTGTGTGTTTGTTTTTTTTTTAAGTCAGACTTCTCATATCTATGTATATGTTAGTATATGCATATACTTTGCAATAGGTAAAATATGTAGTATGTATGTATGTATTCAATTTTCAATTTGTAACAGAACAAGTAGAAGGAAAAAGAAGTGGTTTTTTTTCTACTCATTCATTCAACAAGCATTTATTGGGTTCCTAATATATGGTACAAAAATCATAAGACAAATTTTTCAGGAAAAGCCCTTATCTGATTAGGTGGGGATAATCTAGATTTTTTATAAACTGCAGACCAAAGGATAGACACCAAATAATACATTGGTACTTAAGAGTAAAGTTTGTGGGTAGCCCGGGTGGCTCAGCAGTTTAGCACTGCCTTCAGCCCAGGGCCTGATCCTGGAGACCTGGGATCGAGTCCCACGTCAGGCTCCCTGCATGGAGCCTGCTTCTCCCTCTGCCTGTGTCTCTGCCTCTCTCTCTCTCTCTCTCTCTCTCTTTCTCTGTGTGTCTCTCGTGAATAAAGGAATAAATAAATGAATAAAATCCTTTTTTAAAAAAAGAGTAAAATTTGTAGGATAGTCAACAGAGACTAGTGTTCCTGTGGAGAAGTTCTTAGGTGAATATTTTTTAAAGCTCCCAGAAGTGCCTTTGACCAGCAGAATATCCAAAGGTGGTATAACTAATTGTCTTGGTGATAATTTATGTATGGTTGCTGTTGACCTACATCAGGAATCCATCTTTAGTTCTTCCTATAGTTTTAGGCCCTCCAACACTAAGTACTCTGCAACTTTTATTAAAATGGTTCCTGTTGACCCCATTAACTGATGACAACTGCATAATAATACAACAGGAGAGGATATTATAGGTGTTGGTAGAATCTTTGAAATCCCGTCCACTGTGCTAATGATCTATGGGTAAAAAAAAAGTCACTTGTATATTTCTATAGAATTATTTTTGGTTTTTGTCATTTTTCTTTCTGCTAAAAATGTACTAAGTAAAGTCATAATAACTAGCTAACTAATTGCCTCCCCCACTGATGTTCAACTTCTATAGCAACTGGGTTCGAGTAGAAACTTAGCCAGAAAATGATTTCTGTGAACTCAGGTGAAACTCTAATGATACCATCACATAAGAGAAAAACTGCCACCATCATATAAAAAAAGTTAACGCAGAGCAAATTGATATCTAAGAGAGGCCCTTTCAACCTTGCAGGCAATGGTGTTTTCAAAAGTTTGCAAGCGACCATTTTATCTGGTATTGTTTGAATGTTCAGATGCCACCCAGAAGGATGGATAGCATTTTTTCTAACCTTGAAATAGACACTCAATGGAAATAGGAAATAATGAGATTTGCCTGTACATTTCTGCTAATATACCAGTCCTCACTAATGGCTAATACATCCAAGATTTAGTTCCTTGGTTGACTTGAATCCTCAACCCACCCATTAGTTTGTACTGGTGATACAGATTATATTAGGTGATAGTGTGACTTTTACTGTTTTGGGGAAAATTGTTATTTATTTACAAAGTTAAAATCTACTTGTATTCCTACCTCTTGGTAACTGTTGGTCAGTTACCTCACTCTTTTATGTTTATGTGTACATTTATAAAATAGATTACACAAAATGATACCCAGAAGAATAAAGGAACCAACATTTGTTGCAAATGCCACATGCCAAACACTGTGCTTGATATTTCATTTTAATCCTCAAAATAACTGTTTAGTCAATAAAATTCCCATTTTTACAGACACGCAAATGGAAGTTGAGAGTCACTCAATCTGTGACCTTTGAAAAATAGTGGTACAAAGATTCAGAACAGAGTGGAAAGCCAAAATCCTTACAAGTTTCAAGGTCTACATGCACACCCCCTCCCCCTCCTTCCATCTTGGATCTCATTATCTTCACTTCTTCATCCTTCTCAAAACCTGCAAGCTTGCTGCTATGTCAGGGCATTTGCACCGGCTGTTCTTTCAGCCTGAAAGCTCTCGCCTCATATCTAAATGGTTTATCCCCTCACCTTCCCATGTCTTGACCCAAATGCCACCTTCTCAGTGAGGTTTCTCCTGATCACCCCACACAGTCTCCACTCCCTACTTCCAATCTTTCTCACCCTGCTCTTTTTTTTTCCTGTGGTGTTTCCACCCTTTAATGCTATCTGTTTTGTCTATTCCTCTCACCAGAATTTATGGTCCACTATGATGTACCTTTTTTTTTTTAGGATTTTATTTATTTATTCATGAGAGACACACAGAGAGAGAGAGAGAGAGAGAGAGAGGCAGAGACACAGGCAGAAGGAGAAGCAGGCTCCATGCAGGGAGCCCGATGCGGGACTCGATCCCAGGACTCCAGGATCATGCATGGGCCAAAAGCAGACACCAAACTGCTGAGCCACCCAGGGATCCCCAGACATAGCTTTTTTAAAATAACAATTAACATACAGTGTTATATTAGTTTCATGTGTATAACACAGTTTTTGACAGGTTTATACATTATGCTATGTTCACCACATCTGTATCAGTATCACCTGTACCGATACATTGCTATTACAGTATATGATTACATTCCCTATGCTGTGTCTTTTGTTCTTGTGACTTATATTTTATAACTGAAAGCCTGTTATCTCCCACTCCCCTTCACTAATTTTGTCCATCCCTCCACCTCCATCCCCTCTGGCAACCATCAGTCCATTCTCTGTATTTATAGGCCTGGTTATGCTTCTTGTTTGTTTACTCATTTGTTGTTTTGTTTTGTTTTGTTTTATGAGTGAACTCATATGGCATTTGTCTTTCTCAGTCTAACTCGTTTATTTAGCATAATACCCTCTAGGTCCTGCATCCATTTTGTCTCAAATGGCATGTATTATCCCGTTTATATGGCTGTGTAATATTCGTGTGTGTGTGTGTGTGTGAAGGAGAATGATAACCCTCTTTGCCAGCCACTCACAGGGTTGGTGAGTGAGCCATGGTGCTGGGCAAGTATGGAGACAGAAGACATACGTGAAAAGAAAGGAGCTCTTTCCTCCTCTGCCCACTTGTAGCCTCTTAGGCCCAAAGAAGAGGTCCATGCTCTGTTTGGAATTTACAGTCTTGAGGGATGAAAAATAAATCTAAGCTTGGATTACATTTCTAGATGGTTAAAATTCAGAATTTCATAATGAACAGTCACAAGGCTTAATGGATTTTGTGCTATGCTCTTACTGTTGGATATTTGTTAAGACTCAATGTGGAACTAATTCATCTCTGAAAGCCATCTTAAACTTTCTAATAACACATAAGCCTGTTGGAAGAAAGGCAATGACAGAAAACAGGCTCTTATCATTTCATTGGTATATAATTCTTCAGAGGCCTGAAATGAACTCACTTTTTTCATTTTATTAAAAATATTTTTTGACTGACTCAGTATATAATAAGGAAAATAGCTAGTTATAAAACCTTCAAAACAGTTAAACAATTTTTTTTAATGTACAAGCTATATAACTACTTTTAGACTTTTTTCAATGTGTGTGTATGTGTGTGTGTGTGCACATTTGTATGATTATATACTAAAACGAAATTTGGTAAGTTGTTATTTCTAAATTGTAAGATCCAGGGTGATTTTTATTTTTTTATGTCTGCATATTTCTCAAATTCTCTACCACAAATGTGTATTATTTTTATGACCACAAGAGCAATGAATTTTATCCTTAATTTTTAGAAATTTTACATCATTATCTTTGAAGATTCACAGAAAATATTCCCTATATTCATTATATTGCTTTGAATCTGTTTGCTTTTTCTTAAGCCCTGCCATGACACTAGCAGCAGCAGAAGTGTTTTACTAATTGAAAGATTCTTTAAGATTTTTCCACACCAAAAAAAAAAAAAAAAATGAAACCAGTGATTTTTTTCCCTCCAAGAACTAATGAAAATGCATATCCAAACACAAAATATATTTTTTTAAGCTTTGGAGAATTGATCCATAGCAAATACTTCCTGCCTCCATCTCTCCCCTTCCCATATATTTACCTACTCCATAATTTCTTTAAATTTCTTTAAACATTTACCAAAGGTCCTGAAGTAACATCTAAACTACTTGTCTCCTTAACTTACAGGTAAAGAAAACAAAGACCCAGCTGGGAGAGACTAAAATGGATGCACCTACTTTCAAGCCCAAGCCTTCAGAGAGGTAAAACACACACCCAATCCTTCCAACAGATTCCAGAAAGAACATGGATGGCACCTCTCTTGATCTTTTTTTTTTCCTTACACAAATTTAATACTTTGACCGCTTATAACCAAAAAGCAGTATTTAAAGAAACAGCACAGGTCACCTTTATTATATACAGCACGGTTAGCAAGATACTACCTTGAGTAGCTGTTTAAAGGGATCACACTTCAAAAGATAATTGACCTAAATTCTTCTTCCTGATGTGCCTCTGGTGAGTCTTGCCCACGTGCAGCCCTCCTATGCATCTCGCACATGGAAGAGATACAGTAGGGTCCTGGGAGGCATGAGAATATAGGCCACTGTGATTAAGACTAATTCAAACATTATTTTAAGGCCTGTGTTTAGTGTGCTAAAAATTCTCAACCTCAATGAGTGTGTAAGGGCTGACAGCTCCACTCTGGAAGGTATCAGAAGTTGATTTATAGAGAAGAACACTTTAAAGTGATTACACCTGTTCTGGTCCCATTTGGTTGGGGTGTGATGAAATGGAATTCTGTGTCTCTACTTTCAGAGTATTTGTTATGATTTGAATTATGGGCAACATTACAAAGCATACATATCTAAAGAAAGAAAATGTACCATCAGAAGCCTAATGTTACCTAATTTCTTTTGTGAATCTCATAAAGATCACAAGTGTAAAAACTTTCTTTGGGCAGATGTTCACTAACTCAGTTACTTTATCTGGCAATGTTCACATTCCAAGTCCATTTGGTTGCTTTGCCCCTTTGATGTATTTTAACTTATAAATTTAAAGGATATCTTCTAGGAGTATTCTTAGGAAAGTTATGCAATTGGTTCTTTTCCAACTTAAAGTCTATAAGAACACCAATTTAAAGTTTTAAACATCCAGCGTATTTACTGGTTGTAGAAATCCTGTCAGCGTCAATGAACCATTGTTCCAGACATCTTTGGAACAAATTAGAATCAACAAACGTTTGGGGTACATGATCTTCCTGGCGTGTTTTTGTGACTTTCTCCCATTATTTTAGAAAATAATCTTGTTGCTATCATTTTTGAACACTTCCAGAGCCAGACTTGGCATTGAAGTTCTGATTCATTTATAAAGTTCTGATTATACATCACAGATCATATCTGCTTCATATATGGTGGACCAACACAGATGTTAATTTGGAAGATGTTTGTATGACCTGAGGTTGTGTGCTAGCAAAGAAAGGCATGGGAACCAAATTTCTAACTCATATTCACATTTTTGATATGTGTCCTTATATTAGCAAGTGTTCTCATTGTGTGTTTCTCAAACAAAACCTTAGCCATTGTCCTTTAATTTGTGAAATTAAAAAGAATAAAAAATAGAGAAAGTACACTAAACTTCTGATACATGAAGAGTGGAGAAGCCAAAATGAAGAAAAACTGGGGAAACATCTGAGGAAAGGAAACAAAATCAAGCTCCTCGGAGCCTAAGATTATATGAATATGAGCAAAAACCCATATGAAGTCACTTAATAATGAGGTCAAGAATGCTGAATAATTTAACATACCCTTGGATCTTGATTTGCGATTGTCCAAAACTAATATTTCACAGGCCACATTGCACCTTGTCACAGACTCCTATTTCTCCCTCAAGATAATGCCCAACTCTTAATGGACCCAATTTGGTGAAAATTACCTAATTGGCTGCAGTCACTTCAACCTGAACGTGACACTTTGGACATATCACAAGGATAAGTTAGGAGCATGGGCAGCAGACTTGCTCTTTGTGATAATTGTAGCTGAAGCTTGTGCTATCACCAAAGCTTATTATTTTGCAAGTTGTACACTCAGCTTTTTGTAAAAATTGTACTGTAAGGAAAAATCCCTGAAGAGGCTTCTTTTCTCTACTGGTTCTTCTAATACTCTAGATGAGGATGACCAAACAAAATACTATGTGATTGTGTTTAAGTGCACTTAACTACATGCCACCTGATAAAATATCTTAGTACTATGAATTAAACAGTTCCTTAAGTCTCTGGGTTCTTTAGGTTTTGTGCTTATTCAGCTAACCAAATTAGTGCTAGTGAATGACATTAGTTAAGAGCACTCACTCTGTCTTGGGAAAATTTGTGTACCTACCCCTTCATCATGCAGGTAAATGAGGAATAAGAGGTCTGCTTCCTGCTAGCATTGTCACTGGTCTCCATTCTGTGCCTAAGTATTGTGCCTATGAAGACAGTAAGTTCCCCTACACAGTATGAGTGCATCCGACAGTAGATATCTTTCTCTGGTTAGTAATTCTTTGTACTATCATGATGTTTTATAGTTTCAGAAGGGTGCCCTCTCTCCCTCTCTTCCTTACCCTTATCCTTTTTATAGTCATTGAGTGAATAAGATGATCTAGGCCCTGTGCTAGGCACCAAAGATACACAGATGAGTGAAAGGTTAAAAAAAAAGGAGAAATAAGAATAACCAGTTACTTATAATCCCTATGCAATGAGTGCTCTAACCATATGTACTACAGAAAATCCCAAGAAGTCAGGAAGCTGCACAGAGCAAGTAACTTTGGGGCCAGATCTTGAAAGATGAACAGATGTTTACAACTGAAGAAGGAGGAGTGATGAAAGAGGATTGGGGAGGTTGTTGCCTCAAGCAGAAGGGACAGCAGGTGTGAGGACATCAAGGTGTGAAATACATGGCTAAAATGGCAGGTGAGGCCGGATCAGAAAGAATTTTATGTGGCTTTTTGAAATAACAGAAAAAATATATATATACTAGTCTCTGCTCCTGGTTCCTGGAACAGAGCTCCTAAATCCCCTGATATTTCCTAGGTGATAGCAGTGTCCTTTGTTCTAATGAGGTAACTCTTGGGGGTTCATGGATAGCTTCAGATTGGCTGCTGGTCACCAGAGAGACCAAGCCATGATTAGGAGCTCGGAACTCTCAGCCACACCCTCATTCTCCAGGAGATCAAGCTAATGACTGATCATGCATATGTGATGAAATCACCATAAAAATCCCAAAAGTAATGGGGTTTGGAGAGCTTCTAGGTTGGTGACCACATACCAACTCCATGGGAGCAGAAGCTCCTGTATTCAGGACCTTTTCAGACCTCACCCTATATATCTCTTCATCTGACTGTCCATCTGTATTCTTTACCAAATTCTTTATTATATAACAAAACAGTAAATATAAGTAAGTGTTTCTCTGAGTTCTGTGAGCTGTTCTAGCAAATGATTGGACCTGAGGAAGGGGTGCTAGGAACCAACAACTTGAGGCCATGTTGGATAGAAATTGTGAGTAACCTAGGGACCTATTATTTGCAATTGGTGTCAGAAATGGGGAATAGTCTTATAGGATTGAGCCCTTAACCTGAGGGGCCTGTCCTATCTTTGGCTAGTGTCAGAATTGAATTGAATTATAGGATACTCATCTAGTGTTGCAGAATTGTTTGGTGTGAAAAAACCCACACATGTCAGAAGTGTTTGAGAATTGTTATCAGTGTGAAAAAAGGAAAACAGAAGCATTCTCCTAGACATCCTCACCCAGGTGTCTGAACAAGTCAACAAGCCCCTTTGGGTGTAGGAAGAGCCTATTAAAATAGGCTATTTAGCACTTCTGTATGCAGCAATAATTTTATATTAATGCTATTCTCCTTTTAGCAACAACAGCTATTACCACATACTGTAAATATATTTTTTCCAGCCCCTGGGTGCTATTAGCCAATGAAAGCCAATATGACAAACTGTAGTTTCCTCTATCAACCAATGAGGAGCCGTGTAACACTCTGCAACCAGTCTTACCCAATGAGTGCTCTACCATGCTATCTCCAGTTGAGTGTCTTTCCCACTGGTGGTTTTTATTCTCCCATGATCTCTCTTTCTGCCATTTATTTCTGCTCTGAGAAGCAGTTTTGATCCATGTAGCTAAGAAAAGACATGCAAGTGCTAGTGCTAGAGCAAAGAAAGAATCTCATGCTGGGTGTTCAAATACAAGTGTAATAGCAGCTCAAGTGAATTTCAAGGAGATGGTAGGAGAGAGTAAGGATCAGTAGACAGTTACAGACTGGTGGCAGTCTGACTTTGGGAGGGGCAGCATATAGGGCAGGCATCTTGGGAGGACTCCAGGGTAAAACCTGGCTGGAGGGACCATGTGACCTCAGAGAACTTGGAGAGAACAGAGTGGCCATTGTCAACCATTGCCTTCATACTGGGAACACCTCTCTTGTAGGGTCTATGCTTTCAGGACCATATGCGGCACTAATTCAGGTAGTGTGTCCCCCCAACCCCCCCCCCCCCCACGGCAAATGAGAATCAATGGAGAGTTCATAGCTTACCAGGGTATCCTTCTGGAGCCAGGCTGTCTGGGTTTGAAACAACTCCACCATTTTTACCAGCTATATCACCTTGGATATTTGACCTTACTGTCTCCAGGTTCCCTAAATGTAATGGGAGTAAAAATACTACCTACCAAAGGTGGCTGTTCTGAAAGTAGAATAATATTTATAAGCACATAGAATAGTGCCTGGCACATATTAAAAGCTTGAAAATATTAGTTATCATTTATTATTACCACTATTTAGTTTCTGTCTATACAAGGAGGAAATTTGACTACATGATCCCTGAAGTCCTCCCAATACTAACATTGACTGAATTGGCCAATCTTTTTTATTCTAAGAGAAAATTGTCACTCAGAGGGTTTGACTACCCACCCTCTTCACCAAGGTTACATTGGGAGTAAAGAGTAAGATGCAGGGATCCCTGGGTGGCGCAGCGGTTTGGCGCCTGCCTTTGGCCCAGGGCACGATCCTGGAGACCCGGGATCGAATCCCACATCGGGCTCCCGGTGCATGGAGCCTGCTTCTCCCTCTGCCTGTGTCTCTGCCTCTCTCTCTCTCTCTGTGACTATCATAAAAAAAAAAAAAAAAAAAAAAAAGAGTAAGATGCAAAGCCAGAACTGGAACCCAGGTTTTACAGCCCCTAATGCTATGCCTTTTCTGCCCTTCCATGTACCTGGAAAAAAACTGAACAAAGCATCACCTAGCTGGGCATTTCACTCCTTAAACTCTCCCACTCTTGGAGTTGCACAGCCTCAAGCCACTCTTTATTTATTTATTTATTTATTTATTTATTTATTTATTTATTTTACCCCTCCCATCCCTTTGCAGATCAAGAAAAGAAGTGGCAACCCTGGGAAACAAAAAAGGATTTGTCGCATTAGAGGAAATAAAATTTAGCACAATGTTAGAATGTTCCTCTCGACATTTACAACTCAAGCACCTGCTATTGGTCTCCACCATTAGGAGACTGATCATCCTTGCAGGGCAAGTAGTCTGCTTTCCATTCACCACTGCAATCAGAGTATGGAAAAGCCAAGTGTTTGGATGTGGCCCTTTGGCTTAACTACCTTTTGCTCTTGATCTATATGGCTGGAATCCTAGTCATACTTGTTCCCTTCCTAGTACAATTCTGGCAATTCTGCAAGGACCCAGCTGAGATGGAAGAGAGAGGAAAGAAGGAGGAGGCAGAAGGAGAGGTGATGACATAATGCTTTCCCAGCAAACTGACCTATCTAGTGTCAATCTTGGTAATTTGTGCTTCTATATTTTCTCCTATATCTTTAGAACCCATTCACAATGTACCAGGGACTCTGGTCTTTCATTCCTAGGAATGAAGTGTTCTTTTGTTTATTATCTTTTTTTTCTTGTCTCTGTCCATTCAAATGTTAGAATAATCATTACCTTTTAACAGCTGAAATATCTGTGCAGGTTTTTAAAAAATAAGTATTTTTCATTTGACTGAACTGATTTCATCAGAGAAGGTTAATGCGATCATTTTAATTTGCAAATTTTTTTCTTCTTTTTATTTCTTCTACATTTGATTTTGAGCACACATTTAATAATTTTTGGTGGTTTGTGTTTCAGCATTAGCTGAATATGCAGAATAGGTTCTCAATAGTCTCAGAATTTGATTATGACCAAGGAACCACTATTCTATAAACACGGAAAATTGGAAATTATCTCTAGAGCTGTTTGTTAACGAAGTCGAAGGCTAACCTTTAGGGCTCATTAAAATTCCACTGATGAAAACTCTCTCTCTTTCATGAATCCATCCCTGTGTTACGAGTGCTGGTGTGTGGAAATTGGTCTGGGCCCTCCCCTTTTGCCCTCCCCTTTAATCTCTCGGTCAGGTTTAGGCAGAGATTTTTAAAGCTTATAGATTTCTCTTTCTCCTACTCAGAGTATGTGTTATGAATCCAAACAAACACGAACGAGGTCTCTGAATGTGTAACTGTTACTGAGTCCTACTGACCAGTCAGGCAATGCTGCTGAATCTTCCCTCCATCTATAAAGGAACGAAGTCATTTAGGAGAAATTCAGAGGGGCAAAAAGAAGGATATGTTTTCTGTACCTGACAGTAGAAATAAATAGAAGGACAGGGATGGGGGTAGGTGGGGGGAGGGATGACAAACCTCCAAATATAATTCACAGTTGGTGAAATGCGTTGTTTTAAGGAATCTATTTTAATAAATGGCAGTTAAAATACAGTCTTATCAAGAGATCCCTGCATAGTAACAGCAGCCACTCTCCTGTCCTGCTGGCGGATAAGACCCTCCAAATCCTCCCAAAGTGCTGCAGTATCCATGTACAGAAGAACATTTGAATTCAATTGCTAAATCTCTGTAAAAGGATTCTATTGATGGCACATAGCATCACTATTACTGTTGCTAAACAGATGGAAAATAATTGTTTATGGAATTTGTGTTTTAATTGAATTAACCTATTTGGCAGGAAGATCCACCTAAGTACACAATATAAAGCCTGCCTTTGATCTGGGCCCCTTTGGGGCATTTTCCATGACTGATAAACTGCTCCTCTGAGTTTATAGGCAAATGATAAAAACAATAAAAAGAAAGAAAAGAAGAAGAAAGCCAGGCACCAACCTCCCATTTGGGTTTTGTCTCCTTGGAGAATCAGACAAGCTAGCCAGGCTTGCAGTCATGCTGACGACTCAGCACACATCTCACCCAGTTATACACCCACACAGGGCTCAACATGAATGCCCTCATCTCTCACACCCCCCCCTTCTCCTGTTCCCTCCTCCCCTTTGCACACAAACACACACATGCTCAATGCAAGAATTCATATGCTCTCTCTTTTCAAAGATTCTTACTGCCTTTTCATATGGGCTTGTTTAGATGCTTATAAAGTATTTATCAATAATAGCCTTTACACATATTTTCCTTTCACCCTCACACATTTCTTGGATAGCATTATATTGTGGTATTTTACAAATCAGAAGCTTTCTTTTAATGAAAATGAATGTTCTAATTGTGAAATATTTTGTCTACTATACGTTCTGCTGTAAATTAGCCTGAGTACAGCTGAAGGCAGAACCAAACCCTGTTCACTTGCCAATTTCCCTCTTACCAAAGAACAGAATCTAGTATAGAAAATTTGATAGCCACTGAAAGAAAGGCTTCTATAGATTCCCATTTCCAAAGCACAATCCTCATCTTGCCTCCTCTTGAGATGGTTGATCAGACACTTCCTTCCCTTCTTAGGAAAAAGAGATCTGAGGAGGTTTTAAATTCTTGGATGGATTTTTGTTTGTTTGTTTGTTTGTTTGTTTGGTGGATTTTTTTCTTCTCATTCTTTCTCCTCTGCAGAACACAACTAGTAAATGATTGGATCTTTGACAGAACAAAGGTATTTTTGATGGGCTCTGTAATCTAGTGCGCTAATGCGCCCAGTCCCCTCATTGTCTTGCTGTCTGATCCCATCCCTTCTGCCAGACAGTCACTGCGGGATGAGTCACTTTTAATGTCTGATAATCAAGGTGAATTTTCAAAAAGCTGCCATTTTGGAATTATGCACTATATCACAGTGTCAGGGACGAGAGGAGGAGGAAGGATGAAGGAAAGGCTAAGATAGACACCTACTGTACATTCAGAGAACTGCAGCACAGAGCCAGCACCGCGCCAGACAAGATGTGTCTGGAGGGGCTAAATCGATCAAGGCGTCCGTAATGAGAAGGAAACTATGTTAATTATAAATTAAAAATAACTTCTTATGATAATGAAGATTATATGCACAGGAGAAAACGTCTTAGTTAAAACAGACTGCAGGGATGGAATTAAGCACCAGCCGTTTGGGGGCATGGATTCTGTACCTACTGAATCTATTGTGGTCCATTAAATAACCTAATACAAACTTAACATTGGAAAAAGAATAGAAGTGAATTGTGGCTGTCTCCGTGGATGCTGTATTGTCTGCCGTCCTTATTTAAAGCAACATCAGCTAAGGGAGGTACCTAGCAAATGAACACAGCCTCCCTTCAACTAGGGAGACTTGGATATTTCTGGAATCATTTAAAGGACTGAAACATTTTTCCCCATGAAATAGCAAGGGAGATATTGGAAACCCCTGGTAAACAAAGGCCAATCAAACATTCTTGCAAGACTTCGGCTATTCAAATATATGTTGGTCAGTGTCTTCTCTAAGGTAATTAACTAAACCCACTGTTACCTATCGTGGTTCTGGAATTTTTAAAAATCGTTGTCATTGTATTAAATAGTAGGATAGTTGAAGGAAAATGATATAAGAATAGCCTGCTATTTCTGTTTGTTATTCAGATAAGCGAATGCCTATAAATAGAACCAGGATGTTTTGACTACGAAATGCTGTCCTCATTACAGCTGGGAGATGCTGGGGCGATTTAAAGCTGAAGCTTCAAAGCCTTGTCCTGCTTTATAAAAGCACGAGGGTTTTCATGGCTGTTTTCAGTGACCAGTCAAAGTCTGCAGGTGCTTTATCTGTCCTGGGGGAGGGAGAGAATGGCATTTCCGAGAATGCTATTTTGTAACCATGATGAATGCTTACATATTTCCTCTAACAGAGGTATTTAAATACCTGCATATCTTCTTCAACACAAGTTATGTTTACAGATTATTACACCTTTGTTATTGTCTACCAAGATTAACTAGTCCATTCTCTCCCCATTCTCCCTCTACTTTCATCACCATTATACACACACATGTACACACACACACACACACACACACACACTATACCTTAACAGATGGTTGCAAAATAAGTAGAGGAAAGAAAATATTTAGCTACTGTTTTCATATATACAGAGGACTGAACAAACAGAAAAGAGATAAGATAAAAAGTGACCCCTTAGAGATATTTGGCTACAACCCTAATTGTACTAAAACAACAGAGAAGTGACTTGTCCTAGGACATTCAACCAGAGGATGGCAGATGCCAGGCTAGCATGCAGGTATCTAACTTGAAAGCTGGCATGCTTTCCACGGCAGCATGCTCTCTTCCCATTAAAAGAATCAGGTCTCTGCAGCTTGGCTAAACAGTGATTAATGCACAGATGTCACAATGAAAAAAAGAAAAACCTGAGGAAGAGATAAGAATCATATACATTTTCAACCATGATACAAAGGAATAAAATGGAAAATGGTATGAAATGAAGAAAAGCAAAATGTTAATAGAACATCTATCTAACAAAACGATCTGCGTAGTCAGGAATTCTATTAAAAGGCAGAATTGTCCTTTAAGGAAAGTGGTAGAGACATTTGAAACTAACCAAGAAAGCAAATGCTGCTTGCAAAAGTCACACTGCTCTATTTCTCTTTATATATTTTCATCTGAAATATTAGAACAATTCCATCATACTGAAGCATGAATTCTCACTGTAGTCACTGAGATACTGCCTAGGCTCTATAAATTAGTGACATAGCTATAACTACGACTAAACCAGCATATCCTTTTCTTCTCCTAGAATCTAGATCCTTAGAGGGCACAGCCTACCTTGCTCTCTGAAGAAAGATTAACCTGATATGACCTAACAGGTATTTTTGCATCTATAATTTCTCTTTTGCTGTGTTCTGTCTCCTGTTAGACTAATCTCTGTCAGAAACATTCTGCACATTTTTATTAAAATAACCTCCCTGGTGCTTGAGGGCTGTAAGGTCCTGAGCATGAAACCCCTGCCCCCTCAAGTATATCCCCTATTTTAGAGTGAAACCTGGTATACTTCTTCACACTTTATAACAATAGGAACATTCTCGGAGGGGCCAGATAAGAATAATGATAAATCAGACATTCGTGTAAACCAGAACAGGACCTTTCAGTAGCTCTGGTTTTCCTTCTAAAAGGAGCTAAAGAAAGGCTGCACTAAGAATTTAAAAAGGAGAAATAAAATCCATCTCAATGAAGAATATGTTTTAACATGATAGACAATCTTTAGTAGCTAAAGGAAGGAATCAAAAGATTATGTATTGTGTAAAAAAAAATCTTAACAAATAAGATGGAGGATGGAGATGTGGTGGTCAATAGACAATGAAAGGTTAAAAAACAAATTGTGATTCCTTCAAGTATCAAAACAAGTGGGCTTTCATAGTCTCTCTGATCCTACTTTTTGCTTCTGGGGAAGAAAAAATTGAAGAACATAGATCTGGCTGGTGGGGTAAACACAGAAACATGTTATCTGTTCTTGCTCTGGAGAGGTATCAAAAGTATTAATGGGGCTTCTGTTTCAATGGCACTGCTAGGAATAGGGTTTCTCAACTTCAGCACTATTAACATTTTGGGCTGGATAATCTTTTTTTTAAGATTTTATTTATTTACTCATGAGAGACACAGAGAAAGAGAGAGGCAGAGACACAGGCAGAGGGAGAAGCAGGCTCCATGCAGGAAGCTTGATGTGGGACTTAATCCCAGGTCTCCAGGATCACACCCTGGGCTGAAGGTGGTGCTAAACCTCTGAGCCACCTGGGCTGCCTATGGGCTGGATAATTCTTTGTTGGGAAGAGAGAAGAGGCAGGAAGGGGAATATCCTTTGCACTTTAGAATGTTTAGCACCATCCCTGGCCTCTACCCACTAGACACCAGTGGCATCCCCCAGCTGTGACAATTAAAACCTCTTTAGACATTGCCAAATGTCTCCTCAGGGACAAAATCACCCCTGGTTGAAACCACTAGACTAAAGGGAAGAGTTCTTATTTTTACAAATGGGCTCAGCTGTCCCATGTTTTGGAGACAATCTTTATTTGTACAATAAGACTCCTGTTTCTGATATGTACAAAACAGAGCAGGCACTTCATGGTCTCTGATATTGCCCATGGATTGACTAATGACTGGTTCTCCCACAGAACTCAGAGCTCAAGATACCTGTAATTAAGTCTAGAGGGAGATATGTCTCAAAAAGAATCAAGCATTTGATTGTTGACATATATTCCCAAAGAATCAACACCATAGAGTTTTTTGTTTGTTTGTTTTTGATATGACTATTATGACAAAAATAACTTTGAAGCTCCCAGTCTTCTATAGAAAACAGGCCAAGCCACAATGGAAAGCATACTTTTTTTGATACTCTTTTCAGATGTGGCAAAGATGATAATGGGAGAAAGGGACCTCCAGAACCAAGGAGAACAATGAACTAGGAAGCTCCTCCAGGAAGCAGAACAAGAGCTCGAGAAAAGAACAGTCTCTACCCCTAGGGAACTTTATCATGTCACATCACAAAATTCTCAAAATTGTTGAGAATCAGTGACAGCTATATGATTTCCATCCCTTCCTTTTTAAATGGGAATATTTATTGTAGTACGCTGTCCTTCTTCTACCACTTTGTGAGCACAAGTAACTTGGCTTATAAGTTCACAAGAGTCTGGACCGAGAGGATCCATATGAGATCCAGTGCTTTGAGTTTTGAAATGTGATTGGCTGAGACTTTTGAGTATTTTCTTTAAAGAAAAGAGGAAAGTATTTTGCATGTAAAAGAGGGAGCAAATATTTGTCACCAAAAGAAGAGGCAGATTTTATTACTCTTCTCAATTATTGTCTGCCCTTCCCTATGAAATGATTTTAAATACTACTCATTTTCATTTGATTTTCAGCACCTATCCATATGGATGACCATCTCTTTGATATTAATTAGGCTTGGTCATAAGACTTTCTTTTGCCAATGAAATGTGGGTAGCAGTACAGCATACAACTTCTCAGGAGAAGTTTAGCCATTTTATGGTTCAATCATCACTTCTTTTCTTTGTTCATTATGTTCAACTGAAAGCATTGAGTGGGTACCACCAACTCAGTTCAGAGATTTCAGTGGAGAGAATGATGGCCATGATCTTGATAATAAGGTCTTGCAGGTGAGGCTTTTAAAAAAAATCCATCTTGTTGCTCAGAGCATTTCTCAATTTCCTATTTTGCCAGTTGGAAATTAAAAATAATTGTATTTTTAATCCCATTTATAAGCCACCAAGTTCTTTCTTGGGCCCCATCTTTCTTGTATTACCTTGTTAAATGTAGAAAATAGAAACTAAGTCATACTAGTAACTTTCTGTTTCTTATCCTCTTCACCTGAATCAACAAATCAGTTAGGTACATGATCTGCCTTCCCTAGAGGAGCCAGACTTAAGCAATGCAATTTTTTAATTCAAAAACAGAGAAATAACAGAAAACGCATTTGATGAAATTCAGTACCTTTTCATGATAAGAACATTTAATAAACTTGGATTAAAAGGAAAATTCCTCAGCCTGAAAAAGGGCATCTATAAAATCCAAGACTAATATCATACTTAGTGGTGAAAGACTGAATGCTTTCCCCCTAAGATCAGGAACAAGACAAGGATGTTTGCTCTCACCACATTTATTCAACATCATATTGGAGGTTCTATCCAGGGCCAATAGGTAAGAAAAAGAGACAAGAAGCACCTAGGTTGGAAAGGAAAAAAGTAAAACTATCATCATTTTCAAATGATATGATCTTGTATATAGAAAATCCTAAGCAATCCACAAAAGAGCAACTATTACAACTAGTAAACAAGTTCAACAGTGTTGCAAGATGCAAGATCAATATACAAAAATCAATCGTATTGATATACACTAGCAATGAAAAATCCAAAAATGAAATTACAAAAAAAATCCATTTATAATAACCCCTGAAGATTTATGTCAAGTAGAGCTCATTCTTTTCATCCATTGTTTGCCTTTTTTGTGGATCCCTCCAGTGCTGATTTAAAATGGTTTTACTTAAATAAGAATTTTGCTGGGTAGTTTGGGTTTGGGGATAGGGATGTTAACATGTATATGTATAATTTTGATGGAGGGTGATTATCCTAATGAAGAGTTTTTAACCTGTATCTTTATAAGTGGAAGGTTTATGTGCATACTTGATTTGTGAATTAAACCTCATATTTCCCTTTTGCAACTTCTAGAAATGGTTAACCCTAACATTTTGGAAGTCACTTTACTAATAGAAATTACTTTTTTAATCTTTTGTTTTTTGTTTTTTTTTATAATTACACCTGATAGGGTTAATCGTTCTGTCATCTGTACATCTGTACCTTGTACAAATTCCTATTTCTGCATATCTTCCACCATTTTGTAATTATTTATATATGTGTCTGCTTCTGACACCAGGGCTCTGAAAACAAAGGTAGCATTTTAACTTTGCATCCCCAATACTTAAAACACATTCAATGCATATTTGTCATCATAAGCTCCCACTTACATGGGATTTCTGTTTTTCACCTGCTTGAAGGCTGTCTTCCTGAAGTCTTCTGTCCTCCAAACTCTGCATGTCAGTCCGCTCAAATCACAGGTTGTTATATAAACTAATACATGTCCTCTCCATGTATTATATCCATTTCCCTACCTCTAGACTTATCACTGACCATCATTTCACCATTGGTCATAATGAAAACAGCCCATGAAAGTTGTGTTAAATGTGTCTGGTAATGGGATTTTAAGCCACAGTATAAGAATAGCTTGTCTGTGCACAAGATATTAAAGGTAAGAAGTAAAAATCTCTGTCCATCCTTTCACTCCCAGCTTCATCAATATTTCTTAGCCCCTTTAACTTAAAACAAAAGTGAATTGGAGAAGCTGAGATCTTCCATCTGCTGTTTAAGCACAGACTATGCATGTCTTTTCAGAGAGAGAGACAGCTGCCCTTGTATTTAGAATAAGGACAGAAAGAAGCCAGCATATAGCTCACGCTTGATGGATATTTATTGTTTAATATAGTCTAAAGAAACCTGCCCTATCACTAGTGTTTCTATCAACTGTGACTATCAGCCTATCAAATCAGACATCGTGATAATTGATTGAGATCTGGGTGGGATAGGAAGACATTCTTAATGGTTGATTGACTGAAAAATCCATCACTAAACAATACAGTCAACGTTATAGTCACAGCTTATATATTCTCTGATGAGAGTTTTTAATCCACAGAGCCATTGTTTTTCTAGAGGTTGACTTGAGGCTCACTGGTTTGATAGGTACTTTCTCATAGAGATGGTCTCAACTTGACCTGATGAGAGATGGAAGTTTTTAAAGACCGACACAGTTTCAGTCTTTGAAAGAAAGATCCATGAATATTAATTAACAGATCAGTGTCTTCCCATCAGTATATCTTTGTGAGAAAAGTCTTTGCCATTTATCTTGAGTAAAACCTTTGAAACAGTGCTACTCAAAGCACTGTCCATAGACCAGTGCCAGTCTATGAACTGTTTATTACTGGTTCATGATGAGATAAATACAAAAATTAAGAATGGGCATTTGGAAAATTTTTTAACAGCTTGACAGCATAATTTTATGTCTGGGTAAAAAGTAGACCTGGTATTTTGTATTTCTTTTACATTTAATTTTTTAAGTATTAATTTTGTCATGATTTATGAAAATATTAGTCTGTGATGGTTTGTATGTTTCTTTAAAAACTGGTCTTTACCACAGATAGTTTGGTAAACACTAATTAAAATACCATGTCTCATCTCTACTTCTTTGCTAGTCTTATTTGCTTTATTCTAATCTCTAGACTTTATATGATTTTATACTTGCTGCCATTTTTTCTGATCATGCTAAACGTAAACTATCTTCTCCTCTTTAACCTGCTGTCAGTAGGCATATTCAAGAAGTACCAGGACACCTGGGTGGCTCTGTGGTTGAGCACTGCCTTCAGCTCCGGTCGTGGTCAGGGGTCCTGGGATCGAGTTTTGCATCAGGCTCCCTATAGGGAGCCTGCTTCTCCTTCTGCCTATGTCTCTGCCTCTCTCTGTGTCTCTCATGACTAAATAAATAAAATCTTTTTTTAAAAAAATACCAGTAACACCTTTGTTTAAAGCCCCTAGTATTTGGGTGTTCATTGTAGTCATGAAGTTTGAGGAAGCCCCTTGCTAATCACTTTAACAATGTATTTATCATTTAGATGGTAGAAGTTTGTCCCTGTTGCTTGGAACTTTGGCTCCTGGAATTATCAAGCTAGAATAGATTTTAGTAAATGAGTCTTTCTCTGACAGGTTCACAAAGACCAGGTGGCCCTCGGAATGCTGGAGAAGTTCATCTTAATCCACCATGCCCTTCCAGCATTACTAACCTCCACATCATCTCCGCACAATCTAATAAATGTCAGTCCTCCATGAGTATTATTTCAAGTGAACTGATATATCTTTCATTGTTATATTTCATTTGATTCTTGTGCTGAGCAGTCAACCTGTCTCCAGGAGAACTATGTTTAACTGATTATGTCTTAACCTATGACATCATATTTTTTAAAGAACATGATTTGAAGACATTGATATCTATTGCCGTTTACAGCTCCTTTTCATCCAGATTGATTATATGGTCATCACAGGGATATGAGTGATGGAATGGAGAGAGCAAGACCAGAATCAGGAAGACCAGTTAGGAGATTACTGCAGTAGTCCAGGCAAGAAGTAATGAGGGACTGATCCAGAATAATGACAGTGTTAATGGAGAGAAAAGGATGAGTGTGAGAAATATTTAGGCATTAGAACAACAGGATTTGGTGACGAATTAGATGATGACTCCCAAATTTTTGGCTTAAGATAAGTATACGTAGTGAGAGACAGGAAGATAGGAAGAAGAACAAGTCTGGTAACATATGCAGAGAGGATGTGATGGATTCAGCTTTGAGTATTCTGAGTTCATGAGCACACCATCTGGGTAATTGGATATATGAGTCTGAAACTCAAGAGAACAATCTGGCTACAGATCCAGATTTTTGAACTCATGAACACGTAAGTAATTGAAGGCATAGAATTGAACACAAAGAACAGAGATATGTAATATTTTAAGGTGTCTTGGCCATTTCAATTTATTCAACTTCCTCTTAAAATTTAAGATTTTTCTAGTTATGGTTTCTCTATCTTCCCTATGATAGCATAGAATAATCTACTTATGTCCTAATAGTTTGCACATGAGCATTATAGGATTCTATGAAAAGCGAAGCCCAAGAGAGAGATCAGTTAAACGTTTTCTAAACTTGGAACTCTGCCTTCCAATGTAGCCCAGATTATCCAACTCCTCTTTATCCATCTCATTAACAGACAATAAAAACACACAAATGTATGTATTAGAATTTTAGGTGTATCATCTGCCTGTTTGATTCAATTTAATCACCAATGACTCCCTAAGAAATATCATATAACTTATTTACATATGAGAAAATAGACTCAGAGAAAGCACAAGGATGACAAGTGATGAAAGTTGCCATACTTTAGCATTGTATCTCCAACTATCTGATAAACATCTGCTTTTGGACATTATATTTAGGACCCCACTCTATACCAGTCACTCCAACTACTGATACCTCTGCCTGCCTCAACCAAATCAGGTATCCCCAAAACCAATTTTTGTGGTTCAAAAATTGGCTTTTGTGCTGTACCTCCTCCCCCCTCCCATCACCCGAGACACAAAGAGCAAACACTAATGGACACAGGAGACAGTCATGTTTCAAATGAAGGCCTTATCTTTTTTTTAAATATATTTTTTTAAATTTTTATTTATTTATGATAGTCATACAGAGAGAGAGAGAGAGAGGCAGAGACACAGGGAGAGGGAGAAGCAGGCTCCATGCACCGGGAGCCCGATGTGGGATTCGATCCCCGGTCTCCAGGATCGCGCCCTGGGCCAAAGGCAGGCGCCAAACCACTGTGCCACCCAGGGATCCCCTTATCTTTTTTTTAAAATCTTACTAAAAGAGCATCAAGTAGGCTGGAAATGTTTATCCTTTTTCATCCAGTAATCCTGTTTTTACAAAATTCTTCTAAGGAAATAGAGAGGCACCACAAAATTCATTCATGAGGGGTTTCTTTATATTTAACAAATATTTTTAGTGAGCATCTACCAGTGCCAGACACTATGCTATCCATAAGACAGTCTCTGCCCTCTAAGTGCTCCCAGTCCAAAGCATCATGAGGATGTGGTACCCACAGTGACAGATAATTTGACTGGGTATCATGAAAATAAGGAAGAGGAGGATCTCACCAGTCTGGCGCAGAAAAGACTTCCTGGAGGAAGTGGTGCATAACGTTGAATTGGTTGTATGAATTAGACTTGGGAAGATGGGAAGTCAGAACATTCTGGAAAGAAGCAACAACATAAGCAAAGTGGTAAGAAAAGAAACTACTTCAGGGTCTTTTGGGAATGGACAATTTGGAAATATCATATACCATGTTCTGGGGCCTACTTTTAATGTTCTCTGTACGTTAAAAGTACTACTAGTGTGTTCAGAGTGGCCCTAGTGTTTCTCAAAGAAGTTTTAGGGGACTTTGTCAACAAGGACAGGAGTGGGGCTGGGAATTGGTCCAAGCTCTGAACCCTACCCTTTCACAACCTAAGTTCCCTGGGAAGTTTTACTTAAGATATTTAAAAGAAGGGTTCCACTGTTGAAAATTTGAAAATCTTTGATGGGAAACTATGAGAAATCTTTAAATAAGGGAATCACTAGGACAGATGTACATTTCAAGTAGATTACACTATTACACTGCCAACCTCAGGAGGATATTTCCCCCAGTATTTACTTACAACTGGAAACAACCTAAATGTCCAATAAGAGTGTGATAAAATAATAACAATAATAAATAGCTACCATTTATTGAATGCTTATTGTGTGCAGGCACACTGCTAAGTATATATATATATATACTCTACACCATTTAACCTTGATAGAAATCCCATGAGATGAGTATTATCAATATTTTGCGGATGTGAGAATGAAGGCTTAATGAGGTTGAGTGGCTGGTTTTACATCACCCAGCTGTTAAAGGGTGGGACTGGAATTCCATCCCAAATTTGTCTAACTCTTAAGGGCATGTGATTCTGCATCCTGAGCCATGATAAATCCACATGGAGGAATGTTATTCAACTCTGAAATTATTTTTTCAAAGACCATTTAATGATGTAGGGGAAATGTCTGTAGAATATTTCTGTAGAATAATGTCAAATGAAAACAAAACTCAAGTATAAAAAATATATAGAATTGTTCCAAATTAATTAAACAATTAAAATGTTAAAAATATTTGTCACTGAGTGATAGGACTATATGTAATTTTAACTTTTGTTGCTACAGCCTTCTTCCAAATTTTCTAGAATATGTTTCTTTAATCATTGAAAGCATAACAAAAAGTTTTGTATATATATTTAACTTATTCAAGCTGAATTGCTGTCATCAGTCATCCTCACTCTAGAGTCAAGAGGAAGGATCAGTTCTTTAATACATCTTTCAGAACAACAGTGCAAACTATCATGTGTGCAGGACATAAGAAAAATCAGTCTATGCTAATTACTAATCATATACCTTTGAAGTCAAATTTTCCGGATCTCAATTTCTTTGCCCAGAAAATGAGAAAGTTAGGCTAAGTAGTCTTTATAATTCTGAAAAACACTAAATTTTTAAGGATTTTTTTCTTTTTAATACAAATAAAACCAAGATAGGGGACATAAAAGAAATATATTAAATTTTTCTTGCTTTACTTAGATTTTCATGGGCATTTAAGGTGGATTTTTTAATTAGCTTGGCCACTGGTAATACGTTAATATGCTCGGGTGCATCCAACATCTGATCACTGCTTGATGCTTTCACAAAAATTTTTCTCATCTCATCTTCACTAAAGCCTTTTGAGGTGAGCCTTATACCCCTATTTTTGCTGATGTAGATCAGAGAGTTCAGGAACTCACAAAAGGTCTCTCATGATATGTTGTAGCAAGATTCAAACCTGAATGTTTCTTTATGAATTCTTAGAATATGGTTAGTTCAAATATAGAATTATTTGTTTGCTTGTTTGTTTTGTCATTTCAACTGCATATTGTACTAGTTATTTAAAAAACATAGTTTCTGTCCTCAAATATTTTGTATTCTAAAAGAGAGGTAAAGTTCTTTTAAAGAAACAATTCTGAAATTAAAATTAAGAATGATATGTAATGGGGACAAATGGAGGCTTTCGGCAATGTCTCTGTATCCTTTAGTGAGAAGCAAACAAAAGGACATTATTATAAAATTGCAAATGGGGGCAGAAGCAGTCACTTGTCATTAGTGTCAGGGTCATTTTAATGAAAATTAACCCCAGAAATGCTTGACTAAGCAGTGGAAACCTAGGCATCATTTGGACCTTGACAGAACCAGAGCAGTTAAATCTTTCTTACCTGCATATAAGCTTAAGAGAATAAATCAGTCCAAAGCCACTGGCCGTGCTAATTGCTCTAATTATTGTTGCAGGAGACACTAGATAATACCTAAGAGGTATCAAAAGATAGCCGTAGCCCAGAATAATCTTGTAACCAAAGTATTCCCAGAGGAATATTCAGACAGTGCTCACAAAGCCTGCACCTGCCCAGTTGGATAATAAAGCATAAAAATATGTAGTTTGTCAGAGAGGAAGGATTCATAGCATAGGGTGTAGTCTCCTGCTGGGGATGACCCTGTTCTGCAGAAATATAGCACTGATGGGACGAAATTGGGCGGGGCATCTCAGAGAGTCGTTATTGGTAGCACAGAGACACTTTGGCTCCTGAAGACTTCTACTCCTGGCGTGTGTGTGTATATGCACATGCACACGTGCACATGTATCTTCAGGTATAAGAACAAGTGTGGTGATTTGTTCATCTGTAATCCAGCCTTATTTCTTTCTTTCTTTTTTTTTTTTTTATTTATTTACGAGAGTCACAGAGAGAGAGAGAGAGAGAGGCAGAGACACAGGCAGAGGGAGAAGCAGGCTCCATGCACCGGGAGCCCGATGTGGGATTCGATCCCGGGTCTCCAGGATCGCGCTCTGAGCCAAAGGCAGGCGCCAAACCGCTGCGCCACCCAGGGATCCCCAGCCTTATTTCTTGAAATGTGACTATTCACCTATTATTTATGGGCTATGCAAAGAGGATTATGTCTAAATAAGAATTTCTAGGATTTTGTGAGGGGCTATCAACTTCTAAAATTCCCCACTGTCCTGAGATGAAAGTTGACCCAGGGTGGTAAGCTTGATCTCAGATGGTAAGTGAAAACAAGGTGTTTTGTGCATCATCAGCACTGATTTATCATCTGTGCATCATTTGATGCATGCTGAAGGGTGCATGGTTTATCCTGCTCAAACATTTCTTCTCCAGCAGGCCACCTTCTTCTAGGTAGTTACAGAAGTAACAACTGTGAAGTGCTCTAGTTCTCTGAGGAGTGCTGATATGTGGATAAAGTATGATAGATCAAAGAGCACTGAACCAGAAATTGGGGAAATGGCCTTAAGCTCTGCCCCTGTGAGTCACGAGAAAATTAATCTGCAAGTGCCATTAATTCCCCATTATCAAAAGCAGAACTATGTGCTTATTTACACAAGTAACCCAGAACACACGATATAATGTGTCAAAGCACTCAAATTTCATTATATGTAAATTTCATTATATGTTTCATTATATTTAAGGAGCCTTTGCTATGTGCAAGGTACAGGTTCTGTGGGAGACACAAATAAGGCATGGTTCATATCTTTTGGGAGCTTGGAATCTAGTGAGGTGACAGACAAGCACACGTATTGCAACCAACTGAGGTGTAACAGACATCGTGATAATTGCTGTGAGAAAGTTTATTCAGTCATTCAATAAGTATTGGCAGGCACTGTGCAAACTCTAAAAGCAAATTACTTCTCTCTGAGGGGGGAAGTAGGCAGTCATAAAGCTTTATGGAAATGAGCATTTGGAGTGGGCTTTGAAGAAGAGGTTAAAATTTGCTAGGCAGAGATAAACTGAGGTAGGCACGTCTGAAGTGATGGAGGGGTAAAAGGCATGGGAAATATACAGGGTGTGCTTGGGCAGTAGTGAGCAATCTGGTTGGGCAAGAGTCAAAAATGTGTAATTAGAAAAGGAGGAATTGGTGAGAATTACATGGGAAAAGATCATTTGCAGCCACATTCAAGTTGGCCAAATTGAGAAACTTGAACTTTATCCTGTAGATATCAAAGGCTTGGGGCAGAGGAGTAATGTGATTACAACCTATGCTGTAGGACAAGTCTGTCAGTGCAGTGAAGAGAGGAGGATAGAGGAGAGGAGACTCAGCAGGAGACCTCTGTAAGAGCCCAGACAAGACAGAACCAACCTTTTTCAGAAGAGGATGGGGGAAAGAGATGGATGTACAAGATATGAAGGACGTAGAAGCCACAGAAGGTGGCACCTCTTTGGTTATGGGGCCAAGTGGAGGAGAGAGTTGAAGATGATCCTTTCCACATGTTGCCATCAGCAGCCCAGCCCTTGGCAAATTATTGGCTTTATTTTCACAGCTTTGGAGACTTCAGCACCCCATCCTCTGCTGTCAGAGCCATGTGCACTTATTTCCTTTCCACTGTCAAAGTCTGTCATCTGGAAGGGTATGAAATTTATCCTGTCTGGTAAGACCTACAATGTTACCCTTCCCAGGTATTTCCCCTTCAACAGATTTCTAAGCTTTAAGGTAGAGATAGAAACTTTTTTAAAGGAAATTTGGAATATTAGCTAAAAATTTTCCAGTATGTTTTTCTTTTTTTTTTTTAAACATTTTTTTAAATCTTTATTTATTTATGATAGTCACAGAGAGAGAGATAGAGGCAGAGACACAGGCAGAGGGAGAAGCAGGCTCCATGCACCGGGAGCCCGATGTGGGATTCGATCCCGGGTCTCCAGGATCGCGCCCTGGGCCAAAGGCAGGCGCCAAACCGCTGCGCCACCCAGGGATCCTGTATGTTTTTCTTCATATATTATATGCCTTCCAAAATAAGCTTTGAAGCTTTAAGAGGTAACTTCTGTAACCCCATCCTCTCTCTAATGGTTTTCCTACTGCCTTCTGGCCATCTGGAAGCCCTCTCTTGGCATGTTTTCTGTAGGTTTACTCTTTCCTTTTCTGTCCAGGATATTCATCAGGTCCTGCTTACAGGTCCTTAACTACAGGTCTGTTGGCCCCTACTTATGATTTGGGCTAGTGACTTACTAATGAGGAAGTATTTTATTCTCAAACTTCAAATATTTAAAACTTTGCCTTGGTTCAGCCTTGTTTATTAGTAGGAATGATATTCAAAATACTGAATAATTCCTTAAAGCCTAATCACTGACTAGTTATAAGGACCACCAACAGAAAACAACTGTTAGGGCCAAATGGGAATATCCAGCTGAGTTTCAGCTTGGATATGGGGATCTTCTGGGTTTTTACAGTCCTAAAAATAAGTATAGGCCAACAGATCTGTAGTTAAGACTTCCATCCAGTCTTTTGAAAATTAGGTTAAAACAAAGTGAAAAAAAGACTACAATCCACTTCACTACCACTGAATTTTCAAAGGCTACAAAAGCATCCATAACTATATCCTAGGCAAGGTAAGAAGGAGATGTGAAAATCCTGTGATGTGATACACCTCCTCAACCTGAATGCTTCTCCTTTGTACATGGGGTTTTCCCCTAGTGCCTCTGAGATGCTCTGGAGGAAAGGAAGTTAAGTGCTACCTGTTCCTTGCCTTGCTGCATGCCACTCCCACTCATAGCCCAGGTAGCCAGACCCTTGGCTCAGGGAGGCTGGGTGTCATTGTAGGCTGGCCTGCATCTTATTATCCACTCAAGATGACTCACTCCCTCTTCTATTTGAAAGATCCAAATAACTTTAAATACTACCCCTGAGGCTGCATCTGTCCCCAGAAATGAAGTTCTGATTCAATTCCTACTCCTCCTTTAAGAGCCAACTTAAATGTCACCTCTAAATAATAATGGCTGACATTTACTCACTGCTTACTCTGAACAAGCACTTTGCTAAAGGCTTCTAATGGGTTTTCTCCTTTCATCCTCCAAATACCTCTGAGGTAAGTACTAGTATTATCCCCATACTACAGATGTGGAAAGTGAGAGGTTAAGTAATTTACCCAAGGTCTTGCTAACTAGTAAGCAGGAGAGCCAGTAGTCCAATGTCTGTGTCCTCACTGCTGGTATGTAGTAAGAATTTAATAAATGACCCGAATGATGGACACAGTCTCTGCCTCCTTTTGCATAGTGTTCTGATCATGTCCTTTACAATAGCTCACACATTTACAGGGATTTATCCAGTGCCTATCCTTCTAAACTCAACAAGGCCACCATTATATCCTTCTAGACCTGGTACTGTGCCTGACACATTGTGGGTCTGCAATATATATTTGCAGAAGTAGAATATAAAGGAGAATGGAAGAGAAGAACAAAAAGGCTTTCTAGTTTGGGGTCTGAAAAACACAGTGACCCAATATATACTTTTGAATTAATAGAAGCTGTGTCACTGAGAGCTGCAGTGTTCTTAGATCGAAACATCAGGGTTGCAATCCCAACTCTGCCATTTACTGGCCAAGCAACTCCTATGCAACTGGCCAAGCAACTCCCATCCATTTCCTTTGAGTCTCAATGTCCACATCTTATAAAATGATTCTCCTTTTTTGAGATACTCAGGTTCCAGGGGATCACACAGGTGAATGAGGCCAGCAGA
This sequence comes from Vulpes vulpes, assembly GCF_048418805.1. NCBI lineage: Eukaryota > Metazoa > Chordata > Mammalia > Carnivora > Canidae > Vulpes > Vulpes vulpes. The sequence continues at coordinate 179,349,991 of NC_132791.1, read as the reverse complement.
GTGCCTGCTACTCAGTCACTGTTGGTTGTGTTGTTAGGAGATACACAGAAGGGATTGACATATTTCACATCATATGAAGGAACAGGTAGTCATCACTGATACATAACATACTGCAGGAAACCAATAACTGTTTTTGAGTGATTAGGCCAAACGGCTGTATGTCTAAACATTAAAATATGATACATGCAAGTATCATCAGAAACACCTATTTTATGTCTCGATGCCATCTTCACGGAGATGTAGATCTGTTTATATTTCTAATGCAAATGCATTGTGCTATTCCTGGCCGGAACAGTTCAAATGTCTCTTATTTTGTCGCCCCCGCCCTTCCTGCCTCCCCAGCCTATGTATTCCTTCCCTACGCTCTCCCTCCAACACCCTTCATCTGCCTGTCACTTTTCAAAGACAAGCTCCTCAGAATGAAATCTCTGCTTTCTTTGTTTTCCTGGTTTCCATTTTGTATCCTAAAATATTCACTTCAAGTTCCGCTTGACAGACGTCCCTAATCTAATCTCCACGTCTGCTTTCTAATTTTCACAGTCAGGATAAAACAAATAGGTTGGAGTTAATTGCCGGAGCAGCGGGCCGGAGCTCTGAGCTGTGATTTATGAGCTGAGTGCAGGCGCTCTGCAACACATTTTTCTTAATTTATTTTTAATGAGTCTCTCAATTAATTTTCTTGGAAACATCTTAATGATGTTGGAGGCGGGTGTTAATGAGGTCTGCACCAGCTCCTAATTTTGCATATTTTAAAGGGCCTAATGTCATCTTGCACCCTTTCTTTCCATTTTAAGAAGAGTTGAGAGAGGAGGGAAATTATTGTTGAATAGAGAATTTTCACTCTTCATGCCTCAGTCTTTGCTTAACCTTTCAGACTTTATGGGCTTGTGGTGTGTCTCAGAGCAATCGCATACTTCCTGCCACCTTCCTCCACCTTCTCTCAGCTCCCTGAGTCTGAGAAGCTGCTGCTAGATGGGGAGAAAAGACCCAATTCCCAGAAACTGTGAGTTCTGGGGAGCAGTTAGTAGCCCTGAGGAAAGATGTCCAGAAAGTCTCTTGCTAGGTGGCCTAACCTTTCCCAAAGCAGTCAGTGAATAGGAGAAAATACCAGTGGAAGAAACAACTCCAGGGGTGTTAGCATCTGGACATTTGTTCAGAGACCCTACTCCCCTCAATGTCTCTACAGAATTCGGGACAAAGTGCTAGAGTACTGTCTCTGAGCCCTCTCTGAGGCTTTTCAATTTCAAAGTCCTTATTGGTCTTCATTCTGTATTTGCTGTTTCGAGCTTATTTTCCTGATTAAATAGTCATTAAATGCTTATGATAGAAAATTTGGGAAATGCAAAAGAATGGATCAAATAAGGGAAAACCAGTTTCTAGTGCCTGAAAACAGCCACTATTAAAATTATGGTATTTTCTTCTAGACATTGTTGATTTTCTACTCACAGGCTTTTGGTTTTATTTTTACAGTTGTGATGATACCAAATATCATTTTTTTTTCTCATTTAATATTATCACATAAGTAACAAACTTCTTTCAAACATTTTTAATGGCTGTTTAATATTCCATCTAATATATTTGTCATAATTTACTGAACCATTACATTGTAGCTGAGTAAGCTAATTCTTAAACTAATAACACAAACACTATTGTGATGAACATCTTTGCACAGAAAGATTTTTTTTTAATTAGGGAAAATAAATAAATAAATAAATAAATAAATAAATAAATAACTGACTATTTCCTTTGGAATAGCCTGAGGAATTACTGATTTAAAGAGTATAATCAGGGATGCCTGGAGGGCTCAGCAGTTGAGTGTCTGCCTTTGGTTCAGGATGTGATCCCAGATTCCCGGGTTCGAGTCCTGCATCAGGCTCCCTGCATGGAGCCTGCTTCCCCTCTGCCTGTGTCTCGGCCTCTCTCTCTCTCTGTGTCTCTCATGAATAAATAAATAAAAACTTTAAAAAAAAGAGTATAATCATTTTTAAGGCTCTCAATATAGATTTCCAAAGTTTCCAAAGAGTTATTCCAGTTTACTTCCAACAGTACTACATGAGTACATCTATTTATTCAATCTTACATTACCATGGAGTGGTACAATTTTAAAGTCTTAGCTAATCTGGCAGATTTGAATCCATTTAATTCTCCTACTAACTCCCCTCTTTGGGTAAGGTTCCAGTGAAACCAAAGGCTGCTTTTATTAGGGAACTTCCTGAACCATGTACTTGATGTGGCTAAGACCCAGGTTCTTCTCTTGGCAGAGACTCAACAAAATGTGTATTAAAATTGACTTATCCTCAAAATGGAAAGTTAAGTATCCTATTTCCTTTTTTGTTTTTATTTATTCATGAGAGAAAGAGAGAGAGAGAGAGGCAGAGACACAGGCAAAGGGAGAAGCAGGGGCCATGCAGGGAGCCCAATGTGGGACTCGATCTCAGGTCTCCAGGACCACACCCTGGGCTGAACGTGGAGCTAAACTGTTGAGCCACCCGTGCTGTCCTGTATCCTATTTCCTATTTCCCTGAGTGTCCTGTTTCCATCTGGATCTTCCCAGTGACCTCTCCAGCTCAGTGTCTCCAAAACTGAGTGCATGTCTCCACACCTCACCTTTCCCATCTTGAGTAAAGTTGCCCCCATTGACCAGTCCCCCACAGACTCCAGACATGAGAGTGCGGCTCTGTCCTCATGGCCCCCAACACATGCACTCTCAGTCAGTCAGCAAGTCCTGCGGGTGTATTTCCCCCAAGCTTCATGGCTGCCTCTTTTTTTTTTTTTTTTTTTTGCCTCTTCTGTTCCATTCCCACAGTCCTGTGTCAGAGCCCTGTCTCTCACCTAGACTAGTGCAAGATTCTCCCAGTTGTCTTCGGCCTACAATCCTCCATCTGCCCTTTAGCTCTTTAAAGTGCCAGGGCACTATCTTTCTAACACAAGCAAAAACCCCACAGTGATTCCCTCCTTATATACAAAGTTTAGTCCAAAATCCTTAGTATGCCATTCATACAATTTGACCCCCTAGTACATTACTCATTTTTCAAATATGCCATGTACTCTGTTCAAGCCATTTGCTAAGCTTAGGATGACCTTTTGCCCACTCTTATATAGCAATTCCATGCTACTTCCTCCACGAAAGCTTATTCACCACTATGGCTTCTGCTTGGCGCCTAAGTCACACATGATAGGTCCCTAGTGAACATCGGGTGTAGGGATAAGACATCTGTAGAAATGTGTTTCCTTCAAAACTGTTACCTACTGTGCTTTCTGAATTGTTTTACACTTCAAGTCAGATGTTTATATTTGAAATTTTAAAGAACTCTTCAACCTGGGGGTTAGATATTTACACTAAAATCTTTTAAAGAACATTTCAGCCTGGGAGAAAATAGTTTTTCAAGGCATTTATGTTTTCTGGTAGACTCCTTTGATTTATTGTTGGACATTTCTTAATTTCTGTTTAAGTATCCTTTGAGTGTGTTTCCCACTGATTCCTTGTGCTTAGTTTAAGTGTTGTCAGAATATTCCCTGAGAAAAGACCACAGATTCTAGCTTTAGGGATAATTAGTTCATATAAGATTCTGTACGCAGATGCAGACTTTAATATCTAGTGGCCTTAACAGTTAAAACAGTATCTTTCAAGTATTATGTTAAAGCTGAAGGATGTTTTTTTAAAGCTTTCTGACAAATAGCAATAATTTACCTACAACCATGAGATTCTGGTCTTTGACCCCAAATATTTGTCAAATAAATTGGTAAACTATAAGTGAAGCTCTGACATCAGTAACATTGCTTTTGGGACACCTGGGTGGCTCAGCAGTTGAGCAGCTGCCTTTGGCTCAAGTCGTGATCCCAGGACCTGGGATTGAGTCCCACATTGGGCTCCTGCGAAGAGCCTGCTTCTCCCTCTGCCTGTGTCTCTGCCTCTCTCTCTCTCTCTCCCTCTCTCTGTGTGTGTGTGTGTGTCTCATGAATAAATAAATGAATCTTTAAAAAAAAAAAAAGAAAATTGCTTTTGAGATACCTTTAAAGCCTTATATAGGCTTTATATACAGGGAGAGAACAGAGCTCACCAGTGGATGAAAACAAAGATGAGCAAGCAATATTAATCATTTTAGATATGATGTTGAAGATGGTTTGACATTGAATCTGTTATTATAACATTGCTATTATTCCTCATATTGACCTCTATATCTGAGTTATTTTTAATACTATATAATTATATAAATCACTCATTTTATTTTTAATGTTTAAGATTTTCTAGCAATAGGTTTTGTTATAACAAACAACCTCAAATTTCAGACACTTGACACAACAAGCACTTATATTTTGCTCACATAATGTTTAAGGTAGATATTTTTAGTAGGAAGACACTTTTAGGCATCTCCTTAGTGACTCAAAGATCCAGGTTCTGCTGTCCCCTAGGGCATTCTTGGAGTCCTTCACTGGGTCCTCTGCATTGAGCTGGCCAATGAGTGAAGAGAGGGTATATAAAGGTTATGCTGCACATTTCAGAAGTCCAGTGTGTAAGTGGCATACCTCATCCCTGTGGTGTGCTGGAGCCAGCTCATGACAGTTCTCAAGAGCTACCTATTAAATTTTTAGGCATTTTGCAAGTTGTTTATTAAACACATTATTAAAAATGAAATTATATAAACAAATAAAAATTAAACTTCTTACTTTTCTACATTTTACTATCATTTATGCTTGAGATTATTTATGTCCTTTGTATCTCTAAGTGGGAAATGCTATAGAATACTATAGAATGGTTAATCTTTTCCTGACTCCATGTTCAATGCCATCATGTTGGGTGTTTGAAATAGACAATAGTAGGGATATTTATATCATAGAAATTGGCAAACACTATAAATCAGGGTTTATACTATTTTGTTGATTATCTAGAGACTTTTAGAAGTTATAAAGAAAGTATTAAAAATCCAGATTAATTAAAAGCATGCTGTATCTGTAGTCATTACATTGTGAACAGCACAAAATATCAAGGAAATATTCTTCTAGTATTAGATAACCATTAACTGACTCAGCCAAGAAGTTACCCACATTACTGATGAACAATTCTGACATATGTCTTCATTATTTCACTTACTCAATAATGTGAAAGAAAATATCAACCAATATTCATGTTGGAACTGTATTCATTCATCAATTGTAGCCATAGGTTGGCTACAATACAAGGGTTCAGTAAAAATCAACAAAAGTGGGAACCCTGGGTGGCGCAGCGGTTTAGTGCCTGCCTTTGGCCCAGGGCGCGATCCCGGAAACCTGGGATTGAATCCCACGTCGGGCTCCTGGTGCATGGAGCCTGCTTCTCCCTCTGCCTGTGTCTCTGCCTCTCTCTCTCTCTGTGACTATTATAAGTAAATAAAAATTTTTAAAAAAATCAACAAAAGCGTTGAGAGAATCATTTGGCTGTATGGAAATTACAATAGAGTATTGCATAATTTTTAATGTAATTGTTATATTATTAATGGTAAATAATATGCTATACGTTCTTTATATCAGCAAATTTATAATAAACTCAAGTACCTATGGACATACTGTTTTATGGAGAGCCCGTTGTTAAACATTTACCACTGCCTCTACCTATGTTCTGTTGGCCAGAACTCAATCACATGGTTTCATCTAGATGCAAGGATTGCAGAGTAATGTCCAGGAAGGAGAGAACTGGATATTCATAAGCACTAGCAGTCTCTTTCACAGTCTATTCTCTGGACAGCAAATATCAATTCTTTTCTTCTTCCTGCCTGGAGAACATACTTGCCCAAGGAGGACAACCCAAAGTTCCATCCAATAACCATTCTAGTTCAAAGTCCAGGATCTCTCGATCATACACAAATTTCTCTATCAGGTCAGATGTAACTCTTCTTGGCCTGGCAACCAAGGAACTAAAAGAATTTATTTTCTCTCCCTACCTTCTAGTCACACACTATATATACTGTAGTGAAGCAGGGGCAAGAACTGTAATTAAATATTCCCTGTCAGAAAAGGAACAAAAAGAGGAATGCTACAGTTGCTCATTCTTAACAAATGCTACAATCTTTTTTTTTTAAGATTTATTTATTTATTTATTTATTTATTTATTTATTTATTTATGATAGACATAGAGAGAGAGAGAGGCAGAGACACAGGCAGAGGGAGAAGCAGGCTCCATGCAGCGAGCCCGACGTGAGACTCAATCCCAGGTCCCCAGGATCACGCCCTGGGCCAAAGTCGGCGCTAAACCACTGAGCCACCTGGGCTGCCCCAAATGCTAGAATCTTATGGGTTGGCATAAAACACCCTTATGGGAAGAAAACTCTTGGTCTATAGGGCACTGCTTTCTGCTTATGCTAGGAAACCTAAGGGTGTTTTATGTCTCAAGCAGATAAAGACTTCTTTAATCTAGACTCATGGTTTCTTTAACAGTAAAATTCTTTTAAAAACTAATATAGGCTTCTAGTCTGTTTGCTTCCCAGTCACTTGCATGAGCCATCAACATTAGAGATGATTTTCCTAGAGATGATTTTCAACCCTGCCTCTTTTTTTTTTCTTTTTTGTTCTCAATTTAATGGCAACTGGCTTAAGGCCATCTGGAACCTCCAATGGGAAGATTAGACCTTCAATCTGGTCTTTGCCACAATCTGTGTTGCACTGAGAGGTTTCACCAGGCCTTTGTCATGTATTCTCTCCTGTTTGGGATCTAGAAGCAGTGGAGCTCTTTCAACTCTTTGACTTTGCAAATGTCTGGACTCTTTTTATCCCATTGATTTTTGCTTTAGAGATCAACTGATTCTCTCCTGGGTTCATCTCCTTCTTATAATAATAGCTTAGCAAAGGCAACCAATAAAAATCAAAACACATTGCAAGTAGTCTGTTTTCTAGACTCTTCCTCTAGAGCTACTGGTTTAGGAGAACTTATGACTACTAAGTTGCCACAAGTGACAGTTTTTATCATGTTTTACCACTATATACCATGAGTTTCATCTTTCTAGTCATTGTTAACAGCATCCTTGCCACTCACTGCCTGACCACTAAGCCATTGCCACATGCTTTAGTTTTTTATCAGGGCAGCAGCTCACTTGAAGGTACTAACTTCTGAATTAGTCAAAATAGAGCAAGCTAAACTATACAATATCCTAGCAGCTTAACAGTACAATTGTTTCTGCCTAATGGAAAGTTCATGCAGATTTTTGTAATAGGGCATCTCTCCTCCAGGTACTGATTCTGAGATACCTGTTCTTCAACCTGGTGGCTCCATGTCTCCTGAGATTCCTTGGGAATCCTCAGGCCTGGATACTCTGCACTCTGCTGACGAAAAAAAAAATAAAAAAAAAGAAAGAGTGTGGAAGACACTGTGGGGTATTTTAGGGGCCAGGCTTTCAAGAGGTATATATATAAATCAGTTCCTCATGCACTCCAAGGCCACTCAATTACATGGGTCTACCTAGATGTGAGGGAATTTATGTGCTTTGGTTGTATACAAAGGAAGAAAAGAGAAAAACAGAGGAAGAAAAAATAATTATTATCTTTATCCTCTTCCTGATCAAAACAAAGATCTTAAGATGCCTTAACTGCCTTTCTACCTTCTTCCACCCATCTTGCCTGTTAGGACTTCTTGGCATTTTAGTTTTACCATCCTTTTTTTAAAAGCTAAACGAGGTTTTTTGTTTATTGGTTGGTTGGTTGATTTTTGTTTTTTTGTTTAAATAGTTAGTATTTATTTAGTTTACAGACATGTTTGACTATTTTTTGCTCGCTCACTGCTGTTTCCTGCATCTTCCTCTCTTCAGGTTGAATCTATCTTCTTGAACCAATTTTATTTGTTCTTTCAGCAAGAGCCTAAGATAAATAAACTCTTACTCTTTGTATGTCTGGAAATATCTTTATATCACCTTGCTTTTTGAATAATAATTACTTGGGTAGAAAATTCATGGTTGTCAATTATCCCTAAGCATTTTGGTGGTTGTCCTATTATGTTCAATTTTTTAGCTGTTTCTTCTGATAGTTACCATTTTTATAAATAATGTATTTAACGTTACTTTGTACTTGCAATGTTAGAAATTAACCAGGGATACCTGGCTGACTCAGTTGATTAAGAATCCAACTCTTGATTTTGGCTCAGGTCATGATCTCAGGGTCGTGAGACCAAGCCCCATGTCAGGCTCTGTGCTGGGCATGGAGCCTGCTTATGATTCTCTCCCTCCCTCTCTCTGTGCCCCTCCCCTCCTTTCTAAAAAAAAAAAAAGAAAAACAAAGAAAGAAAGAAATTAACCAGATACTTCGTATTATGATAAATAAGAATTAAGTTCTCTTATTAAACCTTATGTTACTCCTATTTTTAATTAAATATTTAATATTTACTACAGTGTGCTTATGTTAATACTGTTCACTCCTAAGCCCAGTAGTAAACTATGATTACATTTAAATTGAACTATGATTCAAGTACAAGTGCAACTTTGGGATTTTCTGATAATTTCTATTTGCTATTCATTTATATGCAACGTTTGCTGCTTACTTATCATTGACCTTTTCCCTCAAATGCTGCATATTAGGTTTGCATTCGATTCCCTTGTATTAGTATCTATGGTTGTGTAACAAATTGCCTCAAAACTTTGTGGCTTAACACAAGCGATTTATTATCTCAAATTTCTGTGGGAAAGGAATCAGACTTGAATTAGTTGGGTCTTTTGACTCAGGATTACTCAAAAGGTTGCAACGAAGATGTCAGCCAGGACTGATGACTATCTCAAGGCTCAATTAGGAGATGATCTGTTTCCAAACTCATTCAAGTGGTTGTTAGCAGGATTCAGTTCCTTCTGGGCTTTGTCAAGGACCATTCCTCAGTTTCTTGCCAGACATTCTCCACTGGGCAGCTCACAACATGGCAGCTGGCTTTCATCAGAGCAAGAGATGGAGACTAAGATGGAAGCCAGAATCTTTTTATACTCTCATCATGGAAGTAACATCCCCTCACTTTTACCATATTCTTTTTATTAGAAGCACATTACTAGGTCCAGCCCATCCTAAGAGGAAAGGGTTTTGCAAGGGCATGACCACCAGAAGTTAAGATCATTAAAAATCATTTTAGAAGCTACCCACCACACTCTTATTTTTTTCCTAGAGTTCTCTTTCCCCTTCATGTTCTCTCTAGACCAGTCCTGCCCTCAGTCAACATCCTGAAAGTTCCCTTTATCAGTTTCCTGCATTGGATCTTTGTTTCCTGGATCCTACCATCTCCTTTCTTGGTTTGCTTTCTCTTATTTTAGGAGAACATATCTGTAACTACTGCTCCCTAACAAAGGCACTTAGAAGGTAAATTTTCTATGTCTGTTCATGTGTGAAATATGTTAGTATTAATAATTCTTAGTACTTGGCCAGATACAGAGTTCAAGGTTAAAAGCCAGGATCTGTAAGACCGTACTTTTTTTCTTCTAGCATCAGTGTAGCTGTTGAGGAGTCTTTTCTCTCATTTCTCTGTAAGTGACCAGTTTTTTTATCCTCTATGGAGACTTTCTAGATCTTCTCTTTCTCCCTGATATTCTGGAATTTCAGTGATGTTCTTTGGTAAAGGCCTCATTTTCTTTATTGTTCTGAATACTCTACGTACCTTTCCAAACTGAGACTCAAGTCCTTCAGTTTGGAGAATTGTATAACTTCCCTGTATAATTTCTTTGGTAAGTTCCTCTTTCCATTTTATCTATTCTTTTTTTCTAGAATTCCTGTTCTATTCTAGTTGGCCTTCGAGATCAGGGGTCAGAAAATGTTTTCTGTAGAGGGTCAGATAGTAAATATTTTAGGCTTTGGGCACCATATATATCCTCTGTCACATATTCTTCTCTCGATGATAGATAGATAGATAGATAGATAGATAGATAGATGATAGATAGATAATAGATACACAGACACACACACACATGCACAATCTTTTACAAATTTAAAAAGCATTCTTAGATTAAAGGACATACAAAAACGTGCTATGGGCTATATTTGGCCCATGGACCATTAATTGCCAACCTCTTCTAGATAGACATAGCCTATGTCTCTTATCTGCTCTTTCATGCTTTCCATCACTTCTTGCTATAATTTCTGGGTGATTTTCTTGATGTTATATTCCAACTCTACACCATATTTTTTTTATTTATTTTTAAACTCTAAGAACACTTTCTTATTCTGCAAATGCTCCCTTTTATAATAACATCTTCTCTACAGATATAAACTAGAGGCTGTTTGTTTTTAAAATGTTTTTCTGTTCCCCACATTATCTCTATTTCCTTCATGTTCATGCATTCTATTTGTCTATTTTTGTGCCTCTATTCCCTTTAGGGGTTTTCCTGAAAAAAACAATCCTTGCCTGTCTCTCCTATTGAAATGTGAGGTTCTAAACAGGGGGGAATTTATTTAGGAGTGGGAGCAGGGCTTGCCAACTAATGGACTTCACTTTAGGGTTACCAGATAGAGAATGCTAGAGGGGAAATCTAATCCCTAGGGCCATTTAGTTTATCCAGAGAATGCACTTGTGATCTCCTGCCTGGAGGAGGAGATATGTTGCTGCTGGTGTTCTGTGCATTGAGACTAGGGACTAGGAAGAAAGTTAATTATTCCTCATTGATTTTACCCAGTACCTGTGCCTAAATCCAGAGACCTTTATCCATATCACCCTCTAAATTAACTTTAGACTGTGGCCTCTTTTATTTGCTAAATGAGTCATCTGCCTCTAAATTCCAAAAATCATTTAACTTTCTTACTTCTTTCATTCTCTTTCTATAGTGCATTTTTATGTTTTTAAAAATTCCTCTAGAATCATTTTAATAAGGTCTCAGATGTAAGCAGAGATAAACACACATAGTTAATCTCCCTTATTTAATCAGGAGTCCTATCTGTCTTATTTTAGGATTTTAAGACACTTTGGATGAATGGAATGTCATTTACTGAGATCTGGAAGCCTGAGAACTCTTTAGCATAAGAGATCTGAGGGTGAATATCCACCAGGTAAAAGTGGTTCCGCAACGCCAGGCTTTACCATATCAAGTGATAACAATACAAAATATTTTCACTTACCCCTCAGACTGTTATGAGCAGAAAATACTGTTTGTGACCTAATTTTTCTGCTTTATACCTGAATCTTCTATAGTCCACTTCTGTAACATAGGTTGATATTCACATGTACTTTTGATCCCACATTTAATATTAAAGCAAGTGAATATTTCTTCATTGAGTTTGTTTTGCAATGAGATTTACATTCAATATTACCACCATTTTCATAATGCACATTTTTAGAAGATAGGATGAAATATGTAGATATTTCATGGTACCTCTATTCAAAAACTTTTGTGAGAATCAAAATATTTAACATTTCAGCCTTTAAAAGAAAGGAAATTCCGACATATGCTATAACATGGATGAAACTTGAGGGCATAATGTGAACTATGTGAACTAAGCCAGTCACAAAAAAGAAAAAAAATATGTATGATTCCACTCATATGAATTTTTATTTACAGTAGTCAAAATCATAGAGACAGAAAGTAAAATAGGTCAGGGGTAGAGGGAGAGGGAGTGAGGAATTATTGTTTAATGGGTATAGAGTTTCAGTTTCACAAGATTAAAAGACTTTTGGAGATGGATGATGGTGTAGGTAGCACAAAATTATGATTTACTTAATACCACTGAGCTGTACAATTAAAAATAATTAAGATGGTAAATTTTATGTTATATATTTATGTTATTTTGTTATATTTTATGCTATATGTTTTATGTATATATACAAAAATAATTGGAAAAATATCTAACACTGAGTTTTATATCATATCATTATTAAATTCATTCAATAAATACTGAGTACCTTCTATGTACCAGGCACTGTTATAGGTATTCAGGAGTCAACAGCCAACAAAATAGACACAATCTCTTCCCTCCTAGAGCCTATCTTCTAGTTGGGAAACAGAAAATAAATTAGTAAATATATAACATAAAGTAGGGTTAAGGAAGATGAGTGACATGGGTGCTGTTTCTTAGTATGATGAGGGAAACCCTCTCTGATTATGCAGCACTTACGCAGAGAGACATGATTGGTTTTCATTTCTTATGCCATTTCCAAAGAGAATTTATAATTGTGAGTTAACCAAACACCCACCCACCTCACACACACACAAGAACTATATTTGGTAAAAAGCTCTTAAATTTCAGTTACTCATTGTTCTTATGGTTGGTATTGTCACTACTTGAGTATTTGCATTCTCTTCTACTTTTATTTCTTTTCACATTAGCAATTGTTATTTCCTGACACAGACTGAACTTTTCATCCAAAGAAATCTATCTGCTTAAATTGATTATCATTCAGCTATGAGGATTGACCGTTGTTTTCATGTTTTATCTGAGGAAACTGAGGCACAGAGATCTAAAAGCACATAAGATTTTTTTGGTGAAACCATGCACAAACTTCAGCCCCCTAGCTCAAAGTCTACTTCGTTCCCTAAGACCTGAGTCACCACATTGCGGTGGGAATGGAATAGGACAATTTCTCTGAAAGCACTTGGCACATCCTTAAGCACATTGTAGAAATTCTTTTTTCTTCAGCATCCTTTTACTAATAACTGGCCCCTAGGGTGATAAAACCACCCTTTGCCGCCCTCCCTACTTGGAGAAAGATTTACCTAGCCAAAGATCCTTAGCAGGCATTTTTCTTTCTTCTTTGATCATTTCTAGCCCCTCCAGCCCATGGTAGTAGATATCTCAGTAATTTGGGGCACTGAGAGGAGCTGGCTTACTGGATCATTTTTGCAACAGATAGTGGCCACAAGGCTAATTATCCTTTGTCCTATGAACTCCTGAATAACATTGCTCTTGCTATAGTCAAAAACACTTCACCTCTTCAACGCTGTGTTTTGTTTTGTGTCACCCATTGGAAGACTAAGTAGCCATGGGAGTGAAATTGACCCTGGTTTCCTTAAATCAGAGATGGCTGAAAATGGATTCTTTTTTTGTCCCTGTCCAACTGTGGCAGCTCTTTAATTTCAATTAGCAAAGCTTGAAAAAGGATATTATGTCAGGTGTAATTAAAGCTGAAAGGATTCCGTGTTTACCTCCAGTCCTTCTCCTGATTGAGGATCTGTAGTGTCCCCCAGCAGGGCTGTAAATTTTGGGTTCTGGGGAATTCTGGTGGCTGGGGCTTTGATGTAGCTCTCTTTTTAAACAAGTGACAGTTCAGGAAGCATAAGCCTCTAGGAAGGATTTATTTAACTTTTTAAAGTCTAAAAATTAGCTGCACGAATAAGACTTGTCTATGCACAACACCAACTTGTTCACTTCAAGCCCTTGCTTTTTCCTCTCTGTGTCTTTCAAATCTCCTCCTTCCCTCCGACTGGGGAAGGCCAACCATCTTCTCCTCTATAAAACAAGTATTTGTTCTGGTTGACATGTTAGAATCTCTACAAAGAAGCAAATCAACCCCTTACCTGAAACTTCTTAGGTTTCATTGCATCAGTCAGGGTCCTGGCAGGAGACAAAATCCACTCCCACTGGTACAGATGAAGAGAATTTAAGATAGGAGCTACTGACAGAGGAAGGGACAGAATTAAGAGAACAGACGAGGAAAAGTGAGGTGACCAGGGACTAGCAATAGCAGGAAATTGTTATTACCCCTGGAAGGGAAGGAACAAGAGAGACATACAGTATTACCAGACCAAGTGACAAGCATAAAAGTGGCCCAACAGAAACTGTAGTCATGGAAGGATGTGGCCTTCCCAAAGAGTCTGACGCAGGGAAGAAACGTCCTCCTGCCTCCCAGTCTTCTGGATGTGCTTCCGTGGCCAACCCAGACAGGGCAGTTAGCTGTTGCTCCTTCTGTATGGGTCTTGTTTCCCCAGTTTGTGTGTAGTCAGCCTCAAGGCCAGTATTATGTGTCCTATTTGTTCTGAATCTCATGGGTCTTAACCTAATACTGAGCACATAGGAGCTCAATTAATGGTCTTGTTAGATTATTTTAATATAATTAAATTATTATTATATAAAAATATAATTTAAAAAAGATTTCACTAAGTATTATTATCATATCAAATGTGTAATGTATAATAATACCTCTTCTTTCTTTGGGGGGATTATATATGTTTTTAGTATTAAGATATATTTGATATATAACATTGTATAATGTATTAATTTGATGCATTTATATATTGCAATATGATTACTGTTAAAGCATTAGTTAACATCTCTATTGTGTCCCATATTTTTGCATGTGGTGAGAACATTTAAGATCTAGTTTCTTAGCAACTTTGAAGGATGTAATAGAGTAGTTAACTATAATCTTTTGCTTAAATTATATTTTTTACACTATAATAATTATACTCAAATAATCTAACAAGAGCATTATATTGAGCACTTTTATTGCATTTTGCTTTATTAAGCTTCACAGATACTGCATTTTTTTTACAAATTGAAGGTTTGTGGCAACCCTGCATCAACCACATCTATCAGTGTCATTTTTTTCAACAGCATTTGCTCCCTTCATGTCTCTGAGTCACATTTTGGTAATTCTCACAATATTTCAAACCTTTTCATTATTATTACATTATTGCTTTTTGTGTGGTTTTTTTTCTGTTTTGTTTTTACAGAGGAAGAGATAGGGGTGCAGGGAGGGACAGAGGGAGAGGGAGAGAGAGAAGCTTAAGCAGGCTCCATGTCCAGCATGGGGCCCAATGTAGGGTTGTTCTCATGACCCTGAGATCATGACCTGAGTCAAAATCAGGAGTCAGACGCTTAACTGACTAAGCCACCCAGGTGCCTTTTGTTTTTATTATTGTTATGGTAATCTATGATCATTGATCTTTGATACTGTATTGTTTGTTATGTATATTCTTTTTTAGACATAACACTATTGCACACCTTTATATGCACTGAAAAAAAACAAAAAAAATCACTCAACTCATATTTTTGTGATATTAGCTTTATTGTTCTGGAATTAAACGTGCAATATCTCTGAGGTATGCTTGTGATGTGATAATAATAAATATAGAGTGATAACCCTGAGAATATATGTGGGGCATCATTGTAAATCAATGAGTGGATCTCAACCAGACATAGAGCAGACCCTCTGTTAAGAGTAAAGAGGGACGCCTGGGTGGCTCAGTGGTTGAGTGTCTGCCTTCAGCTCAGGGCGTGATCCTGGAGTACCGGAATCAAGTCCCACATTGGGCTTCCTGCATGGAGGCTGCTTCTCCCTCTGCCTGTGTCTCTGCCTCTCTCTCTGTCTGTGTCTCTTATGAATGAATAAATTTAAAAATCTTGGAAAAAAAAGAAAGAAAGAAAAGTAAAGAAACAGCACAGCCACCAAGAAATGGCAGTTAATGGACATGTTTGGCCAGGTACAATATGCACATGACTTTCTGGAGACAAGCACTATTAGATAGGTGTATTTACATGGTCTGTTTGAAGAGGTTAAATGATGAGGGGCACCTGGGTGGTGCAGTGGGTTAAGCATCTGACTCTTGATTTTGGCTCAGGTCATGATCTCAGGGTCATGAGATGGAGCCTGGCATCTGGCTCCACAGTCAGTGTAGAGTCTGCTTAAGACTCTCTCTCCCTTTTCCTCTGCCCCTCTCCCACCCTCACACATTCTCTCTCTCTCAAAAAAAAATAAATAAATCTTAAAAAAAAAAAGTTAGCTGACAAGAGGAGAGAAATGCCATTTCCAAGATGAAGGCTGACCAGGACTGTGTAGGCCCAGCTGGCTATGTGGAATCTATTTAAGAGCAGAGGTGTGTGGGAGAAAGGGACAACACTGGTGAAACATGGAGGTTGGGTTCTAGCAAATGGACTGTGGCTCAAAAACGATTTTGTCACCATTTACCCTAAAGGTTTTGCAGAGTCTGGATTCCTGGGTTGTAAGCATTGCTCCCTCGCTCTGGGGCGGACAAGTCGCTGTGCCACCGCTGACTTGCCACCTGGTCCTGCTGACCAAACTGCAGGTCCCTTTCCTGCTTCTGAATCATCTGGCACCAAAGTTTTGAAGGTGTATTTCCTTGTATTTAAGTAAATGCTAAGGCACTTTGACAAATGCTGGCAAAAAAACCCGGATCCCTTCTGCTTCAATGACAAAAAGCCACAAATAACATAAAACAATTAACTTTGATTATCTTTATAAGCAGTGTGCACTTTTATTCACAACACATTTTAGATCATAGATTTGATTTTTCCTTCACCCCAGATCATTTCACAACCATCTTTTTCTGCCAATAGTTGGCGTGCCTGCCAAAAATGCAAACTAACTTAAACTTACCTTTAGGCAAACATAGTTAGAATGGAAATTGTATACTCAATCCAATAACCTTTGGGGGAAAAAGATTAAGTGAATGTCCTTATGGATTAGCAAAGGAGAGTCAAGTCTAAAGGTCTCCTCTATCATTTAAAGAACTCTTTGTTGACCCTGCTGTCCCTTCAGTTTAGCATGTGATTTTTCTCCTTTTGGCTGCCAACATTCTCAAGGAGGTGGCTATGTCTTCCTTCCACCTTTCCCCACCACACATTCCTTATTTAGTCCCCAAAAAGCTGACTTCGTGGCACTTGCGATGTTTTATTTTTTGTGTCAACTTGACTAGGACATGGGCTGCTGGGACATTTGGTCACACATTCTGGGCATGTCTGTAGGTTGTTTCTGGATGAAATTAAGATTTGAATTGGTAGACTGAGCAAAGCAGATCACCCTCCCCAATGTAGATGGGCTTCAACCAATCACCTGAAGACCTAAATAGAACAAAAAGACTAAGCAAGAGGAAACTTCTCTTGCCTGAGCTGGGACATTGGTCTTTTTCAGCCTTGAGACTCAGACTGAAATATCTGCTCTGCTTGGGTGGCTCTAGCTGGGTGGCTTTTGAATTGAAATGTATGCAATCAGCTCTCTTGATTCTCAGGTCTTTGGACTTAAACTTACATATCAGCTCTTCTGAGTCTTCAGCTTGCTACCTGCAGGTATTGGAAATTCTTAGTTTCCATAACTGTGTGAGCCAATTCCTTATAACAGATCATATGTATATAATATATGCATAATATGCATAATAGATCATATACATAAATATGTGTTTATATACACATACATATAAAATTGATCATTTCCCTAGAGAACCCGGACTAATACAGCTCCATTGAAACTACTCTCAAATGTCATCAATGGTCTTCTAGTCAGGTTCTATGGGCAGATCTCTATCTTTCTCTTTGTTGATGCTGACACTCACTGCTCTGCCCACCTCTCAGGGACTCCTCCTTCCTCTCCCCATTTCTTGGTTCTCAGTCCCGCTCTCACTACTTTTCCAATTCTCACCACTGTAGCTCCCATTTCTCTACTAAGTCATAACTCTTGAGTTTCCCCTACCTTCCAGTCCAGTATCTCTTGCCACCTATTATCCACTGCTCTTCAACATTTCCATCTTACGTAAAAGTCAGTGATTCTACCTTCTTTCCCACAAAGTCATCTCTTCCTGTGCCTGAAAAACCTGTGCCTGCTTCCCCTACCCCAGGATCCAATTAATCACCAAGTCTTGTTGGTTTTTCCTTTCATTTCCAGACACCCCCTTCTTTTCATTCTTTCTACTTCAATGCTAGCCACGCCCTCATTCCCACAACAGCCTTCTCATTGGCCCCCTGCCTTCAGCCTCTCTTCTCCTTTACCTGGACACCACTGCCAGATTAATAGTAGCTGACATTATCTCATTATGTCTGTCCCCTCCTCAATCACCTCCAATGACTCAAGGCAAATCCCAGGCTTCTTTGCTGAGCCCCTAAGCCTCTCTGCCATCTGATCCACCATTCCAGGCTGACTATCAGGACAAAATAGATTTCCAGGTAATTGGAATCATGCTGCATAGGACTGCCTTTCTGACACATCTTGTATTGCTTGCAACACTGAAAACTACACAGATGTATTTTCCCACTTAAAATCTCCTCCCTGCATACATGTTTAAAAATGTTGGTATCACGTGGATTCTGGGTGAATAATGAGTCACATGAAGTTTACTATAAATCTTTTAAGAAGCTAAACATTCCTTAGCCAGCTTTTGGTTGTCACTATTTATCTATAGTCATCATTGCCACACTGAGTTAGCTGAGAGCAGTACTTTGGGAAATAGTGATTAACAGTTTGGACCCTAAATCAAACTCCTTGGGTTTGGATCCTAGTTCTACCACATATGGGCTGTCTGGACTTGGGCAAATCCCTTAGCCTCTTGGGCCTCAGTTTCATCATTTATAAGATGGAAATGACAGGGGCATCTGGTTGGCTCAGTTGGTTGTCTATCATTGGCTCAGGTCATGATCCTAGGGTCCTGGGACCAGGCCCCATGTTGGAATCCTTGCTCAGCAGGGAGTCTGCTTCTCTCTCTCCCTCCCTGCCACCCCACACTGCTTGTGTTCTCTCTCTCTCTCTAAAATAAATAAATAAAATCTTTTTTAAAATTAAAAAAATAAATATAAAAAGTTGGAAATGACAATAGTCACACCCACAGGACTTTTGCAGGGCTTAACAGAAAGTGGTTAGACCAGTGTAAGTGCTCATTATACAGGCTCTCTGAGTTTCAGTCATTATTGCATCATACTGATGGTGAACTGCCAATGCAGTATTGGAATTACCCTATGGAGCTGACCTTCTGGAGTGTCCACATCCCAGCTGCAAGTGAGTGGGCATCCTGGTGCTCCCCAGGCCTTGGCTCACTTCCAAAAGTTATAAATAGATATAGGTCGTGGAGTCCCCCTACCTGGAGGCCCTTCTAGTTCTGCCCCTTTGCCAGCCACTTCATAAGGACTGTTATATGCATTACCTCATTTCAACCTCTCAACAACCCATAAAATAAAACTGAGACTCTAGGAGACTAAGTAATTTGCCTAAGTCTACATAGCCAGAATTTGAGCTGAGATTTGCTCTATTTTTTTCTCTTAGAGCCTCAGAGATGCAGAGATCTGCATCTGATGGGATTTGTCCCATCTCTGCCAAACCCTCCAAGTCACTACTCTCACTTCCTCAGAACTCTGCTCCATCTTCCAACTAGCAGTTATCTAATGAAGACACTCATTCATTTTTAGTTGATTGGAACCAAGACAAAGCAAAGCAGTGAGATTTCTTTTCTGGCTCTCTGGTTGTTGTCACTACAGCTTCCAACTTCATACGCAGTCACCCTAGAGCAATGGAAAAGGAAGAGACTCAGGCCCTCAGAGCACCTGATGCTTCTAAAGTTCACCCGCTGACATTATTCCATGGGACATCAAGGATGATAGGCAGGGCTTAGCTGTGATGGCTCCTGTCTATCTTGAGCCAAGGAGGCTTGGAGAAGTTAGACTGGAAATATATCATTGGACTTAAGTGTTAAGTTAAAAGTCTGAGAACAGTCTTCCTGGTTGTGCAAATGTTCTCAGTGAAGTCACCACCATGGCCAAATGGTGGATATGAACTCTGCACCTAGGAATTGTACTTACCTTTCTTGCGGTTCAAATACATTATTATGCCAACATTAGCTAGCGGGAAAGGTTTATAATCACTCCACACAATGTCACCAAGGTCTGTGGAAGTCTGTTTCTTATGTGCCCTCAGTAGTTCTATTGTCATTACCAATTCAGTCGGGACAAGATCAACAAAGCTGAGGTGACAAACTCTAAAATCTAATAGCTTAACACAACAAAATCTTTCTTCATATTTATGCAAAGTCTGAACTTTGGGGGTCCTCCATGGAGTGCCTCAGGGACCTTGGGTCCCTCTCTTTGGGAACATTGCTATCTCAACAAGAAGCCGCTAGAGTGATCATGGCAGGGAACAAGAGAACACCGAGGTGGCATATCAACTCTCAAATACCCCAGCCTGGAAGTGACATACATTATTTGCATGCATACTACAGTGGCTAGGACTAGTCACGTGGCCCTGCCTAACTGCAGGAGGAAGAGGAATGTCATCTTCCGCATTAAGGAAGAAAAGGAGAGCTAGCTATACAAATACACTAGTAATTTCTGCAATGGTATTTACATAAGAAACCATCAGAAACAAAATCAGAGTTCTTCAAACTTGTGATAAGAATACTCTTTTTATTAACTATTTTTATCTATAAAAGTAATACATCCTCATAGTAAAAAGAATTCAAAATGCACAATAAGGTATCAGGTGAAAAGTGGAATTCTCCTCCTGTCTAATTCTTACCCTCTCCCTCTAGGTCTTCCCCAGAAGTTTCCTGTATATTCTTTCTGCTATTGTTTTTTAACTCAATAATGTCTTAGGTAGCTTTTCATATCAAACCACATAGAGCTACCATCTTATTTTAATCACCTAGTATAAGTGCCCCAATCAACCCCTATAATCAACATTTAGATTGTTCTCCATTTCGAACTATCATAAACCATGCTCTGCATAGTTCAGTAGATGTAGTATATGCTAAGATAAACTTCTACATGATGGAACACAAAGTCAAAGGGTATAGACATTTTAAATCTTGAAATCCACTGCCTAATTGCTCTCTCAAAAGGGCAATTTTATTTACTCAAAAAATGATGGGCCTGCTATTTAAATATTGATGACAGTAAGGAATTTTTGCGAATTTTGCTAGGCGTGACAATGATACTTTTTTTTAAGTTCTTATCTGTTAGAGATAATTACTGAAGTGTTTGTAGGAGAGATAATACAATGACTTAGATTTGCTTTTAAATAAATAACTCAAGCAAAAAAAAGATGATGTGGGATGGATAAAGCACAAATGGTAAACTATTGATCATTGTTGAAGTGGATGATTCATTATACTCTTCTCTCAACCCTTGTATTTGATATTTTCCATAATAAAAGTTAATTCTTTATGTTTATTCTAAGAGGAGATGTTTGAGAGGCTTATTGCAGCACATTGTCAACTTCCTGATTAAAGTCAGAAGAGCCCTGGGTGAAAGCGGTCTTACATGGTTAGCCAGGAGGTGTTGGAGAGAGATGGGGATTTGGAATGAGGCTAAAAATAGAGTTCTAGAAGAAAGAGAAGGAGGAACTTGCAGAAGGAGAAGGAGAGATGTTCCCAGTCCTATCCATCCTTCCCCTCACCCCCAAGTAAACCACATAGAAACTCTTACTTTGGAGGGTGGAATTGTGCCTGGGCATGTAAGACTGTGCACAGCAATGGAGGGTACATGACAGGGAGTAAAGAGGGAAGAGTAGAGTAGACAAGGAGGAGAGAGGGAAGATTAAGTGTGCAGCAGCAACTTCCTCAGTGAAGCCATTTAGCATGCCAGGGAAGCACCTGAACATTATATTCAGAATTCCAGGTTCACATCCCTTCCCAGGCCAAGCAGGTGTGCTTATCTTCCCAGCAGTCCACTCAAAATTGTTTAGAGATCAACCAGGATGAAGCCGATATTTAGGTGATTCCCCTAGTGTCATTAAATTCTAGACTCACAACATGTGACCGTGGATGTATAATTTTTGTCTGTGTGTAAATATATGTCCCCAGCAGAAAAAATAAATTGTATATGTGAGAGAATTCTCTGTTTTTTAAGTAAGAATATGAGCACTTAGCAGAGGGAACTGAAGTATGATTGGTGATTGTATCCTCCTCTGGCAGATTTATTACAAAAATGACTAAATCCAAGGACTGTCTTCTCTTAGGATATGAAATGCTGATCTCTAAGAATTCTATGAAAGAGATACTATAAATAAAAGGGCCCTGCATGTACATTTTAGAACTTCATGAAAAGAAGCCATTTTGCAGCCAGATAACCACAGATGTGTGCTCATCATCTGTGCTATATTCTCTGTTTCCAGCATTGATCCCAGCCCTGTGCTTGTGTCATACCCTTTTGTGTATGTAATAACAGGCAACAAAGTGGCCAAGACAAGAATGTGTTGGGTTCAACCTACCCACAGCAATCCAGGATACCCACAGGGGTTTGTTTTCATCCTTGACATCCAGTGCAATTGGACACACACTTTCAGTTACTGTAGGAGATGCTACGGAGCCAGGGCAAGTGTGGGGGGATGTCTTGATGAGAAGCTGATTATCTTTTCCAAAATGAGTCATCTGTTCAATGCTGATCCATGGCAGGGGATCCACTCAACATGTGGCCAAACAATTCTTCCAGTGACTTTCTGCCTTTGTGTTATCACAGAGCTGAACCTCAGTGGTACAAGAAGTAGGAAATATCATTCATTTCTAAGAGCGAATCACTTTTAAAAATTATGAAAAAGAGTATTTGAAAGTTAATGTCCTGTTTGTCATCTCCCCATGAAGCTTCCACTTCTCTTTCTCCTAAGCTTTAAGCCCTGTCCTGGGCCAGAAAGGCAAATTCCCAACCCATAAACATTGACAATGACATCTTGAGGGTCCTGGCCCATGTGCCAGTGAAAATAGTATGTACTTTAAATTTGCTCTCCAATATGGCAGTCACTAGCCTTTATGGCTCTTTAAATTCAAATTAATTCAAATTAAGCAAAATTTTAAATTCAGTTCTGCATTTACAGCAGCCACATTTCAAGTACCTGTGCTTGGGGCTACCCTGCTGGAGAGTGTAGATCTAGAACATTTCCATCATCACAAAAAGTTCCACTGGGCAGTGCTGCTGCTCTGATGCCATCATTTAAACTGGTATGAGGTCTTTGAAAGGCCCCAAAATCTACGTGGAGGCAAATGATAAAAAATGGTTGATTACTGTGTAGCCAGGGAGCATAGCTATGTATATACATCCTTTCCTCCATTCTTTTATTCCTGTCTCAAATGTTATCAGGCCTATACATACATCACCTCATGAGACAAGTATCCTGGGTGGCCATAGAGTTCAGAGAAGCAAAAACTACTTCCAGCTTGGGAAAAGGAGTGGCTCTCAAAAGAAGAGGAATATCCCAAGCAGAAGGGAGCACTTGAGCAGAGGCGCAGAGGCAAACAAGTTCTTCCTTGGAGAACAGTGATCCTCCTCTCTCCCAGCTGCCAGCCTGAGGCTCTGGCCTCTGCCAACTGGCTGATTATCTCAGTGCACCTTGCCAAGTAGGGAGGATGAATGTCTAGACCAACTATCCTCGGTATTGGTTAAGGATCAGTCATAGAGAAGAGAATTCACATTCGCAAGTTAAAGTGGGGTATCAGATGACTTACAAAATTGCCAGAGAAGCTGAAGAGACAGACGCTGAGTGGAGCTTTCAGAAGTGACTCTAAGGAGAAGACCACCAAGGAAACTGCTGCTTGGTTTGTGATCAGGAAGCAGTACAGTCAGGAAGTGACCACCATCGGAAATCCCAACACAGCAGTGAAGATGCCATCAGAGAAACAATGGCCCCAGAACACCGGGCTCAGCCCCACGTCACCTTCCACAGTTCATGCAGGTACATCTAACTGGCAGAACTTAACCACATCCAGAATCCTAGGTGCAAAAGCATCTAGTGCATAAAAGAGAGTGTGGAAAATGATGGCTGCTAGCATAACATAGCATAACAGGAAGGAATGTTAGAAGTGGAAATCCATTCCTCCACCAACTTGCCATGCCCTCATATCCCCTAATCATTTGAGATTAAACAGGATAGCTACAGCAGCTTTCCAAGGTCAAAACCTGGAACCTATGGAAAGACTGCTAAAAGCAGAAAGCAAGAAACAATATTCATATAGCCACATTAACAAGAAAGAAAAATCTGGAAAAATAATTTAAGGCTTCTGGGTATTCTTTAGAAATCAAGAGCTCCAGAACTATACAGCCTCTTTGCTTGGATGCAGCCAGTGTGATTCCCAGCTTTTTGCCAAGCACTGCAATAATCAGTGGGGCTGTACAGCATCCAACCCAGCTACACACTGATGAGGAATGAGGAAGGCTATTTTTAGGTTGAATTTTCAAGTCTGAAAAATGTTAGTAGGAGGTTGGCACCCAGCTCCTGGTTTTGTTTGTCATATCAGTCCCCGCTGAGGAAAGCAAACAGCAGGTAACTGTAGAACACACCTGTCTATAGCAGCTGTTTGATGTTAGCAGGCTTTGATTGTCAACCAAGCAATTTGCGTAGAATTTGGAAACAAAGGAAGGAGATTGTCAAGAGCCAGAGGAGCAGGTGACATGCAGCATGCCTATGTGCTCCCAGCAGTCAGGAGGAGAATGCATGAGTGAGAGATTGGCACCAGAGGTAGCGCACTTTGGAGAAGTGACAGCCTCCTACAGGGAAGTAATGGGATCTCTGCAATGAAGTGCCAACTCCCTATCCCAATAAAGCCTCGATATCACTAAAGTCCACAGTACTTGTAAACAATTCTAATGAGTGTCAGGGTGGGACCTAAAGGAGAAAAAAATGCATGGTTCTTACCATGGCTAATGAAAAACTTCAGTAAGGACTCCAGATGGATGCCAGCCAGAATTTCTAATTTTTAATGACTGACTTATTATTTATTTATTACTGCCTATCCTTCAAGATCCAGCTCAAATTCTACATCAACTCTTTCATTTATTCATTCATTCATTCATTCAATGGTTCATCTGTTCAAGGGTATCTTCTCAGCCTACTCTACCTTCTAGTACAAGATCCTACTCAAGGCATCCACAAGGAGATGAGTGAAAGAGATGATCTTCCCTCTAAAAGGGAGACAAAACATCAATAAATAGTACTAGGTATTGGGTATTAGTACTAGAAATAAAGAGGTGTGAAAATTCCAGGAGAGTTAACTTTAGTTTGGTGGAGGAAAATGAAGAAAGGATTTAGGAGGCCTTCCTGGGGGAAACAGCCTGTGTGAAAGCCTTCACACAGCTTTAGTCTTGGAATTCAGTGTCTCTGAATGACTAGGGTACTCTGCCACTCGGCCACGACCTACCTTGTAGAGTTAATGGCCTTTTAATATATCTAGTCTTCTAGTTTTTATCTGACAAAAATAATGAGCTTTGAAAGTATCTTTTGAGCTCCACACTGGACGTGGAGCCTGTTTATGATTCTCCCTCCCCTCTCTCTCTGCCCCTCCCTGCTCATGCTCTCTCTCTCTCTTATTCTAAAAAAAAGAAAAAAAGATAAAGTATTTTTTAATGAACTGAGATGCTGTATATAAAGGCTAGCCAGATAGTGGGTAATTAATAAATATTAGCCTTTTCCCGGGATAGAAATAAGCTCAGAGAAAAAAGCAAATGTGATGGCTGAATATAAGCTAGAAATTCAGCACAGTCCCTTGACCAACTCAATGTTAAAGGACTGGTTTTGGCAACTTTAGTTGAAGTCTTTATTATTATTTATTTTAGAGCCAGGCTCTTCTGTATTCCAGAAAAGTATTTGCTATTGTGTTGGAGAGAATTACCCTGACAATTGCTATTTGTTCCTAACTATCATATTCAGAGGAAGCATATACTATTCTAACTGAATTAGAAACCAGATGTAAAGTGGGAAGTGTTGAAGATCTCTCTAACAACTGTTGGGAATGAGGAGTATCTATAATGAAAATGTGGACATAGTTCCTCTAACTTTCACACCTCTCAAATTCCAATTTAAATTTAAATCCAAAATGCATTGTTCTAAGGGTAACTGTTCAGCATAAAATTATGAACTCAGATTAGTGTCTCATCACCCTCTCGAGGGAAAGTCTGAGAACTGAGAAAAGAGAGCCAAATGTCAGCTTTTCCACCAGACATTTCCAGGCCAGTGTTGAAGACATGCTGGGAAAAGAGCTGGAAAAGCAATAATGGACTCACAAATGGGGATTCTATCGCAATCTGGGGAGCTCTGCAAATCTGTCCCATGGCTGGAGTAGAAACAAGGAGTTATTCAGACTGTGAAACAATAAATAAAAGAGCAATAAGTATATAGTCAGCCAGACCAAGGACCGTAATCCAGCTAAAGCACCCAGGGACCCCACAAAGGACAATCTCTGTGTATGTCACTAGCAGCATGCAGAATTGGGGTTCACAGGCTACTCCTTTTGTCCCCAGACAGTCTGCTATCCTCCAAGGTCTGATAGTATATGCCCAACTAACACGTGAGCAATTTCTTTCAAACAGAGCCCATCACTAGTGGATTGTTATCTTGCCTCCTTGTGCAAGAGATGAGGAAGAGAATACCAGATGTCATTGTAAAATTCTGAATATGTATTAACTTGGTTTAGGTATTCCATGGAAGCCAAATTTCTGTGCTGCCACCAAATAAAAAATTATCTGGCCCAAAATGCCATTTGTGCCAAGGTCAAGAAACCCTGGTCTAGATGTGTCATTCATGAACTTCACTCTGAAATCTTGCCCCTTGTGTAGATATATTGTCAGGTCTCAGGGAGCAAGTCCCCTTTCACAGACTTTTCTCTACTTTTGCTCTTCCTCAGTTCTCTCCTCCCCTTTCACTCTTCCCAGCTTTGAGGCAATCTCTCTTAGGCCCTAGGGAATCCTTCTGCTTTTGCTGTATCTTCAAGACTCTAGGCCTGTGCTCCCAAATCTCCTCTCTGAAATTGACAGGGAGGCCACCATGGGCATTTGGTGCATGACAGCCCCTGCCCATTCATTATTGGACACTTACCATCTCTAATCCCTAGGAAACAAAACGTGGACAGTACTTCCATTCATTTAAACAACCAATAAAACTCATGACATACATTTCTAAAGCCCCTTCTGGGCTGCTAGTACCCTCACTGGAAGCTTTGCCCTAGGACCTCAAGCTTTAGTAATATGGAAGCCAGAAAGACTTTCACCTGCCTTGTGGCATGCCTCCCTAAAGGCAATGACCAATCAAATTATTTGTTTGTAGGAAGGAAAGAAAAAGAGGAAAAGAAAGACAAAATAGATTGGTATATTTAAATAGTATCCAGCCATATTCAGGTTACTTTCTGCAATAGAGGTTCACAGGATCCATAGAAACTTGGAGCAGTACAGGGATTTTTTTCCCACCAGCCATCTCAAAAGCCAGTGTTAAAACTCTGTGTGTGTGTGTGTGTGTGTGTGTGTATGTGTGTATTTAATCACTAAGTAATGTATCTATCAGACTCTCAACCCATTTCTGACCCCATCCCATACCACCAAGGACAGGGTAGGGTAGAGTTTCTGGATAAGGGAGGCAAAGGGAAGGGTAAGGATGTCTGGTACTTCCATTACCAGGTAGCTAAAGATGCAATGGTTTGTATTTTGGCAGAGTCAGTCGGCTACATCAAAACCTCAAATGACACCTACAGTCTGAGGCCCACTGCTTCTTAGGCAGATTTGTACAACAGCTTCTTGCAAAGGAGAACTAGACCTGCCTTCTCATTTGCCATCAGAATCCAAAATTCCCAAGAGGGAAGATTGAACTGGGTTATGTTGCCCTCATCTGATCTGGAAAATTCTAGTGAGTAGAATCCACACCAAACTTGGTCAGAGACACTTGGCCCCTTCATGCCCAACCCACACATGGTTATCCTCTGCTCAACCGCCACCCATTAACCCATGGGCTGGTTCTTTCCTAAGATATAACTATAGCAAATTTTGAAGGAAGGAAGCTCTGGGGGCCATTTCTCTCAGAAAATTCAGGTACTCTGGCCCCCAGCCTGTCCATGGTGGTGGAAAGAGAACTGCATCAAGTGTCCTGAGATGTAGATCTTATCCTTACTCTGTGATTTTGTCCTAACCCCAACTTTTCTACACCCTAGTTTCTTATCTGTAAAATATGCCCCACCTATATCCTAGGGTTGCTGTGCAGTTCCAATGAGCTAATAGTTACGGAAGTACTTTGAAAAGCTATAAGAACTATAATAATGTTATTCCTTGACTATAGATTAACGAACATAATAAAATTGCTATTGCAGATATTAGCATAATAGGGCAGATTGCCCTTCCCTTTAATGAAATTCATCAGGATAAAATGCTTGGACTTTTCCCTGATGTCCTCTCACCATCTTTCTTCAGTAGAAGCCCATGAAGTTCAGTGGTCCCCACCCACATAGCTGTGTATGAGTAGAGGGTCCAGAACACCACTCTGCCTAAAGGGACATTGCTTAGATACAGATTAGACATCCTCCTGGAACCTTCCAAGATTTTAACTGCTTGAACAGCTCTAGCAAGAGAGTCAGCAAATATTTTAAACTTGTAAGTGTAGAAATAATGCTCCAGAATAAATCAAACCAATTTTGATTAGAAAACATGTTCAGTTTTGTGACTAGCTGCACAGTTTGCCAGTTGTGAGGACAGGGCTTCCCCCTCCTAGCCAGGGAGAGTTCAGGCTGGTTCAAAGTCCCTGATAAAAGATAAAGGGTTGACTCCCCCACCACCCCAGGCAGATGTGGGATGAACATGTTTGGCAAAGGCCCTCCAGAGGCACTGGCACAGCAGGACAGGCATAGAGCCATGTGTGCTACCAATAGCTTGGCATGTGATGTTCTCTCTCCAGACCTAAATGTCACCTTGCTTATATAAAATTCATTGCAATACTTCATTTCCTCTCTGGCTTTTTTTCTCTCGCAGGCTCCGTGAAGATTTTCATAGTCACCAAGCTCTCTGTGTAGAGTCAGCAAGGACCACTGGCAGTCTGTCCTAATTCCATGCTGCCATTCCCTCTCTTAACTTCTCTCCATGTTTCCTACTGCAGCAGAGCATTAGAACAGCATTGCTAAGTAAGTGATTTGCAACTACATTTTCCCTCCTTTTTAGAGGAAACCACCCACTTAAAGGAAGCCACTGCAGAAACCATCCCGCTTTTTTTTTTTTCATATAGTCTTCCCTATGTTTTTAAGTTTTCTTTTGCTAGACCTTCAGTGTGGTCAAGGTCTGGACTCTGCCCTTGTCTTCATTTAGCTATTAAAGGAGATTTTATGTCTTTTTTTTTTTTAAGTGACATTCAAAAAGGAGGTGGTCGTTGGAGGGTAGGGCCTTGCAAAGACTCAGCTAGGGAGGACACTGCCTTGTGCCTCAGAACACAGGAAGACCCCTGACAACACCTGAACAGACAGGGAGAGGTGACCTTGGGTTGGAAACAAAGAACTGGGCCCTGGAAGCATGCCTCTTAGCTCCCCACAACAACACAGCAACTCGCCCTGGGAAGAGCAAGAGCACAGAAAACAAAGGCTCATTTGGCATCTCTGATATCATCTTTGGAAGTGAATAAGACAAATAACTTAAAAGGGGCAGGGGAGATCGATGACGCTGCTAACTTGAGACTGTCCATATGAGAGACTCTGATTTATCAGCCTTCATAAGAGCGGATAAGCTCTGAAATGAGTGTTCTGTGATCGGCGGTTGTACCTCCTGCTAATCTGTGTTGCTCTCCTGGTTGGGGAGGGCAGGGGGTGTTATATGTGTGCAGGGGGACGGGACTGTGACAGGGACTGAAAATACACACTTTGATTATATTATTCACTGATCCACCAGTTTGCCCTCTTACGATGGGGCTGTTGTTAATTGTGCCATTCCCAGGTGCACCCCAGAGCTGGTGGGAATTCTGTTTCAGAACAGGTTTGGGGTTGGGGAGAAAAGCTATTGCTGAGAGTGGAGCCCTGTCATTTTTTTTTTTTACCAGTATTATTATGAAGCTGTGTTCCTTGTATTAGCAGAATGGAGTCAGAGAAACCGTGCAGCCATTCGGAAAGGAGGAGGGGAGTTCTCCCCAGGGCAGGGGGACGCTGGGGATCCAGCAGGGAGAGGGAAGCTATTATTAAAAATAAGAATAAGAAAATAGAGCTGTAAAGTGGGTGAGTAGCTGGGCTGAATATTGGTGTGGAACAGTGTCTGAGCACTGGCTGGGGCTTGCCTGAGTAAGATTAAAATCTGCAGGGAAATTTTGTTCCTTAGCACTGGCAGAAATTAGGAATAAATTCAATTGCATTCTGCACAATAGCTGGAAGCGATTGAGGTTAAGTGGCCTCGCTCTCTGATGTGTTAGTATTACTGAGCACTCTCTGCCCATGTGACTCGGTGCAATCTGCTCTTGGAACACGTCGCCATGGCAACTGATGATTTCTATTACAGTACATTCAAGTTCACATTCTAGGCCTGTCATATGCTTGGAAATTTCCAGTTAAAATATTTATTTATGAAAAAGGCAAAAAAAAAAAAAAAGCCACCCCCAGACTCTTTCAGGGATAGAAAACAAAAGGTACACCCCACTGCAGAATGATTTATCTGCAGAGAAGAGATTGTTGCATTGTTGCTTAGCTGTTGCCACTAAACAAAAAAACTCCCCATGGGGTGGCCAACTCAGCTGGGGAGGGGGTAAGTTGGAGTCTTACCTACTGTGGTTTGTGTACTGGTGTGATGTCAGTCTGAGTGCAAAGTGACAAAGCCTAAGAATCCAAGTTTCCACTTGGTTCTCTGGGACACATGGCTCCAACTGCAGCTTCCCAGTAAAGTTCTGCACTGCTTTACACCGCTCAGAGGGGAGAGCGCTGCACTCACACCTCAGTCGTGAGAAAGGGGTGGAGAGCTCTCTCACTGGGTGGGTCAATATTCTGGAGTCCCCAGATATTCTGGAGCTGACCCCAGCAGAGGAGGAGGGCAGCCTGGGACATAACATGGCAGACTGCTGTCTCCTAGAAGCCATGACCGTGTTCCCTGATAGAGGTCTGTGAGGCTTTCTGGGTCTACCTTCCAGGCACTGCACATGGAGCCCCAGGGACCCCTCACCCTTTAAAAAAGGCTGTTACGCTTATATATACCCACTTGCTTCTCCCCAGAGAAAGACAGTCAAGGGTTAAACTAAACCCTTCCTTAGAAAGCAAGCATTGTTTCTCTGCCACACTTTACACAGGGAGAGGTTGCTAACAAGCCCTCCTGGCTTCCTCTACTTTTTCCCCTTAGTCAAGCACATTAAATATGTTAATAAAAGATTCCCCAGTGCTTTTGCTATCAGAAGTTTCCAGGTGGCTGCAATGACCCTAGGTGCCCAATTACCTGGTGAGGGCATCCCATGACTCACAGATGGTTCTCTCTCTAGCTATTAAAACCTCCAGAATCTTTTCTTTTTTTTTTTTTACATTGTGGCTTCTGCTGTGTCTGATTGGAATTGAACTGTGATTCATAGCTAGAACCCACTTTGTTCAGTGCGGCACAGTTTTCTGAATTTTCCTGATCATACGAATCACTGGGCTGCTTGCTTAAAATACATATTCCGGAGTGTTTTCCCCAGACCTACTAAGTCTGAATCTCCAGGAGATGGGCCTGAGAATCTGTGTTCTTACAATCAAGCAAATCTGAGTGGCACTGTACTTGGATGGTGGACCTATTAACAATATTAGGGCTATCTTTCAAAAATTATCCCACTGACATACTCCTAATGTCTCTACATAAGGCACTGAGCCAGAAGTCTTCTGGGAAATTCCTAACCATTACTGGTGTCAAATGTGACCAAAAAAGATGGGACAATATTAGAAAAACATAAAGAGCAGATTGATGGTTGTGGTTCTGGAGATTCCCTGATGGAAACATGAATTAATTCAGTCCTCTAAATATGAAAGTATTTTCTATGCAACCAAATAGTCATCCTGTGTGTAAGAAGACAACTTCTTAAAACTCAGCTTCACTAATGTGCCAACCCAGCAGCTCTAAAGAAGGAGTATTATGCATAGGGATGGGGGCGGGGGTGAATTTCAGGGTTAAATTTTTAGTCCCACTCAGCAGCTTTGTCTATGAGGATTTACAAGACAGGTATGACGTTTACAGATTGCTGACTGGGCATGTAAAAAGGTAGGGGAGGCAGCGTAAAAGATGGCAGCACAGAAGCCAGAATCCTGGCCAGGAGGACGTATGTGCTGCGTTCAGCAGAGAAGACATCAAGCGTAGAAGTAGCCCTGCACCCTCTGCTCCTAGTGTAAATGAGCCGTGCCTGGATGTGCAATTCTATTGAGGAACTCTAGCTAAAGACATTGGTGTCAACATCACTCAGATTGATGATTCTCCCGATCTGGGGGCAGGGATTGATGAACTTTGAGTTGGTCTGTTGATCCAAAGGGTGAGCAGTCAGACCTGAGGGTGAGTACTTGGTGAAATTAGAGCAGCCATGGTTAGTTCTTGAATCAAGTCAAGAGTTCCAGAGAACTCCTTCACACACACACATTCACCCAATTCTGCAAGCTTTGAGAGAAAGAGAGAGAGAGAGAGAAAGAGAGAGATTTAACATGCTCTTCTGGAGCCTGGATTCATGGATCCAGAAATTACTTTTTCAGATTTTGTGGTGGATTACAGACCTGTAGGCCCTATCCAGCCAAGTTAAATAGCAGGACCCGGAGCCCAGAATGGTTCTGGCCAAGCCTAGCTCAGGCTGTCGCCTTTGTGTGGGGCAGCAGCGTCACCTAGTGATTCTGTGGTTTAAGTACAAGCTCTTTCCCTGGGAATTACCCAATTTGATCAAACTGTAAAGAGATCAATTATCTATTTTAATGAGTGAGAATAGTAGCATATATACTCCCACACTGGAGATGACTCCCAATTCTGTATTTGTTTGGCCTGACATGCATTCTGTGACTTTGTAGCATTTGGGTTTTCCATTAAGTAACATAAAAGACGGGATGACTACACCCATGCCGGCTGTATGAGTGGAGAAGGAGGAGGGGTAAGTTAGCAAGGTTAAAGGGGGCTGGGTCCTTGTGTCAGTTCAGAGCCTCCAAGAAGAAGATGCTGAGATGAAACTAGAAGAGCAAGACAGTGTGGTTAACACCTGTGATACATAAAGGGGAGAGGGAATGGGGGTAGGCAGGGAGAGCCTTCAGACCACGGTGCAAGTCAGAGATCTATGAAAAGAAGGGGAAGGAAGGAAAAGGGTAGGAAGGGCTTCAGACTGCTGTGTGGCTGGAGAAAGGCTTGGCCAGCCCAACAGGGCAACTTGGTGCAAAGGTCATCTGCAGAGGAGTTCTGCACTGGCCAGAAAAAGGTGGGCCCTCGTACCACCTCTGTGCCTGGTCACTGGCTTGGAGCTTCCCTGGAGACATTCTAACTAGAGGCTGTCAGCTACTGCATTCCTTATGGCAGGTTCCCTCTTAAAGGGAGACGAGCAGCATGACTCAATGGCTGCCACAGACTCAAAGGGAAGCTGTCTCAAAATCATTATATCTGCCAGCAGATCACCATGTCTACACATGAATACTATCAATGAAGGAACACTGTGGAGTGATGCATCTAGATTGATGAGTGTAAAATCTAGCACTTGTTCTAATTCCATTAACTAATGTAAACTAGAAAAAGAAACCTTTAGCAGCATTTATTAATCTTGCCTTTCTAAACAGCAAGCTGCCTGCCATCCGTGATGTGTTCTCTGCCCAGGAAACCAAGATCAATGTCAACAACCTGGAATACCAACAGCACTTCAGCTTCTTTGTTGAGGATGGATTTGGGGTCTGAAAATTTCTATATCCTGCCCAAGGCATGAACAATGACCTCACATCTGTGCTGACTACTGTAAATGGTCTTTGATGCTGTTGACCGTGAGACACCACTGCCCTGGTGATATGACCTGATCTCTGTATTTAAAAACATTAAGGAACTTGCTCAAGTTCAAGGATTTCCAAAAATCCAATTTGGGTGAATTAGGAAACCCAGATAGCACTACAGGCAAGGGCACAAAGTTTTCAAATCACAGTTAAGCCACAAAGGACCAGGATGACTTGAATAAAAAATGCAAGGATCCGCTTGACAAAGAACCTTGAAAAGATCTAAGGATGGAAGAATGCCCACTGTGGAAATAGAGAAAGGATGAGGAAGAGCCAAAAAAAAGTGAATGCACAAACTCTTTCTAAGGCTTGTCAAGGAAAGGAAGGTAAGAGCAGCAGAGAAGGTAGAATGAGTTAACACCACCAAAGAGATTACTGGCGAGGAAAACAGGGCCGGTGAGGGAAAAGCATGGGCAATGAAGTGGCTGGACTAATGAATGAGAAGGCGAGTGAAATTAATGACGACTCTGAGTGGCAGAGATACCAAACTGCTCTATTAAGTTGGTCTTTAACAAGAAAAATAAAGGAAGGGAACATACATAATTAGGAAGTAATGAAGACTTTAAATATAGACGTTGAAATAAACCAGGTAAGGGAATACTTGAAAACATGGTACAATATGTGAATCAGCAGGTCCAGATAACACGCATTCCCCAATCTTAAGGGAATTAGTTAATGAACTTGCTGAACTACTGGCCATTATCTTCAAAGATTCCAAGAGACCAGGGATTTTCAAATGGAAAATATCTGACTGGTCTTATACCAAATTGGGGAAAAAAAAAAGACTTTGATAATTTAAAAAATTTTTTTATTTAAATTCTAGTTAGTTAGCATGTAGTATAATATTGTTTTCAGGAGTAGAGGCCTTGATAATTATTATACCTGCTGCTTTATGCTCTCCCCACCTTATGAGGTTGTTGTAATGACAAATGGGATTAGAAATATTAAACTATCTGGTGGAGGGATCCCTGGGTGGCGCAGCGGTTTGGCACCTGCCTTTGGCCCAGGGCGCGATCCTGGAGACCCGGGATCGAATCCCATGTCAGGCTCCCGGTGCATGGAGCCTGCTTCTCCCCCTGCCTGTCTCTCTGCCTCTTTCTCTCTCTGTGTGACTATCATAAATAAATAAAAATTTTAAAAAATTATTAAAAAAAATAAACTATCTGGTGGAAAACCTGGGGGAAAGGGAGTAGCCAATGCTGGTTTGTATGATCCAGGCTAATGGACTGGAGCTAGGACATATGATCAAGAGCAATTCAGATATTTGAACTTTCGTTCAATGGAATGCATGTGGGGGTTGTGTAAAAACATTTTTGTTTTTTAAGGTGATATAAAATCAGTTTACATCCCCAGGGAGAAAGGGAGAGAAAGCCTTCATACTAGATGCCCATCTATGATGCAAAAATTTCTAAGGATAATCCACAGGTGGATAATGGACTGTAGGCAGTATCAAAAATCTCAACACTTTCTCTTTAATAAGGGGACTGCAACATGTTATTCTTTAATTTAGTCAAAATCAGTAATACATTATTCTTGTAGAAAAAAAAACAAACAATAGAGATAAGCATTAATAATCATCACCTAAAATCCTGCCACTGGTTATAAAGTTTGATGTATTTGCATACATAATTTTTCCTGTAGAAATAAATATAGAAGTTATCTTATTTTATTTTTGAGAGAGAGAGAGAGTGAGAGAGCATGTGAGCTGATGGAAGGGGCAGAAGAAGAGAGTGAGAAAGCATCCCAAGCAGGCTCCATGTTCAGTGCAGATCCTGATGCAGGGCTCAATTTCATGACCCTGAGATCATGACCTGAGCTGAAATCAACACTCAACCGACTGAGCCACCCAGGAGCCCCAAGATAGAATTTATTTTTATAAAAATCGGATGAGTCATATATGGAGGATGGTCCAGATAAATATAATTGGTTTTTTTTTCCCACCACCATAGAACACAGATCCTTCTATTATCTTAAATTGCTGCAGAGTTGTTTAATCAACAACTTCTGGACATTTAGATTATTTCTCCTTCTTTCTTTTTGCTATCAGTAACTCTGCAGTTAACATCCTTAAGCAAACATCTTCTATATGTATTTTTTCCTTCTGTTAGAATAAAATCCCATAAGGGGAATTGCCAAGTCAATTGTCCTTTTTTTTTTTTTTTTTAGGACTTTTGTTCCATATTGCTAAATTACTTTCAGGAAAGAAGGCAATTAACAAACAATAAATGAAAATGCCAGTTTCCTCAATGTGCACACCAACTGGATTTAACAAATATTTTAATCTTTCAATTCAGTAACATTTTAAACATCTTATAACAGTTGAATTTGGATCATTAGGTAGAACAAAACACCTGAGGAAATTTATATATTTTCTACCCTATCCTTAAACAATTTGGAAGAATTCTCTTTTCTCTCTCTGCCCCCCTCCCTTCTTCCCTGCCTGCCTACCTACCTGTGACTCCTTTTCTTTTTGAATCATAGCTGCATTGACATATTTTTCATAAGGTTGGGTAAGAAATTCAAATAGAACTATTGAAAGTAACAGCCCAGCTCTATCTTACAAAGCTAAACTTTCACAAGCCTATGAACCAGGCATATACATTGGAGAAACACTTGCATAAGTACCTGAGAACACCCAAGAAGGCACACAGCAGCCCTGCTCTACCATAACTAAGGACCCAACAAGAACCTAACTGTATATCTCCAGAAACATGGATGAATAAACTATGCCATATCCCTACAATAGACTGTCATATAGCTGTGAAATGGGTGAACTACAGCTAAATAAAACCACATGGATGAATCTTGCAAACAATTTCAAATGAAAATAGCCAGTTGCAAATGGTTAAGTACAGTACGATAAAATTTTTATAAAGCTCAAAGGCAAGTAAACTTAACATATTGCTGGGGGTGGGGGGTACATACATATGTTAAAAGCATTTATCAGATAAATAATAATCACAAAATTTAGGGTGGTGATTATTTGTGAGGGGGAAGACAGGGTCAGAAGAATAAAACCAAGGGAACTCTTAGATGCCCTACCAGAAATGTTTGAGATCCCAAAAGGATCCCACATATCATCCACATATCATCATTTTATTGTTCTGCTTCATAGCCTATGTATGTGTCCTAAGCATCTGAATGTATCAGCCACAGAGAGGTGATTATGCATTGCACACTCACTAGTTAGCAAATTTTATTTGCTCATACATCAAATAGTGCTCTGATGTCCCCCAAAGAGCACAAGCAATTTCTCACTGCTAAAACCAGCCCCCATACTTTACTGACTGGGTGCCTGTCACCGAAAACACAGAACAGAGCCTCTCCAGAGGATTCTACATCCCCCCAGAGAAAGGACTGTGCCCTCACACCTTCAGTGGAGAATTCTCTCCACTCTGGAGAATCAAGGTGGGAGAAAAAAAATGAACCAGAATGTACAACAGACACAAATTCTGGAAGAATTTCCTAAGGCTCAGGGCTATGACCTTACTCATCTTTTCTAAAAATAGATACCAAATTCTGGTAAACGGTTAGAGGAAAATAGCCTATTTTTAAAGGAGAAGTCCTAAATAGTGAAATCATTTTGCTTAAGCAATGAGCCAAGTCGTTTCTAATGAGGTTGTGGCATTACTGGAAATAAGAGATATATTTAAATAAATAGTCCATACATTACCCCAATAAATCACTTGAAAATATTCTCAAATGCACTAAATGTATTTTTAGTGGCATATGCCTGACCTTTCTGGAAAAAGAAAGGCAATTCTGGAACATTTTGAGAATAAACATCTATCTAAATTAGTAATCAAGACACTAGTAAAATTGTTTTACATTTTCTTAACACCTTTAACTATACCCTATGCTTCAAGAACAATTTATTTTTCCTACCTTTAATAAAATACAGATTCTGTCTGTAAAGTAGCAGGAATATGAGATCAGAAACTTTTTTGATGACCCAATGAGAAATCCTATAATGGTCCTATTACTTCAAGGCCTCAGGCAGGATGGATATATGTATTTGCAACATTTCCATAAAATGACTTGCAGTCCATAAAATGTTAGTTTTTATGACTGTGTTTCCGAGTGTTTTAAAATCAGTGCCATATTCTTTTTTTTTATAATATTCACAATAAAAATGTAAATAAAACCCATTTATTCATTCAACAAACACATTCTGAGAACCTGCTCTCCACCTGGCACCCTGCTGGGGACCACAAGTCCTTATCTCCAAGTCCTCGTAGCCTAGAATGTTTTATAAAGCCCCTGTATTAAATAGCATCTGATCCTCTATATGTATGTTCCACTGCCTGAAAAATCATCATAATAATTAACAATAATAAAATACCAATTAATAATACTTATTAATTAATTAAAAGAATAATAGAATAAGTTGTTCTCCAGAGACGACTTCAGTTTGAGGTTTCCAGGGGAGAAATTCCAAACCTCAAACTTATTCATCTAGGATGCTTCCCCCACTCCACCTCTCACCCCTCACTCTGCTTTCCCCATCTCTGATCCTTAGCGAAGCTCACTAGCTTCCCTTCTGTCCCCTTTCCTCTCTCTCCCCTCTTGCTTTTACTATAAAACTCCTAGAAAAACATTCACACTACTCTCCTCCTAGATTTTTCTGGTCAACTGTGGGTAATTTCAGTCCTTTGTTCTAGCTGCAAGGTTGCAAAGGTCAGCAGTGGCCTCCTGCTTTCCAAAAAAATGGCCTGATTTTCCTCATCATAGTTAAACTTTTGTAGCAGCTACACACCATGGACCCCACTCTCATTTCTCTGCCTTCTCCCCTTTACAGAAGTCTCTTTACTGGCTTCCTTTCTGTAGGAACCCTCTCAACCCTCCTAGCCAGCTCCCTTCTCTGCCCATCCCCCCCATGTTGGCATTCACACCCCCAAACAGCACCCTCACTTATCCCACTACTCTGACCACTAGGAATTTTTCTCTTGTGCCACATGGAATCATACAGGGAGGCTCTTGGACAAGCTTTTCCCTTTGCCTGGAATGCTGACCCTGGAATACTCATGTCACACATTCCCCTTCTTTCATCTGCTTAAATCCCCCTCATCTTCCACGGACTGTATTAAAAGGAAGGCAGTATGTAGTGGCTGAGGGCATGGACTCTGAAGCCAGACGGTGGGGGTTCAAACCGTGACTGTGCACTGATGAGCTATGTGACCTTTGGCAAGTTATTTAACCTCTCTGTGCCTTAATTTCCTCAACTATAGCATGAAGATAACAATAGTATCTGCCTCTAAAAATTGTTATGAGAATTAATGAGTTAATTTTTTTTAAGATTTACTCATTTATTTGAGAGACAAAGAGCAGAGAGAGGGGCAGAGGGAGAGGGAATGAGAGAATCTGAACAAATTCCTCACTAGCCACGGAGCCCAATTCTGGGCTCTAGCCTACCACCCTGAGATCATGACCTGAGCCAAAATCAAGAGTTGGACATTTAACCAAATGAGCCACCCAGATGCACTAATGACTTAGTATTTTTAAAGTCTTTAGAACAGTGCCTGAAACACTGTAAGTAAGTAGTACCATGTGTGTTTGTTTGGCGGGGGTGGGGGGAGTCAACTCTAAAAGTACTTCCTAAATGCTGAAGCTTTTAATCTCACCCCTTACCAGCCTACTTATCACTATATATTGTTTTTAGATAGATATCTCCCATTATTCTCTGAGCTCCCTTGGTCAGGGACCCTGTCCCACTCACTTCTAGATTCCAGCCTGGCACAAGGCAGCACTCAGCAAATATTTGTTTTTTTTGTTTGTTTGTTTGTTTGTTTGTTTTTTAGCAAATATTTGTTGAATGAGCAGAAGATGGATCCAAAGAGGATGAGTTTTCCACAGCCACTGATCTTTCTAGCAACTCAGAAATCATAAGCCTAGAATTTCCTTGGGAGACATTTTGGCAGTGGGTAAGGGTGGGGCATTGTTAGGCACCAGCACTTTCCATTCCTACAATTTCTTCAGCCCCGTAAACTGATCAGGTGACAAGAGCCATAGTAGTGCCAAGCCCAATTAATCCAAACCAGAATGGCACACATAGTACCTTTATGTATCACATCAGTTAAGTTTTATTTTCCATCCTTCACTTATTTCCTCCTTTGTGTGCACTTAATGAGCTTTATATTTAAAACAAGAAAAGCCAATAAAACACAAAAATCACAAATCAACAGTGCTTTGTTCAAGAATATCCTATTTAATCAAGAAACTTTCCCAAGTAATTCACTCATTTCAGCCACCAGGTGCCAGGTGGCAATAGGCGCTATAGGCAGAGGGCCAGGGAGAGAAAGAGAGGTAAGAGAGAAAGGCTATGTGCTCCCTTCCCTTGAGGCTCACAATGCCATGTAGGATAGAGTACACCACCCCCCTCTAGGCAAGCATCTTTAGAAATCAAAGATGTTCCCATAACCTACTAATGCATCTGTGCCTTTAATTAGCCCAATCGAGCATATAACTCAGTAAAATCTCTCACCTTTTTTGCTCCTTTCAACTAATTTCTGAACATTTCATTTTCTAGTAAGCTTTCACTGCATAACAAGCAGTAATGAAATGACCGATATTAACCCATTGTTAGATTAAACAAAGTACATCATTGGTTGATAGCATTCTATATTATTGGGGTTTGAAATGGGTCCCATCCTATGTTGCAAACATTTGGTATTTGCCTAATGAGACCATTCTTGTACCTACAAAGGAAAAAAAGACATTGTATTAAAACATTTCATGTTAATGATGGCATGTTCAGCACTTTCCGCTCACAGCCACATCTGTGGGTGAGGCAGGTTTCTTGATATTAAATGCTGCATTGGGCCCATATTCTTAGCAAGATGTCTGATTGGCTACTCCCCAAATATACCTTAAATTGGCTTAAAATAGAACAATCACATGCTAACCCGGTAGCATTAGCAACTCTATTAACAGCCAATTTCACATCCACACCAGAGGGAGTAAAAGGTAATTTGCTCATTATCAACACCCTCTGGCAGTGGAAGGAAATGACTGTTCATCAAAAAGTATTTTCCAACATAACAATAGCAGCGCCCATATGTAACCACCTCACTCTCCCTTCCCTCCCTGACTGGATCACTGGAGAATGGCTACAGGAAAAAACTGAAATACAAATGGGTTTTGGTATAAATAGTCTACCTGCCCATTCCCTACCTCCCACCCCTATACCTTCACCTCACCTCACCCCTTTCGGGTTATAAATGAAATGTTGGGCAAATAATCCTACAGGGTACAGGGTGGATCCCACTACAACAGATGTGTAGCTCAGAAAGGTTTCCAAGTCTCCATTACTTGACTAGTATCTCAGACTGCTTTAACCTAACCCAGTTGAATGTGGACAGTTCTTGGAGCCCACTGTAACCAGATCTAATCTGTAGACTCACCTAGTGACTGAAGAAAATAAACCATTCAAGAAATACCATACTGCCCCAATGGGGCAATTTAAAATCTCACCCCAGCCAGGCTTCATTTTAGTAAATATTTCTTCAGAAATGAAGGTTTTTTTATTTGTTTGCTTTTATCAATGTTTAATAAACTTCAGTATGTGTTTATGTATTTGGATATAATATTATACCACCGTAGTGACAAATTACAGAAACAGATTTCTTATCTATTGCCTCTGTTGAGCTGGCTGTTTTTGTTTGAGAAGAGTCATCTCCTAATTCTTGTCTAGCTCTCTGGGCCGCCTCCTGTTCTTCCTACCTTTGTCCACCTTGTATCCTATACACAGGAGTCAGGCTAATCTACCTGAAGCAATTCTTGAGATATCATTCCCCACTCAAAATTGCCTCTCTATTGCTCCCAGTTGCCTCCCCACTGTTTCTAGATAAATTCCAGACTCTACATCCTAGCATCTAAAGCTTTTCACAACCCTGCCTCCCCGACTCTTCTAGCTTTAGTTGGAAGTTCTCATTTCTCCCCAGTATCCTAGAATACAGCCCATCTGCCCTTATCAGAATCAAAGGTAAAATCAAATGCAACTATCTCCAGAAAGTCTATTTTGATTGCTCCAAAGAAAATTGATCCACTACACTTCTGAACTACAGTAACCCTTTGGGATAGGCTGCCAGTTCATAGTAGATTATAAGGGGCTTCCCCTGGAACTTGTAAATGAGAGAAAGATTGTTCTAAGAGAGTGGAACCATACCGAGTCCTCTTAGAGAGACAGATTAGCTCTCAGATCTGAAGACCTGACTGTTCCAGAGTACCCTACTTAAGGAAAAAGCTTATGAATCTCATGATGGAGAGGAAGGAGAAAAACATAGTCACAAGGGGAATGATGTCTGGACCCCTCCTAGGGATGTCTAGGAGAGAGGGAACCTTGGCCAACAGATTGACAGTACCAGCCCCGTTGGTGAAACGTTTGCTATCTGAGACAGTTACATGATGCTGTCCCACCCAGTTACCATTCAACACT
The DNA here is from genome assembly GCF_048418805.1 of Vulpes vulpes. NCBI lineage: Eukaryota > Metazoa > Chordata > Mammalia > Carnivora > Canidae > Vulpes > Vulpes vulpes. The sequence goes on along the minus strand of NC_132791.1, from coordinate 179,308,261 downwards.
ACACTCTTTAAGTGTCCTTAGTTCTGATTCTGTCACCCAAAATCTCTTTGGTTTCTAATGTTAGTCAGAGAGTGGTTGGATGTGTGAACTACAAGTATTCCAGCCTCCATGACAGTGATTTCCCACTATAAAGTAGTTAATTGGCTCTTTATTCTTTCTGTAAATATTACTGAGCAGCTACTATATGCCAGGTACTTGTCTACTCACTTAAGAGGGTGAACAAGAAAAATATAGTTTCTTGACCCATGGAGTTTACAGGATGGAGAGAAATACAGATAAGTACACTTAGAGTTCTAATATCGTGTGATGACTGCCTTGCTGGGGATGTTCAGGGGATAAGAGTGGGACCACATGCTTGGAGGAAACACTCAGGCTTTGGGAACCAGAGAAGGCTTTGTAGAGAAAATTATATTTACCCTGAGTCCTGAGGCATCAGCTAGAGTTACCCCAAGGGTGATGGGAGGAGAAAAAGAAATGATACATGTAGCTCAAGCAGCATGGGCAAAAGATTCAGGGTAGGTCTGAGAAACTGAGAATAGTTCAATAAAGGTACAGTGGGGAATATGAGGAGGGGCAAGAAGGGTCAGGAAAGCAGGACACAGATCAAGGAGGGTCTCATAAGCCATTTTAGGAATCTTTCTATCATGAGAATGGTGAAGAATTATTGAAAGGTTTTAGACAAGTCTATAACATGATCATATCTCTAATTGCTGGAGGAATAGGCAGGGTCATTGGGGATAAGAGAAGAGGGCCAATTAAAAGATTTATTTAGAAGATACAACAGGCAGGTCTTGGTGAGGGGTGGGATGAGAGGACTGGGAGTTGATAAGGGAGGGGGACAAGGAAAGAAGATTCAAGATGATGCTAGCATTTCTGGGCTTCAACAGATGGGCTTGTGGTACCTTTCATTGAGGCAACTTGTAACAGAGGTTCAGAGCACAGACTCCAGGTAGTACAGAGTTGGGCTACCTAACTTTGAATCCCTGCTTTACACCTTACTGCTCTGTAGTCTTGGGTAAGTTACTTAATCTCTCTGTGCCTCATTTTCTCATCTATAGTGAAGATAACCAGAATACCTATTCACAGAGTCGTTATGCAGATTACATGAGTTAATAGTGACATGCTCAGAATAGTGCCTGGCACAAATACATGCCTTATGTGTTTGTTAAGTAAATAAAATAAGTGACACAGGAGGAGTAACTGGTTTGGAGTAGAGGATTATGAGTTTAGTTTTGGAGATGCTGAACTGCAGAAATCTGTGGAACAATCAAGAATAGCTGTCTAGATGGGCAGTTGCATATATAGATCTGGAGCTTCAAATGGAGATCAGTGCTAGAGACTTTGTTGCGGGAGCAACCTCATATGTGCCGTAACTGAAATCAGGACAATGGATAGAATAGATCAGAGAAGATGTAGAATGAGAAAGGGAAGGAAAAGACAAGGGAGAGCCTTGGGGCCCATTTCAGGGCAAAAGAGGTACTTTACTTTCCAGAGAAATTTAGAAGCAGTCAGAAAAGCAGGGGGAAAACTGAGCAGTTCTCAGAAACCAAGGACAGAAAGTGTTTCTAGAAGGCAGAAGTAGCCACTGGTGTCAAGTTTGTCAAATGCAATAAAGACCAAAAAAAAACCCCATTGGATCTGACAACAAAAGTATGACCTTGGCCAATCAGAGTTGCTGCCACTGGCAGGGGAGTAGGGTGGAGGCAGGAGGACAGTGGTGAAGGAAAAATAAAGAGATTGCAAATGCAAACAATTTATTCATAAGAGATGAGTGGAGAGCAATGGGAAGGAAAGAGCAGACAATAGGTAGAGGTCAGGAGAGGCTTTATTTTTATTTTTATTTTTATTTTTTTGGTATAATAGAAGATACTTGAGCATATTTAAATGCTGTTATAGGTTGAATTGTGTCCCCCACAATTCATAGGTTGAAGTCCTAACCCCCAGTACCTGAGAATATGACCTATTGGAAATAGGGTCATTGCAGATGTAATTAGATAAGTTGAGGTCATACTGGTGTAGGATGGGCCCTTAATCCAATATGACTGGTGTCCTTATAAAAGGAATTTGGAGACAGACATGCATACAGGGAGAATGCCATGTGAAAATGAAGGTTGAAATGGGAGTGGTGCAGGCAAGCTTCCAGAAGCTGGGTGAGAGGCACAGAACAGATTCTTCCTCCCAGTCCTTAGAAGGAACCAACCCTGCCCACACCACATCCAACTCTTGATTTCAGCTCAGGTCATGGTTTCAGGGTTGTAAGATCCGGCTCTGCACTGGGCATGGAAGCCTGCTTAAGATTCTCTCTCCCTCTGCTCCTCCCTACCTCCCTCTAAAAAAAAGAAGAAGGAGGAGGAGGAGGAGAAAGAGGAGGAGCAGGAAGGGACAGTAGTGAGGGGCAAATGGAAACCCAGTCCCATGCCTTTTCACACTTTGGAACTGCTTGACTACATTACATATTCAAATTGTTAAACTTTTAAAATGCTAATAAGAGAAATCATTAGAAAGAGAAAGGTTGCAGTCACTAGGCCACTCACTGCGTGAAGCCCCTATGGGAGGAAAGGGGGCTATTTTATGGCACCAGTACTCTTGTAGTTACATTTGTCATTGTTCATTTCTGCTTCATCTAATGCATACTGGGTTCTTTGCACTTTTTAATTACTGAATAAATTAATATTTATAGTCTCTATTTCTCTTGGAAATATCTGTTGAGAGGGACTTTTTCTACTATCACCTGAGCTCTTGACTATTTGAAATGACTGAGGTATATCTCTCTCCTAGGATACCTTTGAGATATGCCAGTGACTGTAACTGTAACCGGAACAGGTCTGGTTGAAAATATGGGCTCATAAGAGACAGGAAGTGATTCCAGAGAAGCTTCTGTTTATAACATAATCGGTAAGAATCATTTCTTTTATCTATGATTATAGGAATTTATTTAACTAAACCTACTACAAAAGACTGTATTATCTAAACTGGTACAGGCTGACCTGCTCTCTCCTTTATATGCTTCTATACCAGCTTTAGCCAATGCTTTATTTCAAACAGGATCCTAATTCGTTGCAGAAATTAATATAACAATCGTAAGAATAACAAAAGTCTTTTAGGATAAAGGCTGATGTACACATGTCCACAGCAGTTCACCCTGGGTCTTGCAACATGAAGTTTTTAATCCCACAAAGTAGCACCAGCTATGTGGCAATCTTTTGGGTCCTTGGGTTGGCTTTTCCAGGTGAAATTAAGGAACTGTTTTGTGACAAACCACTTCAGAAGTATTCAGCTTCTCATGCCATAATTAGAGCTGTAATCCGCTGGTTGCCTGCTTTTTGAAGCAGAAGGACCAGATTTGAAAGCCACTCTAATGACTAGACTATCCATGTGAATATCTGCACACTGTATTATTTGTCTCTGGTAGGGGGGAAAGAGATGTAATAAAATGCAGAAATTGTCATAGTGGGAGGAAAGTTGAGCGTGGGTAAATCATTTGAGGAAAATCAGAATTGAGCTTTGACCCAGTTTCTCCCTCTCATGAATAATGGGATTAAGAGGATGAGCTAGAATAGGCCTCCGAGATCAGTGAGGACAAAGGAGGAAACCAGGTGAGTGGAAGAAATGACCTCTGACAGAAATTCAGTCTTCAGGATCTTCCCAGGTAGAGGTGTCTGAGAGCTGAACAGCATCTGGGAATAAATCGCATGAAGTAACAAGAAAAAGCCCTACGGAGCTGAGCACTTTAATTACAATAATAAATAAAAATTTAAAAAAGCAAGGGCGCCTGGGTGACTCAGTTGGTTAAGCAGCGGCCTCAGGTCCTGATGACTGTGCTCGCTCTCTCTCTCTCTCTCTCTCTCTCTCCCTCTCTTACCTAAATAAACAAAATCTTTTTAAAAAATTTAAAAAGCAAAAGATGGGGCACCTGGCTGGGTCAGCTGCTTAAGCATTGGATTCTAGATTTCAGCTCAAGTCGTGATTTCAGGGTTGTGGGTTTGAGCTCCGCCTGCAGGCTGGGGCTGGGTGGGGAACCTGCTTAAGATTCTCTCTCTTCCTCTCCCTCTGCCCTTCCCCTCTCCTCTCTTTCTAAAAAATAGTTAATTAATTAATTAATTAATTAATTAAAAATAAAAAGCAAAAGATAAAATGGAGAGAAAGTAGGGAGTACCCCACAGCCCAAGCTGTCTTCCGACAAAATGCTCTTCCATGAATGGTCCCAATTGGGCATTTCTGATTTTTTTTTTTTTTAAAGTCACACATGTATGCCACAACACGCCCAGGAAAGTTTCATCCCTTCCCTTCCTTTTGGAAGTGGAAATTCCCTTCATAGCTTCCTTGTTACCAGAACTGTGGGGGCCCAGAGTGCACCCGGAGCCCGGAGGCCCTTCTCCCTCTTGCCCCCTGCGGGGTTGCTGGGTTCAGTTAGGAAGTGCCCGGCTGCTGCTGCCTTCACTCAGTCCACTTAGCCGAAGGCCTCTGATTTGTTCACATTTACTACAACACATACAGAGGGCTGGAGGATTTTTTTCCTTTTTTTTCTTTTTTTCTTCTTCTTCTTCTTCTTTTTTTTTTTTTTTTTCCACTATTGATCTGGTGCTTTAAGAGGGGAAAAAATCTTCTTGGCTGTCTAAACACTATTGATCCCTGCTTGGGAGTCGCAGTAGAAGTGTAGAAAGGGCGTGGATGAATTGAAATTTCATTTCCGACAACTTGTTCCTGTTATTTTTACCCTTTCGGACGGGGAGAAACACGCTGCTGCCGCTTCAGTCAATGTGGTCGATAGCTCCGCTGAGAAACCCAACACAGCTTCCGCCAGAGGTTTGGCAGTGAGACATGCTCTTGGATTTGGAGTGCGTGGAACTGAAGGATGCTGGAGAAAAGCACCAGGTCTTAGCAAACGGTTTGGGAGCTGGCTGTGACCTAAGGGAGCTGTAGCTTTGGCAAAAAGGGTTACAGAGGACAGCATTCCTGTTTGGGAAAGGCCTGAGCGGCCTCGCTAGTTACAGGTGCCCTGCTTCAGACTCTTGGCTGGCTTTCGGTAACAAGAAAAGGGGTGATCCTCTCCAGCCAAAGCTGCATTTCAGGCCTCAAAGAGGAGCATTATGTGGAGCTCTTACAGGAGGTTGCTCATTATGGTCTGGAAAAGGACTGAGGCAGAAACTGGAGCTGCAGGCCCTGCAGGGAATGGGTGGACAACACTGGGTGTTCAAGGGCACACATGTGCAGCCAGGAGCCTCAGGAAGCACTCCCACCCCCTCAGCATGCTGAGTACATGGGGTTTGGTGCCAACAGCACCAGCTTTGTTCTTACTTTTATGAGATGTTCAAAGAACACAGGAGAGCACCAGGCTCCTTCTTCCTAATAGCAACATCTGGCATTTATGTAGCCATGCACCTTTGATCCTTAAGGATCCCAAAGCACTTTATAACCTGCTGCAGTGCTAACAGCCATAGCAACCATCTTACTTACAGTAAATGTGGTCCAGTATTCCCCATATTGGTTCTCTCTTCTCAGTTTTGCAGTGTACAGAACAGTTCTCCATTCTGGAAGGAAAGATTCCAGTTTGGACCTCAAGCACCTACTTTTGTGCGTCATTTTTTGCATTTTGTCCAGAAGTGGTCCCCCCACCCCCACCCCATTTCTTTTTTAAATAAAAGTACTTGGTAACCATTCTTAATAAACAGTACTTCATTTACATTTCCAATTATTTTATAGGCCTGTTTCTGCTTCTATCCCCATCCCTCCCATTCCAGAGAAAGATGAAAATGTTCTTTTCTCCTGGGAGCCAAGAATCTGCATTGCGGATGAGGTTGCAAATTCAGACACAATAAACAGAATTAAGAAAAACTGAGCTGGCATTTGACAGAAATTGTAAAATGACACTCAGAAATGTTGCTCTTGTGGAAATTACTGATATTAAAATATAAATCAGTGTCTTGTGTTTCCCGTAGCACCAGGGGCTCTATTAGGTTATGCAGTTTGATTGCTGAGCTGAACCTAAGAGACTTGGCAGTTCCATGCTGAAGTTATCCCAAAGTATTTAACTCCTCTCCTGCTGGAGAGCAGGCATCCAAGCAAATGTCAGCTAAAAACATTGCCTCCAAAAGGCCTTGCCTTTTTCATTGAACGCTTTGAAATCTGAAAGAAAGTAGAGGAGGCTAACATGGGGAGAGAAGGTAAAGGAATTTAGAAAAGCTTCTCTCAAGGCAAGAATCTTGTTGCGTAGTACCAGGAAGGCAGCCTGGGGCAACTAAAAAAAAAAAAAAAAAGCAGATTTGATGCTAAAAAGGACAAAGGAGAACAGGCCATTAAATTTTTAAGAAATATTACCCCTTGTATATATGTATAATTTTTTAAATCCCCATAACAACCCCGTAAGGTAGGTACAACTATTCCAGTTTTTTCCAAGTGAGAAAACTGAGACTCAGAGAAGGTAATCTGCCCAAGGTCACATAACTTGAGTCAAAATGTGAACCCTGACTCTATAAAGATGTGCCTGGGGCAAGGAAGGTGCAAGATGAACCTGGAGCATTTTGAAGTTCCAAAAGTAAGGAAGTGCTCAAGAAAGGATGGGGCCTTGCTGAAAGGACACAGGAGCTGAGGATCCTGGATGGCTCAGTCAGTTAAGTGGCCGACTCTTTTTTTTTTTTTTTTTCCGACTCTTAATTTTGGCTCAGGTTATGATCTCAGGGTCCTGGGATAGAGCCCTAAGCCTGGTTCCACGCTCAGGCCCCTCCCCTCCCTCCAACACTTGATTCCTCTCTCTCTCTCTCTCAAATAAATAAATAAATAAATCTTTAAAAGAAGAAAAAAATTAGAAAAAAAAAAAGATATAGGATCCAAACCAAAAGGGTGCCCAATGGCTAAAGTTGGAACATTTGAGCAACAAAATAAACAATGATATTAGATTATAACCCGTAGAATAAAACAGATAGCCATGAGTTCATATGGATATAAATAAACAAACAAATGGGGGAGAAGGTCCAACAATTCTTTATGAAGAATTCCAATAAATGAATGTAGAAGGAATAAAGGAAATATAAAATCCCTATTACAACACTGAAGCAATAATTGTTGCCATTCATGGTACTCACATATTTTTAAAAATAGAGGAAACATTGAACATCATATCATTATTTCAATAATTAAGAGCCCTAGAATTCATCACATCTTTTTCATTGGTAGGAGGAAGGACATTGGAGAAAAATCTAAAACTCAGCAAGAGTAAAAGAAAGACTTATGGCTGAGTGTAGGTAAATCTATGGGTTTTGACTAACCCCCAGGGATAACTTTATTTTTTTTTTTCAGGGATAACTTTAACTTTATTTCTTAACAAATTTTCCAGTGTTATTGAGATATAATTGACATACAGCACTGTATAAGCTTACTGTGTATAACATAATGACTTGATTTACATATATTATGAAATGATTACCATAATAAACATAGTTAACATCTCATATAGATACCAAAACAAAAAAATGCTTTTTTCCTTGTGATGAAAACATTTAGGATTTACTCTCAACTTTCGAACAGATCATACAGCACTGACAACTATAGTCATCATGCTGTACATTATATCCCCAGTCTTATTTATCTTACAACCAGAAGTTCATTTTTCTAAGGCTAGTAGTCCATGCATATACCCAGGCAGTTAGTTACCAGTTCCTCAGGGAAAGCCAGCATTTACAGTCTGTGGTTATAGCTACAGTGTCGCCTTATGTGGGTAGATAGTGTATGAGACACTAACATGTGTTTTCCATCCTGCCCACTCTACCTGTACTTCATTGAACTTATTCACTTGTACTCTTTTTCCTTCCTCTCCCAAAACCTAAACAAAGCCTCTATGAGTTAGAAAAGAGGAAGGAGAGGGTAATTTGAGCATAAGCAAAAGAATTAGACCCTGGAAAGATTGAAGAAGTAGGCAAGGGTCGGGGAAGCAATAGAATCCCAGATAGGCTCAGCAAACCAGGGGCAGAAGATACTTTTGATAAGTAGCAGGAATGGGGGATGGGGAGAGGCAGGAAAGTCAGCAAGATCTTAGAATTCTATACCCTTCTTCTCAACACCTTTTTAGGCAAAACGCAGGATGATATTAGGGTGGGTCTAAGAGAGGGCCTGAGACTCATCTAACATGTGTGTGTGTCTCTCTCTCTACTTTAGGAACATCCTTGGAGAATGAAAGAGGGCCAGTAGCCCAAAAGTGCACAGGATGAGGAAGATGCAGTACTTGAAGGCTGCTGACTGGGATAGACATCCCAACACACTCCATCTGGGAGAGATACCCTTGACGGTGGACCAGAGCCACCTCTGATGCCAGAATTCAACCTAGGACCCCAGAATTCAAGTTTTCTCTTTAAAAAGGTGGAGGGCAGCCCCAGTGGCGCAGCGGTTTAGTGCCGCCTGCAGCGCGGGGTGTGATCCTGGAGACCTGGGATCGAGTCCCACATCGGGCTCCCTTGCATGGAGCCTGCTTCTCTCTCTGCCTGTGTCTCTGCCTCTCTTTCGCTCTCTCTGAATAAATAAATAAATAAATAAATAAATAAATAAATAAATAAATAAATCTTAAAAAAAAAAAAAAAGGTGGAGATAATCATGAACTGATTTATTTTTAACCTGAAAATGATGGTGCTTTCTCAGAAATAACTAAGATTCCGCTTTCTGCCATTTGGTGAAAACGGGGCTCAGTAATCAGGTTGAGTAATAAAAAAAGTTACTTTTTCTTTGCAGAGCTGAGTCCATATCTGCTAAACTAGTCACTCATGTGAGATACAGTGCTAGGTGTCTCTTGGGAATCTATGAGGTGCTCTGAGTATGAGCTGAGGCCTACCAGGAGGCACAAACATCACTAGATTATCTGACCAAGTTTATCTTCACAACAATTGTTTTTTCATATATTTGTTTGCTTTTCTGGTCACAGCTGTCACCAAGGGGAGGCCTGCTGGGGGAAGAAAGGAGCAGTACTTTTGAATACAAGAAATCAGTTCCCTGGGCAGATGCAGCAGGATTGAATATGCCAGTGGAAGAGATGAGGCATGAGGAAGTGAAGTCTCAAAAGAGATGCAGGAGACAGCATCACAGAAGATGCAGAAGAAGGGTTTGAGAAGAGAGAAGACATTCAAGTCCTGGACCCAGACATCAGTATCCATGGATCAGATAGAGAGCCCCTCCCTCTGTAAAGAGTTCTCCCATCTACAAAATATTGGTCCCACTGCACTGCTCAGAGAGCGTCATGTAGGCTCACATGACTGTTTTACAAAGCGTTTGAGGTTCCCTCAAAACACTCTTCCTTGTCCATCTGGCAAACATTACTGTCAAATGCATTGAAAATTTATCATAACCCTTCTATTTTTTTCATCATAAGCACTTCCAAATTGCCCACTGCTGCTGTTAATGACTCCTAGGATTCCCATGTCTCCTTCATGGAACACAACTTAGTTCTTTTTTTTTTTTTTTCCTCTCACTTACTTTACTTAGTGAAGTCCAATGTCTTTTCATGCAAATATGAGAGCCTCTGCCTTCCACTTTTCCTTCCAAACACTTGGCCCTTATAACTGTTAGCTGTATAACTCCCTAGTTGATGAAACCATCACAATCTGGATAGTCATTTTTCCGTCTTTGGGATAACATTTCACTTGATTTAAGAGTTATCTCAGGACTATCCTGTGGGTCTTCCTGTAGAGGAATATTATTCTCAAGGTTAGATTTGTTCCATTCCAACTTTTGTGTGATGCTTGGGCTGAGTTCATGGTTCCTACTAAAGAAGGATGTGCATCAAAGTAGAATACTGAGTCAATAAGCCTCGGTGCTAGAAAAGACAATGGTCATTTCATACAATCCCCTACCTCCACTCCAATTTATAGAACCAGAAACAAAGTTTGGGAGACATGAGCACTTTTCTTTCCAAAGGCTAGTCCTTAACTTAGGTGTTGAACCAGGTTTAGAAGCTTGGTGGCCTAGAGCCCAGTGTAGTGTTTTTATGCCACACTATTTTTAATCTTCTCATTTGCCTAGTGCTGTAGATTAAATGTTTATGTCCCCCCAAAATTCATGTGTTGAAATTTTAATCCCCAAAATCATAGTATTAGGAAGTGAGAACTTTGGGAGGTGATAGTTCAAAAGATGGAGCCCTCACGAATGGGATTAGTTCCCTTATAAAGAGGCTACAGATCACTCCCTTTTCCTTACAGCCCTGTAAAGTCACAGCAAAAACAAAAACAAAAACAAAAAAACAAACAAAAAAAACACAGCTGTCTCCAATCTTCTGGCAACTTAATCAGGGATTTCTCAGCCTCCAGAACTGTGAGAAATTTCTATTGTTCATAAGCTACCCAGTTTGTGATATTTTGTTATCGTAGTACGACCAGCTAAGACACCCAGTGTGGAAGTCATTTGTGACATTCACCAACATTTCCTTTAAAGGATAAAGGAAGAAGTCAGGCATAGCTGTATGACTTGTTTTGGCCAATGAAATGTGAGCAGAGGTGAAGTGTGTCACTTCCACTTTAAGAACCCGTGTGTTCCCTCTCTGCTGCCATGGCAACAGGCAACATAGTAGATGAAGTTCTACCAGCAAAGGACAATGAAGAGCAGCCCCAGCTGACTCATAAAGGACATGTGGCACAGTGAGAAACTTTCATGGCTTTAAGTCCCTGAGATTTGGGAGTTGTTTGTTACTGCAACATCACCTGGCCTCTCCCACCTGAGTAAGCCTGAGCTACATCCCCACTCCCATAATGCATCTCTGTGTGCAAAGACTAAAGAGGGTAAACACCCATGCAGCACATCAGAACACAACCCCATAAAACATTCCAAATTCCATGTCTCACTAGGATTCTTTCTTCCTCTTGGCTTATATTAGGGGTGGGGCATGTGGTTCATTGCAAAGAATGAGTATTTTGATAGCTTCTCATTCTTGGAACTATTCTGCAGGTAAGTGCCTGGTGGAAATTTCCTCTAGCCTTAGAGTGAAAAACATAATAAATTAGATTACTTTAATAAGTCAGTGCATTATGACCTAAAATACATCATCCTATACTTACACACATACCTGTGCAACAATCTTTGGTTTTCCCTGAGACTTTTTATATAGATAATTCTCAGCACTCACCAAGTTTCATAACTTTACAAGCACCAACATTATAGTAACCTGATACTTTAAAAAAAAAAAACCCCTACATCATCATACATTTCCAAAGTAACAGTTATAAATTAATGGCAGCTCCTCAAGGAGTAGTAAGACAGTCTGCGTGACCCTGGGTAAGTCTCTTGGCTTCTCTGGACTTCAGTTTCTTCCTCTGTAAAACAAGATTAATAATAATGTCTACTTCCTAGGATTACCCTGCAAATGAAGGTAAGTTGTGCACATTCTGTCTGGTTCATAATTAGCGCATAATGTTAACTATAAAAGAGCCATTGAATACTTAACATAGAAAGTAAGATCATCTCAGAACTTTTGCTTTCCAAGAAACTGTGAATTCAGAAACGATTTAGTCTACCAAGTGTTGGTTTTTGGAAAAAGATGTAATCCCTTGGTTCTGTCTTTCTGGTGAAGGTGTTAACACACTTTTGAAAACACAGATGGACAGACAAGTAGGTATTGTTAAGGGTTTGGGAAGTTTCGCCAAGCTCTCTGCTGAAAGCACACATCCAGATGGGAAATTTTTATTTTTTTTTAAATTTTTTTATTTATTTATGATAGTCACACAGAGAGATAGAGAGAGAGGCAGAGACACAGTCAGAGGGAGAAGCAGGCTCCATGCACCGGGAGCCCGATGTGGGATTCGATCCCGGGTCTCCAGGATCGTGCCCTGGGCCAAAGGCAGGCGCCAAACCGCTGCGCCACCCAGGGATCCCCAGATGGGAAATTTTTAAAGGGTCAGACTCATTTCTACTTTTACCATCTTAAATTCTTGGACTTTTGCAGGTTTATAACAAAGCTCAGAAAATGCTAAAGCTTAAAGGAGAAATGAGAGGTGCCAAGGAAATGAAAGATGAAGTAAGTCTCCTAACTCTCCTACACACATGGAGTTGACTCTGTGTTACAATGAACTTCTTTTCAAGTTTCATGATTCAAAATTCTAGTAATAAGGAATATTACTCAGCCTTTAGAAACGACAAATACCCACCATTTGCTTTGACGTGGATGGAACTGGAGGGTATTATGCTGAGTGAAATAAGTCAATCAGAGAAGGACAAACATTATATGGTCTCATTCATTTGAGGAATATAAAAATTAGTAAAAGGGAATAGAGGAGAAAGGAGAGAAAATGAGTGAAAATATCAGTGAGGGTGACAAAACGTGAGAGACACCTAACTCTAAGAAACGAACAAGGGGTGGTAGAAAGGGAGGTGGGAGGGGAGGTTGGGGTGGCTGGGTGGTGGGCACTGAAGGGGGCACTTGGCAGGATGAGCACTGGGTGTTATGCTATATGTTGGTAAATTGAACTCCAATAAAAAAAATAATTAAAAATTAAAAAAAATTCTAGTAATAAGCATCCCAGAATATCACAAAGAGAGGTAGACAACAGATGATAGCATTTAAGGAGCCCAGACTTGAGTTAGGTGGGTCGGGGTCCATATCTAATAGCAATATAATACTAGGCATGTTACTTACCCTCTCTGAGCTTTCTTTCCCTTACCTAGAAAATATGAATAATTAGCACCCATTTCAACTGTTTGCCACGAGGTTTAAGTAAGATACCACATGTAAAATACTAGTTCTTGGGACATAGGAAACATTTAAAAGATAGTAACTATTGTTGCCAACATTGTCTCTTGATCTGGAATGATATGGAAATGGAGTTCTCATTAGTCTAATATTTTGGTCAAACTGTGTTTACCTATTCCCTGACTTGTTCCAGAAAGCATTTAAGGGGGATGTTTAGATTATTGTAGGAGTGTCCCATACACAAAACACATACATTATGCGTATGTGTTATACACATAAAAGTGTATAACATATACTTTTAACAGACCTTCTATCAGGAGATGAACAGTTTCTAAAAGAGGTGTTTCAGCTCCTTTCCTGCTGGATTACTGGAGGTAGCTGTACAGGATTTGCTGTTTGTTCTGCAGGGAACAAGGATCTGGGATGGATATTCTAGAAGGGCACTTCCTCATTCAATTGATATCTTTGGACCACCTTCAATATGCCAGACATTGTTCTAGGGACTGAGGATAAAGCAGTGAACAAAACAAAGTTCTGTGTTCTCCAGAGCTTATTTTCTAGTAAAATAATTTCTCCAAAGATATGATGGAGAAAAGTATGTAGAAACTTTCCAAGTGCCAATAAAAATCAGCCCATATTCCATAGGTGGCTGACCTCTGCCATATGTCATGTGTATCCTAAACCATCTATTTATGTAGTGTGCCAATTTTCAAAGAATTTAGAACACAATAAAATATACTCATTCTTCACTAGATGAACAAAATTGGTTCCAAAATTTTTTGCTCACAGGCAAACCTTGTATAAGTGCCCATTAATTCCCATTTAAATAATAAAAAACTACAATGTTTTTATCGATAGAAAAGTAAACTCAGGAATAAAGTTAATAATAGTAATAACAGTACTTGAAATTACTGTAGATAACTGTAAACTCCTATTACACAAGTAAACTGTAAAAATTCCTGAAGCAATGATAATTTTTAAGGTTCTATGCTTTTGAAAATCTACCTCTCATGAGAAATTGATACATGTTGAATGGTGGTAGTGGTTAAAAGTGGGTTTTCCATTGTTTGTTAAAGATTTGTCTTTATCCTCAGATAAAAAAAAGATAATCTCCCAAAGGTGATGATCTTTATGGTGTTATTGGTTGACTCCAAAATTACTCTGGAAACTTACACTCAAGTCTTCTTGTTCTAGTGCCAAATCCTTGATGGAATGCTGCCATCTTAAATCTTTGTAACGCTCTTGACTTCTAAAGTGCTTCTGAATCACAAGCCTCAGTTTAACATCAGCTTCCTCCAAGAAGAAGCACGAGACATATCTGTCAATACTTTGAAGTCTAGAGCAAAATTTCTTCCCATCTTTGGAAATGTGTATTCGAGAAGACATGCTCCTTGAAAAAGACCCATTGAATCAATACACAAAATTTGCTTCAGTAAACAATCTATTTTCCAGTAACTATCATGATTACAACTGTGGTACCAGCACTCACCATTTTGCCTGCAGTTGGCAGCTGCTGCTGATGTCACATGCCTTCAAGCAATGACCAGGTCCCAACTTCGTATAAGCAAAACTGGGGTATCTGAGTGCATGGCTTACGTAACTGAAAACTCACCTAGCAGCAGAAGCTTGTGATTTCAGCCTTCATTAATGGCTTCAGATCTAGAACAAGATCAGATGGTGCCTGAGGGTCAGGATTATGACTCTCAGCTCCTCTCATGACCCGGTACTGGTTACAGAGCTTTGATTGATGAAATGTCAGATTAAATCAATTCCTGCCACATATTGATACTCAAAAGGCATCTGCCTGGAATTTAGCCTTCATAAAGTAGATAGGATTAGAAATAGTGTACAGTGACCTCTGTGCAAGATATTAGCAAGAAATTAGGTTTACTGGAACCTCAGAAACACTTGCATTTCTTGGAGTTCTGAAATGAGCACATCCTCTTCTTACAGCTTACCTATAGTAAAAATTATTTTGTTGTGCATTGGAATCACCTCCTCACTCTCACAGCATTTTCACGCCTGTTCTGATGAATAAAAACCCCTGTATGATTTGGACTTTAGGAGTGAATAGTTCGGTTTTGATTTCAAAAGCAAATTTCATTTGACATCCAACAAAACGCATTTGTTATTCAATTGGTTTATGAAATCCTCAAAGAAAGAATTATTTATTTCAAGGCGCTTGTTTTCTGAATGAAGAAATTGCCTCAGAGACTCTGAGTCAATGCTAATGTCCAAATTAGATGAGATCATCTACATTAAAGATCCAATTCTGAAGTCCTGTTGGTGCATTAGAATGGGGGCAAACAGGCTTCTACTCAGAAGACATCTAAAACTAGAGGGAGAGGGGTTTTTTATTGGCCTGACAGAAAGAAGGCATTTAGCTTTTAAGTTGGAGAGGCTCGAGTTGTATATCATTGCTACTTTGTTAATGAGTCCACAGTGTGCCAGGCTCCATATGGAACAATCTGGTAACATGGTCCTCACTTTAAGATGTATGTATTCAGCATTAAGGCAAGAGTATAGACCATTTGACACTTCCATAGAACAGGCATTGTATTGTCACTTAATCTGCTCATAGATGACAAAGAAAGAGTCCTGTGGCAAGAGGGGAGGAGATCGCTAGGGTCTCAGTCCCCAGAGAACCTCTCTTCCCTATTCCCAGTGTGGCAGCAACAAGAAAAGGAGTTCAAGGCACTAGAATCAAACTGCTGCTCCTTGTCAGGTCAAGGATTTTGTTTTCTAGTTAGAAAACAGTGTCTATACACCTTTTTTTTTTTTTTTTAAGCTGCTCTACACACATTCTCTTAAGAGAGTCCCTGGCAAATTGTTGTAATGGTAATTACATGCTTGGGGCAGTTGACATCCGCTGTTATTTTTCTGAAAGTGAGGAACAAGGGACAGCAGCAAGAGAGGAAGAGTTTTGAGATAATGAAATCCTTTTAATGACAGAGCCATGCCGTTAACCTAATTAAACTGTAAAGTGGTAAAAAAAAAAAAAAAAAAAAATCCAGGTACTAAATGGAAATGAAGAAATAAATCAGCTGAGACAGCAGCAGTTCTGGGAAACCTTCTGAATTCCGAATACTCTGACATTGCGGTGTCCGATTCTCGTGGTTATCCTCTGGCCCCTCGGCCTTGTGCAGAGGTCTCTTAAACTGACCTGTCCAGTAAGGCTTGATTTACAATGTCCATATCAGGTCTCCAGCTCCCCTGGGAATGAGTGTTATGTAGCTCATATATTTAAGAAGCCAAAGCAATCAGTGGAATATGGTGGTAGATCACTGGCTACAGGGTCAGAAGAGAAGAACTCTCCTCATTCTGCTGCTAACCAGCTATGGGACCTCGGGCACCGTCGTCTGGATCACCTTACCATTTCTGTGCACCCATGGCTTGCTTCTCTGTGTTTTGCTCCTGAAACTCTCTTAGAAGAATTGCCCTTGGGCTATTGGGGTCACTTTGCTCATAAGAGCAGAGCTGAAACTCCTTGGGAGCTTATATCCTATGGGGCAACCCTTAGCCATTGACTGACTGATAATGAGTCTGACAGCCCAGCTTTTGCAGCTAATCAAGACAAACTCTGAGATGGAACTTACACTCCAGAGTTCCTGCGGGATCACACTACAGTTACTGCCTAAAGGACTTTGTCTGAAATCATGCCCTTCACTGGCTTTTTTCCTCCTCCTTGTCCTGCTTCCTCCACTTGTTGATTTCTCTTGGGAGAGTTTCTTTAGTAGATGCCAGGAATCCTTGCCAAAGTGCCTACTCTGGATAACCTAATCTAAGATAAGCATCTACCACAAAACGAGGAGTCTCAGTTCCAGCATCTAAAACTCAAAGGTCCCTGGGTGGCACAGCGGTTTCGCGCCTGCCTTTGGCCCAGGGCGCGATCCTGGAGTCCCAGATGGAGTCCCACGTCGGGCTCCCGGCATGGAGCCTGCTTCTGCCTCTCCTCTGCCTGTGTCGCTGCCTCTCTCTCTTTCTCTCTATGTCTATCATAACTAAATAAAAATAAAAATAAAAATAAATAAAAATAAAAAATAAAACTCAAAGGTGGTAGGACTTGTCCTCTTGTTATGAAGAGTCTGCACAGCGATAGGACTAAAGCACTGGACAGGTTCACAAAGAGCTTCTTCCTGATTTCTTTTCATACCGTTGCCACACACAACACTGGCAGTGGAAGGGGGCATCCTAGTGTGATGGGGCACTCACTTTCTTACCACAGCTCTACAACCCCAACCCTACCCAAGTTACTTTGCTCCACACCCTCTATTTTAATCTCGATCATTAATTTCCATTCTGATCTAGTTGTAATTAGCTAATCTTTTTCACTCGTAATCAAAGACAGATTATCCTATGCAATCAGCCCAGGGATTTTACTTTTATTCTCCTTGGTCTACATCTCCACCAAAAAAGCACTAGGTTTACAGGTTAGGGAGGTCTTTTGGTTTAGTGGGCAAAAGAGAAAGTTAAGACACTTCAGAATCCACATTAACTCCATCACTGATTCACTATAGTCCTGACAAGTTCATTTGACATCTCACTATGTTCAGTTCATCAGTGCCAGAGCCATTAATATTTATAGACAGTCTGGTAGGTGCCTGGAATTATTCTAGGCACTGACTTCCTCTTGAAAAACAGGGGAAGTGTCTGTGATGTACCCACAGCAGTGGGTGAAGATTAATTAATGTAAATAAGTAATTGTCTGAATAATGCAGAGCACTCAGACACCTTGCAAATGGATACTGTGTAAATGTTACACTGGATGAGTAATAACAGCCAAGAATTGATGGACAAATTTCCAGCAAATTTAAAGTCTCTGTCAACCAGTTAAGTGAACGAAAGTAAGCATTTTCTTGATAGTTTATAATTGATGCTTTTGTTTTTTGACTGCCTAGGCGGGGGAGAGAGACAGAGAAGTGAGCAACCTGAACAGCAAGCTCTTGAGCCTGCAAGTTGACATCAAAAATCTGCATGATGTCTGCAAGAGACAGGGGAAGACCTTGCAGGAAAATCAGCTCTGTGTGGAGGAGACGATGATGAACAGCAGCCACGTAAGGAATTGAGCAGCTGCTACCCATTTGGCTCCCTCAACTTCCACCTCTGTTCCCTTGGGCAGGAACAATAATAGAAAATTCTTCCACTAGTCATTCAAGAACATTTATTGAGCAGGCAATGAGAGAGAATTAAACACACATACCCTATAACACACATACACACAAAAACCCCATCCCTGCCCTCACGAGTTTTCCATTTAGCTATCTCCAAGGCCATCTACATTCGAGGCCCTGTCTTTTCCTTATCTGCCCTTTCACATCTGGATTTGCAACACCTGAGGCCCATTGTCCTGAAAAGACCAAATCATAGTTATATAAGGAGAGTAGCATCTCCTAATGGATTTTAGACAAACTTCTAAATCAGCCATGAAGATAACAACTGTCCCACTACTCAGAGGTGTCACTTCTCAGGAGCAGGTGATCTTTGTTGCCCCATCATCAGCTCTCTGCCTACAAGCTTTTCTTCTGGATGCAGGAACCCAGAAGCAGCTCTCTACCAATGACTGATGGAGAGATGGTGAAATAACCTCTCTCTCTCGCCCCTCAGTCTTAGAACACTCCAGGCATGCCCTTTGCTCTGCCCCTGGCATTCCTCAACAGGACCCTGTGCCAGCTGTCTATAGCGGGAAGTAAGCTGATAACACACTCTTCAGCAGCTCACTTCCTTTCATTGTCTCATTTCTTCACCTACCTACCTGAGTTTCCCAAGATCACTTCCCACGTAAACCCCTACTTGACACTCAGTCCCTTGACACAGGGCTTGTTTCCATCGGTGTGTGAGCCAAGATACCCGGTAACATTTGGCCTGCACATGTGTAAACAGTGGCATGATCATCTTCTCCTGGCATGACTATCTTTTTTGAACCAATACTTACCTGTAGACCAGGCAGTTCATCAGCTGAGGCAACTTCATTTCAGCCTGAGGTTTTCTGTCTTTGGAAACTCTAGTGCTAGGGTCTGTAAACTAGTCTCTAAATTTATCCCCCTAAAGCTGGGGAGCCATCTGGGAAATATTTTCCCATAGCTCTCTCACAACTTTGGGTTTACAAGAATGCCTTACCTGCAGTCTTCATTTCCTTTTGAATCCTTGGCAAACGTGAAGCATGTACCAGTTGCACAGACCTGTCACTAGACCCCCAACTCAGCCTTAGCTACTGTTTAAGACTCCACTGTCTTCCACATTTGTGGTCAAGGATCCAGTCTCTCTTAATTGTGTCTGTTAGAGCTCTTCTAGGACTCACCACCTCCCTATGGAAACCACATATTGTTCTGCAATTCCCTAAAAATTCATACCAACAAAGCAATTCCACCTTATCTTACTGAGCGTTACTGTCCTTTCCTTAGGAGGTCACAAACATAGAAAAATCCATTGGTTTTCCTAAATGGATCTCAGGAAGAATATTATCATAATTTATTTCTTTCTAAATATTAACATTTTAGGATATTTTCACCATTGCTGCCACAAGTTTATTTATTCCCCCAGTCAGGAAAAGCCATGTGGTTTATAAATGTACCTAGCAACTTGGAGGGAGAAAGGTATTAAATCGCATTTTATTATTCTAATTGCCCAGAAGAAGGTCTAACAGCTTGAAATAAGCTTTAAAACAGGATCTTTTTTTCCCTAGCACTTAGTGCAGAATTTAAATTGCAGGCTACGCATACAAATACACAATTAGATGTAGACTTATACTCATCACTCAGAAAATCCCTGCAAGATATGCCCTCTACAAGGAAATGTAACATGGGACCAAAGAGGAAACCCAAGACTTTGTGAAATTTCTGACTAATATCTAACAAGGATCTGGAGAAATGAGCCAGAGGTCATAGTTCAAAACTGCAGTTAGGAAAGAAAATTAAAAATCTACATCAGATGTTATGTGTAAGTATGAGGGAAGGGGTAACCTTATAAATCAAGAATATGTTATGCTCCAAAACTCAGGAATGGAGATAGGACTAGGATGAAGCAAATGAGTACATAGGGTGCAACATTTACAGGGAACTCCTCAGGTGCCAACCCTGCGCTTGCATGCCAACTTCCCTGCCCCCCCACCCCGACTGAATGCCTCCTTAAAATTTGCACCTCACTTGTCCCACTGTAGTCCTGACCCTGCCCAGGAACCAAAAGAGTACCTCAGTTAAAGTGAAAGGAGAAAAGAACAGAGATATCATAATAAAAGGATGACCAAATTAGAAAAAGAAAGGTCTTTCTGAGCAATTGCCCAGGCCCCTTTGGCCCTGGTGATAGCATGGGGATTATACTCTGATATTTAGTAAGCCCAGATTGTCAAACTCATCTTTGAAGTGGATGAATGACACTATTCTTAGCATAAAACTATGTAAAGAAGTTTGATTCCTGAAGATAAAAGTAACTAGTTGAGTATGGGTTAATACCTCCTTGATGGAAATTATGACACAGAAATATCACTTTGAGTCATTGGAAATGACAAAAAAAAATTTTTTTAAGTGGAATTGCTAAATACAATGTGGGATCTGGGATTGGACCCTGGAACAGAAACAAACAAACCTTAGTGGAAAAACTGATGAAATCCAAATGAAGTATGTAGTTAAGGTAATAATAATCTACCAACGTTAATTTCCTGGTGGGACAAATGCACCTCAATTACGTAAAATGTTAACCTTAGGACCAGATGGGCGAAGAGTAAATGGGAACTCTATATACTACTTTTGCAATTTTTCTGTAAATCTAAAATTATTCTGACATTAAGAGGTTTTTTTTTCTTTAAAGGGACTCTCTGGTAAGCAGAGCTCACAGATGAGAAAAATGTCTAAACCATAAAGATGTATCCAAAAGAAATGCATATCATTTGAATACCCAGTTCTATACCAATACAAGAAAGTACAAGAAATGTACTTTATAGAGGATATAAAAAATAATTGATAAACCTATCTAGTGATAAAAGGCTAACCCAGGGTTACAGGGAAAATATCCCATTTAACACCTCAAAGATAGGGAAAGAAGTTCATGGCAATGACTGGGGAAAGATGAGACTTTCAGTTCTTAAATGAAGGGGAAAAAGCAGCAGGGATCCAGTTACCAGAGTAATGCCAACCTGAGACAGAAAAGAACTCAAACTAGAATAGGGAATAAAATGGTTAAAAAGTATTTTGAAAAGCCGCTTTAGGCAAATCAGCAGGACCTGATGACATACTTTGAAGAGTACTTAAGGAATTGGCAGGTGTTATTACATAGCTGCTAGCGATTATTTTTGAGAACTCAAGAGGATAAAGAAAGTCCCTGTAGACTGAAAAAGGGTAAATGAAGTGCTCATCTTTTTAAAAAGGGAAAAAGGACAATCCTGGTAATTATAGGCCTGTCAGCTTAACTTCAATATCAGGGAAAATATAGAACTTAACATCAATCAATTAGCATCAACTTGAAAAGCACAAAGTATTGGGTAGAAACCAAAGTGACTTCTCAAAAGGCAAATCATGCCAGGCCAATTAATTTCCTTCTGTGATCAAGTAGCCACATAGGCAAGGAAAGAGCAATAGCTATAATCTCTTTGACCATAAGTACAGCTGAAAAATTGACTAAATATGAGAACAGGTTCCTAGTGGTGGCCAGTGCTCTCCATCTTTTAAGACAGCTAGGGCCTGGATAGAAATCTATCTGAGAAACATGGTGGACCAGACATCCTCTTGAATCATGTCCAACTCTGGATGATAACTTCAAGAACTAATCTTACTTTGGAAGATTACTTCCAACTTGCTCGTTTTCCCCAAATCTCAGTTTAAAACTCAAAGCAGAATCTAATAAATATCTAATAAAATGTCTACGTCTTCACTAGAAAGAAAACTTTAAAAAAGAAGACAAAGAGGCAATAGGAAATGCATTGATGCCTTTATCATACGGCTGTCACATATATGAGTGAAATGTAGGCTTAATCTATAGCATGTGATTTTCTATTTATTTAGAATTAAGAAAAATAATCTTTTGAATACTTAAGGATAAATAAGTAGAAATTTAATAGGTCCCAAATAAGTCTAGGCTTTTCTCCAAGACTTTGAAACTTGATTCCTCTAAACCCATAGGTATCTATAGGGTACAAATGTTTAAAACTCTCACTCAAGGAAACTGCAGTTTCTCTGCAGATATGAGCAATTCTTGGATCTTTCCAACCAGACAGATTTGGTCAGGTGCTATGTTGGCTCTGTACTGTAAGACTTGAATGAACTCTCATCATGTGGTTGGTCTATCATGTTACCTCAAATCAAAATTAAACCCAGAAGATTCAACATGACCTCTGGGGAAGAGAAATTACTAACAGTTCATTGGTATCACTGATAGGTTGCTAAGCTTTATACACATAGAAAAAGACATGTGTCTTTTAAGCCAAAGAATGATTACGAACACACCTAAGAATAGATGATGTACAGCATGCTAGGAGGGGAAGCCCTACAGAAAAAGTTTGGCTTAGGGAATCCCTGGGTGGCTGAGCAGTTTAGCACCTGCCTTAGGCCCAGGGCATGATCCTGGAGTCCCGGGATTGAATCCCACATCGGGCTCCCTGCATGGAACCTGCTTCTCCCTCTGCCTGTGTCTCTGCCTCTTTCTGTGTGTGCCTCTCATGAATAAATAAATAAAATCTTAAAAAAAAAAAGGAAAGAAAAAGTTTGGCTTAAAAAAAAGCACTTCTTTCATTCTTTTGTATAATGAAGAGAAAACAGGGACATGAAATAAGAAGAGGAAGCTAAGAAAGAATGAACAATGAAGAGATCACAGTTAGTTTTCAACCAAGTCACGTATACCCATCATTGGAGAGGCACGTCCAAATCAACAGTTACACACGAGCACTTGAGGGACTAGGAATCCAGTTCCTTAATTGTCAGAGTTCAAGCCAACTTCAACAAAGCCAAGAAAAACAGAATTTGAGCATAATCTAATAAGGATTTGTTGGGTATCTGCTTCAGTAAAATAAGCCCTCTCAATTAACCCTACCCCAGGATGTTCGCTCCTTTGCTTAGTTCTAGCCACATTAGGTATTTATTCTTGATCGTGTCTTTTTCCAAGTAGCTTCCCCCTCCCAGCTTACCTGTGTAGACAGAAGATTTGGGCTGTTAAACATCCCCTGATATGTTTATGTGTGCATGAGCACCCACACGCACACCACTTCCAAGTCCCTTCATGGATGAGTTGTGAGAATAGCAGCATTCTTATCTTGAAAAGAATGAGAGCACTTAACTAAAAACATTTAATATAAATGTTGGCAATTATAGCTGCACAGAGTAAATACAAAATTCAGCATTGTTTGGCTTAAGAAAGAAATGTCATTAGCTTCTCTTCAGCCACACACACCAGATATTCAGGCCAAGAGTTCAGCTTCTTGCCTAGGATTTCTTTTGCGGGTGACCATAGTGGTGAACTTCCTTTAGCTTACTCAAGTGGCCCCCACTCACTCTCACTGGAGAAGACTTTTCCTCTTTTCAATCCCAGATCTGACAGAATTAATCTCATTAAAACTCCATCTTCAGTTACTCAGACCAAAACCTTGGAGTCATCTTGCCTTGGATAACCATCATTTCCCACCATCCCACATCTAACACAGACACAACCAAATTTGTCTGGTTGAGATCTACTTTCAAAATATATCCATGATCCAACCATTTCTCCCAACTTCCAACTTGGTCCATGTCACCATCCCTTCTTCCCTGCATTCTTCTCTGCCTCCTTGCTGGTCTCTCTGCTTTGGTCTTTGCCTCCCTACAGTTGATTTTCAGTAGAGCAGCCAGTGTGTCCTTTGTAACATCTAAAGGACATCATTTCGCTTATCCATTCAGTACCTACCAATGTCCTTTTATCTCACTGAAAGGAAAAGTTAAGGTCTTTAGAATGGCCTTATATGGCCCTAAAGGAGCCGACCTCCCTTTCCTTTCTCACCTCATCTTGTACCACTCTCCCCCTTACTGTCTCTGCTCCAGCCAGAACAAAGTGGCTCCTCAGACACCACCAGGCACTTCCCACCTCTAGGCCCTAGCTCTTGCTACTATCTCTCCTTGGAATGTTCCTGCTGCAGATTCCTACCAGGTTCCTTCTCTGCCTCCTTCCCATCTTAGCTCAAATGTCTCCTCAATGTAGTCCTCCATGAAAATACTTAACTCAAAATTACAGCTGCTACCATGCAAGCATTCCTCATCTCTCTCCCCTGCTTTACTCTCCTCCACAGCACATTTCCTTTTAATACACTACATAATTTATTTATTTAACTTGCTGTCTCCCCCCTCCCCATAGATGCAAACTGCATGAAGGCAGGGATTCTGTTTTGCAAACTTCTATATCTCCATTACCTCTACAGTGCTTGACATGTGGTAGGTACACCACGATGTTTGCTAAACAAATTCATTAAAGGAAAGTATCACATCCATACATGGCTACTATGTTAATGCTCATAGCAGCAATATTCAGGATAGCCAAAAACTGAAACAACCCAAATGTCCATTAACTGGTGAACAGATAAACAAAATATGGTATATTCATATAATTCAGCAATAAAAAAGAATAAAATACTGATTCTTGCTATAACTTGGATGAACCTTAAAACATTATGCTAAGCAAAAAAAGACAGACACAAAAGATGTATTGTGCTATACAATTCCATTTATATGATATATCTAGAAAGGGCAAATCCATAGAGGCAGAAAGCAGATTAGTGGTTGCCTGGAGCTAGGGTAGGAACAAGAGTGGCAAATGGGCAAAAGGGAATTTTTTTGAGGCAATGGAAATGTTCTAAAACCGGATTGTAATAATGGTTGCACAACTCTATAAATTTTCTACAAATCATTGAACTATACACTTAAAGTGGTTAAATTTTATGATATATAAAGTGTACCTCAATAAAACTGTAAAAAAGAAAATGTTAAGTTTAGAAAGTTTAAAAGTACTCTGTTAATGAGGCCAAGGCCACATGCTCAAATTTTGGGAAGCCAATGAGATTGCCTGTTCTCTATTTCCTACTTTGCTTTGATACCTAGCTGTGTGTAAACCTCTAGTCTAGGTCCTATAGAAACAGACATGGCCCCTGCCCTCCAGGAGTTTATAATCTAAGTAGGAGATAAGATACAGAGAGGTCACTGCAATGCAAAGCAGAATGTGAAATGCCATAGCCAATAAAATCTATGGTATTGGTGCAAAGGCAGCTTTGCAGGGAAAACAAGGAGAGCAAAAATTGGACAGGATTATTTATAAGTAGGAAGATAATAAACAGATGGGAGTTAAAGAATGCCCATGAGGCACCCTCTTTATCCACCTCTCTTTCACATGTCATCAGGGATGTTGGGCAAGAAAATATAGAAACTTCAGTGCAAAGACCTCACCTATACTGAAATAAACAACTCAGGGATGTATCCTACCAGCAGCATGCCTGATACAAAGTAGGTGCTCAACATATGTTTATTGAATAAATGAATGAAAATGTAAGATGGGTCTAGCAGCATTTCAAGTTGATTGTGGATTGGCAGGAAGAGATCTCTCATTCTCCATCTCTCTCTTTCTCTCTCTCTCACACACACACACACACACTCAGCATTTACAAGGTCACATCTTCCTTCAGGAGGAGAAAACAGATGTGCCTGAACAATTTCTCTGCCTCCCATTTCCCAGCATTCCAGAAAACTATTTCTCCAAGAGCCCACCCAAGTGTTTACCCTTTTATCTAAATCGAGTTTAGTCCAAGAACTCTGACCAGAAATCCATTGCCATCTAGATCAATTGGGTTATCTTTAAATGTAAAGACAAAAAAAAAAAAAAGCATATTATTGTGTGTATCTTTATACTACTTTCTAGGTCCTTTAGGTGTATGTTTTTTCTTCTGGCCTAAATAGTATGAATGGTAGATCTAACTAATAGGAAAGAACTAGGATTTTTTTTTCTTCTTTTAAATTCTCCTTACAGGGTGGAAATACAGAATGATGTTTCATTGTGGATAGAATGAAATGTTTAATAAGTGCTCTGTGGGTGAAAGGATGGATAGAGAGATGGATGTCAATGATTGAACAAATGAAAAATATCAAAGAATGAATGCATACTTAGTGACAACCTATGTTTTTTTCATATATTCTATCTGAATTGCAGAATAAGAAACAAACATTAGCATTCGAGAAGTCGCAGATGGAGTTTGAGCCCAGTAAACAGTGCCATCTGAGACAACTCCAACAACTCAAGAAAAAATTGCTAGCCCTTCAGCAAGAACTAGAGTTTCGCACAGAGGAGCTACAGACTTCTTACTGTTCCCTCCTGCAGTATCAGTCCCTCCTAGAGAAGCAGACTTCTGACCTGGTTCTTCTCCACCATCACTGCAAACTGAAAGAAGATGAGGTATAGATAGAATAACTATGGAAATGTCTCCTATGCCCATGTACCTACAGAAAACAGGTCACATCTACTAGAAAGCAGACACTGGCCTTACAGAGGAGAGCTTCTCTACATCTTGAGCAGGTTTTATCAAATTTCCCTCTTTAATTCTTAATCTTTTTGAAGCTGAGCAGAGGGAACTAAACAGAATGGCATAATTGGGTGAGAGCTCCAGTATCAATATATGTGGGACATGTGATATGTGTGTGACTCATGTGTGTGTGTGTGTGTGTGTGTGTATGTGTGTGTGGTGTGCATATAGGTCCATCACTTCCATCCAATTACCATTGCAATTTAAATGCAAAAGACTCTTGGTCTCTGAGGGTTATAAAAAAGGTATAAAGTCCATTAAATGAACCATTTTTAGAAAAAATCAGATTTTGATAATACATAAATTCCTAGCACTTGGATAGCTGATAAGATAACCAGACATTGAGTCTGAGTCAATCATTGAGAGTACCAGATTGGTCATTTTTTTTCAGGTTGGAGTTTTAGATCATATAGACTTAAGTATATTCTGGACCTTCATTTCCATTCATGTCCCAAGATAGTATTTTTTTTAAACCAGAAAAAGCATCCTTGTGGAATCCTGAGTAAATTCCAAAGACCAAAACTATAGAATATAAACCAGTTGAGCAGTGGTAACACTAGCAGCAGTAAAACTATGGCTTCTAAGTGATGAGATACACAGCCTCTCCCAGAATTTCCTTCCTTTGCATTAGAGATAAAAGTCCAAGGACTGTCTAGGATGGTGATATTAGTTAAGGACTAATTCCAGGGGCTGTATGAAGGGACTTAAAGAATGTAGAATTTTTTAAAAGGAAATATTATGAGATTTTACTGAAAAGAACTGAGAGGGAATGAAACAGAGAAAGGTTATCCTACAAAATATAATTAAGGACAAAGCCTGTGAACATAAACAATAGTTTAATAAAACTAAAGCAAGGCTGTGTTAAAACTGGCAATTCTTAAACAAGAGTCCAGCCTGAATACAGCGATCCTGAATTAGTTGGGATTCTATTTGGCTACATGTAACAGAAAACCCCAAAGTAATAGTGACTTAAGATAGTTTATTTCTCTGATATAAAAGAAGGCTAGAGATAGGTGGTCTAGGACTGTTACAGGAACTGCATGTGTCATCAGGTACCTAGGATCCTATCTTTTGGGTCCACCATTCCACTTTCTAGATCTCCTAAGATGGCTGCTGGAGCTCCAACCATCATATCCTTGTTCCAGATAATCAGAAAGGGGGCAGGGGAGGAGGTAGGGAAAAAAAGACACACTCTTCTCTTTTACGGACACTTTCCAGAAGCCCCACACAACTTTTATTTATGTATCATTGGCCAGAGTTAGTCATATGGCTACAGCTACTTCCTGGGAAGCCAAGGAAATGTATTTTAGTGACATGCACTACTGTCCCAAATAAAGTCAAGGCTCAACTACTAAGGAGGAAGGGGAGAATTGATATGGGATCTGGTAAGTAGTAGTCACTAAAAATGATCTCAAGCTGGGAAAACATTGGAAAAAATTACTCAAGCCATTCGGCCAAGTTTCCCCCAATACTTTGCTGTACAGTAGCATCAAATTTCTGTCTAAGGATGAGTTTCCCAACAGCAGAGCCTGAGACAAGGAGATGAATGTAAAATAGCTAATTCAGGAGATGATCCCAGAGGGAGGGTGGGGAAGTGAATCAAAGTAAGGCAGGAAGCCAATAAAGAAAATCACTATTAAGATCACTGCCATGGGCACCTGGGATTCAATCCCTCTGGAGAACTCTAGGAGGTAGGACAGGACATGCCTCGGAGTGATCCCGGCCAACCACCCAGTCAGTGGTTGAAGGCTGCACCAGAAGGTGTTAAGTCCTCCATACTTGTGACCTGCCTTGTCCTGCTCCTCTCCTTGAGTGGGCTCCTGAAGCCCAGGCATCCCTCAGGCAAAGAGCTGAAGATGCTTGTGATAGGGATGGGTTTAGCGTTCAGAGGAACGGTGAGTGCCATGGGAATGTGAGCGAGTCACTGGTAGATACTTATAAACATTTGAATATAAAATATTCCTTCCCTCTCCCCCTTATCTGATAAACTTCTCAAACTAAATGACCTTTTCTTAGGAGGAACTTCAAATGGCAGGCAGCAAGTATAATTAGCTTAGAGCAACAGAATGTGTTCTATCCAAATTCTACACTGAAATATTTGAACCAAAATGAAACCTTCCTGCTCTTAACTCCTTCAACACATGTAACTCTAGGCATACGGTTGAGCATGCTCAGCTGTATACAGTTGTTTGCTAGTTGTAAATCATATCTTCCCAAAATTGTAAGAGTGTAAACTCTTTGAGGGAGGAGCCTGTCTTATAGATATATACTCCCTCAGCACCCAAGACATTGTTTATGAGTACTCAATAAATGTCTGTCAGTTGGTTGACTAATTAATCTATTAGGAAGAGAAGTAATCTATATAAGAATTATGCAAGTCCCAGAGGAACTTGGGGTTGTTCCCCTAGTCTCTCTCAGGAACTTTGCTGTGTGCAGGAGGGACTCCACATTTGCTAAATTAGATCCCTAGAGAATACCTAGGAAGGAAAGAATACTGGCACTTGAAGCCCTTAAAAAAATGGAGCTACACAAATTCATTCCCATTAATCAACTAATAAGTCTTTATTGAGTTTTTACTACATGCCAGGCAGGATGGGAAAGTCAATGGTCCCTGCCTTTAAGAAACCTACCCTCCAAATAGGACAATCTTTTTTTTTTTTTTTAATTTCTAATCATTAACATTCTGATACTATGTATATTAGCTTTTAAATCTGTGCTGGGCCTATTCTGTACATAGAATTCTGTACATCTGGGTTTCCAGTTAAACATAAGATTCCTCTGCATGGGGTCTTATAGCCATACCCATTCCTCATTAGATGTTTCCATGAATTCAGTGTGGTTTCTTTCCTACACCAACAGGTGATTCTCTATGAGGAGGAAATGGGAAATCATAATGAGAACACAGGGGAGAAGCTCCATTTGGCACAAGAGCAACTTGCTTTGGCTGGGGACAAGATCGTCTCCCTGGAAAGGAGCTTAAGCCTCTACAGGGATAAATACCAGACTTCCCTAAGCAACATTGAGTTACTGGAGTGCCAAGTGAAGATGTTGGAGGGGGAGCTCAGCGGGATCGTCAGTCAGGTAGGACTCACACCAAGCCGCTCCAGCAAGTGGACATGCTCCCAGCTGGTCCCTGAGTAACACTCCCTGCCTTCTCTCAGGGAAACCCAAACGTTCAACCAGATGTCCTTCCCTCCCTCGAGCTTTGTAACCCTCAGCTTTCAATTTCCAGTCTTCACATCTCCTTTCAGATTCCTCCTTAAGAATTTTGAGGCTCCTTAATTAATATAAAGTGCCAGCACTTCAAGTAAGGCAAAAATCCGAATACCAAATGAGCTCTCAAATCTTCCACATTCTCATAGGGACCTGGCTGGGGGCCTCTTCTCAGTCACGGGACTCATGCAAACCGTGACTTCAGGATCAAACAGGAGGTGAAACCCATGAAAGATAACAAAGAGCCAAAATGCCTGAATCTTTCTTTTTCTTTTAATTGCTTTTTTTTAATTACACAAGTAATACAATGGCAGAGGCTCCCTAGACAGAATCACAGAGATTAAATGTGAAAGTCTGCTTTCAGCCTCCTCTACCCTACTCTCCTCCTCTTAGGTAATCACTTGAATAATCTGTTGGGAATCTTCCTCAGTCTTTTGTTATACAGTTACACATATAAATGGTTAGGGTTTTCTTTTTACATAAATGGGTCATTTTATAAATGTGGTTCTACACCTTGCTTTTTAAATGTGTATCTTGACAATTTCCTTTAGTAACTACCTTGTATTCTATGGTGTGACTCTACCATCTACTGACCTATTTTGTCTATTACAAACAAGCTGTAATGAACATCCTTATTCTCATGGAATAATCTCCTAAAGTGGGGATTGTTGGGTCAAAGGATATGCTTACATTTAATGTTTAAAGATACTTCTAGGGCGCCTGGGTGGCTCAGCAGTTGAGTGTCTGCCTTTGGTTTAGGGTGTGACCTGGAGTCCTGGGATCGAGTTCCATATCAGGCTCCCTGCATGGAGCCTCTTCTCCCTCTGCCTGTGTCTCTGCCTCTCTCTGTGTCTCTTATGAATAAATAAAATCTTTAAAAAAAAAAAAGATACTTCTAAATTGAATGCCAGAAAGATTCTACACTTACCAATTATTGCTGGCAAATTGACACTTTTACCAACAATAATTAAGGGCACTCCCCTACACTAGCGTGGTACAGGAAGTTGTGCTTTCAATCTTTTTAAGTTGTGCTAAACAGTTGCATGGGGAAAGAAAAAGTTTTCTCATTACAGTTTTCATTTCCTTTAGTTCCAACAGTTGTGGGTTGGGTTCCTCCAGGAAGCAGACTCTGAGATGGATTAGCACATACTATATTTTTTAGAGAGAGCCCTTGGTATCAACACCTGTGAAAGGAAGGAGAAGGAAGCAGGGTTGGGCACAGGGAAAAGTTGAGCTGTGGTGTGGTCCCAGCAAAGGTCTCCGCCAACCCTATGGGAGTTCTAGGGTTGGATGGACGTTCAAAGGGGTCCCAAAGTGGGGGGATGGGAGTTGGCCTTTTACCACTTTTGATCAGTTATGGATGTGAGCTGCCCTTAGGGAGAGGCATGACTTGGAGCAAAGCAGTTTTCTTCAGTCCAGGTAGTCTCCTTTTCTCAGGGTAGCACTGCCAGCAGCTGGAGTAGGAGGTAAGTCCTTCCTTGCTGAAAAGGCCTGGAGACACATCACAGTGCCCACTACGCTAAAAAAGTATGGAGCACTGTTCATAAGTATGGATCATGTGGCTTTCCATGTGATGAATTCCTTGTTTAAATCCTGAACCTATTTTTTATTATGTATTTAGTCTTTTTTTTTTTTGTATTGACTTATAGGAGCTTCTTCATATATTACAGGTAATAATGTTTTATTACATATGTTACAAATATCTTCTCTTAGTTTGTAACTTTTCATTTTACTCTATGAATGGTATTTGTTACCATACCAACATTTTCTTAATTTTTATGGAGTTGAATTTCTCAGCCCTCCTTTATAGATTTTAGGTTTTCTTTCTTTCTTTCTTTCTTTTTTTAGATTTATTTATTTATTTGAGAGAGATAGAGTGGTGTGGGAGAAGGCAGAGGGAGAGAGAATTCCAAGCAGACTCCCCATCAAGCACAGAGCCTGACAGCCCAATCTCATGACCCCAAGATCATGACCCAAGCCAAAATCAAGAGTTAGACACCCGACCGATTGAGCCACCCAGGCACCTCTAGGTTTTATTTCTTGCTTAGAAAGGACTTCTCTATTCCCAAGATTTTAAAAGTTTACCTCATTTTTTAGCATTTTTATATTTTTTGTATTTCTATGTTTTTATCTTTAGTCCATCTGGAATTAATATAGATGGGTAGACAGAGAGATAATCTACACACACATGTAGATATATGACTATAGATTTATATAATTTTATGTTTACCAAAAGGGGCCTCCACTTGTCCCAACTCTATTTGCTGAACCCTTTCCCCACTGATTTGAATTGCCAACTCTATATGTATATATACTGATTCTTTTTGTTTTGTAAAGATTGTATTTATTTTTTCATGAGAGACACAGAGAGAGAGAGAGGCAGAGACACAGGCAGAGGGAGAAGCAGGCTCCCCACACAGAGTCTGATACAGGACTCAATCCCAGGACCTGGTATCACAACCTGAGCCAAAGGCAGACACTCAATCACTAAGCCACACAGGTGCCCCAATATACTAATTCTTGTGTACACATGGCTCTTTTTGAACTCTGTTCTTTTGACCTATTTGCCAGTTTTTGCACCAAGACCACAGTTATTTAGCGACTTTAACTGGTGATATGTTTTGCTAGCTCCTTCAGAGCTGGTCCCCCTTTCTTGTTCTTGACTTCCAAATATTTCTTGGCCATTTTTTACATCTTCTTTTGATGAAATTTAGATTTATGTTGACTTACTTTCAAGTTATATATTAATTTGTGGGAAATTAGCATATTCTGTGGGACATGACATGCTTCTACTTTTATTTAAGTTTACTTATTCACTCTTCAATAAGATTTTATACTTTTCTTCATAGATTTCATATATTTCTTGCTAAGTTTATTTGTAGATATAGTACAGTTGTTATTGATTTTATGAGAACTTGTATACATTTAATTTTGTTAACTTTTACTGATGTATAGGAAAACTCTTGTTCCATCACCTTATTAAAACTCTCTGACCAGATTTTTCAGTGGACTGCTTGGTATTTCTTAATTGTTTTCCTTTTCAACATTCATACAACTTATTTTCTATCTTACTACATTGACCAGGACTCCCAAAACAGTGTAGAATAATAACATCCTTGCTTTCTAACATCTATAGGTATTAGATGCCTGTAACATCTAAATGCTTCTCATTTTAAAGGAAATATTTCTAGTATTTCACTATTAAGTATAATGTTTGTTCCTGGATGTTTGTTAATATTCTTTAAAGTTGAAGATGTGACTGTCTATATGTAGTTTATCAAGAATTTTTGCCAGAAATGAATGTTGAACTTTATCAGATGTTTTTGTTAGCAGCTATCAAGGTTATCATAGAGGTGGGGTTTTTTTTCTTTACTTTCTTTTTTTAAAAAGATTTTATTGATTTATTTGAGAGAGAGAGAGCACAAGCAGGGAAAGAGGCAGAGGGAGAGAGAGGGGGAAGCAGACTACCAACTAAGCAGGGAGCCTGAGACAGGGCTCGATCCCAGAACCCCGGGATCATGACGTGAGCTGAAGGCAGAGGCTTTACCAATTGTGCCACCCAGGGACCTGAGTATTTTTCTTTAATGAAGTGAATTACATTAATAGATTTTTAGTTATAGGACAATTTCCATGTTCCTGAAATAAACCTTACTTGATCATTACATATTATTATTTGATTTTATGTATTATTTTGCTTTATTTTAATAATAATAATAAACCATTACATTACAATAAACTGCTATATTAAATTTCTTAAAGTTTCATTTTCTGTATCTATTTTCAGAAATGAGATTTGTTTTGATCACTCACATTCTTGTGCTCTCATCTCATGTTGGTGTCTGGTTTATGCTACCCTAATATAAATGAGTTGGAAAGTTTTTATCTCTCTGAATCTCTGGAACTGTTTTTATAACATATAAAATATGCATTTCTTTAAGATTACAAATAAAACCAACTTTCAATCCTTACTTAAGCAGTTTACTCTACCTCTTCTAAATTCTTGGACTTTTCCTTTTACTCTAATACTTCCTTGCTAATTCCTTCAGAAACTATTGTGAGTGTTAAGATTTCTCAATATCTGCATGTCTGAACAAGATGATTTTGTCTTCACTCTTAACTGCTAGTTTGGCTGGATATACAAACTTTCAGAAACACCTTCCTTTAAGTCTTTGAAGTTTCTGCCGCATTGTCTTGTACCATCCAGTATTAGAGAGGAATTGTTAGATTTCAGTCTGCTTCTCATTTTTTGTAAGTCACCAGTTTTATGTCTGAATTCTAGAGGGTTTTAGACTCAAAGTTATTTAGGTTGTTTTTCATTAAGCCTCTCAAAGTTTAACTGATCCTTTTAATCTGAAGATCTACAATTTCTTCAGTCCAGAGAATTTTTTTTCTATTACTTTTAAATTAATTTCTATTTTTCATCCTGTAGTATTAAGACATTGGACATGTAGATATCATCTTCCTATTCCCTAATTTTTCTATTGTTTTCCATTCCTTTGCCCACTTACACACTAACTTATTTATAAGAATATTATTTATGTTCAATTTTAGACTTCTCACTGACCCTTCTGCAGCTTCTTCAAGGGTAGCTTTCATGCTCATTGAACATAAACTATTTCTAACTGTGCCTGAAAAGGCTCAGTTAGGAAAACAAGTTTAATGGAGAAAGATCTACTATCCAAACTGGAACTCTTGCTCTTTTCTGGCTATCTAAATCAGTTCATTTCATTGTTAGTGTAAATCATGTGCATGTAGTAACCTTTATGCATGATTTCAGATGACATAGAAAAAGACTTTTTTTAAATGGTTGTAGGAAAATGGGCATACTCATGCTGATGAGAGTATCAATTGGTATAATTTCTTGAAGGATAATGTGTAATATATATCAAAATTTTAAATATGTCTTAGCAGTCCTACTTCATTAATTTAATCCATGCATATACTAAAATAGGTACTTAAAGATTTATGTGCAAAAATATTCATTTCAGCTTCATTTTAGAAAAAACCTTGGAAACAACTATTTTCCTATCAATAGGAGATTGGATAAACAATCTAAAAGAGCCAGACGTACATGAACTAACATGGATAAATTTCTAAGACATCTTTTTTAGGAAAAAAAAATCTATTTTTATATTTTATTATATGTGCTGGCAAAGCGAGTACTATTTTTATATTTTGTTTATTTAAAAAAAAATTTTATTTATTTATGATAGTCAAAGAGAGAGAGAGAGGCAGAGACACAGGCAGAGGGAGAAGCAGGCTCCATGCACCGGGAGCCCGACATGGGATTCGATCCCGGGTCTCCAGGATCGCGCCCTGGGCCAAAGGCAGGCGCCGAACCGCTGCGCCACCCAGGGATCCCTATTTTTATATTTTAAAAGGACAATGTAATATTATCGGTATTATATAGATTCCTTTGTATTATGTAAATGTATACATAAAGGTCTAGAAGTATATGCACAAATTGTCATCTCTGGAGAACACAGCAAGTATGGGATTATAGGTAGTATAGTCAAAGAGGAATTTAGACTTGCCTATAATGCTATAATGCTTTAGAAAGATAATATATAATGTATGTATTACATGTGCAATTTGAAGTTAATTTTAAAAGAAAAATCAGAAGAGCACCTGGGTGGTTCAGTGGTTGTCTGCCTTTGGCTTAGGTCATGATCCCAGAATCCTGAGATCAAGTCCCACATCAGGCTCCCTGTGGAGCCTCTGCTGTGTCTCTGCCTCTCTCTGTGTGTCTCTAATAAATAAATTAATTAAATCTTAAAAAAAAAAGAAAAGAAAAGCCAGATAAATCTATGAGCAACAAT
Organism: Vulpes vulpes; assembly: GCF_048418805.1. Taxonomy (NCBI): domain Eukaryota; kingdom Metazoa; phylum Chordata; class Mammalia; order Carnivora; family Canidae; genus Vulpes; species Vulpes vulpes. Next base: position 179,273,055 of record NC_132791.1, on the reverse strand, counting down.
ATGAAAAAATATCCTAAATAAATTGTCAAGTGAAAACATAATGTTAGAATAGGGTCTTAGAAGACTTTCATTAGTGAAGGAAAAAAAGCAGCAGGTTATATACATAAAATATCCCTGGAAGGATATTTTATCCCAAAATTGGCAACACAGACTCACAGAGGAGGAGTCTTGAGTCATGAAGGGCCAAGCTAGAGGAAGACTAAGTTTCCAGTATATTGTCTTGTGAACTGTTTGAATTTTTTACCATGTGTCTGCATTTGTTAACTTTTTTCTTTTATTAAGAAAGATATGATTCATATATATGAACAGAATATAGATCTTTCAGAATACAGAACTAAGAGATTTTCCATGCTCATGGTATTCTGAAGTTAACTCAAATATTAAGAACAAAACAAACTCATTATTCCTAAATATCCCAGGATCCTGAGAACAAGGGTGATCATTCAAAGGTGCGTATATACACTTCTTCCTGCATGATTCAAGAGCATCAGGAGACCCTGAAACGACTGTCTGAAGTCTGGCAAAAGGTCTCTGAACAGGATGATCTAATCCAGGAACTTCGAAATAAACTAGCCTGCAGTAACGCTTTGGTAAGTGACTTCAAGAGTATTTTTCTGAAAAAACAAAAATAAAGCCATGAGGAGAGAAAGGAGGGGAAAAGAGTCACATAAAGTAATTTCTTTCACCAAGATTCCTCAAATGTCTTATATGTACTTGTCCCCACCTTTTGTTCATATTCCCCATGGTAGGCATCCCCCCAACCGACACTAAGTTTGAGATTCCAAAGAGACTTAAAAATCTCTCACAACAACCTAAGTGTTCATCAACAGGGAAATGGTTGAATTGATTTTTAAAAAATTGTTAAAGAGGGATCCATATTGTAGAATAATATGCAGCCAAGAAAAAGGATTAAGCAAACTGTAAGGACTAAATAGAAGGACACTTGTGATATATTGTTGATAAAAGGTTGCAAAATCATGAAGGGCCATGTATAGTTCAACTCCACTTTTGTTTTTTAGCCTTTGATTATAATATAGAAGTACATACTGTAAATTCTCTAGAGTGCCCACTGCTCCCCAGTGGAAATGAGAAAGTGGAGAGATTTCACTAATTTTTGATGCTTGGGTTTTTTTTTAATTCTTTTCAACAAAGCAGAACAAAAATTTCATGATTTTAAACTTTTTTTAAAAAGAACATACACATCCACCCACTCTATCAGAAACTTCCTTCTTTATTTATTGAACTTTGAATCCCATCCTTTGCTAGTTTAGGTATATCTCTCCATCACAAATTTTAAAGAACCTTCTGCCTCATAAACTGGGTCACACAGAGGTTCAGGAGGGAGTCCAAAATGTGGCCACTGACAGATTCCCAACAAACCACTGTCCATGCCTCATTAAACCTTGATGTAAGATTGAGAACCTAATTCTTTCTCTGTTCCAAGCCCACAAAAAGTGTGTGATGGATTGCATAATATTACAACAAACTTAGGCTGAAAAAAGGAACACTCTGCAAAACAGTACTAGTCATAATCACGTTGCATTGATCATTCAGCATAACTGACCTACACTCATTTATAGGTTCTGGAGCGTGAAGAGGCTTTGATAAAATTACAAGCGGACTTTGCTTCCTATACAGCCACCCACAGACATCCTCCTAGCTCCTCAGAAGATTGTGAAGATATTAAAAAGGTGGGGGAACTTTTGCTTATTTGTGCCTGGGGGGAGATTGAATTGAGTTGGGTTTGATTTTGGGTTTTCTTGCTTATTTTAAAATTTTTATATTATATTTTTATATTTGTGTGAACTTGGTTGACCCTGCTACAAGGATACTGCATGTAATGTATGACAAGTTCCAATAAATGTGTCTGGCAGTATTCAATTTTATAGCTGAATTTTGGAATTGCATCTGCTTCTTAACCTTTTTCCAACAGTATGCCCAAACAAGACAAAGCCTCTGGTTGGCTTTCTAGGTTCAAAAGGACCATTCAGCTTTCTAGTTTCTAGTTGGAGTTGAAAAGCACCAAATTTAGGGAATACTATTTATTCAAAATCCTTTTTTTGAAAACTCAATATTTTCAAAATTCAAAGCGATATCAAAAATTGATTCTAATAGTGAATAAGTATTTAAACCATGTAAACAACTAGCAAAATTTGACCAACCAATAGTCAAAGTTAGGTTCAGTGCTCTCTTAGATGAGATTTAAAAAAATGTTTTTATCCAGTTAGTTATCTTACAGTGTTCTATTAATTTCAGGTGTATAATATAATGATTCAACAGTTCAATACATCACCCAGTACTCATCATGATAAGTGCACTCTTTAATCTTCATCATCTATTTAACCCATCCCTCCACCCACCTCCTCTCTAGTAAACTTCAGTTTGTTCTCTATAATTAAGAATATGTGTCTTTATTTGTCCCTCTCTCTTTTTCCCCCTTTGTTTGTTGTTTCTTAAATTCCACATAAGTGAAATCATACGGTACTTGTATTTCTCTGACTTCTTTCCTTTAGCAAAATACTCTTTAGCTCTATCCACACCATTGCAAATGGCAAGATTTCATTCTTTTTGTGACTGAATAATATTCCATCTTCTTGATCTATTCATTAATTGATGGACACTTAGGCTGCTTTCATACCTTGGCTATTGTAAATAATGTTGCTATAAACATCAAGGTTGCATGTATCCCTTTGAATTCGTGTTCCTATATTCTTTGGCTAAATATCCGGTAGTGCAATTGCTGGATCATAAGGTAGTTCTATTTTTAACTTCTGGGGGAACCTTCATACTGCTTTCCACAATGGCTGCACCACTATGCATTTCCTAGGTGAGATCTTAAGTCAGTCATATGCAAACCTGAAGTCCAAGGCAAATCCAGCCACCAGAGGCCATACTGTGGGCAGGCTTGCTAATTCTGAAATAGCAGCAAAGGGGGGTAGCAGGGAGAGTAAACAACACATATAAGCTCTCCAAGGGTCCTCTAGTGGAGGGATGGAGACTTTTCTCTTTCCGGGACTTTCTGATGCCAGAAAGTTTGAGTGAATGAGGAATCAATATTGAATTTTGGAGTTTCTTCTTGGGCATCTGTCAATATTTATTTTATTTATTTATTTTGTCAATATTTATTTTAAAGGTCAGTTCCATGTTATTCACTTCCTGACCTACAGCAAGATCTCATAACATTCCCATTTTTTTGTCTGAAAAATGTCTTTATTTCTTCCATATTCTTTTATTTTTTTCTATAGTGGTTAAAAGCACATAACATTAAATTTATCATCTTAATCACATTTAAGTGTACATTTCAGTCATGTTGTCATATTTACACTGTTGTACAACAGATCTCTAGAACTTTTTTATCTTAAAAAAATGAAACTCTATATCGACTAAAACACTAATGCCTCAGGACACCTGGGTGGCTCAGCAGTTGAGCGCCTGCCTTTGGCCCAGGTGTGATCCCAGGGTCCCAGGATAGAGTCCCGCATTGGGCTCCTTGCATGGAGCCTGCTTCTCCCTCTGCCTGTGTGTCTGCCTCTCTCTGTGTCTCTCATGAATAAATAAAATCTTAAAAAAAAAAAAACACTAATGCCTGTTTACCACTCCATTTTTTTAAATGATGCAGATTTCCCCAAGAAACAGAGCACATTTTCCCTTGCCATTTTATGTGTCCTTATCCAATTCTTTCATGGTACCTGGATATTCTATTGGGAATGGAACTATCCAGATCATGGTCAATGTCAGAAGTCAGCTGGCCTGAGTGAGCCTTTGAACCCCTCAGTGCCCACACCTGGGTCATACGGTGACTGTCCCTCCTGTCTTCATGCTGCAGTCTGCCCTTACTGACAACTCTGAAATCACATAACTGTCCCTTGATGCCCAGATGACAAACTGCTCCTCCTTGACCATGTGTTTCTACCTTCTCTTAATTATAGCCCATTCCCCTCTCCTTCAGAGTAGAAGCCTAAGTCCCTGCCCAAGGACTACAAGCCCCCCCATGATGTGATCACCCATTAACCACTCACCTCATGCCTCCTACTCTCTCCATCACTCAATCTTCTAGCCACATGCCCTCCCCCATGTTCTCTCCCCAGAGTTTGATCACTGGCTAGCTCCCCTGTCTGCAGATACCTACAGAGACTACAATGTGCCTCACTCTCTCACCTCCAGCAAGCCCCAGCTCAGAGGCATCTTCTCAGTGGGGCCAAATTCTCCATTCTATTCATAATGGCAATCCTCTCCCCCCATACGCCTCCATTCTCCTTTTACTGTTCTGTTTCTTCATAGCATCTATCAACTGTTAACATTTTCTACAAGTGACTATTTATGCTCTTTGTCTCACCCCACTATATGGCCAGGTCCTTGGGGGCAAGCATATGTTTCTATGTTTTTTTTCCCCTTTCCCCGGAACCTAGGAAAGCGCCTGGCACACAGTAGGTGTCCATCAAAGACTGTTAATTGTTGTAGGACAGAAGGGGTGATGATTCTTGGGCACATTCTGCATGACAGTGACAAGCTGCCATATCCTTTTCCTATTATTTTAATTTGTTTGAGATATAATTGACACACCCTAAAATTCATTATGTAAAGTATACAATTCAGCAGTTTTAAAATAGCCACAAAGTTGGGCAACCATCCACACTAATTCCAGAACATTTTCATTACTCCAAAAAGAAATCCCATGTGCATGAGCACTCATTCCCCTTCCTCCCTCCCTCAGCCCCTGATCACTCTGTGTGAAATAGCCACCAAGCTGTTGCCTGGCATTACATTGTATACTGGTTTTGTGATACTAGTCCACTCTCTGTCTCTCTGGATTTGCCATTCTGGACATTTGGCATTTTAGAAAGCATCCTTCCTCCATGTTCTCATCCCACCCTGCTCCTGTCCTCTCTGTCCAGATATTGAAGCACTTGCAGGAACAGAAAGACAGCCAGTGCCTACATGTGGAGGAATATCAGAACCTGGTGAAGGACCTGCGCATGGAGCTAGAGGCTGTGTCTGAGCAGAAGAAAAACATCATGAAGGGTAAACTGGGAGTGGGTGGGGGCGGGAGGCAGTGGGGAGAGGCAGAAGGAAGCCAGAGCCCTCCTCTGAGCAAGGAGCACTCTGTCCCTTCCACTTCAGACATGATGAAGTTGGAGCTGGACCTGCACGGGCTGAGGGAAGAGACATCGGCCCATATGGAAAGGAAGGATAAGGAGGTTGTCATCCTGCAACGGCGGCTGCAGGAGCTACAGATTCAGTTCACTGAGACCCAGAAGCTGGGTTTGAAGAAAGACAAGGTAAGGCAAGAGAGGTTCTCTGGTTAGACCAGCTAACAGGATGGATGTGAGGCCAGACCTTGGCCAGAGCAGGTCCTGCAGCTCTGCACTGACTGCGATTGCCTGGAGAACATCAACACATAAGCAATGAGACTGCAGGTTCTTTAGGCCCAGACACAGTCCTGAGCACTTCTTGGGGATTTTTCAAAGCACATACTAAATAAATAAAACACCATTATCCAGGGACCTTACAGAGATGTTGACTTTATACGAGGTTCTTCCCCAGCCCTGCAAGGCAGAGACTTTAGGACACACTTGCATCGTTCCTTTATGCTTCTGTTTATGCTCAATTGTTGAAAGAAATTCTTCAAATATTGTGTAGCCTTGTTAAGAGTTTCAAGTGAATTTTAATCAGTAAAATTATAAAAATCTTATGAATATGCAAATCAGGCATTTGAAAAATAGTAATGGAACTATGCCCTAGAAGTTCTGTAGTTGCCAACCTAAATCAAGGCCCTGGAAAAGCCTAGGAAATGAAGTAAGGACAGAAAGGTTGTAAAAACACTGTAAGCTTGTGTAGTCAGCACAGCTACACTTTTATCAGATCTAGCAGAAATCATCCCAGCTGATTGATTGGCTGGTCATTCAGATCTCCTATTTGAAATTCAGAGAGGATTCATTAGTCAAAGTGGAAGTATCTAGAGAGATGACAACAAGAGGCCAGGATTCTAGGTAAACAGCTTTGAGTCATTCATACATTCAATCAACAAGTATTTTTTGAGCTCCTGTGATATATCAAGCATTGGACAGAGATTTGAATGAAGTGAAGGAGCCACTGAATGGGAGGGCTTGAGGAAGAATATTCCAAGCTGAGGAAGTAACAAGTGTGAGAGCCCTCAGGTGAGAGTCTGCTTAGAATATTCTAGGAGAGGGGATCCCTGGGTGGCTCAGCAGTTTAGCGCCTGCCTTTGGCCCAAGGTGCAATCCTGGAGCCCCGGGATCGAGTCCACATCGGGCTCCCAGCATGAAGCCTGCTTCTCCCTCTACCTGTGTCTCTGCCTCTCTCTCTCTCTCTCTCTCTCTCTCTCTCTATCATAAATAAACAAAAAAGAATATTCTAGGAGATAAGCTGAAGCCGAAAGGGGTAAGGGTGGCAAGAGGTGAGGTCAAACCAGAACATGAGCATCCCAAGAATTGCTGTAAGGACTGTGGCCTTTTTCTAAATAAATGGAGCCAGTAGATGGTTTTGAGGAGAGACAGAACAAGATCTGACTTACGCTTTCAGAGGCCTTCCTCTGGCTGCTGCATTGGGAACAGCATGACTTGAGGCAGGAAGCAGAGGTAGGAGACTATTTGATATCCAGGCAAGAGAAAATGACTGGGGAGGGCTCAAGACAATCTGTACCCGGCCTCACTGGGTCGCTGCTCAGGCCTCCATCAGCACTCACTCTTTGCTTTCCTCAGCTCCTCCAAGAGAAAGATGAGATGCTGCATGAGCTCGAGAAGGAATTGGCACAGGTTCAGAATAGTCTCATGAAAAAGGAGATAGAGTTGGAGAAGCAGCAACGGATGACGACAGAACTTGAGCTCACCATCCAGGAGGTGAAGCAGGATAAGTCCAGGGCAGAGTGTGGGACCCTGCGAGCTGAGATCCAGAAGCTGAAGGACTCTCTCGAAGAAACCCAACAGCAACAGAAGCTGGCTGGTGAGCCCCCCAGCACACAGTGTCTTCACTACACAACCATCGGGGCTAGAGCAGTCCCCTCCTTTCTCTAAATGCCCACTTCCCCCTTCTTTCCCCACTCATTACTCCAAACCTTCTGGTGATCTCATGGCACATCCCACAGGGTTCACAATGCCCTCTTGAGCTCCTGCACTCACCCCTAACTGGGATGGTGAAGTGCTGAACGCACACACCCACGTTTTTCCCAGCAGCCTTCAATGAAGTTCTCCCCTTTCCCCATCACGAGGAGGACAGGGCTCCATACTTTGCTTCTGTGCACTGCATTCCTCCCCTCTTCTCCAGGACCTTCATCCTACAGTTTACTCTTCCCTCCCTGGCTTAGACACATTCTCTCCCCTATATTGCCTCCCAATACATTCTTCTCTGTACAGCCTGCACTGTGGGTCATTCCTTGCTCCTCTGCTGAAACTGCTTTCTCAGAGGCCACCAATAACTTCTTGCTCTGGGCATGGAGTTTCCCTTGGGGTGGATGAAAACAATCAGAAATTAGGTACTGGTGATGGTTGCACATCTTTGTGAGTATTCCAGAAATCACTGACTTGAATGCTTTAAAGGGTTAAATGTTATGTTATGTGGTTGACATATCACTTTGTGAGGGGAAGGTGCATAGCGTGCCTCTGTTCCTACCCTCCTTTAACTCTATGTGTGTGTGTTTGCTGTTGGCCTCCCACACTCAACAACTGTTTCCCAGGTTTGGAGACGTAACAGGTCCCTTCTTCTTTCACACATTTCACCATTGTTTCCTCTTTTCCCTCCTTCTCTAACAGTAGTCATCATCCACCCTTAAACTCTGCCCTCTTTCCTTTATTCTCAGTCTCAGGACAACTCCATAACTTAGAGCCCCAGGCCTGACTTGGCACCTGTGGTCACTCTTGTATATAGAGAGTAGCTCCACCTGGGCAATGCACCTTCCCCTCTGACGCAGCCTTCCCAAAACTGAACTTTCTCTTCCCTGCTTAAAAAATGAAATTCCTCCTCCTTCTTCCAAGGTATATGGTCATTTCTGTAGTGACACCATCGTTCTTCCAATATCCCTGGCTGAAAAATGGAGACAATGTTGATGTTTATTTTAAGATTTTATTTATTTATTCATGAGAGACACAGAGAGAGAGAGAGAGAGAGAGAAAGAGGGGCAGAGACACAGGCAGAGGGAGAGAAGCAGGCCCCACACAGGGAGCCCGACGCAGGACTGGATCCCGGGTCTCCAGGATCAGACCCTGAGCTGAAGGCAGCGCTAAACCGCTGAGCCACCCAGGCTGCCCGACAATGTTGATGTTTAAAACAGAAACGATACTAAAAACTTTAGGACATAGGACCATATTTGGTGTAGAGAAACTCCAGTAAACGACTTATTTGATGTTTCTCTCTTTATAGCCAGTAGGGGCAAGGGCATGGACTAAAAGATTATTGAAGGAAGTCTTTCTCCATTTAATACATTCTAATTTTCCTAAAATACTCTTTATGCCAGGTCTCTGCTCAGGAACCCACTAACTTAACTCTAAACATTTCTCTCTGGCTTTCAAAATCCTCCAAAGCTGCCTTCTCTCCCACCACTCACTCAGCTGTCTCCCATAACTCCTTCCCACTTTCCTTTTCAGTCAAACCAATCTCTTCCCATCCTCTTCTTATATACCTCTCCATTCTCTTCCCATGCGTTTGTTCTAACAAGCCGCTCATCTGGAATTCCCTTCCTTCTTCTTATTCTCAGGCCCAGTGCAATCCTTGTTCCTCTATAAGTCCATTCCCAACTGTTCTCACCCACTCTGATCTTGCTTCACAGGAGTTCACAGTGAGTGCATGCTTAACATTACTGTGTTCTCTATGTTGTGTGGGCCAGTTATGTCTCCCTCACTAGACTCTAAACTCCATTAGGGTCAGGATTTGTCCCTAATGACAGGATGAGTCACCTAAGAAATACTGAGCAATTTATATTGATTGGTTTAACTTTAGTTCAGAAGCAGTTCATGGCTGGGGGATAGTTGAAGACAGATAATTTAACAGAGCTCCTTAGGAGTGATAATGAGATAGAGAAACGAGGACAGGTTGGAAATTGAAATAAGTCACAAAATGAAGGAACAGACTTTTTAACTGGTTTTATTAGTAATCTGGTCTTCATACATACTCCCTTCTCCCATGTACATGTGCCTGGCTTGTCTGATGTGTTCTGTAGCTCAGCAAGCAGCCCAGTATAAGGAAGAGATCCTTCTGGCAAAGAATAACCTGGAGGATGCCCAGAGGAAACTGCAAAGCTACACTTTCCTGGAGAAGCAAAAGACAGAGACCATCCAGGAACTGCAGAGAGAACTTCAGAAGTTGCAGAAAGATTCCTTGATAGCGGGAGAGGAACTCGCACCCAACAGGTACCACCACGTCACCTCCAGAGAGAGGCTCTCTTGTGAACCAGTCTGGACACTGCAGCAGCTGCCCAGCAATGGGATAGCAAGCCCCGTGCAGCCAGCTCACAATCTGCCAACACAGACACTGAAATCTGTATTCCTGTGGTTGCCTTTTGCTTTAGGAAACGGATAGAGGAGCTGACATCAGAACTCTCTGAGGCCCGGAGGAAGCTTGAAATTTCAGAAAAGGAAAAGAGGCAGTTTCAGAAGACAACAGCTGAGCAGGATATGAAGCTGAATGAGCTGCTAGAGCATCTAAAAATCCTTCAACACCAGGTATAAAGGGCAAAGAGGTTACCAGCTCAAGCATCTGCTCTGCTTAAGATTAAATATATTAGTCTTTATTTGGGAAGATGCCACCACCAATCCATTCAAACCAATTATCTAGAATTTGTGTTAGAATGTTAAGCCAGCCTATCAACTCTAGTTCCCATGACCAATAATAAGCATTTTCAACAGCTAAGCTTAAAGACAGTCAGAGGACAATGTTGGTTTTTTTTTTTATATATAGGATTCAGAAGCTATCTTTGTCAGTCATTTTAAAGTCTTCAATCTCTGAATTATTCTTTTCTGTGCTTTTCTAAGTTTCTTTTTAAACTTTGTTCAAAGAGGTTTTTAAGTGGAAAGATTTGGTGAGTAAGCAGGAGAGAAGGTTGATGCTGTGGGAACAGGATCTAGAAATAAAATAAGTTGGTATATCTAATTGAACAAAAGAAATATTGCTGAACATCTGGTGAAACTTTTTTTTATTATCTATGCTAAATAACCAAGGAGTTGCCCTCATATTTATTTCAGCCATTCTCATTGCCTGGGGGGTTTGTTTTGTTTTTTAATTTTTTAATTTTATTTTTATTCTTTCATGAGAGACACAGAGAGACAGGCAGAGACATAGGCAGAGGGAGAAGCAGGCTCCTTGCCAGGAACCCGATGTAAGACTCAATCCTAGGACCCTGGGATCATGCCCTGGGCCAAAGGCAGACACTCAACCTCTGAGCCCACCCAGGCATCCCTTGTTTTGTTTTTTCAAAAAATATACAGTCTAAGATTGTCTTTCAGGCCAGTCTTTATTTCTCAGCAAAGGGAGCAAGCCTCTGCCAAAACCAGTCTAACAGAAGAGCTTCAGGAGGTGACAAGATTACTGGAGGAAAAACGGGAACAGTTGAAAAAGAGCAAAGAACAGGAGAAGTTACTGGAGCTAGAGCTCGAGACATTCCAACAGGAGGAAAAAAAGAAAGAAAAAATGGTGAGAAGGAGAATCCAGGAAGAGGTGGGGTCATGAATCCAGGGCAAGACTTGAGCCCCACTGAGCCTGGTAGGATACAGAGGCCATGCTCAGACCTCAGGAGAGAAGGGAGGGAAGGTGAGAAAGGCAAGTGAGAAGGAGAGAGAAGGCCCAGACACCACAGGCTGCAGTATGGAGCTGTGGGTGTGGGAAGGGGGAGCAGGCTTCTGTGAGAGTCTAAGGTAACACCTTTTTTCTGGGCTTTGTTCTCTAATGGGGATGCAGACAAAAGAAAGTTTGAGGATGTTGGAGGAGGAAAATGAGAATGTCAAAGCACAGTTAATGCAATGTTCCACCCAACTGGATTCCTCTCTCAGCAAACAAAACGCCTCCCAGCAAGTCATCCAAGAGCTAAACAATGAGGTGAGTTGATAGAAATTCTGAGGGAGTGAGAAACTTGAACCCTGTGACCCCCCTATAACCCTTGACCTGAAATCAGCACCTATCTCTCCCCAACTAAAGGCCCAGCCCATGTGCATCCTGTGATACCTGCAAGCTCCACTTCTCTCTTTGAAGTGGGGGTAACCCCTCCACACCCATTTGCTTAGCTAGAGAAATGTTTCTTCCACATGTAGAAGGTCTTGTTTAATATCTGCTGGAGCTCCCAAACTATACAGGCTTTGGCAGCAAATATTCCACAGCAACATTTCAGACCAGAATTGAGGGAGTTCATCATGTGGGGCAATTTTCTAGGGAATGCTTCCAAAAATAGTGCCAAGGCACAAAAGGGATGGAAAGGGAGACAGTTATTTATCATTACACAAAAAAAGTTGACAGAAAAGAGTAAATGGCATCTAAATATATGCAAGGCACTATGCTTGAAGTTAGTCATCATTTATTGACTGTCCACTTAGATAATTCTTCACATGCCTTCCAACTGCTTTACTCCCAACAAGACATAGATTACTATGATCTTCATTTTACAGGGAAGAAAGGCTGGGGCTCAAGGTAACTGATTAATAAGCAATGAGATGGACCAGTGTTTGAACCTAGAGCATCCAGCTCTAATGCCTAAACCTCTTTCCACTTCATCATGAATGGCAATACTTTCCATAAAACTGAATATATTTCATCTTCCTGCAAGAAACAAATATAGCATCTTGATATGTAAGTCCCTTGGGGTACGAATGAAAGACCAAGCAGCTCTGGTTCCCTTATAATTTAAAAAGAAGAAAAAAATGTTTAAAAAGAAGGAGGAGGAGGTGGGGAGAGGAGGAGGAGGAGAAGAAGAAAAAGAAGAAGGAGGAGGATGAAGATGAGGAGGAGGACGAAAAAGATGAGGATGAGGAGGAAGAGGATGAAGAGGAGGGGAGAAGGAGGAGGAGAAGAAGAAAGAAGATGAAATGTTCATCTTAAAATATTAAAGACTATACAAAGTATAAGAACAGCACTGCCCAATGGAATGTTCTGTGATGATGGGAAAGTTCTGTATTAGACCTTTCTAAGATGCTATATCTACTATCATATGTGGCTGTTGAGTGCTTGGAATATGGCTTAGTATGACTTAGGAACTGAATTTTAAATTTTAATATTAGCTAATTTTTAGTTTTATTTAAATGTAAATAGGCTTGTGCGGCTAGTGGCTACCATATTAGACAGCACAGAAACTAGTATTTCTGGAGTTTTGTACTCCAGAGATAAAAATCTCTCCTTTGCTGTGGTCCAAAGTTGAGCTCTGAGTCCCTGAGATCCCCAGGGAATCTCCCTGAATATAAGAGATATTACCTAATTACTTAATATTGGCCTATTATCATGTTTGCCAAAAGAAAGATGGCCATGTAAATGTGGAAGTAAAGGATTAATTTCAGAATTCCTTTGATGGAAATCAGGACACTAGAGGGTTTTTTTGTGTGTGTGTGTGTGTGTGTGTGTGTGTGTGTGTATGCCTGTTCAACTTTTTAAAAGTATACCTCATGTATAGTAGCAGTATTATTAGCTGAAACAATCATTAGAAAGAGGGCAGCCCTGGGTGGCTCAGCGGTTTAGCGCCTGCCTTTGGCCCAGCGTGTGATCCTGGAGTCCTGAATCTAGTCCCATGTTGGACTCCCTGCATAGAGCTTGCTTCTCCCTCTGCCTGTGTCTCTGTGTGTCTCTCATGAATAAATAAATAAAATCTTTTTAAAAAAGAAAGAAAGAGGCTTAGTTTTGCATTCTAAAGTGTATTTTCTTTTTTTTTTTAAAGATTTTATTCATTTATTCATGAGAGACACACACAGAGAGAGAGAGAGAGGCAGAGACACAGGCAGAGGGAGAAGCAGGCTCCATGCAGGGAGCCTGATGTGGTACTTGATCCCAAGTCTCCAGGATCACACCCTGGGCTGAAGGCAGGTGCTAAACCACTGAGCCACCCAGGGATCTCCCCCTAAAGTGTATTTTCTTTCGCCAATACTCCACGATCTCAATTTTTAAAGTTACCATGTGAAAACAATAGATCTTGAGATTTTTTTTTTCCTCTTTGATTCTAGGACATTTTTCCACTATGTTTTATGATTAATTACTAAAAATAATTAATTTTCTAATTAATAAATTAGAAAGCTAATTTATTTTAAATATTTATTCTGTATTTGGACTTCTTATTGAACTCACTTATAAACAGTAGTTTTTCAGTTGCTTCTCATGGATTTTCTAGGTGGATGATTAGATCATTTGCAAGCAACAAAAATTCACTAAACCTCTAATATTTATTCTTATTTTATTTTATTTTTCCTATTGCATTGGACAGTACCTACAGTTTGGTGTTCAAGAGTAGCATCTTTTTCTTGCTTTTAACATTAATGGAATCCATCTGTTTTAGTATGATGTTCTTTGTAATGCGGTGATTAAAATTAACTAATTGATTCTAATTGTGGCTCATTCTTACATTCCCAGTATGAATCCTGTGTGTCATGTATTACTCCAGTTTGACTGGAGTGTAGTAATCAAAGAGGATACTGGTATAGGATGAGAGTAGTAAGATAGGTAGGGGTGAACATTGTGGCCTCTGTTAAGCAGTTTGGGGGTTTATTCTAAGAGCAATGAAAAGACACTGATGAAATTTCCTTAAAGGGTCAGGAGAGATGATTTGATCTAAGTTTTCAAAATATAATTCTGACTAATGTATGGAAATGGATTGCAAAGAGGGGAAGGTATGGAAGTGAGAGATCCAGTTAGAAGGCTATTGCCATTCAAACTAGACTGGCATCAGTGAAGACAGAAGTTAGCAAATTCATGATGTGTTTTGGCAGCAGAATTGACAAGACTAATGATGGAATGAATGTGGGAGGAAGCAAGGAATCAAAGATGACTTAGTGAAACTCACCTATAAAACTGTGTAGGCCTATTGCCTTTGCAAGGGAGAGATTATATCTTTATGAAAACTTTTATTAAAATTATTTTATTGTATAATTTACATATATCTGTATATAGGTTTCCATTATCCTTCTCCAAGCTAAACCACTGATGTTAGAGAAATTTAAAATAAACTCTCTGAACTTTATTAAACTAAAGCCAATGGGCTTTTAGTTTATAACAGCCTTCTCAACGTACCCCTTTTCTCCTTAAAAAAAAACACACCTCTCCTTTGTTTCCCAGACTTGCCTATGGTTTTGCCACAGCTTCTTTGTCCCAGATTGTAATTCTTTTTCATACCCAAATAAACCCATCTTTTGCTGGTAAATTTTTAAAAATAAAAGCAATAAATATATAATACAAATAATAACTAACATATATTTATTACATATAAATAATACAAAACCAATGAATTAATTAAGCTTCTGTTTTAGCTGCTAGCATCATTGTGACTTATGTCACCACCCTTCTTTTTGTTATCCTTCCTCTGACATTTCCTGATTTGACCACCAATTATCAAGTACTTACAGTGAATTGCCATTTCTTCACTAATTCACCAGGTTTACTGGGCAGACCCAGTTGACTCCACGTTTTCAGAAGTCCCCGAAAAAGATGTTCTTTTTCCAGAAGACCAAATTATTTAATCTTCAGGAATAGTTTCATTCCCAGGACATGTAAATACAGGGTCAGAAGTACAATTTAACACTTCTCATCTCACCAATTCCTAAAGTTGAAGATACTCAAAATTCCAACTGAAAAAATAATAAACTTCAAGCATGGAGCAGTTACTGAAGAAAACCCAGTGGAGTGTGTTTCTGTGGATGTGGTCACATAGAGGATGAAGGTATACTAAAATATCAAAGAAGATAAAATACCAAAGAACAGAAGTTGGGCAAGTGAATTTCTAAGGTCTTCCTTCTGCTTCGTGACTTGGAAGTAGATCTCTGCCCTATATTTAAAAGTATTTAATAACATGTTTCATTACTTAGCATGTCCATGATCATATTCATAGCTATAAAGCAGTTTACACACTATTAAGCCCTTTTTACCTGTATAATCTCATTTGATCTTCACCAAAACTCTATAAATTCTTGAAAGTAACTGGTTTGCAGGAGAGGAAACTGAGGCTCAGAGAGATTAAGTAAATGACAGAACACGACCTCTAATCCAGATCTCAATTCCTTTTAACTACAGTATGAATACTCATTACTAAATTTAAGACAGAGACTTCAATTTTTAAACACGCTTCTACCAGAACTACATGTTCACTACATCCCTAATTCCAAATATTGCCATATAAAACATTTCATTTGGTAAAAAAAATTATTTAGTATTTATTGAGCACATGTTATGTGCCATGCCCTGAGCTACAGGCAGTGGAGATACAGCAGTGAAGGAAGCATACACAGTCCTGCTTTCATGGTACATCAAGTCTAATGGATTATGTAGGGAATTAAGGAGACATAAAACACACAAACAAAATGCTATAACATGGTTCCTAACCTAGAATTGAGCTCCAGATCTTTATTAAAGGCTATAGAGTCTGTGAAAGGAATTATTCATGTACTCCATACATCATGGCCCAGGACTGCCAATATTCCTTGTATGTGGCAGGGGGACCTGCTAACTTAGAAGGGGAACTGTGGGGCAAGAGGTGCAGAAGAACCTGGAAAGGGCAGCTGTTCTTTTTATAACAGTGAGGGGAGGGTATGGGCCTTACACAGACTGTTCTGCATATTAGTGCAGAGAGAACAGAGCCCAGCTCTTGTCCATTTCCTGTAGACATAGAGGATGCCTCTTACAGTGATGTTCCCCCTCCAAAAGCTAGTCCTTCAGAAGGAAGCCTTAGAGAGTCTACAGATCCAGCTGGACAAGGCTGTGCAGAAGGAGAAGCAATATATCCAGACCATGGTCAGTAAAGAAGCCTATGAGGAGTTGTCCCGGAAGTCAGCCGCCTGCCAAGATGACCTGACACAAACTCTTGAGAAGGTAAGCCATACCCTCTCATCTCCAGGGCTCTTTAGGGTAAAGAAACGTCCAAGTATCATGGGAAGTATAAGAGTCAATCCTCTGCACAACTGGCTGTCACCAGGACCATCTGCAAACTCTTGCATGAGCTAGAATTTCCTTCCAGAGAAGGCCTTGGTGAGACTTCTTTTTTGAGGAGAACAGGAAAGCAAAGATGGAGGCCAAATCCAATGAGTCTACTGACAGGTAACCCAGGGACAAAGTTTTCCCAAAACCTAGGTTGTCTGGGCAATTTGTGCCTCACTCAGTGCCGATCATGCCTAGCTGATCAGTTCAGAGAACTGGAAAAAAAGGAAACAAGGTAGGGGAAGGAGGATGTAGAAAATCAACCACTGTCACTTCCCACCCCTCTCTGGGACACTAGGCAAGTGACCAGGTGTCTGTGGCACCCTGAGCAGAGGATGGGGAGACACTGGAACCCTGCCCCATTTGGCACTCAAGAGAATGGGCCAAAGAACTGTGACAGCCATTCTCATCCCCTTTGTCTTTATGGAAGCTCAATCATACGACCTCAGAGACCAAGAGTCTGCACCGAAGCTTGGCACAGGCTCAAGAGAGGAAAGTTCAGCTGGAAGATGAAATCATTGCTTACGAGGAGAGGATGAAAAAGCTCAACATGGAATTAAAAAAACTGCAGGGCTTCCAACAGCAGAGCGAGCTAGAGGTGAGAAGCAGCCAGGAGCTCGGAATGCCTTCCTGTTCCCCGTCCCCAAACTCTCCTCTTGCCCCCAGCTCTTTAGCACAGAGCCATTCCCTTTGGCTAACGGCTTCCCTGTCTTTGCTTATTCTGGGACCTTCAAGCAGAGGCGGCAACGATCAGAGCAGGGGTGCCCTCTGCTGGTACTGGAAGTAAAGTGCCCCATAAGGAGTCTCCTAAAGCCGAGAAAGCGCCCTCCTGCCCTATCTTGGGTGCTCTGGGCTCAGGGCGGTCGGGCAGCCGGGGTCCCCTCCTCACTTTGCACCCCTGAGCAGGTGCACGCCTTCGACAAGAAGCTGGAGGAGATGAGCAACCAAGTGCTGCAGTGGCAGAAGCAGCACCAGAGCGACCTCAAGATGCTGGCAGCTAAAGAGGAGCAGCTCCGGGCCTTCCAGGAGGAAATGACCGCCCTGAAAGAGAACCTCCTGGCAGACGAGAAGGAGGTGGGCACTCCTCAGCTTCCGGTCACTCCCTCCCAGGCCCTCCCAGCATGTCCACGACCCCCTGGATTCTAGACTGCCCCTGGTGGAGGTGGGGATGCCTAAGAGCAAGGAAAGGACGTCCCCAGCCCACTCTATTCAGTACAAATAGGGTCTGGGTGCTCTAAGGCCCACAGCAGTTGCCTCAACGCAGCTGTCTTCCTGTGCCTTCATTGATAGAGATAATGAGAATAAAAGCCTATTCCAGCGCCCTGTCAGGTATACCAGTTGCCCCTGACTTGGATAACCCCCTGAGCAGTCCTCCTCCAGAGCCTACCCTAAACATTTTCACTTCCCTGCAGTAGACCCTGCTAAGAGATCTTTGGGCACACCTTATGCCCCAGTCCCAGAGCAGTGAAGTCCATGGCAGGAGGCCACAGAATATCTCGGTGTAGCCACAAGGACTTTGCTTGAATTAGGAAAAAACAAAAGGCATCCATTCCTCAAGATATTTTTCCTTCCATCTGTTAAAAAACGGATTTAACATACTGCTTTTGCAAAACATGCTGTCTTAATACCTTTGCCCAAAAATCATCATTGTAAGTATACGCAACTACTTTGTCTCTACGATAAACAGTGCCCTGCTCAGAGATGTCACCTTTGTGTGCACGCACTGCTGCTGGTGGAGATCCTGCTGTGGCAATTCCAACTCTGGCCTAGAGGTTGGACAGCAGAACCAATGTTTCTTCTTCCAGGAAGAGAGAAGAGGCCTGATTTTGGAATAGGGAGGTGACAGGCCTATGCTCTCCCACCTCTAACCATCTCATTTTCTTCTTGTACCAAAGCCTTGTTGTCTGCCCCAGCGGTCTGCGCCTAAAGAGAGCTGTAGGATACGCCGAGAGAATGATCAGATTATGTCCAACATGGAGCAATGGGCAAAAGAGCAAAAGTAAGTAAGGCAGGGTTCCAAGGCCTGGGCTGAGCTGAGAAACTGCACATGTGCTAAAGAATAGTGTCACACACACACACACACACACACACACACACACACACTGCCCTCTAGGGAAATGAATCCACTGTCACCCCACATTCAAGAGCTGAGAATAAGATGGAGGGGCCTCAACTCTTTAGGCAGAATCAGGAAGACCTGCTGACTTAGAAACAGAGTGGCTCTGAGATCAAAGGGATGCTTTGCTGTAGGTCAGATTTCCTCTTCCCAACCTGGAATCTGGCTTCCCTGCCTGGATCCCTTGAACTCACCTGATATTATAATGATTTTGCATAGTAGTTGAGAGTGGAGGGTTCCCTCATTTGCCAGGTGCTAGGGAGGATCTAGCTCTAGGGAGTGGGTGATGAGCTGGGGCCTAGGGCTCAGCAGATGCCTTGCTGAAAACACCAGCCTCCCAGCCAGCCAGCTCATGCTCTTCCTCATGGGGGTCTGGGAACTTTCTCTTATGGATTTTATTACAGGATCGCCAATGAGAAACTAGGAAACAAGCTCCGTGAGCAGGTCAAATATATTGCCAAGCTGACTGGTGAAAAGGAGTAAGTCATCCCACACCCCCCAGGCTTGGCCCCAGGCTGCTTGGGCCCTTAGGGGAAGGGTCAGCCATGAGCGAGGGCTGGCTTTATCATTAGATATACATGCATCTGACCTCAGGAAAGGGCTGGGACTATGGAAACATTCTGGGTTGTGAATCTGCATCTATGTGACCTTGGGCACATCACTTCACCTCATTGGACCGTAGTTCCCTCACCAACAATACAGAAAGGGGTTACTAGTCTCTCTGCCACTTCCCACTGTCGCCTGCTGTGATTCTCAGAGGTCAAAAATGCTAAGAAGGAAACAGAAATTGAAAGGCAAGGTAGAGGCTAAGCTGCTATAACAAAGAGACCTCCAAATGAAGGAACATAGAACTGGAAGGAACATCCCTAGGAGGTGAATGGTCTAGGTTGGTAGGGTTCCTCTGTCCCACATGGTCATTGGGGACCTAAGTTCCTTCTACTTGTTGCTCCACCCTCCCCTGTGGCCTTGCTTCATCCTTGTGGTCAAAGCTGGGTTAGCAGAGTGTGGTGTGGGAAGAGTGTGGGAAGTTTGGGAACAGATGAAAGTATGGATGTCTACAACCAAGATGTCAGAGATGGTATAGTCACAGATAATGACAAGCTCTAGGGCAGTGGCTCCCAATCCTTTGTCAGGGAACACTTAAAAAAGAACCATATTTGCTTGGCACAGTGGGAGAATTTGGGATGAATTGTTTGTGACAAAGTTGGCCAGCCAGTGGCTGCCCCAAGAGCTGAGAGCATCCACATCTCAGCACGTCTAGAACCCATTCATTAGGCCCAGTTGGACAGCTTTGTTCTGAGCTGTGACCATAGGATGGTGGCTGAGTTTAAGGAGAGGAGAGGATGATTGGAATACAGAAGTCAAGGAACTGAAAGCCTTGGATAGAATATACAGGATGTTGAAGGCACTGGGAATTCTGACAGGAGTGGACCATAGAGAATGGCAGAGACCCAGGGAATGAGGGCATGGCCAGGACTCCACCTCCAGGCCCAGTGGCATATGGAGTGTAGCGATGACATGGGGGGTTCCTAGGGTGCCTTCAACACCAGCCAGGCTCATAGAGAGCAAGAGGGCAAAGCACAGGCCCAGAGAAGTTGAGGATGAAGTCTTTGATTTCTCTCTATAAAAGACCATGAAATTTTTCACTAGAACAAAGGCATTTTCTGAAAGGGATTAACTAGAAGAGAAATGGTAAAAATCTAAAAGTAACAGATCATTTCTTATACTATGCCAGGTTCCAAGAAGTTCTGTTTCACAAAGAACTCATTCTTGAGTTTGAACCTATTTGAAGAAAACCCATCTATTTTTTTTAAGATTTTATTTATTTATTCATGAGAGACACACAGAGAGAGACAGAGACACAAGCGGAGGGAGAAGCAGGCTCCATGTGAGGAGCGTGATGCAGGACTCGATCCCAGGACCCTGGGACCACAACCTGAGCCAAAGGCAGATGCTCAACTGCTGAGCCACCCAGGCATCCCCCAAAAAATCTATTAATAATAATAATAACACAAATAATATTTATCAGTTACCTGTGCAAGGCACTATTCTAAGGGCTTTATATGTATTAATTTGTTTAATCTTTATAAGAACTCATGAGTTCAGTACCACTAAAATCCCCATTTATGGACAAAGAGAGGAACCCAGAGGCTAAATAACTTGCCCATGGCCTCATAAATAGTAAATGGCAGAGCCAGAATTCCAACTTGGGAAGTCTGGTTCCAGAGCCCACTGTCACGCATTGCCCTCAACATTGATTTGGAGAAATACGACCAGTTCTGGAGCCACAGGAGGTATGCTAAGTTCTTTCACTCACCTACATCACTGTCATTTCTTCATCCATAAATGGGGACACATTACTTGCCCAAGCTCTCAACAGAGCTGATGAGATCCCCTGTGCTCTCAA
Organism: Vulpes vulpes; assembly: GCF_048418805.1. Taxonomy (NCBI): domain Eukaryota; kingdom Metazoa; phylum Chordata; class Mammalia; order Carnivora; family Canidae; genus Vulpes; species Vulpes vulpes. The sequence continues at coordinate 179,252,431 of NC_132791.1, read as the reverse complement.
CCTTCCAGCAAAGGAAGGGGAAATAAGTTGGGCTTTGACACCAGAACTGGATGAGTGTTCCCCAGGCACAGCCTGGACAGCCCAAGCATGTGGGATCATTAATGACAGACAGCCTTCCAGCTCTTCAAATCAAATTTCTGTCATTTGTCAAACTGGAGCTTTATATGAAGTACAGAAGGCAGATCAGACTCAATGGTCCCCATCTGACAGATATGAAAACAGGCCCTGTGCTGACATGATGCAGTGGCTTAGAAGTCCTGATCCTGGGTCCACCCCAACCCTGAGCCTGGGCTTCTTCCAGGGAATACACATAGGCCTCCGTTTCTATGGAGCAGGAGAGCACCAGTTGGGAAAGGACCTGGTGTCCATGATCCTCCTTCCTTTGGCACCTTTATCTGCCCTCTCTGGTGGGGAACCAAGGTGCTGAAGCAGACTGAACATCCCCTGTCCTTCCCTTTCCTTCCCCAGCCACCTGCACAATGTAATGGTCCATCTGCAGCAGGAAAACAAGAAACTAAAGACTGAGATAGAGGAGAAGAAGCTGAAAACTGGGCACCCAAGGCTGTACACCAAAGCCCTAGGCCCCAGCAAGACAGAGCCCATACAGAAGGGGAAAGTGTGTGCCACCTTGGGCTGGAGGGGGACAGCTCAGGACATGAGCCAAAGAATGGACATCACCAAGTTTGTCGGGATACCCCACTGCTCAGGTAAATCTGCCATCTGTCTTTTATATGATATCTGTTTTCTTGGTTTTAAAAAAAAAAAAAAGCAACAGCCTGATACTATTTTTCAAGAAGAGATCACTGCATTGGGAATTCAAAGTGGGAGCTGGGGGACATATCTTTTGCTTAGCTACTCTGGGCCAGAGATCACTGTTACACTGATCCCCTGTACAGCCTGGATCCATAGCTACCTTTTCTGTCACCTATAGATTCCATGTTACCCCAGAAGGAAGAAGCCACCCCACAACTGAGCTGCCCGGCCATGAGGCCAGTCCTTGAGGAATCATCTCATTAATTTCTCCTCAAGACTGTCATTTTCTCATTGTTCTCTCAGGTTCCTCATATTGCTAGAAATCAGCACCCTGCCTTGAGCATCATTTCCACGCACGTTTTTCAGAGGACAGTGATTTTCTGCCCCTCTCTCTTGACCTGGATCAGCTCTTGCATGAACACATCAAGGTCCCAGCCTATTTTGCAAGATGCTAACATTTTATTGAGTTTTGTCCACTTTTTGCAGTGGAGTGAGCATTGGAACCATACTATTTCTGGGCCCAAACTCTAAAATAAAGACATGAGCATAGCAATCTCAGTAAGCTCTTGGTGTCTTGCAGACATCTCTGCGCCCTCCAGTCCCCACCAATATGTTCATCCCTGTTTTCTCTGGATTCTAAAAAATATAGTCTCTTTCATATATACAGGGAAGCTATAATTCCCAAAGGAAACTTCTGGATTATCTGCATTCATTTTCGAACCAAGAGAGAACTAGCTCCCCCTTTATTTTTTCTGTCTGGAATTTAAGGGGAAAAAAAATCTTAAAAATCTCAAAAAGGAAAGTAATCCTGAAACCCAAAAGAAAAGACGAGAAATGAGTGATGCATTTTCCAAATGGAGGAGGGAGATAGCCATCTGCTTTCTCCCTGGCCCGCCATATTGCATTTCTCCTTTTAACAATTTTATTTTTCTCCCCAGCCAGCTCAATACAAGTAAAATTCCATTATAACAAACTCCAAGGACAGCTAAACTATTTTATTGTGGTAGGATTTTGTTAAACTGAATACATGTCTGGAATTTATATTCCTAGTGTGTAGGAAATTGAGAGAACTAGCTACTAAGGTAAAGTAAGAGAAAGAAATAAAGGAGTTTGTACCTCAGGGTAGGGGGACAGGAGAAGTGAAGAAACCCACTAGTTGGTAAGGATTCTTAAATATTCTTGCCCTCCTCCTCAGCCAGACAAAAGCCAAGACATGTTATGTAGCATGTCCCTGCCAGTACTTGGCAAGGGCCAATACTGGAAGTACAGGGTGAGGCAGGAGTGACAAGCACGTCTGGTAGTCTCTGCTGTGACAGTTGTTGTCTGCTTGTTTATGTTTATTTTTGACTATGTACCCCCATTGGGTTTAGAGTAAGGATGTTTTCCAGAGTAAACAAAGAGTGAAGAATCTGGTCCTAATGAAATGATTCCCCATTTCTAGCCTGTGGCCCATTTATTCAAACAAAATGTCAAAGTCATTAGAATCCCGAGTGCTATCTACTTAAAAAGATACTTTGTCTCTATATTTATGAAAAGGTGCCATATATGTTGGCCAAAGACAATACTTTGAATGTTGTCCATTTTTTTCAAAGTTAGCTTTCACTTCCTGTGGAATAATTACACCAGAGCATGGAACGTAGTGAGTTATGGGGAGCGAAGGAGCAGCAGAGCCAGAAAAACACAGATATATCACCCAGCCATCTGGCCTTGTGAGCCCAACCAGGGGGGAGATCTGATGGGGTAGAGGGGTTGAATTTAGGGAAATGTAGCTTCTCTAAAGATAAGGCAAAGAGCAGGAAACCAGAGGGTTGCCTAACTACGAATCTTTAAGAAGAAACCAAAGGGGTTTCTTAAAGGTGGTTTGAATTGCAGATCATAGAAATGGTCTCTGTATGATGTGTAGTAGCAGATTCGTGTCATCATACATTTCCCAAACCCATGGACTATATAATACCTAGAGCGAACCGTCATGTAAACTATGGGTTCTGTGGGATAACGTGCCAAGGTAGGTTCATCGATTGTAACAAATGAACCACTCTGGTAGGGGATGTTGATAGTGGGGAGGCTGTGCTTGTGGGGGGGCAAGGGGTCTCTGTACTTCCTGCTCAGTTTTACCGCGCACCTAAAACTTCCCTAGCAAGTAACCAAAAAAAGGAAAGAAAGTGTTATGAAACTAGGACTTACTTTAGCCAAGGGGATTGTGAATAAAGTGCTTCGGCCACCCAGTGGGAGGATGTCACTCGGATTCCGATACCTGGGGCCCACAGAATCCTTTGCAGCAGCTCCGCTCCTACTCACCTGGAGTGTAATTTCCTCCCTTGAACCGAAAACACCCAGAGCAAACACCAGCCACTGCAACCTTCTCTACAACCACCGCGTTGCCCCATAAGCACTTGGCTTTTGAGCCTTCCCTCCACAGCCCAGCTGAGGAGGAGGCTTCCTGCCATAGACAGGACCTGGCAAGCCAAGCTCTGGAATGAGCTAGAATGCACCCCCATCTCAGCCTGAGACCCTCAACTACTGACATCTTTAATGTGTTCCAAGTACCATCAACCAGACACAATAAATGCACGTGACTAAGAGCAACGGGGTGCCCACCCTAATCATGTCCACTTCAGCAGCCTCACTGTTCACTCACACCAGGAAGCCCGAAAGCCATTCTCCAGAACCCACTTCAGGGCTGTTGCCACAGGCCTACTTTTGTATCTCGGTGGGGGGATCGGTTTTTATCTGAGGAAGAAGTGGTAAGAATCAAGAGTATTAGAGCTGGAAGGAAGGATTAAGGATTTAAGGTGGATCTGAATGGAAAAGGTCCATAATTTAAAGAGCACATTAGAGACGGGTCCCGACAGACCCTTGTGTGGAAGTCCCAACACCAAAACCGATCAGGGAAGTGCTGCTGAGGGCTGGGAGCCTCCCCACACAGCCCGAGGCATCTGTACTGTGAGGTGTCCTTGCCAGGTGTTCCTGTTTTCAAATGAGAAGGCTGGTTTAACTCCTGGTTTTCATAACCTCTGGCTTCATTTTTGTGATCCAGGAAACTTGAAGGTAAGTGCGTGACCAAGGTCACAGCCTGTTAGTAACAGAGCCATATTCACTGGAAGCTCAATTTTTGCCCCATTCGGTTGCATCCCTAGCCCATGGCTGAACATAAATCACATGCCCAGCTTACTTCTTTCCACAGAGCAGGTCGACACCTTCTGCTAGCCCGTCAACCTGGTGTCAAGACTAGAAGCCTTCCCAGATGAGCCTCCGGATGCCCTCTCTTCACTCCAGAGCCCTGAAAAGGCAGTTTCTACCTGAATTCCCAATAAAGGCAGTTAGAGGTAAAGAGAACGCAAGTAGAAGTGGTAGCTGGTGTTGGCTGGCAAAGCCAGGCTTCCAAACTCCTCCATAAAACTGACTTAAATTTTAAAACCACATCCGAGGAAAAAAGTGAGAAAGGGAATAGAAGTAATGGTGGCCTGAGCCAAGAGGCTGGGGCTGAGGGCTGTTGGCTGGGGAGAAGGTGCTTCGGAGCCCCAGGCCAGGCCACCCCTGACTCAGCCCCAGCACAGAACCCTGCAACCAGCACACCTAGCAGGAGCCCCACCTGAGGGTCAGAGCAAGGGCCATGTGTGATGCAAAGGGCCACATACCCACAAAGCCATCTCAGCAGATACAGGCTGCTTAACAAGAGCAAAGACTAGGGATTCCTGTGCAAGGATCTTTTTTTTTTTTTTAAGATTTATTTATTTATTTATGATAGACATAGAAAGAGGCAGAGATACAGGAGGCGGGAGAAGCAGGCTCCATGCCGGAAGCCTGACGTGGGACTCGATCCCGGGACTCCAGGATCGCGCCCTGGGTCAAAGGCAGGTGCCAAACCACTGAGCCACCCAGGGATCCCCCAAGGATCATTTTTTATGTGAAAATCAGCGAGCAGTATTTTATACTGTTTATGTGCCAACGCACATGCCAAGTGGAAACTTCTGCTATTCTGAGCAGTAGAGCACCCAACCCACCCCTGGGGAATGGCAGAGGGTGCATGGGTGCTCACTTCCCTGCCACTTGGCCATCGCCAGCCTCCCCCGCCCACCAGCCTTGGAACAGCAAAGCACCCTAGGAGTTTGGCCTGCCCAGTGCCCCAGGCCATCATCCTTCCGTCAGCTGTCCCACCGGCCAGCCCCCCTGGGAGAGCCACTACCTGGAGAATAGAAATAAGGAGAGCTGAGGTTTTAGATCATCCCAAAGAAAGTCAGAGTCCTGCCCATCTTCTTGTTTATTATGTGATTTAGGGCAGTGAGGGAAAAAGGAACAGTCTGAAATGCAATAACATTTTACAAACAATAAATTTATTTCCAAATCCTGAATTATAACCAAATTACAATTCCCTCTAGATCTATTTTGCTGCTTTACACAGAATTTAAAAAACCATAGTCACAGCCAAGTCATTTGTACACCAAGCGTCCGAGGAATGGTTTATTTGGATACAATGGGTCCGGCCCCCTCCTGCTGCCCCGGCAGCTCAGCTGCTCTGCAGCCCAGGCAGGCACTGAGGAACTCCTCCTCCCTCCGAGGCAGAGCTGGCCCCTGCAGGGGCTTCCCCCAGGGGCCAGGATGTACATGGATGAAAGCACACAGATGAAAGGGTTTTGTGCAGGCCCGGGGCGCTCTAGCCACAAGGCTCAGGACTTTCTCTGCAGGAAAAGCCTCAGCTCAGAGCCCAAAGCGGGCTGGTGTGCGGCGAGGCGTCATGGGTTCCCCTTGCTCCTTCCGGCCTGGAGTGTAGATCTTTGTAGACCTGGAGACACGGAAAGAGGGATGAGGAACATGCTGCTGCTCGCTCCAACCAGGATGCACAGTAAGATAAGGAGCCCGAGGCCCTGAGGCTTCTAACTGGTGTGGGAGCAGGCTTCGGGCCTGAAGGGTCTTCTCCAGCACATTTCCACCCCCACTGCCTTCTTCATTTGTGATGGGGAACAGAATAAAATATTACCTCATTCTGATATCCAGCAAGGACTGCTAGAAGGTAGATTTTTTAACAATTCCTTCCATACCTCCTAGGTGAGCCACAGAGGTAGCCTTCCAGCCACCTCCCCAGGCTGCCACTCCATCTATGTAATAAAGAATCTAGCTGACCTTTGTCTCGAGGTCCTGAGAGGTCATCTCTACACCCCTGGGATTTCCCAAGGGACTAAATGTCTCTGTTACTCATGGTGGGCCCTCAGACCACATCTGATCATTTCTCCTAATGAGATGATCCAGGATGAGGGCTATACTCTGAGCCCTATGATATCAGCTCACCCTCTGTGGAAAAGAGGAAGCTGGAGACCGGGTCAATCACATGGATGCTTACCCAACCATTCATGCCCATGAATGACACCCCAACAAAATTCTGGACACGGACGCTTCCCTGGTTGGCAATGCCCTGTCCATACATCACACATCAGTATGCCAGGAGACTAATGTGGCCCTAAGGACAATGGAAGCTTCACATCTGGGACTGTCCCAGACCTCTATCTCTGCATCTCTTCCTTGGACTGGTTCTGATTTGTATCCTTCTACTATAATAAAACTATAATCGTAAATATAGTTCCTTCCCGAGTTCTGTGAGTTATTATAGCAAAATATTGAATGTAGGGGAGTCTATTTTGGGGATCCCCAAACTTGTAGCAAATTGGTCAGAAGTGAGAGTGACCTTTGACACCCCCCCCCACACACACACACACACACTTTGAGCTGGTGTCTGAAGTGCACACAATCTTGTGGAGAACCGTGCCCTTCACCTGAAGGTGGCTCTAACTCAGAACTCCAGCAGACACAAGTCCAAGGCTCCAAGGCTCCACCGTGAGTTCCAAGTCCTCGTTTGTCAGAAAAGCTGTAACTTTTCCGGCCCACCACAGGCCTCAGTACATGACAATGACCAAGAGTTGCAGATGTATCACCAGCCTTGAGTGTGTGTCTGGAACTTCTCCCAAGCCTCCATGTGGGACCAGTCAACTTCCATCACGAATTCGGCCCTACAGACTCTACTTCTCTTGGGTCACGACCTTGCATCGGGGCCTGCTCGGTCTATCGGCCTGGTTCCCAGAGCCTCCCATGGACAGACTCCATCCCAGTCAGGGTCCTGAGGCCGAAGCTCACCTGACACTGCCCAGAGGGCTGCGCTTTTCCTGCTCCTGCCGTCGGGCTCGCAGCTGCTCTTCAGCAAGTGCCATCTCCTCCTCCATGGCAGAAGCTTCCTCTTTGGCCCGTCGGCGGTTCTCCTAGAAAAGAGATAGAGGTACTGGGGACCACTGGAGACTGGCCGTTGAGGAGGCCTTGTCCGCACCCATGCCCCTGCTGTAAGCTGGGTGACGTGTTCACTGTGCCAGCTCCCAGAGCCAGGGCCACATGGCTCCCTGCCCCTAAACCAAGGCTGCCTTTTCTTTTGAGGCTGAAGCCTATTTTCCTCATTGATTCAAGACAGACACTGCATGACTCAGTCCTAACCCTGTGGTCCCAGCACTCCACTCAATTCAGTGAGTACTTTCACTCTCTTACCAAGTTCACCACGATGCCGGGAAGGACAGGAAATTAGGAAGACATTACCACCTAGCTGGGAGGAACACACCCAGGGGAGATGGGTGTGGGCCCAGTGTGGAGAGTATGGACAAGAGGAGAAGCAAAAGCCCAGCAACATTCTGCAACCCTAAACAGCTCTGGCATCCACGGACAGTCAGACTGTGAGGAGATGGAGTAGCAGCTAGAGAACTCCTACTGGAGGGATCGCAGAACCACCAATCTCAGCATCCTCCCAAGTGGGACCACCAGACCTGACATGCTTCCTAACAGGATCTAAAAGGAAGTTCACAACACCACATGCATTTATGCATCTTTGCCCAAAACAGCTAAATCTGAATCCTATCAGGCGTTTATTTTTTTTTTTATTTTTTTTTAATTTTATTATTTATGATAGTCACAGAGAGAGAGAGAGAGGCAGAGACACAGGCAGAGGGAGAAGCAGGCTCCATGCACCGGGAGCCCGACGTGGGATTCGATCCTGGGTCTCCAGGATCGTGCCCTGGGCCAAAGGCAGGCGCTAAACCACTGCGCCACCCAGGGATCCCCTATCAGGCGTTTAATTACTAGTTTAGAGAAACAGCACAGGGGAGAGGCACAAGTTAAAAACCATCATGAAAAAGCAATTGGTCAAATACAGAAGATGAAGCATTCTACAAGTGACCTGGTTTCTCCAATTAATCAATGCTGTAATAAAAAAATGGATGCAGAGCATGTTCTAGAATAAAACACTTACCGCCTAAAACTAATTATAATGTTTAGATCCTCATCCAAGCAAATCATAAAAAATTATCTTTGGGATGAAAGAAGAAATATGAATAAGGACTAGAAACTCAGATAACATTAAGAATTAAATATGTTAAGTGATAATGGCATAAAGGTTACATTTTAAAAACAAATTAAGTTCTCTTAGAGATGCTTACTCAAGTATTTATTGGTGAAATAACATGTCTGAAATATGCTTTAAAATCTTTCCAGGAAAAAAAATGAGTGCGTGGAGGGGTTGGAATAAGCCCAACAAGACTGACCAAATGTTGATTATTATGGAGATTAGGTGATGAATTCATGATGGCTTCCTATACTGTTTTTTACACTTTTATGAATATTTGGACTTTTCAATGAGGCTTTTTTTTTTTTTTTTTTTTAAGGCATGGGTGGCTAGTTGGTTGAGCATCTGACTCTTGATTTCAGCTCAGGTCATGATCTCAGGCTTGTGGGGTCAAGTCCCACACTGGGCTCCATGCTCAGTGTGAAGCGTGCTTGAAATTACTCTAATTATTTACTCTAAATAAGTAAATAAAATCTTAAAAAAAACCCAAAAAAACAAAAACCACGAACTCTCAGCAGGCCAAGCAACTGGAGTAGTTGGGAGAACTCTAACAGACCAATCTGGCTCAATCACAGCTTTTGTATTTGAGAGAGAAGTAAGGAGGGTAGGAGTCAGATGAGGACATGTCTTCAATACCAGGTTGAAGGGAAAATGGCTCCCACAGGAAGCAGAACCTCCATGGAAAGTGGAGGATCCTTACCTGGCGAGACTTTCCTGCCTGTTTTACACTGTAGAACATGGGGCCCAGCTCTGCTAGCCACTCTCCATCCACTGCGGTCACACACTGCATGTACTCCTGCAGGCAGAGGGTCACAAAGTGGTGGTCACAGAGAGGCCATGCCTTGGGCCGTCCTTCCCATAGCAGTTCCACAATTAGGACCTATGTGAGAAGGATCTGACCCCCAGCCCTTTGAAAAAGGCAAACACAAGCCCCAGACACTGGAATTCTAATCCTTTCTCCCATTCAAATTCCTCCACACTTAAAAACATGCCCCTAGTATCCAAGAGAAAAGGCCTACCCCCTCAGAAAGCCCTTCTAATGACACCAAGAGGGCTTGCTTATCCCAGGCAGGAAGTAGGAAACAATCCTGCTGGCACAGCCATGGCCACTATCATCTAAAGGTTAACTCTGTATAAGCTTCCCCCAAACCCAAATGAAAACCAATCTCTCAATTCCCCTCAAAGCAACACATGCAGCCTCATCTCCCAAGCTTAAAACTCATACTGGAAGGCAACGAAGGGTTCCAAAGGCCTGGCCCAGCCAGGGACGCCTACATCACACAACTGTGTCAGAAAAGACTCACCTTGGTGGTCATGACCAGCTCATGATATACTATGTAGTCTGGGGTGTAGCCCATTCCAAAGAGTGAGCTGGTGGGGTGCAAGTGGCAGGGCATCCCTGTCCGGATATTCACATATTCCCCAATTCCCTAGGGAAGAGACAGAACAGGTAGCCACACCAAGAAAATGCTGCTCATCTGGGCAGCCACTCCCCTTGTTGACACAGACCTCGGTGGGGAACCCAGATCTGCAGGACTGTGCAATGAGAAAGAACTTTGTTCTCGTACAGTTATCAGGCTTCTCTGGCTCACCTTGAGCTTGGCTGCCTGGTGGAAATAGGCAGCACAGATACACTTCCTGACGATGTCCCAGTCCGTGCCGCACGAGGCCAGGCTCATCCGCTGCTGCACCATGATATCCTTGAGCTGAGCTCGCACTTCCCGGACCTAGAGCAGGACACAGGGCAGGAAAGGATGGAGCCCTCCTCCTCCTCCCTACCACCCCTCACCCCAATATCCTGCTTATCTGAGCTCCTGCCCCCACCTTCCGCATGGCCTTGGCATGGATGAAATGATCATTACACCAGATGGTGGAGTAATTATTATTTTTCCACTGCAGGTAGACGTTCAGGTAGGTCAAATGATCACTCTCAGGGACAGCAAACTTCTCCCGGATTTGATCACTTTCCTCTTCTCGGCCCTGGAAAGGAAAAAGGACCTTTACTCTCTGCACAGGGAGTCCAGGCCCACCGAAAAGACCCTGGAGGCTCTCCCACTGTCAGCTATCTGCACACACGACTTCAAACATGTTGATATGTGGCCCTGACAATACAGGGAAAATAATACAGCCTATAATGAAGTATTTACTCTAAACAGGAGAGCTCAGGCACAACATGCTAGAAGATAAAAAATGATAAAATTTTCCAATTGGTCTCTGAGAACCACTGATCTAGCCCATGCTTTCCCTTACCCCAACCTGCTTAACAGAAATCAGCAGTATTATTCTCTGGAAACTTGGACTCTTGTCCCTCTATCCCATTTTAAAGAAAGGTACTAGTCCCCTCTAATCCTGCCTCAGGCCCATAAACTGCCCTGTGGCTTCTGGGAAGACAGAAGCACAGGACACCCCGTCCCCACCTTGGGCCTGTAGAAGATGGCTGGCACGGACAGCATGGAAACAATGAGCAGGATCTCAGAGCTGCAGCCCATGTCACAGGACACGATGAGCATCTTGGACAGGGCTGGGTCCAGCGGGAACTCCACCATAAGCCGCCCAGTCGAGGTCAGACCACCTGGGAGAGGAGCCAGTTGAAATGCTGAGTGGACACAGTGAAGTCAAGAAAGAGAAAACCCCATCACCAGAGGCCCAGAGGCCCTGAGGCCCTGCCTGGCTCCCAGGGCCTCAGCACCTGTGTTGTCCAGGGCCCCGAGGATCCAGAGCTGATACATGGAGTTGAGCATGTTATCCTCAGGGGGCGGGTCCATGAAGTGGAACTGCAGCAGGTCCTGCACGCCCAGGGACTTGAGCAGCAGCACCACATTGGCCAGGTTGGTCCTCTGGATCTCAGGCACTGTGGTAGTCAGGAGCTCGTTCTTGTAGGCACTCTGGGTGTAGAGCCTGCCAGGAAGAAGAATCCTGAATTTCCACCTATTCAAAATTCAGTCCTGCCAGTTCATTCACCCTTCTGCTGGAATCTCCTACACATTTGTTTCATTTCTGGAACCAATGAGACTGCGGCTAGAATTATGGCTTGGTTTTGTTTTCTATTTTTCTGTGTTTTTGTGACTTCTGTAATCAATATTTCTCACAATCAGAAACAAAGAGAAAACTGCAGAAGTGTAAAAGAACCAACAGTGTAATTTGTTCAGATCTATCCTCTGAAGGGAAGTGTGCTGTGTTCCAGGGCACGTACGTGCAACACAGGTCTGCCTAAAACCCACTGCCCCCCAGACCTCAGAGCTGCCTGGAAAGGCTACTTCTTCCACTCAGCAGCCTATGATGAGAAGACCAAGGAGCGGCAGTCCCGCCCGCCATTAGTGCCCGGCCTCAGGGACCCTAGGGCCAGCTTCCCTCTGCTGGACCACCGTCCAGTCCCCGCCGCCCCAGCTCCACACTCCGCAATCCCAGTACTGCCCCAGAAAGCAGGCTAGCACAGGGCTCCTACCTGAAACACTGACCTGGGCCCGTCCTGCCGGCTCGCCCCGACCTCTGGTTGGCATTGGCCTGGCTGATGGGGTAGATCTGTAGAGCATCCATGCCAATCCTGGGGTTGAAGACCTGGGAGGGGACAGTACAGAGCTGGTCATGGAGAGAAAGGGCTAAAGGGGGAGGCAGCCTTGAGATAAAAACAGACAAGCCGTGGTTGCTACACATCACAGAGCATAGTGTTTTAGGAATGCAGGCAGCCACCCTTTTGAAGCCAGGAATCTTAAGAAATCTCCCCCACAAATATGAGCTTTGTGATCTCTATTGAGTTATTAAACCATCTACTTCATAGCATTATCACGAGGATTAAATCAATCAAGTGCATGGCAAAATCAGCACTCAAATGTTAGCCTCTTAAATACCACCTCCACTTCTGAGTCCATCCCTCATTTAAAGGCTGAGGACCCGGGGCCCACCTTCCCACCTACTGAGTTGGCTTTGGGTGAAGGCCCACAGCCCTAGTGCCTGTGTCTTCTTTTACCTTTAATTTGCAATATCCAGAGTCAATAACAAACATGATGCCGTCAACAGTCAGAGATGTCTCAGCAATGTTGGTGGCAACGATACACTTCCGAACGCCATCTGGAGCCTAGAGCCAGGCATGATGTACAAGGAGGGCAGGCTGTAGGCTCTCAGGTAGGAAAGACTCCACAAGGGAAAGACCACACCCACCCCTTGCCAGAAAAGTAACACCTTGTCTCTCTCATCCTCCCTTGGGAGAATCCAGAGAGACCCAAAGGTGGGGACCCAAAACAGACACTCTTGTTTTCATACCTTCTGGAAGATTTTAGCCTGGAGGTCAGATGGCAGCTGGGAGTAGATGGGCAGCACAGCCAAGGCAGGTGCATTCTCCAGTTCCTCCAGGTGTTCCACAATCTGGTCTGAGGTTACCTGAGGGCACAGAGAGAAGCCATGAGACACCAGAGCCCCTCATATGCAGGATACTACCCATTCATCACAGTCGTGACTGAGGCACGCACCTCAATGTCCTCTTGGCCAGGCATGAAGATAAGGATGTCCCCGGGGGCCCCTGAAAGGTGCACCTGTAAGGACTGCTTCACTGCGGCCTCCACGTAATCCTCCTGCGGAGTCTGCAACACCAGCCAGGGACATGGTCAGAGGCAAGTGTCAAGGGAAATGTGGGCCAGCACCCCTTTGGGACCGGTGGCCAGTCACTGGTGTGGGGCTAAAGGAGGTCAGCCTTATAGTTCAGAGCTATAGATGGGCCTGCCTGCCCTCCCTGGACCCTGCACCTCTGCTCCAGTAAAACCTCCCCCCAGAGTACAGCTCTTTATCTGAGCCCTAGAGCTGCAGGTTGCCCCATCTGCCCCATGGTACCCACAAAACTTTTCCCAGCTTTCCTTCCAGCTGGATTCTCATCAGAGATCAGGACTGATTCAAAAAAGGAGGCCTCAGTACCTTGCTGAAGAGAATGTCCACAGGGAAGGTACGACCAGGGATGTGGAAGATGGGAACATTCCCAAAAAAGGCAGCAAATTTCTCTGCATCCATAGTGGCTGACGTGACAATGAGCTTCAGGTCTGAGCGCCGAGCCACCACCTAAGGGAAGAGGTCAGTCCAAGGTTTCTCCATAGATTTGGAACCCTTGGCGGCCACCCCCCAATCTCATCAGTACTCCCCACTGAAGCAGAGGCCGAAGCAGACAGACTGGCACATTAGATCCTTAAGAATCCTGAAGCCTCACCCAACCAAGTTGGGATGAGCACTGGGTGTTATACTGTATATTGGCAAATTGAACTTCAACAAAATAAAAAAAATTTAAAAACTAAAAAAAAAAAATAAACAGTTGAACATTAAAAAAAAATTATATATATATATATATATATATACACACACATATATAAGAACCCAGACTAAAGCTTAATTACTAGCTCAAAATCATGCCCCTACTGTGAATACATTGTGAATAAACAAATACATGTGTCGACTTTCAAAAAAAAAAAAAAAGAATCCCGAAGCCTGAAGCCAGGGAGCCATAGCCAAGAGACCACGAGCAAGAAGAAAGCAAACTACACCACCAGGCCTGGACCTGGCAAGCTGGAAGCCTCCAGGCACACTCTGGCCTGTCGGAGACCCCCTCGGCTTCCCCAGCCTGGAACCCAGCCCACCTAGACCACCTCAGTCATTAAACAGCAAGAGGGCACCAGTCAAAGCCCCGCGGGCACAGATGGACCGTACCCCGGCCCTCACCTCCCGGAGCAGCCCAAAGAGCACATCAGTGTTGAGGGAGCGCTCGTGGGCCTCATCCATGATGACGGCGCTGTAGTGATCCAGGTCTGCTTCCCGGAGGGACTCCCTGAGCAAGATCCCATCAGTCATGTATTTGATCAAGGTGTTTTCTGAAGTGCAGTCTTCGAAGCGGATCGCATAACCAACCTGAAGGTCAGAGAGAAATGGCTCAGCAGCCCCGAACCCCGCTCACTGCTACCACGCCCAGTTCCGGGCCTTAGCAGACCACCTCAGATGGATGGAAGCCATGGGCTCGGCCCTCATGGCCACTCACCTCCTCACCAAGGTTTCCACCCATCTCTTCACTGACTCTCTTGGCCACAGACATGGCAGCCACACGCCGAGGCTGGGTGCACCCGATCATCCCATAGTCCGTGTAACCATCTTCATGCAAGTACTGCGTCAGCTGAGTGGTCTTCCCACTTCCTGTCTCTCCAACTACGATCACAATGCTGTTATCTCTACAAAGGAAAGAAGATAAAGCACAAATTGGGCTGAGTGAGTCACCTGGGAGCCTCTGGGAAGATAGGGCCACTTCATACGCCCACATCTGGCTCTCTGAGGAGCATGCCTGCTTAGAAAGGTGGATTTCCCTGGGAAAACAGCCCAGAACTGAGACACCTCCTACAAAGTCTAGAAGATGGTGGGGGTTAAACAAGTAAACTAGAATAAAGCAAGGCTGCCTTGCCTGCTTCATGCAAAGTAGCCCAGGGTACCCGTATCAGATAAGAAATTTTTTTTTCCTTTCTCCATCACATGCAACCCATATTAGTTAAGAAAAAATTCTTTGCTTTCTCCATCAGATGCAATGTCCCAAAGAAAAAGAGCTACTGAGTAAACACAAGGGACAAAGGGGACACCGATTCAATAGTGGAACTCCCAGGCCCTGGGAAGGAATTACCTGATAATAGTGAGTAGTTCTTGCTGCACAGCAAAGATGGGCAGGTACTGTCTCTGCTCCAGAATTGACTTCTTTTTGGCAAATTCGCTGCTGGCTTCACTCTTTTTCTTCATGTGATCTGCAAACTTCTGCTCTGTCCTGAGAACACACAGCAGCCTAAGTAAGCACCATGCACAATTTCCCCCATTGCTCTTCCCACACCCAAGAATAAGAACTATAGGGCACCCCGGGTGGCTCAGCAGCTCAGAGGTTTAGCGCTGCCTTCAGCCCAGGATGTGATCCTGGAGACCCGGGATCAAGTCCCACATCGGGCTCCCTGCATGGGGCCTGCTTCTCCCTCTGCCTGTGTCTCTGCCTCTCTCTCTGTGTCTCTCATGAATAAATAAATAAAATCTTAAAAAAAAAAAAAAATGAATGAGAACTACCTCAATAAGATGCAAGAAATCTTTGAGACATCGGAGCAGCCAGGTAATCTGAGATGCTCATCTCCTCTGGCCTAAGGGACCAGACATCCTGTCGGAGAATCCATCATCCACAGCCAAGTATGACTCAGAGAAGTCCAGATTAGGAAATGGGCCAATTCTCGGCCCTAAAGAGCTTGACCAGAGAGGAGCTGAAATCACCAGGTCATTATCTTGTACAGAACACCGCTGAGCAATTTCAGCACAAAGTGTGAAGGGCTAAAAGGAGCCGTTGAGGCTGCACAGTCCTGACCCGGCTCAGACCTCTACTCTTTCCTCCTGGTAGGAGGGCAGAGTCTGTATAGCTTCATTTTCAAAGGATTGTGAGAACAAACCTTCCCACTGAGTACTGACCAACAGCCTCTACTGCAAGGACATGAACACACCCCTACACTCAAAAGTACCATGTAATTTCCCTAAGCCCACAGAGCAAAGAGAGCGGTTCACTACAGCCAAGGTCCACACCACAGCCACCCACCTCTCTCCCAAGAGACCCACTCCCTGTCAGACCTACCACACCCTCTGCCAGGTGTCCTACTTCTAATTTTACCATCACTCCTGGTTAGCTAATGATCAATGCCTAATGGGGTAAGTTAACTATAAGCTAACAAGGGCTAATCAGTGGTACCAACTTCTCACGGGGGTCACTACTCACAGGGTACAGAGGATTATTCACTCAGTTGCCGGTTCACTGAGACTTTAGAATGTTCAAAGATGACACAAGGGACATTTGAGTCCAGTCAGCTACCAAATGTGGGAACCCCAATAAGCAGTTCTCTACCATCTGCTTACATACCTCAATGAACAGGGAAGATCTGTTTTCAAACCACTGTTAAAAGAAGCCATTCCTTTAAACTAAAATCTAAGGGGGCAAAAGCCACCTCCCAATGCTGAACCTCTGAAATGCACACCAGCAGCGTGGCTAAGATACTGGATCCCAAAGCTATGATGTCTGGGTCTCATCATCATCACTCCACCATTTATTAGCTGGGTGACTGCAAACAAGTTACGTCACCTCCCCGGCCTCATCCTCCGCACACGGAAAACGGGAAGGAGAGCACCTGTCCCGCTGGGACTGTCGGGAGACTTCAGGGGGAAGCATCTGCGAGGCTTTTAATGCCAGCAGGCAGGGGACAGTCCTGTGGCAGTGGCAGTGGTGGTGGGAGGAATAGTATCCAGGAAAAGCTGATGGTGGGAGGAGAGAAAGACCAGGAGGAAGGGACCAGAAAACCCAAAGCGACATGATTTTCCTAGTCACGAGCCACAAGTCCTATCAGTTCCCCAGCAAGTATCCTGGAGGCCCCCAGTCTTTGGAGCCAGCCCACTGCTGACCAAGATCCTACCTATAGTCCACTTTACCGTCTTCTGTCAGGGCTTTATCTGGCTCTTCCTCTTTCTTGACACCCATTATATCTCCCAGTTTGGTTCCAGCCAGCTCCCAGTGCTTGTGTTGAGCCTGAAAAAAAAATAATGAAAAGTTAAGGCGGCTCCATCGTGTAACAGGACTATGGTCAATGGAAAATCAATCCCGCTTGACAAGGTGCTTCATCGAGCAGGTGGCAAATTCCCACAAGGCAGCAGTGACGCTGAGCCTGCTCCCCATCCTCCGTCTCAAGCTCCCCAAGCATTAGGCCTTGCGGTTGTCACCACTAAGGCCCTGGCGGAGGTACACCGCGCCCTCCTCCAACAGCTGTTTCTTGCTCTGTAAGTGTCCCCTCACTTCCAACAGGAACCCTACCTGTGAGATCTAATATAATTTCTAAAAACAAAGACAAAAAAAAAAAAAGAAAGAAAGAGAGAGGGGGGGAAGAGAGAGAGAGGCTCCTCAGCCCCAAATGACAAGAAACCAACCTTTTTGCGTTCCTTCTGCTCCCTGTGCTTCCGCACGGTTTGGCTGCCTTTTCGAGCAATAATGGCCAGGTCAGAAGTGGCATCCTTGACTGGAATCACAGGCTCTGGCTGCAGGAGGTTGAGGAAAAAGAGAAAATCCCTTCTAATCATTAAACGCCACAGGAAGGTCCACTTCACAGCAGCCCCAGTAAACGGAACCGACTGCTATCCTATCAGCCCGGCAGCCTTTTTTCTCCTCTCATTCTTCTTTTCTCACCTCAGTTCCACCTGAGCTTTCTTCTCTCAGGCCACAGGAGCCTCACCTGCTTGGTGAAGACGATACGCCCATCCAGAAAGGGAGGAACCAGGTTATGCACCATCAGATGCACCTTGGCTGCGCTGTCCTCCTCAAAGTCCTCGTCCACCTCGAGCCGATGGACCACGCCGCTGGTGAGCATGCGGTTGGTTTCCCAGCGCTCATTATCCTGTGAGGACACAACAGGAGGCCACGTTCAGACTGCCACCAAAAGGCATCCTGGAAGGTCACCAGGCATGTCCACATATCAGGGCCTGACAGAAGGGCCATGGGGCACCACGGAGATGTCCCAGGCTTCTGTGCCCTGCGGCTCCTTAGAAAGAAGAGTCACTTTCCCAGTTACCAGCAGTGTTTTTTCCAAGAAGCAACCCTTTACATGAGTCAGAACCTCCACATGGACAAGTGGTGTCTCCAGCCCCACTCAGAAGCACAAAGAACACAGAGCCAGGTCCCACCCTACCAGTTCCCATCCACAGCACCCCTCGAGGAAGGACTGCACATGAAAGAAGTTATGAGTCAGGAGTTTTATCTTAAGCTACTGAAAGGTTCCATGCCCACCCCTCCTCTGCCTCTAGAGGGACAGCGACACCTAGTACTTCAGCGACGGGGAGGCGAACTGTGCCGCCACCAGGTGCACGAGGCCTGCGTCTCTCCCACGTGCTCCCGACTCCAACTGGGTCAGCTCCGACTACCGTGGGCAGCCCACCTCGTTGATCTGCCTCCGCTGAGCCGAAATGCGTTTTTGCTTCTGTTTATGCAGGTGCTGCTCCCGCCTTCTCACATAATCCTCGGAGGAGTAGGCCAGGGGATTGTGGAATTCATCGTATCCCTCATCCATCATGTACCAGTCCCGGTCGGCTTGCTGCAGCACATGGGACAAAGCAACAAGAGCAAGGGACACATGGAGTTTATGTGAAAGACAAAACCAGAGAGGAGATGTTTGGTAAGAAGTCACTGGTGTGGTGAGGCCATCCATGTGAGACAGGCTGGCAAAAGGCCACCCTGCTCCCAGATGAGCCATCTAAAGGAGAACTATGGAGACTGACTATATGGCAGCCCCTCCAGACAGCACTTCTTACATGTACCACGTGGTGGCACCAGCACTTAACTAAAAAAGTTAGGTGGGCCCCGCATCCTGTGAGCCTGTGCCTCTGTAAAGAGATTCCAGAGCTTCAGGACCGAATAGGGCTCACCTCCCAACACTGTCCAGTGTTAACCTCTGTTGTCAAAATCCAATTCCACTGGAGTGTCACTCATGACCCACTCACCTATGGAGTGCCACGCCACCACCCCTCATTCAATCCCTCAAAGATGTAAAGTTTTTACCCTTTGATCATCCTCCCATTGTTGCCGTTCCTCTTCTGTGTCAAATGAAATTCCTTCTTCGCCATCCTCACGTCTTCCTGAAGGAGAACACATAGCAGGTCAGTCCAAATGACCCCAGCTTACCCCTATGGCCATCAACAGCCCTGCAAAGTTGCACAGCTCCAGAAGTGCAGCTTTGCTCAGCCTCACCAGGATAAGCCATCCTGCTTTCCTGCTTCCTCCTCCCACCCTGCCTTACCTCGGCCCCTAGACAGACGGGGCGTGGACCCCAGGTGTTTTCTGTCATCGGCCCACTCATTGTATTTGTAGGATGGGGTTGGCAGAGGTGTATCATCTGAGTACCTGCTCCTCACAGACCTGGGAAACAGTATAACCAGCATCACTTAAGCAGTCACTAAAGTGGAGACATGTTCCCCAGCTGCCATCTGCTCTCCCAGCCCAGATCCCTTTGCCCTCTACACATCCACCCTTTGTCATCACCCAGAGAAACTGAGCTGTTCTGCCCAAAACATCACCTATCCCGATCTCGACTGGACTGTCGATGGCTCCGGTCAGAATCCCGATAGGAAGGAGTTGGTGAGGGTGATTCCCACTGCGAGCGTCTTGAGAAGCCATAGCCACTGTCCTCTTCCTCCCACGTAGACCTTGAAGGGGTAGCTGCATCTGGGGCCAGAGAACACATCCACGAGGAAACATCTAACTTAACCAGGACAGGGCTGTGGAGCTATCAGCCAAAAGTCAATTCCCCAAATTTCTTTCTTTCACCACTTATAAACTTTCTATCTATTTGTAACAAGTAAGATGGTTTGGACAATTTTTAAAGATACCTGGATTTTAATGGTCCAGTTTCCATGTGTTCATAACATTTTTCTTTTTTGTTTTAATGTGTGTTTATACCACTTTAAGAAATATGCAATTTCTCTCAGCAAACATAGTCCTCTTGAATATAAGTAATTAATTTTAACAAATACTCTTCCCCAGCTCCTTATTCTTTCCTGCCATTTGGAAAACTGGCCAAACAACCTGCCCAATAGTTTAGAGGAACATATCCATCTC
Organism: Vulpes vulpes; assembly: GCF_048418805.1. Lineage (NCBI taxonomy): Eukaryota > Metazoa > Chordata > Mammalia > Carnivora > Canidae > Vulpes > Vulpes vulpes. The sequence continues at coordinate 179,232,680 of NC_132791.1, read as the reverse complement.
AAAGGGTCCAGGGCCTTCCTACCTGATTGAGAACCAAGTATTCCAGAAATTCATAGTGGAATCAACAATTCTGACTCTATTCACATCAAATCAACTACGGACGGGAGTCGCTCACCCTGCCTTTTACATACTCGACCCCTCACAAATCACAAGCAATGGCTCAATCTACCTTTAGGTCGGTGTCTCGGGCTCTCCGGTTCATTTCTTCTGCTGCGCTCTGACCCTCCATCCCGCTCTGATCTGCTGCTGTGTCTGCTTCTGTCCCTCTCATCTGTCAAGAGCCACACACAGAGCTTAGGATATATGTGTCCCCACCTAACTTCCACCCATCTTCACCCTAGAGAAAGGACAGGCCTTCCCACTCACTCACAGGTGCAACCTGCACTGCTCTAATGCGATCCATGGGCTCCTGAAACTCACATATCCCCATTCTTTCAATGGGAAAAAATAGTTACTGGCTAGAAAGTTTCAAACTCACAGTAACAGTTATTTTCCTGCAAGAATTCAAAAAACAATAGTTATAAGTCTACAGTGAATAGCTTTTTAGTAGTTACAAGCCTATAAACTATAAAACTTAAAACAATACTGAGCAAAGCCAGCACTGGATTTTATGTCTAGCTTTGCTCCACAGCACTGTCCTTTCTCTATCACCAACACTGCTGTAAATTTTGTTTTTTTTTTTATACATATTACCCAATATCCTCTTTACCACCAATTTTCATAATAAAACGAGGATCACGCACTCAAGCAAAGCAGCTATTTTGCAAGTAATAGCTCTTAAACTGCCTGCTTTCCCAATCCTGACACAATCAAAACCAATAGGGCTCCCTAATTATTGGGCATTGGAAAAACTCCTGCAACAGGAAAAGAGGCTGACATGTTCATTCAAATGCTTAACGGGCTATAGAAACTATTCTGCTCAGTTACCTCTCTCTCTCTTGCGGTCAGAGTCTCGATCCCGTGATCTCTCTTTCTTCCGATCCTTTTCTTCTTTGGACGAGGCATAGACACCATGTTCCCGCCGCTCCCTCTCTCTCTGCCGACTGCGTTCCCAAAACTCTTCACTCACACCACCAGGATGGGATGGAGTCTCTACCCGAGCAGATCGATAATGTCTGAAACAGGGAGGGCAGCTGGTAAAAGACCCTTCCTTAGGAGAAATACCTTGCCCCCAGGCCTCCGGTGGGCTGACCTGTCCTTTTCCACTTTATCTCCCTGCAGGCTTACTTATGGCAACAACCCAAAGCATTTCTAACCCCCATCCTCTATTATTTAGTCACCTTTGAACGTTCCCCGACAAACCTGAAGAAAACACCAATTCCTATCTACCTTCAATATGATAGAATCATAATAATATCATAAAGATCTACATGTCCAACAAGAAAAAAGAAATAAATAGGAGATGTTATTTTCTGGCCTCCACTCTCATTCCCTTTGGGTCAACCCATCTAAAAGCCTTTACCTGTCTTTTCGGCTATGTCGGCCAGCTTGGTCACTACCCTCCTCCTCAGCATCTCTCTGGTCATCCTTGCTCTCTTCCCAGTCCTTGTAGGAAGAAATTCTGGACTTCTTCTTGTCCTCCCCTTCATCCTTCTCCTCTCGCTCCCTTCGTTTCAGGGAAGCTAACAAGTCCAGTCCCAGCAATGAAGGACGGGGGGCAGGAGCCTTGAAGACATGCTGCTCACTGGCTGCACTTTTGGTCTTGCAAATAAGACCGCCAACCTGAGAGTCCAGATCAGTGCCTTCTAATCGATGGATTGAGGCATCCTCGCTGGTGTCCTCCATGACAGGCTCTGGGATGTCTGTGGAAGAAAGTCAACCCATTTTGTACTGGATGTAAAAGGAGAAAAGATTTGACTCCACCGTATCCCAAGATAACTACAGTTGTAAGTATACTCAGGGGGGTGACCTCTCCATCAAGACCAGGCTTTGTTTAGCTACCTCTTGCCAAGAACTTTCCATTAAGTCAATGACAATCTCAAAAGATCCTGATCCCCACTCCTACACACATCAGAAATACACACACACACACACACAGAGACTCTCTCTCTCTTTCTCTCTCTCATCCACCAAATATCAGGATCCAAGAGGGTATCATCCAGGCAAAAACAGACCTCACTAAAGGGCACTTATCAGAACATGACGGCATATAGAAAAGGATTCTAGGGGGAAACACCACTAGATTTTAAGTCAGAATCCTCAATTAGAGAGCAAGCTTTTGACATTTTCTACTTCTGTGATTGTAAGCAGATAAGTTGGTATTTGGTTAGGCATAATTTCTATATTTGAAAAAATAGAAATACTTTTTCCTTTATCTATTCCATGGAAGTATCCTAAGAATCAAATACAAAAGTGTGTGAAAGCTCTCTGTAACCATAAAGTGTTACATAAAGGTAAGTGTTACATTATTTTATTTGCTGTGCTCCTATAAACTGCTGGGGCTCAACATTTTTCTACCGGAGTTCTTTTGCCTCTCTCTCCCTTTAAACTACAGATACAGCAGAGTAGTCACATTGGGGTATAAGGCTACCAACCGTGTGATCCATACATGAAAGACTTTTTGGGGACCAGTTGTGTTTTGGAGAAAAGAATTACCTCACAGCAGTTGAAATCTGTTTAAAGACAATCCACGTTCACCAAAAATATTGATGAGAAACACTAGGTAATGATATGGTGTTCC